>NC_047084.1:470881726-472273573 GCF_902459505.1 Geotrypetes seraphini
CCGTGTGGAAACCCAGAATCCTGCGTGCCAGGCAGAGATCCTTTGTGCTATAGCAATGGGGAGAATGAGCAAGAGGGCTGGCTAGGGTAGGCAGAACTCCTCTGTACTTCTTATTCTCAGAGAGTGGAATGGGGGACACCTGTCCTTAACATAGCATGCATCCTGTAATTTATATGCCTGAAATGTCATTGCAGAAAGAAAGACACGTATATTAACCAAATCCTGTGCTAAAAGGAACAGAGACTTCCCAAGGTAAGACAATACTGTTAAATAGAAGATACATCTTTCCCATACCGGGAGTTGAACCCAGGCCGCCTGGGTGAAAACCAGGAATCCTAACCGCTAGACCATATGAGATAGATGCCTGAGCAAGCATCTGGATTGCATACATATATGTGTATTTTAGGACTCAAACGATGATTTCTGGTACGGCATGGAGAATATTTGGGGGCACTATTGGGAATCTTTGCTTATTGACCACTGTCTTCTCAGTTGTATCTCAGGGGCAAGTTCCTATTTGCACCAACTTGGCAGATGGCTCAAAAAAGGGCTTCTTATGCCCCCGTGTGGAAACCCGGAATCCTGCTTGCCAGGCAGAGATCCTTTGTGCTATAGCAATGGGGAGAATGAGCAAGAGGGCTGGCTAGGATAGGCAGAACTCCTCTGTACTTCAGATTCACAGAGAGTGGAGTGGGGGACACCTGTCCTTAACTTAGCATGCATCCTGTAATGTATATGCCTGAAAATTCATTGCAGAGAGAAAGACACGTCTATTAACCAAAGCCTATGCTAAAAGGAACGGAGACTTCCCAAGGTAAGACAATACTGTTAAATAGAAGATATATCTTTCACATACCAGGAGTTGAACCCCGGCCGCCTGGGTGAAAACCAGGAATCCTAACCGCTAGACCATATGGAACAGATGCCTGAGCAAGCATGTGGATTGCATACATATAACGTATGTGTATTTTAGGACTCAAACGATGATTTCTGGCACGACATGGAGAAAATTTTGGGGCTCTATTGGGAATCTTTGCTTACTGGTTACCGTCTTCTCAGTTGCATCTCAGGGGCAAGTTCCGATTTGCTCCAACACCTTGGCAGATGGCTCACAAAAGGGCTTCTGACGCCCCCGTCTGGAAACCCGGAATCCTGCCTGCCAGGCAGAGATCCTTTGTGCTATAGCAATGGGGAGAATGAGCAAGAGAGCTGGCTAGGGTAGGCAGAACTCCTCTGTACTTCAGATTCTCAGAGAGTGGAGTGGGGGACACCTGTCCTTAACTTAGCATGCATCCTGTAATGTATATGCCTGAAAATTCATTGCAGAGAGAAAGACACGTTTATTAACCAAAGCCTATGCTAAAAGGAACGGAGACTTCCCAAGGTAATACAATACTGTTAAAAAGAAGATATATCTTACCCATACCGGGAGTTGAACCCAGGCAGCATGGGTGAAAACCAGGAATCCTAACCGCTAGACCATATGGAAAAGATGCCTGAGCAAGCATCTGGATTGCATACATATAACGTATATGTATTTTAGGACTCAAACGATGATTTCTGGCAAGACATGGAGAATATTTTGGGGCTCTATTGGGAATCTTTGCTTACTGGTCACCGTCTTCTCAGTTGCATCTCAGGGGCAAGTTCCGATTTGCTCCAACACCTTGGCAGATGGCTCACAAAAGGGCTTCAGATGCTCCCGTCTGGAAACCCAGAATCCTGCGTGCCAGGCAGAGATCCTTTGTGCTATAGCAATGGGGAGAATGAGCAAGAGGGCTGGCTAGGGTAAGCAGAACTCCACTGTACTTCAGATTCTCAGAGAGTGGATTGAGGGACACCTGTCCTTAACATAGCATGCATCCTGTAATGTATATGCCTGAAATGTCATTGCAGAGAGAAAGACACGTATATTAACCAAAGCCTGTGCTAAAAGGAACTAAGACTTCCCCAGGTAAGACCATACTGGTAAGAAGGAAAAGATTATTCTTTCCCATAACGGGAGTTGAACCCAGGCCACCTGGGTGAAAACCAGGAATCCTAACCGCTAGACCATATGGGACAGATGTATTGAAAAGCATGTGGATTGCATGCATAAGTGTGTATTTAAGGACTCAAACGATGATTTCTGGCAGCGCATAGAGAATTTATTGGGGCCCTACTGGGAGTATTTGCTTGTTGGCCTACTACAGTGGTGCCTCACACAACGAACTTAATTCGTTCCAGGAGCAAGTTTGTTATGCGAAAAGTTCGTTATGTGAAACGCATTTTCCCATAACAATACATGTTAAAAAAAATAATTCGTTCTGTAGCATAAAATATGCTAAGATGACATAAAAAAAGATAAATTTATCTTGTTAGAGCTGTTAGCATGATATAGAGGGGATATATGTGAAGGGGAGGGGAGACAGGGGTTTTGTTGTTCCTTGCTGTGTATTATAATCACCCCCCACATACTCCCCAGTACCTTTTTTAATTCCTCCCATCTTTCCCAGCCAGTGGCGTACAGGCCAGAAGCGCAGAGATCAGGAGCAATTCCTCTGCACGCCTGTGTGGGCCCATGCCGATCTCCGAATGGCTGCAGTTAGTTCTTGTGAGTCCCGCGAGAGCTGGCTGCAGTTAGTTCTTGTGAGTCCCGCGAGAGCTGACTGCAGCCATTCAGAGATCAGCGCAGGCCCAGGCAGTAGCACAGAAGGCTTGCTCTTGATCTCTGTCTGCGCTTCTGGCTGGGAAATTTGCTAGACCACCAGTTCGAGTGAGCGGGTGAGATTAAAGTTGCAGCAGTGGTGGCTTTTAAAAAAAAATATGTGGCGGCGGGGGGAAGTTTAAAAATATGCGGTGGCGGGGGGAGGTTCAAAAATATGCAGCAGCGGCGGCAGGGGGGTTTAAAATATGCAGCAGCGGCGGCAGGGGGGTTTAAAATATGCAGCAGCGGCGGCAGGGGGGTTTAAAATATGTAGCGCCACTGCACAGGGAGCCAGGCGGAGAGAGGGCAGTTAAGCCATGCAGCTCGGGCGACTTCGTTGTGTGAAACGAAGTTCGTTGTGGGAAGCAAGACCTGAAGTTCGTTGTGCACAGCGTTCGCTGTGCGAGGCGTCCGTTATGCGAGGCACCACTGTATTTCTCAGTTGCATCTAAGGGGCAAGTTCCTATTTGCACCACCACCTTGGCAGACGCCTCAGAAAAGGGATTGTTTCGCCCCCATCTGGAAACCCAGAATCCTGTGTGCCAGGCAGAGATGCTTTGTGCTATAGCAATGGGGAGAAAGAGCAAGAGGGCTGGATAGAGTTGGCAGATCTCCTCTGTACTTCAGATTCTCAGAGAGTGGAGTGGGGGACACCTGTCCTTAACATAGCATGCATCCTGTAATGCAGTGTTTTTCAACCGCTGTTCCGCGGCACACTAGTGTGCCGCGAGATGTTGCCTGGTGTGCCGCAGGGCCGCCGGGCCCGGAGCTGACAGGGAGCCCGAGGCAGGGGCGCCAGTAGCTCGCCAAGGCAAAGTGAGTCGATCACCCAGGACTCACTTTGTCTTGGCGATCTAATCTATCGAGACGATAAGTCTTCTTCTCCCCGACGTCAATTCTGCATTCGGAGAGGAAGTTCGGGCCAGCCAATCGCTGCCTGGCTGGGCGGAACTTCCTCTCCGATTACAGAATTGACGTCAGGGAGAGCATGCGTCGGCGTCGGCTTTGGGGCCTGTTATCCATTGGTGGGTCCTGTTCCCCGATGGCAGCGGCAGTGGCAGTGGCTTGGGGAACGGCAGGGAGAAAGAAAGAAAGGGGGCAGGCAGGGAAACAGAAGGAAAGAAGAGAAACAGAAAAAAAGAAAGAAAGGTCAGGGAGAGAGGAAGAAAAAGTTGGGGGAGGGAATGAGGTTTGGAGGAGAGAAAGCATACAGGCTGATAGAAGGGAAGAAAGATTGGATGCACAGTCAGAAGAAGAAAGTGCAACCAGAAATCACCAGACAAGGTAGGAAAAATGATTTTATTTTAAATTTAGCAAAGTGGAGGCAGTATTACCACAGTTTTCAAAGGAATTTGCCCAAATAACTTAATAGTTAACTGGGTAAATTCCCAGAGATGAAAACTTCCCTTCACTTACTATGCACAGTTCTGAATTTATATCTGCTGTCTATATTTTACAATATGGTCACCTTTTACTAAACCGCAATAGTGGTTTTTAGCGCAGGGAGCCTATGAGCGTCAAGAGCAGCGCTGGGCATTCAGCGCAGCTCCCTGCGCTAAAAACTGCTATTGTGGTTTAATAAAAAGGATGGAGGGTATATTTGTCTATTTTTGTATGCTATAAAAACCAAATACAGAGAGAGACTGAGAGCTGTTGACGTGTGTGTCTTTCTTCGATTCCAGCCAGAATATCAGCTTTGTGTTCAGCCAAACAGGCCCAGGTTTCGCACTGAATAAAGTATTTTATAATTTTTATTTCGTAATAAAGTAATTATAAAATACTTTCTTTGTGTTTATTTGATTCCTATTCAAGAGAATTACTTTATATATAGTCAATATAGGCAGAGAGTTAAATTTTTTAACATTTTCTAATGGTGGTGTGCCTCGTGATTTTTTTCATGAAACAAGTGTGCCTTTGCCCAAAAAAGGTTGAAAAACACTGCTGTAATGTATATGCCTGAAATGTCATTGCAGAAAGAAAGACACGTATATTAACCAAATCCTGTGCTAAAAGGAACAGAGACTTCCCAAGGTAAGACAATACTGTTAAATAGAAGATACATCTTTCCCATACCGGGAGTTGAACCCGGGCCGCCTGGGTGAAAACCAGGAATCCTAACCGCTAGACCATATGGGACAGATGTCTTGAAAAGGATGTGGATTGCATGCATATATGTGTATTTGAGGACTCAAACGATGATTTCTGGCAGAGCACAGAAAATTTATTGGGGCCCTACTGGGAGTCTTTGCTTGTTGGCCTACTTTATCTCAGTTGCATCTAAGGGGCAAGTTCTATTTCCAATACCAACTTGGCAGACGCCTCAGAAAAGGGATTGTTTCGCCCAATCTGGAAACCCAGAATCCTACGTGCCAGGCAGAGATCCTTTGTGCTATAGCAATGGGGAGAATGAGCAAGAGGGCTGGCTAGGGTAGGCAGATATCCTCTGTACTTCAGATTCACAGAGAGTGGAGTGGGGGGGACACCTGTCCTTAACATAGCATGCATCCTGTAATGTTTATGCCTGAAATGTCATTGCAGAGAGAAAGACACGTATATTAACCAAAGCCTGTGCTAAAAGGAACTAAGACTTCCCCAGGTAAGACCATACTGGTAAGAAGGAAAAGATTATTCTTTCCCATACCGGGAGTTGAACCCAGGCCGCCTGGGTGAAAACCAGGAATCCTAACCGCTAGACCATATGGGACAGATGCCTGAGCAAGAATCTGGATTGCATACATATAACGTATGTGTATTTTAGGACTCAAACGATGATTTCTGGCACGACATGGAGAATATTTTGGGGCTCTATTGGGAATCTTTGCTTACTGGTCACCGTCTTCTCAGTTGCATCTCAGGGGCAAGTTCCGATTTGCTCCAACACCTTGGCAGATGGCTCACAAAATTGCTTCAGACGCCCCCGTCTAGAAACCCGGAATCCGGCTTGCCAGGCAGAGATCCTTTGTGCTATAGCAATGGGGAGAATGAGCAAGAGGGCTGGCTAGGGTAGGCAGAACTCCTCTGTACTTCAGATTCTCAGAGAGTGGAGTGGGGGACACCTGTCCTTAACATAGCATGCATCCTGTAATGTATATGCCTGAAATGTCATTGCAGAAAGAAAGACACGTATATTAACCAAATCCTGTGCTAAAAGGAACAGAGACTTCCCAAGGTAAGACAATACTGTTAAATAGAAGATACATCTTTCCCATACCGGGAGTTGAACCCGGGGCGCCTGGGTGAAAACCAGGAATCCTAACCGCTAGACCATATGGGACAGATGCTGGAGCAAGCATCTGGATTGCATACATATAACGTATATGTATTTTAGGACTCAAACGATGATTTCTGGCATGAAATGGAGAATATTTTGGGGCTCAATTGGGAATCTTTGCTTACTGGTCACCGTCTTCTCAGTTGCATCTCAGGGGCAAGTTCCGATTTGCTCCAACACCTTGGCAGATGGATCACAAAAGGGCTTCAAACGCCCCCGTCTAGAAACCCGGAATCCGGCATGCCAGGCAGAGGTCCTTTGTGCTATAGCAATGGGGAGAATGAGCAAGAGGGCTGGCTAGGGTAAGCAGAACTCCTCTGTACTTCAGATTCTCAGAGAGTGGAGTGGGGGACACATGTCCTTAACTTAGCAGGCATCCTGTAATGTATATGCTTGAAAAGTTATTGCAGAGAGAAAGACACGTATATTAACCAAAGCCTGTGCTAAAAGGAACGGAGAATTCCCAAGGTAAGACAATACTGTTAAATGGAAGATACATCTTACCCATACAGGGAATTGAACCCAGGCCGCCTGGGTGAAAACCAGGAATCCTAACCGCTAGACCATATGGGACAGATGCTTAAGAAAGCATCTGGATTGAATACATATAACGTATGTGTATTTTAGGACTCAAACGATGATTTCTGGCACGACATGGAGAATATTTTGGGGCTCTATTGGGAATCTTTGCTTACTGGTCACCGTCTTCTCAGTTGCATCTCATGGGCAAGTTCCGATTTGCTCCAACACCTTGGCAGATGGCTCACAAAAGGGCTTCTGACGCCCCCGTCTGGAAACACAGAATCCTGCGTGCCAGGCAGAGATCCTTTGTGCTATAGCAATGGGGAGAATGAGCAAGAGGGCTGGCTAGGGTAGGCATAACTCCTCTGTACTTCAGATTCTCAGAGAGTGGAGTGGGGGGACACCCGTCCTTAACTTAGCATGCATCCTGTAATGTTTATGCCTGAAATGTCATTGCAGAGAGAAAGACACGTATATTAACCAAATCCTGTGCTAAAAGGAACAGAGACTTCCCAAGGTAAGACAATACTGTTAAATAGAAGATACATCTTTCCCATACCGGGAGTTGAACCCAGGCTGCCTGGGTGAAAACCAGGAATCCTAACCGCTAGACCATATGGGATAGATGCCTGAGCAAGCATCTGGATTGCATACATATATGTGTATTTTAGGACTCAAACGATGATTTCTGGTTCGGCATGGAGAATATTTGGGGGCACTATTGGGAATCTTTGCTTATTGACCACTGTCTTCTCAGTTGTATCTCAGGGGCAAGTTCCTATTTGCACCAACTTGGCAGATGGCTCAAAAAAGGGCTTCTTATGCCCCCGTGTGGAAACCCGGAATCCTGCTTGCCAGGCAGAGATCCTTTGTGCTATAGCAATGGGGAGAATGAGCAAGATGGCTGGCTAGGATAGGCAGAACTCCTCTGTACTTCAGATTCACAGAGAGTGGAGTGGGGGACACCTGTCCTTAACTTATCATGCATCCTGTAATGTATATGCCTGAAAATTCATTGCAGAGAGAAAGACACGTATATTAACCAAAGCCTATGCTAAAAGGAACGGAGACTTCCCAAGGTAAGACAATACTGTTAAATAGAAGATATATCTTTCACATACCAGGAGTTGAACCCCGGCCGCCTGGGTGAAAACCAGGAATCCTAACCGCTAGACCATATGGGATAGATGCCTGAGCAAGCATCTGGATTGCATACATATAACGTATATGTATTTTAGGACTCAAACGATGATTTCTGGCACGACATGGAGAATATTTGGGGGCACTATTGGGAATCTTTGCTTATTGGCCACTGTCTTCTCAGTTGCATCTCAGGGGCAAGTTCCTATTTGCACCAACTTGGCAGATGGCTCACAAAAGGGCTTCTTATGCCTCCGTGTGGAAACCCAGAATCCTGTGTGCCAGGCAGAGATCCTTTGTGCTATAGAAATGGGGAGAATGAGCAAGAGGGCTGGCTAGGATAGGCAGAACTCCTCTGTACTTCAGATTCTCAGAGAGTGGAGTGGGGGACACCTGTCCTTAACATAGCATGCATCCTGTAATTTATATGCCTGAAATGTCATTGCAGAAAGAAAGACACGTATATTAACCAAATCCTGTGCTAAAAGGAACAGAGACTTCCCAAGGTAAGACAATACTGTTAAATAGAAGATACATCTTTCCCATACCGGGAGTTGAACCCGGGCCGCCTGGGTGAAAACCAGGAATCCTAACCGCTAGACCATATGGGATAGATGCCTGAGCAAGCATCTGGATTGCATACATATATGTGTATTTTAGGACTCAAACGATGATTTCTGGTTCGGCATGGAGAATATTTGGGGGCACTATTGGGAATCTTTGCTTATTGACCACTGTCTTCTCAGTTGTATCTCAGGGGCAAGTTCCTATTTGCACCAACTTGGCAGATGGCTCAAAAAAGGGCTTCTTATGCCCCCGTGTGGAAACCCGGAATCCTGCTTGCCAGGCAGAGATCCTTTGTGCTATAGCAATGGGGAGAATGAGCAAGATGGCTGGCTAGGATAGGCAGAACTCCTCTGTACTTCAGATTCACAGAGAGTGGAGTGGGGGACATCTGTCCTTAACTTATCATGCATCCTGTAATGTATATGCCTGAAAATTCATTGCAGAGAGAAAGACACGTATATTAACCAAAGCCTATGCTAAAAGGAACGGAGACTTCCCAAGGTAAGACAATACTGTTAAATAGAAGATATATCTTTCACATACCAGGAGTTGAACCCCGGCCGCCTGGGTGAAAACCAGGAATCCTAACCGCTAGACCATATGGAACAGATGCCTGAGCAAGCATTTGGATTGCATACATATAACGTATGTGTATTTTAGGACTCAAACGATGATTTCTGGCACGACATGGAGAATATTTTGGGGCTCTATTGGGAATCTTTGCTTACTGGTCACCGTCTTCTCAGTTGCATCTCAGGGGCAAGTTCCGATTTGCTCCAACACCTTGGCAGATGGCTCACAAAAGGGCTTCTGACGCCCCCGTCTGGAAACCCGGAATCCTGCCTGCCAGGCAGAGATCCTTTGTGCTATAGCAATGGGGAGAATGAGCAAGAGAGCTGGCTAGGGTAGGCAGAACTCCTCTGTACTTCAGATTCTCAGAGAGTGGAGTGGGGGACACCTGTCCTTAACTTAGCATGCATCCTGTAATGTATATGCCTGAAAATTCATTGCAGAGAGAAAGACACGTTTATTAACCAAAGCCTATGCTAAAAGGAACGGAGACTTCCCAAGGTAATACAATACTGTTAAATAGAAGATATATCTTACCCATACCGGGAGTTGAACCCAGGACGCATGGGTGAAAACCAGAAATCCTAACCGCTAGACCATATGTTAAAGATGCCTGAGCAAGCATCTGGATTGCATACATATAACGTATATGTATTTTAGGACTCAAACGATGATTTCTGGCACGACATGGAGAATATTTTGGGGCTCTATTGGGAATCTTTGCTTACTGGTCACCGTCTTCTCAGTTGCATCTCAGGGGCAAGTTCCGATTTACTCCAACACCTTGGCAGATGGCTCACAAAAGGGCTTCAGACGCTCCCGTCTGGAAACCCAGAATCCTGCGTGCCAGGCAGAGAACCTTTGTGCTATAGCAATGGGGAGAATGAGCAAGAGGGCTGGCTAGGGTAAGCAGAACTCCTCTGTACTTCAGATTCTCAGAGAGTGGATTGAGGGACACCTGTCCTTAACATAGCATGCATCCTGTAATGTATATGCCTGAAATGTCATTGCAGAGAGAAAGACACGTATATTAACCAAAGCCTGTGCTAAAAGGAACAGAGACTTCCCAAGGTAAGACAATACTGTTAAATAGAAGATACATCTTTCCCATACCGGGAGTTGAACCCGGGGCGCCTGGGTGAAAACCAGGAATCCTAACCGCTAGACCATATGGGACAGATGCCTGAGCAAACATCTGGATTGCATACATATAACGTATGTGTATTTTAGGACTCAAACGATGATTTCTGGCACGACATGGAGAATATTTTGGGGCTCTATTGGGAATCTTTGCTTACTGGTCACCGTCTTCTCAGTTGCATCTCAGGGGCAAGTTCCGATTTGCTCCAACACCTTGGCAGATGGCTCACAAAAGGGCTTCAGACGCCCCCGTCTAGAAACCCGGAATCCGGCTTGCCAGGCAGAGATCCTTTGTGCTAAAGCAATGGGGAGAATGAGCAAGAGGGCTGGCTAGGGTAAGCAGAACTCCTCTGTACTTCAGATTCTCAGAGAGTGGAGTGGGGGACACATGTCCTTAACATAGCATGCATCCTGTAATGTATATGCCTGAAATGTCATTGCAGAAAGAATGACACGTATATTAACCAAAGTCTGTGCTAAAAGGAACGGAGAATTCCCAAGGTAAGACAATACTGTTAAATGGAAGATACATCTTACCCATACCGGAAATTGAACCCAGGCCGCCTGGGTGAAAACCAGGAATCCTAACCGCTAGACCATATGGGAAAGATGCCTGAAATAGCATGTGGATTGCATGTATATATGTGTATTTGAGGACTCAAACGATGATTTCTGGCTGCGCATAGAGAATTTATTGGGGCCCTACTGGGAGTCTTTTCTCAGTTGCATCTAAGGGGCAAGTTCTATTTGCACCACCACCTTGGCAGACACCTCAGAAAATGGATTGCTTCGCCCAATCTGGAAACCCAGAATCCTGCGTGCCAGGCAGAGATCCTTTGTGCTATAGCAATGGGGAGAATGAGCAAGAGGGCTGGCTAGGATAGGCAGATATCCTCTGTACTTCAGATTCACAGAGAGTGGATTGAGGGACACCTGTCCTTAACATAGCATGCATCCTGTAATGTATATGCCTGAAATGTCATTGCAGAGAGAAAGACACATATATTAACCAAAGCCTGTGCTAAAAGGAACTAAGACTTCCCCAGGTAAGACCATACTGGTAAGAAGGAAAAGATTATTCTTTCCCATACCAGGAGTTGAACCCAGGCCGCCTGGGTGAAAACCAGGAATCCTAACCGCTAGACCATATGGGACAGATGCTTAAGAAAGCATCTGGATTGCATACATATAACGTATGTGTATTTTAGGACTCAAACGATGATTTCTGGCACGACATGGAGAATATTTTGGGGCTCTATTGGGAATCTTTGCTTACTGGTCACCGTCTTCTCAGTTGCATCTCAGGGGCAAGTTCCGATTTGCTCCAACACCTTGGCAGATGGCTCACAAAAGGGCTTCTGACGCCCCCGTCTGGAAACCCAGAATCCTGCGTGCCAGGCAGAGATCCTTTGTGCTATAGCAATGGGGAGAATGAGCAAGAGGGCTGGCTAGGGTAGGCATAACTCCTCTGTACTTCAGATTCTCAAATAGTGGAGTGGGGGGACACCTGTCCTTAACTTAGCATGCATCCTGTAATGTTTATGCCTGAAATGTCATTGCAGAGAGAAAGACACGTATATTAACCAAAGCCTGTGCTAAAAGGAACGGAGACTTCCCAAGGTAAGACAATACTGTTAAATAGAAAATATATCTTTCCCATACCGGGAATTGAACCCGGGCCGCCTGGGTGAAAACCAGGAATCCTAACCGCTAGACCATATGGGATAGATGCTTGAGCAAGCATCTGGTTTGCATACATATAACGTATATGTATTTTAGGACTCAAACGATGATTTCTGGCACGACATGGAGAATATTTGGGGGCACTATTGGGAATCTTTGCTTATTGGCCACTGTCTTCTCAGTTGTATCTCAGGGGCAAGTTCCTATTTGCACCAACTTGGCAGATGGCTCACAAAAGGGCTTCAGATGCTCCCGTCTGGAAACCCAGAATCCTGCGTGCCAGGCAGAGATCCTTTGTGCTATAGCAATGGGGAGAATGAGCAAGAGGGCTGGCTAGGGTAAGCAGAACTCCTCTGTACTTCAGATTCTCAGAGAGTGGATTGAGGGACACCTGTCCTTAACATAGCATGCATCCTGTAATGTATATGCCTGAAATGTCATTGCAGAGAGAAAGACACGTATATTAACCAAAGCCTGTGCTAAAAGGAACTAAGACTTCCCCAGGTAAGACCATACTGGTAAGAAGGAAAAGATTATTCTTTCCCATAACGGGAGTTGAACCCAGGCCACCTGGGTGAAATCCAGGAATCCTAACCGCTAGACCATATGGGACAGATGCCTGAGTAAGCATCTGGATTGCATACATATAACGTATGTGTATTTTAGGACTCAAACGATGATTTCTGGCACGACATGGAGAATATTTTGGGGCTCTATTGGGAATATTTGCTTACTGGTCACCGTCTTCTCAGTTGCATCTCAGGGGCAAGTTCAAATTTGCTCCAAAACCTTGGCAGATGGCTCACAAAAGGGCTTCTGACGCCCCCGTCTGGAAACCCAGAATCCTGCGTGCCAGGCAGAGATCCTTTGTGCTATAGCAATGGGGAGAATGAGCAAGAGGGCTGGCTAGGATAGGCAGATATCCTCTGTACTTCAGATTCACAGAGAGTGGATTGAGGGACACCTGTCCTTAACATAGCATGCATCCTGTAATGTATATGCCTGAAATGTCATTGCAGAGAGAAAGACACGTATATTAACCAAAATCTGTGCTAAAAGGAACGGAGACTTCCCCAGGTAAGACAATACTGTTAAATAGAAGATATATCTTTCCCATACCAGGAGTTGAACCCAGGCCGCATGGGTGAAAACCAGGAATCCTAACCCCTAGACCATATGGAAAAAATGCCTGAGCATGCAACTGGATTGCATACATATAACGTATATGTATTTTAGGACTCAAACAATGATTTCTGGGACGACATGGAGAATATTTGGGGGCACTATTGGGAATCTTTGCTTATTGGCCACTGTCTTCTCAGTTGCATCTCAGGGACAAGTTCCTATTTGCACCAACTTGGCAGATGGCTCACAAAAGGGCTTCTTATGCCCCCGTGTGGAAACCCAGAATCCTGCGTGCCAGGCAGAGATCCTTTGTGCTATAGCAATGGGGAGAAAGAGCAAGAGGGCTGGCTAGGATAGGCAGAACTCCTCTGTACTTCAGATTCACAGAGAGTGGAGTGGGGGACACATGTCCTTAACTTAGCAGACATCCTGTAATGTATATGCTTGAAATGTCATTGCAGAGAGAAAGACACGTATATTAACCAGAGCCTGTGCTAAAAGAAACGGACACTTCACAAGGTAAGACTATACTGTTAAATGGAAGATATATCTTTCCCATACCGGGAGTTGAACCCAGGCCACCTGGGTGAAAACCAGGCATCCTAACCGCTAGACCATATGGGACAGATGTCTTGAAAAACATGTGGATTGCATGCATATATGTGTATTTGAGGACTCAAACGATGATTTCTGGCAGCGCATAGAGAATTTATTGGGGCCCTACTGGGAGTCTTTGCTTGTTGGCCTACTTTTTCTCAGTTGCATCTAAGGGGCAAGTTCTATTTGCACCACCACCTTGGCAGATGCCTCAGAAAAGGGATTTTTTCGCCCCCATCTGGAAACCCAGAATCCTGTGTGCCAGTCAGAGATCCTTTGTGCTATAGCAATGGGGAGAAAGAGCAAGAGGGCTGGATAGAGTTTGCAGATCTCCTCTGTACTTCAGATTCTCAGAGAGTGGAGTGGGGGACACCTGTCCTTAACATAGCATGCATCCTGTAATGTATATGCCTGAAATGTCATTGCAGAAAGAAAAACACGTCTATTAACCAAAGCCTGGGCTAAAAGGAACGGAGACTTCCCAAGGTAAGACAATACTGTTAAATAGAAGATACATCTTTCCCTTACCGGGAGTTGAACCCGGGCTGCCTGGGTGAAAACCAGGAATCCTAACCGCTAGCCCATATGGGACAGATGCCTGAAATAGCATGTGGATATTGCATGTATATATGTGTATTTGAGGACTCTAATGATGATATCTGGCAGCGCATAGAATATTTATTGGGGCCCAACTGGGAGTATTTGCTTGTTGGCCTACTATTTCTTAGTTGCATCTAAGGGGCAAGTTCCTATTTGCACCACCACCTTGGCAGACACCTCAGAAAAGGGATTGTTTCGCCCCCATCTGGAAACCCAGAATCCTGCGTGCCAGGTAGAGATCTTTTGTGCTATAGCAATGGGGAGAAAGAGCAAGAGGGCTGGCTAGAGTAGGCAGATCTCCTCTGTACTTCAGATTCTCAGAGAGTGGAGTGGGGGACACCTGTCCTTAACTTAGCATGCATCCTGTAATGTATATGTCTGAAATGTCATTGCAGAGAGAAAGACACGTATATTAACCAAAGACTGTGCTAAAAGGAACTAAGACTTCCCCAGGTAAGACAATACTGGTAAGAAGGAAAAGATTATTCTTTCCTATACCGGGAGTTGAACCCAGGCCGCCTGGTTGAAAACCAGGAATCCTAACCGCTAGACAATATGGGACAGATGCCTGAGGAAGCATCTGGATTGCATACATATATGTGTATTTTAGGACTCAAACAATGATTTCTGGTACGGCATAGAGAATACTTGGGGGCACTATTGGGAATTTTTGCTTACTGGCCACCGTCTTCTCAGTTGCATCTCAGGGGCAAGTTCCTATTTGCACCAACACCTTTGCAGATTGCTCACAAAAGGGCTTCTGACGCCCCCGTCTGGAAACCCGGAATCCTGCGTGCCAGGCAGAGATCCTTTGTGCTATAGCAATGAGGAGAATGAGCAAGAGGGCTGGCTAGGGTAGGCAGATCTGCTCTGCCTTCAGATTCTCAGGGGAGTTGAGTGGGGAACACAGTTGCTTAACTTATCCTGTAATGCAGTGTTTTTCAACCGCTGTTCCGTGGCACACTAGTGTGCCGCGAGATGTTGCCTGGTGTGCCGCAGGGCCACCATCAGGGCAGTACTACCAGTCCTGCATTCAGGGGCCCGGAGCTGACAGGGGGCCCGGGCTCTCCCAGGGTCCTAGGCAGTGTTCTAAGGCAGGGGCGCCAGTAGCTCGCCAAGGCAAAGTGAGTCGATCACCCAGTACTCACTTTGTCTTGGCGATCTAATCTATCGAGCCGATAAGTCTTCTTCTCCCCGACGTCAATTCTGCAGTCAGAGAGGAAGTTCGGGCCAGCTAATCGCTGCCTGGCTGGGCAGAACTTCCTCTCCGATTGCAGAATTGACGTCAGGGAGAGCATGCGTCGGCGTTGGCTTTGGGGCCTGTTATCCATTGGTGGGTCCTGTTCCCCGATGGCAGCAGCAGTGGCAGTGGCTTGGGGAACAGCAGGGAGAAAGAAAGAAAGGGGGCAGGCAGGGAAACAGAAGGAAAGAAGAGAAACAGAAAAAAAGAAAGGAAGGTTAGGGAGAGAGGAAGAAAAAGTTGGGGGAGGGAATGAGGTGTGGAGGAGAGAAAGCATACAGGCTGATAGAAGGGAAGAAAGATTGGATGCACAGTCAGAAGAAGAAAGTGCAACCAGAAATCACCAGACAAGGTAGGAAAAATGATTTTATTTTAAATTTAGCAAAGTGGAGGCAGTATTACCACAGTTTTCAAAGGAATTTGCCCAAATAACTTAATAGTTAACTGGGTAAATTCCCAGAGATGAAAACTTCCCTTCACTTACTATGCACAGTTCTGAATTTATATCTGCTGTCTATATTTTACAATATGGTCACCTTTTACTAAACCGCAATAGTGGTTTTTAGCGCAGGGAGCCTATGAGCGTCAAGAGCAGCGCTGGGCATTCAGCGCAGCTCCCTGCGCTAAAAACTGCTATTGTGGTTTAATAAAAAGGATGGAGGGTATATTTGTCTATTTTTGTATGGTTGTTACTGAGGTGACAATGTATAGAGTCATCTGCCTTGACCTCTTTGAAAAAAACCCAGAATAGGAATGATAATTAACATTTTCTCAGCGTATAGTGTGCTTTGTGTTTTTTAATTTTATTATTGGTAGATCATTTTGACTTGGTCATTTTAAAGTAGCTCACAAGCTCAAAAAGTTTGGGCACCTCTGAGCTACAGCGTTGAAACTGTGTATTTCTATTTTATTCCCCCTTTTACAAAACTGTGGAGCGTTTTTTAGCGCCAGCCGTGGTGGTAGCAGCTCTGATGCCCAGAATTCTATGAGTGTCAGGGCTGTTACCACTGTGGCTAAAATCCACACTACAGTTTTGTAAAAGGGTGAGGGGTTAGGTTGTGATGACATATTCCATACTAGGCGAAGGTGTTTTCTGTGTTCTGTGTGTTTGAAAGACATGGTTTTCTGTTAGGATTGACGGTGTAGGATTGATCTCTGCTGGTCTGGCTTGTTTAGTTTTACAGAGCTGTCATCTGGAGCTGTCATCCGCCGGCTCATCGGGGATCGATCAGAAGAGTGCTGAGTGTGACGGACAGCGGCTATCTGGAGGAGACAAGCGCAGTAAGTTCTGAGTGACAGTGAGATACTGCAGTGATGGACAAGTTTTTGAAAAGGAAAGAACTAGACTCTGAACAAATTTGGAGCCAGATGAGAGCCCAAGTATGAGTGGGGGGTCAAAAGAAAGCAAAGATGGTTAGCGCAAGCAAATTCTCTGGCGCAAGGCAATATAGCGAAAGTTATATTTCAGTTGGATTTACTTTCACTGGAGATGCAAACAAACCAACTCCACTGTGCGTGGTGTGTGGTGAAAAGCTAGCTAACAGTGCTATGGTCCCAAGCAAACTTAAACGCCATCTCCAAACGAAACACCCTTCGCTTCAAAACAAGAATGCGGACTATTTTGTTCGCCTGCGTGACAACACGGAGAAACAGGCAACTTTCATGAGAAAAACCACAAAGATAAATGAAAGAGTTCTTAAAGCTAGCTATCAAGTTGCTGAACTTATAGCCAAGTCAAAAAAGTCGCACACTGTGGCAGAGACATTAATACTTCCTGCCTGCAAAGCTATTGTAGAGGAGATGCTCGGACCTGAAGCAGCTAAGGAAATAGCCAAAGTCCCTCTCTCAGACAACACAATTTCCAGACGTATTAATGACATGTCTGCAGACATCGAAAGTGTGGTTTTGGAAAAGATCCATATCAGTGAGAAATTTGCATTGCAACTTGACGAGTCTACTGATATCAGTGGACATGCTCAACTCTTGGCCAATGTGCGTTTTGTTGATGGTGATGCAATTAGAGAAAACTTCTTTTTTTGTAAGGCATTGCCAGAAAAAACAACAGGAGAAGAAATTTTTCGGGTCACATCAGAATACCTTGAAAAAGGAGGACTTAAGTGGGAAAACTGAACAAGTGTCTGCACCGATGGAGCTGCAGCCATTGTCGGGCGCACCAAAGTCTTTGTAAGCAGAGTGAAGGAAAGAAATCCAGATGTGATTGTTACGCATTGTTTTTTACACCGCGAGGCCCTCGTAGCCAAGACTTTACCAGCAGTCCTAGTTCATGTGTTGGATGATGTTGTGTGCATGGTAAACTTTGTAAAGTCACGACCCGTGAAAAGTTGCATATTTGCAGCTTTGTGTGAGGAGATGGGAGCGAAGCATAAAACCTTGCTGTTTCATACGGAGGTCCGGTGGTTGTCACGTGGCAAGGTCTTGGTTCGTGTGTATGAGCTGCGGGAGGAACTTAAAGTGTTTCTGACAAATGAGAGGTCAGATTACGCAAAGCAGCTTGCAAGTGATGAGTGGTGTGCAAGGCTGGCATACCTGGCAGATATATTTTATCATCTGAATGAACTGAACACACGAATGCAAGGCCGAAGTGAAAACCTGCTTACAAGTACAGATAAAATAAATGGATTCCGTTCAAAGGTGCAACTCTGGCATCAACACGTGGAAAGTGGCAATCTTGAAATGTTCACACTCACCAAGCAATGGCAAGGTGTTCACACTGCTGCACTGTGTGAGATAATAGTTAAACATTTAAAAACTCTTGAGGAGAAGTTGTCATTTTATTTCTCTTCAGTCTCCACTGAATGCCTTGACTGGGTTAGAGACCCTTATAGCTCAGCATCAGTTGGTGTAAAGGACATGACTTTACAGGAGCAGGAGGAACTAACTGAACTGAGACAAAATCGTGGTTTCAAGCTAAGATTTGCTGATCTACCTTTGGACAGTTTTTGGTTGGATACCGCCAAGGAGTTCCCCCTTCTGGCAAACAAAGCTATTTTGACATTGCTCCCATTTTCCACTACATATCTGTGTGAGATTAGCTTTTCAAGCATGATTGCTATAAAAACCAAATACAGAGAGAGACTGAGAGCTGTTGACGAAGAGCTACGTGTGTGTCTTTCTTCGATTCCAGCCAGAATATCAGCTTTGTGTTCAGCCAAACAGGCCCAGGTTTCGCACTGAATAAAGTATTTTATAATTTTTTACTATTCTGTTTACTTAATATTTCATAATAAAGTAATTATAAAATACTTTCTTTGTGTTTATTTGATTCCTATTCAAGAGAATTACTTTATATATAGTCAATATAGGCACAGAGTTAAATTTTTTAACATTTTCTAATGGTGGTGTGCCTCGTGATTTTTTTCATGAAACAAGTGTGCCTTTGCCCAAAAAAGGTTGAAAAACACTGCTGTAATGTATATGCTTGTTAGGACATTGTAGGGCTAGGAGAGAAAGACAAGTAAATTAACCAAAGGCTATGCTAAAAGGAACTGAGACTTCACCAGGGTAAGACTGTACTGATAAGGAGGACAACATAAATCTTTCTCATACCGGGAGTTCAACCCAGGCCGTCTGGGTGAAAACCAGGAATACTAACCGCTAGACCATATGGGACAAATGCCTGAGCAAGCATCTGGATTGCATACATATATGTGTATTTTCGGACTCAAACAATGATTTCTGGCACGGCATGGAGAATATTTGGGGGCACTATTGGGAATCTTCTCAGTTGCATCTCAGGGGCAAGTTCCTATTTGCACCAACTTGGCAGATGACTCACAAAAGTGCTTCTTATGCCCCCGTGTGGAAACCCAGAATCCTGCATGCCAGGCAGAGATCCTTTGTGCTATAGGAATGGGGAGAATGAGCAAGAGGGCTGGCTAGGGTAGGCAGATCTCCTCTGTACTTCAGATTCTCAGAGAGTGGAGTGGAGGACACCTGTCCTTAACTTAGCATGCATCCTGTAATGTATATGCCTGAAAAGTCATTGCAGAGAGAAAGACACGTATATTAACCAAAGCCTGTGCTAAAAGGAACGGAGACTTCCCAAGGTAAGACAATACTGTTAAATAGAAGATATATCTTTCCCATACCGGGAGTTGAACCCGGGCCGCCTGGGTGAAAACCAGGAATTCTAACTGCTAGACCATATGGGACAGATGTCTAGAAAAGCATGTGGATTGCATGCATATATGTGTATTTGAGGACTCAAATGATGATTTCTGACAGCGCATAGAGAATTTATTGGGGCCCTACTGGGAGTCTTTGCTTGTTGGCCTACTTTTTCTCAGTTGCATCTAAGGGGCAAGTTCTATTTGCACCACCACCTTGGCAGACGCCTCAGAAAATGGATTGTTTCGCCCAATCTGGAAACCCAGAATCCTGCGTGCCAGGCAGAGCTCCTTTGTGCTATAGCAATGGGGAGAATGAGCAAGAGGGCTGGCTAGGGTAGGCAGATATCCTCTGTACTTCAGATTCATAGAGAGTGGAGTGGGGGACACCTGTCCTTAACTTAGCATGCATCCTGTAATGCAGTGTTTTTCAACCTTTTTTGGGCAAAGGCACACTTGTTTCATGAAAAAAATCACGAGGCACACCACCATTAGAAAATGTTAAAAAATTTAACTCTGTGCCTATATTGACTATATATAAAGTAATTCTCTTGAATAGGAATCGAATAAACACAAAGAAAGTATTTTATAATTACTTTATTATGAAATATTAAGTAAACAGAATAGTGAAAAATTATAAAATACTTTATTCAGTGCGAAACCTGGGCCTGTTTGGCTGAACACAAAGCTGATATTCTGGCTGGAATCGAAGAAAGACACACACGTAGCTCTTCGTCAACAGCCGTTTCCTTCACCGCCCCGTCACCGTCACCGCCATCCCATTCACCGCCCCGTCACCGTCCCCGCTGCATCCATATAAGCCTTAGTACTGTAATATTTAGCTTATTCCTTTCTTATAAATCAAAGTTCCTGCTGCTGAACTAGAGAAAGAGATGTTCAGCTGGCAGGGCTTTGTTTATAAATTTTTATCAACACAACTAATATACTATTTTATCCTAAAGCAAAAAATAAATAAATAAATATAATTTTTTTTTCTACCTTTGTTGTCTGGTTTCTGCTTTCCACGTCTTCTCATTCAATTCCTTCCATCCACTGTGTGTCTTCTCTCTACGTCTTCCATTTGCAGTTACTGTGCCTCTCCCTTCACCCCCCCCCCCAATTGGTCTAGCACCCATCTTCTTCCCTCCGCTCCCCCATAGTCTGGCATCTGTCTTCTTCCCACTCTGTCTTCCACATTTCCCTTCGGGGTCTGTTCCTCTCCACCCTCCTTCAATGTCTGTCCTATTCCTTTCCACTACCACCCTTCCCTCCCTCCTTTACCATCTGTTCCTTTCTACTACCCTTCAGCTCCTCTCACGTGGCTTATCTATCTACCTTCCTCCCTCTTATTTTCATGGCACGTTACAATGTAATTTGTGCAAGCCACTGGAGCCAGCGAGCTCGGTCCCTGTCCCATCCCCACAAACCATCTCGCTTCTGTGCTCCTATTTTCTCCATTTCTAATATCTCCCCTACGTATCTGTCATTGCTCCCCCCCCTGTGTCCATATACCATCCCCATGGCATGTCCCCTTTATGACTCTGTCCCTATTCCCCATGCACATAATTTCCCCTCTTTCTGTTATCTTCCTGTGTCCAGATTTCCCCTATCTTCCTCTTCCATACCAGTGTGTCTCTTCTTTTAAACCCCATCTAGCTTTTTTCCCTCTTTCTTCCCCCCCCCCCCCTGCTTCTAGCATCTGGCTCACCTGCCTGTTCTTCCCTTTCTTTCCTGCTGTGGGTTTTTCTTTCCGTCTTCATCCCCTTGGCCCAGAATCCTTTTCCCTTTCACTCCCTCCTTCCAATTTGAGCCGGGAACACTAGCGATCGCACGGTCCCCGCAGCCACTACCTGCCTGCCCAATCGATCCTACTGTTTAGCCAGCTCTCTCCCTTCGCCTCACCTTAGTTTGTAGGTTTTGTTTTTCGGCGACATGCACGCTTTCCCAAAGAGCCGCGCACGCGCGGCTGCTCAGTGTTCAATCTTCTGCTCTGCTTCAACTTCCTGTTTCCGGTTGGTCAGAGCAGAAGATCGAAACTGAACAGCAGCGGGGACCGGGGGAGTCTCATGGGAGTGCGTGCGGGACCCGGCCTGAGGCCTAATCAGTGTCTGCACCGTACGGCACACCAGGCAACATCTTGCGGCACACTAGTGTGCCGCGGAACAGCAGTTGAAAAACACTGCTGTAATGTATATGCCTGAAAAGTCATTGCAGAAAGAAAGACACGTATATTAACCAAAGCCTGTGGTAAAAGGAACGGAGACTTCCCAAGGTAAGACAATACTGTTAAATAGAAGATATATCTTTCCCATACCGGGAGTTGAACCCGGGCCACCTGGGTGAAAACAAGGAATCCTAACCGCTAGACCATATGGGACAGATGTCTTGAAAAGCATGTGGATTGCATGCATATATGTGTATTTGAGGACTCAAACGATGATTTCTGGCAGGGCATAGAGAATTTATTGGGGCCCTACTGGGAGTCTTTGCTTGTTGGCCTACTTTTTCTCAGTTGCATCTAAGGGGCAAGTTCTATTTGCACCACCACCTTGGCAGACGCCTCAGAAAATGGATTGTTTCGCCCAATCTGGAAACCCAGAATCCTGCGTGCCAGGCAGAGATCCTTTGTGCTATAGCAATGGGGAGAATGAGCAAGAGGGCTGGCTAGGGTAGGCAGAACTCCTTTGTACTTCAGATTCTCAGAGAGTGGAATGGGGAACACATGTCCTTAACTTAGCATGCATCCTGTAATGTTTATGCCTGAAATGTCATTGCAGAGAGAAAGACACGTATATTAACCAAAGCCTGTGCTAAAAGGAACTAAGACTTCCCCAGGTAAGACCATACTGGTAAGAAGGAAAAGATTATTCTTTCCCATACCGGGAGTTGAACCCAGGCCGTCTGGGTGAAAACCAGGAATCCTAACCGCTAGACCATATGGGACAGATGCCTGAAATAGCATGTGGATATTGCATGTATATATGTGTATTTGAGGACTGAAACGATGATTTCTAACAGCACATAGAGAATTTATTGGGGCCCTACTGGGAATCTTTGCTTGCTGGCCTACGTCTTCTGAGTTGCATCTCAGGGGCAAGTTCCTAATTGCACCACCACCTTGGCAGACGCCTCAGAAAAGGGATTGTTTCACCCCGTCTGGAAACCCTGAATCCTGAGTGCCAGGCAGAGATCTTTTGTGCTATAGCAATGGGGAGAATGAGGAAGAGGGCTGGCTAGGGTAGGCAGGTTTCCTCTGCCTTCGGATTCTCAGGGGAGTGGAGGGGGGAACACAGTTGCTTAATTTAGCATGCATCCTGTAAATATGCTTTTCTTTATTCATTTCAAATGGATTCCCGTTGAACCTCTGGGACAAAGCACATAACTGGCTTTATTTCTCCAGCCGTGCTTTGTGGCTAAGATGATCAACTACATGTGGTAGGGCTGTGGCGTGTCAGGTCCAACGCGCGCCGGGACAAAGGCGTGCGCAGACAATTGAGCGCAGCGCAGAGGCGTGCGCCGCAGAAAATTACAGTTTTTAACGGCTCTGACGGGGGGGGCCTGGGGGGGAAAACCCCCCACTTTACTTAATAGAGATCGCGCCGCGTTGTGGGGGCATTGTGGGGGGTTGTAACCCCCCACATTTTACTGAAAACTTCACTTGTTCCCTGTTTTTAGGGAAAAAGTTGTTTACAGTAAAATGTGGAGGGTTACAACCCCCCAATCCCCCCACAACGCCGGCGCGATCTCTATTAAGTAAACTAGGGGGGCTCCCCAACAAAAACCCCCGTCGGAGCCCCTAAAAACTGTAATTTTCTTTGGCGCGCGCCTCATTCTTGCGCTCAGTTGTCAGCAAGCACCTTTGTCTTTCGCGCGGTTGTCTATGAACCGGGCTGTGGATGCGTTAGTGCGCATTCAGTCATTTAGCGCCCCTTAAAACCTGAAGTGAGTGCTGTTCGTGCATGTCAACCTAAACTTGAAGACACATTAAGTTGGTTAAAGCGCATTCAGAACTCTTAATGCAGGTTAAGACGTGTGTGTTGGGATGTCACTTAAACCGAAAAGATGTGTGAAAATCAAAAGTAAAGGACACAAAAACTGAAAAGGGTCTGCAAACCTTTCTCCCTGTCCATAAGTACAATGATCGGGTACTAGTAAAGGAAACATTTTCTTATTACATGCATGCATGAGGAGCCCTCTGTTGTAGAGCAGAGCAGAAGATTATCATTGGAATCTGGCATTTCACAGCATAGAATGGATTAACCAGGTAGTCGTTAGAGACGCACGTCTTCTAATTCTCTATGATGACAAAGACGCCTCAGGTGTAGTGCTAATTACCAAAACCTCTGCCTGTTCCCCTGGCCTCTAAACTGCTTGAATTGGTTGTTGACCTCTGCTGCCTTCCCCCATTTATGTCTTAGCATTCTCCCGACTTCCTTCAATTTGGATTTCGTCCTTTGCATTTCACTGAGATCTTCATATGGGATCTCCAGTGATTTCCTGCAGCCGCTCCTCATGGGGCTAGAGCAGGGGTGTCAAAGTCCCTCCTCGAGGGCCCAATCCAGTCGGGTTTTCAGGATTTCCTCAATGAATATGCATGAGATCTCTCGAGGAAGAACTTTGACACCCCTTGGCTAGAGCTTAGTGATGACTCTCCGTAGCAGCTTGACTCTTTTTGTAAATGGAGTGGGACTGCATTTGTAAGATTTTTTTTTTGGTAAATCTTGTAAATCTTTATTCGTTTTCAATTATTAACAGTGCAATACAAGTGAATTTGAACATAAACAAATCAAACAAAAGCACTTTAAATATACAAATATTTCAAAAACAAACATTTTCACCACCCATCTCCGCCCCTTAACTAATGAAAATAGAACCACATGTATAATTTCAATAAAATAGATATAATGAATAATAATTATAATGTTTTCCCATCTTCCTCCCTCCCACCCTGGATGTGTAAGGAGATCAAATAAAAAAAAAAGATACATGACAGATATAGTGACTCAGTAAATAATGCCAATGGGCTCCACACCCTTTCAAATGCACTACTATATCCTAAAAATTCAGCATTCATTCTTTCATATTTGTAGCTAGAACATAAGTTTGCCCACCAGAAAGTATAATTAAGTCAATCATAACTCTTCCATCTATTGTTGTACTAATATTGATTGTATTTAAGTTCTTATTTATTATTACTAATGTGAATATTGTGTTGCACTTTTTGTTAATAATAAAAATTAATAAATAATTAAAAAATAATAATAATAACTCTTCCAATTGCGTGTTATCATCTGGATGGCTATTGCCGTCATTATACATTTGTAAGATTTTGCTCAGAAGTATGTTCTGTGGCCTACGAGCATGAGGTCTGATAGAAGATATGTGCCCTAATTTTCAGGCACCCATCTTGGATGCCTAACTGTGCCTAGATCTAGCACACCTATTTTTGTTTTCAGATAGGCATTGGTAGGCATCTTTAGGCATTGGAGGGCACATCCACTTAGGCATTGCTAGGTGTCCGAAAAGTTCAGCGTTGAATTCTTACATTGCTTTATTCATGTTTGTTTTGGATTAGATGAAAACTGGCACGATTAATTACCATACTGATTAAGCCAGTTAAAAAAAAATCAGGTGCGTATTCCAAACTTAGACGTCGCTAAACAGTCACAATTATGGTGCTTAGCAACGCCTAATGTGGGCGTGCTATATAGAATATGGACCATAATGCCTAATAACGTCAGCTTTGTAACTAAGTGAGGAGCTATATTCCGAGTTCTGAGAGCATAGAAACTTGGTGGTAGATAAAGGCCAAATGGCTCATCCAGTCGGCTTATCTGCAGCATGCATTTTCTCCTCCTGTCCTCTTGGACATTGATATTGCCACTGCTGTCATATACTTTGGAAGTTAGTACGTTTTCAATGTAGGTATTTAAACATCTTTATCCTATCTCCCCTCTCCTGCTTTTCCTACAAAGTATACATATTGAGATCTTTAAGTATGCCCTCTTACGCTTTATGACAGAGACAACCAATCAATTTAGTAACCTTCCTCTCAACCGACTCCACCCTGTTCATATCTTTTTGAAAGTGCATTCTCCAGAATTGTACACAATATTATAAATGAGGTCTCACCAGAGTCTTATACAGGGACATCAATACCTATGCTATCCTACTGGCCATTCCTCTCCCTAACCACCCAAGCATCCTTTTAGCTTTTGCCGTTGCCTTTTCAACCTGTTTGGCCATCTTAAGATTACCACATACTATCACACCCAAGACCCATTCCTCTTTCATGCACCGATGCTCTTCACCCCCTAAAATGTACCGTTCCCTTGGGTTTTTGTAGCCCAAATACATGAACTTGCACTTCTTGGCAGTTCTGTTTCAGTACTCTTGGATGATGTCAACTACTTGTGTGCCTTATCAATCTTGCTATCTATAGAGAAACATCAATTACAGGTGAACAAAATTGATTTACATGCTTTTGTGAAAATGAAGGATGTCACTGGTGCAGCACAGAGGGAGAGTCATTTTCCAAACCATTTCCATGGGTAAAGCACTTCTTTCTGTGAAGAAATGGCGTTATAAAAATTGCCTGCCTGATATGTGGCAAACATATGCCAGAGCAGCCCTTAATTATATGCATAACTTCATCAGATGTTTGATGAGGTGTTCTTGAAGATGGGGCTGGGGAGAGGTTTGCACTTGATACTTTTGAAAAATACTAATATATTCATATATTTAATTAAAACTATTTAACTAAAACTGTGCACACATGCACTTTCACTTTGAAAATGTGGCAAGTCCATTTATTGAGGAGAATCAAGATGGTGACTGAGTGAGTCATGTTTTCAGTGGCTCCTGCGTGTTACCAGCAATATTTACTACACTTTTCTCAACGAGATTACCTACTATATTTTATGATGTCAAAGCGCAGGGGTAAGCAGAGGAATGATCTTCCTGCCTCCTCTTCTACTTCATTGACGTGGCAGACAGCGATAACATCTTTCGCTGTCCTGGTTAGATTGGGTGTTTCTGCTGACCGAGGTGGGCAGACCTCAGTCTTAGAAGGCGTCGTCTCGCTGAGCCCATTGGGGCCTGTAGTTCCCTCGTGTCCCGGGATGATTTTGGGGACGCCTACAGCTTCTTAGGAAGAGCCAGAGCTGCTATCTCCATCGACGATGAAGGTTTCACCCTTGACCCCCGGATGGAAATTACAACTTGCCGACTTCCTTGCAGGCAGCTTCAGGGGTTGGAGGACCAGCAATTCGGAGTGTGGCAGGGATTAAGAATCCCATTCTACAATCTATGGAGGTGACTCCTGTGGTGGAGTCTCCTGTGATTTCTCTCCCTGCTCCCCTGACTAGACCAGTGGTAATAGACATGGAAGCTATCTGGAGTGCAGTGGAAAATTTGCACAAGGTATGCTGTTTATTTCCTCGGTGCAAAATACTAATATTCAATTTAAGAATTTTGAAAAGAAATTTCAGAAGCACTCCGTTAGAATGGGCAAAATTGAGAAATCTGTGGCAGAACTGAAGATTTCTACTAATGTGCAATTGAAAGACAAAAATTTACTTACTAGAAAAATTGAAAACCTTGAGAATGCGAATAGAAATTTAAATTTAAGACTTTTGAATTTTCCTGTCTCTAGATTTCAGTCTTCTAGGGACTTATTTCAATCATTTCTAATTTCTGTTCTGAAATACCCAGAAAATAATATGCCACCACTACAAAAGTTATATTACTTAAATGTACCTATAGAGGATAAAGAAAAAGTGGACGAACATTCAGAAGAACTTGATCTGACTGGAATGTTGGCGTTGTCTCAGGTAGAAAGTATGAATAGAGCCACCTTACTGGTCACTTTTGTTTGTCTTCAAGATAAAGAAGCAATTCTTCGCCTATTCTATAGGACTGATAATGTTGAATTTCATGGATTCAAAATTTCAATTTTTCCTGATGTATCGAAATGAACACAAGTCAGGCGTAAGAAATTCCTGGCTTATCGTTATCTGTTCTAAATCTAGGAGTGACATTTCAGTTACGTTTTCCTTGAAAATGTTGCGTTACATATCAAGCTAATAGATATATAGATATATATTTTAAAATTTTTTTATTCATTTTCAAATTTACAATAAGTGTAACAATATATCCAAACAAATAAATATAACACTTAATAATCATCAATGGTAAAAATAATATGCTCTTATCTCCAACCCTACCCATCCTTTCTTATCATATAATCAATACCTTATACAATATGTTACAATAAATTTACCCTCCCCTCCCCCCTAACAATCAAACTTGTAAATTTAAGGGAAAAAATAAATAAAATAAAATGTCATCTAATCGGTACAATACTTTGTAAATGGCTCCCACACATCCTGAAATTTCCTGAAGAAACTACGCTGTATTGCAATAAATCTTTCCATTTTATAAACATGACATAAGGAATTCCACCAGAAATTATAATTTAATCTACTTCAATTTTTCCAATTATACTTAATTTGTTGAATGGCAACCCCAGTCATTATAAGTAATAATTTGTTATTATTTGTAGAAATCTGACTTTTTGCTCTCATTGCCAAATAGCACAGTTTGTTCATGTTTGTTTTGTATCTAATAAACAATTAATTTGGTCCCAAATTGATTTCCAAAAATTCATAATAAATGGACAATAGAATAATAAACGATCTAAAGTCCCTGCTTCGAGATGACAGTGCCAACATTTATTAGACTTAGAGCTATCCAATTTTTGTAATCGAACAGGGGTCCATAATGCTCTATGTAATAGAAAAAAACAAGTTTGTCTCATAGATGACGACACTGTACATCTCATTCTCCAAGTCCAAATTCGTGGCCATTGAGACGCAGTAATTTGGTGCTTAATCTCAATACTTCAAATGTCTCTCAGACCAGTGTTTAGTTTCTTTTTAATAAATCCAGTCAGCAATTTGTACCACTGAGCGGCCTGGTGACACAAGAAGATATATTTTTTATGAGCCCGATCAATTACAATTTTTTCTGGAAGGTAAAGCAACTGCGAGAACTCCAGAGACGTTGGTCGAAATTGCTAATCAGGCCATATAATTGAATCCAACTGTGCTCTGTAATTTGATTGAATTTAGAAATTTCTTGAATCCAACTTCCCTTGGATGTGATTGCTCTCTTCTCCCTAATGTAGACTTTACTCATTGTTATTAGTGTGTTATACTACGTTGATCATTTTTCTTTAGTAAATTATTATATTTACTAGTATTTAAGCCCGTTACATTAACAGGTACTAGAATATATGTCTGTCTGTCTTTATTTCTGTCTCTCTCCCTCCCACTGTCTTTCTTTGTCTGTCTTTCTGTGTCTCTCCCTGCCCCTGTGTCTTTCTTCTTTTCTTTCTGTCTCCCTCCCTCCCACTGTCTGTCTTTCCTTCTGTCACTCCCCCTCCATTTTTCTGTGCAGCAGCATTTCCCTCCCCTCACCCCACTTCCCTGTGCAGCAGCAACAGCATTTCCCTCCCCCCCACTTCCCTGTACAGCAGCCGCAGCAGCATTCCCTCCCCCTCCATTTCCCTCCCCCCACACCACTTCCATGTGCAGCAGCAGCATTTTCCCATACCCCCCCTTTCCCTTCCCGCAGTCTAGCCGGCTCCTTTAGTCCCTTGCCGCCCCCCCCTCTTCCCTTCCCGCGGTCCCGACAAACCTGCCAAGCAGCGTCCGCAGCACTCTACACATGCTGCTTCGGGGCCTTCTACTGCCCTGATTTACTCTGGCATGTCCCTGATGACATCATCAGAGACGCAACAGAGCAAATCAGGGCAGTAGAAGGCCCTGAAGCAGTGTGTGTAAAGTGCTGCAGATGCTGCTGGAGTCGGCAGGTTTGTCGGGACCACGGGAAGGAAAGGGGGTAGCAAGGGACTAAGTGAGCCAGTCAGATGGTGGAAAGGGATGGGAGGGTGAGACCGCGATGGAAGGGTCGACGGGGGTTCGGGTGCGAGAAGGGGGGGTGCCGACAAAGAAATTACTTACTGTGAGTGAGGAGGGAGCCGGCAAGACCGCAGAGACCATTTTATGTGTGCATGCGCACTCCTGCCTGCCACGGACATACAGATCACGAAACATGTAGGCAAGAGTGCGCATGCGCGCTTAGTGTTTTATTATAGTAGATTTTCAAGTGATGTATTTTTAACTTGTAAAAATATATATATATATATAAAGAAAATGTGGCAAGTCCACATAAAAAAGGTGCATGTACCTTTTACCCAGGTGCAATTACCCAATATCAGAATACTCACGTGGGAAAAACCCCCCAGAAAATAGTTCAGTGATGGAACAAAGAAGTCTGTAGAAGATAGTCAAGAAAATACACTACTGTATGCATCGAGCAAATGGAAAAATGAAGAACTGGAATGAGGAAAGACATAAAATCTCACATGATGTGTTAGTCATGCACTCTTTTTCAAGTTTAGATTGCATAGGAAAGTTAATAGAATTTTCAATGCTATTTTTCCTCTGTCTGCTGTAGCATCTGAAAGTCTTTCTGCAGTTATACCCACATGCCACTTGATGGCACTCCTGATTAAAAGTTTTTGACTAAATATAACCAATTTGCACATCATAGTATAGAGCCTAAATCAATATTACCGAATCCATTATTTACTTTTTATGTTATCCTGTACATTCATTGAGATCCCACTTATCCCTTCTTTTTTTTTTTTTTTTAGTTCAATAAGTTTTATTGTTTTAATGAAAAATACAGAGAAACAAAGTTCAATGTCAATGTACATAACCAATGGAAAAAATAATATGGAAGTGCAGGTACAAGAATATTCATACAGTGGCATCTGTAGAAGAGATAATATGCATACAAAAGGAAAATCTGACATATCATATATTGAAATGAACCAGATATGCAAGAGAATAACTCAATTGTTGGGAGGTAAGGAAACATCCAATAAGGGCTTCCAAGTACGTTCAAAAGAGGCAAGAGATCTATTCTTAAGGGCAGCCGCCCTTTCATACCTGGCTGTGACAAAAAACATGTTCCACCACACATTATAATTCACCATAGATGTATTTTTCCAATTTTGCAAGACTAATTTAATTGCCAATTGCAACAATATGTTAAAGAGTTTTGATTCTCTAGCAGGCAAGTCTTCATTGAGACTTGCTACCGAGGATAAAAACAGCTGGGGTGAGCGATTTGTTGATGCAAAACAACTTTCCCAAAGTCTTCAATATCGATTGCTAAAAAGGATGAATCAGAGTACAATAGTAAAGTTAATGTAAAAAGGTACCCTTTTCCTTGGTGCAGGACCAACAATTACCTGATTCAGAGGACTTGAAGTGAAACAGTTTATGCAGAGTCCAAATAGCTCTGTGAAGGACAAAAAATATGGATTGCTTCAGAGAAGATGAGCTAGAAGTGCATCATAAAGATAGCCATGCTTGGTTCTATGATGTAATGTGAAGAGAAATCTGCAAATCAAATTCCCACATGTGTTCCATGCCAGTCGGATAGTGAAAGAGTTCTACTTGTAGCCATTTATACTATTTGAACTCACATCCTTTGGAAGCATGCAATTTTGACATCAATGGCAGCAGACTAGGAAGAGCAAATGTAAGTTGAGTTTTATGCAGAAAAGTGGAGAGACAGTGAGTCAGTTGAATCCATTGAAAGTGTTGAGTGTTGGGAAGATGATAACGTTGTTGCTGCTGAGTGAAAGTCAGCCAAGATGCATCATGTTTAATATCTTGTACAGTCCATATACCGCATTGCTGCCTTTCTGTCCAGCGTATGGGTTCATTATGTATCTTAAAGTTAAGGTTGTTCCAGAGAGGTGCAGACATAGTATGAATCCAATGCCAAGGCAGAAATTTCTCAACTGTTCTGACAGCTGTTTTTGCACTATGAAGGATGGGATTTGCAGACTTGGCCAAGTGCTGAAATGGTAGGAGAAGTAAAGGTTGAGCTGCATGGCAAGTTGATTCCCAAGAGAGCCATATTGGCGAGTAGGTAGATGAAGCAGAAGCAAACCAGTACGAGGTTTGTTGCATGATAAAGGCTGTGTGATAGTTATGAAAGTCTGGAAAATTAACTCCCCCACATTCCTTGCTAGCCTTCAGTTTATCTAACGCAATTCTGGGGGGGTTTAGCACATCACAAGAATGTTGTAAGAAGCTTCTCAATGGTGGTATAAAATGCGTTGGGAAGTAAAATCAGAATCATATTCAAAAAATAATTAATCTTAGGCGCAATCATCATCTTGATGGTACTCAATCATCCCCTCCAGGTGAGGCGCAGAGGAGACCAGCGAGACAGAAGATCTTTAACTATTGAAGTTAGTTTTGTCACATTTAATGTAAGGGTTTCATCAATTGTTGGAGCAAAGTAGATGCCTAGATACTTCTGAGTGGCATCAGACCAGGTAAAGTCGAAACAATCAAGTTCATGTTTAACCTCAGGATGGTTGAGAGGCATTATTTTGGATTTGGATTGATTAAATTATATCCAGAGACACTCGCATAGTCAGTAATAGTTTGCAGGATGTGAGGTAGAGAAGCAGGAGTAGTATAAAGAAGGATATTATCTGCATATGCCAAGTATTTGACAGTAACTGAGTCAACAGTTATGCCACATATGTTAGGGTTATTTTGATGTGAAGGAGTAGAGGTTCCAATGTAAGGTTGAATAGTAAAGGTGATAATGGACACCCTTGGCTGGTTCCACAGCTGGGATGAAAGGGAGCCGATAGTTGGTTGTTGATTAAGATTTTGGTGGAGGGAGAGGTGTATAAGACTTTGATCATGTTGATAGCAGGCTCAGAGAAACCAAAGCATTGTAGGGCATGGAACAGGAAGGCCACTCCACTCTGTCGAATGCCTTTTCGGCATCCAACCCAATGGCGATATGAGGCATGTCAAGGACTTCAACACGCTTGAGAATGTTGAAGAAGAGTCTCGTGTGTAACCACTCTGCTGCCCGAGATCGGGACTCAATAGCACTACTAGTGGCTGAACATGAAAAATACAATGACGTGTGACCCAGCCTGGAGTCACCTTGCAGGATCGGACTGATAAGAGGAACTCAGCAAAAACACCACCACACAGGTATATAATCAAATATAAATTTACTGTCCAAAATAAAGGTCAGAATGGCATCAGCAAAATGAATAGTGCTTCTTGCAAAAGAATCCCAAAGTAAAACAAAACACAAAAAACAAAATAAGTCAAAACAGTTCAGGTTTCTTTCCTTAAAACAATGGATCCAAATCCTCATGAGATCCTGCTTTCAACAGAGCTTATTTTCTCAGGTAGTTCTCAGCCTGCTCCTCAGCAGGTGACAATACAAACAATAGAGTTCTCTGCTCTGGTATGTATAATGTACACAGTTCCCAAACGGAAGCCTCCAGCAGCCTTTTGAAGCACTGCTGGGAAATTAAGAGTGTCTTAGGTTTGCCTTATAAAACAGCTTTTCACACAGCTATCACAATTCCCTCCCTGGGTGTTAGCAAACCCACAGCTTCACATATTCAAAATCAAAAATGCAGAGTTCCAAAAAGAGTCCCAAACAAAAACTCACAGTCAAGCAGGTCATTCTTGGCACCTGGTAGTTAAACCAACCTCCATCGGTTCAGGATATTCAGCAAATTCTTCAGATAAACTCCCTTGCAATTCCATCGGGGTTTCTTCATTCAGTAGTTGCAGATTCAGTGCTTCACCAGCCTCAGTAACTTCCATGGGTGCACAGCTCTCACCTCTGCCTAGACCAGGGGGATCATCTTAGGAGAGGAACCTTATCCTTCACCCTAGTCTGTCTAATTGCTTCTCTCAAACTGCTGCTTTTCTAGAGCAGGGCCCCCCAGGTGGTGACCTGAATATCTGCCACCTGGCAAATTCTTGGGCCTACCGGCTCCCCCTAGTGGATAGCAGGACTTCACAGTCTCTAATTCTGGAGGACTAGTAGGCTCCGGGGAATCAATATAGTGTCCAGTACAGGCTTTGGGTGTACCTTCCCTGGGCTTTCTACCCCCCTTCTTACCTGCTCTCACCAGGACCTCGGCAGACGTAGCATCTGAAGGGTCACACGTGTTGTCATGAGACAGTTGGCCATGCATAAACCCAGTTTGTTCATTCGATATTAACTTAGGCAGGAGTCTTTGCAATCTCCCAGCGAAAACTTTTGCATATAGTTTGGCGTCCACATTTATCATGGATAATGGCCTGTAGCTTTGGACTTGTTGTTTATCTTTACCGGCTTTAGGCAGGACCACTATTACGGCCTCAGTAAAAGTACCACATACAGCCTGTGATTGGATCAGGCATGAATATAGGCCCGTCAAATGAGGAAGGAGGAGAGATTGAAAGGATTCCACCGGGAAGCTGTCCTGGCCAGGAGTTTTTCTTTTGGCCATTTCCGATAAGGCTTCAGCTATTTTGGCTTCAGTAATGGGTGAACAGAATACTTCATTATCGTTAGCGGCACTCCTTGGTCCGTCCAGTTTATTGAAGAAAGCATCAATATCACTCAAATCAGGCACTTGTGAAGTGTATAACTCTTGATAATATTCATGAAATCTAGCCAAAATATCAGGCCTTTCAATCAACATTTGGTCATCTTCGGATTTGATGGATGTTATGTATTTTCATTCAGTTTGTGTCTTCAGATAGTTAGCCAATAGATGGCCCAAGGTGTCATGATCTGCATAATAGGTCGCCTCCTTCATAAATAACGTTTTGCCTACCGAATTGGCCAGTAGATTATTGTATTGAACATGAGCTTTTCCCAGTTGTTCAAGTAAGACTGGATCAGATGGATCAGAGCAAGAGATAGATTCAAGTGATTTAATCAGAGATTCCAAGTTAAATAAGTTCTGTGTGGCAAGTTTTTTTTTTCTGTATTTATACGATAGGATTATACCTTGAAGGAAAGCCTTAAGTGTATCCCATATTGTAGTCCAATTAGTTTGATCTACAGTGTTGAAGAGAAAAAATTCTTGGATGCTATTAGTGACAAAGTCCACAAACTCAGGATCATCTAGGAGCATATAATTGAATCTCCAAAAAGGCTTCAAAGGTGGTAGACCAATATTAGTAATGTCCATGCTGATCAGTGCGTGGTCAGACACAGTGATGGGATAGATGTCTGTTTTGGATACCCAGGGTAGTAGTGACGCTGATATAAGAAAGAAGTCTATTCTCGAAAATGAGGAATGTGGTGAAGAAAAGAAAGTGAACTTTCTTGCAGTCGGATGTAAAATCCTCCAGGGATCGCACAGATTTAATTGCTGAGTTATATCCTGTAAAGCCAATCAAACCTTGGCAGATTTATGTGAAGCAGACAACTTTCTATCTAGTACTGGGTCCAAAGCAAGGCTAAAGTCTCCCCCATTGATTGAGGGAGTGGCACCTACAGTAGCAATAGTGTTTGCCAAGTTGTGAAAAAATTCAGGGCAATCCCTATTAGGGCATATAAGTTAAATATAGCCAGATTGGTGTGCTGAATAGTGGCATTAATCCTCACCCATCTTCCATCAGTGTCGCATGCTTGATCTAGTACAGTGAGGTCAGGATGTTTCTTAATGAGTATGATAACCTCATTTTTTTATCTTTAGCAGGTGAGAAAAAAGGGGGTAATGCCCAATTACAAGTAAACTTAGAAGCTTCAGATGCATCAAGATGCATTTCTTTAGGAGGACAATGTCCGGGTGTAACTGAGTTATATATTGGGTTATTTTAATCTTTTTCAGTGGGTTATTCAAACCTTTTACATTAAGTGAAATACAGTTTAAAGGCATTACATTGAGATGACATAATAAAGATATATACTGTACTAGCGATTATATCAAGAATAGCACTTCTATATATTGTGAACTCTTTATGCAACAATGTAAACATAGGGTATAAAGAGTAGACCAACGAGTCAGTGAGGAAAGAAAAATAACAAAAATGAAAGAACACCAATAAAACACAGCAGTTAACAATGCAAATATGGTGAACGCAATAATTAGGAACATTACTAGGCAGTAAAAGTATAGTTGAGCAGATGAGCATAATTCCTTGATGGAGAGAGAAAAAAGATATAGAGGGAAGAAGTCAGGAACCTCAACATATCCGTGAAATATAAAGAAAGTATTAAGGGTGAAGTATTTAGCAAGAGAAGGACAACACAAGCATGACATTTCAAATAAATGAAGAGCACTGAAATGAAGAGAAATATTGTAAGTAAGCAAGCTTAAAGAGGTAATATTTAAAGACTTAAATGTACTGCTAGGCTGGCAGATTAGAAGAAAAATGACTAGAAAGGCACAGATATAAATCAGAATTGACAGTGAGGCAACAGGTAGTAAAAGATTTTAAAAAACAGAACAGTCAAGCGTATGCCGACAGAAAAATGAGAATAAAGATAAAGGTCAATGTTGGAAGCAGACAGGGAGAGAAGTACCGAAAGTAAGCAATGAGCCCAATCGGCTTGCTAGCTCCTGTGACAATGGGTCCAAAGGCATAGCACAGCAAAGTTCAGGTAGCATCAAGAGTGCTAGGGGAGATGGAGTCCAGAAAATTGCCAAGTAGGTTTGGATCTGTAAAGTCCTTGGTGCGATTCTGTAGAGTAACCCTCAAACGTGCTGGGTAAAAACATTCCGAAACAGGTGTTGAAATCTTTGAGGCGAGGCCTTTATTCCAGCAGTTGTTTCCTCAGACGTGCTGAGGTCTTGCTTAAATCCAGAACAAACATCAAATTGGGACCCTCAAACTTTAAGGGTGCCTTCAATTTAGCTTTTTGCATGATCTCAATAGTTTGATTGAAAGGAAGAAGGCTCATTATAATCGGTCTCGGGAAGTTCTCTCGAGGTGTACGCTGGGTGTTGACGCGATGAGCCGATTCAATCTCGAAGGGTTGAGTGAAGGATATGTCAAGCAAGGTAGGGAGAGTATCATGTAAGAATTTAATTAAATTTTGACCTTCCCTTCCCTCAGTAAACTGAGGATACAAATATTTCTCTTACAAGCTCTATTATTAGCTTCATCAAGATCCTTTTCCAGCTGCACCATGAGATTAAAATGGCGCTGCAGATCTTTAACATTTTCTTCCGTGGTGCGCTGCTTAGTCTCCAGCAATTCCACTTAGGTACGAAAGTGAAGGAAATCCGTTTTCATAATAGATATATCGTGTATGATGTCTTCGATGTTGGTATTTGTTTCGGAAATCATATCCTTTAGTGCTCAGATCTCCTCTAATAGAGTAGACATCTGAACAACCTCCAATTTTGAGGCCTGTTGTTTTGAAGGAGAGGGAGGATCAATTTTTGTTCTTTTACCACCCTTGGATGCTGACATCCTCAATTAAAGGAAGAAAAGTGTGTCCGGCACACTAAGTAGGGGCTCTGGGTGACAAGATGTCATAGATGAGGTAGCGTGTTCTCGATTTTAATACAGTGTTTTGCTAGAGCTCAAATTCAAGCTGCCATTTCTCTTGAAGCTCACTAGCACCCCCCTTATCCCTTCTTTTTATTTCACTTCTAAAGCCAAAGTGTGTGAGAGGAACACATTAGGCTACCTGATTGACTTGGCTCATATTTTTGCCCATTTTTTTCTGAGCCAGATAAGAGATAGCTTGAGTTGAAATGAGAGGTTTGCAGGTGCACTCACATTTGTATGACTCACCTGGTTTCTTAGACTTATCACATTTCCTTGCTAGTCATCTTAGCTTTTCAGTAGGAGCTGACTCAGATTTGCAAATCTTGCCAGGTCAGGGAGGGATGGGGAAGAAGATGTATAACCTAACCTATGACTTTACATAACAGTCTTAAGAGCAGGTACACATCCAGAGAACATCAAGCAAACTTGTTTTGTTCTATCTCAAAGAAATGAGGCAAATGTGGGAAACTGATACAGCAATGGGTGATTCAGGAAACCTCATTCACACCACAGAAGTGTGCTGGGTATATCACTGTCAAAAGCAGTCATGCAGGTACTACTCTTACTCCAGTCTAGTAACCCAAGGCAGGACCAAGGCTAGCTGCAGAAATGACTCATTAGTTTTCAAGGACCAATCACGCAAAAGACTAGGGTTGTACATCAATTAAAATTTTTAATTGCACAATTAATCACAATTAAATTTTATAATTGTGCAATTAATTGCATATAGTATCCCCTCACATTTCCTCCTATACAGTTCAATATACAGTATATATAGCAGATATAAATTCTCAAAACTGACACATTTCAATTCAGTTGGCCCATAGAAAGGCAGTATATCAAATCCCATCATCCCCCATATTAAACTAAAAATAAAATCATTTATTTTACCTTTGTAATCTCATTTTGCATCTCTGATTCTGCTTCCCTGTGCTCTTTTTTTCTCTTTACTTCCTGCCCTATATCTAGGGTCACCAGACGTCCAGGAAAACTTAGACATGTTCTCTTTTTAGAGGACTATCAGGGTGTTCCGAAACCTGGTAGCTTGTCCGGGTTTTAGAAGTCCCCGAGCTTGAGGCCGCATCTGGAGGATGTCTGCACATGCATGGATGTCAACGTGATATCACACACATGTGCGTGATATCATCGCATCTACATCTGCACATATGCAGATGCCCTCCAGACGAGGCTCTGAGCTTGGGGAAGAAACATGAATTTTGTTTGGAGGAGGGGCTGGGGGCAGAACCGGGCAGGTCCAGATGTCCTCTTTCGTTTTTAAAGAGGAAATCTGGTAACCCTACCTACATCCATCTTTCACAAACATTTCTTTCATTTTTTTTCCTCCTTTTCAAATCTGTCTAGTTTCTGTCTCTTCTCTTCTCTGCCATTCACGGGCACTATCATCTTCCTCCCCTTCCTTTCCATTCCCTTACATGAGTACCCTCTCTTCCTTTCTCTCTTCCCTCTTATCCCTCCCTCCCCACCACTCTGTGCTCACCATTTCTCTCCTCTCTGTCATCATCTCTCTTGTTTTTCCATCCCTATTTTCAAACATCTCCTCTGTCTGCATCTCTTTCTACCAGAAAATCTTCCTGTGCTCCTTCATTCTCTCTCCCTCCCCTGGTCAGGTATTTCCTTCTCTCTCTCTTCCTTGGTCAGATATCGCCTTCTCGCTCCTTCCTCCCTCCCTCCCTCCCTCCCTCCCTTGGTCTCTCTCTCTCCTTCCTCCATCCCTTCCTCTCCTCGTCAGGTATCACTCTCTCTTTCTTTCTTTTCTCCCTCCATCAGGCATCTCTTTCTCTCCTCCCTCCCTCATCAGGTATCTATCTCTTCTTTTCCTCCCTCTCCTGGTCAGATCTCTCTCCCCTCTTTCCCTCTCCAGGCCAGGTCTCTCTCTCTCTCTCCTTCCTCCCGCCCTTCCCTGATCTCTCTATCTTTCTCTTCACTCCCTTCATCCCTCCCAGGGTCAGGTGGTATCTCTCTCTCCTCCCAAACTCTTCCCCTGGACAGGTATCTCTCTTTCTCTCTCTTCCCTTCCTCCCTCTCCAGTCAGGTATCTCTCTTTCTTCTCCCTCACTCCCCTCCCCTCCTCCCTGTGGTCGGGTTGAGTTGGTTCTTTCTCCTTCCTCCCTCCCTCCCTCCCACTGTGATCCGGTCTCTCCTTCCCTCTCTCTAACCTTTCATACCCTGCTGGCAGTGCTATCAATTAAAGCAGCAAAGTAGCTGGCTTCATTCTCTCACAGACTCTTCAGTCCCTGCTACACTGGAACAGCTGACCTAACTTCCTGACTGAAGACTGAATAGACTGCAAGAAACTTGAGCCAGCTAGCATGTCAGCAGTGCTCTGCTTTAATTGCTAGCACTGCCAGCAGGCTATGAAGGGTTAGAGGGAGGGAGGATATAGAGGGCCAAAGCAGCGGTGGTGGCATCAAGTGGTGGGTAGCAAGTGCCAGGCAGTGTCAAGGCCATTCTTCTGGGAGGACAACAGCAGCAAGGGTGGCTCTCCGGGGGGGGGGGGGGGAGAGGGGGAGGTCAGTAGTGGCAAGGGAAGCTCTGTGGTGAGGGCAGCAGGGGCAATGGCAGAGAGGCAGTTCTAAGTCAATATTCCTCCAACATTGCCTTCTGCCTGACTTCACTTTCAGTGGAGCACAACAGTCAAATGAAAAATGCCGCAACCGTGAAGGTAGGCCTGATTGCGTTAATCCCGTTAATTTTATATCATTAACTAATTAACGCATTAATTACATTTTTAAGGCATTAATTGTTCTTCCCTAGTTATAACATATAACTCTGTCATATTTAACTGCCTATATGTGGTTAGCATGATAGCAAATTATCAACTAGTGTTTAAGCAGAGTTACAGATGCAGCTTGTTGGGCAACCTGGAAGGACCGTGTAGGTCTTTTTATTTGCCATTGTAATTTTATCAATGTTTTTTAAAGTTTTAAACCAATTTGAATAAAAGTTTTGGTGATATGGTACAGTACAAAACATATTATTAAAGATATTTAAAAGTATGATGTTGAATTATGTATTCTAAAAGTATGATGTTGAATTATGTTAAAGTCTGGAATTTGCTGCCTCCCTCTATTGTGAGAAGATTTTTTAAAGTTTGTTTCTGAATGCTGATGTTCTTGGTAGTTTCAAAGTATAATCTGATTTTGATGCTATTGTATTTCCTTGATATTGTCCATGCCTTCTTATTTGTAACCCACACAAAACTTGATTATGGATGTTGCAAGTTATAAGAGCTTTCCAGTGCAATCGGTGAGACATTCTATAGACAGATGGGTAGTGTCCTCATGGCTGTGTGCCATCTGCAGAAGGCATCCACTCGACTTTTTCCTTGTGCCTCTGCTGTACTTCACTGGGCTCCTTAGCTCCACTACAGTTTTTCCCTTCTGCACGCATGCCTGCAGGAGTGTGTTTGTTCTGCTCTCCACAATTTATTATTTTATTCGGTGTGTTTTTCATCCCTTTTTCAGAGTTTCTGGTACTCAGAGCAATTATTCAGCTCTGCCTGCATTAAGATCACACAGATGTCAATCTGCAGCCGACAGGTCAATCCCTGGTGGTACCTGTCAGCCAGCCTACATTTACTTCATAGGAGCTCGGGGCTGTCCCCATCTTTCTCCTTCTGCCAAACAAGGGTTCGTGCTCAAGCTGTTTGACATCTGTTGGAGACTTGGCGGTATCTCACAGGTTGCTGGTTGCATCTTCTCACCTCTGCCCATCCCTGAGCACATCCATCGGCCACAGGGGTGGAGGTAAAGTCAGGCATAGGGTCTGTCTGTCAGCCCGATCACCATTGCAGAGCTGTCTCCCCTGAGATCTATAGGGCAGCAATATGATCATCTATATACACGTTTGCGATGTTTTACAGAGTGGATGTGGCAGCAAGATAGGACTCTGGCCTTTGGGGCCAGTGTAGCAAGCCCACCCTAGCTTTTTGAGGACTGCTTTTGTACATCCCATCTGTCTAGAACAGGGGTGTAAAAGTCCCTCCTCGAGGGCCACAATCCATTCGGGTTTTCAGGATTTCCCCAATGAATATGCATGAGATCTATTTGCATGAAGTTTTCATTGTATGCTAATAGATCTCATGCATATTCATTGGGGAAATCCTGAAAACCAGACTGGGTTGCAGCCCTCGAGGAGGGACTGACACCCCTGGTCTAGAATGTCTCACCCAGTACACAGGAAAAAGAGTTTATGTACTTACCATGATAAGCTCTGCAGTCCCAGACTACATTTATTTTGCATGTCAAGGACTTATTGAACTTTGGACAAACCATTAATAAAGTATATGTAACTGTAGGTTGGTTTTGACATCAATTTTACCCCGAGGCTTGGTACGATCTTTCCTGTTTTTAGTAAAATAACAGACGGCATGAAATGAAAATGAAAGAAAATCATGCTGCAGACAAAATATAAAACCACTCTTCCATGATTGCATCATGTATAAACTGTCTTTACGTGGCAAGCATTGTGGCAAATTGCCAACTGCTCTGTTTGTAATGGCAGTGTTTAATCATGAAAGGATATAACCTATACCGTGGCAGATGCAGCTCTGGCTACCTTGATGGGCAGACTAGACCAGTGGTCTCAAACACGCGGCCCGGGGGCCACATGCAGCCCGCCAGGTCCTATTTTGAGACCCTCAGTATGTCTATCATAATCACAAAAGTAAAATAAAACAGTTTCTTGATCATATGTCTCTTTAGCTATAAATGACAATATTATTATTAAGACTTAGCCAAAAGGAAAGATTTATAAACTATAAAGAGTTTTACCTCATGCAAAATTGTCAATTCTTTAATAACACATGAACTATTTTTTCAGAGGCCCTCCAAGTACCTACAAATCCAAAATGTGGCCCTGCGAAGGGTTTGAGTTTGAGACCACTGGACTAGACAGACCATGCAGTTCTTTATCTGCTACTATGTTACAAGTAGAAAGCAAGAAAAGCAGAAATTGAAATGCATGGGGAAAAGATATAATACAAATTATATAAAGAAAGAAACAGAAAAAATACAAGTGAAAGTAAACTACAGAAAAATAAAATGAATGAAATAATAAGGGGGAATTCTTCTAACTGGACACCACAATGTAGATGCCTCAATGCCATGTACTGAGCATTAATTTTATAAAGACATCTGAGCACCAAGATTCCATTACAGAATTCTAGATCAGGTTGGCATCAGCGCACTTACATTTTAGCATGCCCACTTATGCTATGTCAATGGCAGGTGTAATCGGCATACCTATGTTTTCCATGCAACAAGCGTAACCAGTAATATTCTAAAACTTAAGTGCCTAAGTTGGAGACACACCCATGCTCTGCCCAGGTAAACGCCCATCTTGTGTCAGAGCATTTAGCGCTCTGGGCCATGGTAGAAACATCTACCGTGGCTTAGTTAAAAAAAGGGGGGAGGGGCTATATCTTGCTTGTCCTTAATCAGTTTTATAACTAAATTCAAAATGGGAAACATCTCAATGCTACTTCCTCTTGATATTTGTGCACAATTTGGGTAAGCATAAAAAGCTGGCAATCATGATTTTTCTTTTTCTTTTTTTTTTACACATTCTCACAAAGATTCTGTCTTGGAGGATATTTAACTACATCTGCATTGACTTGAGAATCTAAATGTACCAGACTTTTTGGGAAGACCCTGTTAAAATGTATGTTTAAAGTTTCAAGTTTATTGGCTTTTAATATACCGACCATCAACAAGTATCTGGCCGGTTTACAATAAAAAATTTGACGGAAAAATAAATAGATAGTTTAGAAATAATTGAGGTGTACACTAAGGACATTAACTAGACAAACTTGAAGGTGAGGAAAAAATGGGAAGGATGGGGGGAAAGTTACATGTTAAAAGAAGAAAGGAGAAAGAGGGAAGAGGATAAAACAAATAGGGTGGGATCGCTTTATAAAAGCGGTTGCTTTATATATAGGAAAGAAGAAAAAAAGTGAAGAATGGGGAGAGGGGGAGAAGGAAAAAAAAAGAAACTATATGTGTTTAAAGGAAAATCTAAATGCAGGAAAAAGCATCATTAAATAAAAAGGTCTTCAAACTTATTTTAAATTTGTCAAGTTGATCTTCGGATCGGAGTAGCTGTGGCAGAGCATTCCACAAGGTGGGAGCTACTACAACAAAATTTATTTTCCTAGTATAGAAAAAATCTTTTATTGTAGGAATTGACAGGAGTTTCTGATCTGCTGACCTTAGGAGATGTATTGAGCGGTGTGGAATGAGAAGCTTGTCTAGGTATGAGGGCAGGTGAGAGAGTCTGATTTTGAAAGTAAGCAGAATGGTTTTATAGGTGATACGGTGTGTAATGGGGAGCCAGTGTGCTTCCTTCAGAAGAGGGGTAACATGGTCGAATTTCCTGGCTTTATAGATGAGTTTTATTGCTGTGTTTTGAATTAGTTGTAAACATCGAATTTCTTTTTGAGGAAGTCCGTTGAAAACAGAGTTACAGTAATCGAGGTGGGAGATAACTAGAGAATGAATTAGAATTTTGATCGCATCTGTCTCTAGGATCGAAGTTAGAGAGCGGATGAGGCGAAGTTTGAAAAAGCAAATCTTAGCTGATGTGATCGTGAAAAGTGAGATCTTTATCGATGATGACTCCTAGTAATTTTATTTTTGGTTCTATTTTTATAGGAATGGATTTAATGGAAATTTTTCCTGATAGAGTCTCACTGTTGTTGATTGGAAGTAGGAGACCACAGGATTTGTCAATATTGAGGGAGAGTTTGTTTGTGTAAAGCCAGTCACTAATTGTATCGAGTTTATTGTTAATAATGTTTATTTCTGAGATGTTTGAGGTGTTGATAGGATGAAGGAGTTGTATGTCATCTGCATATGCGAAAATCTTGAATCCAGTAGACTGTGCTAGGGTTAAAAGAGGAGATAGAAAGATATTAAATAATAGAGGAGATAGGATAGAGCCTTGTGGAACACCATAGGTTTGTGAGATGGGGGTAGAAGTTTCATTCTTTACATGAACTTTAAAACAGCGTTCAGTAAAGTATGAAGCAAACCATGAAAGTGCCTGGCCTGTAACACCACAGTCTTTGAGTCGGTTGAGAAGGAGAGAATGGTCAATGGTATCGAAGGCAGCTGATAAATCAAGAGAGACGAGAAGAACCGATTTTTGATGATCATGATAGTAATGTATCGTAGAGAGTAGACCTAGTAGTGAAAGTTCTGTAGAATGTGATGAGCGGAAACCAGTTTGACATGGATGTAGGGCATGGGTATTGTCAATGAATTCGGTAAGTTGATTGTGAATGATTTTTTCGGTTAGTTTGGAAATCATTGGGAGGTTAGCGATAGGACGAAAATTGGCTGGTAAAGAGGGATCTAGGTTGTGATTTTTCAGTTTTGGAATGACAAGAGCTGTTTTCCATGCTGTAGGGACAATGCTGTCTGAGAGAGACTTCGATACCATTTCCTGAATAAATGGGCCGAAGAAAGAAAAAAAATTTTTAAGAAGCAACGGGTGAATACTTTCCATGAGATTATTGGGAGAATTTAGGGATTGTAAAATAGAAAGAAGATTTGCTAGGGAAGGCAGTTTAAAGTTTGAACAAGTACTAAATGGCAGGTGAGTAGGGTCATCAGGGATGGCAGAAGGAGGAACAAGAGAGGAAGGTCCGAGATGAGATCTGATGTCTTTGATTTTGGTGTCAAAAAAGAATGCCAACTCAATAGCAGTCAGTTGAGTGGTTAAGGGTAATGGTTTTTTTTTAGAATAAGAAGAGAGCGATTGAACTAGACTGAAAAGAGCAGAGGAATTACGGGTAGAAGAGATTAATTTGGAATAGTATTCTTTCTTTGTTTGTTGAATGATAGTTTTATAATGTGAGGCTTTTTCTTTGAAAAGAATGAGAAGATTCTTACAGCGTGATTTGCGCCATTTTTGTTCTACCGAACGAAGTTGACGTCAAAGCAGTGCAAGGTTATCATTATACCAAGGTTTATTATTTTTATTTTTAGAATCTGATTCGTGGAAGATTTTTTCCCGTTGAGGGGCTAAAGAATCTATTAGAGATTTAGTAGAGGTTTCCCAAAGGGTGAATTGATCATCAATGGAGAGGGAGGAGAAGTTTTCCAGATTTATGTTAAAAGAGTTTTCAATAGCAGAGAGGGTTATTTCCTTGGTGTTTTGGGACTTGTAAGTTTTATTTTGTGGAGCATGACATGTAAGCGTGGGGAGTTCTAGTTGCCAATTAATAAGGATATGGTCTGACCAGGGGAGAGGGTGGGGTTGAAAATTTTGGAAGAGATGACTAATAGAGTTAGAGCAGAATATCATGTCTATGGTGTTACCAGCAGAGTGGGTAGGCATAGAGATGAGGGGAATTAGAGATAGGTCGGAGATTAATGTTAGGAGCTTTGAAGTATTATGATGGGTAGGAGAATTAAAATGAATATTGAAGTCTCCAAGAATGATGGAATCCGGATTGGAAATAGTGAAGTCTGAGATTGTAGAAGTGAGAGTGGAGAGTGTTGTTTTAGTAATCAGTGGAGGAAAATAAATAAGTAGGAAATTGAGAGAGGGAGAAGTTTTTATAGAGAATTGAAGGGTTTCAACTGGGGTATTAGAATAAGAATTAAGAGAGTGCGACTGAAGAGGGATAGAAGTATGATAGATGATGGCTATCCCTCCTCCTTTTTTATTAGGGCGAGGTTGAAAAATAGTCTTGAAGTGGGTAGGACAGGCTTGGGTAAGGTAGGCATCTTCCCCCTTAGTTAACCATATCTCAGTGATACATAATAAATGAAGTTTGTGTTGAATAATTAAATCATGAATTAAATGGTGTTTACTCTTCATTGATCGTACGTTTACAAGACCTATATTTAGTTTAGAGGGAAGAAGAGGCAGTGTGGAGCAATAGGTAGAAGCAGGCAAAGTCTGAATAGTGATATACTGTCTTTGTTGAATTTTAGACGAGGTGTGAGGAAAGGTTTTGATGGGAGAACGGCGGCCCCATATAGTAGGAATAGAGGCCATTTGGGAGGGGCTCGAATGTTGAAGTGGGGAAGAGTCGGGATGAATAGTGGTATAAACTAGAGGAAGAAAAATTAGGTGGTTATAAATGAGGAGAAAAGCTGCAAATTGGAATATTATTTTGAATAGAGCTTTACTGGGGGTAGTGTTAAATATGCTGGAAATAAAGTTATGAAGAAGCTGCATGAAGGAGCGCATAAAGGAGCAGGACCTGCTCCTTAGGTGCGCTCCTTTGGCGTGCGCCGCAAAGCAGGCTGATTTAAAGGTAACACTACCGGTGGTGGAAGTTCCTGGTGCTAGAGAGTAAGAATCTCCTGTGGGTTTAGCAGAGGGTAATAGGCTGCAAGCTCTGACAGTCCCCAGTGGGCTTCATTAGTTCACAATCACCCCAAAAACAAAAAAAATAACACCATGGAATGGATGTTCTTGATGCAGGTGTTTATTGCATCCAACACATAAAAATCATTCAGAATTTCACAAAGTCCATATAAATGAAGTGGACCCAACATGATCTATGTTTTGGCTGAAATCGCCTTCCTCAGGGTCCCAAACTGTATGAATTTGTTAACCATTATTTTGTCTTGATTTTGAATTCATTTGGAGATGTGCATAATCTTTGGAGCCTCAGACACTGACTGTAAAGTAATTTTCTCTTTAGTTGTACCTGATGGAAACTAGAGCTATGGAGGCAAGTGCTTTTATCAGTTAATTTCTTGTAGATTGTAGTGTGAAAACTGTAGAGATCTTTCCTAATCAAAATGTCCAAAAATGCTACAAGGGCTGTTCAAAAAGTATCAGACCTTTATTCATAAAAATACTCGTACCAGGACATAAGAGATGTTGGTCCACCACATAAACCATATGAAGTGTTATAATATGGTGACAGGACCAGGGCAATATACATTAAATATTTGGCATAATGCCAAAAGCGAGAGGGAGTATGATTTAAGTAATATCCCATTATTTACTATAATCAAAACAGTGAAAACAAAGAAAACTAAAGTGGAAATAGCATGCCTATTACCTAACAGTAAACCTGCAAGAAAAAAAAACCCTTAGTAAAAGAACTATCACCCTTCGGGTTAGTGAGCAGGAAAGGAGGACATAAGTAAGCGAAAAACAACACTTATGCAGTGATTTGAGTGATATATACCATATGAGGAATCCTCTGAATAAAACATTTAAAGCAAACAAATATGTTAGGTAAACAACAATTACTGATAATATCATTATGCAAATAATGTTGCATTAATTACCAATGAAGCAATCTAAACATCAGCTTTGAATTGCTTAAGTGTTCAAGTTTTATCAATCGAGGTAGGGTGAACCTTTTCAATGTAGTCTGCCAGCTCCGCTGGCTTGGTGTAATCTTTGGTGGAATTATTATGGGTCACCCGCAGACATGCAGGGTAAAGCATGCCACATTTAGCTCCCATTGCTGCTAATTTAGGCCAGTATGATAAGAGGAGCTTCCGTTTCTTAGTTGTTTCCTTGGCCAGGTCAGGAACAATGAGCAGTTTATTACCCTCGAAAAGGATGGGTGAATGCAGCTTCACTCTTTGCATGATGAGCTGCATGTGGCTGTGCCTCAATAGAGACACTATTATAGGCCTCGGGTAGCGACTGTAATGTGCAGCTTGCTGAGGAACACGGAAAGCATTATCAAATTCGATCTTCTGTTCATCTTGGATTTTGAGAACTTGAGGGAGCATGGCCGCTAGAAAATCAGATAAGTCACAGGCTTCATGACCCTCTGGAAGCCCTAAGAGGTGGAAATTATTACGCCTCGCCTGATTGTTGGCATCCTCAAGGGCTTGTTCCAGGTGCGTAATCTACAGGTTTTGTTTGAACAGCTGTTTAAAGGAATCCTCCGTTGTCTTCGATTTAAGTTCTAACGCTTCTGTGTGGTATTTTATGCCACAAATTCTTCTTTTAAATTATTCAAATCTACCCTCATTTCGGTAATATCCTGTTTAGTATCAAGAATCAGCTCTTGGATTGAGAGCAGTTCCTCCTTGAGGGAGGCCGTCGTTATTTCTTCAGTTTTACCGGCATTGTTTTTATGAGAAGAAGCTGGCTCCACAAACTTGCGCTTGCTAGATGCCATATTCGTAAACCACACTGATCTTTTAAAGGCAGTATTATGGCGATTTGAAGGTATTTATCTTGATATATAAACTTAAAATCACTGGAGCTATGGAACACCTCTTTTGAGATTGCTCGCAACTGGTCCGTTGCATTCTGCATGATGTCTTCTCTTGACTGAAATCTGATCCCTTTCAGGGGCATTTTCAGCTTGGGGAAAAGCCAGAAGTCACACGGAACCATGTCAGGAGAGTAGGGAGCCTGAGAAATCACAGGTATGTTGTGTTTGGCCAGGAAACTCTGTATCAAATGTGAAGAATGGGCAGGTGCGTTATTGTGATGGAGCTGCCAATTGCCCGCTGCCCACAGGTCCTGCCGTTTGCATCTCACAGCGTTACAAAGGTGACACAGAACCTCTTGGTAGTACCTCTTGGTGATTTGATGATCCTGCATCACCCATGACCTCACTTGGTCAATGACGATCTCATTTCTAGATGTTGAGGGCCTACCAGAATGTGCTTCACTCTCCACTGATGTGCGATCATCTCTGAAGCGGTTGTACCACTCTGTTAGCTGTGTGGTGCCCATTGCTTCATCCCTGAAGGCCTGTTGAATCTTGCGGATTGTTTCCACTTGGGAATTGCAAAGCTTTACACAAAATTTAATGCAGTAGTGTTGTTCAACTTTTTTCTGTCATTTTGTCAAAAATGAAAATTGGATAGCGCTCACTTACACTTCCTCACTCATCGGTGGTCTGCTGATGACTGACAGCTTCTGTAGGCAGGAAAAAATTCAAGCATGCACATTAGGGTCGCCTACATACATGCACCAAACCAATGGGAGACCGACGGTCAAATTGGGCTAAATCATCTACTAGAGGAGGAATTATGCCAACTCCAGGATAACTCAGATGACATCTACCAGGTTTCCTGAGACCCGAGACCACTGTGAAGCTAGGGTCCACTGGACTGTTCTCATGTGAAGAATATAAGAACATAAGCAGTGCCTCTGCTGGGTCAGACCAGAGGTCCATCGTGCCCAGCAGTCCGCTCACGCGGCAGCCCATCATGTCCAGGACCTGTATAGTAATCCTCTATCTATATCCTTCTATCCCCTTTTCCTTCAGGAAGTTATCTAATCCCTTCTTGAACCCCAATACCATACACTGTCCTATTACACTATACTATAGAAAGGACGGCCTACACCTCACCATGCAAGGAGCAAGAGTATTGGCTGAAAACATTAAGAAGTCCATTGAGAAGGCTTTAAACTAAGAATCAGGGGAGAGCCGACAGTCGACAACCAGTCGATGGCCCGGGCATCAGGTGACTCCAAAGAAGGAACTACAAGCGACTGCTCAAATAAAGGGGAGGAGCATGTTGAAATCAAAACTGGCAGAAAAAGAGCGCAAATAGATCCACAAAGGGAGAAAATTGATGAAAATAGGGATGCGAAGCTTAAAAAGTCCAAGAAAGTAGCACGAAAGGAGCTCAAGTGCATGTACACGAATGCCAGAAGCTTGAGAAACAAAATGGGAGAACTGGAAGCACTAGCAAGATGAGAAGAATTAGATATCATTGGAATTACAGAAACATGGTGGAACGAGGAAAATGAAAGGGACACAGTACTGCAGGGCTACAAACTATATAGAAGAGATAGAATAGGTCAAAAAGGGGGAGGTATTGCCCTCTATGTCCATGAAGGAGTAGAGTCTATCAGAGAAGGAAAGACAGAAGAAAAAGAAAAACTGGAATCCCTCTGGATTAAGATTCCCAGACAATATGAAGCAGACACAAAAATTGGACTCTTTTACCGACCCCCAGGACAGACGGAGGAAACAGATGCTGAAATGATTAAGGAAATCAACCATAGATGTAAAATGGGTAACGTAACGATCATGGGAGACTTTAACTTTTCAGGAATAAACTGGAACCTTGGAACCTCAAACTGCGGCAAGGAAACAAAATTCCTGGAAACAATAGGGGACTGTTTTCTGGAACAAATGGTAGAAGAACCGACAAGAGGAACCGCAACTTTGGACTTGGTCCTGAATGGTATAACTGGAAGGACATCAGAAGTAGAAGTCACAGTCCCGCTGGGGACGAGCGATCACAGCATGATCAACTTTAAAATAGGCATCGGGAAGGGGAAACGAACCAAGACTCAAACCACAACCTTTAACTCAGAAAAGGGAAATATGACAACATGAGAACCATGGTAAAAAAACGGCTCAAGAAAAGGACAGATAAACTCAAAACGGTCGAACAAGCATGGTCCCTACTTAAAAATACCATCATTGAAGCACAAAATCTCTACATCCCGCAGATATCCAAAGGAAGGAAAAACAAGAACAAAGGAGAACCAGCTTGGCTAACTAAGGAGGTGAAAGATGCGATAAGGGACAAGAGGAACTTGTTTAAAAAATGGAAACAGGAACAAACAGCAGAGGTCTGGAACAGTCACAAGGTTGACCAGAAGAAATGTCACAAGGCGGTAAGGGAGGCCAAAAAGGTCTATGAGGAAAAGATTGCGCAAGAAGCCAAGAACTTCAAGCCCTTTTTTAGATATATAAAAGGAAAAAAACCAGCACAAGAGGCAGTGGGCCCTCTCGACGACCTAGGAAAGAAAGGGTACATCAAGGAAGACAAACAGATTGCAGATAGACTAAGTTCGTTCTTTGCGTCTGTCTTTACCAAAGAGAACACTGCAACAATACCTGAACCAGGGAGAGTATTCAAGGGAGAAATTGAGGAAAGCCTCACCACAGTGAATGTGGATTTGGACATGATATACTATCAGTTCGATAAACTAAAAAGCGATAGATCTCCTGGACCGAATGGAATTCACCCGAGAGTGCTAAAGGAGCTTAAGGTAGAAATCGGAGAACTGTTACAATCCCTAGCTAACTTGTTAATTAGAACCGGACAAATACCAGACGACTGGAGGATAGCAAATGTCATCCCAATCTTCAAAAAGGGATCAAGGGGAGAGCCAGGAAACTACAGACCTGTGAGTCTTACGTCGGTTCCTGGAAAGATGGTTGAAGCACTAATCAAGGATAGCATAGTGCAGCACCTGGATAATCATGACCTGATGAAAGCTAGTCAGCATGGCTTCAGGAAGGGGAAGTCATGTTTGACGAATTTGCTTCAATTTTTTGAGAAGGTGAACCAACATATTGATAGTGGAGAATCGGTGGATATCATATACTTGGACTTCCAGAAAGCATTCGACAAGGTACCACACGCAAGGCTCATGAGGAAACTACAAAGACATGGTATAAAAGGGGATATACTAAGATGGATAGGCAAATGGCTGGAGAACAGATTGCAGAGGGTGAGCATAAATGGGAAGTTCTCGGACTGGGAGAAGGTGACGAGCGGCGTACCCCAGGGATCGGTTCTTGGGCCCATCTTGTTCAATATCTACATAAATGACCTAGAAGAGGAAACAACAAGTAACATAATCAAGTTTGCAGATGACACAAAACTATGTCGGGCAGTTGGGTCGCAAATGGACAGAGATGTACTTCAAAGAGATTTGAACCAACTGGAGAAATGGGCGGAAAAGTGGCAGATGAAATTTAATATAGAGAAATGCAAAGTGATGCACCTGGGCAGGCAAAACAAAGAACAAGAATATAAAATGTTAGGTGTAACATTGGGCAAGAGCGAACAAGAAAGGGGTACTGATAGACAGGACCCTCAAGCCGTCGGCTCAATGCGCAGCGGTGGCAAAGAAAGCAAACAGGATGTTGGGTATGATAAAGAAGGGCATCACGAGCAGATCGGCGGATGTCATAATGCCGCTTTACAGAGCAATGGTCAGACCACACTTGGAATACTGTGTCCAACACTGGTCTCCCTACCTAAAGAAGGATATAACCCTACTAGAGAGGGTGCAGAGACGAGCCACAAAACTAATAGAAGGTATGAAGAATTTGAGTTACGAAGAACGCCTCAAAAAACTGGGATTGTTTACCCTCCAGAAGAGAAGACTGCGAGGGGATATGATAGAGACTTTTAAAATACTAAAAGGTTTTGACAAAATGGAGCAAGAACCTTCGTTATTCACATTGTCAACAGTGACTCGAACAAGAAGTCATGGACTAAAACTTAGGGGAGGCAGACTCAGGACTAATATCCGGAAGTTCTGCTTCACACAGCGAGTGGTGGACGCCTGGAATGCTCTCCCGGAGGAGGTTGTGACAGAGACCACCATTTTGGGATTCAAGGGCAAGTTGGATGCACATCTTCATGCAAATCACATTGAGGGATACGGGTGAACAAGGTGTCCATTAGAGAACACCTAGCTTGGCCTCTGCGTGTGCGGGTCGCCGGACTAGATGGACCTAGGGTCTGATCCGGTGAAGGCATTTCTTATGTTCTTATGTTCTTACACCCTCTGGAAGCGCATTCCAGGTGTCCACCACCCTTTGGGTGAAGAAGAACTTTCTAGCATTGGTTGTGAATCTGTCCCCTCTTAATTTTTCCGAATGCCCTCTCTTTCTTGTATTTATCGAAAGTTTGAAGAATCTGTCCCTCTCCACTTTATCTATGCCCTTCATGATTTTGTAAATCTCTATCATGTCCCCTCTAAGTCTCCTTTTTTCAAGGGAAAAGAGCCCCAGTTTATCTAATCTTTCAGCATATGAAAGGTTTTCCATATCTTTTATCAAACGTGTCGCTCTTTTCTGAACCCTCTCAAGTATCGCCATATCCTTCTTAAGGTATGGCGACCAATATTGAACACAGTACTCCAGATGCGGGCGCACCTTTGCCCGATACAACGGCAAGATAACTTCTTTCATTCTGGTTGTAATACCTTTCTTGATAGTACCTAGCATTCTGTTCGCCTTCTTAGAGGCCGCTGCCCACTGTGCCGATGGCTTCATTGTCTTGTCCACTATTACCCCCAAGTCCTTTTCTTGGGTACTTTCACCCATTACCAGCCCTCCCATCATATAGCTGTACTTCGGTTTCTGCTTCCTATATGAAAGACTTTACATTTCTCTACATTAAACTTCATCTGCCATCTCGTCGCCCACTCTCCTAGTTTGTTCAGGTCCCTTTGTAAATCTTCACAGTCCTCTATATTCCTAACTCCACTAAATAGTTTGGTGTCGTCTGCAAATTTTATCACTTCGCACTTCGTCCCCGTTTCTAGATCATTTATAAATACATTGAACAGCAGCGGTCTGAGTACCGACCCCTGTGGAGCACCACTTGTGAAGGCGTGTCAGGGGAGTAACATGTACAGTTAAGGCCATGTGGCCCAGTAACGTCAACATCTGTTGAGTTGTGACCTGCTGGCAGTTGTGAAATTGAGTGGCAAGAGTAGCAAAAACACTAAAGAGAGAAAAGTTCAAGCCTGCACTGTATGTAGCATGGCTCTTGTGAACTACAATTGCTGAACCGGGATCAGATGGAGGAAAAGTCCATAGTCTGTTCTTGAGAAAGACATGGAGCAAGCCACTGCTTGCCTTGGATTGATAGAATGGAATGTTACTATTCTTCGGGTTTTGGTCAGGTACTAGTGACCTGGATTGGCCACCATGAGAACGTGCTACTGGGCTTGATGGACTGTTGGTCTGTCCCAGTAAGGCTAATCTTAGGTTTCCAATTTTATTTAAAATTTGTTATTTCGCTTATTTCCTGTATATATGAAAATGTTCTTATGTTTAAAACGAGCTCTAGTAGTTTTAGCACCTGAATAATTCTCCTCAGACTCCAAAGCACCATCCTTTGATGTGCTCTTCACCAACCAATCATCCAGGCAAAAAAAAAACAAAACAGCCTGCATGATGATGTTGTGACTACTGCTGGATATCTGGTGAATACCCTGGGAGCTGACGCAAGGCCAAATGGCAGAATGTGATACTGGAAATGATGTGTTCCCATCTGAAATCTGAAATACTTTCTATAACCTGAACTATTGAGATATGTATGCAGATCTGAATGTCATCATGGACAATACACTGAAAACATCCACTCAATGTGTGGCGGCAGCCAAGGAAGCATCAAGATACTAGGAATTATTAAAAAGGAATGGTAAACAAGACTAAGAATGTTGTATTGCTTCTTCATCGCTCAATGGGGTGACCTCACCTTGAGTATTGCGTTCAGTTCTGGTCTCATCTCAAAAAAGATAGCAGCACTAGGAAAGGGAGGGAGAATACGTTTCAGTTAGCAGCTCCAGAGGCGGAAGCTTCAACGCCTTCAATCTTGTTGAAGCCGACAGAGGGAGGAGAACGGTGGTGAGTTGGGAGGAGACATGAGCCGCGAAGGAGCTCAGCAGCTGGAACAAGATCAGTCTCATTTGAGCCAACTCAAGCCACTTCTCAAGCCAACGGTGGTAATCCTGGACTCTCTTTGGTCAGCAATAGAAAACCTGCATTTGGTATGTACCAACGTAATATCACTAACACTTGGGCTCCAAATAAAAATGAATCAAATTGAAACTCAGATTCAACAGCAAAATCAGAAAATAGGGGGGATTGAACAAGCTATGCTAGAAGTTAAAACTTTCAATAAACAACAAGTTACAGATAAAACTTTTTATCTATAGAATATTGAAAATCTTGAAAACCAAACTAGGAGCCCAAATTTAAGGCTATTGAATTTTCCTATACCTAAATATATGACTCCAAGAGAGATCTTTAAAGATTTCTTGACCTCCATTTTGAAAATTTCAGAGTCTAACATCCCCCGATACAAAAACTTTATTTCCTTAAACGAACTATGACGGAAAAGAAACAAGAGGAAGAACAAGCACAGTTAGGAATTTCAGAGGTATTGGAATCTTCTGTAATTAAACCAAAAAGAGGAAGGTCCAACCTTGTCTGCAGTAAAAAAAAACAACCAGGAACAAACAAACCAAAACTGCAGATGTGTACAACGATGTAAGCAAATTTTATTGTGACAAACAAACTATATATAAAACCTTTTTACCAAACAGGGGACCCAACACGGTCCGTGTTTCGGACAACCTTCATCAGGGGTAAGTAAAGGTAAAAACATATGTCACAACAAGTATTGAAAAGGATAATATAAAACCAAACAGATGATGTGTCACGCCGCGATTTTTACTGCTTGCAGAGACTCTCGGCGTGACACATCATCTGTTTGGTTTTATATTATCCTTTTCAATACTTGTTGTGACATATGTTTTTACCTTTACTTACCATGGACCCCTGATGAAGGTTGTCCGAAACAGGGACCGTGTTGGGTCCCCTGTTTGGTAAAAAGGTTTTATATATAGTTTGTTTGTCACAATAAAATTCGCCTACATCGTTGTACACATCTGCAGTTTTGGTTTGTTTAATCTTCTGTAATTTAAATTCTGGGTCATACTACTTTGATAGTATCCTTTGTTTTTCTGCAAGATAAGGATATGATTTTGAAACTATATTTCAATTCAAAACAGATTTTCTACTTGGGTGAAAAAATTTACATTTTCCCGGATGTTTCAAGATGGACTTAAATTCGAAGGAAAGAATTTTTGCAATATAGGTCTACAGTTATTTCTTTGGGAGCCTCCTTTCAGTTGAGGTTTCCTTGTAAATGTTTAATTAGTTATCAAGACAATAAGTATACTTTCTTTGACCCAGAGCAGCTGTGTTTTTTCCTAGAAGAAAAAGGGATTTCTGATGCTACCTAGGAAAGTACATATCTATGAATAATTAGCCGAGGTTTACTGCTCTATCTATATAATAAAATGGTAGCCCGCGCATGCGCAGTTGCAAAACATGTTCCCTGATCCCTGTCCTGTCGCGCTGTGCCAGCTTAATGCGCATGCGCGCATAATACGTCACCATACACGCGTCGCAAGTGCGGGACCGCAGCCAGCCAACGATCGCCTCTACAGCGGAAACGCTGGACCCCAGTGCTGGACATCCTGCTCTCTTGTCGGCTCCTCTCACGAGCCGCACCAGCGTCGGGGAAGGCTTCCGACGCTGGCGGGGATCGAGAGGAGCCGCGGTGCATTTCAAGGGGCGGGAAGGGAAGCGATTCAAGCAGCCTGTGGAGCACTCTCCACATGCTGCTTCGGGGCCTTCTACTGCCCTGATTTGCTCTGCTGTGTCTCTGATGATATCATCAGGGACGTGCCAGAGTAAATCAGGGCAGTACACGGCCCCGAAGCAGCGTGTGGAGAGTGCTGTACACGAAAAGTCACCGTGCCTCAGAGCGGCCTGCGAGGTTCCTTACAGCCGGTAGGCTGTTTTAAAGAACAGAAGCCGCATGCTGGACAGGGGGAGCAGATAAGAGGGTGAGGGGGAGAAAGTAAGGAGTGCTGCTGGACAGGGGGAGCAGGGAAGAGGAACAGAGGAGCAGGTAAGAAGTGCTGCTGAGCAGGGAAGAGGGACTGGGGAGCAGGGAAGAATTGTTGCTGGACAGGGGAAGCAGGGAAGAAGGACAGGGGGAGAAAGTAAGGAGTGCTGCTGGACAGGGGGAGCAGGGAAAAGGAACAGAGGAGCAGGTAAGAAGTGCTGCTGGACAGGGGGAGCAGGGAAGAGGGACTGGGGAGCAGGGAATAATTGCTGCTGGACAGGGAGAGCAGGGAAGAAGGACAAGGGGAGCAGGTAAGAGTGTCAGGGGGAGAAAGTAAGGAGTGCTGCTGGACAGGGGGAGCAGGGAAGAAGGACTGGGGAGCAGGTAAGGAGTGTTGCTGGACAGGGGGAGGTAAAAGGAAGGGAGAAAGCCTACTTCTGGACAGGTTGAACAGGCAAGGGGTGATGGTGGACAGCCGAGTAAAGAGAGAGACAGAAAGCGGCCAAGGAGAGAGAGAAAGAAAGAAAGACATCTATTCTAGCACCTGGCTAAAGAGAGAAAAAGAAATAAAACCACACACACACACACATATATATTTTAGCACCCTTTAATGTAACGGGCTATAAAACTAGTTCTTAATAATTATATTAGAATTTACCCTTTTTCCCGGAAGGGATCTTTATTTTCTTATTTGTTCTCCCAATTGTGGACTATATATTAAGTTGAATTTTGTTTGCTTTAATTCGGTGGAATTGATTGATTGTATCATTTCTAATTTTCTTTTCAAAGTTAATTCTTTGGGTGTAACTAATTGATAATCAATTAAAAAAAAAGTTGGAATTTGAAGTATACTAATTTTCTGAAAAGGAAGAGACATCTTCAAGTTGATTAAATCATTATTTCTCCTAGAGGTTTGCTTAAAACAGTTGGGTTTGCAGCATACCTGCAAAGAATGTGCATGATATAAATATGAATACAAAGGATCTCCAACATATGCAAATCTATTTCATGAATATTCATTGTGGTAATCTTGGCTAGATATGTGGCTAGATATGCCCTCAGGAGGTTGAGAAGTAATAGTTCAAACCATATCTGCTAGGTGTTTTATTGATTCTGAGAAAAGTGCTGCTTCGTCTCAAAGGGGGAAAGGGATACAGATGTATGTTCATAGCATAACTTAGATGCAACACAGATAGAGCATTTGGAAGATCAAGACTATATGTGAAACCTATACAAGGGGTATGAAGATTGGTGAGGCACTGTATATAGATGGTTTAGTTGATATTAATAATATATCACAATTGGATTCTTAAACTTTGTTTTAAACAAAATGAATAGTTTGGGATTGTAAAATCTGCATTTATGGAATGTCAATTAAATTCACACAAAATAATGTTTTCTTAAACTTCCACAGCTGGCATCACGATTGTTGCAGTTTTCTGGATTTTGCTGCATCTGGGTAGGAAGTACAGATGTTTCAGCCCTCATACTTCAGGATTGGCTTTGTGGATGAAAGAGAAAGTGCTTGTGGAATTTGGAACTAAGGTAGATGAAAGTAAGAGGAGGACCAGGGAGGAAAGACAGGAGAAAGAATATATGGGAAAACAGGACCAGAGATGGAGTAAGGAGTCTCCCCCTTTTTGATTCCTAATATTCTCCCTTTTCCAATACTATTAAAATCCCAGAATCATCCCTCTTCACAGGCATAGAATCTTCTCCTCCCTCTTTCCCTTTCTCTGCTTTCTCTACTCCTGTAAACCCAGAACTTTGTCCCTTATTCTCTTTCCCAATCCTTTTTCCTTCCAACCTACGCTCCAATCTAAGCAGCAAAATTAATTAAACAGACACAAAATTAGAAAATGACTTAATATTTAATATAAATGTTATATTTAATATGCAAAACAGTACACATTTATGAAAATACTTGAAATAATACAATAAGAGCCAGAAAATTCTGCAGCAATTTCTCAGTTGCTATATAAGCTACTTAAGCTCTGAATAAAGATTATGAGAATCACACTAGCTCAGACACTACAGTCCTTTGTTTAAAGCGTCTCTGTTCCGAAGGTTGGTGACTCTTCCGTTCAATTTTATTCTCTTCTTTTAGTTCTCTCTTGCTGAAGTCTTCATTGTCCTCATCACTGCTATCTAATTTCATATCAAAATTCAAGTCTTCAACATCCTCTTGTTCACCTCCTGATGTTCTTTCATTGTGTGGATTAGGCTCGTCAGCCATCTTCTCTGATTCTTTTCCAAATCTTAAAAAGAAAAAAAATATCCTGCCATTTTTAATAACATTTAATATTCTTACCCCCAAAACAAAGGGAACAAAAAAATTTGATTCATTTGTGCTCAAACTATGAAATAAGCTCTATACGGGCAATTCTACACCTCAGAGCTAGGGTTAACAGACGTCCAGATTTCCCAGGACATGTCATCCTTTTTGAGGACATGTCTGGGCGTCTGGATGGCTTTTCAAAACCTGGCACTTTGTCCGGTTTTGAAAAGCTTCCTTGAAATTGCGTCAGGCAAGAGGGCAGCCACACAAGCGCAGATGCTCTCCTGCCCGATGAGAACAGGCAGCAAGAGGGTGGGATGAGCTAGAGCAGGACTGGGATGTAATGGGGCAGGGATGGGTGGAACTGGGCGGGCCTGGGGGCAGATTATTTCATATTCGGCGCATATTAGAAAATTACTTAGATTAGAGTTTTCCAATTTAGAACAAATTATTTCTGCTTTAGAATCACAATTGGCTTTAAAATGGGAATAAGATACTTTGACTGCCCTGTTAAAGGCTAAATACAAATAGATTTCCTCATAATTGGCTAGGAAAGATTTGTTTTGTCAGCAAGCGGTGTATTATGGAAACTCGAATAAAGCGGGAAGAGTATTAGCTAATTATCTAAAAGCTAAAAAGAAAAGAGGTAAGATTGCGGCCATTAAGGATGAAAAAGGCAAAATTTATACCCACATAGCAGATGTTTTAAATCAATTTCTGGAATATTATATTCTTCTGAGCTATATTCAAATAAAGAAAATGAAGGAAGAGATTTTTTTGAATTCAATTAATGGGCCAAAAATTCCAGAGCATATAAAAGAAAAGCTTGAGGCACCTATATCGTCTACAGAGCTCCATTCAGCATTGAAGTCTCTCAGAGCTGGATCCGCTCCAGGTAGTGATGGATTTACAGTGCAGTTTTTCAAATCTTTTCAAAATATACTGTTACCTCATCTTTTTCAATTATATCAATCACAACTGATGAAAGGTCAGATATCAGGTACTATGGCAGAAGCTCTTACTATTGTTTTGCCAAAGCCAAACAGAGATCCCATGTTGGTTTCAAACTATAGTCCGATTTCTTTAATTAATGTGGTTGGAAAAATTCTGGCTAAACTAATGGCTAGGAGGTTAGTTAAGGCTCTCCCTTATATGATTGGAATGCACCAAACTGGTTTTGTTGCTCAAAGACATTCTGCAAATAACACTAGATTGGCGCTTCATATGCTTAATTTAGCAAAAACTATAGAGGATCTGGCCTTCTCGGTATCCTTGGATGCAGAGAAGGCCTTTGATCGAGTAGAATGGACTTTCATGTACCAAGCAATGGATTGGTTTGGAATAGGTTCCAGATTTATTCAAATGATTCAAACCTTGTATAGCTCCCCCTCAGCCAGATTATATATTAATAATACATTCGCTGAACATTTTAGTTTAAAGAGGGGAGTTAGACAAGGATGTCCCTTATCTCCTTTGCTTTTTGATATTGTTCTGGAACCCCTTGTTGTTGGCCATTCAGAAGGCAAACGAGATACAGGGAATTCCATATGCAGGTCGAAATTATAAAGATTCGGCTTATGCAGATGATATATTGCTTCATTTGAAGAATCCTGAATTAACTATCCCTCATTTACTGGATTTAATTGATTGTTTTGGAAAATTTTCTGGATATAAAATAAATTGGAGTAAGTCAGAGATTCTTCCTTTAAATGTGCACTGTGTAAAAGGAATATTTGATCCATTCCCATTCCTTTGGAAGGAAGAGGGAATAAAATATTTAGGTATAACGATTAAAAAAAACATTGGAAGATACATTACAGTAAATGAAAGATCCCTATTGTTGAAGGTTAAAGAAATGTGTGAGCATTGGAATCCATTACATCTTTCTTGGTGGGGGAGAGTCCAAACTATCAAAATGATGATCTCGCCTGTAGTTTGTTACCAAATGAGTATGTTACCAGTTTATTTTCAGAGTTCTTTTTATAAAAAATTAAATGGGATTCTTACAAAATTTCTTTGGCTTGGTAAAACTTCTAGAATAGCCTTGGGGCTCCTTTTACAAAGCCGTGCTAGCAGTTTTAGCGCACGCACCGAAAATCTAATGCCTGCTCGGAAGGAGGCGGTAGCGGCTAGCGCGCGTTATTCCACTTGTTAAGGCCCTAGCACGGCTTTATAAAAGGAGCCCTTAGTGTCTCTGCAAAAATCTCAATCAATGGGAGGGGTAAATTTTCCAAATTTTTACAGATATCATCAAGCTTTTATTTTACATCAGGGTATGTATTGGATCCTTCCTGAACTCATGGATAATCTACCGGATTGGTTGATTCTGGAAAGTCATCTTATGGCCCCACTTCATCTCAGCCATATATTGAGAATCAAGCTTCCTAGAATATATAAGGACAATATTATTTTTCATTCCACTTGGACTACGTTAAGATATATAGATGCTTTAACTCCTATTCCGATACAGCAAACCTATGGTTGAACTCCAAGATTCAAATCAGCGAGTCTAAAATCCTTTGGAAACATTGGTTGCAGGCAGGCATTTGCACTCTGAATGATGTAATTTTGAATGGGAAACTGGTAGATTTATTACAGTTACAAAAATCATTTGGTATAGCAAAGTCTCAAGGTTATAAACGGTTACAGTTGAAGCAGGCCATTCAGAAAGGGTTCCCCGACTGGTGCAACTTAACAAATCAGTATAGTTTGCTGGGTCTATGTTTCCAGACAGATTTTCAAGGACATCAGGCCACCAAGTGGTATAGATTAATATCTGAATATTTTGACAAAACACCTAAAACAAGCTTAAAAGACATTTGGAGTATAGAAACAAAATAGCATATTTCTGCTACGCAATGGCCACGGATTTGGACTTGGAGAATAAGATGTATAGCATCAGCATCTAGGACAAACTTGGTTTTTTTTGTTATATAGAATATTTTGGACCCCAGTTCATTTACAAAAGTTGGATAATTCAAAGTCTAATAGATGCTGGTACTGTCAACTTGAAGTAGGGACACTGGACCATCTGCTAGTTTATTGTCCATTAATACTCAATTTTTGGAAGTCAATTTGGGGCAAAATTAATATGGTATTAGATGTCTCCATTGAATTATGACATGGTTTTAATTGGGACATTGTTGAAACTCAAGAGTCCAATTGACACACATAAAAATAGACTTATTATTATGATGGTGGTGGCCATGCAATTAATAACTAGAAATTAAAAAATTGGGATAAGTTGAATTTTGCTTTTTGGTGGGAAACACTGTTTGTACTATAGATATGAAAGGATGATTGCAGAACAATCTGGATATAGTATGAGAGATTTGGAGTCCATTGGAAGCATTTGTCAAGCAACAGAATGATTGAATTCTTAATACCTGGATTTCCTTAGCTTTCGACACACGTTTAGGTAGGGAGGAAGAGAAAAGGGGGGGGGAGGGGAATGGGATGAGTTAATGTGTTTCAATAATTTGCAAAAATATAAGTGCTGTTTCTTGATATTGTTGACTGTATACCATATTTTTCGCTCCATAAGACCAGGGCTGTGGAGTCGGTAGATAAATGTTCCGACTCCGACTCCTCAGTTTTTTGTACTTCAGACTCCGACTCCAGGTACCCGAAATTTCCTCCAACTCCTCAGTTTTTTGTACTTCTGACTCCGACTCCAGGTACCTGAAATTTCCTCTGACTCCGACTCCGACTTCACAGCCCTGCATAAGACACACTTTTTTTTCCACCCAAAAGTGGGTGGAAATCTCGGTGCGTCTTATGAAGCAAAGGTACAGATTTTGTTACCCTGCCGCATCATCTTTCCTGCACCACCTTTATTTTAAAACACCCCCCGCCCACTGCCACCACACCACCTTTTTTTTTTTTTTAAACACCCCACCCGTCCACTGCCGCACCAATTTTTTTTAAAATACCCCGCCCACCTGCTTCCGCCACACCAATTTTTTTAAACCCCCCCCCCGTCTGTTGTCGTTATCCCCCCTTTTTAACCTGGTGGTCCAGCGCGTATCCTTTGCTTTTTTTTCCGGCCTGCAGCGCAGAAATCAGCAGCACGGATGTCAGGAGCAAGCTTTACGCTCTCCTGTTCAGCCCCGCGCTGTTTTCCGAATGGCTGCCATAGGTTCTACTGGGACTCGCGAGAACTTATGGCAGCCATTCAGAAAGCAGCGCAGGACTGAGCAGGAGAGCGTAAAGCTTGCTCCTGATGTCTGTGCTGCTGATCTCTGCGCTGCAGGGTGGGAAATAAGGAGGAACCCCCAAGCACCGTCTGCAAGGTACTGGTAGGCCTTGGCAGGGAGGGAGGGAAACCGGCTGGAGCAGCTGGGCCCACGAGCAAGGGAGGTGGGCTGGAGCCAATGGACCCACGAGCAGGGGGCAGGAATGAAAAAGTTACGGGGGGCTGGCTGGCCTGGGGCTGGCTGGCTGGCTGGCTTGGGGCAGTATGGCTTGGGGCTGCTTACCATTAGACGTGCCCACCACTAGATGTGCCCTGTACCCTGTCCCAGCCTACTACCAGAGGAGGGACAGGGTACAGGGCACACCATTTGGTTCAGAATTTTTTTCTTGGTTTTTCCTTCTCTAGAGGTGGGTGCGTCTTTTGGTCAGGTGTGTCTTATGAAGCGAAAAATACGGTACTTGTTGCACTTTTTATAAGTTTTGAAAATCAATAAAGATTTTTTTAAAATTGAATCTAATTGGGCAGACTGGATGGACCATTCGGGTATTTATCTGCCGTCATCTATTATGTCACTATGTATTTCATTATTCTTTACAAAACTACAGATGCGTATCACTTTAAAAAAATCTTTTTAAGTAAATAAGAACAAATCTCCCAACGCAGCACATATTTTTACATGTGACCTCTGGCTCACCACATTACAAAAAATGAATCCAAGGATCCTTATCAGTAAAAAGGAAAGATTATTTCTTCAAGGCTTTCCAGTGAAATGCATACTCCTTAAACAGATTCACTTCAGCAGCAAAAGCATAACTCTCAAAACTTGTATGTGGTGTTCCAAAAAAAGCTTCTTTTTACTTGAAAAAAACTGGCAAGAAACATTTACAGCTGCACAATCCATACACTGTGTTTTGCCAAAGTCTTCACAATCTTGTACAGGTTTCAAATTCAGCTTTTTTTATCACTGACCTACACTGCATACTCTAAACTCTCAAAGGTGAAATAATAATAGAAATATTTAAAAAATAATTAATAAAACCAAAGAGTCTTGATTCTATAAATGACTCACTCGGAAGCCTCTTTTGCAGAAATAACTGGCATGAGTCGTTTAGGAGAAGTTGTCTTACAATTTGCCCAACAAGGGAGTACAAATTTTGCCCATACCTCTTAGAAGAATAGCTCTGAAACTGGCTAGAGATCATCTGTGGACTGCAGTCTAAATTTTGCCACAGATCTTCTATTGGATTCAGTTTTGGGCTTTGACAGGGTGACTGCTAAATCACTCCATTTGCTGATTTGGCTTTGTATTTAGGATCACTGCCCAAATGAAAGGTGAATTTTCTTCCCAGACCTCAGGTTTTCCTCCAGGATCTGCATGTACTTATCTTTCCCGCAATCTTCACAAACATCTCCACAAAATGTTGCCACTGCTGTGTTGTCCTCATAACACATAGCAGCTGTATTAGACAGCAATTTAAACCAGCTTGCATCCATATGAGAAAACTAATTTTCTTAATTATCAATTGTTTGATTATAAATAAGCAAATAACGTTGCAGAGCGCCGAAATCAAGAATGCTGAATGTAGTCCAATTCACTAAAAGCATGAAGAATCCTGTTGAATAGATGGATGAATAATTGGAAAAGAGGAGAAATGATGCTCACAGGAGCAGAGAGGGAAAGGAAAGATCTACCTTGATAAGTATCCTTTGTTTTCTTCCAAGACAAAAAGTCAGTCATGTATTGCTATTTCCATTTTCAGGAAGTTGATTTTCTTGGATCTAAATTATATATGTTTCAGGTTGAACAATGGACTATTGAATTTAAATTGAAATTAAACACTGAAAAAACCCAGATTTTTCTTGGCTTGTCCCAATGATAAAATTACAGATAAAACTCTTTATTTAAGAGGACAAGAATATCCAATAGTCTTGTCTCTTAAAATTTTAGGAGTTATACTTGACCGCCATCTAACCCTGGGGGAACATACCGATATGCTTGCTAAGAAATGTTTTTTTGCATTATGGAAATTGCGTTCCATTAAAAAATATTTTGACCCTACTTCTTTTAGATTACTAGTTCAAGCATTAATTTTATCTATTCTTGACTACTGCAATATAATCTATGTGGGAGCTTATAAAACCGTTTTAGGAAGATTAAGGCTAATCCAAAATACAGCGGTATGTTTAATTTTTGGATTAAAAAACCAGGAACATGTCAGCCCTTATTACCGTCAGCTGCACTGGTTGCCAACGGAAGCAAGAGTACTTTTCAAATTTGCTTGTATTTGCTATAAGTTGTTATTTGGATTAGCTCCGTTATATCTCTTCTCTCATTTTGAATTGTACTGTTCAACTAGATCTACTTGGTGTACTGGCTTATTCATTTTTCCAAATCCCAAAAATTGCCGTTATAAAAAGTATTTTGATCAATCTTTGGCTTATCAAGCAGGTAAAGTTCAAGTATGGTTAAACAATCTGATTAAACAATCTGCATCTTATTGCACCTTTAGAAAATTGGTTAAGACCTATTTGTTCAAAAAAATTTGTTACTTGATTGATGACTATATCATAGTTTCTTACTGTATTTTTTAATTATTGAAATATTGTACTGCCTTATTGCGTGCTTTGTATCATCACTGGAATGTCCAGTCCTTTTTATTCTGTGAACTGCCTAGAACTTTTTGGGTGTTGGCGGTATAGAAAAATAAAATTATTATTAAAACAACCCAGGAAAGGAGAAGACAGCTCCCATCAATTTGGCAGGACGTAGTCTCCTTGGATGGGACATTTTTTCCTTTGTTTTCCTTGTAAATACATGATGCAGCTAAAAGATGCATCTTTTGTTTTCTGTGAACTGCTAAATTACATATGTTTTTGCAGAATAGACCACGGAAACCTTAAATTGTATGGATATTAGACTGGGATTATTCAGTTTGCTCCTCTTAGGATGTTTCCTTTTTCCTGGTTGTTGTAGTAGTAATGTAACCAGGGTTACAATAGAAAATTTATTTACCTGGGGTCTAGGTGGATCCGGGTTTGTAGCAGGGATCTGGAAGTTGAATCCGGGGAAGGGGGAGGATCTGGGTTTCTGCCGGATCAAAAAGTAAGTAGACTAGTTCCTGGGCTGGTAATTGGGGCCGATAGAGTTTGGATCGCATCGGGCCTGCAGGAGAACGTAGGAGGTTTTGGGCCATTAGGTTAGTTGGGCCTATTTCTGGCCACAGGTTTGGTGGCATTGTTTTTAGGGCGGAGGGAGTGTGGCCGGACTGTCGGGTGCCGCGGGCGTGATGACGTCGCGTAATGCACGCATGCGCGGTGGCCCGGAGCATTTAAAATTGCTCCGGGGGTTTTTTGTTTTGCGGTGTGTCTGGCCGCGAAAAGGAAGTTGGGCCTGGAGTAGACCTAGGATGTCCCAGCTTTGGGCATGATGGGGGTTGTGCCGTGGATGGGTGATGTCATCCTGTCTGCGTAGGGATGGCGTCCCTGTCCTGATGCATTCCCAATAGATGTTTTTATTGCCGGCTAGTTTCCGGTTAGGATTTTTATTTATTTAAAAGTTGTGACAGTGGTACCACTGAAGATTTTATTAAAAGAAACAGCGGGGATAGTGGGGGAGAGGTCCGGAGAGCCTCCTCTGAAGATTTATGCACGTGATTTGATATTTTACTCATGAGTGGCACGCAGGCAGCTGACAGCATATGCGCTGTCATGGTGACAGCTTGTGCTGTCAGTCTGGCTCGTGCAAGGACTTCAGAACTGATTTTAAAGAAGTTTTTAAGAGGATTTTGAAAGTTTGAAGTCTTCTTAAGGTAAGAATATTGCTTTATTTTATTTTTTGTGTTGTTTGGATTGTTTTCTGTATGCTGTTCTGCAATTTTGTGATATTCTGTTGCTGATCTCTTGCACAGGTCTGCTGTCCTTGTGCAGAGATCAGCATCAGCTGGGTGAACATTCCAACTGTCAGATTTGACAGTTGGGAGGGTGACTTGGATCTGTGTGGAGGTGTTTTGGCTTGTGAGGCTCTTGTAAAGGTAATTATGGCGGTTTTTATTTGAGTTTGAGAAGTATTGTGAAATTCTGGTTAAGGTTTGAAGTTTGGTCTTGATGCTGGTAATGTTTGAGAGTCTGAGAGATTTAGGGCTCCTTTTACGAAGCCGCGGTAGCGGTTTAACGCGCGCGCTAAACCGCCAGACGCGCTAACCGCTACTGCCTCCTCTTGAGCAGGCGGTAGTTTTTCGGCTAGCGCGGGGTTAGTGCGTGATTAAAAGTCGCATGCGTTAAAGCCGCTACCGCGGCTTCATAAAAGGAGCCCTTTATGTGATGTCCTATGAGAATCTTCTTTGAGAAGGATTGTGAAATTCTGGTTAAGGTTTGAAGTTTGGTATTGATGCCAGTAATGTTTGAGAGTCTGAAGAGATTTTGTGTGATATCCTGTGACAGTGATATCCTGTGACAGATTCCTGTGAAATGTTGTGAGAGAATATTGGTGAAAGAAAAGTTGTGAACTGCTTTAGAAACCTTTTTCTGGGAATATTTGCTGTAAAGATTATTAAGATTTTGAGAAAAGATTTATGCATGAAATGTTTAGTGAAAGTCTGATTTTTGTGATTATATATAAGAAATTTTGGGGAGGGAAATAGTATAGGGAACATCAATTATCTGGGTTTTTTTCTTAGCTAAGGAAGTATTTAGGCATCTTTGGGGTTTCTAGACATAAGATAGGGTTTTCTTATCGATTTGATTTTAGTCAGTGTAGTAGGCGGGTTCTAGAGAGCAAGGATCTATTGGCAACAGCGTGCTAACATGGCACCTCTTACACAGAAAGGACAGAAAACTTCAAATACACTAACCTGAGGAAGAAGGAGAAGGCTGAGAAGCTGGAGGCTATAAGATAAATTCTTTAAAGAAAGTTCTTAGACCCTTCAGTTAGTCATTTCTGTTGGTGAAACCCTATTGATCAGATCAAAAGAAAATTTTATTGGGACATTTGGAGAACTGTTCAAGAAATGAAGCTGAAGCTAAATTTCATTATCTATTGTTGGTATACAGTATCCGGTTTTTAAATTTTATTTCCATATTCAATTTGGAGTCCTTAGTGCTTCTTTTTATCTATTTTATTATATGTTTAATAATTATTTTTATGTCCAGGTTACATATATTATTATTATTTTTATGTAATTCACTCCTTCTCCTTGGGAAAGGTATCAATTTAACCTTCGAATACCCTCGACTACAAACAAATTTTAGTTCTAGAAGGGATACCTTTTACCTCAGTCTGAGAAGGAGGGGGGTTACAATAAGTTTTTCACTCTTTTTTCCTCTGAAATTCCTCTCTCTGCGATACCTTATCTTACCACTCTTCTTTTGTGGTCTAAAATGTTTTTTCTTCAATTTTGTGCAAGAGTATTACATCTTTTTTTAATGGAAAATTATCTTGTACAAGAATTGTCTTGATTGTATTTTGAAAATAAATAAGTTTTAAAAAGAGGGCCCTGTCTCTTTGGAAATAAGGAAAGATGCCATCCTTTTTCTTTGCTTTTTTTCCCCCCTCAGAGTCAAAGGAAAGGTCACACAAACCGCCCAACATCCAGACCACTTAAAAGATCACCTTTCCTACTACTCATTCCCAGATATAGGGAGCAGCAATCCTGTGTCTGCCCAGCTAAATGTGGCAAGAGATTCAACCTTCTGTAAACTCAGTTATGCTAACATTCCCCATCAACAAATCCCACAAGGGCACAATGAAGTTCATCTGTTTTGATCATTTTCTGAAGCATTGTTTGAGATAAAGATTTCAGTTCAAACATAAGCAAACAGAGCCTGGAAGAAGTCAAACATTTCGGTTTCCAAGAACCTTGGACTCTCATTATGCATTGCATATGACGTGACACAAAGCACAGTGCTTGAGGATACACACATGAATTACCCGATACAATAAGGCCTTTTTTTTAAAAAAAAAAAATAACATTCTAGCTTGCTGCATGATTCCGTTTTGTTTTTTTATCTATTTTGTTTTGTTATAACCTCTAATACCTTCTTTACACAGCTGATATATCAAGTACCTAGACTGCTGTTGCAGATTCACCACGAACTGCTACTAGATAAAGGGAGGGTCTGGGCATCTTTCCCACTGCAGGGGTGCGGTTAGTTTGGCAGCAGGAGAGAGTGGACATCTCTCCCGCTGCAGGGGAGGGGTGATGTTATGTGGCAACGGGAGATAAGGGGCATCTCTCTGAGATTCCAAGTGTGCAGCGGTTCAGAGGAGGAAGAGAAGCGCCGGCCAGCTGTCTTGCCTCTTGCCGCGTATCTCCCTGGACTCCTGCCTTCCGTGTCTTCTCCGCACCCCCAGAACAGCAGTGGCAGCTCAGTGTGCTTTTAACTTGGCCACAGAGCTGCCGCGAGGATTAATTTAGAGGCGGTTTTCATCAACATCCTCAGGGCCTTTACTAGGCCGGCCCATTTCAATGATGCAACTTCCCCTTCCTTTGTTTTTCATTATACTTTTTACTTAAGTGTCAAAATATGTATTTACCTTTACTTTTACCTAGTACTTTAAACCAGTGTTCTTCAACCGCCGGTCCATGAACTGGTGTCAGTCTGAAGAAATTTCCTGCCAGTCCATAGGGCCGGCATGTGCATTGGGCCCGAGACAGTGTTCTTCAGCTGCCGGCCTGCGGTGCGATCGATGCGGCATTATCTTTGGGCCGGCTCCTCTCTTCCTCAGTGCTGTAGTGCAAAAAGCCGCATGCAGCGGCTCTTATGCACGTCCTGCGCATGAACTGGAAGCCTTCTCTCGGACCTCGCAATGTCAGAGGGAAGGCTTCCAGATGAGGCGTGGGACATGCGAGGAGCCGCTGCCTGCATCTTTGTGCATTGCATCAGTGAGGAAGAGGGGAGCCGGCCCGAAGATAACGCCGGGGGGGGGGGCATATAACATCCAGGCTGAAGGTAAGGCACAGCATGGAGGGAGGGAGACAACAAAGGTAGGGGGAATTATTTTAGTTTTACATTTAGTGATCAAATTGTGTCAATTTTGAGAATTTACATCTGCTGTCTGTATTTAGCAGTGTTCAGGAAGAAATGCATTTTTTTCTTTTTCTCTGGGGGTTGTACTGCATGCAGAGTCTTGAATCTTAGGGTTTCGTTTGTATATATCAGTACTTTTAGTTTTTGTCCTATATTTGCATAGGGGTTATCTGTTTTCTGGTAGGAATGAATATTGAGAAGCATACAGTGTGTTTAGTGTAGTTTAATTTTGTGGTTAACCATTGTGTGTTGTTAATAAGATTATATAGTGTGTGTGTATATATGAAAAATGAATGGAAAAAATGGCGTTACAATTAGTACTATTATGGGGGTGGGGTCTGGCCCATGACTTAGCCCAGTGTTCTTCAACCGCCATAGGTGTCAAAATTCTTTTAGGTCCATAGGTGTCAAAAGGTTGAAGAACACTGCTTTAAACAACACTGCTTCTTTGTATTCACTAGTTTTATTACGAGATTATTTTAGAATAGTGGTTTTTAAATTTGTTTCTCAAGGGCCCCTCCCCAACATCCATAATGAATGTTCATCTGATTATAGCTATTCTAATTCATAGGCCTAAGTAGGGGCCCAAGAGAACTGCTAGTCTGGAAAATTCTTCCAAGTGTCCTAGTGTTCTGTTGCTGTAAGATTAGTCAGTCATTCTTCTTGTATCAGATAACAGGCATTGCCTAATCACCCCTGAAATCTAGATTAGTGATTTCCGACAGCAAATGTTTTCCTCAAATTATGTATCCGCTGCTTTATGAAAGCTGTATTGATGTTGTCATGGTTTGTGGCAGCCTTGAGAATATTATTCTCCAAAAAATAATGAAATCACCAAGGAAGAAATGCCGTGAAAGGGCCATTAGACTGTCTAAACAGCCAAGCAAGACTTGGACATCTCTCAGCTGTGATTTTCAGCTCACTTTGCAGTACAGAGTACCTATTCCAATCTTTTCCAGTGCCAAGATGCACAAGACATACCAAAGCCAAGCCAACCGGTGGCTGGAACTAACAGTGGCCTTGACCCAGAAGAAGCTGGCATCTGACTGCTTTTGTGCAACAGCTCTTTATACAGATCAGTCATTATTTTAAAGCTCTTCATTTGTGGAATGTTCTGCCCAGTATCATACAAGCCAGAACTGATGAGAAATGTTTTAGAAAATTGTTGAAGGCTTTCCTGTTTGAAGAGGACTTCTCTGCTTGAGTACATTAGTTTTATATTTATATTTGTTTTACAACTGATTCAACATATGCATTCTACATGGCTTCTAGTTTCATCACGTATATATCTATGTTTTATAATTAACACTGTGACTCACATGGAATTTTTGTTGCATTATATATGTTTTAAACAGGGACAGCTCAAGAGGTTGTAATGTCCTGAGCCAACTTTTTGTGCTGTCCCTGTCCTCCCCCTACACTGGCCCAGACTTCTGGAATATTTTCTCCTGCTCTCCTACATTTTCCTCCATTTCAGCCTCCCCCCCAAAAAAAAAAAGAATATTTCTCCTTTTCTCTCTGCTATTCTTCCAGTTCTCCTCATAGTTTTTTTTTCTCTTCTTCTTAATGCTCTCCTCTCCCCAGCTCCCCCCCAAATATTTTCTCCCTTTCTGTGAGCTTTCCTTTCTTCAAAACCACCCCGAAGAATATTTTTTCCTCTCCTGCCAGTTCTTTGCCCCCCAGCATATTATCTTCTCCCAACTCTACTCCCTCCAGTCCCCTCAGATATACTTTTCTCCTTGCCCCAAAGTTCCCCCCTAATATTTCTCCTATTTCATCCCAGCTTTCCTCCTCCCTCGACCCTGTGCATACGCACAATCTCAACAAAACCCTCTCTCCACCCCCTCCTTCTTTCAGGCCCTCCAACTCCCTGGGCTGCCAAGCCCCCACCCGTGGCTTTTCAAGGGCCACTTCTGTCTCCAGTATCTGAGTCTACTGCTGTTGCTATAAGTACAGCGTTATACAGACTGCAGCATGCTTCCAATACTCTGCAAGTCCCACCCCCTCTGAAGCCATACTTTACAGAGTTTCACATTAGAGAATGACACGGGGACAAATTTTTCCCGTCCCCGTGGGAACTTATTTTCCCATCCCAAATTCTTTTTCTGTCCCTGCCCAATTCCTAGAAGCTCTGTCCTTATCTGCACAAGACTCAAACACTTTAAAATAAAAATAATAATAACTTTAATTTTATATACCTCCATACCACAAACAGTTCTAAGCGGTTTACAAGGGAAGAGACTGTATACAGACAACAACATTACAGCGAACTTTCTAATTTACATTGGCTTGTTAAGTTTAGACAGGTTTATCTGGATGTGTATTGGGAGTACATCAGGTTGAGGTGGGGTCAGAGAAATTTGTCAAAGAGATAGGTTTTTATTGACTTTCTAAACGTTTGGTACGAGAGTGCATTTGAGATGAAGTTGGTTTGACATTTGTTCCATTTGCCTGCTTGGAAAGATAGTGTTCTGTTGAGGTATCTCTTGTAGGTGCAACCCTTTAGGGATGGAAAAGCGAACAAGTAGGTACTGCGTGTATTAGTTGTGCCTGGGAATTCGAATTGGTGAGACAGATAGGTTGGGGATGAACCTGTCATGGTTTTGAAGCAAAGGCAAGCAAACTTGAAAATGATCCTTGCTTCCACAGGCAGCCAGTGTAGTTTTCGGTAATATGGGCTTACATGGTCTGATTTCTTGAGGCCATAAATGAGACGAACTGCAGCATTTTGGACGACTCTCGGTCATTTGATGTTTTTTTTTGAGAGATCCCAAGTATATAATGTTGCAGTAGTCTAATGTACTTAAGATCAGGGATTGAACCAGCAGTCAAAAGGAAAAGAAATCGAAGTATTGTTTAATGATACAAAGTTTCCATAGAGTGAGAAAGCATTTTTTGACTTGAGCATTAGTGTGATCTTCATACGTTAGGCTTCGGTCCAGGGTGACGCCAAGGATTTTGGTTATGGTACTACCGTATTTTCGCGGATATAACGCGCGCGTTATACGTGATTTTACGTACCGCGCATACCCCTCGCGCGTTATATGCCTGAGCGCGGTATAGAAAAGTTTTTAAACATAGTTCCCACCCCGCCCGACGCCCGATTCACCCCCCCAGCAGGACCGCTCGCACCCCCACCCCGAACGACCGCTCGCACGCGCTCCCACCCGCACCCGCATCCACGATCGGAGCAAGAGGGAGCCCAAGCCCTCTTGCCCGGCCGACTCCCCGACGTCCGATACATCCCCCCCCCCCGGCAGGACCACTCGCACCCTCACCCCGAAGGACCGCCGACTCCCCAACAATATCGGGCCAGGAGGGAGCCCAAACCCTCCTGGCCACGGCGACCCCCTAACCCCACCCCGCACTACATTACGGGCAGGAGGGATCCCAGGCCCTCCTGCCCTCGACGCAAACCCCCCCCCCCCAACGACCGCCCCCCCCCCAAGAACCGCCGCCCGTCCCCCAGCCGACCCGCGACCCCCCTGGCCGACCCCCACGACACCCCCACCCGCCTTCCCCGTACTTTGTGTAGTTGGGCCAGAAGGGAGCCCAAACCCTCCTGGCCACGGCGACCCCCTAACCCCACCCCGCACTACATTACGGGCAGGAGGGATCCCAGGCCCTCCTGCCCTCGACGCAAACCCCCCTCCCTCCAACGACCGCCCCCCCCCAAGAACCTCCGACCGACCCGCGACCCCCCTGGCCGACCCCCCCACCCCCCTTCCCCGTACCTTTGGAAGTTGGCCGGACAGACGGGAGCCAAACCCGCCTGTCCGGCAGGCAGCCAACGAAGGAATGAGGCCGGATTGGCCCATCCGTCCTAAAGCTCCGCCTACTGGTGGGGCCTAAGGCGCGTGGGCCAATCAGAATAGGCCCTGGAGCCTTAGGTCCCACCTGGGGGCGCGGCCTGAGACACATGGTCGGGTTTGGCCCATGTGCCTCAGGCCGCGCCCCCAGGTGGGACCTAAGGCTCCAGGGCCTATTCTGATTGGCCCACGCGCCTTAGGCCCCACCAGTAGGCGGAGCTTTAGGACGGATGGGCCAATCCGGCCTCATTCCTTCGTTGGCTGCCTGCCGGACAGGCGGGTTTGGCTCCCGTCTGTCCGGCCAACTTCCAAAGGTACGGGGAAGGGGGGTGGGGGGGTCGGCCAGGGGGGTCGCGGGTCGGTCGGAGGTTCTTGGGGGGGGGCGGTCGTTGGAGGGAGGGGGGGTTTGCGTCGAGGGCAGGAGGGCCTGGGATCCCTCCTGCCCGTAATGTAGTGCGGGGTGGGGTTAGGGGGTCGCCGTGGCCAGGAGGGTTTGGGCTCCCTTCTGGCCCAACTACACAAAGTACGGGGAAGGCGGGTGGGGGTGTCGTGGGGGTCGGCCAGGGGGGTCGCGGGTCGGCTGGGGGACGGGCGGAGGTTCTTGGGGGGGGGGCGGTCGTTGGGGGGAGGGGGTTTGCGTCGAGGGCAGGAGGGCCTGGGATCCCTCCTGCCCGTAATGTAGTGCGGGGTGGGGTTAGGGGGTCGCCGTGGCCAGGAGGATTTGGGCTCCCTCCTGGCCCAATATTGTCGGGGAGTCGGCGGTCCTTCGGGGTGGGGGTGCGAGTGGTCCTGCCGAGGGGGGAGAAGAATCGGACGTCGAGGGGGGGCATCAGGCTTTCAGGATGGGGACAGGACTTCAAGGGGGGACAGGCAGATCTTCAAGGGGGACAGGCAGACCTTCAAGGGGGACAGGACTTCAAGGGGGGACAGGCAGACCTTCAAGGGGGGACAGGCAGACCTTCAAGGGGGGACAGGACTTCAAGGGGGACAGGCACGGAGAGGCGGGGCAGTGCACCGAAAGTCAGGGCGGGTGAACGGTGAGTCGGGGCAACCAGAGGAGAGTCGGGGCAGTGCACCGAAAGTCAGGGTGAGTCGGGGCAACCAGAGGAGAGTCGGGGCAGTGCACCGAAAGTCAGGGTGAGTCGGGGCAACCAGATGAGAGTCGGGGAGGGCGAAAGGAGAGTCGGGGTGGCCAGAGGAGAGTCGGGCAGCATGCGCGTTATATGCCTGAGCGCGGTATAGAAAAGTTTTTGTACATATCATCGTGATTTCTGCGCGCTATACCCCTGTGCGCGTTTTACAATGGTGCGCGTTATATCCGCGAAAATACGGTATTTGGGTAGTCTGATCTGTTTAGTCTCAAGGAGGTGTTCATGATCTTGTTATTGGGACTTGCCAATAAAATCGAGGCTTATGCAGTTAAAGCAGAGCTTACAGGAATGGGGCAGGGACAGTGACAAAACTCACGTGGACAGGATGGTGAAACTGAGTTCCTGCGGGGACGGGGAAAAATTTGTCCCCTTGTCATTCTCTATTTCACATAAGAAGGGCAGGACCAGCAGGGTATTGGGAGTGCACTGGAATCCCTACAGCTCCATGCTTTAAAACAGCAGCAGATTCAGCAAGATGCTGGGAGGCAGAGATGTCCCCAGAAGAGGTGGAGGGGGGTGGTTAAGATGTGGGAGGAGCTCTAAGTAGGGGGGAACAAAGGAAGCCCTAATGAAAGCAGTAGTTAGGAGATAAAAATCTGCATCTGCGTAAGGTGGTCGAGGGGGTAGAGATTCTGCTGCTAGTTGGAAGACCAGGAAGTTGGTCGCAGCAGGGAAGCAGGTGAGGATTGTGAAAAATTGCAAGAGAACCTTGTGAGACTGGAAGACTAGGCATCAAAATGGCAGATGACGTTTAATGTGACCAAGTGCAAAGTAATGCATGTGGGCAAGAGGAACCCAAACTATCGACGTGAAGCTGGGTTCTATGATAGGAGTCAATGCCCAGAAAAAGAATCGAGGATATGTTAAAACCCTCAGCTCAATATGCTGTGGCAGCGGCGGATAAGAAAACAAATAGAATGTTAGGAATTATCAGGAAAAGACTGGAAAACAAAGATGAAAATGTTATAATGCCCTTGTATCATTCTATGGTACAGCCGCAACTTGAATACTGGTTGCCGTATCTCAAAAAAGATATAGTGGAATTAGAAAAGGGAAAAGTGGAAAGGGTAAAAGTGAATCGCTTGTTCACTTACCAAAAATACTAGGACTAGGGGGCATATGATGACGCTACTACTGTAAGTAGTAGATTTTAAACAAACTGGAGAAAATATTTCTTCACACAATATGTAATTAAACTCTGGAATTTGTTGCCTAAGAGCGTGGTGAGATCAGTTAGCTTAGCAGGGTTTAAAAAAGGCTTGGATAATTTCCTAAAAGAGAAGTCTATAACCCATTATTGAGATGGCTTGGGGAAATCCACTGCTTATTCCTAGAATAAGAAGCATAAAATCTGTTTTACTACTTCAGATCTAGCTAGGTTATTGGGACTTGGGACCTGGGTTGGTCACTGTTGGAAAAAGGATACTGGGCTCGATGGACCTTTAATCTGTCACAGGATGGCAAGTCTTATGTTCTTATGGTGCTATAAGCCAGTGCCTTACCTGGTCCATGTCTTAAGCCAGTGTTATCGCAAACTGTGTGCTGCGGCAAACCAGTGTGCCTCCTGAGATTTCTGGTGTGCCTCAACACACTGGCGAGGAAGAGAGTCGCCCACGCCGGCTGCCTGCCTAAAGGACTTGCCTCTCGCAGTGAAAAGCACATCTTATAGGAAGTCAGCCGGCGTAGATGACTCTCCTCCTCTCCCTGCACCTCCCGGATCCCTCCACCAGTGGGGTTGCAGCCAGATGTGCCTCCACGCATGCGCTAACATCGACGCGATGATGCACATAATGTCATCACATCGACATCCGGGTGCCTTCCGGCTGGGGCACTGGATTTAGTGTGCCACCGGCTGGAAAGTTTACGACACTGTCTTAAGCTTTAAATAAATAAATATATGCAGCATATACATGGAATATCAGTGTGAAGTACCAACAACAGGACTGCTACAACAAGGAAAATTTATAGGTATCCTTGCTAAATCATTACTTACGGAAGGATAATTTCTTCTGCTTTCCCACATTTTGCACAAAGGCTCAATCTGCAAGCACATGGTCTACAAACAATATGGTAGGCATCCTTCACAGTCTTCTGCAGGCATTTGACACTAGTGCAGGAGAGAGAGAAAAGAAAACTTGTATTCATGTTTTTGTGTTCTGAAATAGATTTATTTTCTTGCACCAAGTTATCACATCTTGTTTGGACACTATCTCATCTGCATATAGGTTTTTCTTCCATTATAACACTGTCTTCCAGCCTTACTCTCTGCTACTGAATGAAAAATAATGTAAGCACTCATGGCATTTTGTATAGGACACCGGTTTCTGCAGCTGCCTAAAAAGCGGCCGAGAATCACACACTGGCATCCTATACAGAATCGTGTCTGCCCTAAAAGAGAGATGCCCAACCCTGCCTAACAGGCCCGATTCTCTAACTGGCACCAATGTCACAAGTGCTGGATAAAGAATCGTGCCTGATCCCTTGCTGATCATGGCAAGTGATGCCCACTCCCTCCTGCCAGAAAGCCCAAAACACCCTAGCCCTGCAAACTCAGAAGGCAGAAGGGATGCCCACGCCCTCCCGCAGGAACCCCCAAATCCCCACCTGAAGGTAGTGGTCAAGGGAGATCGCTCTGAGGAAAGGGATATTACCAGTGGTGTGCCTCAAGGTTCTGTTCTTGGGCCTGTTCTTTTTAACATTTTAATACATGATATTTCTGAAGGGCTGTTGGGTAAGGGCTCTTTGTGGATGATACCAACATCTGCAATAGAGTAGACACCCTGGATGGTGTGAATGACATGAAAAAAGACCCAGCAAAGCTTGAAGAACAGTCTGAAATTTGGCAGCTAAAATTTAATTCTAAAAAATGCAAGGTCAAGCATTTGGTCTGCAAAAACCCAAAGGAACGTTTCAGTTTAGGGGGTGAAGAACTTATGTGCACGACAGAAGAGCGGGACTTGAATGTGATTGTATATGATGATCTTAAAGTGGCCAAACAGGTTGAAAAGGCGATGGCGAAAGCTAGTAGGATGCTAGGTTTTATAGGAAGAGGTATGGCCAGTAGGAAAAGAGGTATTGATACCGCTATATAAGACTCTGGTGAGACCTCATTTGGAAAACTGTGTACAATTCTGGAGGCCGCACCTTCAAAAAGATATAAAAAGGATTAAGTCGGTCCAGAGGAAAGCTACTAAAATGGTGTGTGGTCTGCGTCATAAGGCGTATGGGGACAGACTTAAAGATCTCAATATGTATACTTTAGAGCAGTATTCTTCAACCTTTTTACACCTATGGACTGGTGGAAATAAAATAATTATTTCGTGGACCGGCAAACTAATAAGACTGAAATTTTTAAAACCCCCATTGCCGCCCCATCCCCGCAAGCTCGGTCCCGTTAACCATCTGATCCCATCCGCACAAGCCTTAAATAGTTATGATTTTATATTGAACATATTTTATTAAAGTATAAAAAGAAACAATATTCTGTACAATTGTCATAAATATAAATAATACAGGGCAAGGATCAACAAAACCCCCCGTATCCCCTCCCCTTCACATATATCCCCTCTTCTATCAAGAAAACTAAATAAGCCAAATTATTACAGAATGCTACACAAATATCATGCTAACAGAATACTGCAGTCACACATGGCAGGAATGGTGTTAGGGAGAGTGCAACTAGGGCAACTGCCTCCTGGTCAGAGAGAGCCCTAAGCCAGCTGGAAGCTAAAGACGCACTGCCTGGGATTTGCACTCCCCAGTTATGTCTAACATCAGCTCTAGCAGGATACATATTTTAAATCTGATATATTCTAATCACAAGATAGAAATAAAATTATTTTTTTCTACCTTTTGTCGTCTCTGGTTTCTGCTTTCATCGTCTTTTCACTCTCTTCCATCCAGCGTCTGCCCTCTGTATCTTCAATCCAGCATCTGCCTCTTCCATCCACTGTCTGCCCTCTACCCCTCCCTCTCCCATTTGGTATCTGCGTTCTTTCTATGCCCCTCTCTCCTATACCAGATCTAGCATCTTTGTCCCTCTTTCCTTATTTTTCATCTGACCTCACTTCCCAGCATCAATCTCTCTCTACTTTGTCATTCCTTTGTCTCTCCCTTTTCCCTCATCTGATCTCTCCATTTCATCCTGACTCCTTCCCCTCCTCTAATCTCCCTGCCAGCTGTTTCCTTCCAATGTTCCTCCTCCCCTGTCCAGCAGTACCTTCTCCCTTTCTTCCTCCCCTTATCCAACAGTAATTCTCATCCCTTCCCCTTCTCCCATGTCAGCAGTATCCCCTTCCCCTCCCTTGTCCAGGAGTACCCCTTCTCCCTTCCCTTCTTCCCTCTCCAGTAAATGTTTCCTCTATGTAGGCTAGCGGCAGCTCTGTGTGCTTTTAACTTCGGCACACAGCTGCCCCTAAGCAGTATTTTAGTGCGGTTTCATAAGGCAGCCTCGGGGCCTTTGGTAGGCCGGCCTGCTTCGATGATGCGATGTGGGCCGGCCTACCAAAGGCCTCGAGGCTGCCTCATGAAACCGCGCTAAAATACTGCTTGGGGTAGCTGTGTGCCGAAGTTAAAAGCACACAGAGCTGCCGCTAGCTTGTCTGGGGGTGCGGAGACATACGCGGCAGGAGTCGGTGGTGGAAGGCAGGAGTGCCGGCATAGCGACGGCAACAGGAAGTTGCACATCAGCTGACGCTGGCACCTTTTGCTGCGGCAGGACCCGAATCCTTCGCGGACCGATAAGATTTTTTGCGGACCGGCACCAGTCTGTGGACCGGCGGTTGAAGAACTGTGCTTTAGAGCAATGTATCACAAACTGTGTGCCGTGGCACACTAGTGTGCCTTTTGAGATTTTAAGTGTTCTGCGGCTCACAGGGCAGGAAGAGAGGCTCTGGCACCTGTGTCAGCTGACTTCTACCATCGTGTTGCGCGTATCTGCTGGGACTCTTGCCTTCCTCGTCTCTGTGCCCCCGGGATTCCTGTCTTCCTCGTCTCCGCGCCCCCGGACCAGTAACGGTAGCTCTGTGTGCTTTTAACTTTGGCACACAGCTGCCACTAGCAGTAGTTTAACCCAGTTTCATCAGGCAGCCTCGGGGCCTTTGCTAGGCCGGCCCGCATTGCATCATCGAAAATCGAAGTAGGCCGGCCTAGCTGCCTGATGAAACTAGGCTAAACTACTGCTAGTGCAGCTGTGTGCCGAAGTTAAAAGCACACAATGAACTGCTGCTAGCAGTGACAAGACAGTATTGTGGGTGGAGAGATGACTAAAGGAAAGGAGAAATATCAGACCAGGGAATAGAAGGGAAGGATAGGAGTCTGGTAGCGCTACAGAAATAATAATAGTATAAGAGAGATGCCAGATAATGGGAAGGAGAGGAGAGAGATGCCAGACTGGGAAGGGGGGAAAGGAAGGAGAGAGATGTTAGACCATTGAAATAGGGAGGGAAGGAGAGAGAGATAGTAGATTTTGAGAAGAAAACAGAAAAATGGAAATATTGAATGTTAAAAGTTAATGCCAAAGATGGATGCAAAATAGAACAAAACACAAAAGACCCCCCTCTCATCAATACTTGGCAAGTTTCTCAAATAATATCATCATATAACATTTAAAGGCTTGAAAATATTTAAATGTGTTCATAAGCTCTTCAGCAAGGCGCCACAACAGCGGTACAAGGAATCTTGCTTCTACTGGAGTGGCTCTACAAAAGCTGTTTAACAGTAGACCACTTATCTGAAAAGGTCAGTTCACGGCTCCAACAGTGTCTGTGTTTCACTAAGCTACATCAGGAAGCCGGAAGGATAAGCTTTTTATATTGATTTTATTTGCAGTGTGCAGTGCCTTAGAAGAACAAAACCTTGCACCTTTCTAGCGACGTTGTACCGCTGTTGTGGTGCCTTGCTGAAGAGCTTATGAGCATATTTAAATATTTAAAGCCTTTAAATGCTATATGATGATATTATTTGAGAAACTTGCCCAGTATTGATGAGAGGGGGTCTTTTGTGTTTTGTTCTATTTTGAAAGTATTGTCCCCTCGAGTGGACTGTAATTCAAAATCCCCAGTCTGTTTGGATCAAAGATGGATGCAAGGCAGAAAGTGAAGACGGAGAGAAAAACAGTCAATGGATAAGGCAGCCCTGGAAACACAGTTAAAAGCACAGAAAAATAAAGTCACCAGACAACAAAGGTAGGGAAAATGATTTTATATATAGTGACTGAAATGTGTCAGTTTTGAGAATTTATATCTGCTGTGTATATTGTGTGTATATGAAAAATGAATGGAAAAAAATTACATTACAGTTAGTAAAGGGGGTGGGATCTGGGGAAGAGCTTAGGTAGGTCTAAGGTGGAGTTTGGGAGGTCTTTGGTTGGGGGTACTCAGTTGATATTTGTTAGACTTCCCTGCTAGCACACCCTACTGGCATTTCAGGGCCTGTCTGGAGAGCCTCTGTGCATGCGTAGATGTCAGCGTGATGATGACATGCATGCACATGATGTCATCACAGCAATGTCTACGCAATTCTGGGTGCCTCGAGCCGTGGCCATTACCTTTAGTGTACCCTGGCACGAGAAAGTTTGAGAGATACTGCTTTAGAGGAAAGGTGGGAGAGGGGAGATATAATAGAAATGTTTAAATGCCTACGTGGCGTAAATGCGCATGAGTCAAGTCTCTTTCATTTGAAAGGAAGCTCGGGAATGAGAGGGCATAGGATGATTTTAAGAGGTGATAGGCTCAGAAGTAATCTAAGGAAATACTTTTGTACAAAAAGGGTGGAAGATGCATAGAGCAGTCTCCCAGAAGAGGTGGTGGAGACAAAGACTGTTTTAATTCAAGAAGGCATGAGATAGGCAAGGCATGATTGCTGTCTTCCCCCCAGCACACCACTTCCCACAAAGCAGCCCCTTTCCCTCTCCCCCTGACCCCCTTTGTGCCATGCCTGACTGCTCCGTGGCCCCCTTCTGTTCCCCCCAGAGCAAAGCATGATTGCTGTCTTCCCCCCCCAGCACACCCCTCCCCCAAAGCAGCCCCCTTTCCCTTTCCCTCTCCCCTGCCGTGCCATGCCTGCCTGCTGTGGCCCCCCTTCTGTTTCCCACCTCCCAGAACAAAGCATGATTGCTGTCTGCTTCACTGCACACCCTTCCCCCCAAAGCATACCCCTTTCCCTCTCCCCCTGGCCCCCTATTGTGCCATGCCTGCCTGCTCCATGGTCCCCTTCTGTTCCCCCCCTCCCAGAGCAAAGCATGATTGCTGTCTGCCCCCAACACACCCCTCCCCCCAAAGCAGCCCTTTTCCCTCTCCCCCTGCCTCTTGTTGTGTATGCCTGTTCTTACCCTCCCTCCATCCCGGCTTCCTGGTGTCTTCTGGCCCACTGGAACGAACCGCTGCTGCTGCTCCTCTTCAAAACAGCCTGCTGAGGTTTGCCGGCCAGCTGTAGCGAACCTCGTAAACTGCTCTCCACCTCAGTAGCACGTTCCCTCTGACGGGGGGAGGGGTGTTCCGGCAGGAGGGATTGGGAATCACTGTTGCCGCTATCATTCGAGATGGTGGGGGTGTTCGGGGTAGGAGGGACTGGGCATCTCTCCTGTCACATTCATTGGGGGGGGGGGGGCAGAGGGCGGACTGGCAGCCGCAGCCGCTAAACTTATCGCAGTAGGGAGATCCCTTGCCATTATAAGCTTAGCAGCTGTGTCTACTACAACCCGATTCTCTAACCGGCGCTTGTAACACGGACGTCAGTTAGAGAATCCGGTTCACTGTATGCGGGCTTAGGCCCGATTCTATATAGGACACCCATCGGCTTCTGAAACTGGGCGTCCTATACAGAATCCGGGCATGTCTGAAAAAAGGATTGCCATAAGATGGGCATGGTTGAAGGTCAGCATAAGGTAAGTGTTAGACTTACTATGCCTGTGCCATATGCACATATAGCTGTAGGACAGGTTAAAAGTCAGGATTCATATTTAGATGTACATGAACTACAGTAGTATGACAAAGCTAAAGAAACCATGAAACACGTTCAGAGAAGTTTTGCTAACACACAGAAGAGTGCATGATGAAAAACAGAATTTCCAATGATAACTAATATAGACATATATGTGTGCGTTTGAAATCTTTTGGTGGCCCTCAGAGCTTTCTCGTATTCACACTGTGACCTTTTACATGAAAAAGGTTGGAGACTACTACTATCAGCAAAGGAAGGAAATGTGCCAAACCAGAGGACAAGGAATGAGGAGAAAAGGTGAAGATATTAGGAGATGAGGAGGAAGACAGGAGATAGGTTATAATGAGTAAGGAGAGAGAGAAAGACAAAAAGAGAAAGGAAAGCAATAACAAGAAACAGAAAAATTGCCCATATAAAAAAGGTAGGAAAAAACTGTTTTAACTGTACACTAAAATGTATTTATGCATATAAATGCCAATATAGCACAGTTACTTACAGTAACAGTTGTTATCCAGGGACAGCAGGCAGATATTCCCACACATGGGTGACGTCACCGACGGAGCCCCGCAGCAGACAGCCTCGAAAGCAAACTTGCTTGAAGATCTCGAGCTTTCGAGCGCTGCATCGCGCATGCACGCATGCCTTCCCGCACTAGGGGGCACATCTCCTGTGAGGATCCTCAGTTCAGATACCAAGCCAAGAAGCCAACCAGGGGAGGTGGGAGGGTTGTGGGAATATCTGCCTGCTGTCCCTGGATAACAACTGTTACGGTAAGTAACTGTGCTTTATCCCAGGACAAGCAGGCAGCATATTCACACACATGGGTGACCTCCAAGCTAAGTAAAAAGGGAGGAGGGAAGTTGGCAATGTACGAAAAAAGATTTTGCAAAACAGACTGGCCAAAATGGCCATCCCTCCTGGATAAAGTATCCAGACAGTAATGAGAGGTGAAAGTATGAACCGAGGACCAAGTGGCAGCCTTGCAAATTTCCTCAATAGGTGTTGATCTGAGGAAAGCGACAGATGCCGCCATAGCTCTAACTTTGTGGCCCGTCACTCGACCCTGCAGAGAAAGACCAGCCTGAGCATAGCAGAAAGAAATGCAAGCAGCCATCCAGTTGGAGATGGTACGCTTTGAGACAGGACGTCCCAACCTATTTGGATCAAAAGAGATGAAAAGTTGAGGAGATGTTCTGTGAGGTTGAGTACGTTGAAGGTAAAACGCCAACGCACGTTTACAGTCCAAAGTATGCAGTGACGCCTCACCAGGGTGAGAATGCGGCTTAGGAAAAAATACCGGTAGAACAATAGATTGATATGAAAATCTGACGCTACTTTAGGTAAGAATTTTGGATGTGTACGGAGAACCACCTAGTCATGGTGAAAAACCATGAAAGGTGGGTCCGAGACCAAAGCTTGCAACTCACTGACTCTACGAGCAGAAGTGAGGGCAATCAAGAATACAGCTTTCCAAGTAAGATATTTAAAATGAGCCAAGTCAATAGGTTCAAATGGAGATTTCATCAGTTGAGCCAGAACAACATTAAGATCCCATACAACAGGAGGCGGTTTGACAGATGGATGGAGATTAAAAAGGCCCTTCATAAAGCGAGCAACCAGAGGATGTGCAGAGAGAGGTCTCCCATCCAGAGGTTGATGAAAAGCAGCAATTGCACTAAGATGAACTCTAATAGATGTGGATTGGAGGCCTGATTGGGATAAATGAAGCAAATAGTCCAGAACTGAAGCCAAAGAGGAAGACCTCGGCTGAAGATGACGACTGGAACACCAAGTCAAGAATCTAGTCCACTTCTGGCCATAACATTGACGAGTGGACGGCTTCCTGGAAGCCAGAAATACATCTTGAACAGACTGAGAGAATTGGGAAGGATCTGTTATGTAGAAAGGAACCAAGCCGTCAAGTGAAGAGACTGCAGATTAGGATGAAGTAAAGACCTCTGACTCTGAGTGAGCAGCGAAGGAAAAACCGGCAGAAAAAGAGGTTCTCTGATGCTGAGTTGAAGAAGAAGGGAGAACCAAGGTTGTCGGGGCCACCGAGGCACTATGAGAATCATCGTGGCATGCTCCGACTTCAGCTTGACAAGCGTTTTGAGAATAAGAGGGAATGGAGGGAAGGCATAAAGAAACTGACTCCCCCAGTCCAGAAGAAAAGCATCCGCTTCGAGTCGATGAGGCGAGAAGATGCGGGAACAAAACAGAGGTAGTTTGAAGTTGCTGGGCGACGCAAAGAGGTCTACCCGAGGAGTTCCCCACCGAACAAAAACTTGACGAAGTGTGGGGGAATTGAGCGTCCATTTGTGAGGCTGAAGCAGACGACTCAATTTGTATGCAAGGCAGTTCTGCTGATCCTGAATATAGATGGCTCGAAGGAAGATGTTGTGAGAAATCGCCCAATGCCACAACTGCAGAGCTTCCTGACAAAGGGAGTGGGATCCCGTCCCTCCGTTTGTTGACATAATACATCGCTACTTGATTGTCTGTCCGAACCAGGACTACTTGGTCATGAAGGAGGTGAAGAAAAGCTTTGAGAGCAAGAAAAATCGCTCTGAGTTCCAACAGATTGATGTGACATCGACGATCTGTGGTTGTCCACAACCCTTGCGTACGGAGACCATCTACATGGGCTCCCCATGCGTAGTCGGACGAATCTGTCGTGAGCACCTTCTGATGAGGAAGATGGTGAAACTGTAAACCTCTGGAAAGATTGGAAGAGAGCATCCACCAGCGGAGAGACTGCTTCAATAAAGGAGTCACCGCTATATGTCGAGCAGGCGGTTCCAGGGCCTGTTGCCACTGAGACGCCAGGGTCCATTGAGGAATGCGAAGGTGTAGTCTTGCAAAAGGAGTCACATGAACCGTAGACGCCATATGTCCGAGAAGGACCATCATTTGATGAGCCGTGAGAGTCGAAAGGGAAGCCACTCGCCGACAAAGTTGCAAGAGAGTTTCTTGACGATTGAGAGGGGGGAAAGCTCTCATTTGAACAGAATCCAACACGGCGCCAATAAATTGGATCGACTGAGTTGGAATCAACTGAGATTTTGGAAAGTTGATATGGAACCCCAGACTTTGAAGAAAAGAAATAGTCTGAAGGGTCGCTTGAGTAACCCCTGGAAGAGAAGGACCTTTGATAAGCCAATCGTCGAGGTAAGGAAAAACCTGGAGACCCCGAGCACGGAGGGCTGCAGCCACCACAACCAGACACTTGGTGAAGACCCTGGGGGAGGTTGCCAAGCTGAATGGAAGAACCCTGTATTGAAGATGAAGGTTCCCAACCTTGAACCGGAGATATTTGCGAAAATTCGGATGGACAGGAATGTGAGTATAAGCCTCTTTGAGGTCTAGTGAGCACATCCAATCTCCCTGATCCATGAGGGAGTACAAGACTGGAAGAGAGAGCATGCGAAACTTTTCTTTGACTAGAAATTTGTTGAGAGCTCGGAGATCCAGAATGGGTCGCAAATCCCACGTCTTCTTGGGAACTAGAAAGTATCTGGAGTAAAACCCCAGGTTGTGCTCAGAAGGAGGAATCTCCTCCACTGCTCGAAGGCGAAGAAGTGCCTGAGCCTCCTGAAGAAGAAGGGGGAGTTGCGAGAAACTGGAAAGACACTCTTTTGGAGGGTGATCTGGAGGCACCTGAAGCAGGCGCAGAGAGTATCCCTCGCGGATGACGGTGAGAACCCAGAGGTCCGATGTAATGGTTTCCCAGACAGATATAAAAAGGGAAAGATGACCTCCGATGGGCAGGGAGGAGTTTGGATGCAAGGAGGTTGGAACGCTTACCACTGGACCGTCAAAAAGACGGAGTGGGTTTGGTTGGAGCGGGCGCCTGAGACTTCTGAGGACGTTGTTGTTGAGGACGTCTAGGAGGAGGCCGAGAGAAAGCCGGAGTGGATTTCATTGGGTAGCGACGAGCAGGAGGCTTGTAAGCTGTAGTCGCAGAAGGTTTCGGCTTAGGTCGAAGAAGAGAGGCGAAGGAGCGCTCATGCTCAGAGAGCCGCTTTGTAGCTGCCTCGATCGAATACTCAAAAAGTTCATTACCTTGACAAGGCAGATTTTCTAAACGATCCTGCAAGTTGGGATCCATGTCAACTATTCTGAGCCAGGCGAGACGGCGCATGGCCACTGCAAACGCCGAGACCCTAGAAGAGAGCTCAAACACATCATAAGATGCCTGCAACATGAAAAGGCGTAATTGAGACAGAGATTGAACAATCTGTTTGAAATCCGAAAGACGCTCTCTGGGCAAAAAGATGACAACTGCTTCAAAAAGTAATTAAAATATGAAGTAAAGACATAGTTGTAATTCAAAATTCGATTAGTCATCATTGAATTTTGATACAGTCTGCGCCCAAACTTGTCCATAGTGCGACCCTCACGCCCCTGAGGGACTGTAGCAGATATCTTAGAGGGATGAGCCTTCTTAAGGGATGATTCAACCACCAAGGACTGGTGGGAAAGTTGTGATTTCTCAAAGAAGAGTCTGAAGAGGAGACCCTAGTTCGAGACCTGTGTTGAGGAGACTGCTGCTCAGGCTGGACTTACGAAGACAGAGTCGAGGTCGGGACCAACTGAGCTACGATCGAGGAAATTTGAGTAGTTAAAATCGACTTAAGCATATCCTCGAACATGGGGACAGAGACCAAGGGACTCGGAGTCACAGGAGGTCTCGTGCGTTCCAAGGAGGGCAACCTCGAATGTGAGTATTCCCTGGACTTGGAAGCACGTTTCGAGGAAGGTCGAGAAGACGGAGTCGAACTGGAGCCCCAGGTTGTGTGGAAAGAGACTCCGTTGGCTTCTTGGGTATGGCACCTGAAAAGGAAGCAGGAGACTTACCCCCCAGTACAGGCTTCGAGGACACTGCCGAGGCCTTCGAGGCCGAGGATCCAGAGGACTTCGAGGCCGAGGCCGGCAGAGGAGGCGAGGTCGAGGGTTTAGCACTCGAGGATTGTCCCGAAGTCGAGGGCTTGGAAGACGCCTCGACCGAGGTCAAAGCTTTGTCAGGCTCCATTCGAGGAAAAAGCTCGAAGAACCTGTCACAGCGGCGCTTAAAGGCACGAAGTTGAAGAGTGAGGCAGCGAAGACAATCTTCCGGGCGATGAGTCGTCCCCAAACAGAGCTTACACCGACTATGGGGGTCGGTGATCGAGATTGTTCAGCCACACTGGTAACACCTTTTAAACCCGGTTATAGGCCGGGACATAGATAGGACAAAATCCGTGTCGAGAATAAGGGAGAGAGGCCTAAGCCTCAGATCTCCCAGAACCCGAACCCACAAAAGAAAAGAAAAATCAAATAAATTTTTTTTTTTTTAATATTAGAAAAAAACAAATGAATAGCAAACACAGCGACCGAAAAGAAAAAACTTCCCAGCCGCGGTGAAGAGAAGGCACAACGCTACGGAGACAGAGTTGACGAGTCTTCTCAGCTCCGCGGAAAACGTTGAACTGAGGATCCTCACAGGAGATGCGCCCCCTAGTTCGGGCGGGAAGGCACGCGCGCATGTGCGATGCAGCGCTCGAAAGCTCAAGATCTTCAAGCAAGTTTGCTTTCGAGGCTGTCCGCTGCGGGGCTCCGTCGGTGACGTCACCCATGTGTGGGAATATGCTGCCTGCCTGTCCTGGGATAAAAGTAAGTTATCAATAATTAAATTAGGCCTCAAATTAAACACAAGGTAAAATTCTGTAAAGCCCAAACAGAGCTCAGATATATCATTCCACATAGCAAAGGAGTTAGGTCGACCAAAAGCTGCTTTATTTCCATTTTGGTTTAGCTTCCTGGGATTTGAAATTACGTTCTTAACAAGAAAGGCAAAATTACAAATCCTGAACTCTTGAGGAGTAAAAAAGTGAAAAACTAGGACTAGAACCTTTTTAATGTTCTTCTAAAATGTATACAGTACTCCCCCGATATTTGCGGGGGTTCGGTTCTAGGAGCCCCCGTGAATCTTGAAAAACTGCAAATACGGTTTTTCATGGGAGAGACTGTAGAGGGCAGCGGGAGAGGCAGGAGAGTGCAGCCGGAGGGCTGGCGAGTGAAGGAAATCACTCGCTGTATGCTCCGACCGCCTCTTACTGCACTAAAGTCGAGCCTTACCAATCAGGAGCTGCGTGTCAAAGCAGCTCCTGATTGGTAAGGCCTGACTTTAGTGCAGGAAGAGGCGGTCGGAGCATATAGTGAGTGATTTCCTTCACTCGCCAGCGCTCAGGCTGCTCTCTCCTGCCTCTACAGCTGTCCTCTTCTGGTTGGCAGTCGCGGTCGTAAAATACCGCGAATGACTGGGACTGCGAACCGTCGACAGCGAATGACCGGGGGGAACACTGTACTTCCCAGAAGCAGGGCTGTGTATCAGACACCAAACCTTTGACTCCGCCTTCTACAGATATAAATATAAACTTTTGTGAGCCCCTCAGGGTCAGGGAAATACCCAGGGCTCCTTTTACTAAGGTGCGCTAGCGTTTTTAGTGCACGCAGCATGCGCTACGCGGCTAGAACTAACGCCAGCACTATGCTGGCATTAATGTCTAGTGCGCGCGGCAATTCAGCGCGTGCTATTCTGCGCGTTAATGCCCTAACGCAGCTTAGTAAAAGGAGCCCCCAGTGTACCTGAATGCAATTCAGTTTGAGCTACTAAAGATGTGAGCAAGATTCAAATAAATAAAAACATAAGCGACAGCAAATTGATAAATGCTGTTAAGTTTTTATTTTGAAGTCTGAGTTGGTACATTTCTACCGACTGACTCCACCCAAAATTGCTCCGGACCAACTCCACAGCCCTGATTTAAAGCACATCCTGTTGCATGCTCATTACTAATGGGCACATTTTTCTTGAGATCACCATGACTCCCTCCCTTTCTCATTTCTCAGGAAGCAGGTGATGACTGTACCTTTGTCATTTCAATGAGTCAGTACAACGCTATGAGATCAATGAAGCACAACTACAGTATATGTAAATACCACAAGAAAAAGGAAATATATGCTATGTTAATCAGGTTTTCTACTCCGTCTTTACCTATTCAGTTCAAGGTCAGATTACAGTACATTACTCTCCTTATCCCTGATTTGGGAGTTGTACAGTATGTATTCCCTATCTCTCACACAATTCTGACAAGTGACCTACTTTCAATCATAATTTATTATGCTTTAGAAGTATAGAACTTTAATAGCTACAGTGGTTAAATGATTATTGTTTACACTATTTTAATTGCAGCTCTTCTGGAGTCCTCTGGTCTGGTATTTGCATTCTTACTGCTAACTGGGCTATCTGCTTCTTTTTGGAATGGAAAGTTCCCCAGGCTATCAGACTGCTTTCCCTGAAAAGGGACATATATAAAAGGACTTTGGCTCCCTGCAGTGGCATAGCAAGGGTACGAGGCACCCAGAGCGGTGGCATCCCCATGCCCTCCTCTCCATCCCCCCGCCTCTGCCACCCTCACGCCCTCCCTTCCCCCGTACCTCTTTAAATCTTTGTTAGTGCGAGCAGCTCGCGCTAGCATTGGCTTTCACTCTGACATCACTTCCTGGCCCCGTGTCCTGGAAGTGATTTCAGAGGTGAGCCAAGTCAGCACGAGAAGCAGGCTGGAGAAGTTGCTCGTGCTGATGAAGATTTAAATAGATAGAGGAGTGGGTGGAAGGGAGAGTGCAAGCGTGGCTCGAGCGGGGGGGGGAGCAAAGAGATGCTGGCACCCCCACCAAGATGGTACCCAGGGTGGTCCGTTCCCCCCCCCCATCCTTACTATGCCACTGCCTTCCTGTGCAGAAAAATGGGATTGTTCCTATAGCCCATATTATACTTGTATGCTGAAACACTCTACACACAGAAAAATAAATGGGATATGCTTCCTATACTTTCTCCAATTTATATACTTTTACTGGCTCAGATAGCATTACAAAGAATGCTTCTGTCTTCAGCAGGAAAGTCAGCAGCTATGACGCAGCTGTTTTCTCTGTGCTTGACTTTCCTGTTTTGCCTGTTTCCAGATCATTACCATTTTGTAGTGGCATACTGAAAAGGCAGGTATGGGACGGGCACTGGAGAACCAGCCAGATGGAAAAGTAAGCACAGGGCCTTTGAGCCAATGTACACACTCAAGGCCTTGCTGTCTCCCCACCCCTCAATAAAAGGAAGCTTGTGATGAACTTGTAGGCACATGGCAGGACGTTGAGAACACACATTGGTTCAAAGCCCCTGTGCTCATGTTTCTTCTTAGTATGGTGCAATAGGCCTCGGATGATGGGGCAGCAGCAGTGTAAGAACGAACAGGACTGGGGGGGAGGAGAAGTGTAGAGATGCTAGACATGGAAAGTAGGGGAAAGAGGTACGAGGCTGATGAAGTCAAGACTAAGATGACAGGGGATGAGATAGTGAAAGAATACAAATGTGGAAAGATGACGAGGGAGATGTATATAAAGAGATTTTATATTCATCCATTCTACTTATATCCAACACAATCCACAAAGTTCTCAGCAGGTTATAACAACCAAACATTTTATTAAAAAGATACAGTACATTAACTAAAAAAAATAACATTAAAAGTTTATTTACAAAAATATCACAATGCCAATAATATATGACAAATTATATGTTGTTAATCAGATTTTCTGTTCCACCTTTACTTATTCAGTTCAAGGTCAGATTACATTACAAGAGGTTGGGTCAGTTACCCGGGAAGTTACAATGGACAGATTGATTCAATAGGGTTGCTAATAGAGGTAGATCAGTATAACTATTAATACAGTTAGGTCATAGTTTCAACTATACAAGTACGTCGTTGTTGGTTCTTTGTTTTGTGCCAGAAGTTGCATTAGATAATTTAGGAATGTGCTTTTACAATTACTATTTCAGTTACTTCATGGTTGGCTCCCTATCTTCTCAGTTACGGCCCCTCAAGCTTGGAATGCCCTTCCAATTTATTTAAGAGAAGAAAAGGTTTTGGAAAAATTTAAGAGCAAACTTAAGGGTTTTCTTTTTAAAGATGCATTCAAGATTAAATGAATTGCTTATGCCTTTAATTTTTTTCACAATTTTCTAATGATTTGTCTCTTCCCTTTCCCAATGTTCCTTTTACCTTAATTGTTTCTTTTACAACCTAATTGTATTTCTTCTCTAACTCTCCTTATGTTTGACTTTGTATGCATATGCTGAATTTTAATATGTTTAGTAGAATTAGTTTTTGTTAGTTATGTCTGTTTCCCCCAAGTGTACATCGCTTAGAATTTTGAATAGGCGATAAATCAAATTTCATAATAAACTTGGATAATAAACTTTTAGAAGTTTTCTGATTCTGGGGTAGTGGTCACAAGATCATAGTGTAAATGGTAGATGATGCCAACATTTTGCTAATTGATATTGGATGGACAGGGTAATTTGCCAGGTAGACTTTATATTGTTGCATGATGGGAATTTTAATTGGAAAATATTTCTGGTGGAATATCTGTTGGAGGCACTCTGGAGTAGGACAGCCAACTCTGTTACGTAGTCAGAGACATTCCCTCTCAGGATCTTAAAGGCAGTGATGCCCAATTTAAACTTGATCCTTGAGGCCATCAGCAGCCAATGCAAATTTCATATAGTAGAGCTGCAGCTGTTCCAATATCCATAGTCCATATACGAGTCTTATCACTGCATTTTGAGCTAGTTGTACATGCAACAGTAATATTTTAGAGCAAAGAACTAGCATTCTCGTAATACAGTAGTCTAGTCGAGATAGGATTAGAGATTGCACTAAAATTTGGAAAGCCTCTATTTCAAAGTATATTCTGAAGGGTCTTAGCTAGCTTTCTCATCACAATGCCGGTCTAAGGAAAAATACGTCTTTACTTTTCTTCCAAAAAGCAATAATTTGTAACATGAATTTCAACAGGAAAGAGTTTTATGTGGTCAGTGCTGTTGTAGTCAGAGATAAAAGGCTTAAAAAAAGAGGAGAATAAACAAAGTGAGACGAAAAGGCATAGTTCAATTAATATTAGCCAGATATAAGGAAGAAGAAAGAAGGGGAAAAAAAGGACAGTGGACCCTAGAAAAGCAGTCTTAAAAAAAGGCCAAATGTTTATAATCAACTTACATAGATATCATATTAAAAATTGCAATAGCAACCAGGATGTCACCTCTGCTGGACAATACTTTGGAAAAACTGACCACTGCATCAATGATTTTATGGTAAGAATATTAAAAGGGAACTTTGGGCTAGATTCATGAATCTGCCCAATCGGGCCCGATCTAGGCAGGTCCGATGAATTCTGCAAACAACAATATGCAGATGGGGCGATCAGAGGAACACCCCCCATCTGCCTGCCCGGATCGCTCTAAGCGATCCCAGCGCATGCGAAGACCATCTGTAGATGGTCTGCACATGCGCTGGATCTCCGGGCCGGCAGAGATTTCTTTTTTTCACTTCTTTTAGAGCCCGTGGTTTTAACCTGCTTAAGCCCACGGGTTAAAACCATGGGCTAGCACTGTGGGGAAGGGTAGGAGAGTCGTGGCAGGCAGGAGATCCGGGGCAGTGGAAGAGTCGGGGCATTCTACACAACCGCCACCCTTTCCAGAAAGAATTTCATGTGGCAGTTGAATGGGGAACAGCGGGAGAGTTGGGGCTGCAGGAAGCGTTCGGGGAAGCAGGAGATCGGGGCTGACAGGGTAGAGAGCAGGGCAGCAGAAGGCAGGGCAGTCGGAAAGGGCTTGAGCGACTGGTCCTCAGCAGTCGCTTGTTTGTGATCGGCCAGCCCAGTCGGTGTTGCAGGGTTTTGCTTTGTGAATCGTGTCCCTGCCAACTTTACATGCTGTTGCCCTCATTTGCATGCGCGAATTGGAGGATGGTTGGCAGAGAGGTTAGTGAATAGTGCAGGAGGGAAATTTGGTCGCAAGGGTGTCGCAAACCGATCAATGGCTGGGAGGGTGTAAATCAGTGGTCTCAAACTCAATGCCCGGGGGTCTCATGTGGCCCGCCAGGTACTATTTTGAGGCCCTGGGTATGTTTATCGTAATCACAAAAGTAAAATAAAACAGTTTCTTGATCATATGTCTCTTTAACTATAAAATTACAATATTATTATTAAGATTTAGCCAAAAGGAAAGATTTATAAACTATAAAGAGTTTTACCTCATGCAAAATTGTTATTTCTTTAATAAGACATTAACTATTTTTTTCTGTGGCCCTCCAAGTACCGACAAATCCAAAATGTGGCCCTGCAAAGGTTTTGAGTTTGAGACCACTGGTGTACATGGACTGGAGTGAGCTTTGACGGAGACTTCAGTAGTTGGAACCTAAGAACAGTACCGGGCAGAGCTTTGGATTCTTGCCCAGAAATAAATAAGAAGGAAAAAAACCAACAAATTTTTGATTGAATCAGGTTGGGCAGACTAGATGGACCATTTGGGTCTTTATCTGCCGTCATCTACTATGTTACTAACTATGAAGGGCAGTTATATAATCTAAGGGGGTTTTACTAAGCTGCATTAGACCCTAACACAAGCCTAATGCAGCAAAAAAGGAATACCACAGAACATACTCAAGCGTGCTGCAGTAACTTGGAAATCTGTATACGCTAACCACACATTGCATCACATGCTGAGTTAGATTAGTTACATGGAGGTGTTTTTTTGCCTATGAAATATATCGAGTCCACATATGAGGTGTTGTGACATATGCTGTTATAACTGTTTACTTCTGGACCCCTGAGGCTTTTTTTCCTCCATTCTAGGTAGATTGAGATCTGTTTGGTAGGAATTAAGAGTGGAAATTCTGTGTTAACCATTTAGCACATTTATATTACTGCACACTAACTGGTTAGCGCACTGTTCTTCAACTGCCAGTCCACGGACCGATGCCGGTCCGCAGAAAATTCCTGCCAGTCTGCGCAGGGCCGGAAAGATCAGATTGGGGCCATCGGCAGCGTCTGGGCTGCAACAGCGAGGAGCGGCATCGGCGCCCCCCACCGCGACACAATTCAAGCTCGGCAACGGCCCCCCTGGCACTCAAGATCGGCAACGGGCTTCCCCCCTCCCGCAATGGCACTCAAGTTCAGTAATGTGCCTCCATCTCCCCCCGCCATCAACAGCACTTCAAATCAGCAATGCAGTGCTCAGCTCATAGCTTCCCTCTGACTCAGCTTTCTGTTTCCGCCCAGGCATTTCGAGTCAGAGGGAAGCTTTGGACTGAGAACCGCGTTGCCGATCTGAAGTGCTGTTGATGCCGGGGGGGGGGGGGGGGGGGAGAAAGAGGCCTGTTGCCGATCTTGAGTGTCATCGTGGGGGGGGCATTGCTGATCTTGTTGGCAATATCGGAAGAAAGGCGAGATGAAGGGAGAGAGATGGGCCTGTGGTGGATGGAGAGATTGAGAGAAGAGGGCAGATGATGGAAGTGGGGAGAAGGCGGAGAAAGAAGAGGGCAGATGATGGAAGTGGGGAGAAGGTGGAGAAAGAAGAGGGAGGATGATGGAAGTGGGGAGAAGGGGCAGATGATGGAAGTAGGGGAAGAGAGAGAAGGGGCAGATGATGGAAGTGGGGAGAAAGAGGAGAGAGAAGAGGGCAGATGATTGAAGTGGGGAGAAGGGAGAGCAAATGCTGAATGGAAGTGGAGAAAGGGAACACATACTGGATGGAAGGAGGGATAAAAAAAGGACATATGCTGGATGGGGGAAGAAGATAAGAGTTAGTGAGATAGTGGAGGGGTGAAGTAAAGGGGTGGCATGCTGTGGGTAGACATATTGAAAAGAGGGAAACTGAGGACTGCATAGTAAGAAAGAATTTAATTTAGACGAAGGCAGAAAATAAAGAAGGAATACCAGAGAAGGAAAGGGAAGAGAGAGAGATGCCAGAGAATGGGGAAGGAGACAGAGATATCATCTGAGCGGAGGACATGAGAAGAGAGAGATGCTAAAAACCACAAAGGGAAGGGAAAGAGAGATGAAAAGAGAAAGATGCTAGACCATGAGGGAACAGAAGGACGATGATAGATGCCAGACCAAAGGTGTGGGGGGGGGGGTCTACAGGAGAGATGGCAGGGGGAGACAGACAGTTTCTGGAAGGGGCAGACAGTGGATGGAATGGGCAGATGATGGATTGTAAAGACAGGGCAGATGCTGGAAGGAAAAGAGTGAAAAGAAGATAAAAGCAGAAACCAGAGACAACAAAAGGTAGAAAAAAAATCATTTTATTTCTATTTTGTCATTAGAATATATCAGATTTGAAATATATCCTTCTAGAAACATAACTGGGGACTGCAAAGCCCAGGCAGTGCTTCTTTAGCTTCCAGCTGGCTTAGGACTCTCTCTGACCAGGGGACACTCCCCTAACACTATTCCTGTCATGTGTGACTGCAGTATTCTGTTAGCATGATATTTCTGTGTAGCATTCTGCAATAATTAGGCTTGTTCAGTTTTCTTGATAATAGAGGGGATATATGTGAAGGCGAGGGGAGACAGGGGTTTTGTTGGTCCTTGCTCTATATATTTGTATTTATAAAATGACAATTGTACAGAATTTGTTTCTTTTTATACTTTAATAAAATACGTTCAATATAAAATCATAACTGAGGTTTGTGCGGATGGGATCAGATGGTTTGAGGGGACCGAGTTTGCGGAGACGGGGCGGAAATGTGTTTTTTAAAATTTCAGTCTTAGTAGTTTGCCGGTTCACAAAAGAATTCTTTTATTTCTGCCGGTCCAAGGGTGTAAAAAGGTTGAAAAACACTGGGTTAGCACACAGATAGATACCATATAAGCTCTTATCACCCACAAAATGAGTGGCAGCAAGTGCTTAAATGGTTATTTAAAAAAAAAAAATGCACTTGCTAATGGCAACATTAGTAAATGGTCGTTAATACAAATAGGGAAAAAAGCCATTTTTTATAGTCGCAGTAAAAATGGCCTTAGCATGTGAGAAAGGCCCATATAAGGGCATGCTAAGGCCATTTTGTTTTATCACAGCATAGTAAAGTACTGTTCAACACACACATAGCAGGGTGGATAAAAATCAATCCCTTTTTATCAAGAAGCATTGCCAAGTATCGTGAGCTAAATGCCGAATGATTTAAAAAAATTAAAAAATCTGATTTTTTAAAAAAATAAAATGCTTTTTTGAGGAAAAAAAAGATAGTTTTCTATTTAAAATATATTATAATCCAAAAGTTATTCATCATGAAATAAGGATTTGTTTTTAATTATGTAGCATGAAGCTGTATATTCATGCAATGTTTAAATTTTTTAGTAAACGATTTACATCATGACCGTGACACTATGAATGGATTAATGGAAATCAAGTCTTTCTCTACAGTTGGGACCACAAAAAGCTAGCTGATGGCACCTAATGATTACCTTGACATATACTAGGAGAGTACTTCCCTAAATAACAATGATAATCAAACTCTCTAAGAACAAACACAAAGAATATAACTCAAGTGGGGACTGGTAACCAGTGTAGTTTATTGATACAATAAAAAGATTGCTGAAACCCATTTGCTTGGTTGATCCAAAATGACCTTGGTCACAGCATTCTGTACAACCTGAAGTCTGAGCGAGTCTCTCAGATAGGTCCATATAGACCACCGTTACTAGTTCTGTTTAGAAAAGACAAAAAAACCCAGTACCACAATCTAAAGTGGACAAAAAGTTCCTCACCCCACACAACCTCCGAAAAGCAACATTCACCATCTGGGCAACCTACCCCTCCAAGTTCAAAGCAAAGTCCAAATATTACTGCAAGATTTTAAAACCATCTGCATCAAAATATTACCCAAGCCAAAAATCAACACTGAGTGGATAGATTAGCCTTTATAGTCAATGTGAAGGATTTCCACCTAGTTAGTGTTCAGTAATAATTTGTTCCTAACAAACAATTCTGAGATTCACAATTTTTTTCTTTGTTTTCTTTAACATGGCTGAATTACTTAGATTAAGAAATAGCCTAATGATCAGTGCTGTAGATTGAGAACCAAAGGAAGGAGGTTCAAGTCCCACTATACCTCCTTGTGACTCTGGGCAAGTCACTTAGCTCTCCCTTGTCCCAGGCATAATTCCAAAAACCAATAAAAAAAAATAAACTACCGGTATTTATCTATTTAGATTTGTATCCTGTCCTCCCGGAAGTTCAGAATGGGTTACAAAAAGACATTCAGAGTAAATTATAAAGACATTCATGGTACTAAGGACATGACTATTTGCACAGAGACATTCACAGTAATTAACTAAAGAAGTTCACAGTAAAGTAAGGACATGAGTGGTTGCAAAACAAGCGTTCGTATAGGAGGGGTCCATCTGCTGGCGGCCGTTCAATTGAAGAGGAAGGTCTTCACCGATTTTCGGAAGGCCATTAGTGAGTTCTGTGATCTTATCCGCGCAGGCAGTTGGTTCCATAGCCAAGGGATGAAGTGGCTGTAGGATCGTTTGCATGCAGTTGCCATTTGGAGAGCTCTTCCTGGGGAGATGCATAATCGTCTCTCTGCTTCTGAGTGGAGGGAGGGTGGGGGGAGCATACTGGTGTAGATTATGAGCCCACTAGGGACAAAGAAAAGTACCTGTACTATAGCAAATGTTTGATGACCCTTAACCCTTAGCTAAAGCAAATTGGAATACAGTCACATACCACCTCCTTTCAATCTTATATTGGCTATCACTCATTAAAAATACATTATTCCATTATTTGTATTAGTTGTGAGAAATAGTATGAAATGAATTATGAGTCTTTTCAACATATTTCACAGGGAAGTGTATAGTGTAGGAGATGAATGAATCTCTGGTGCTAACTTTGTAGTTTCTCACGGGTTCATCCATCCATATTAATCATGGGGTTTTTCATAATTGCTTGGCAGTTAAATGACTTAAGCCAGAGGCAAGGGAGGCATGTATAGTAAGGTGAGGGAAACCTCTACTCTCTTCCTATAAAGAGCAGCTATATAATATTTATCATGCAGACTCACCATATATGAATTCTCCAGCCCCTATACACTATGACCCATGCACAGTATAATAAATCAGCTGAACATATTACTAATTTCCCAGATATTATAAGTATTTTTCTTCTGCTTTTAAGAAAATAAAGCAACTATTCATTCTGACAGAAAGTAGGTCATGATGTCAGCAATGTGTGCTCTAAGCAGGCATTGTCCAGCTGACCCAATTAGCTTAATAGGTATCCATGAGATTTGCTCTAGAAACATACAAACCTGACATATGCAATCATCTATCAATAACAATAGCACTAGATACAAACTATAACCTGTTTACCATATTTCCACAAATATAGGGGTTTTGCAAGCCAGCCCAGTGGGTGTGGCTTGCAAAACTGGGGCAGCCTATACAAGTTTTTAAAAATCACCCCCTCTCCTTACCTCCCCCATTGGATGGCCTGAATCGCTGCCGCCTCAAATCACGGCCAGGAGAGATCTTTTCTATTTCCATTCTGGCCCCACGCTGCTTCCTGCGTGCCGATGCCGTCAGTTCTTGCGGGACTCGTGAGTCTTGCGAGAACTGAACTGACAGCATCGGCACGCAGGAAGAAGCGTGGGACCAGGATGGAGATAGAAAAGATCGCTCCTGCCCTGCACCACTGGCTGCGATTCGAGGCGGCAGCGATTCAAGCCATCCAGCGAGGAAGGTAAGGTGGGTGGGGGGGATGATTTTTAAAACTTGTATAAGCCATCCCAGTTACTGGTAGATAAGCTGCGACTAATACAATAGGGTGGCTTATCTACCAGTTTTTCAACTCGTATAGGCATTTTTTGCGGCCTATACATGGGGCGGCCTATATGTGGGGAATATGATAAATATTTGACTGCTAATGACTTTGCAAAAATACTCATATAACTATACAATTTATTCCACTGGCACAAATTTAGGACCTGATCACAAACTTAAACTCAATCTAGATAAGCTAATCTGATTGGGCAACTCATATTTCTACTGGTTAATTTTATGAATACATATAACTAAGGACAATCGTCATTACATATGCATGTAACCTGATACAGAGGGAGCAGTAAAAGGGGTAGCAAATATACAGTAGACTGAATTAGCACTGAATTTTTCTTGCGAGCCACACAAACAATTGGTTTTTCTTTTGTCATTGATGTGGTCTGCTGCCCCAGATGACTCCCCTGTTCCCTCCCACTCAAGGCAATTAACTAAACTCATCATCTCTGTATTTATTAGGCAATTTCTCTGATTGTGTAATGCTAATGAAGATGTTTATAGCATCTTCCTGTACACATTCATTTATTAGGATTTATTTACCACCATTAAAAAAATTCACCCGAGGCAGTGTGCACGCTTAGTCATCCTGCAGGGATAATCGAATGTTTGACGAGACTGCCTAGGCAAAACTTATATGTTGTGAGTTAGACGATGTAAAGACAGGTATAAGTGCCCAAAAGGTATCGAAAGTGACCAGATAACCACTGCAGAGACAAAGTAAAGACCCACACACACTCCCCCTGTGTTCACTGACCCCTTCACACCCCCATAAAGTTCTGAAAAAGTACATATCTGCCTCCAGAACATCTCCTGGCATAGGAAAGCCTAGTACAGCTGCACAGAGGTGGCTGGGTAATCGGGGAGGGGGGGAGGCAGGGGGCTACTGAACCATAGAGAGTAGGAACCAAGCCCGTAAGCCACTCTACCCATTGCATTCATGGTGAAAAATGTACACCCACCAAACCCTACTGTACTGCCATATAGGTGCCACCTCAGTCATAAGGACTACTGGGGTTGTAGATAGGTGGGTTTTGGGGGTCTCACCATTACCTATAAGGGAGTTCTAGTGAGATGTTTATGTGGTACCCTCTTTGTGAAGTTCACAGCAGTGCATGTAAGGTGCCCCACTGCTCTGTTGCCATGTCTGGGTGGCCAGTCCATCATAATGCTGGCCCCTCCCACATCCAAATGGTCTTGTTCTGGGTGTTTGGGACGTACGAGAAGTAATTTTTAGAAGTACTTTTCGAGAATGGACATTTTGCTGCTAACTTTGGGCAACTAGCGCCCTACATCCAAATCGGACTGAAGACTTTTTTTTTTTTATTATGCCCTTCCCTGCGTTTATCTTAGTAGACAGAATAGAGTGTAGATCAAGGGTCTCAAAGTCCCTCCTTGAGGGCCGCAATCCACTCGGGTTTTCAGGATTTCCCCATGAGATCTATGTGAATGCACTGCTTTCAATGCATATTCATTGGGGAAATCCTGAAAACCTGACTGGATTGCAGCCCTCAAGGAGGGACTTTGAAATCCCTGGTGTAGATGGAGGTGGAATTTACAGACAAATAAGATGGAATGTTTTTATCTATTTCTTTCTTTTGTAATTTCTTATGTGTTTAAAATTCATGCTGCTGTATTTGTTGGTAGCTGCTCTATTCAAAACATTGCTGTAAACATGAGGTACAAGCAATAAACTTCTACTATTCATTATTTCTATAGCGCTACCAGGGGCACACAGCACTGTACATTAAACACACAAGAGACGGTCCCTGCTTGCAAGAGCTTACAATCTAATTATGACAGATGCACAAGACAAAAAAGGGGGAATCTATACATGTCGCTCATGTGGGGAGTAAGAAGAAGGCTGATGGGGAATAAGAAGAGGGCTGATGGGGTGGAAGAGATAGGGGACTATGTGGCAGTATTAGGACTAGAGAATGACATGGGGAAGTTTCAAGTTTATTTAAAATTTATTATACAGCCCACTCGAGCCTTCTAGGTGGTGTACAAAAATGCCATAAAAAATGCCAATTAAAATGCAATATAATAAAAACAAACCGAGGGAAAAGACAATTTTAAGAACAAAGACGAACGGGAACGAAAGGGAAGAAGGGATTGGAACTATTTTAATGTATGACAAATATTGTTTTTATTTACTCATTTTAACAGTTTTCTACAGTGTTCCATCATGACAAAGTGGTTCTTCGTACTCATCCTAAATTCCTCCCTAAAGTGGTCTCGGAATTTCATCTCAACCAATCCATTGTTCTTCCAGTGTTTTTTTTCCAAAGCCTCATTCTCATCCTGGAGAAGTTGATCTTCATAATCTGGACTGTAAACGTGCTTTGGCCTTCTATTTAGAACGCACCAAACCACACAGAACTGCTCCTCAACTCCTTCGATCCCAATAAGTTGGGTCATCCTATTTCTAAGCATACCATCTCCAACTGGATGGCGGCTTGTATCTCATTCTGCTATGCCCAGGCTGGATTACCCCTTCACAGTAAAGTCACAGCCCATAAGGTTAGAGCTACACCTATTGAGGAAATTTGTAGAGCTGCTACTTGGTCCTTGGTTCATACCTTCACTTCTCACTATTGTCTGGACACTTTCTCCAGACGGGATGGACAGTTTGGCCAAACAGTATTACAAAATTTATTCTCCTAAATTGCCAACTCTCCCACCATCCCATTCTGGTTAGCTTGGAGGTCACCCATATGTGAGAATACCTGCCTGCTTGTCCTGGGATAAAGCACACAGTTACTTACCGTAACAGGTGTTATCCAGGGACAGCAGGCAGCTATTCTCACAACCCACCCACCTCCCCTGGTTAGCTTCTCTGCTAGCTATCTGAATTGAGGAGACGCGCCCTATGCTGGGTGGGAAGGCACTCGCGCAAGCGCGGTGCGGGCAACTCGAAACTTCGAGTTTCTTCAAGCAAGTCTGTCGATGATGTCATCCATATGTGTAGAGGAAGAAGCAACAAGTTTTGGTGGTCTGTTGAATATGTGAGGAGAAGGAAAGAGATAAGTCAAAGAAGTTTCTGAGATTGCGAGCCGTCGAGACCAAGAGGATGAGTTATCCACTGATATAGAGAATGGAGGGGCGATGTGGGTTTAGGAGGAAAGATAAGGGGTTTAGTCTTGGCCTTGTTTAATTTTAGATGTGTAGATTGAGAAAAGAAGGGGTCCCAGGACAGAGTTCTGAGGTGTGCTTACAGATAGCAGGATGGCAGCAGAGAAGGATCCTCTAGAGCTTACACTAAAAGTGTGACGGGAAAGGAAAACCATGAAGTAATAGAGCCCTGGCATCCAAGCAAGGAAAACACATCGATGAGTAGGTGGTGGTCTATAGTGTCAAATGCCACAGATAGATCAAGGAGAATGAGGATGGAGTCCTTTGGATTTGGCTAGAAGATCATTGGAAACTCTAGCAAGGGCAGTTTCCATGGAATGATGAGGGCAGCAGCCTAACTGAAGTGGGTCGAGGATGGCTTGAGCCGAAAGAAAGTCAAGACAGTGGTGGTGGACAGCTCATTCAAATAGTTAGGATAAGAAGGGGAGAAGGGAGATGGGGTGATAATTGGAGGGGCAAGTGGGGTTCAGTGACTGTTTTTTGAGGGTATGGTTGCAGTGGAAAGCGATAAGTTGATATGGAAAATAGAAGGGATGACAGTAGGGGAGATGGTGATCAGAAGATGGATGGGAATGGGATCAGAAGAACAGGCGGTAGGTTTGGAGAAGGAAAAAAGGTGTGCAGTTTCCTCTTCAGTGATTTCAGGGAAGAAAGAAAAGGTGGCAGGGGTCAACGGAGGGTCGGCAGAGAGGGTAGGAGTAGAGGAAGGTGGTTCGATCGAGAACTCATGGTTAATTCTGTGAACCTTGCCATGGAAGTACTCAGCTATGGTCTGGGAAGAAAGCAAAGGACTCGGAGGTGAGGGCACCTTAAATAGAGAGAGTAGCGTGGTAGGGTTGGATCCGAGAGAATCAGTCAAGTGGGTGTAGTAGTCTTGTTTAGCAAGCAAAAGGGCAGATTGGAAGGAGGTTAGCAGGAATGGAGATGGAGATGGAGAAATTGGCAATCGACCAGTTGGAGAAGAGGACAAGATGTAGGAGTCTGAGGTGTCCCACAACATAAGCATTGAAATCACCAAGGATGAGAGAAGGAGACGAACGTTCAAGAAAGATGAAGAGTCAGGAGTCAAGGTCCGTTCAGTAAGGACTTCTCTGGGGAGCTGATAAATGACTGCTCTTCGGAGAGGAAGGGGAGCAAATTGACAGAGTAGATTTCGAAGGAGGAGAAGCAGCGAGACATAGGAAGAGAAAGAGGTTGAAAACTACAGGAGGGTGAGAGCAACAGCCCAACCCCTCCTCCGTGGCCAACTAGGCGAGGCATATGGGAGAAGTGATAACTTCCATAACATAGTACAGTGACTGAAACAGAGCCTTCAGGGCAGAGCCAAGTTTCAGTTAGTGACAGATAGAAAGAATAAGAGATAGAGAGGTTGTGGACATAAGCAAGCTTAGGAAATAAAGCGAGCATTCTATAGGGCACATGAGAAGGGGAGAGGAGGGGAATAGAAATAAGATTGGACAAGTTGCATTGTGATATGCATGTGTAGTGTAAGACTTGATTAGAGAGGCCAGGATTGGGGCTGATATCACCAGTAGTGAGTAAAAGAGAAGCAGAAGAGTAGGAGAGCTGCAGCGACAGCGATACTGGAGTGATGCAGTCAGACAGGATGGAGAGGGTTGAATGACGGGGAGAAACTTGAATTAAACTCATAACCATGAATCTCTAATAAGGCTAAAGTTTAAGAATTATATGTATAGAAGGAATGGGTAGAAAGGGTCCAGAGAAGAGCAACTAAAATGGTTAAGGGGCTGAAGGAGTTGCAGTTCAGTGAGAGATTGGAGAAACTGGGCCTCTTTTTCCTTGAAAAAAGGAGACTGAGAGGGGACATGATTGAAACATTCAAAATACTGAAGGGAATAGACTTAGCAGATAAAGACAGATTGTTCACCCTCTCCAAGGTAGGGAGAACAAGAGGGCACGCTCTAAAGTTGAAAGGAGATAGATTCCGTACAAACGTAAGGAAGTTCTTCTTCACCCAGAGAGTGGTAGAAAACTGGAACGCTCTTCCGGAGCCTGTTATAGGGGAAAACACCCTCCAGGAATTCAAGACAAAGTTGGACAAGTTCCTGCTAAACTGGAACGTACGCAGGTGAGGTTGGACTCATTTAGAGCACTGGTCTTTGACCTGGGAGCTGCCGCGTGAGCAGACTGCTGGGCACGATGGACCACTGGTCTGACCCAGCAGCGGCAATTCTATTGTTCTTATTATTTATAAACATTTCACCCCTGTGAATGCCATTTATCATCATTTTGTGAAGTTTGCACGAGCAGTATGTATAACCATGGTGATTAGATTGTACAACTAATGCTGCACTGATCAGGCAGCTGATTTATAGACCACTTACCAACTGGCTGGCAGCAAGTTGCGCAGTGGGCAACATCTTTCCTTCTGTATCATTAGCCAAATAAATCCATTGTAGTTGTTAAAATGTCTGCAAATCTGTTTTAAAAATTTAGCTTCACAGAACGAACAGCAGGGAATCCTGGCAATAGTGAGGCTTCCCAAAATTCAGAGTAGTCATCATCTGGTATCAGAAATAAAGATGCTCAACTCTGTCAAAAACCAACAGATTTTATTGAAGAAAAAAACCCTTAAAAGAAAGGGAATTAGAATATTACAAATTCCCATACGTGATGTTCTGAAAAGAGATTATAAAAAGCAGAGGTGTCCAAACATAAGGTCCACAAACTATTTTGGGTTCTTACAGTCCCTTCATGAATCCCATGTGATCAGAGCCCAGGGTTGGGGAAAAAAAAACAACAACATTGGTACAAGCAGTGGCAATCATCTCACTGTGTTAATCCCTTCGCCTCTGTTAGATCCCAAATATTGAAAGTGTGGTATCCCTTTGTTTCTTAAAAATCAGAATAAAAAAGTACTTGCCTGCCTCCAGAACATCAGCACCTGGCATAGGAAAGCCTAGTAGAGCTGCACAGAGGTGGCTTAAGTAGTCTGGGTGGTGGGCTAGTGAACCATAGAGAAGGGGACCCAGGCCCATAAGCCACTGCTACCCAGTGTATTCATGGTGAAAAATGTGCACCCACCATATAGGTGTCACCTGCAGCCATAAGGGCTATCGGGGTTGTAGACAGGTAGGTATAGTGGGAGGGGGGGGGCTCAACATTACTTATATGGGAGTTTTGGTGAGATGTTTATGTGGCACCCTTTTTGTGAAATTCACAGCAGTGCCCTATAAGGTGCCCTACTGCTGTGTTGCCATGTCTGGGTGGCCAGTCCATCACTTTGCTCGCCTCTCCCACAGCCAAAAGGTCTTGTTCAAGGCGTTTGGGACTTGGATGATTTTTTGGATGGGAATGTGATATAAAACAGACAAACCAGCAGTCTGGACGATCAAACGGCTGGATGTAGAAGTAGATGATTTTCAGAAAAAAAAATTTTGGCCATACTTTGAGAATGGACATTTTTTCAATGCCGACTTTGGGCAACTAGCGCCCTACATCTAAATCAGACTTAGATGTTTCTTTTTATTATGGCCCTCCATGTGTTCAGAGTTTAGTCCAATACAGCTCTCCATGCTCCCCTTTTCACTGCAGAAGCTATGGTAGGCTCCAGCCAATGGGAAGGCTGCTCTAGTCACAGGAAGGCGAGGCTGAGCTACAAGAGCTGTGGGAGAAGCAGATCTCTGAACAGGGACTTTGGAAAGAATCAGTGGAACCCTAGGGTTACCAGATGTCCAGGTTTCCCCAGATATGTCCTCTTTTTGAGGACTGTCAGGAGTCCGGGTGGCTTTCTAATTTTACAACTTTTGTTTAGGAACCGGACATCTAGTACCCCCCTATAGCAGCTCACATAACTATCCGGAGTTCTCCTCCCCCCTACACATATCAAGTCCTCTCCCTCCTCCTCCCTCTCCCCCCCCCCTTGCAGGATCCAGTGCTTGGCTCACCCGGCACTGGTTTAACTCTTCGGGCCGTCAGCAGCGTGACCGAAGTAAACACACTGCTCTCGGCGACCCAGAAGCTCCTCCTCTGCTACTGCTTCCTGTCCCTGCATTGGCAAAAACAGTAGCAGAAAGAAAGTTTCTGGGTCACCGAAGGCAGCTTGTTTACTTCGATCATGCTGCCAATGGCCTGAAGACATACAGCAGCACCAGATGAGCAAGGACCGGATCCCGGGGGGGGGGGGGGAGGTGCGGTGTTTGTAGAATTGACCATAGCCACATTTGTTATATCCAGTGCCCTGCTGATTCTCACAGGGCTTTTGGCAGCACTCAGATTTGGTGTTGTCTTCAACTGATGACTGGACTGCAGGGATGGGGAGAAAAGAGAAGGAAAGATGCCACACCTCCAGAGGAAAGAATGGAAGGGGCAGATATAGATGCCAGATCACAGGAAGGGGAGAAAGGGAAGGAGAGAGATGTCAGACCAGGGAATGGAAGTAGGAGAGAGGGATTGCAGACTAAGGCAGGGGGAAGGGAAGTGAAATACAGAGATGACAGACCACAAAGGGGGTGGGGAGAGGGAAAGGAAGGAGGGGAGAAAGATGCCAGACTGTGGGAAGGAGAGGATGAAGATCTCAGACCTTAGGAGGGGTAAAGGGGGAAGACAGATGTCAGGCCATAGGAGAGGGAAAAAGAAGTGGAGGGAGGGAGGACATGGTGCACAGGGATGAGAGGGATGGAGGAGGGAAGAAAGATGGAAGAAATGCTGTTTATAGATAGATGGGAATAGGGAAGAAGAACGAGGGAGGAGATGGCACACATAGATAGATGGGAAGGGAAGACATGGAAAAGTAGATAGATTAGATTTTGAGAAGAAAGCAGAAAAATGGAATAAGGTTAACTATCACTAATAATAAAACCCTAAGCGCACATGTGCAATCCTACCTGCGTGTTCTGTGATCCGTAGTTCTGTGGCCGGCAGAATGTTAGAATGCGGCACATGCGCGCGGACTTCGGGGCGCATGCACGTGGACGTTTGGAGCTGACATCAGGGAGAGAAAGATGCGGCGGCAGCAACCGAGCTATAGAGCTAAGGGAGGGAAGGCCACAACTATTGCCGCTCCCTGGTCGTACGGCCTTCTCCTTTGACTCCACTCTCCCTTCTGGGTCAGAGCACCGTTGCAGCTTGGAGGAGCAGCGCTCTCTGCCTGCCCGGCGGCAAACCAACACCACTTACCTCTGAATTTGAGTTCGTTGGGCGGGTCGAGGATGAGGATTTGTTTATTCGCTGCCATGGCGCTGATGGTGCTGTCGCAGAGAGGGAGGTGGGGTGGGGGGCAGCCAAAGGAAGGTGAGTGGGGCGCAGGCGTGGAACGGGAGGGAGGGGAAGAGAAGAGACAGAAAGACAGACAGATAGCGGCCAACAAGAGAGAGACAGAAAGACAGACAGAAAGCGGCCAACGAGAGAGAGAGACAAAAAGACAGACAGCGGCCAAGGAGAGAGAGATAAAGAGGCAGAAAGTCAGACAGACACACAGACAGCGGCCAACGAGAGAGACAGAAAGACAGCGGCAACGAGAAAGACAGAAAGATAGACAGCGGCCAACGAGAGAGACGGAAAGACACACAAACAGCGGCCAAGGAGAGAGAGAGAAAGAAAGACAGACATACACACAGACAGAAGCCAAGGAGAGAGAGAGAAAGAAAGAAAGACATACACACAGACAGCAGCCAAGGAGAGAAACAAAAAGAATGACAGACAGACAGCGGCCAAGGAGAGAGAGAGAGAGAGAGAGAGACAGAAAGAAAGACAGACAGACATCTATTCTAGATGTAACGGGCTTAAAGACTAGTTAAAAGAAAATGCCAAAAATGGATGTAGCATAAATAGTAATCTCACTCACGCATTAAATACAATTACTGTTTCTCACTAATTTTTCCCATATGCTCAGAGATATGAAGCTCTGTAGGGAATAAACCTCATCGCGGAGCTTACTGTCCAATCATTGCATATGGTAACATTTTTCTGATTGGTTTTTTTTAGGGGGTTACTGTTTTACTTCTAAAGTTTAATACGAATAAATTAGTTTAGAAGTAAAAACAATAACAAAAAATGTTATGTTATCAAATGCAATGAATGGGTGGTAAGCTCCGCGGGTTGGGGTTTATTCCCTACAGAGCTCCATATCTCTGAGTGTATGGGAAAAATTAGTGAGCTACAGTAATTGTATTTAATACATGAGTGAGATTACTATTTTTAGTATATAAAAAAATTTTCTCCTCTCATTTTTGAATTATTCAATGCCCTGTTATACCTAGTTGACTAAAAATGGATGTAGGGCAGAAAGTGATTACAGCTGTGCTAATCTGAACGTATCCTAGACAGTTGTGTTATACTTTATAAAAAAAAAATTATTTGTACTACATATTCAAGACTTTGTTATTTGACCTTTTATGTTTGTTTACATTTCAGAAAATAAATAAAGCAACATTGAACATAAAAAATACAGTATTTAAATATAAAACCATAAGTGTTTGAGACTTGTGCATAGGGGCACAGAGCCCACACTTTGTTCCTATGTCATTCTCTAATACCACCTTTAATAAACATAAGTGGTTTAAAATATTAAAAACAAGAAATTCAAGAGTGTAGGATGCAAGAAAAAGTGAACTGTCCTTGGACGCTTGTAACTCAGATTTAATTTGCAAAGTGCCACCAGCTTCTCTGCCAACCTGCAGTGTGTCACCTTGATGTAGTATTTAATTTTGTGTTATGGTGCCATAAAAGAAAGCCAAAATTCGGAAACTTGGCAATTCAACTCTGTTTCATATATAAAAAATAGAACAAAGTATGGATTTTTTTTTTAATGAACAACAGTCAGTGCCAAATAAGTGCCATTTGTTCTATGAACAAGATGCAAGACAGTTCTTGCATGGGTATCACATGGGAAAACTTGCACAAGACCAATGGCTTATGGGCTCACATGTAGAGTTTAAAACTATATAAGCTACCCAGGCTTTTCTCCATCAAATAATATAATAAAGTACAGGTAAAATGTCAAATCTGAAGTGGTAGACATTGTAATTGCCATCCCCTTAATTCTATAAAAAAACACTGAAAACCGTGTGCACGAATTTAGGAGCGCACCCAATTTACACATGCAATTTAACAGAAGATAATTATTAGCACTAATTAGAATTAATTACAAGTTACAAGCAAGTCAAAAAGGGAATGAGGAAATGGGCAGATTATTATACATCTAGTTACAGAATAAGGGTATCTGTATCTGCACCACGGTTTCTTTGGTACAAAGGGCCAGGCCTAATGTTAGGTGCAGTTCCCGAGTGTGCTGTTCTAAAAACCACATCTAAATTTAAGCATAGCTTATAGAATAGCACTTTTTTCAGCACCAATTTTATAGGTGCTATATACAGTATAGAATTTACCCCATTTACCGGCGAGTCTCACATCAATAGTGTGCAAACTCATGGAAACACTAATTAAAAGCAAATTGGACACGATCTTGAATGAAGGGAATCTTCGGGATCCCAGTCAGCATGGATTCACCAAGGGTAGGTCCTGCCAATCCAATCTCATCAGCTTCTTTGACTGGGTAACAAGAAAGTTGGACTTGGGAGAGTCTTTGGACGTCGTGTACCTGGACTTCAGGAAAGCTTTTGACAGTGTTCCACACCGCAGGCTGCTAAGCAAGATGGAATCGATGGGGTTAGGAGAGACACTAACTGCATGGGTCAATGATTGGCTGAGTGGCAGACTTCAGAGGGTGGTGGTTAATGGTACCCTCCCTAAAACATCGGAGGTGACCAGTGGAGTGCCGCAGGGCTCGGTCCTGGGTCCACTCCTTTTCAACATATTCATAGGGGATCTGACTCAAGGGCTTCAAGGTAAAATAACACTATTTGCCGATGACGCCAAACTATGTAATATAGTAAGTGAATGCAGTTTACAGAATTATATGGCGCAGGACCTGCTTACATTGGAAAGTTGGTCCTCAACCTGGCAGCTAGGCTTCAATGCTAAGAAATGTAAGGTCATGCACCTCGGAAGCGGAAATCCATGCAAGACGTACTTCTTGAACGGAGAAATTTTAACTAGGACTTCAGCAGAACGAGATTTAGGAGTAATCATTAGTGCAGACATGAAAACTGCCAATCAAGTGGAGAAGGCTTCATCTAAGGCAAGGCAGATATTGGGTTGTTCCCAATATCAGGCCGAAAGCCTGAAGTCATAATGCCGTTGTTCAGGGCCATGGTGAGACCTCATCTGGAGTACTGTGTGCAATTCTGGAGGCCACATTACAGTAAAGATGTGCGCAGAATTGAATCGGTTCAGCGAACGGCCACCAGGATGATCTCGGGGCTCAAGGGTCTCTCGTACGAAGAGAGACTGAACAAATTGCAGCTCTACACTCTCGAGGAACGTAGGGAGAAGGGAGACATGATCGAAACATTTAAGTACCTCACGGGACGTGTCGAAGTGGAAGATGATATTTTCTTTCTCAAGGGACCCTCGGCCACAAGAGGGCACCCGCTCAAACTCAGGGGCAGAAAATTTCATGGCGACACCAGAAAGTATTTCTTCACAGAGAGAGTAGTTGATCATTGGAACAAGCTTCCAGTGCAGGTGATCGAGGCAGACAGCGTGCAAGATTTTAAGAATAAATGGGATACCCATGTGGGATCCCTACGAGGGTCAAGATAAGGAAATTGGGTCATTAGGGCATAGACAGGGGGTGGGTAAGCAGAGTGGGCAGACTTGATGGGCTGTAGCCCTTTTCTGCCGTCATCTTCTATGTTTCTTTGTTTCATGTGTGCAACAGATGTCAGGTATTTTTTTTTTTTACTGGGGAAAGATTCAGAAATTTTGCCTCAACCTCATCAAAAAACAAAAGGAAATGACCCCAAAATATCCACAAAGAAGAAAATCCAGAGAAAACAAACAAAAAAAAACTCTGTGGAGTGACGATGTTCCTAAATGGACTTTATTTGAAAGTATCAAAGTTCCAAAGGTACACTGAAATCATCCACATAAAATAATTTCATCCACATAAAAATAAATCATCCACATAAGAGCCTTAAAGGACCTAGTCCGCTAGGGATACAGGACCCAACACGGTCCACGTTTCGACAAAAAGCTCACTTCCGGCTCACTACACAATTGTTTCCCACGTATTCACCTTTATAGGACCCCCAGGGATCCCTGAAGAAGACTTTTTGTCAAAACGCGGACCGTGTTGGGTCCTGTATCCCTAGCGGACTAGGTCCTTTAAGGCTCTTATGTGGATGATTTACTTTTATGTGGATGAAATTATTTTATGTGGATGATTTCAGTGTACCTTTGGAACTTTTGACACTTTCAAATAAAGTCCATTTAGGAACATCGTCACTCCACAGAGTTTTTTTGGCATCAAACTCATCTCCACTGGCGCAATATATGGGAATGCTGACTTGGACCAAGCCATGCCCTGAGGGACAACAGTCTCTCATCATCTTGAAGACGTGCAGAAAAAGAAGGCCTCGCTCATTAACAAGTTAGCTTTAGTGTCGCAGCTCTGAGTGACAACTGACCTCTGGACATACACCCAAAATGACCACAGCTATATAACTGCGACTGTATAGTACATTGATAACTGGCAAATATAATTGTATATCTTGGCTACTCAACTACTGGATGAAAATCATCTCTCTGAAAATACAAAAAAATGGATAATGAAGCCAATTCTGGATGAGCTTACTGTACAACATCAATATGGTCACTATAGACAATACCAATGACTATAGATTTCTGATCTGAGAAAGAAGGGGTTACCTTCGGAAACTAATCAAACTACATTTAGTCCAAAAATAAGCCCTAGTTAATATAGACCCCCGAATCCACCCCGACTCCAACCCTGACACTAGTGCTGCCCAATTTGCCAGTCATCTCTAACTTCCACTCCAATAATTCCTCTTTCCTTTCTCTTCCCCCTCCCCCATGTATAGCATCTTTCCTTACCTCTCACCAATCCCCTTGTGCAGCAGCTCAGAAGCCTCCAAAAACAGCGGAAGGGTTATGAACTGGCTGCTTTGCAGCCTTGGGCCTTCCCTCTGCAGCGTCTTTCCATTCCTCCCTCCCATCCCTCTGTGCAGCGGAACCCCACTGACCCTCCCACCATGAGTCTGACATACCTCTTCTGAAGCCTCCAAAACAGCAGCGGCGCCTTCACCACCTGGACCCTCCCTCTGCCGCATCACTGATGTCATCAGCCTTGGCGGAGAAGGCTGTGAAGCAGCCCGATCCAAGCGCTGCCACTGCTGCTATTTTGGAGGCTTCAAAGGAAGTATGTCAGGCTCATGGTGGGAGGATTAGTGGGGTTCCCCTGCACAGAGGGATGGGAGGGAGGAATGGAAAGACGCTGCAGAGGGAAGGCCCGAGGCTGCAAAGCAGCCAGTTCACAACCCTTCCGCTGTTTTTGGAGGCCTCCAAGCTGCTGCACAAGGGGATGGGTGAGAGGCGAGGAAATATGCTGCACATGGGGGGGGGGGAGGAAAGAGGAAGAATTGGTGTGGAGGAGAGGAAGGGAGAGAAGATTGTTGTACATGAAAAAAAATGACATTCCCCGAAAATAAGCCCTAGTATGATTTTTGGAGCACTAATTAATATAAGACCCTGTCTTATTTTCGGGGAAACATGGTATTACAATTACTATAGACAATGCCAGTAACATGTCATAACTTGAATCGTGCTTTGTTGCACAGACTGCAGCAAATTTGAATGGAACTGGTTGACCACCTGAGGCTGCCAAGCTAGTGGAATTGGCTAAATGAATGAAAATGAACAAATCAATTGGCACTGAGGCTTAAGCAAGTCATAATAACACAACAGAATAATGTGCTCTTAACACTGAAATTAGTGGCAAGAACCAGGTTTTAACAGAAATGTTCTTTGTCTGCTGGCTGATATCAATGAAGACTTATTGGTTGATGTCATTCAAGTCTTGGAACCAGTTGTTTTGGCCACAAAATGCCTCTCTACTGACTAAAAGCCCTTATTACATTTAATGTTGCCTACAAAAATAAAGCTGCAAGAGCAATTCTCTCAAAATGTGTCCAAGACTAGCATCCTAGTCTCACAACTGAGAACCCATCTGCTTAACATGCTGAATAAAATATATCAAAGGTCGGAAGTTACTGTACATTGTACTGCAGCTTTGCTGGATCCACAGTTTTAAAACCAACTTTGAAACATTAGCGCCAACCCAAATATGCACATGAACTGTCCAACCTGAAAGAGATGGTGGGTAGGCTGCCAGCAGCAGGCACTCAAAATGGCTTGTCTGTCTTGTAGCAACCCAATAAGATGAAACTACTGTAGAGGAAATTTTGTTGGAGAACCCTATCGTTTTTACCATCAAATATATCTGAGGTGTTTTAGTTATTTGTGGAATCTCATATTCAATACATTATCTTTATTAATTTTAGAACTGCAATATTTTTTGCTTTTTTTCAGGTGGATGCATAATAAATATCTTGTCTTACTGGAAAGCAAAGTCTAAGTGGAAAAATCTTTCTGAAGTTGCCAGAAATCCTGCCAACACATCATCCAAACAGCATAATTATTTACCTGTAATGGGAGTTATCCAGGGACAGCAGGCAGATGTTCTCACATGTGGATGATGTCATCCACGGAGCCAGGTATGGACAGTGCAAAAAGTGTACTGTCACTTTAACTTTTCAAAGTCTCTAAACCACCCGTACTGTGCATGTGCCAGTGCCTACCCGCCTGACATCAGCTCGTGGGACCATCAGTTCAGTAAAAAACAAACAAACTAGGGGAGGTGGGAGGGTTGTGAGAATATCCACCTGCTGTCCTTGGATAACACCTGTTACAAGTAAGTAACTGTGCTTTATCCTAAGACAAGCAGGCAGTACATTCTCACATGTGGGACTCCTTACCTGAAACTAAAAAGGGAGGAGGGAAGTTGGCATCTAAGTAGAGATACATTTTTTAAAACTGCTTGGCCTAATTGGCTATCCCATCTGGAATTATTCTCTAAGCAGTAGTGTGATGTGAAGGTACGACCTGAGGACCAAGTGGCTGTTTTACAGATGTCGTCGATGGGAGTATCGGAGATGAGCTATTGAAGTCGCCATTGCTCTAACTTTATGTGCTGTGACACAACTTTCTAGTGTCAGCCTAGCTCGAACATAGTAGCAAGTAATACAGTTCACAAGCCAGGCAGAGTTGGGTTTTCTTGGTGATAGGAGCTCCATGTCTAGGATCAAATGACAAAAAGAGCTGAGTAGACTTTCTGTGAGGTTTTGTCCTATCCAAGTAATAAGCAAGAGCACGCTACAGTCCAACGTGTGAAGCGCAGCCTCACAAGGGTAGAGTGTAACCTTGGAAAGAAGAAAGGGAGAACTATAGACTGGTTCAAATTAAATTCCTAGACAACCTTCGGGAGGAACGTGGGCTGAGTGCGAAGAACCACCCTATCATGGTAGAACGTTGTATAAGGATGATCTGACAGAAGTGCTTGAAGTTCAATGACTCAATATGCAGAAGTAATACAGATTAAGAATACTACTTTCCAAGTCAGATGTTTGAGAGATGAAGACAAATAGCTCAAATGTTGGTTTAATTAGTATGGGAAGCACAACATTGAGGTCCCAAGCAACTAGAGGAGGTATGATTGGTACTTTGGTATGAAAATCACAGAAGTGAATGAACTTTTAATGCATGAGAAGAAAGAAGGACGACCAAACTGTTAAAGGGTATAGAACTCCTCTCATATGAAGAAAGACTAAAGGGAAAAGGGAGGGTTGAGGAGGAGATAAGACTGACGTCTACAAAATCCTGAGTGGAGTAGAACGGGTACAATTGGATTGAGTTTTTACTCCATCAAAAATTACAAAGAGTAGGTGTTACAGGGAAATAATTTTAAAGCCAATAGGAGGAAATTTTTTTTCATTCAGAGAATAGTTAAGTTCTGGAATGCGTTGCCAGATGTGGTAAGTTCGGTTAATGTAAATGTAGTTTAAAAAAAGTTTTGACAAGTTCCTGGAGGAAAAGTCCATAGTCTGCTATTGAACATGGGGGAAGGCACTGCTTGCCCTGGGTAGGTAGCACTAAATGTGGCCACTAGTTGAGTCTTTACCAGGTATTTGTGACCTGAATTGGCCACCATAAAGATGGGATACTGGGTTAGTTGGACCATTGGTCTGACCAGTAAGGCTATTCTTATGTTCTTATGTACCCTCATGCATTTGGCCTTTATCTGCCATCATGTTTCTATGTTAAATTAGGGTTACCATACGTTGGGTCGCAAAACCACAGACACATGGCCCCGCCCCATTCCGCCTCCAGCCATGCCCCATTCTGCCCCAGCCACGCCCCCACAAGCCCTCCTCTCGTCTTCCCTGACGAGCTCTGGCTGCATCTGGAGGGCCTGGAGCATGCACAGATGTGTGTGACATCATCCGTGCTTGCTCAGAGGCCCTCCAGATACAGCTGGAGCGTGTCAGGGCTTTCCAAAACCCAAACTGCTGGATTCTGGAAAGTCCATCCAGGCACCTGGACAGACCTCTAAAAAGAGGATATCTCTGGGTTTTCCCAGACATCTGGTAACCCTGTGTTAAATGTGATGGTCCCTGCTTCCCAGTCCGACTGGGCCTTGCCCTGTCACAATATATTATCAAAGCATGTTATGATACAGGCATTTAGAATCTCTCTCTGTCATTAACCTGTAAATTTAACTATATAAACAGACAACTGAGGCCAGTAGAATATACTAAACAGCCTAATTGAAAAGATGCTAAATAGGTACACTTGCATAGTAGAGCAGTAAACTACTATGTCTTATCATTTCTTTAGCGCTACTAGATGTATGCAGCATTGCAAACCAGAGGATCAAAGAAGACAAACCACACATTACTAAACTTTAGATACTGCTGTCCATGCTGTACAGCAGGGGTGTCAAAGTTCCTCCTCGAGGGCCACAATCCAGTCGGGTTTTCAGGATTTCCCCAATGAATATGCATGAGCTCTATTAGCATACAATGAAAGCAGTGCATGCAAATAGATCTCATGCATATTCATTGGGGAAATCCTGAAAACTGACTGGATTGCGGCCCTCGAGGAGGAACTTTGACACCCCTGCTGTACAGTTAATAACTGTAAATCATTTTCACACTTAGTAATGGGTCATGAATTATTTTATCTCTGGTATATTGGATACAGGCCCAATCACCTACACAAATCGGAATTCCCACATTCTTCTGTCCCTCTGTTTTGTATATCAGTTTTTATATAGTATTCTACCCAAGGCTTTTATACTTCTAGTAGTTTCCTTGGTCATAAAGAACAAAAAAAAACAAAACACCCTGACATTTAAAAAATAATGCAAGTTTCAAGTTTCAAGTTTATTCAATCTTTTGATGGATCGCCTATAACAATTACTAAGCGATGTACATATAATAATAAAAAGAGATAAGAAACTTAACATAATAATTAATTACATGACATAAAATAAAAACATTTAAAACGTACTTGAGGGGCATGGGAAAATTAAAAAGTTACAATTTCGGGTAATAAGAAAAAAGGGAAAGTACAAAAGGTAGGGTAAAAAGATAGAACAAATTGGCTCAAGCAAACTTCGTTAGCTTCTATAACAATAAAACCAGTTCTATAACAATAAAACCAGTTCGTAAATCGTTTAAAAGAATAAAAAAAAAAAAAAAAAAAAAAAAAAGAAAAACTACTAAAGGTCGAAGGCATCATTAAATAGGTATGTTTTTAAAAGTTTTTTAAATGTTGAAATATTTTTTTCTGATCTGATAAATTGAGGAAGTTTATTCCACCTTTGTGGGCCGGCGACGGTAAAAGTATCAGCTCTTCTGGTGCCTATGATTTTTAATGATGGAACTGTTAATAAGCATTGGTCGGAAGAGCGAAGAGATCGATGAGGTTTATATGGGATTAAAGTTTTAGAGATAAATTGAGGTTCGTTGGATGTTAACGTTTTGAAAATTAGAAGCATTAATTTGAAGCAGATCCTGTGATTTACTGGTAACCAGTGTGCATCTATTAATAATGGAGATACGTGGTCGAATTTTTTTGCATTATAAATTAATTTTATTGCTGTGTTTTGAATTATTTGTATTCTTCTTATTTCTTTATGTGTGATGTTTAGGAATAGAGCATTGCAATAATCTATTTTCGCTATTATAAATGAATGAATTAGGATCTTTAAAGAAGAAGGAGTAAGAAATTTAGCAATAGATCTTATCTGCCGTAATTTATAATAACAGTTTTTAACCATATAGGATATGTGTTCATGATAGGATAGTTTTTCATCTATGTAAATGCCAAGAATTTTTGTTGAGGATACCATATTAATGGGGATGTTGTTGAGAACAAAAGATTTAGAAAGAGAAATATCATTTTTCCAGTTAAATAAAATGGATTGAGTCTTATTAATGTTTAATGCCAATTTGTTTGTGTTTAACCAGTTTTGGACGAGCTCTAGCTTTTGATTTATTGAGGAAATATCTGTAGTGTTTTCAGGATCTAAAGGGTGTAAGAGTTGGATATCGTCTGCGTAAGAATAAGGGATGAAGCCTATGGCCTGACAAAGTTCTAATAAAGGAGCGAGTATTAATTCAAATCACATTAAAACAGCACAGTTACAGAAAAGCAAGGCAGAGCAAAATACATAAACAGAGCATTAAGACAAGCTTAAAAGGAATAAGATTTTTAGTTTGGTCTTGAAGTGAAGCAGACATTTTGATTACCATATGACAGTCTGCCCCAGGGAATATGTGTTTGAAGGACAATACAGGAAAGTAGCAGCTGCCTTCTTTTACAGCAGGGGTGTCAAAGTCCCTCCTCGAGGGCCGCAATCCAGTCGGGTTTTCAGGATTTCCCCAATAAATATGCATGAGATCTATTTGCATGCATTGCTTTCATTGTACGTTAATAGATCTCATGCATATTCATTGGGAAAATCCTGAAAACCCGACTGTATTGCGGCCCTCGAGGAGGGACTTTGACACCCCTGTTTTACAGGCAATATAGAGGTTAGAAAAGACCAACGAGGAAACCAACTTAGACCAAACACATAGGAAATTAAAAACACATAGGAGATGACGACAGTCATCTAACGGAAGTAAAGCAGATTTTCTAGTTTTTCCTTTTCTTTTTAAATGTATTACGTTGATGACAGTTATTATATCATAATCATTTTCCCCAGCGGGTTTGGGTGGCAGGTTGTTAACCTAGTACAGTTTCACAATTTTGGCCTACGGCACCATCTCTGCAGCTCACAACTTGGATCTTAGCTAAAAGCTTCAGAGGGTGGAGGCAAGTAGAAGAAGAGTCAAGGAAGGACATGTGAAAAGAATGGGAAGGAAATACAGATGAAAGGGTGAAAATAGGGAGGGATGAAAGGACATGGAGATGTGAAATTGGCTGGGAAGAAGCAGGAATATGATTAAAGAGAGGACAGAGACATGGAAATGAAAAATAAGATTTTGGAAGGAATGGTGAAAACAAGAGCATGGGAGCATGTAGGCAAATGAGCAAGAAACATAGGGCTCCTTTTACTAAGGTGCGCTAGTGTTTTTAGCGCACGCAGGATATTACCGCACGCTACGTGGCTAGAACTAACGCCAGCTCAATGCTGGCGTTAAGGTCTAGTGTGCGCGCTATTCCGCACGTTAATGCCCTAACGCAGCTTAGTAAAAGGAGCCCTTAGAAACATAATGGCAGATAAAGGCCAAATGAGATGCTTTGAAAAGGAAAGAAATAATGCAGTCAGATAGTTAAGAGGAAAGAGATCTGAAAGAAAAATAATTAAGCAAAAATAAAGTGTCAACACTGAATGTAAAAGGTGAAAAAGATTAACCTAACAGACCGGAAAAAAATTAACTTTTTGTTCATAAAATATATGTAAATATGTCACAGACTTGTCACAGCACATAAAAATGTTGCTATTTAATTCTCTGACCTTTTGCAGAAGACTCTACTCCTAAGCTGGTATAGAAAACAAAAAGGCTATTATTAAGGGTAACAAAGCCTCACTTTAAAAAGCAGTGGCACAAATTCTTAGAAATTACAGCCTGTCTCGTTTAAGTGATATGACTTGGAATCAACTGCTATTTTGTTTACCCGCTATTTGAGTCTGAGCTATTCTTTATTATCATTTTGAATTTATGAACAGTCTCCAAAAAGGAACAGGAAATAAACCAAGACTAGTTTGAATTTTTTTTTGGCTTAGAATTTTATGCTATGTTTTTATGTTTGTATGAGTAATATTTTTATGAGATTGTGGCAGATCATGTGACCTATATTTTTTTTTAATATGTTAAATAAATATAATAGTCCCATATTCAAGATGGCCGCTACAGCTAACTGCTGAAGAGATGCCGTGGATTTACCTTGAGCAACTGCATTTTCACCATGCCGAAACGGAGGGGGGAAAGCGCCGGTAATGCCTCCCGACACTCTGCTATACCCCCAATTGGCTCTATTGAAGAAATGCTCCAATGCCTACAGAGGGAACTGGAGATGCCGGGGAATTGCCTGCAGGAGACACCGGCAGAGAGTGACGCTGTGGCTAGTCTCCCTAGGCTTGACATCACCTTGAGCCCCGACTATAGACTATCACCCCCATAGCCTCAGAGTGCAAGCTCCCCGCGTAAGCTCAGCATGTCCGAGGAGGTGGTGACTGAGCTGCGGGAGGCAGGTGAGAACTTGCTGGAAATTCCCAAGGAGATGTTTCTTCTCTCGGTGCAATTACCTGAGGAAGGATCATCATTGGAGACGGACCGAGACAATCAAGAGGTATGCCTGGGAGCTGAAAGTTTCCCTTCACCGCTTGTAACATTTTTGAAGTTAACTAAACAACCTGAAGTTACTATGTGGGACTTAGTAGTAAAATTGGGGAATTTAATTGCTCCACAAGTAAATAAACAAGGAGAGAGACTAAATGTACACGTGAAAGAACTTTCTGACTTAAAACAAGAAACGATAACAATTAAATCAGAGTTATTGAAAGTCTCTACAGAGATGTCCTCCGGGAAAAAAATTCAAGAAGCACTTATAACTGATAACACTTCTTTAAGGGAAAAAATTGGAGGCTTTGGAAAATGCGAGCAGAGCTAATAACCTGCGTATTCTAAATTTTCCTAAAATGGCTGTTGTTACTCCAATAGAAATGATAAAAGATATTTTAAAGAAATTCTGAACATCCCGGAACAAACCATGCCTCCCCTTGTAAAAGCTTATTATTTACCACAGAAATTAGATTCGCAACATATTGGAAATGAAAATCTACGAGAGACCCCATTAGATGTCTCCAATTTATTGGAATAACAAAAACTCAAAAAGAGGGAAGAAACCCAAACAGTAGAGAACAAATCTTCCCTAACCCTACAACAAGGATGAGGGGGAGAGACAGTTATACGCCACAAAGGAGCTCAAAACGAAAATTATTTGTGTGATAAATGGGGAGCTCTCAGTCACACAGCTCGCAGCAGGGTATACACAGCCCTTGATGCGCCAGTTGTCACAACAATGTGCCCATATGAGCATAGACTGTGAAACATCCTCGGGCTCACCCGACGTGTGTTTAGATGTGTACTAGTGCACCAACAATTTTTGTGCTAAAAATGCAAATAAAGATATAAATAATATAAACTGTCTCTGCCTCTCATCCGAGGGTGCAGAAGCGACCAAAGCCAACCATCCAAGTAGGGACAAAAAAACAAGTCAATAGTCTGAAAAAACACTTAGCTTCTCCGTAGGTCAAAGTTCTAGGCAGCCAAAAGGCTTATCCAAGCATGTTCGTCTAACGGAACTCCGTTTCAAGGGTATAACAAAAACCCTTCCTCAGGAACCAACCGCTGAGTGCTGCGATGAAACTTATTCGGACCCCCACCAGGATGAAATTGAAGAAAATGGCGCTGAACCTGGCAGAACGCCTCCACTAATAACAGCAGAGACTATTGGAAAGCAATCTGTTCAAAATGTGAATATGGATTTAACAAATTATTTGGAAAACTCCCTTGAGGTTGTGACTGATAGAACTACCTTGACGCTCACAGTAGCCCTGGAAAGTGACAGGGAATTTATTTTGCGTTTGTATTTCCGTCATATTAATGACAAGTTTTGGGGCTCTAATGTACGAATTTTTCCTGATTTAGCTCAAAAAACCCAGAGACATAGGAAAGAATTCTTGGCCTTAAAACCAAGAGTTCTTGCTCTAGGGGCTACATTTCTTGTTAAATTTCCATCAAAATGTTATGTGCTATTTCAAAATAAGAATTTTTTTATTTTTTGAGCCCAAACAGTTACTGGAATTTATTACCTCTAAAGAAGGTGTGGTACCATGAATAATTAGATATGGCCTTCCATCTGATAGTGAAATGGGTTATCTTATGTCGTTACTCTAATAATTTTAAGTTGAATTGGAATTTATTTATTTTCTTGATCTCCAATATTGTGGGCTAAATAAGAGTTTTAGCATTACTTGTTTATAATAATTTTTGTGTTAATTTTAATTCTTCATCTCTGATCATCATCAAGTTATCATTGTATACTTGTACTATTATAAAATTCAATAAACAAATTAAATAATAATAACAGCAGAGCAGGTGACATCATCACGTCTAACGTGAAACCCGGGAAAAAAACCGGGAAATTCAAAGAATGAATTAAATCTGTTGGAAATAAAGGATGAAAATAAATTTGACGTTAAATGGCACAATGCCACTCAATACAGTCATTCAATCCCAAAGGATGTATTGATTGTAACTCGAAAATCCAGTATTGTTCTCTCCGTTGCAGGCGAATGATTCTGTTTCCCTCAAAGTTCTCAGGAATCTGTTCGATAATACTCCATCGCAAATCTACAAAAGAATGACATTGTTGAATGCAATGAGGAACCATTGGAGAGCTCATTGATGAAGTGTTTATCCTACTTCTGTGTTCAATGAGACGCGTCCTGATAGTTCTCTGGATACGCCCTATATATACCAACTGGCATGGGCAAATAATGATGTAAATGACCCAAGTGGATTTACAATGAGTATTTGCCTTAAAGTGATATATCTTGTGAGTCCGGGGGTGAACCCATGCCTCTCCTTCAATGGTGGTTTTGCAAATATCACACGTCCCACTACATTTTCTATGGCTGCCCCCGTAGTCTAAAATACTCGTATCTGATGTGAATTTGGAATGGATCACATAATCAACTAAGTTCTTAGTACGAGAGTAAGCAATACAAGGGTAGTCCTGAAAGGTGGGGTGTAATTGCAATACGTGCCAATGACGCTTGATGCTGCACTCAGCGGTCGGTTCCTGAGGAAGGGGAGTTTGTTATACCCTTGAAACGGAGTTCCGTTGGACGGACATGCTTGGATAAGTCTTTTGGCTGCCTAGAACTTTGACCTACGGAGAAGCTAAGTATTTTTTCGGACTATTGACTTGTTATGAATAAGGTTGTATATTTACTGCATTTCTATTACTGGTATAATAAACAAAGCCTGCATCTTATAAATAGCCTGCAGTTTTGTTTTGGTTTTTTTGTGTTTTATTCAGTAGATTTACCAATAATGAAAGTTAAATGCATAAATGATTCACGAAGAGGCATCCCAGTAAGTATAGGGGCAAGGCTACTCGTATAGTCACAACTAGCATTGTGGGGGAGGGGGAAGAGAGGTCCAGGTAGATTTTAGACATGAGAACACACTCAGTCAAATGGGTTCCTGAATATCTCAATGCTGGCCAAAACTATGATTGAGTGGTTGCCTCACAATCCGTTTTGGACCGATATTAGCAGGATCCTGTGGGATTTTGAACTGGTCTCATAACTCTGGATGAAACTTGGAGACAATCCAAAGAATGGAGACAGTGGTTCCCCAAGTCCCAAGAAGTTCAAGACACAGAAGTCATCAAACAAGGTGCTGGCATCTGTCTTCTGGGACAAAGATGGAATTTTGCTTGTCGATTACCTGGAAAAAGGTGCCACCATTAAGGCAAAGTACTATGTTGCACTTCGACAAACTGAAGCAACAACTGGTCTTCAAACATTGAGGCAAGCTTTCAAAAGGAATCTTGTTTCTTCAAGACAATGACACTCTTTATAAGGCAGCTGTTACATAGAAGAAACTGGCAGATCTTCACTTTGAAGTTCTGAAACACCCGGCCTACTCACCTGATTTGGCTCCTTCGGACTACTACCTCTTTCCTAACCTCAAGAAACACCTCAAGGGAAGAAAGTTTTTAAGCACTGAGGCGGCCATATTAGCTGCAGATGAGTGGCTTGAGGCACAACCAAAATATTTTTTCTTGGATGGGTTAAAGTTAGAACACCAAAGTCATAAGTGTACGGAACTCAGTGGTGAATATGTAGAGTAAATAATTTTTTTTCAGTCCCATAGCTTGTTGTTTTCTTTACAAAGCTAAGGACTTATAAACAACCCCTTGTACCAACTACTAAGAGAAAATGCCATTTTATAAAATGAAATACAAATTATTACTGATCAGTAGCGGAGTTGTCTAGTGGGATGTGAATTAGGGAAGCCAGGGTTCAAATTATAATTCTCCCATTGATGTTCTTTGTGACCTTGGAGAAGTCACTTCACTCTGTTGCCTCAGGTTCATCTTGGATTGCAAGTCTACTTGGACAGGGAAATTGCATTCACATACTCAAGTTACTTGCCCTGGGTTTTGATTTGAATAAGATGAGTAATAAATGCAGTCTTCAGCTCCTTCTTGGTGGTGGCTGCCAATGGGGAATCTAACATCATGTAGCTATAGTTTTGGTTATTCCCTAGGTGCATTTGCTCACATTTAAACTTCATGAAAGTCATGTGATGTGCTATGAATGGGTGGTTGTGTGTGACCAGGCTATTAGGTAGACTAGGCATTCATCTAGGGCAGCAGCATTTAGGGGGGGGGGGGGGGGGGGTTGTGACAGCAGAACAGGAGCTCCTTCTTGTGGCAATATGTGCTTTGGTTCAAATCCCAACAACTGCTTTCCAGAGCCTGCCTCACTCACTGTTGTGCCAAAGATGTGGCTATCACTACTGAACAAATCTCTTTAATATTTAGATTAGGTCTTTCTTATTGATGACAGCATCCTTTTCTTGTTTTAACTGATTTTATTGTGTTTTGTAAGCCACATTCATCTGTTGTAAATTGCGGGATACCAAATTTTAATAAACATAAACATAAGGCAATAAACACTTGACGGTCATTTGAAATATGTTCTCTCCTATCAGGGTGAGGGCCATTCATTTTCTTACAATACTTATTTCTAAACAGCTCTTAAAACAATGGTCTTCAAGAAATATAGTATATTTGACCATCAATTTGTGACTGAAAGAAATAATTGTATACCGGTAAGTAATCCCAATAGCGATGGTCCTTTCAAAAATGGCTATACCAATTTCTTTGCATATCAAAGGCCTGCATAGCCAACTAAGCTGCATCTACAGTTAGAATAGAGGCTGACTTCTCAGATATTTAGAGCTCTGTATTATTATGATTGCTGGATAATTAAATGCATTAGGTAACCGAGTTGTTTCTGGATTTAGTCCCACAATTGCAAGGTCAGTTGGATAACACCTCGGTGTTAGAGAAACCTGGTATTGGAAGCTATTCTACTTGTTTTTACATTGATTTTGAACCTGCCAATGAGTGATTTTTTAGCTGGATCTTCATCCTCTTCATCTATCACAAGTCTAATAAAACAGAGGGCTAAATGATCAACTTTTCCCAAAGTGAAATTCAAGTTTTACCCTAATACGACAGCAACATCCAACTGAAAAACACAGCGGGCACTGCATGTGAATGCATTCTTGATCGCCTGTAATAGATTAATTTTTTTGTAGACATCAGGAAGATATTACACACACTTGTTTATTGAAAAAACTTGATATACCACCCTTTCTTGTTGGATCAATGAAGTTTACAAATTAACAATTACAAACTTAAAAGAGAGAAAAGGAACACCATTGATAAAATAGGAGAGACCTAATTGCACACATTTCAAGAACTCACGCACCCTATAATACTATATCTTCATTACTAAAAGCAAATAGCATCTATTTACATTAAACAGAAGTATCCCTAGAGAATGGCCCAGTCTGTCGTACTATGAGGATGACATATCAAACGCCGTTTGGAAAAGTGGGCCTTTAACATAGATTTAAACTTTTTATAACTAATTTCAACCCGAATTTCTTTCGATAGACTGTTCCATAAATTTGGAGCTAACTAGAAGAATGCTCTCCCCTTAGTAACTAACTGCCCAATGTAACCTTGTAAAATGAGACAGTAGTCTAAAATCTTGCAAGGACCTAAGGCAGGGCGTATACAACAATATCCACCTACTAAGATAGGACGGTTCATGCTCCCATAAAGTGTTATTGTTAGACAGAGCAATTTAAATGTATATCTGAAAGCAATAGGTAACCAGTGAAACTTTATACTTCACATTATCAGAATAAACAGCTCTCGCAGAGTTCAAAAGTTAGGCTAAAGTTCTAAGCATGTGCAGCCCAAGAATTAATGCAACTTTCATGGAGGTGGGAGAGATTGTATATCTGATCCATCCTGTTATCTACAAAAGAAACCTGTTAAAGGTAAGCGACAGTATTTTTTTTTCCTATCGACAAGGAAAACTGAGTCAGGCACATAAGCAACTGACTCCCAAGCTCAGGGCAGCTCATTGGATTTTGTATTATCCATAGTTTAGGAGTGGCCTGCACATCAAAAAGGTATGAAAGCCGTACACTCAGACAGATTGGGCAGACCAGCTTAAACAACATCAGGTGGTATATCACATGCATTAGCCCATTGCCTCTAGTCGTGGACTGGTCCAAAAAATATAAACTTGGGGGGGGCGGGGTCGGGGGGTAATATTCAAGTGCAGTGCCTTGGCCTGCTCGGCTCTACACCCTGTTCCCCCCCCCTCCCTCACTATTGCAGGAATATGGTATCTTTCATCGAGCTGTGAGCTGTATTTTTAAACTTTTTTGAAAGTGCTAATGTGCCTTGTGCCAAACAATAATAAAGTGCTTAATAAAGTTCTTAATAAAGTTTAAAAATACAGCTCACAGCTCGATGAAAGATACCATAGTCCTGCAATAGCTGATTTAAAATCCTTGAATAATCAGCGCAGGCATCTGAGAGCTTAAGAGCATAGATTGTTTTATATTGAAAACAATTAGTTCACCAGTCCTGCTTTTCATTATGTTCTCACACAGGCCAGCAGTCCATAACCAAGCAAGATGTCTGGCTGCAATGATAGAAGCCAAAATTCTAGAAGAAGGGTCATATATATCACATGCTAATAGAAATCCCTAATGTAATGTAATGTAATAGTCGATGAGTTCCACACATCTCAGCTATAATTTGAATGCTATTAGTGCTGAACATTAGGAAGCTATTTTCCTATTGTTCCTGAGGTATTCTCCTGCACTCTTCTGAGCATCAGCCTGATGGTGCAGGAAACCAGGAACAACAAACAAAAGTCCTTTTCATTTTTTAAGAAAGAAAATGAAGACAAGAAAGGTCAGAAGATGTAAAGGACAAAAACTTCAGGTATCGGATGAATGTTGCCTCCATGTCTGCTCAGCAGAAGACAGAAAAACCACAAGTGAAATGCTGAAGAGAATGCTGTGTAAGGGAAGAGCTGGGCAAGCCTAGAATTTTGGTAGGCAGACGTTCAAAACTCTACAGCACCGGGAAATATTGCCAGAACAGTGAAGCAAAGTAACTTCCCAATGCGCAGTACTAATGGCATTCAAATTATATGTGCACTATTGGCATTGAACATTGGGAAGTTAAGGGGGGAAGAACACACCTGGTGCAAGAGCTGTGTGGTAAACTCAACTCTTGTGCGCCCAGCAAACCCAAAGATGAAGCACACATTGGCACCTGTTTTCTGCATCTTTAAATATAAGCTTTCTAATTTTTTTTCCACTTGGAAGGCTTATATTTAAGCTGAAAGGGGTACCAATATGTGCTTTTAGTTTTGAGTTTGCTCCGACTCGCACACAGTTCACCTCACTGCCACCGTCAGCATTTAGGCGTTTGTATAGGCTTCCTTTTGCTTCTAAATTAAATTAAAACCAGCAGATTTTACCTACAGAATCAAGGGAAATCCTCTCTTCAAACGTCTGCCCTGAACTAGCGTTAGGCTTCAGCGGTAAGGCTGCTATGTTTAGTGCAAGTTCCCCAAGCACTGGGAGGGAAGAGGAAATGGAAATGAGTTCATTAACAGCCAATTGATTAAATTTGCATGCTATTTGGATTAATCTTTACCACATACATTACTTCCTTTGAGTTTTCTGTGCTCACTAATGCCAGCACTAGTCTGGTGCTAATCACCTCTAGTGCTCGCATTTGATTGTGAACATCGGCCCATGGGAAAGTTGTTCCATCCCAGGAATATATGATAACATCACCCACTTTTTTATTTATTTATTTATTTATATACCACTTATATCCTAAGTGGTTTTACATTTGGTTACTTTATCATATTTCCCTATCTGTCCCAGTGGGTTCAAACTCTATCTAGTGTACCTGGGGCAATGAGGGGATTAAGTGACTTGCCCAGGGTCACAAGGAGCAGTGAGGAGCAGTGAGGGATTTGAATCCACAGCCTCAGGGTGCTGAGGCTGTAGCTCTAACCCCTGCATCACACACTCACACTACCAGATACTCTCTTGTGTATCTGACTCAGCTCTGCTTGTGAATGGGGAAAAGTATCATATGCCAAGTATAACTATGAAAAAACTGCTATGCTGGCTGAGACCAAAAGGTCCATGAAGTCCAGTATCCTGTTCCAAACATTGGCCAATACAGATCACAAGTTCCTAACAGGATCTCCAAAACAGTACTTACCCATAGGAATAAGTGGTGGATCTCTCCAAGTCTACTACAGTATAAGTTTCAAGTTTAATTAATTTAAATATACCGACCATCGACATGCATCTGGCCAGTTAACAATGCTAAAAATGAAAGGTTAAAATACATTTTTATGGGGGGGGGGAAATGTGAACATTAAATAGATAAATTACAAATACGAACATGAGCTTGAGAGTAAAGGGGGAGGGGAAGTTAATAATTACATCATTAAAAACAATTTAATTAAAGGGAAGGGGAGGATAAAACATCAGGAATGGGGATCGCTTCTTAAAAGCGGTTCGTGTTTATTTTGCTAGCTGTTGGAAAGGAAATATTTAGATGCTATAGTATGCATCTTGGAATAAGAACATTTTTAGTTTAGTCTTGAATTTGTCGAGTGAATTTTCGAGGCGGAGTTGAGGTGGCATGGCATTCCATAAAGTTGGAGCTACAACGGAAAAGTTAGTTTTTCTAGTGTAGTAGAATTTTTTGATGGAAGGTATGGTCAGTAAATTCTGATAAGTCGATCTAAGGGTCCGGGGACCATTTTTATTCAAAAACTTAATACAGGCTAAGAAAATAATTCTTCACTCAGAGTTATTTAAAATGTACAATTTACTAAATTCATAGAGTTTCCCCTAGTCTTTGTACTTAACCCTTATTTGGTACTGTTGCTCAGAAGCAACATGCGTCTGTTTTCATTAGCTCTTATGGGAGATCTGCATTAGAGAATGACACGGGGAAAAAATCTGTCCCTGTTACCGCCCCGTCCCCGGCCCACCATCCTCTGCACCGCCCCGTCACCGCCATTCCATTCACCGCCCCGTCACCGTCACTGCCATCCCTTTCACCGCCCCGTCACCGCCACTGCCATCCCATTCACCGCCCCGTCACCGTCCCCGCAGCATCCATATAAGCCTTAGAACTCTAATATTTAGCGTATTCCATTCTTATAAATCAAAGTTCCTGCTGCTAACTAGAGAAAGAGATGTTCAGCTGGCAGGGCTTTGTTTATAAATTTTTATTAACACAACTAATATACCACCATAATGTTTCCGACAGAGGACAAGTATGCAATAAATGCATTTTGCTGTTTCAATGCCAGTGCTCAGCAGAACAACAGACAGCAATATGGACATTCACCTTATGTAGTACTTTTTTAATATATAAAAATAGGCAAAATTAGTTGCTGTTTTATCATTATATTTTCTTGCCATTATAGTATTCTTCATTGATCATTTTTCTTTTTAAATTCAAAACAAATTCAACCTATCTTGTGTCCCAGCATGAATTCATGTTTCACTCAATTGGCTGTTTCAAGGGAATTAACCCTCCAATTTCCATTTGCAAAAATACCCAATGTTGTTCCTTCTATGAGCAATATTTAAATTATGAGGAACAACATTGGGTATTTTTGCTGAATTGTGTGACACCATTTGGGCTGAACATGAAGATTGAAAATGCCTGGTTAGCCCTGGACAGATGATTTGAACAGCCAGGAGCCTGTCCTGGCCATTTAAATCATTTTGAATATCTAGTCCAATGATAACAGAATTAGGGTGATTATAGAAACATAGAACTTTGTTGATCACTAAAAACAGTGGAGACTAAGGGTCTATCAAGCTCAGCATCCTGTCTTTGACACTGGCCAGTCTTGGTCTTTGGAACTGCCCATTGTGTCAGAAGCAATAGGGATTAAGTGACTTGCCCAGGGTCACAAGGAGTGTAGTGTAGCTCTAACCACTGGATTTAGAAGTTGGCTTCTTTTGGGATCTTTAACTCATCATCGCTAGGACTCGAATCTGAGTCCGTGGAACCTAACATAGAATGGAATTAGTATGGCAAAGTAATGAAGAATGGTCCAGCAGCCCCCACCCTCCCTCCACCTCACCTTATATTCGTTCCGAGTTTGCCGGCTTCCTTTTTCCCTAGCCGCACGCGTTCAAAAAGCCGTGCATTTAGCCAGCTCCCTCCCTCCACCTCACCTTAAATTTCAAGTTTTCCGGCTTCCTTTTTTCCGAGCCGCACGTGTTCAAAAATCCGTGCACGCGCGGCTGCGCGAGTCAATCAAACTTCTCCTCTCCTGCAACTTCCTGTTTCCGGTTGCGTCAGAGGAGAAGATTGATTGACTCGCGCAGCCGCGTGTGCACGGATTTTTGAACACGTGCGGCTCGGAAAAAAGGAAGCCGGAAAACTCGAAATTTAAGGTGAGGTGGAGGGAGGGAGCTGGCTAAATGCTACGGGCGGGCGGGCGGTGGCTGCGGGGACCGTGCAATCCTTGATACCTCACTGCGGAGACAAGACCATTCACCGCCCCGCGGGTGGTGAATGGCCTTGTCCCCGTCGCCGCAGCGACTGCTAGTTTTCTTCCCCGTTTTCGGCGGGTGACCCGCGGCTAAAATGCGGTGGCCGCGGGTAAACCGCCACCGTGTCATTCTCTAATCTGCATCTCCAAATGCCTGTTACTTGGCACTGTTGCTCTCGTTCCAACATCAAGTTACTTAAAACAGCTGTTTCACCATCTGTCAATTAAAGGGTTAAACTGATTTATGTTTAATAGTCCCTCTTCATTCATGACCTCTACCACACCTCCCCCTCAGCCATTCTTGTTCAAGCTGAAGAACCCTAACCTCTTTAGCTTTGCCTCAAAAGGATTTGCGTATATGGAGGCAACAGAAGCAGAGATCTCATACAAGTTCATTGTGAAAACTCTGAAAACATTACTAAGCAATGTTGCCAGTTGGGGTTTTTTGGGCTGGTGTCTTCTTGTGACCTTGGGGAAGTCACTTAATCCTCCACTGCCCCAGCTACATCAGATAGATTGTGAGCCCACTGAGACAGATAGGGAAATTGCTTGAAGTACCTGTATGTAAACCGCTTTGGAGTGTGGTTGTAAATCTACAAAAAAAGGCGGTATACAAGTCCCAATCCCTTTCCCCTAATTTGAGCGGCATGAAATTTGTATTAAATTCTTGAAATCATAGTAGTTAATTCTTTATTTGCTTTTCACTTACTAAGTGGGAGCTCATTTCAGCTTGGGAGGATCCGATCTGGAGTCAGAGGATTGTCTGTTGTCTTTAGGGAGGCTGAAGAATTTCTAAAATTTACAGTGGCAGTGTTAAGGTTCTGCCAATGATTGGCCTTCCTTCAGCAAATCCGGCCAAGTCAGCTAAACACCAGCCAGCTGGCAATCATGACAGTTTCTTATCTGAGTTGGGAGAGTATATAAAATATAAGGGAAATCTCCAGGTACAGTAGATGCAATATACTTATTTGTCTATTTTTAATTTTATTCTTTTTTATTTCTTTTATCTTTTTCTTTTATTTGAATTGTACCTTTCAACTCACAATTCTTGGAATTTTGTTATATCTTTTCTATTTTAATAATTGTTTAATCAGGTACTTTAGCTAGATTGTGAGCCTTCGGGACAGGTAGGGAAGTTCTAAGTACCTGTATTTTATTGTAAACCGCTTAGATCTGTAATATGCTTAAGCAGTATATCCAATGTTAATAAAACATAAACATAATGGAGGCTCATGGCACCAGATCGCAGCCCCAACTGATGAAGAAATCAGGAAGAGCAGAAGGAAAATTGTTACACCAAAAGAAACACCCCTGTCCCCCCCCCCAAAAAAAAAAAATAAACAACCCCTCCTATTATTTGACTTGCTTATTATTAACTTGGCATAAGAGGACATCAGAATACGATCAGAATATGAAGGCTGTTTTTGGGCTGCTTTTTCAAGGTAAACAGTTGGGATTTTAAAAAAAGTATCTGGCAACCCTGATTACTAGATTGTGTCACTGAAGGACTGAGTTTCCCATAACTGCTAAAGAGTGTGCAACTCTTGAAAGCTGATCAGAAATGTTGACTTTCATTCAGCCTAACAAAACCACTATGAAAGGTATTTAATGAACTACACTTCAAGAGCATGAAAAGTAATTGTGTTTAAGCAGAGGTGCATATCCAGAATGCTGGCCAACAGGCAATGTGGCATTCTGTACTAACTACAAATGCCAAACTTGATTTTTGAGTTTTACGAGTAATACAAACAGGTTCATCGAAATGCCCTAAAGCTGGGGTGTGCCAACTCAGTCTTCAAGAGCTGCAAACAGGATTTATCTACAGTGGATGCAAACCTGTCTCGTGCATATTCATTTTGGGATATCCTGAAAACCAGTAAATGTAACTAGCTACTGTACTTAAGTAAAAGTGTTTTCCATAAGTAGTACAGAATAAAATGGTTACTTGTAGCAGGTGTTCTCCAAGGACAGCAAGCTGAATATTCTCACATCTGGGTGACTTCATCAATGGAGCCCAGTGTGGTGCTTGGCTAGCTTAAAATATGCAGAAAGTTCTAGTTGCACAGTACAGCGCATGAGAATACAACTCCAAAGGGGAGGTAGCAGGGTATATGAGAATATTCAGCTTGCTGTCCTTGAAGAACATCTGCTACAGGTGAGTATCTTCACCATCTCCAAGGACAAGCAGGCCTCAATTATCACATCTGGGAATCTCTAGCAACCAGGCTCACTGAAAACAACAAGGTTAGGCCAATAAGGATTCAAAATATTGAGGCCCATTTAGCAATTAACCTGAGAAATAAATACATACTAATTTGAAGGTGCAGCCTGGAACAGAATAAAACAACATGGGCCATGGGCCTAGGGCAGGGATCTCAAAGTCCCTCCTTGAGGGCTTCAATCCAGTCGGGTTTTCAGGATTTCCCCAATGAATATGCATGAGATCTATGTGCATGCACTGCTTTCAATGCATATTCATTGGGGAAATCCTGAAAACCCGACTGGATTGTGGCCCTCAAGGAGGGACTTTGAGATCCCTGACCTAGGGGGATGGAGTTGGTTTCTAGACAGATACTGAACAAATTCTGCTGGACTGTCTGATTGAACCAGCTCTCATGTCAGGAATTCTGCTCAAGGAAGTAGTGAGATGTAAATGTGTTGACAGAAGCCCATGTTGCAGCCTTGTAAATCTCTCTAGAGGCTAATCTCAAGTGGGCTATCGATGTCACCATGGCTCCAAGCCTTGACATCACCCCCCCAAGAATCAGCCTAGCCTGGGCATAAGCAAAGGAGATGCATTCTACCAGCCAACTGGAGGTTGTATGGTTGTCAATGGCCACTCCCAAATGATTTGGACCAAAGGAAACAAAAAGCTGGGTGGACTGTTCAAGCTTTAGTCCGCCTCATGTAGAAAATTAAGGTTCACTTGCAGTCTAGGGTATGCAGTACACTTTTGTCAGAATGAGCATGAAGTTTTGGGGAAAACATTGGCAGAACAATTGATTGATTAACATGGAACTCCATCATGACCTTAAGAAGGAACTTTGGGTGAATGTGGAAAATTACTCTTTTGTGATGAAATTTAGTGTGGATCAGCTTCTATAGCCTGAAACTCACTGACAGAGCTGAAGTGACCACCATCAGAAAAACTACTTTCCAGGTTAAAAACTTCAGATAACAGAAATCAAGTGGCTCAAAAGGAGCTTTCATCAGGTGGGTGAGAACCACATTGCGATCCTATGACATATAGGGGGCTTAGTCAATAACAAACCTCTCATGAAGCAAACAACTAGAGGCTGTACAGAGATGGGCTTACTCCCTACATGAGAATGGTAAGAACTAATTGACCAAGAGTTGGTCTTCAAACCAGTCTCAGAGAAGTTCTGGAAGTACTCAAGCAATTTTTGTGTAAAGCAAACAAAAGGATCTAGGGCCTTGCCCTCACACCAGATGACAAACCTCTTAAGAGTCTTTCCTAAAAACAAGAATGATTTACACCCTTGGGCAGGTCTAGAGATACAAATGCTATGATCTCAACATGCACGCAAGCAGAGACTCGGTCCTTGGAGGTGAAAATCTAGGCTGAAAATGTTTTCTGTAACCTTGGAGTAAGTGCCACACTCTCTGATCTTCCTTAAGAGGATTATGTAAGGTGTACAGACCCTATCAGAATGTAATGCGTGTATCACAGAACTTAATCTGTCTGAGCCTGAATCAAAGACCTGTGCCATCTTGTGGATTTTTCATGTCAAAAAACATTCACTGCATTTCAACAGCCAAGGATACAGATCCTGATCCAGGAATAGACTATGCAGTGACTCAGCTAACATGTAGCCTGGATGATTTAAGATAAAAGGTGCAATACCCCTTCCTCAAGGTTATTTCAGGTTATCTAGAGCCAACCTGGATAGCAGCCCTGTGATTGGGCGAATACCAACAACAAGTCAACCTTGCCCAGTCACCATCCTCTGTGCTATCATGACTTGAAGGCCATGACTGAAAGCCATACAGGAACTCACCTAATCAGTTTCATCTCCCACGATCAGGCCTGCTTTTCCTGTTTATATGTACATTCCATCACCACTGAAGAAGACTGTATCACCCCTTGTAGGTCCTGTATTTTAAATTCTGTAATCATATTTACATATCCGGGTTTAGTTAGCTTTTTTTTTTTATTATTTTTAACACCAGAAAAAGAAGTGTTTGTGTTGAAATTAAGGGCACCATGCTTCCTCACATTAGCCATATAGATTATTAGAAATCATATGAGTTTTAGGAATATTTACAGCTGCTGGTTTTCTATTTTTTCTGCTTTGCTAAAGAAATCATTGTGTACTCCTGATATCTTATTCACAGATAAGAAATATAGACCAACAAGACAGTGAACCTTGGACCTGATATTTACTGTGACTATTCCCTAGACATGTGATTTGTATTTATTGTTATTATCTATACACTAATCCATAACCTTACCCCTTACAGTTATGTTCTTGATGACAGTTTGCCCCGGTTAGATATATTTAAACAAGCAATAAGGTTATTTGTATGAAGAAAAAAATAGAACTCTAAAAAAAATTTAAGTGTTCACTTCCCAAAACCAATGGCTTCCAACAAAAGAATAAGCAGGAAAAAAACTTTAAAATACTCAGTTAAACAAAAAAAGCAGCGATAACAAAAGAATGGATATTGGTGAGAGTGGACAGGTGTCAAAGCAATATCAGAGGTAGGATTTTAAAGCTGGTTAGTTTGGTTTATGAAACTAAGATAGCTCCAGCTTACTTTAGAAGGGCCTTGTGTCTGCATCATCCTGAATAGACCCTAATAATCTATATGGCTAATGTGAGGAAGCATGGTGCCCTTGATTTCAACACAAGCACTTCTTTTCCTGGTGCAAAAAAAAAAAAAGCTAACTAAATGTTGTGCACCAGGGGTAGGCACAAAAACTAATTCAGAGAGCTGTTTCACCCTTTTTCTGATGGCTGCTCTCCAGCTCAAGGATAAAGCAATTTATCCTCACAAACACTGAGAAAGGAAAAAAAAAAAAAAGGCATGCTATTGATATTTTTTAAATTTGTGAAGTTCACTCATTTGGGGTGCAATGGGAATTGTATGGCTGCAGTGCTCTAGGGTGAAGAAAATATGTTCAGGTCTGAGAATTCTTGCAAAAATACAGATATGTACGAGGGTCATTTCATAAATAATACACATCACTATTTTTTTTTATTTACATGTTTTTGAGGGTTTTTTTTTTAAAGTATTTTTTTACAATCTTTCAATATAGTCTCCCAACGTCCGGGAAGCTTCATTATTCCATCCAATACACCGTTTTTGTTCAGTTGCCGAATGGCTCGGGTACTGGCAGAAGAAAGCTCTTCCAGAGATGCAAAAACGATGTCCACGCAAAGGTTGTTTCAACTTTGGAAAAAGGTCGAAGTCTGGTGGACTTATGTCTAGACTGTAGGGAGCATGAGGTAACACCTCCCTGCTGTATCTGTGTAGTTTTTCAATGACGACATTCCCTATGTGCGGGGGAGTGCTATCGTGAAGAATGAGTGGCCCAGCCAAGAGCAACTAAGGTTGGATTTTGTGCATTTAATCGTAACACACTGCTGTGACACTTCTTCCACATGGAACTTTGTCTGTGATGATGATGCCTTCATAATCATAAGCAAAACTCATCATTTGTTTGACTTTTGATTGAGCTCGTTAAAATGTTTTTGGTCGTGGGGAAGATGGAGCTCTCCACTCATCATTGAAAAACTACACAAATACGGCTGGGAGGTGTTATCTCATGCTCCCTACAGTGCAGACATGAGTCCACCAGACTTCGACTTTTTTCCAAAGTTGAAACAACCTACGAGTGAACATCGTTTTGCATCTCTGGAAGAGCTTTCTTCCGCCGGTACCCGAACCATTCGGCAACTGAACAAAAACAGTGTCTTGGATGGAATAATGAAGCTTCCTGGACGTTGGGACTTAGTCATTGCAAAGCAGGGAGACTATATTGAAGGATTGTAAAGAAATACTTGAAAAAAAAACAAAAACATGTAAATTAAAAAAAAAATAGCGTGAATTATTTATGAAATGACCCTCGCATGTATCTAAGTAAAACAGACAATGGGCTAAGGTAAAAGCATTCAGCATCTTCAGAGGTTCCTCAAATACTTATCACACCTTTAAAAAAAAGTGTTTTCATCTTTAACTGATTACCCTGAACATCTCCTTTTATGGACAGCTGCTGTTCAACAAAACCTCAAATATGTCTTATATGCTCTTTAAAGGCCAAAAGCAACATGGAGAAATAGAGCTCTCCATTTCAGCCAAACAAATAAAAGGTTATCAGCAGCACCTATTTTCAATTTGACATAATAGAATTTGCAGAAATAAGAAGGGTGGAAGACGGTTCCGCTTGTAACTTTTTCCAGATGTGCTCACTTGTCAGAAAACCTTAGGGCATGGCAGAGTTCTTGTTATACAACTAGAGAGACTTGTCATTGTCTTGCAAAGCCCCACAAAGCAAGCCACTTACAGTGGAACCTCGGTTTGCGAGTAACCCAGTTTGCAAGTGTTTTGCAAGATGAGCAAAACACTCAGCAAACTTTCGTCTCGCAAAACGAATGTTGACTCGCTACACGAGCTCTCACTAGGGTGGCCCATGGATGGGTGGGTATCTGTCTGTGGGTGCTGCAGCCCTTGCAGCGTGGTGGTTTCCTTTCCCCGGGGTCCCCGTGCGGCTCTCCTCACTCTTCGGCGATGCCCCACACACCGCTCCAACAACACGCGCACCATGTACAAGCACGCAGGATGTCCTGCATGCTTGTACGTGGTGCGCATGTTGTTGGAGTGGTGCCGGCTTGACAGGGAAGTTCAGAGGTCCTGCGCATGCGTCTGGAGGATGGTCGGCTTGAATCGGAAGCCGGGAGGCGCTGGTTAACAGCAAAGGCATCGCCGAAGAGTGAGGAGAGCCGCACGGGGCCCCGGGGAAAGGAAACCACCATGCTGCAAGGGCTGCAGCACCCACAGACAGGTACCCACCCACCCCTGGGCCACCATAGTAAACCTTGGTTGTGGAACGAATTGTTTCAGTTTACATTATGGCCTATGGGGACATGTGCTTTGATATGCGAGTACTTTGGATTACAAGCATGCTTCTGGAACAAATTATGCTCGTAAACCAAGGTACTACTGTATTTTCATTTCCTTGCATGTCACAATCAAATTCTAATTACATACCTAATAATTCTTCTGAAAGCATCAATATTAATGTGGCCAATTTCCAAGCACTATTTTATTTAAATTTGGCTCACACCTTTTCATTAGTAGCTCATTATTGAAACCGCTCTGTTGGGACTCCCTAAATATCCTGTTTCAATAATATCCTTCAAGGATACTCCACACCACACCATCCACTCCTGGGCAACTGTCAGCCCCCCCCCCACACCCACACACACACATACACACACACACAAACCTTAGTTTAAAAGCTGCTCTTTCCCTTTTTTAAACATTAGTGCCAGCAGCCCTCATCCCTGCACCACTGTATCAACCATGCATTGAAACTTCAGAGCTCTGCCTGCCTCTTGGAACTCAGGGCTAGATTCTCAAAACTTCTTGATAAAAGCCAATGGGCCGCTGTCACAGCCGTTATTGTAGCGATTTCAGAAAGGTGAGTCATTCTCTTTATAAATTCTTTATTCATTTTCAAAATTACATTAAATGTATATATATATTCAATCACATTAATAATAAATATATCATTTTACATTCTATCATTTGTACAGTACATAAATTTTATCCCTCCCTCTTCCCACCCCTCCATTCTCAAAAAAAAACCAGGCGTGCAAATATTACATTCTATAAGTTCTGAGCGGCATGAGTCCACTTCAAGCATAAGGCATATCTTAATCTAAGATGTGTACGAGGAGTTTTATGTACTGTTAAGCCCTTACGCTGAGCAACATCAATATACAGGACAAAGTCTTTTGTTTTAGTCATCGTAGCAGAGCTCTTATCAATATCAATTGAGTAAAGTAGCTCAAATGGAACTTTGGGTAATTGATTAAAAACCCATGCATTGAACCTTTCCTGAGATGGGCTCTTCACCAATCAGAAGGGACATGTATGCACTCTCATTCTGCAAAAATGCACAGCTCCATTGCTAGATATTTTGTCATGGAAAAAAAAGTGCCCATAGACAAGGAATGTGCAAATCTCTGCAGGCAATTTTTCCTAGGCAATTTCAAGTGGGAATGTTTTGCCCTTTGAAAATATAATAAACTTTATTTTGATATATTGCCTTACCATAAGTTCTGAGCGGTTAACATTAAAATAAAAACAACCCCACTGGACATTCAGTGATACATACAAAATTTAACAATCATCAAATTACATAAGAATGAATGCTATACATTTGGCAAAGCAAACAAATAATTAAGAAGTTCATCAAATTTCGCTTTTATCGAATAATTTAGTTTTTAGTATCTTCCTAAAAGAATAATAAGAATCGACTTAAAGAATAAGAGAGCTCAACCAAGCATTCATTTTCACTGCCTGGAAAGCAAACGTTCGTTCATGAAATCTCTTATATCGAATAGATTTTAAAGATGGATACATAAACATAGTATTATTTTGAGTATTTCTATTAGAATTATGAACTTTGAAGTGAGAGGAAAGATATTTGGGGCTAAGCCAAATATAGGGCTCCTTTTACGAAGGTGCACTAGCGGTTTTAGCGCGCACACTGGATTAGCGCGCACTAGCTGAAAATCTACCGCCTGCTCAAATGAGGCGGTAGCAGCTAGCGCGTACTATTCTGCGTGTTAAGGCCCTAGCGTGCCTTTGTAAAAGGAGCCCTTAGAGGAAAGATAGGCACATCTGTAGCAAGGTCTATGGGGCAAGCTATGCAAGGTTAATAACAAACCATTAATGTCAATTAGCAATTCACCCATAATGGTGTTTTATAGAAGCAGCAGGTGTATATTTAAAAAAAAAAAAATTACAACTACTCACCATTTTTTAGGCTGTGAAAGTGTTTTGTATTTGCTGAATTTCACTCTCCATTCCAGTACTTCCTTACAGTGTTGGCATACTCCATCATGAAGCTTTGCATTAATTTTCTGACAGAAGATAAGAATGAACAAAAGATAAGAAAGCAGAAGCTGTTGTTTAGCTGTTAACCAAAACAATCTAAGATGCTATGCAATCTCTAAGCTATATACTTTGCTAAGGCTGTATGTTGGTTAGTCAGGCTTGAAAAAGCATATTTGTGTGACCTTCATGAACCATGCACTATCAATTTCAGTCACTTGAGGTGTACTCAGCATGCAGCCAACAAAGGACATTAAAAAAAACACACACACAGGTTTTTCTTCATATGTTTGTGGCAGCCTGTTGGGCAGACATCTGTTGGCAGCTGAAATGTATGAGGTAAATTAGCATACCTCATCTACACGTCACCATGATCTCACTACATATTGTTCTCTGTCAGCAACATTTGTAGTGTAGCATATAAAGACTGCATCACTGTGGTCTAATCTCAGCTCACATTCTTCCGATAATGACTACAACTGCCAGTGATTTAAATGACTCATCATTTTGAATAGATATAGTGATACAACAAATAATGATAGATAACGAAGAAAAATGCCCATTCGGTTTGCCCAGCAGCAATTTGTTCAGTTTGGAAAATACGTATAGATTCGTCTTCCTTAAGTGACTTTAACACGATCCTTTGAACTCTAGTTATATTATTGAACTGCCAGTTCTCTTGTGCTTCAATATCTCTACAAGTTGTTCCAAATAAATCTTTGTAAAGTTTCTATAACTGGATCTACTGGTCTCGGCGGAATCCGTGAGGATTTCAACATGTCTATACAAAAAGTCTCCTGATTTCCTACATTACCAACACTATGTTGAGGAAAAAACACTCTGAGCCATAACTTGCAGAAAAATTTATTAAGCTGTTCTCGCATAGAAAAAGCATCATAGGGATAAGTGGGAATGACGACAAACCTAATTGGAACACCGACGACTGGAGGAAGTAATCAGAAATCAAGAAAGATTAAAAACATTTATTGACATGGACAAGCTTGTTGGCATGCTTTGATCTGTTTGGACAAGAGAGGGTGAATAATTATTCAGGACAAAGTAAATTATGAAGCAGAAGCTAATAAGCAATTACTAGATCATCAGTATTACCAGCTTTGGGCACTGGTGTCCAGTGAACAGTAGAAGAGTTTATCCCCTAACAGTGGTATAGCTAGGATTGTAAGTGCCTTGGGAGGAAAAATTAAGATGAGTCCCTATAACATTATCTCTTCCAGGGTAGAGGGAACCAGAGGGAAGGGAGGAGAATCTTCAGAACTCCAGTAATTAAACCCCACAAGACATCCCCATTCAAGACCTATATCAAAATGTCATAATAAATTACCAGAACTCAAATAGCAATACCTCTATCTTTAAAAGGTGCAGTAGTTAAAGCTACAGCCTCTGCACCCTGAGGTTGTGGGTTCAAACCCACGCTGCTCCCTGTGACCCTGGGCAAGTCACTTAATCCCCCTATTGCCCAAGGTACATTAGATAGATTGGAACCTGCCGAGACAGACAGGGAAAAATACTTGAGTATCTGAATAAATTCATGTAAACCATTCTAAGCTCCCCTGGGAGAACAATATTGAAAATTGAATGAATGAATAAATAAATAAATAATGGTCATTAATAGTAGTTTACATCAGCATCAGATATATATATATAGGAATGGTACTTTTTTTTTTTTTAATATTCCATATCAAAGAACACAGGCTCCATTGCACCACTCAATATATAGAGCCTGAACTGCATCTATTCCAAATGGAACATGCAGAAAGGCATAGCTCTGGACACCAGACCTTTGGGGAACTTGAACGTCACCTAATACAGTGGTGCCTCGCATAACGAACACCTCGCACAGCGAACGCTGCGCACAACGAACTTCATGTCTTGCTTCCTACAACGAACTTCGTTTCACACAACGAAGTCGCCCGAGCTGCATCCTTCCGCGCAGGCACTGCGCTTAACTGCCCTCTCTCCACCTGGCTCCCTGTGCAGTGGCGGACCGTCGGCTCGCAGGGGCCCGGCGCCTACTGCTGATGCGTTGGGGGGGGCGGAGCTACTCTCGCCGCTTCCCCGATGCTAGAAAAAAAAAAAAAATGAACAGTCCCAGTTTTTGCCGCTGAGACTCTGCCCTCTCTCACTGTAAAATTAGACTCTACTTAGTCTGTCTTTAAATTTAAAAAATGTGTGTTGTTTTAAAAAACAATTATGTTTTAGATGTATCTAAATATAAATAATAACAAAAAATTTATCTTTTTTTATGTCATCTTAGCATATTTTATGCTACAGAACGAATTTTTTTTAACATGTATTGTTATTGGAAAACGCGTTTCACATAACGAACTTTTCGCATAACAAACTTGCTCCTGGAACCAATTAAGTTCGTTGTGTGAGGCACCACTGTATATAGTATATCAGGGTTAATCTCTTTAACAAAAAGATAAATAACATTGCAGTGCAGATAAAGGACTACTGCTCAACTCTGCCTCACCAAAAATTAAACCACTCTGCCCTCTTATTTTAATTCCTGAAATCTCAGTCTCCAGTGCAGCTCTCCAGTGCAGTCAAAACAACATTAGCAATAAAAAGACCAGATAAGGGGACACAGAATCTCAGTGTTCAGGCACACTGCAAGGCTCTGCTAGACACTAGAGAATGACACGGTGGCTGTTACCCGCGGCTAGCCACGGGTAACCCACCAACACGATGGGGGGAAAGAAAGTGCTCACTGTAGGTACGGGGACAAGGCCATCCACTGTCCTGTGGAGCGGTGAATGACCTTGTCTCTGCAGTTAAGGGAGGGAATGCGCGTAGTCACCGATTGTGCATGGCCCCCCTCCCTCCTTCCTACCTACCGGACGCATCTATCTCCCTCACTCTTATCTTTGTGGCGCGTTACAATATAATTTGTGCAAGCCGTCGGAGCTTGTTTGAAGTCACGTGCGTCTGTGGGCAAAAGCTTCTCCTCTGACACTACTTCCGGTTGCATCAGAGGACAAGCTTCCGCACGCAGACACATGTGACTTTAGGCAGGCTCTGGCAGCTTGCACAAATTACACTGTAACACGCCACGAAGGTAAGAGAGAGGGAGATTGTCGGACCGCGCGAGGAGTGCTGAAGGGCGGTGGAAAGGAACAGATGCTGAAGAGGGTGGCGAGAGGGAAGGTTGGTGGTGAAAAGGAATGGAACAGACGCTGAAGTGGGGTGGAGAGAAACAGACGCTGAAAGGAAATGGGGAACAGAGAGTGGGGAGAAGACGCTGAAGGGAAATGGGGAAGACAGAGTGGGGAGAAGACGCTGAAGGGAAATGGGGAACAGAGAGTGGGGAGAAGACGCTGAAGGGAAATGGGGAAGACAGAGTGGGGAGAAGACGCTGGAAGGGAAATGGGGAACAGAGAGTGGGGAGAAGACGCTGGAAGGGAAGAAGACAGAGATGCCAGACTATGGGGGAGCGGAGGGAAGAAGATGAGTGCCAGACCAATTAGGGGAGGGGTGTGGAAGGAGAGATGGAAGGGAGAGGCACAGTAACAGAGCAAATGGAAGACACAGAGAGAAGGCAGACAGTGGATGGAAGGAATTGAATGAGAAGAAGATGAGGAAAGCAAAACCAGACAACAAAGGTAGAAAAAAAATTTCTATTTATTTATTTTTCTTTTTTGCTTTAGGATAAAATAGTATATTAGTTGTGTTGATAAAAATTTATAAATAAAGCCCTGCCAGCTGAACATCTTTCTCTAGTTCAGCAACCAGAACTTTGATTTATAAGGAAGGAATAAGCTAAATATTGCAGTACTGAGGCTTGTATGGATGCTGCGGCGACAGTAGTCACGGAGACAGTGGTCGCGGGGACGGGGCAATGACAGGGATGGTGGTCGCGGGGACGGGGACAAATTTTTTCCCCCGTGTCATTCTCTACTGGACAAACTTCTTTTTGCCTTGAGAGATGTAGCTGGCAGAGCCTTGTAGAGTATCTGAACACTAAGGCTCCATGGTTCCTTTACTATTATATCCATGCTGTAGGGGCAAGTGGGAGAAGGGGGCTAGAGCATGGAGATGGGTCTGATGTAGGGGTGGAGGCTAGGAGCAGATGCTAAAAAAAAAAAAAAAAAAGGGGGGTTGGCAGGTGTAGAAGAGAACCAATATGAAGGCCAGTAGAAGATTCTGATGTTGGGGTACAGAGAAGGGGGCTCAGAGATCACAGGGACTAGGGATAGTGAATAGAGAAAGGATCAAAAGCTGGGCCCAAGAGAAGGGAGCTGGGACAGCAGTTGGAGCAAAACTTGCCCCTACTCCCCACCAAAGACATCCCACTGGAAATATTTCAAGTCCATGTTACTACACCAGCATTTCCAGTGTCATTTGCTACCTTTTGGTCTTTCATTGGCACCAAGGGTGTTCATGCATCTAACAGTTGCTGTTGTCCATCGTCACAGAAAGGATGTAGTCATCTTCTCATATTTGAATATCTTGCTTGTGTCAGGTGACTAAGCACTGGAGGCTTCAGGGTGTAGGATTGTTCATTAATAAGAAATCCAATCCGACTTCTAAATGGTCCATATACTTCATAAGCACTCACATAGATACTCAAAAAGGAACTGCCTACTTTCCAGATGGCAGGCAGACCAGCATCACAGTTTTATTGCACAGTTGGAATCTCATCTGCTTCTCATGTTGCTTGAAAAAAAACAAAAATGGTCCAAGCAACCATTCTCTATCAGAACATAAAGCAAATAAAAAGGTAATGTAGCAGAAGTCACAGAAGCTGTATCAGACATTTTCAGGAAAAATGCAGTTCAGTTCAACATATCTATTTGAAGCCCGACTTCCTCATGTAGTTGTCAAACTCATTTTAGCTACTGGCAGATACGCTCGAATCATAGAAGGCAACGAACTCTCCACATCCCCTCCATTTTCTCTGTCACAGCTCCCATGATATGGAACTCTTATATTACATTAGTGATTTCTATTCTGCCATTACCTTGCAGTTCAAGGCGGATTACACAAGAGTTGTCAGGAGATTACAAGAATTGTAACATTTCATAAGAATTGTCGAGAAGTTAAGGAGATACATGTTGGGTAATTAGAAACATTTTAGATTAGATATGGGTGAAGTGTGTGGTAGGTGGAGTTTGGGAAGGAACTGGTCGTGTTAGATAGGTTTTATGCATTTTTTGAAGAGTAGGGTTTTGTTTTCTTTTTGAAGGTTTTGTACTTTGTAGTCTGTGGTCAAAGACAGCAGATTGGTGATTTGTCTGTTTAGTTTAGCTACTTTGGTGGCCATTAGGTTGTCATATAGTTTTCCTTGTTTAACATTTTGGGTTGGTGTGTGTGTGAATAGAGAGTGGGTTCTCCTGTGCCTGGTTGAGGTGGATTGGGTTAGTCGGTTGTTCCAGTAGGTTGGGCTTTCTCCATTAATAGCTTTGAATAGTAGCCAGTGTGAGTCATGGTATGCTGCTGTGATGTGGTCATATTTTTTCAATGAGTAGATGAGTCTTAGGGCTGTATTTGTATTGTTTGTAATTGCTTTATCATGGTCGCTGGGCAGGGGAGGTATAGTATGTTGCAGTAGTCTATTAGTCCAAGGATAAGAGATTGTACCAAAAGTTGGAATTGTTTCCTGTCTAAGAATTTTCGGATTTGTCTTAGGTTTCTCATAGTCACGAATGATGCTTTTATTACTTTGTTGATTTGTGGTTGCATGGTACAGCCTCTGTCAATCAGTACTCCAAGAAGTTTTAGTGTGGGTTGAATGGGGTATGAGATCGAATTTATTACTAGGTTTGTTAAGATTGGAGTTTTGCTGTTTTCTAGGAGGATGAATTTTGTTTTGTCAGAGTTAAGCTTTAGTTTGTGTTCTGTCATCCATGTTGCTACTGTTTCGAGTGCTCTGTGTATTGTGCCTGTCATGGTGGATTCTGGGTAGTCAAAGGGGAGGAGAATGGTGATGTCATCTGCATAGCTGTATGAGGTTATGCCATGTTTGTCTAGGTATGACCTGAGGGAGGCTATGTATAAATTGAATAGTGTGGGAGAAAGAGGTGATCCCTGGGGAACTCCGCAGGGGTTGGACCATGGTTCTGATTTTTCTTTATTTGTTTTAACCCTATAGGTTCTGGATTGTAAGAAGCCTTTAAACCATGAGAGTACCTTGCCTGAGATTCCTATGGAGTCTAGTGTTTGTAGGAGGACGTCATGGTCTACCAGGTCGAAGGCTTCAGAGAAGTCTAGTTGTATGAGAAGGATTTTCTTGCCTGTACAGAGATGTTGTCTAGCTGTGTTTATTAGTGTTTCTAGTAGGGTCTCAGTGCTGTAGTTGGTTCTGAAGCCAGACTGTGTGGGGTAGAGTAAGTTGTGGTTTTCTAGGAATGAGGTTAAGGTCATGGCTACAAGGCCTTCCATCAGCTTGATGTACAGTGGGATTGAGGCTATGGGTCTGTAGTTGGATGGTTGGTCCGTTGTTCCTTTGGGGTCTTTTAGTATCGGAGTTGTGATGATTTTGCTGAGGTCTTGTGGGAAATGTCCATCTAAGAGTAGAGATTGTATCTATTGTAGGAGCAGGGAGCGGAATAGTGTACTTGAGGTTTTCAATAGGTATGGGGGGCAGTGGTTAAGGTCACAAGCTGCATGGCTGTATTTATTATATAGTTTGTTGAAGTCTGACCATTGTATGGGTGAGAAGTGGGACCAGGTTCTGTCTGCTGCAACTGATTCTTTTTCTGTGGGGGGAAATGAGGTCTTACTTTTGAAGTATGTGGCTGAGGGAGGAGGGAGTTGCTGTTGGCTAGGTAGGGTGTGGTATCTGTGAGATCTTTTAGTAGCTGGAATAGCTTTTTTATGTCTTCCATTTTCCATCAGAGCAGAACATAATTTAGATAAATTTAAGGGCAGCCTAAAATGTTTCCTTTTTAAGGACGCATGTGAGTAACTTTCTTTTTTCTACACGATTTCATTCTAATTTTTCCTCCCCTCCTGTCTTTTCCCTTTATTGTCTTCTTTCCTTACAAGATTGTAGTTCCTCCCCCTCTCCTTTTGTTTTCCAATCCTCCTATGTCTCGTATGATTAGGTCATCCTTCTTGTCTTGTCAGTAACCTGGAGTTTGTCTTCCTTTTTTATAAATGTTTTATCTAACTGTACAATGCTTTGAATTTTATGATTTGCGTTTAATCAAATTTGGAATAAACTATGTATCAAAAGTATCTCAAACATTGGGGGCTGAAATGTTTGAGATGCTTTTCAGCCCCCAATGTTGATTAAGCCATAAGACCTCTAAGGCGGTATCACATTTTTTCCCCCTGCTATGACTAGTTCCAAAATAAGAAGCTAGTCTGTGCCTATTTTGCTTTCCTCCTGGTCTGTCCTGCATAGAACACTTTCATCCACTTAGTAGTATCTATATTCTGAACCACCAAAGAGGACTGTAAAGAACACCCTCAAAGTTTCCTGACCCTTTATAATGTTATTGACACGCAACAACAGGGCTGCCCAAGTCCGGTCCTCGAGATCTAATGGCAAGCCAGGTTTTCTGGATATCCGCAATGAATATGCACGAGAGAGATTTGCCTGCACTACCTTCTTGGTATGCAAATCTCTCTCATGTATGTTCATTGTGGATATCCAGAAAACCTGGCCTGCCAATAGATCTCGATTTGGGCAGCCCTGCTCTACAAGATGTAGGTTAAAAAAAAGAAACAACAACCCAAAGTAATAGAGATACAGGACTATTCCTTGTGCTCAGAGTGGCAGGAATTTCATCTCTTGGGTCATGAAATCTAAGTGTGGCTGCCAGCTTGATTTCCTCCTTTGAGAAGGAAGTACGGTAGCATTTATTGGACTTGTTATGAAATTACTGTACATATCAACATGGACTTTGTAAATGCTTTACTTCTGTATGTTGGGGAGGGGGATGAAAACCAAAAGACATTATTTGGAACTACTAGCAATGTTCTCAATCTGATTTATTTTTCCTGAGACTAGATCCCTTGGCTATAAAAGCTTCCAGTTCCCTGCATAGAAAAAATAAATAAATCAAGGTTTAAGCCACCAAAGAAACTATGCCATCCACAAAAGGTTCTGCTCAGCCTTTTCCAGTGGTCACTTATATTTTTGCTGGTTCATTACACCATCTGGTCAACCACTACCAAAAACCCAGTGACCAAGCTAGGCACTAGAACCCATTTTCCAAAGAATAGTTACACAACGAAAAATCCTTTTTTATGGAGTTCATTCAATAAACATATTCCCTTTGGTTAAGATGTTAAATTCCTGTTATTGTGCTGTTCCTTTAACAGCTACGGATTCAGCAGTTAAGTAATTATTGGCATGTGGAAGGAGACAAAGTGCATGGAGTCGAGATAAGGAATTAGTTGCACAAAATGGAGAATAAGGTTCCCTGGGGATGTGATGAGAGTATGAGAACTAAATATGGATTGTACTGTTTAGCACAACCTGGCTGTAAACCTAAGAGCTTGGCTAAGGCATGTAGTTGCTCTCTTAACTGCTATTATGTGATTATAGTTGCCACCTTCGCCATAGGAAAATGTTGTACCTCTGAAGCAAAGCCAAAATCCTCCATTCAAGAGTCACGGGATCCCTAGGGACTCAACTCAGAATGCAGCACTCTACCTTATTACCGTGTTCTTTTTCCCACGTCTGTACAGAGCTGTCCCCCCTTATGTCTGCATAATTTAATTTCTTTTTTTGCTTGCTCTTAAACTTAAAAGATAAATTATATCTTGATGGCTAAACTTCCAAAGAACCCCATCTCTAATTTGCTGCAGTATAATCCATAGAATGCATTAGGGCTCCACAAGGTGTAAGGCCTTGTCAGGCATCTCCTTGGAATCTCACAATATTCCAATCCCTACTTCCTACAGATCCTGTAAAAACATTTAAATTTAAATTAGACTTCTAAACATTCTAACAAACTAGAACCAGCTGATTAATGCCAATAAATTTTAGATTTGAACATTGTTCACTTATCTTAAGTGCTGGAAAATGTGTAAATCTGTTTTTGCTATTCTTTTTACCATCAAAGCCTATTCTGACAGGTGATGCCACAAAAGTCGGGCAACTAAACTGGACTGTTCTCCATGAATAAAAAAAAAATAAACAACCTAGAAATAATTTCAGGCATCAAATTTAAAGGAAAAAGGATGCAAGTATAACATAAGAAACTTTCCTAAATGTGCATGTACAGTACCAGAAGAGTCTGGGATTTTTGTAATTAACAAGACAGAAAGTGGCAAATTAAGCATGAACTTGATTTATCAAATTTGAGGTTAGTAAAGAAGCTATTAACCAAGTATAGGCCCAACAAGAATCCCTGTAGCAGCTTCAGTGAAGCTGTGTATGCTGCTACTCACCTCTCAGGTGTCCCCTGGGGAAGGCATTCCCATACGCCGAAACAGGGATCCATGTCGGGACTATACTTAGTTAATAAAGATTATATTACGGGTTGAAAAGACACCACCCTTGCCTTTTTTTCTTTTGTCTGACTGTCCTTTCTTCAAGGCGAGGTGTTCTTCTGTATGTTTCCAAGATCCCAAGGAGTAACACAGATTTTATGCTGCTTATCCTAGGAATAAGCAATGGATTTTCCCAAGCCATCTCAATAATGGCCAATGGACTTCTCTTTTAGGAAATTATCCAAGCCTTTTTTAAACCCTGCTTTCTCCACATTCTCTGGCAACAAATTCCAGAGTTTAATTACACATTGTATGAAGAAATATTTTATCCGGTTTGTTTTAAATCTACTACTTAGTAGCTTCATCGCATGCCCCCTAGTCCTAGTATTTTCAGAAATAAGAGAAGAAGCGATTCACATCTACACTTTCCACATAGTATTTTGTAGACTTCTATCATATCACCCCTGAGCCGAGTCTTCTCCAAGCTGAAAAGCCCTAGCTGCTTTAGCCTCTCCTCATAGGGAAGTAGTTCCAAACCTTTTATCATTTTCGTCGCCCTATTCCATATCTTTTCTAATTCCGCTATATCTTTTTTGACATATGGTGACCAGAATTGAACACAATATTTGAGGTGCAGCCATACTATAGAGCAATACAAAAGCACTATAACATTTTCATCTTTGTTTTCCATCCCTTTCCTACCATTCTATTTGTTTTCTTAGTCACCACCACACACTGGTGCAGCAGTAATCCTTAGTGGTGTTTTCGGTGTCCTGGACTTTGCCCCAAACATACTGCAGTATATGTAACATCTGCAAGCTTTGTAGGAACATCAACTGTAGAATGAAAGCATGCAACACACAATGCATCAAGAGGCAATGTCTGAAACCGAGACCCTTAAAGAGGTATTGTTATAAGTTCTACATGTAATATGGAAGCCATGTTATCTGCTTCTGTTAAATTGCCTGCTAGCTCACTCAGTGTCTGTGAAGACAGACTAACAAGAAACTGTACCTTTTGAAAAATGGTGTGCAGATAATATTGTCCCTTAGAACACTTTTTTGACCAGGTGATCTAGTAGACCAAGGTCTTTGCCAGGGCTTATGCTTTTCTATTTAAATTTTTTTAAAGTTTTTATTTGAAAAATGTCTGCCTTCTTGGCTTACAGTTGTCCAAAGCAATTTATAAAATCTAAAAAATTCAATAAAAAAATTTACAAATAAAATTACATGAGACATCATAAATACCTCTACAGCTTTCAAATATTGCCCCCATTCCAACCAGACACGATTCTCTTGCTGAACCGCCCAACCCCTTTTTTCTGAATATTCCTTATCAAATTAGGTTCCCCAGTGCTCAATTCTGACTCTCTACTCTGTTTTCTCGTTCCCCTAACCTCTGCCATTCAGAGTTTAGGCATCAGTTTATACTTTTATTCAGGCACAAGTCCTGGGATTCTTGTTCAATTATCTCTGTCTCTCCAGAAACATTCTGATTGGATCACTTTGAAAAAATTGTTTCTTAATACTCAAAATCTAGAGCATATTGAATCTCAGAGAAAAAACAGGCCACTTTCCTTACTCTCCAAATTAACAATTGCAAAGATCTTTGGGAGTTATCCTAGACAAAAATCTCTCAAACCATTTATGTCCCATACTTTCAGGACATTAATCCTCTCTTCAGAGGGTTAGGATTGTAAAGTTCTTGACATTTTCATACATGCTCTTGTAATCATATTGACTAGTTAACTCCTTACCTGTGGGCCTGCCTTTGTATCAAATGAAGTGCCTTCTGATCATGTAACTCCCTTGCTTATGGGAGTGCCCTGGTTTCTGGATTCAAGTACAGTAAAACCTTGGATTGCAAGTAACTTGGTGTGCGAGTGTTTTACAAGTTGAGCAAAACGTTTTATTACATTTTATCTTCATAAACGAGCACAGTCTTGCAATACGAATATGTATACGTGTGTCACGCCTTCACAACTGAGCCATTGTTTCTGCTCTCTATCTGATGCTGGAGTGTAGTGACTGTTCTATAGTATTTTGTATTAAAGTTTTGGGGTTGTGGAATGAATCATCTGAGTTTCCATTATTTCTTATGGGGAAATTCGCTTTGATATACGAATGCTTTGAATTACAAGCATGTTTCCGGAACGAATTATGCTCGCAAACCAAAGTTTTACTGTATAATCAAATTCAAGGTTCTAATGTTAGAGGCCATACTACATATTATACAGGTTTGCCTATTTATCTTGCTTTGTATCCCTTATAATACAAGAGCGAGTCGCAAATGCTGTGAACATTATTCCATCTTTGCAATAACTTGTCAACTAGTGCTGCCCGATTCACGATTCAAATCGATTCACTGATTCACTTCGGGTGAATCACTACACTAACCACATGGCTACTCCTCCACTCCAAACTGTATACAAATCTAGAACCCAATACATTCTAGTGGGCCTCCATTGTAAGCTATTAACATAGTTTACATTTTCAGGACATGTGATAGTACACAAAGCAGAGCATACCCAGAGAAAAGGAAAACAGAGTAGGGTCAACGACAAGCAGCATTAAGACCTTATTTTTCAAGCCATTTATGCACTTGATAAGCACATAAATCAGCACTTAAATATTTATCCTGCATAAATATCTAGGTTCCCATTTTAAAAAAAAGCTAAGATATAAAAGTCTCAAACCCATGTGCATTCAAATGGCAATGTGCTAGTAGAATGCTGGAATGCTTCTGGTACCTTTGTTTCATTTTTCCAGGCTTTGACAGCCAAAGAGAGGTGTATTATTAATTGCTGGCTCAAATGAGTGGAATAAATTGCCCTGGAACCTCAGAACACAAAGAAATATGTCATCTTTCAAACAACTATTGAAGCATCTTCTGTTTTGTCATAATAACATTGTTTATGTAGATTTTTACCCCCTTGACAGGTGGAGGGAAGGTGGTGGTAACTGTTAAGTGTCGGCCGGGACAGGAAGTCCAGGAGGGTGTCAGGTGGTCACTGGGTGATGACCCAAATATAGGACAAGACCCCCATTTTTGGGCCATTTTTATGGCCTAAAAATATCTCGTCCTATATTTGAGCATATATGGCATATAGTCAAAATCTAATATTGCTTCTCTATTCTCTCCTTTAAATTACTTTCTGTACACACACACAAACTGTTCTCTGAGGGAGCAGGTTCTCAGGGGGTGGGAGATGGCGAGGGGGATTTCTCTTCAAAGTCCTGGTAGAGAAGGCCCTCCAAAAGATCACTTCAGTCTCAGGAGACACGTACTGCAACTCTCTACTACATTTAAGTGCAAAATAGTTATAGTTCTGAAAAAGTCTTTCAATTCTTAGTTTATACAAAATTGAATGAAAATGTAAACTCCAATGTTCTTCCAAATGTGACCTGCCAAACAAATAAGGCACCAAAAAAGTGAGATATGTGACTTTATTGATACCACAAGATAAAAGGATATGAACTGCATAATCTTGTATATTTCAGCCTTGGGTATGGAATAATTGTGTCCTTAAAAAATGAGAAATGATTTTGAAAAATAGTAAACTTAAAACATTTATATGTAAGGATGGTCCCTTCGAGATTTAGTGCATGAAACTCCCCAGCCTAGGCAAAGAACATTAGCAGTCTGTATTTTAGGGCTAACTAGGACTAGATTCACTAAGGTCATGGATCCGATCCGTAGCCGGGGGGCTGATTCACAATCAGAATCACGCCCCCAACCGACCGCACGAATCGCTCTCCAGTGATTTCAATGCATGCACAGATCATCTTCTTTGCCTGTAGATGGTCTGCGCATGTGCTGGCCCTCCATGCCCGGCAGAGCTGGAAACTTTTTAATACTTCGTGAGCCCATGGCTTTAACTCACTTTAAACCCGTGGGTTAAAACCACGGGCTCGCACTGTGGGGAAGGGCAGGAGAGTCAGGGCGGTGAGAGGAGAGTCAAGGCGAGAGCAAGGCGGTGAGTCGGGATGTCAAGAAAGATTCGGGGCAGAGAGCAGGGCGGTGAGTCGGGGCAGCAAGAGGAAATTCAGGGCAGTGAGTTGGGGCAGAGAGCAGGAGATGCAGTTGGAAAGCACATGAGCAACTGGTCCCCAGCAGTTGCTTCTTTTGTTAATCGGCCAGCCCAGTCAGTGTTCCAGATTTGTTTAGTGAATCGCTCCCTGCCTACATTTGCATGCCGTTCCCCCTCATTTGCATGCGCAGATCGGAATCGGAGGTTGTTCGGCACCAAGTGCTTTAAAAAAAACAAAAGAATAAGCTTAAAATCATGGTTTTGGGTATAGCCTCACCCATTGAAAGATCAGGAGACTCACAAAAGATCAGCATTAAAAACGCACAGGACCAAACACTTTCAGGTCCATTTTGTTATTTCTCCAGACACTAACTAGAAAATGATGACACATAATGTTTAATTGTATTTTGTAAACCGCTTGGACCAGTAAAATGAACGAGCGGTATAACAAGATTAATAAACCATAACCATCTTGTAAAGCTAAGAGATCAGCAAAACAAGCAATTTTTCTCCTAGCCTCCTCCTCCACCCAAGCATTTTGCTAAGCAATTCCTTTGGTATAAGGAAGAATAAATACACTGAACACAGTTTTCTTGGAACCGTGAGTCAGGTAGCTTTCACATTCTGAAAACAGTGGAGAACCAATGTCTATTACCCACTCTACCGCTTATTGTGAGAGTTCAAGTTAGTATGCAGATAGCAGTTATGGTAATATGAAGACATGACCACATCTATTCCCAATATAATACTGGTAGCATACTGAATTTCTGATGAGCTGAAAAGGCTCCAGATATGGCTGCATCCAGTCACTGTAACACTTCTAAGTAGAGAGAGGGGGGGGGGGGAATCATATTGCCAGGCATTCTGCTGATAATAATGAGAAGGAAAAAAAAGTAAAAGGCAAGCAGCCTTTTATTGCTGTTGCACCAACTTCCAGTAATGCTGCTTGACAGCATAGCAAAGCAGAATTGTGTGAGTATTACCAAGAGATGAGAAGAGCCAGCTGAGCAATATATACTTGCAGAAAAATCACAAAATCTGTTGCCAGATGATGACTGATAGCGTGTCAATCACAAGCAGCAACATGCAATAAAGTTTCACAGATATAAAACTGACATTTAATTTCCATTCCATTCTAGTCACCTAGGTTAAAGGCCATTTTCTGCTCAGACTGCTTCAACCAAGGTCTTGGCAAAGCAGCTGTTCCATCTCCCTCCAAATATTTGCCTCCCTGATGTAATGCAGGACCTGGCTACTGGACAGCAGATGCTATTGCCACTGACCACAAAAGAAGCAATGGACCTGGATCCTGTGACTCTCACCCTTTGTTTGTTCCCTTCCCTCATGGTCTAGTGGCCCCTCCCTGTGTCTCCTCCCTCTTTGAGTGTCCAGGTTAAAGAATGACAAGAAGACTGCTTGCAGCATGACACTGTTGCGGTTCATGCCTTTTTGAAAGCTTTAATTGCCTTTATGAACCAACTTATTCCTGGAATCAAAAATGTGTACTACTTTAGCAATGATCTGCAGCAAAATACAAAAATTATAAACCTGTGTTAGATCTTTGCTGCCATTACAAAGACTTTGGAATTTCTGCTGAATGGAATTTTTTTTGTATTACAACAACTCCCTTATATACCAATGACACATTCTAGAAGGACAAAATCAGCTAGAATGCATTACTCAAAACACAGAGCAAATCTCAGTATGTGACAAATATCAAACCCAGGTCTCTGTCAACACACAGTCATTAGAGCAAAAAATGTCCAGGTGGTAGAAAAAAGTCTCAGAACCCTTCCCACACCAACCAAATCTATCAAGTGTGGAAGTATCTTACCAGGGTGTTACCTCCTCAACTGGACTGCTTCTAAATAAGCCTTGTGCAATGCAGAGAACACAGGTCAAAGGGACAAGTTTATTCAAAACCTCACCTAATATGACAGAGATAATGAATGTGAAGTAATATATAAAAAAAACTTCTCAATCAGTGGCTCACTTAAGGGAGGAGGAAGACAGGTGTTGAGGAACAGGCTAAGAGAAAGACTGGGTGACAAGGTGAAGGAGGTGTGAGAAACGGATAGACATGGGGGTGGGGGCAGGAGTGGGCTGCTGGTTTAATACTTCCTTAGGTCCAATTTACAAAGTTCTCTTTTCCCTTGTACACAGAATGGAAAAACATCCTTAATAAATCAGGTCTTAAAGAAGCAGCGGTAGACCTCAGAAACATATTCATCCCCCTTAACTGCAATGGAAACAGCATATAAGGGTGTGGACCCCCAGACACCTCACAACCCTAACCTGAATTCCCCTGGACACTCCCTCAAATATCCCTGTGATCAGCTGCTGCTCTGTCCTCATATTCATGTAAACAGAGTGCTTGTTTTCAAATAAGTAAGCAGAGTGTATCCACTATAATAAAACCCTTAGCGCGCATTTCAAACTCCATGCTTTGTGCCTCTCCATGCGCAGAAGGAGGCAGGAGAAGGTGAGCGCGGCTGTTTCATTCAGCGGTTTCCGCATGCGTAGTAGAGTGTGGGCAGTTTCCCCATCACAAGGAGCCTGCGGAGGCTTAAAGATTGCCTTCCCTCCGTGACGCTGCGAGCCCAGAACCACTGCAGACCACCACGAAAACCGGGAGACTTCTCTGTGTGCTACAGATTGCCTTCCCTCTGAGAACTGGACAGGGGGAGCAGGGAAGGGGTACTGCTGGACAGGGGGGGAGGTGAAAGGAAGGGAGAAGAGCTACTGCTGGACAGGGGATGCAGGGAAGGGGTGCTGCTGGACAGGGGGCGCAAGGAAGGGATAAGGGGTACTGCTGGACAAGGGGGGGGAGGTAGGTAAAAGGAAGGGAGAAGATGGGGGAGGGAAGGAGGCCCTGCAAACATAGTTAAAAGCACAGAAAAATAAAGTCACCAGACAACTAAGTTAGGGGAAATGATTTTATCAATAATAAGCACGCATGCGCACTTGAAACTCCATGCCTCCGAAGAAAGACAGACAGACAGGGGGCCAGGGAGACAGAAAGAAAAAGAAAGAAAGAATGAAACGCCTCAGCGCCCCATTTTGCTAAAAGTTTACATATCTATTCTGTTAAATGTAACGTGTTTAAACACTAGTTACTTTAAGATAAACTCCCAGAGTGCACTGCTGTTTGCCTGGTGGGATGAGCTCCCATTTCTCCTGGCTACTTCTCTTGTGTGTTGTGGAAATACAGTAGCAGTCTCCATTTTAGATCTGCCCATGGCCATAAAGAAGGTACTGTTCCCCTTCTGATTTTAACTATCTTGACCTTTTAATCTCAACTCTGTAGTCTCTACAGTGGGAACTTGCAGCAGCCATTTTTGTTTGCAGTCCTAGACAGGGTGGGAGCATGCAAAGATCGATCCTGCCCTGTTTCACCGCTAGACAACAAGGCTTTAAAAAGTATGTTGGGAAGGGAGACAGGAGGGAGCGAGGAGTGGTTCAGAGTCAGCCCTAAGTTGTAGAGTTTTAAAAAAGTAAGTCTGGGAGGAGGAATAGAAAATGAATAATCAAAAGTTGTGAGTGCCAAATCTGTAAATATTGAGGGGGAAGTGTATAAGTATATTTATTTCTTTGTTTTAAGTTTAAAGAAAGTTTGTTTAAGGAATCAGAGTCCAGACTAGTAATATTATAGGCTAAAAATCTAATGAGTTTATCTGTCTGAGATCCTCTGGGATAAGTCTCAGAAAAGTGAAAATCAGAAGCTACTTGGCAATCCTCAGAGTTGAGAGTGAAAGGTTAGGATACTCCTAGCACAAAGAACCCCCTCTCCTACCCCACCCCACCTCCTTCCTGGACGGCTCATTCTACTTCTATCTCTACACTTGACAAAAGTAAGGCAAACACTTGTCTTCTAGCGCCGATATATCTCAAATTAGCTATGGCTGCCCACACTAGCAGTGTGTTCCGATACAGCACTAGGTTTCACTCTGCCAAACAAGGAAATATTCACAAAATCTAAAAACCATATCAACAAGCTTTTATTAAGTAAATTATATTTATTCTTGAACCTATCCAAAAAAGGACTGCTTCTTACCACCAACTTAACCGCCAAAACAGCCGTCATATGATATGACATTTATGTTTATAACAATTTTATCGCAGAGGTCTCTTTGGAGGACTCTGTTTTGTATAGTAACACTACTACTACTACTATTTATTATTTCTATAGCGCTGAAAGGCGTACACAGCGGTGTACATTTTAACATACAATAGTCTCTGCTCAGAAGAGCTTACAATCACCAATCATTAGTAGTAGTATAAGAGCTTTCAATAAAGTTGTCCTCAGGTGACTTTTTTCTTGAAACTCCATAACAACTAGCCGACGCCGCACTTGACAGACACACCTACATGCGTCACTACCGGTTCCGGAAAACGGAGGGGACAGGTAGATCACGAAGCCGACAGAGGCTTTTTACACACGTTACAACTTTATACTTTCAGACCACGTAATCTGAGGATACCCCAAACAAAGCCTACCCTACTAAATCCGAAACATGCCACCGATCTGAACCAACATGCAGTATTTATCTTGGTTTTTAATCAAAATATCTGCCCCCATATGCACCTCACCTTAGTCTGCAGGCTGCAATCAAATTTGTTATTTTTGAAGACGGTGACGTTCCGGTGTTTCTGGGAGCGCGTGCGCGAGACGTTTCCTTTCTGGGAACTCATAATAATGACGTAAAAATAAAAGGTAAAGGAGAGGGAGAGACGAGCGCTGCCGCCTGTACCTCTCCTTCCTCTAACTCGTGAAGGGAACAGTGGCCATCCTTTCTGACAACGGAAATGCACATCTGAAACTCCACCTTCTCTTTCATTTCAGACGCTGCAGTCAGCTCATCATTGCGTCAAAGCAACTTTTTACACGCCCCTCAACGCTTCCCTTACTCCGCTTCGTTTCTATTGGTTAGCTCTGCTACAAAGGATTACCGCTTTCCCATCCAGCCCTTGACTGGGGCAAAGTTCACGCTAGTCAAGAAGCTGTACTGAACAGTGATTGGTACATAACACGAATTCCGTTGTCTCCAAATGTTTTACTATGGGACTGGGCGTTTATTGGTCCGCACTTAGCTACTATGCCCGCCCAAGTCTCAGTCCGTCTCCCCGCCCTGTTCTCCCTTGTCTGGTGAACCTGCAGCGCCTAATAATTTTTATCATTCCCCCCCCCTCCCGCAGCTGCGCGCACGAACTCTGACAGAGCGGTGGGGCCAGGCGTGCGCACGCGCGTACCCGTTCACTGCACATCCAAGAACCGTGACGGGCTGCGGTAATCTTGGGAACAGGGCGGTGGAAGGTGGGTGAGTTTTATTTGCAGTATCACCCTGCGTGGAGGAGGCGGCGGCGGCGGCGGCAGTGGAAGAGAAGGAAGAGGCCAGATTCAGCACTCCCTTTCTCTAGTTAATCTTCGTGGCTGGGCTGCTAGTGTGCTGCATGGAAGCGGCCGCGCCGGTGGCAGGGACAAAGGCCTGAGAGAAGAGCAAGTAGCTGCCGGCGCGAGCCAGCCAGGAGCGTGATCGGCGGCCGTTACTCCGCAGCGCGCGCGCGCGCCCACCCACAGGCCGAAGCCCTTTTCTCTCGGGAGAGTGGCAGGTACGTTTCGTGCCGGGCTCAGGGGAGCGGCAGAGGCCAGGCTGCAGCAGAGGCGCTTAAATTCCCAGCGCCCGGGATTTATTTCTTCCTTGAAAATTCCTGCCTTTGTGCTAGGGGCACGCGGCGGTGACGACACTTGAGGTAAGTGCACCAACTTCCTCCCTTGTACATATACACAATTCCCATTAGAAATGCCTGTGCTTGAGATATTTGACCCAAGAGATACACGGAGATGATTCCCACGATGGGTTTGTCTTTATTTTCTCCTGTTGCGGGTTCTTTATATGCTGCACAAGAGTTTTCCCCTCATCTACGGTGCCTAGTCTGTGTGTTTCTCTACGGAGTCTCAGACACTGCCTCCCTTGCTGAGGACGAAGGAAGCGGTAGTCCGGATACCGAGGAACGAGAAAACAGCCTTTACTATACTGGGCTTAGGGAATAATAGCCTGATTGGGGGGGGGGGGAGGACGTGGGAGCCAGGTCACTGGGTCTCTGTATTGGCGCTGCCATTCTTCCTTTTGGTGTTAGGTTGAATGCATGGGTTTAAGCATAAGAGAAAAGAAACCGAGTTACAACCTCGGCTCCCCAGGGAAGTTCTTTACCTTCTGACGAAGTAGTTTTAGCCGCTTTTTGCCCTCCAAGGGTCATTTAAGGAAGGGTAAAGTAGTTATCCTCACCGCCGCCAGGTTAACGTTAGTAATAATCTATTGCTACGTAATTGCTTATTATTATTTTTTTTTTTACACAGCAACCTAGGGTGGGGGAGGAGTAGATTGTCTGATTTTTAACTTCCTGAGTAGTTTGTTTTCTAACAGGGTACATGGAAGTAATTTGATTTGTTTTAGATATTCATTTCATTATTCCATTTGCACTAATGTTGACTTAACAGAATTGTTTTTCTAGGGACGGAAGTCACTCACTAGTCAAGCTTATGTAGACATGGAGATAGGCCCGACCCAAGAGTATCTCATGCCCTAGCAAACCTACAACCGAACCCTATTATCTTGCAGGTCACTATCTTCTTTCCTAATCACTCCTGGTCTAGCATCTTCCCTTCTCTTTCTCTCCTGTAGTCCATTTCTCAGCATCCTCCTTTCATTGCTTTGGTTAGCACCCCTTCTCAGGCAACATCACTACTACCTCATCTTGTGCCCAGCATCTTACCACTTACTGCTCTCTCTCTTCCAACCCCTAGTTGATATGAGAACGGGCTATTGGGCTTGATGGACCATTGGTCTGACCCAGTAAGGCTATTCTTATGTTATGTTTTATTAAAACTTTGAAAGTAGACTTGGTGATGACTTGTGGACTTTAAACACATGGCTGTGATCAAGTGCTGCTCCGTGCTTTTTCTTTGCCGCCCCCACCCCTCCCTTCCATGTGAGAACTACGGTGTTGGTGGGGTGTGGAGTGCAGTGCGTTGGTGTTCAAGTGTAGGTGTGTGTTTAAAGCTTCTATGCTGGTGCAGAGTCAGACTTCAACTTTGGCTCAAGTTTGGAAGAGAGGTGGGCAGGGAAAGACATAAACATGTGATGGGATTAGGGAAGAGGATAGAAGATACTGCTTTCCTGCTATCTTCTAAATGCTGCCACTCTAGACAGACACCCAGTCCACCTATTGGCATGTAGATTAATGCTCTGAAACCCTCTAATCTGCTCTATGGGAGATAAACCTAAGGTTACCTAGTCTGCATTATATAGCTTTTTAAGGGAAATAGGCCTGGATTGTCCAATTAAGATACAGGTGTAAACTTTGTATCAAGTCCTAAATACATAGGCCTCCTTTTACAAAACTACGATATCAGTTTCTAGCGCGCCGACTCTCATTGAGTTCCTATGAGCGTTGGGAGCTGCGCAGGCCATTCAGTGCAGTTCTCCGCGCTAGAAACTGTTATTGCAGCTCCGTAAAAGAGGAGGTTAGTTGTTCAGCAATTTTGGATTTCTGGGGAATTTCATAACTTTTGTTTGTCTGGAGGTACAACTGAACAGTTAAATTTTGTGTCCAGAGCAGTGGAAGAGGAGCTAAAACACCCCTTTGTTTGTGGTTAAATAAAAAGAGGTTAGGTGAGGATACTGCTGATTGATGTATAAACAATATAAATATTAACTGCCATATCCTATTCATTTTCTTTATTTGAATTAAGACTTACGTACTACAGCAAGCATGTCAAACTCAAAGGCTGACACAGGCCAAATAAACAAGGTTTAAATTTGTGGGTCGCAAAAATGTCATTTTTCTTAGAAACTTAGGTTTGTTTTGAAAAGTACAGTATAAAGAACAAGATCAACAACAAAATTAATTTTTTCTTCCTGACACTTGGCATCTCTTCTCTGCTACTATTTATCCTATTTCAGGAGAAATCTTGTCCACAGTGATTACTTTTAAAACTGACCTAAGGTGAATGTTGGTAATTCTGGATCTGATAGATTTATTTCCTTTCATAAGTGTAAATAACTGCTCGTACCGATAAGTACTTCCAAACATGGAAATAATTTCATATGAGAATTTCCGAGTATTTTCAAACCTGGCTGGCATATATTTGTAAAATTCAAGCAAGCCAACTTCACTGTTTTTTTATCTTCAAATCTAAATCGCACCAGATCTCAATTACTTCCATTTGCATATGATTCTATATTTATTAATAAAATTGAAGAAAACAAAACTTGGCTTTCAAAGATTTAAAATCTGCAAATCTTGTTTCAAACTCGGTTCTAAGGCTTAACATTTTTCTGCGTATTTTTGATACGATGCAACAATTTCACCTAAACTTGATTTGTTTATGTTGCATGATTTCTCAATTAAATCTCAATTAAATCTTCATTTTTCAACTGCTTTTCCCAGAGAACTAGCTTACATTGGAATGCTTTAACTTGATCACACGTTTGTAATGATCTGATCTTTTCCTTGCAGTTTTATATTTAAATCGTGTAAGTGTTTTGTTATATCAACCATTAAGAATAAATCTTGTAACCATACTGGATCAGAAAACAACCTTGTCTTGGTTTTTAGTTAGTATTTCTTCGTTCAAGTCCCAGAATTGTTTAAGGACCTTGGAGCAGGATAGCCAATGTACCTTGGTAAAGTAGGACAAACTGGAATATTCACTTTCTAATTCACTTAAGAAAGCAGAGAATTGTCGCTGTTTATAAGTCTCAAGATCTTATGAAATTGATAATTTTTTGACAAATGTCAACACATTTTCCATATTTATTACCTTTGTTCATAATACTTGATGTATAATGCAATGCGTATGATGAATCTTGGATCTGTCACAAGTTTCACTTTGCAGTAATGCAACAAAACCATTGCTTTTTCCGACCATTGAAGGAGCTCCATCTGTAACTACAGAAGTTAGTTTTGACGGAGGTAAATTATATTTTTGCAGAAGTTCATAAAAACAATTAAATATATCTTATCTTGTTGTAGTGCCATGCATCGGTACTAGTTCCAATAATTCCTCAAAAATGTTGACATTTGGGTCATAAGCACAAAGAAACACAGCTAATTGAGCTGCGTGTCACAAGCAATAGAAAAAGCTTCGAAACTAGATCATTTTGCTTTGATCTGATCACTTAAATTCCTGGCCAAATCAGTAATTCTTTCTGCAACTGTATTTCTAGATAGAGATTGTTTGAAAAACCTTCATACATAAATTCTCAAAATTGACACATTTCTATCACTAAATTGAAACTAGAATTATTTTTCCTACCTTTTCTGTCTGGTGATTGCACTTCCTTCTGACACTGCATTCAATATTTCTTTCTCTGCACACTTCCTCTCCTCCGGACCTCATTCCCTTCCCCAACCAATATCTCTCTGTCCCTCCATGAGTTCAATTTTTCTTCCTCTCTTCTCCACCCCTCTCTCTCTCTCACTGTCCATCTGTCTTGAGAGATCCAGGCATCTCTCCCACCCCCTCTGTCACATCCAACATTTCTCGCTCTCTCATCCCTCGGATCATGTGCAGCATTATTTACCACTGCCCACCAGCCCAATGCCCATTTCTCCTTCTATCACTCTTCTCCAGCACAATGTCACATCACTCCCTCCACCACTATGTCCAACATTCCTCCCCCTTGCATCCTCTTTAATCTGTTCCTCTGGTCCCTCTCCACCACCATATCCAACATTTCCCCTTCTCATCCTTCTATTCCCCATGCATCTCTACCTCACTCCTCCCTGCCCAATTTTCCTTTCCCCTTGTGCACCTTCTCTCAGTTACACACTCATGCCCAACAATTCTCCCTTTCTATTCCCTCCTTCCTATGTCCCAAGTTAGTGCCCCCTTCCTCCCTTCCTTCTGTGTCAAGTTCATGCCCCCGTCCCTGCCTTCCAGCCTTTGTCCCAAAATTAAGTTGTATGCCGGGGATCTCTGCCTGCCCGCCCGCCTCCACTAAAGCCGCTGCTGGGGATCCCTGCCTTCATCTCTACCCCCCCTTCCGAAGCAGACCCAGTTACTTTTTTGAAGCTGCACTCGCTCCCTCCTCCCCCAGCGAACTCTGTGCAGGGACGGCGCGAGCAATGATTCACACACTACATGTGGCTGGCCCACAAGCCTTCCCTCTAACATTGGAAAAGAGGTTTCCAAGTCAGCTACTTGCGGCGTGTGACTCGCATCCCTGCACGGAGTTCGCTGGGGGGCGGAGGGAGCGAGTGCAGCTCAATCAAGTAACTGGGTTGGCTTTTTTGGGGGGAGGGGTGATACAAATGGGCAGGGAGGGATCCCCAGCAGCGGCTTCAATAGAGGAGGTGGGCAGGCAGGGATCCCTGGCAGCAGCAGCTTCTACTGACGAGCAGGGAATATCCTCCGTAGTGGCAAGGCTGCGTACCCCCAACAGGCAGCTCACGTACCCCTAAGGGTACGCGTACCGCGTGTTGAGAAACATTGCTCTAGAATGCTCTGCTTTCAGAGATTAAGTTCTAACAGTGTTCTCCCCAGAAAATTTTTCCAGCCAGGTGGCACGAAAAAGTAGCCCGTGTGGGACGGGGCAGGATGGGGAAATTTGGTGGTGGGGAAAATTAAATGTGCACTATTTTTATTAGTTAATTGTTAATTACTGTATTTTCCAATGCTCAATATGACTTTCTTTTTTAAGGTTTGCCACTTAGGCAGTGTTCCAGTAGCATTTAAGCCACCCTTGAAAAAAGTAATGCAAATCCTCTTATTCCGAATAACTACTGACCAGTATCAAACCTTCCATCCCCCGGCAATCTGTTTTTTAAGACATAGTACAGAGACGGTAGTTCCTGCCATAGGGCTCCTTATACAAAGCTGTGATAGCAATTCTGCCACAGCAAATGCACTGAAGCCCATAGGAATTGAATGGACTTTGATGCATTTCCCATGCGAGAATTGCTACTGTGGCTTTGTAACTCCATAGTTACCTAGATAAGTGTTTCTCAATTCCTTCAAGCCAAGTACCCCCTAAGTCTTAAAAAATACCAACCCAAGATCCGCCGCTGACCCCAACCCCGTTATAATAGTACTAATTGTAATGCAATTTTGTCCATTCATTTTTCATGTACACACAATATAATCTTATTAATTCATAAAGGTAACCACAAAATTTTTACAAAAATAAACCACAAAGCACACTATATGCAGATAAAATGTTAATTATCATTTATTTGTTTTATTTTTCAAAGAGGTCAAGGCAGATGACTTTAAAATATGCAATGTCGCCTCAGTAACAACTATAGAAAAATTATAGTGCAAAATATAGACAGCAGATATAAAATGGACCCATTTTGATCACTAAATTGAAAATAAAATCATTTTTCCTACCTTTGTTGTCTGGTGATTTCATGAGTCTTTGGTTGCACTTCCTTCTGACTGTGCATTCAATATTCTTTCTTTCTGCTTCCTGCACTCCAGACCTCATTCCATTCCCCAGCCAACATCTCTCTGTCCCTCCATGAGTCCAACTTTTCTTCCTCTCTCCTCCACCCCCCATTGTTAACATTTCTCCCTCTCTCTCTCTGTTTTTTTCCTCCCTTGCTGCAAAGGGAGTGGGGAGAGATCCAGAGTGCATCTCTCCTACTCCCTCTACTTCCACATCCAACATTTCTCCCTCCTTTCCCCCAGTCCAACATCTTTCTCTCTGCTTCCTGAATGCTTCCTCTCCTCCAGTCCTCATCCCCTCCCCCAACCAACATCTCTCTCTCCCTTCTCCTGAGTGTGACATTTCTCCTTCCCTCCCTATCCATCTCTCATTCTCCATGAGTCCAACACTTTCTGCCTCCTGCATGCTTCCTCTCCTACGGATCTCATTCCCTTCCCCAACCAACATCTCTCTCTATCCCTCCATGAGTCCAACTTTTCTTCCTCTCTCCTCCACCCCTATTGGCAACATGTCTCCTTTTCTCTTCCTCCTCTGTTATGATTTTGCATCTCTGTTCTTCCTCAGGGTCCCCCCCACCCCACCTCTTGTCTCTTTGTCTGCACCTCCCATAGTCCAGCATCTGCCTCTTGTCATAGAAACGTGATGGCAGATAAAGACCAAATGGTCCATCCAGTCTGCCCCTTTCAGTCTTTCTTCTGCTTACAATCCCATCCCTTGCAAACCCCCCCCCCCCATGTCCAGCATTTGCTCTCCTTTCTTCCAGGTCTTTCTCTTCCTCTGTCTTTCTCCTTCCTTGGTCCAGAATCTTTCCACCTTTCTGCAGTCTTTCTCTCTCTTCCCTAAGTTCAACATCTGCCTCCCCCCCCTTTTGTTTCAGGTTTCTCCTTCTGCTAACATTTCAAGTCCTCCCACCTTTGTTCCAGGTCTTTCTGTCTCTCTCACTCTCTTTGACAATGTAACATTATCTCTCACTATGTCCTTGTTACAAGCCCCAGAATTGGACTAAGGTCATTCTCTCAATTCATATAAGCTAGGCACCTTCCTTAACTAGTAACAGAAGATGAGACTAAGAAAAAACAAAACTATAATGCTGTGAGCCATTCAATCCTTCCCCCCCCCCAAAAACGCAAAAGATAGAAATTTTCAAGAAGGTATGCCACAAGCACAGAAAATCCCAACTTATAGGATAACTGAAAATCAACTGGAGTTTATGGCACGGTATCAAGAATTAAACTGAATAAATAGGTCTTCATATTCTCTTTCAAATGAAAACATTCAGATTAACAATACAGGATACAGTACTCATTTAGAGACCAGACTCCCCTCCCCGGGAATCCTGCCATCTCTTCTTCTCTCCTTACCTAGGTACTCTAGACCTATCCCTCAAGGTAGCACATCAACTGAACGCAAGACAAAAGCACTCCAACAAAGCTGCGCCGACAAGTCCTTTCTTTGGAAGGACAAAACCGCTCAGTTAAACTGCGCATAGGACTGGACCTTGTTGCAGTAGATACCTTGCAGTGGTGGATTATGTTTTTGTCCCAGACCTTGCAGCTACTGTTTTTGTCCCGGAACGATCCCACTACTTTCCTTCTCCGGCAGCCCTTCACCCTTACCACAATTTCTCTCCCGTGGAGGCGTCCCGCCTTGCTGGAAACGGGAACTAGTGTCAAAGGAGGGCGGGTTACCAGACAAGAAAAGCGGTGGGGCGTGTTGTGGACGAACAGCACTAAGGGTCAGCTGATTGTCTCGCGCATGCCTGTGGTAACCTCCACCTGCAGCCAGATGCTATTTGTAGCAGTTGCCAGCCACACCCACGTGCAAAAAAATAGCTGATGACTTTTCATGTTGCTGCATTAGTCCAAGCAGAGATACAATGCTGAGATGACAGCCGGGCGCTCGCCTAAATTAGCTGGGTGGAGCGCCCGGCTAAAACGCGCTAGGGAGAACACTGTTCTAAACCAAATTTATTCTTATTCAGACAGACAAATAGGTTGCCTTGTACTGTGTTAATAATAACTTTATTTTTATATACAGTGGAACCTTGGTTTACGAGCATAATTCGTTCCAGAAGCATGCTCGTAAACCAAAATACTCGTATATCAAAGCAAGTTTCCCCGTAGGAAATAATGGAAACTCGCTTGATACGTTTCCCCCCCCCCCCTCAAGGCCAACGGCGCTGCTCCCCCCCCTGCTCGGATCTCTTTACTCCTCATCTCAACAACAAGGTTGCTCAGTACACTAGTTAATCATTCTGCTGACATTCTTCCCAAAACCTTAAGTCGATCCTGGAGAAAGAACACTGCATCCTTTGGCTTGCAAGCAAACATTGGCCTTGTCTGTAGAGTGGATTAAAGCCCATAGACAGTCTAAACAACTTTGTCTCTCTTGATCCAAACAAAATGAGGGCAGGCATTAGTAAATGTACTTTATCCAGTTGACTAGCAGGCTGCATTTACACTCCCCCTCTATATTCATGGGTTTAGAATTCGCAAATTTGGTTATTTGCAAGTCTCTAAACCACTCTGCCTCCTGGACCTCTCCATACCTTACTTTTAAAGCCTGGTGGTCTAGCGGTGACGCGGGGCAGGAGCAGTCTTCCTATGTTCCTGTCCCGTGCAGAGCCATGAACAAAAAAGGCTGCCATTAGTTCCTGTGGTCCTGTGAGACTACAGCGGGAACTCACAAGAGCCATTTTTATTCCCGGCTCTGCATGGGGCTTGTGTGTAGGAAGATAGCTCCTGCCCCGCTTCATCTCTAGATCACCAGGCTTTAAAAGTAAGGTATGGAGAGATCTGGGAGGCGAGGGTGGTTCAGAGTTGGCCCTAAAGTTATTAGTGAATTTTTCTTATTCACAAGGGGGCTTTGCCCCCAACCCCCATGAATATGGAGGAGGGAGGAGTGACTTATGCCCAGACTGAGCTCACTCTGGAGGGTCATGTTATGGCTCACAATGTCAGAGCCATGGCTTGTCAGTAGCCCACTTGAGACCAGCCTCTATTGATGAGATCTGCAGAGCTTCAACATAGTCTTAATTTTTTTTTTTTTTTATACGCCACTTATAGCCTAAGTACCGTATTTTTCGCTCCATAAGACACACCTGACCATAAGAGACACCCTAGATTTAGAGGAGAAAAACAAGGAAAAAAAACATTCTGAACCAAGTTCTTCCTGCCAGGCTATGCACCCAACCCCACACTCCTAGTCAGGCTCTGCACCCTGTCCCCCTTCCCTGCCAGGTTTTGTCCCTATCTCCCCCCCTCCCCCCCCTGTTGGTCTAGTGGCAGGCCGGGACAGGGCAGGCAGGCCATATGCCCTGACATCTCCCCCTCCCCCTCCATGGTCTGGTATCTCCTTTCCCTCCCAGGGTCTTGGCATCTCTCTCTTCTCTCCTTTCCCTGGTCTTCCTTCTCCCTCCTTCCCTCTCTCCCCAATTGGGTGCAGCAGCATTTCTATTTCCCCACCCCTCCCCAATTGGGAGCAGCAGCATGTCTCTTCCCCTCTCCCCTTCCCAATTGGGTGCAGCAGCATTTCTATTTCCCCACCCCTCCCCAATTGGGAGCAGCAGCATGTCTCTTCCCCTCTCCCCTTCCCAATTGGGTGCAGCAACATTTCTCTTCCCCTCCCCAGTTGGGTGCAGTAGCAGCATTTCTCTTCTCCCCCCTCCCCCTGGCAGTGCAGAATTCACAGTTCGCTACAGGCTAAGGCGGGAGATAGGGCAGTGAAGGAGGGAAGCTTACAACTTTCTGCTCTTGCTTTCTTCGGGCGAAGCTTACAACTTTCTGCTCTTGCTTGCTTCGGGCGTTCCTCGCTGCCGGGTCCTGCCTACTTTCTGTTTCCACGAAGATAGGACCTGGCAGCGAGGAAGGCCCAAAGCAAGAGCAGCAAGTTGTAAGCTTCCCTCCGTCGTTGCCCTATCTCCCGCCTTAGCCTGTTGGCGAATTAAACCCTTGCTCCAGGATTTTAACAGTAACACTGTGCATGCAGGCTTCCCTTCATTTCCCTCCCCCCCCTCGGGACGTAACTTCCGATTTCAGAGAAGAATAAGGGAAGCTGGCATGCATGGTGTTACCGTTAGAGCTTCGGAGCATGGGTTCAAGTTGCTTGCTGGCGCTTTAAAAAAAAAAAAATTCAGGCTGAGTTGGAACACTGAACTTCCGGCAGTTAGCCCGGGGAATCCCCAAGCTGGTGAGAGGGATTTATTAAAATTTTTGAGCAGCGGCGGCAGCAGCAGGATTCACGACCAAGATAACAGCCGGGTGCCCGGCTGAAAGGTGCTAGGGAGAGCACTGGCCAAACTGCCGGAGGAACTAAATAAGATAAAGGAGGGGGGGGGGGGTAATTCGCTCCATAAGACGCACCCTTATTTCAACCACTTTTGGGGGTGGGAAAAAGTGCGTCTTATAGAGCGAAAAATATGGTAGTTTACATTCAGGTACTTGAGCATTTTCCTTATCTGTCCTGGTGGGCTCACATTCTAATGTACCTGGAGCAATTGGGGATTAAGTGACTTTCCTAGGGTCACAAGGAGCAGTGTCTTCTATCCACACATTCATATCTCATTACTGTCTTAAACAGCATTCCCAATCTGACGGCCAGCTTGGACAGAAAGTACTGCAGAAATTGTTTGGTCTAGGAGTTGTATTCTTTTTGATCATACCAAGGGTCCCATGCAATGTAGGTTGGCAGGAAGGCACTAGTACGTGTGTGGTGTGGGCCTACCAAAGGCATTTTAAAGATACAGGAATGTTGGGTTGTGTCCTCAATGAGGCTCCTTCAGGGGATGTCATCCACATGTGAGAATTAATCCCTGCTGTCCTCTGAAAACATCTGCTATAGGTGGGTTAACTTTGCTGTTCAGTTCCTTTCTCTTTCTCATATTTTCTTGAATACGGATGCTGACCTTAGAAGGCTGTTACATACATCCAGAATGGATAAATGATTTTTTTTTTTATTAAAAAGTTCGGATTTAAAAAAAAAAATTTAAACAGGTTTTGTACCCATTTTATAAAAAAAAAAAAAATCAAATGCATTATAGATCACTAGTCTTGTAGCCCGTTACATTAACGGGTGCTAGAATATATGCATGTGTGTCTGTCTTTATTTCTTTCTCTCTCTCTCCTTAGCCGCTTTCTTTCTTTCTGTCTTTCTTTTTCCTTGACTGTCCATCACCACCCCTTGCCTGCTCCCCCTGTCCATTCTCCCTTCCTTTTACCTCCCCTGTGTCCACCACCACCCCTTCAGTGCTCTCCTTATGCAGCAGCAGCCCTTCTCCCTTTGTTTTACCTCCCCCCTGTCCAGCAGCACCTCTTTCCTTTTCCCCCTGTCCAACATTAGGCCTCTGTTCCTTTTTCTTCAGCCCCCTTGTCCATCAGCACCTCTTTCCTTCTCCCCCTGTCCAGCAGTAGGCGATCCTTCCTTTTTCTCCCCCCTCCTTCTTATCCCTATGATACACTTACCTTGCTCTGCCCCTGATCAGAGGTTCCCGACAGCCGCCCAGTTGCACCCATTGGAAAAGTTCCCTCTGCCGCATCCCGCAACCCTCCTGACGCGACACCCGCTGTCTTTCTTTCTGTCTGTCTCTGGTCCCCATTGTCTTTCTGTCTTTCTATGTATCTCCCTGCCCCTGTGTCTTTCTTCTTTCTATCTCCCTTCCTCCCTCAGTCTGTCTGTCCAAAGCAGCATTCCCTCCCCCTCCATTTCCCTCCCCCCACACCAGTTCCCTGCAGCAGCATTAGCGTTTCCTCTACCCCTCTTTCCCTTCCCGCGGTACAGACTACGAATCTGGCGATTCCAGCGTGTGCAGCAGTCTTCACACGCTGCTTCGGGCTCTTCTATTGGCCTGATTTACTCTGGCACGTCACTGATGACATCATCAGAGACGCGGCAGAGCAAATCAGGGCAGTAGAAGGGCCCGAAGCAGCGTGTGAAGATTGCTGCACACGCTGCTTGAATTGCCAAGGTAGTCGGATCCGCGGGAAGGGAAGGGGGGGGGGGGCAAAGGACTCAGGTCCCGATCCGGGGCGAAAAGTTGCTGGGCTCCTCGGTGGGGGTGCTGAGCGGCTGCGATCCCTCTCCTCCGAGACACCCCCCCCCCCCCGTCCGCTCGCCCGCCCACTCGCTGGAGGAACAGAGATCGGCGGCTGGCTGCGGTCCCGGCTTGTGGAGGCATCGGCGGCTGGTGACGTAAGCGCGCATGCGCACTCCTACCTAAGGTGCCCTACATTTCACGGAAAACGGACGCACGCAGATGGGAGTGCGCATGCGTGGCCTAGCATTTTATTATATTAGATTATAGCCCAAACGTTAATCATCATGATTGAAGTAAGGATGTTTTTAATTATATAGCATGAGGCTATATATTCATGCAATGTTTTAAAAAAATTTTGGTAAATGAATTCCATTAATCCAGTCATAATGTTACGGGCATGATTTAAATCATGTCTTTCTCATGTGATTTAAATTGATTCGATTTGATTTTAAATCAAATGTACCTTGCATGCATCTACCACACCCTTTCTGCAAAGAGATTTAATTGATTACACCTAAATCTAATCCTTTTTACTCTTTTTCTATGACTTCATCTTGGAGCCTCATTTCCCTTAAGAGGACTGCCTCCCGTGCATTTTTTCCTTTGAAATGCTAGAAGCCTAAGAAACAAGATGGGCGAATCAGAATATATATAACTAGTCTTTAAGCCCGTTACATTAACGGGTGCTAGAATATATGTCTGTCTGTCTTTCTTTCTTTCTGTCTCACTCCCTGCCCTTGTGTCTTTCTTCTTTTCTTTCTGTCTCCCTCCCTCCTATTATTTGTCTTTCTTTCTATTTGTCTCTCTTTCTGCCCCCTATGCAGCATTTATCTCCCCTTGTCTACTTTCCTGTACAGTAGCCATATCAGCATTCCCTCCTCCTCCATTTCCTTGTGCATCAGCATTTCCCCCCTCCCTACTTCTCTGTGCAGCATTTTCCTCCCTCGGGTGCTAGAATATATGTGTGTCTGTCTTTATTTCTTTCTCTCTCTGTCTCCTTAGCCACTTTTTCCTGTCCATTCTCCCTTCTTTTTACCTCCCCTGTGTCCACCACCACCCCTTCACTGCTCCCCTTATCCAGCAGCAGCCCTTCTCCCTTTGTTTTACCTCCCCCCTGTCCATTAGTTCCTCTTCCTGCTCCCCCTGTCCAACAATAGGCATCCCTTCCTTTTTTTCCCCCCATGTCCATCATCACCTCTTCCTGCTCCCTTTGTCCAGCAGTAGGTCTCCCTTCATTTCCACCACCCCCGTCCATCAGCACCTCTTCCTGCTCCCCCTGTCCAGCATTAGGCCTCCCTTCATTTTCCCCCCTGTCCACCACCACCCATTCAAGCTCCCCTTATCCAGCAGCAGTCCTTCTCCCTTTGTTTTACCTCCCCCCTGTCCATCGGCACCTCTTCCTGCTCCCTCTGTCCAGCAGTAGGCCTCCCTTCATTTCCCCCCCCCCTGTCCATCAGCACCTCTTCCTGCTCCCCCTGTCCAACAATAGGCCTCCCTTCCTTTTTCCCCCCCTGTCCATCATCACCTCTTCCTGCTCCCATTCAAGCAGCCTGTGCAGCAGTCTTCACACGCTGCTTCGTGTTCTTCTACTGCCCTGATTTACTCTGGCACGTCCCTGATGACATCATCAGAGACGCGGCAGAGCAATTCAGGGCAATAGAAGTGCCTGAAGCAGCGTGTGAAGACTGCTGCTTAAATCGCCAGGTAGGTAGTCGGGTCAGCGGCAAGGGAAGGGTGGTGAGCGGCAAAGGACTCTCTGAGAAGGGGGGGGCAAATGCGCTGTGTTGGGGGGAAGGGTAGGCAGACGCGGGGACCGGGTTGCACGTTTTCACAGCTTCTGTGGTGCCTGAGCTGCAGGAGAGGGAGCGGGTTCATCGTTGAAAGTCTCCGCCGCCGCCGCAGCTCCTGTCTCGCAGCTGTGTAATTTTTTATTTTTTTTTATTTGAAAGCCGCCGCCGGGGCCGCGCATGCGCAGTCGTATTTTCGCGACAGATCAGGGAACATGTTTTTTTTAGTGCGCATGCGCGACCTACCATTTTATTATATTAGATTAATGGGGCACTGTCATACCAGGATACAAATTCTATCACAATATAATATCTTTCATATCTTGCCTTAATTCTGGGCTGTACACATTTAAATGTCCCCATACGCATTCTGACAAAACCATTATTTTAGTGGTTCTTCTTTGGACTGACTCTGAATGAATTACTGTTTTTTCCAGTGCAATAGGTAAGACATTCTAGACAAGTGTTCTTCAACCGCCGGTCCGCAAAAATTTTCTGCTGGTCCACAGGGCTGGCACGTCCATCGGGCCCAAGACATTGTTAGTCAGCCACCGGTCCACGCTTTGATCAACTCAGCGTCTTCGGGCCGGCTCCCTGAGTGCTGCAATGCACAAAGCCATGGGAAAAGGTACCAGCCCTTACCCCAGCCTTATGTAATTCCCAATGACGGGATTTCGGCTCCCTCCATCGTGCCCATAGGGGGTTGGCTGTCTTCCTTTCTGGCAGAGTGGGCCTTGTACGGGGGCGGCCAAACGAGAATTGGTACAGGTCACCCTTCAAGTTCTTTTGGACATTGGAGCCATAATTCCCGTTCCTCCAAAGGAAAGGGGTCAGGGAAGATACTCCATTTATTTCATAGTGCCCAAAAAGGGGGGTTCAATCAGACCTGTCTTGGATCTCAAGAAGATCAATTGCTTTCTGCGGGTCAGGCATTTCCGGATGGGGATAGTGAGGTCGGTCATTGCGGCTGTTCAGCCGGGGGAATTCCTGACGGCACTCGACCTCAAGGAAGCTTATCTGCACATTCCTATTTGGTTCCCGCATCAGAGGTATCTTCGCTTCGTGATGCTTGGCCAGCACTATCAGTTTCGGGCCATGCCGTTTGGACTGGCCACGGCTCCACATACGTTCTCCAAGGTCATGGTAGTAGTGGTGGCTTTCCTTCGCCAGGAAGGGATTCGGGTACATCCTTACTTGGATGACTGGTTGATCCGGGTGTCTTCCATGCAGGAGAGTTTGGCAGTAACCCAAAGAGTGATCTCTCTCTTCTCCAATCTTTGGGGTGGGTCATCAATTTTCCATCTCTTACCCCTTCCCAATCGTTGGAGCATCTGGGGATGCATTTCGACACAAGTCTGGAGAAGATATTTCTACCCAAAGATCGGGGAGAGAAGTTGCAATCTCAGGTTCACCTGCTTCTCCAGTCACCCAGACCGATGGTTTGGGATTATGTACAAGTTCTGGGGTTGATGGTAGTGACTCTGGAGGTGGTGCCCTGGGCTCGCTTCCACATGAGACTGTTGCAGCAGTCCTTTCTCTCCCGTTGGTCCCCAGTGTCTCAGGACTACACTTGTCCTCTTCAGTGGACGTATCAAGCAGCGCTCAGCATGCATTGGTGGCTCAGTGAGTTCAATCTGTTCAAAGGAATGCCATTTGCAACACCGGACTGGATCGTAGTTACAACAGACGCCAGTCTGCTGAGATGGGAGCTCAGTGCCTTCAATCAGCGCAAGGGGTCTGGTCTCAGGAGGAGCCTCAGTGGTCGATCAATATGCTGGAGTTGAGAGAGATCAGGCTAGTGCTTCTCGCGTGTCAGTACTATTATGGGGGTAGAGATGGGCACGACTTAGTCCAGTGTTCTTCAACTGCCAGTCCACAAATAATTATTTTATTTCTTCCGGTCCATAGGTGTCAAAAGGTTGAAGAACACTGTTCTAGACCATAGGGTCTGGAACCAAAGGGTCATTTCCCTTTACCCGCATGGACTGCAGAAGAGAACCATTCCAGGTTTTGCACTCCGCCTCTAGAGTACTTCACAGGCTAGCTTAGCTCCTACCATCAGTCTTTCTCTTATGCATGCATGGCTGCAGGTGTTAGTTCTGCTTTCCCAATTTATTATTTTTAATTCGGTGAAGTTTTGTTCCCTTTCGCGTTTCAAGCAATTGATCTTTTAAAAAGTAATTTCAAGGAGTTTTGAAGGTTTCCTAGTGTTCCTCTATGTTCCCCCACCTGAAATTTATTATTTTTGTAATTTTTAAAGTTTCAGAAATGTCGTTTTTGAAGTAAATGCAGGTCCATCAGCCATTTTGAATTTTTAATGAGCTTTTTTCAACTTTTCCCTGCTTTTGTAAAATTCAAAATTTTGCCAGGAAAACTGCTGGCATGGGGTCCTTAGGGTCTCCTTGTGTGGATTTATGCCAAATTTGGGAAAACAAATTGCCGTATTTAGAGCATTTTGTGCCATGTGGCGCAGTTGAGGGGGTGGCAACTACTGGTTCAGTCTCCCCTTCACAGAAGTAGGTGATTACATGGGTGGCTCACAACAGGAGCTTAGCAAACAGAAAGAGTGGAGAGCTATGTATGTTAACGCACACAGCCTAGGGAATAAATTTCTAGAACTAGAAACAGAAATAGTTAATGCAGACATAGTAGCAATATCCGAAACATGGTTCACAGAATCTCATGGGTGGGATATAACCATACCGGGATACAACCTGATTAGACAAGATAGAGAGGGTAAATTAGGTGGTGGGGTAGCACTTTATATCAAAGAGAACATTAAGACAACCAGGATCACAGATGTCAAGTATACTGGGGAATCCTCCTCAGCTTCTTATGGCTGGGGTGGACTGTTTGGCGGATAGCTTATATGACTTTGTGAGAGTACTGGCAAAGGTCTCAGCGTATTTGATATTGACCCGCCGAATGCTCTTGGTTCGGCAGTAGGTTGGAGATTCCATCTCCAAGGCAACCCTGGCTTGTCTGCCTTTTAAGAGGCAGTTATTGTTTAGCAAAGGGTTGGATGATCTCATGGATGCTGTGATGGACTGTCGGCCAAAGTCTCTGCCTGATAGTAGGGCCAGACCTAAGGGGCCTGGGCGTGCTACTTTTCGTGGCTCCAGAAGAAACTTTTGGGACTATTGGAAGTTTTCTCCATTCTTATCGAAGAGATCTTCACATAGCTTCAGAGGTCGATATGCGGGCTACAGATGTTCCCAGCCTGCTGCCACCCATCCTGCCCGCTCTGTAAGCAAGACACAATGATGCCAGAAAGCTGGGGATTCCTCTAAAGATAGGTGGTTGGCTATCTGAGTTTCTGCTTGCCTGGTTGTGCATTATAGCAGTCCAGTGGGTCTGGAAAATTATTTGATCAGGCTACAAACTGGAATTTGCCCAACCCCTGTCAGATTGGTTTGTGACCTCTGCAGGGGGATCGAGGGAAAAAAAAGTGTGCAGAGTCCAAGCTACAGTTCAACGCTTGCTGGATATTCGAGCAATAGAGCCAGTGCCAAGCTATTATTTGGGCTCGGGCAGATACTCTGTTTACATTATTGTGCCAAAGAAAGTGTTGGTAGATTGGAGACCTGTTCTAGATCTGAAACATGTGAATGCGGCTCTCAAGATTCCTCGGTTCCAGATAGAGGCTGTGGAGTTGGTCATTGTGGCAGTATCTCTGGGGGAGTTTCTGGCCTCCTTGGATCTTACGGAGGTGTACCTGCACATCCCCATCTTTCCAGCGCATTGCAAATTTCTAAAGTTTCCTATGCTGGATCAGCATTATCAGTTTTCAGCTCTGCCTTTTGGCCTGGCAACAGCACCCCGGATGTTTACCAAAGTGATGTTGGTAGTAGCAGCTTATCTGAGGAAGATGGGGTTGGAAGTTCACCTATATCTGGACGACTGGTTGATCAGAATTCCCTCATTGGCAGAGGGACGTTCTACAGTGGAAAGGGTGCCCCAGGTACTTGGATCCTTGGACTGGATTGTCAACTTCAGGAAGAGCCATCTGATGCCCACACACTCCCTAGCATATCTGGAAATTCTGTTAAATACGGCAGAGGGTAGCGTTTACCTGCCCAAACCTCGCAGACAAAAGCTGTGTGCGCAGATTTCAGCTCATTTGAAGAAGTAGGCTCCTTCGGTGTGGGACTACTTGCAGGTGTTGGACTCCATGGTAGCCGTGCTGGATGTGGTCCCTGGGCAAGGGCGCGCATGCATCCTCTTCAACATGCCTTGCTTTTTCATTGGGCGCCTCACCAAAATGGCTTACAGATGCATCTGCCATGGACATTGGAGGTAGGAGTAAGCTTGGTCTGGTAGATTCACCCGCAGTCGCTCTGCAAGGGCGTCCCATTGCAGATTGCCTCCTGGATTGTGGTAATAACTGATGCCAGCCTTCAGGGCTGGGGGGGAGCTCACTGCGATCATCGTTCCCTTCAGGGCTGTTGGACCCCATCGCAGAGGGGGGCTGGAGCTCAGGGCCATTCGTCTAGCCCTAAGAGCATTGCAGACTCATCTGGAGGGGCAAGCTGTTCAAATTTTTTTCCGACAATGCGACGGCAGTGGCATCTGCCGTTCAACAGGGAGAGGCCAAGAGCTCTCCTTTGGCTCAGGAGGCTTGGCTTATATTCCTTTGGCCAGCACGCCATCTCCTGGCACTGACGGTGTCCCATGTGGCCGGAGTGAACACTGTTCAAGTGGACTTCTTAAGTAGTCAATCTGGATACGGGCGAGTGCACCTTGTTGCTTCTGGCATTTCTGAAGATTCTGTGACATTGGGAACAGCCCCACCTCGATCTCATAGCCGTGGTGCAAAACAAGAAAGCTCAACGCTTCTACAGTCAAAGATTTGAGCCCGGAAGCACAGGGATCAATGCCCTCGTACAGCTGTGCCTCTGAATTTTCTTCTACAGTATATGTCTTCCTACTCTGGCCAGTGATAGGCAGGGTTCTTTGAAGAATTGGGACTCATCCAGGCCGAGCCATTCTAGTGGCTCTCAACTGGTTGCGAAGACCCTGGTATGTGGATCTGATACGACTGCGAGTAGGATGTGGTCTGCGCCTGAGCGCCTCCATGGACTTTCTTACTCAGGGCCCGGGGGCCATTGAAGATTCAGGTTGCTTTGCTCTTACAGCTTGGCTCTTGAGCATGCAGCCGTAGAACGTAAAGGCTATTCGGAGCTTGTGATTGCTACGCTTCTCAAATCTAAGAAGTCTTCCACAGTGTCTGCGTATGCTAAGGTGTGGAGCACCTTTCAAACATTGGTGTATCCAGCATCAAGTAGATCCTTTTTCGGCTCCTGTGTTGCAGGTCCTTGCCTCAGGCTGGTCTGGATAAGGGCCTCATTGTGGCGTCTTTAGGAGTCCAGGTGTCCGGTCTATCTTGTTTCTGATCTCGAGATAGCCAGTCCTCGTTGGCGTCGCATCCAGATGTTGCTCATTTTTTGAAAGAGGCTTATGTTGCCTAATGTGGAGCATGAGCCCACTTGCCTACCGGGCATGCATCCTTCTCTGTATGTAGAATGCGGGTCTTCTGCATGTCTATCATATATTTAGTAAAGCAGAGGTTCTCATGCAGGTCTGGTATACCTCTACCCTGGATGTTGTGAGCAGGTCCTTCTGCATAACTGACCTAACTCCACCTTGGATGTAGAGCACACCAGGTCCATTTGCAGAATTGCCTTATCACTTTCTCTAGAGGTAGAGTGTGAACTAACATAGCTCCATTGCTGGTGGAGGAGCATGCATCTGCCTATCTGATGAGCATGAAGCCGCCAGCATAGATGCCTTGGCTTCATCGCTGGATGTATAATGGAACTCTTGCTGCTCTCATGACATGCCTCCATCGCTGGATGTAGGGCGCAGATCTGGCTGCATCTGTACCACGTATTCCATTGCTGGATGTGGCGCGTGGCCTCGTCTACCAGGTTGGTATGGTTTCCTTTCTGGAGGTACGGGAGTGGCTCCGGTGGCTTGTCTGGCACTGTGTCATCTCTGGATGTCCAGAGCAGCTGAGGCTGCCTGTCTAGCTTTCCTTCATTTGTGGATATGTAGAGTGGCCTTAGCCCTCTGTCTGGTACTCCGATGTACAGAAGCTTTGGCTGCATGTCTGGCACATCTCCATCACTGGATATATAAAATGGCTTCAGCCACCGATCAGACAGCAGGGCAGCCCGTTCTGAGCGATTCTAGTGCTGCTTTAGGTGGCCTCGGAAGTATGACAGCTCTCACCAGGGGTGGGGTGTTGGTCGCTGAATCACTGAGTCTGATTTTCTCAGACAGTGAATTGATTTGAATTGGGCAGTACTAACTCAGCCTCGCTTAGCGGCCAACAGCTTTTATGTGGACCAAATTGGGCCTGGTCAAACATGGAGTGTTGCTCTGCTGGTTTCCAATTGTACTTTTTCCTAGGCATTTGGCTCTGTTTCATGAGACCTTACCGGAGAGGTATGTGCCCCTATTCCCCTAGTCCTCATAGTCTGTGCACTCTGGGTGCTACTCCCCCTGCAGCTCATTAATTGTAAAAAAAATGTTGGTGCCACCTGACTTAGCTTTATTCCCTGTATTGGGGAATAAAACGTATTGAATTTTTTAAAAGGCTTTGTGCCTGTTATAGAGAGACCCGGGGGAACTCGCACACCCACCAAGATTGAGGGATACCCAAGACACTGGAGCCCTAGGTCAAAGGTGGTTGATCTGAGGCAGGTTTGCTTGTGCCAGCTACATGGCTGGACATGCCTTCCAGCAAACACTGTCTTCCTTCCAAGAGCCAGCAGCTGAGGGTTTGGAGAGTCCTTAGACTCCCAGTCCCCCTTGGATTTGGATTTTGAGGAGAATGATCTACCAAAGGAGGAAGAAGAGAGGCATTCCCATTTGTTTCAGCTCTTTCATCCAGAAGAGTGCATTCATTCCATTGACGAGGTCTTGGTGGCTCTGGAAATGTTCAAGGCTCCCACTGAAGATCCCACTGCAGATCCCCTACAGATGTTCCTTGAAGTATTTTCCTCTTCACAAGTCCTTCAGCCACCTGATGATGGCAGAATAAGAGTTGCCTGATTGGACTCTGGATTGTTTGTATACCTTTGCCTTTGAAGTAGAGAAGTGTGCTTTGTGTACCCTAAGGTGGACGTGCTGATCACAACAGCTGTCCCTGTATAGGAAGGCTTTGCTTTCCTTGAACCTCATGAGAAGTGGGTGTAGCAGCAGTTTTGGTTCACCTTCTACTTCAAAGTATTGGGTGTGCAGTCATTCATATGTGGTAGGGTGTCTCTCTGTGTTTGGTGGCAGCCTCTGTAGTGGGGTGCTGTTGGTTGTGGCTCCATCATTGGATCATGGATGTAGCCTCTAAGAAGCTCCCGAGGACTTGGAGAAGTTGGTGAAAGATATTCGAGAGGCTCATTTTCTGGAGCTGTGGCAGAAGGGTTCCCAAAAGTTTTCAACCTTAGGGGGCCACTCCAGGGAAGCATGTTCCTTTGGCTTTGTGTAAATTCTGATGATGTATACACAAAAAAAGCTGGAGTTTTAAGATTCTTTTTTTTTATATAGCCTTCATGAGCTTTCTGAAAAAAATATTTAGCAGAGCCCAGCAGTTGCTTAGATACTAAGATTTGATAATCAAAAAAATCTGATTTAGTTACTAGAAAGAGATTAAATCCTGAAATTTTAGAGAGAGAAAAAAACTAGACACTACACTTCAAAGCAGACGTTTTGGGTTTTTTGCTTCTATTTGTAGGTATCCCAGTTGGTATTTTATTGTTTATGTAAGGCTATAAATATACTCACATTTACATTTATTGCAGACTCACTAGCTTAGTGGTTTGGTACATCTCTTTTGAAACTGACTAACCATAACTTTTTTTTTTTTTTTTTTTTTTCCTTTATCAAACCATTTTTCACTCGATTTCATGGGTTTGTTCTTAAAATTGCCTTTCTAGTTGTTAGTCCCTAGAAACCAAAATGTACTTGTGCTGCTCACACCACTTTTTCTGTGGTTGCCCAACCTCAAGTTTCAGTTCATGTAATTATAATTTTTCTGTGAACTGTCAAGACTTTATTGATGGTCTGCCTTATTTTCTCTGTAAAAACATCTCATAAATCTTGTATATCTTTTTACTTTAATCGGTAATCTTCATTTCACATGAGGTTGACCAAATAAACACTTTAACTCAAAACAAGACGCAACAAAATGTTCATCACACCAATTACATTGTTATATTTTGTTATAATAGTATACAATAAAAATAGTTTTACACTGGCCAACACTCATTTTGGTGCCCCATATGTTGGACCTGTTTCTCTGTATATGTGACCTGCTGATTCCAAAAATGGCACCATTTTTCTCCTATTGGTGTGGTTTTGAAATACAGAACATGTTCCATAAACACTCTGCTCACCCATTAAAAAAATCAGGATATTTTAATGTAGTGTTAATATCTTGTAAACGTGAAGGAAACATATTAAAAATTAAAAGAAAAGTGTACAACATGAAAATCTATTTCATACCAAAAGCACAAGTTTGACACAAACTTTTCAGTCATTCGACACACAAAGAAGCTCTTTTTGTAAGACTTCAAGAGTAGAATCTGTCAGGACAATCCCGCATAAGATTCCAACAATAGTCTGCCATAATGTGTGCATACCATCTTCCTTGGTATCTAGCTTCCATTGTTTTTACATCTTGGCAAATGTTTGCTGCTGGCCCTGCCAGGGCCTTTTCTTTTCTGTATCATCTATCTACAAGAAGTGATGCTGCAGAGGGAAGACCTTGGTGAAGCCGGCCACAAGCAAGCCTGTTTGTAGCATTGCCTCTGCCGGCTGGCTGCCACCACTGCAGCTGCTCTGCGAAACCCACAGGTATTTCTGATCTCAAGAGGGTAGGGTCAGTCGGAAGGACGGAGGCCAGACCCGCGTAGGGGAGGAGGAGTGGACGGGGCAGAAACTTGGAGAAGGCAGGATGTTGGGATGGGGGCCTCAGTGCCTTCAGTCCTCAGCGCAGGGAGTCTGGTCTCAGAAGGAGGCTCAGTGGTTGATCAGTCTTCTGGAGTTGTGGGCGATCTGGCTAGCTCTTTAGGCGTTTCAGGCCATGATTCAGGGTCTACCGACGAGGGTCTTTTCAGACAGTGTCACGGTGGTGGCTTATATCAACAGACAAGGATGTACACGAAGTATTACATTACATTTGTGATTTCTATTCCGCCTGTGCCTTGCGGTTCTAAGCGGATTACAATTAAAAGAGATCAGGACATTACCGATAGAATTACATTACAACGATTTAAGTAAATTACATGTTGTGGTATAGAAATACAAGTATAAGATATCTGGATTTATCGATAGAATAACTTGACAGGGTTCAAGTAGTTACAAGGTTCAGTGGGGAAAACAATATAGGCAGCTGAAGAAAGATACCTAACTTTGAAGGAATCAGTTAAGTGGATACCTAAGGGAGATGCTTATTTAGGAGAAGGTTAAATGGATACCTAAGGGAGATGCTTATTTAGGAGTTTAGATATTTTTGGTAAATGAGGTTCAAGGGGATGACTAGTGTGTTATTTGCTGGGGAGAGTGCATGTGCGATTGGGGAGGGGAATATTAAGTAAGGACGTGTTTTTTGAAAAGAAATGTTTTGATTTCTTTCCGAAACACTTTGATTTGATCATCAGTTTGGTAATGGTGGGGTCAATTTTCGCTGCCTGAGTTGCTAGAAGGCTGTCGTAAAGTTTCGTACGTCGGGTACCATTATGAGGGGGAAGGTGAAAAGATTCTGAGTTCTTCTTGATCTGGGTAGTCGGTAGCGGCAAAGACGGTTGTTCAGGTAATTGGGGGCCATACCATGGGTTACTTTGAAAAGTAAGCAGTAGAGTTTGAATTGAGTTCTTGCTTTTATCGGAAGCCAGTGAGAGTCTACATAGGCGGGTGTGATGTGGTCGAATTTGCTGAGCGAGTAGATGAGTCTGATAGCTGTGTTCTGAACGGTCTGTAGTTGTTTTATCATAGTATTTGGGCAAGGTAGGTAGAGGCTGTTGCAGTAATCTAAGGAGCTGAGTATGAGGGATTGTACAATGATCTTGAAGTGTTCTTTGGAAAAGAATTTTCTTATTTTTCTTAGGTTTCGCATGGTGAAGAATGCTTTTTTTTATGGTTTTGTGTATTTGTGTTTGCATTGTGCAGCCTCTGTCTAGGTGTGTTCCCAGAATTTTGAGAGTATTCTGTATTGGATATTTGATTGTGTTTACATCTAGTTCTGTTAGGGATGGTTTTTGTTCCTTCTCTAGTAGTAGGAATTTAGTTTTCTCTGCATTCAGTTTTAACTTGTGGTTCGTCATCCATTTTTCTACAGTTTCCAATGTTGTTTTCAGGTGTCCGTTGGAGGTGGGGTCTTGGATGTCGAAGGGGAGGAGGATGGTTATATCATCCGCGTAGCTGAAGGATGTAATATTTAGGGCGTCTAGTATTCAGTTGGGGAGTGAGGCGATGATCTTACTTCGGTGGGTGGAAACTCATCTTCCTCTTCTATTGGTGGCTCACATTGTGGGACAGGCAAATGTTCAGCCAGACTTCCTCAGCAGAAACCTGCTCGATCCTGGAGAATGGGAACTGTCCACTCAGGCGTTCAAGCTCATTATGCAGAGGTGGGGTCTCCCGGAAATAAACCTCATGGCCTCATCTTGAAATGCAAAGCTTCCTTGGTTCCTCAGCAAGCGCAGGGAGCGGGATTCAGAGGGGGTAGATGCATTGACTCTTTCGTAGCCACCGGGTTGTCTTCTCTGTTTCCCCCTTGGCCGATGATAGGTTGGGTACTGCATCGCATAGCTTGCTTTCAGGGCACGGTAATCCTAGTAGCTCTGGATTGGCCGCGCCGTCCGTGGTATGCGGATTTGATGGGGCAAGCGGTGGACGAGCCATTGCGGTTCCCAGTGACTCCGGATTTGCTTACCAAGGGCCCAATCAGCATGGAAAATCTGGCCCACTTTGGTCTTATGGCCTGGTTCTTGAAAGGTCGAGTTTGAGGCGTAAGGGATATTTGGAGCAGGTTATGTCTACTCTTCTCCAGGCAAAAAAGAGGTCTGTCTATGTCTGTGGCTTATGCTAGAGTCTGACTGGTTTTCGATACTTGGTGTGGTTCTCAGGGTATTTTGCCCTTCCAGGCTTCTCTTTCTCGCATTCTTTTTTTTTGCAGGATGGAGTGGCCAAAGGATTGGCGTATAATTTCCTTAAAGTTCAAGTGGTGGTCATTGCTTGTTACAGGCAGGGCCGCCATCAGAAATTTCTGGGCCCCTTACTGAGCAATCCTATTGGGCCCCCCACGCACCACTTCCCCCCTGACCCTCCCCTTCTTCCATGGACCGAATACACACATACTTTTCTCTGTCGCCGCACTCTTTGACCAAAAGATTTGTAAGCCTGCAACCACGTCAAGGTAGACTATTTCAGCAGGGCCCTAACCTAACCTAAACTAAACTAATCTATACCTATCTATTCTAAACTAACATATGTCTAATACTGAACTAATAACAAACTAACAAACATCTGCATAATAAATAACTAATAAATAATAGTGCTAGTAGCTATAATTCACTTTTGAATGTAAAATCTCAGTTAAGGATTTCTTTTGACCTTTGTAGGCCAGAAGTAGATCACAATTGCACAATATTTTTTGTAACAAGTATTAAATGTGTGTTTATAAATACTGTAAGCTTAATAAATATATCAGAAAAACTACACATCTGAGCGCATATCTGAACATACACATCTGTATGACCCCATCCTCCTCAGCTTGCCTATAGCTGCATCATGCATGTTAAAAATGTACGATATGTTGATATGTGCACCTTCCTTCCTTCCCATCCATCCTCCTCAGCCTGTCCTTACACATCCACAGCTGCATGTTAATGATGATGTATATGTTATGATGATAAATAAGTGCATATGAGCACATCATTAACATGCAGCTATGGATGAATATAAAAAAGAAACAATATTCTGTACAATTGTCAATTTATAAATCAGCGTCTTCTCCCCACTCTCTCTTCCCCATTTCCCTTCAGAGTCCTCAGCCCACTCTCTCTCCACTTTCCTTCAGCGCACGCACATAAAAACAAGCAAGTAATTTATATCATTTTCATTCTATTCATTCATAGAAATTAAAGTCTAAATAATGCCAGTCACATAACAAAACATGATTTTACAAAAATAATTCCCTGCACAGTCAGGCCTGCAAGGATTACTAGATGATAATTAACATTTTCTCTGCATACAGCGTGCTTTGTGTTTTTAAAATTTTATTGTTGGTAGATCATTTTGACTTGGCCACAAAGGTAAGGGGGAGGGAGGGAGGGGAGCTGCTGAAAGACATTTATATTCCGCGGGTTTTCAAAGAGGTCAAGGCAGATGACTTTATGCAATGTCACCTCAGTAACAACTATACAAAAATAGACAAATATTCCCCCTCCCTTTTTACTAAAACGCGATAGCGGTTTTTAGCGCAGGGAGCTGCGCTGAATGCCCCACGCTGCTCTCAACGCTCATAGGCTCCCTGCGCTAAAAAGCACTATTGCGGTTTAGTAAAAGGGGGCCATAGTGCAAAATATAGACAGCATATATAAATTCTCAAAGTAGACACATTTTGATCACTAAATTGAAAATAAAATCATTTTTCCTACCTTTGGTAATTTCATCAGTCTCTGGTTGCACTTTATTCTTCTGACTGTGCATCCAATATTTCTTCCCTTCTTTCAGCCTCCTGTATGCTTCCTCTCCTCCATACCTCATTCCCTCCCCAAACTTTTTCTTTGTTTCACCCTGCCCCTTCTTTCTTTTTCTCTCTCTCCATACCCCCTTTCTTTCTGTATGTCTTTCTCTCTCTCTCCGTGCCCCATTTTTCTTTGTTTCACCCTGCCCCCTTTCTTTATTTCTGGCTTCCTGTCCCCCCCTTTCTTTGTTTCTCCCTGCCCTCCCCTATGCCACCACCATTGGGAAAATGCTGCCACCGCCACTGGGGAATAGGCTGCCACAGCCGCCATCGGGAACAGGCCAGCGCCGAGTTCACCCTGCTTCTCTTCCCCGTGGGGCCGACCAACTCTCGCCACCCGACGTCAATTCTAACGTCGGAGAGGACGTTCTAGGCCAGCCAGGCAGCGATTGGCTGGGCCAGAACGTCCTCTCTGACGTCAGAATTGACGCGAGTGGCGAGAGTTGGTCGGCCCCACAGGGAAAAGCAGGGAGAACTCGGCGCCGGCCTGTTCCCGATGGCGGCGGTGGCACTCAAGTGGCTAAAGAGCCGCAGTTTGCCTGCCTAGGGAGAACACTGGAGGGTGGCCAGCTGTGCACCCCCTTGGGACGTAAACCCAGGGCGGGGCGGACCGCCCCCCCACCTTGGTATGCCACTATCTGTACCTCACTCCCTCCCTATGACCAAAAATTCTCCTTTCTTCTCTTCCCCGTGTACACAACCATCTCTTTCCCTCCCTTCCTCTCTCCCAAATCCATGCCTTCTGTGTCCAAAAACCCATTCCCTCCCCCACCTCAGCATATCTTTCCCTCCCTTCCTCTCTCCCAAGTCCATGCCTTCTGTGTCCAAAAACCCATTCCATCCCCCATCTCAGCATCTCTTTCCCTCCCTTCTTCTCTCCCAAATCCATGCCTTCTGTGTCCAAAAACCCATTCCATCCCCCACCTCAGCATCTCTTTCCCTCCCTTTCTCTCTCCCAAGTTCATGCCTTGTGTCCAAAACGCACTCCCTCCCCCCTTTTGTGTTCCGCGTTTGCCTCCCAGCCCATCTTTGCAACTTTCTCAGCAAAACGGAGCTTGAGCCGAGAGGCTTGTCTCCTGTTTCCTGCCTGCCCTGCCGCGCACAAATAGCCGACCGGAAATATTCTCCGACGTCGGTGCTGACGTCAGAGGGCAGACTTTGCTTAAGCCCTCCCTCTGACGTCAGCGCTGACATCGGGGAACACTTCCGATCGGCTATATGTGAGCGGCAGGGCAGGTAGGAACAGAAGATGAGCCTCGCGGCTCGAGATGTATTGAACCCCGCGGGTCCCCCGTCCAGCTCTCTCCTGTGCACCTGGGGCGGACCGCCCCTCCTTAGGTACGCCACTGGGACCGGCACCGGTCCGCGGACCGGCGGTTGAAGAACTGTGGCCTAGGACCCTGGGGGAGCCCGGGCCCCCTGTCAGCTCTGGGCCCCTGAATGCAGGACTGGTAGTACTGCCCTGATGGCGGCCCTGGTTACAGGGACAGGGTGTCTCACTCTTCCCTTGCTTCTCAGCCAGATGTAGTTCATTTTCTGAAAGGAGTGCAACCTATTTGTCCACATGTGAAGAGACCCTGTCTGGAGTGGAGCCTTAATTCGTTCTTGGGGGTTACAGAAAGCCCTGTTTGAGCTTTTGTCCATGCGACTCTAAAAGGATGTGACATTCAAAAAAGTGTTTCTAGTGGCCATGGCTTCGGCCCGGTGGGTTTCCGAGTTGCAGGCATTGTCCTGGCGGATTCATCTTTGCGAATTATGGATTCTGGAGTGTCAGTTCGAACAGTTCAGTCTTTTCTTCCTAAGGTGGTATCATCCTTTCATATCAGCCAATCTTTCTTCCTTCCTGCCTTCTGGGAGGAGGACTGGGGGGCTGGGCTGTGGAGTCGAGGAGTCGGAGGAAATTTCGGGTACCTGGAGTCGGAGTCAGAAGTACAAAAAACTGAAGAGTCGGAGTCGGAACATTTATCTACCGACTCCACAGCCCTGCTGGGGGTGGGGGTGGGAGGAGTGTTTTCCTTTCCTGTTTGCTCGATGTCCGTAGGATGCTTCTCCACTATCTGTAGATTAATAATGACTTTTGATGTTTGGATCACCTTTTTGTCTTATTTGAGGGACGCAACAAAGGTATGGTGGCGTCCAAAGCTTCTATTGCCTGGTGGGTCAGAGAGGCAGTTAATTCTGCTTACTTGATGGCAGGAAAGCAGTTGCCTATTCAACCAGAGTGATGGCTACTTCATGGGCTGAGTTCAGGGGGTTTTCCTTGGAAGAAATTTGTTGGTCATCCAAGAATACTTTTTCTAAGCATTACCGGTTGGATGTGGCAGCATATGCGGAGAGGCTGCCTTTGGTGCATCGGTCATTGCAGAGGCGGTGTTTGCTTCCCACCCAGTTTGAGAATTGTTTTGCTACATCGCACTATTCCTCTGGATTCATCTGCTGCTAAGGAAGGAAAAATTATGTTCTTATCTATTAATTTTCTTTCTTTCTTTTAGACATAGCAGATGAATCCAGAGGCCTGCCCCGCCCTTTCTGGATATTTGCTGTTAATTACTCTTTCGGGAGTCTCGGAGGTTGTTATAGTTGATAGTTGTATTCTGTTTTATTACCTTTGAAATTTGTTATGGGAAAGAAGTTTTTTGCATACTGAGCATACTACTGGTTCCAGATGCTTGGCCAAGAGCGATACTGAAGGTGCAGGAGATGTTCCATCCAAGAGGACCACCTGTTAATCAGTTTCTCTATCTCCACCTGCTGGTAGATGTGTGCTATCCCACTAGTTTCTGGATTCATCTGCTGTGTTTAAAGGAAAGAAAATTAACAGGTAAGAACATAATTTTTCCTTTCTGAACTTAGATGGTAACCATGGCTCCACCTCTACATGGGGAATGTATCTGTCTCCCTGGGCAGCATGGCTCCATCTCTATATGGGGAATGACTCTCTGGGCAGCATGTCTCCATCTCCATATGGGGAATGTCTCTCTAGGCAGCATGGCTCCATCTCTATATGGGGAATGTCTCTCTGGGCAGCACGGCTCCATCTCTATATGGGGAATGTCTCTCTGGGCAACACGGCTCCATCTCTGTATGGGAAGCGTATCTCGGCCCCTCTGGGCAGCACGGCTCCATCTTTGCATGGGGAGCGTATCTCGGCCCCTCTGGGCAGCACGGCAGTCTGGACACTTCTTTGGGTTAGGCAGCATGACCTCATTTCAGTCGATGGGCCATGATTTGATGTGGCTAAGACACACAGTTTTCTGGCAGGAAGTCATCTACCCTGCAGTTCCATGCATTCTTAAGTGCAGCTTTCCTTCTCCCTTGATGCTTCTGCTCCATTTTCACCTAGTTCAGTCTTCGAGTGGATGGCTGGAGTGGTTCCATCTCTCACAGTTTGCTCTGTTGACATTTATGGAGGTGGAGAAGTTTTTCTCTCTGTCGAGTTGGTGGACACAGCGATTTTCCTGCCCTCTAGTTAAGATGATTTATTTTATTTATTTATTTATATATTTTTTATTTGGGTGCGGGAGGTCTAGGCTTCAGATACTAGCTGACCTAGTATTGTCTTTGGATCCTTCATGTCTCCATATTTTCTTATTCCACTCCTTTGGAGGTTTGATTGCTTTGCTACATCCCAAACATCTCTGGATTCATCTGCTGCTATTACCTGATAATTTTTTTTTTCCTTTAGTCACAGCAGATGAATCTAGAGTTCAACCCTTGGTGCCCTGTTTCTCTTTGTAGGTCAGGGATTTTCTGGCTGCTTTGAAATGGATTCTTATTGGATGTGTTTCCCATGACTGTGAGAAGGAAGATTTTTGCCTCAGGGTGTTCTTTGCTTGTCCCTGTGCTTTGATGAGAAAAAATGCTGGGCAACTAGGAAACTCACCATCCTATTATGACAGAGCTCAATTTGGTTTTCTATCTCTGTCTGCTGCTGGGTGGACATTAGTCACAGCAGATGAATTCAGAGATGAGTGGGTTATGTCCATCCACCAGCGGGCGGGGATAAAGAACCAAATTGAGCTCAGTCATATAGGATGGTGAGCTTCCTGGTTGTCTAATATTTCTCGTAACAAAACAGAACAAGCAAGGAACACCCTGAGGCAAAGAGCTTCCTCCGTAAGCCCTGGGAAACACATCCATTGCTAATCCAATTCAGAGCAGCCAGAAAATCCTTGACCTAAGGAAGAAAAGAGAAACAAGGCAACAAGAGTAGGACTCTGGATTAGAGAATGACACGGGGACAAATTTGTCTCTGTCCCTGCAGCAACTCAATTTCCGTGTCCCCATCAGTTTTGTCACTGTCCCTGCCCCATTCCTGAAAACTCTGCCTTAACTGCACGAACCTTGAATACTTATGATTTTGAAGTGTTCTGAGGCTTTTTCAGATGAGGACGAAGCTTGCAGGAATGGTGCAGGGACAGGTAAAGAACTTGCAGGGATGGCGATGGGAAAATGAGTTCCCACGGTGATGGGGAAAAATTTGTCCCTGTGTCATTCTCTTCTACTCATTTGCAGTAACTAAAGGGGATGGAACTCCTCTCATATGAGGAAAGACTAAAAAGGTTAGTAGGGCTCTTTAGCTTGGAAAAGAGATGGCTGAGGGGAGATAAGATTGACGTCTCCAAAATCCTGAATGGAGTAGAACGTGGTACAAGTGGATCAATTTGTTCACTCCGTCAAAAATTACAAAGACTAGGAGACACTCGAAGTTACAGGGAAATACTTTTAAAACCAATAGGAGGAAATATTTTTTCACTCAGAGAATAGTTGGGCTCTGGAACACATTGCCAGATGTTTTGGTAAGAGCGGATAGTAGCTGGTTTTAAGAAGGGTTTGGACAATTTCCAGGAGGAAAAGTCCATAGTCTGTTATTGGGTTTTGGCCAGGTACTAGTGACCTGGTTTGGCCACCGTGACAACGGGCTACTGGACTTGATGGACCTTTGGTCTGACTCAGTAAAAAGAAAATTATCCAGTAAGACATCATTTTTCCTTACCTGCTAATTTTTTTTACCTTTTAAACCCAAAGGATCAGTCCAGATCTCACCCTTCTTTTCAGTTGGTAGGCACAGAGTTGTTAGTCTTATGCAAAGATTTTATAGACATTTATTGAAGTGGCAGGAGTTCAAATTCTTTGTACTACTTGCCTATTTGAATACTAAAGGAACCTATTGCACAGCAGCCTTTATGGCATATTCATTAGAATTGACTTTTCTTGCTAGTAGATGAACACATCCACAAGTATGGACTGATGCTTTGTAGGTAAGAACTAATATTTTCCTCCTTTTTAACACATTGTTCTCAGGGAAATATGTATTTAATGTATTATATAATCATTATGCTGTATAAAGTTAGTTTATGGGACATACACTGCAAGTTACATTAGCAAAAGCACACCCACAAAAGAAAACTGAATATACAAAAAATAAAAGGGAGTGACTTATGATGTGTTATGAAAAAAGAGTGACGTTTTATGCTCACCTAATCTTGGTATTATATCTTATCTTTTTTCTTTTTTTTATTTATCATTTTACACAAAAAATTATCATGCATTATATCTTGTACAGTAAGATTGTATCCAAAGTACAATAATAAGAATACATATAACATATTCTCTTACTCTTAAGCAATCTGTAGTCCCCAATTTTTGAATCCAAGATTTTCAAAATAGAGTGACTTATAAATTAAAAAGAAAATAACAATAATAAGCAAATCAAGGTGGCTGAAATCGGAGGGAGTTTCCTAATCATGAGTCAGTTATTATTCCAGTTCTTTCTTTCTCAAGACGTTTCAAAGCCACAAAATTTGTTAGGTGCATTGGATCATTACATTACATTACATTAGTGATTTCTATTCCGCCTGTGCCTTGCGGTTCTAGGCGGATTACAAATTATAAGAGATCGGGACATTACCGAGAGAATTGCAAAACAAAGATTATCCAGAGAAATTACTTAATAGATTATCTAGAGATATTGCATAACCGTGATTCATGTACTTTACATGGTGTGGTAGAGGATTCGATTATAAGAATTACATTTAAGAGAATCAAGTGATAACAGGATATAGTGGAGAATATCAGTATATGCGGGTTACAGACGAGAAGTTACCTAACAATGACGTAAGAAGTTTGTTGGATAGTGAGGTAAATGCTTATTTAGGAATCTGAGTATTTTTGGAGGGAAAGGTTCTAGGAGTTGACTAATGTGATATTCAAGAGAGGGAGAGCTTGTGCGAAAGGGGAGGAGACTAGTTAGTAAGGACGTGTTTTTTGAATAGAAATGTTTTGATTTCTTTTCGAAACTCTTTGATGTCTGTTGTGTTGATCATTAGTTTGGTGATGGTGGGGTCAATTTTCGCTGCCTGTGTCGCTAGAAGGCTGTCGTATAGTTTCTTACGTCGGGTACCATTATGAGGGGGGAAGGTGAATAGGTTTTGAGTTCTCCTTGATCTGGATGAGTGGTAGCGGTATAGGCGGTTGTTTAGGTAACAGGGGGCAGTTCCATGGGTTACTTTAAATAGAAGACAATAGAACTTGAATTGAGTTCTTGCTTTTATCGGAAGCCAGTGAGAATCTACATAGGCGGGGGTGATGTGGTCAAAGAAAACATATTTATCTACACCATGAAGAACAATACATTTGCAGGGAAATCTAAGAAAAATCTTTCCCCCCACTGAAATCACTCCTGGTTTTAACAATAGGAACTGCCTTCTCCGTTTTTGAGTCTCTTTGGTGACATCTGGAAAAATCTGTACTTTTTGTCCTAGGAACTCTTTAGTTCTATTTTTAAAGAACATTTTCATAATCCAGTTCTTATCTGGTACTAAAGCAACAGTAACTAACAGTGTTGCTGGTGTAACCAAGTCCTTTGTAGAAGATTCCAATAAAGTGGATATATCCATTTGTGGTTCCTGCTTATCTTGATTACCCAGTTGCTGTTCCATTTTTCTGACAGGCAAATAATATACTTGGGAAAAGGGCGGAATTAATTCCTCAGAAACTGAAAAGACTTCCAAAAAGTATTTCTTTAACATTTCTCTAGGTGTCATAGATAAGACCCTAGGGAAATTTAGGAACCTTAAATTATTGGCTCGCTGGCCATTTTCAATCATTTCCAGTTTCCACCTAATATTCACACAATCTTTAACCACTGTTTCTTGCACTTGTTTAACCTCCGTTATTTCAAGTTCATTTTTTTCCAACTTTGTTTTAGTTAAAGTTATATCTGCTTGTATTTTATTTAGTTCTTGTTCTTGTTTTTAAATTGTCTTTCCCATTTCTTTAATTTGTGGAGTCAAAGTATTCCCCAGTTTTATTACTAAGTCCCATAGAGACTCCATAGTAATTTCAGTGGGTTTTTTTTACCATAAAGGAACCATTCTCACCTTCCAAAGATGTAGTTTGTTTGTCTTGTTTTTCCTCTCTCTTCTCCGGTGTTCCCAGCGCTTCTGTATCTCTCCCTAGACTCAAAAAGTCCTGGGGGATATCTGTCTCAAGACTCACCGATGAAAGAGCCTCCCGGATAGCAGACCCTATCTCTCCGGACAAGTCTGGTTCCCGTGGTGAGCTGGTGCGCTGTGGCTGGGGAGGAGTATCTCTTGCATCAGGGCTGAGCGTAACCTCCAGCCCAGGGATCCCTCTAGCGACGTCACTCTGCGTCGCCGGTTCCAACGGGCGACTCCCTGATGCCGTTGTCTCCCTCTGAAGCCGATTCAGCATTTGCTCGATAGTGATAGTCGGGGGATTTCCAGAGCGCCGTGAGGCTCCTGCAGCACTTCTCCCCCTCCTTTTCGGCATGAAGAACAGTCACTCAGCCAAGCTGAAACTAAAGGTAAATTCGATTTCACCAAGCTTCTGATGAACGCTTCTGAAATTCAGCCACTCGCGGCCATCTTGGATTGAGTCCGGGTCTCTATATCTTATCTTATGGTGTAATAGTCTCTCTGGTATTTCAAAACATAAATTATTTTTAAAAATTTAAGCTCCAAGTTTTAAAAATTGTATTTTAATTCAATATTGTAGAACCTCGTGGCTTATTTTGAGCTTTTACATTGCTATCATACTTGTTGGATAAGAAATGTCCTAACAGGAATGAGGATCCAAGATGGCCGCATGAGAGGTTGTTTGAGTTTCACTCTCCCTGAAGCTCCTTAAAATCTCCGTGTACTTCTAAATTTTTTACCTGTTTTGAACAATGCCGAAGAGGAGGGGACGCAGCGCTGCTGGAGCCTCGCAGCGCTCCAGAATGGCCATCTTCGGGAATATAGAGGAGCTGATGCGGAGAATGCAGGGCACGCCGGCGGCTTTGGGGAGTTCCCCGCGGGAGACGCACAGTGGAGGCGCGTCTGTGTCGCTCTCCATGGGGCCGGAGACATCGTTGAGCCCCGAAGCAAGAGCACCTCCCCCACGCCCTCAGTCAACCAGTTCCCCGCGAGAGGAGGTACTTCCTGCAGTCGGAGTTCACCTCCTCCCGGAGGCTAAGGAGAACAACGGGGGAACTGTGTTGCAGGACTCCCTGCCGGTGCAGAGGAGTCTGAGCGAGGAAACTGAGGAGGAAGCGCTGGGGGATGAGAGAATTCGACAGACTGCCATTGAAGACAAGTTGCCAGAGGGTGAGCTAATTAAATTAAAATCACAAACTTTTTTCAACTTGAGAAGCCCCGAGAGGTTACATTAGATTCTCTGTGGGATCTTGTGGCCAATTTGGCAAGATCTATTAACCCACAACTACAACAACTAGAAAAGAATCTTAATAACCATGAGACTGAGATTAAAAACTTAAAGACTGGATTAGAGGACTCAAAAACTTCAGTACAGAATGTCTGTCAAGAATTAAAAGTCTCCCAACAAATTACTGAGACATTAATTAAAGACAATATTAACCTAAGAAGGAAGATGGAGGCAATGGAAAATTTTTCTCGTAATAATAACCTCAGACTGATAAATTTCCCTAGGGTTTCTATGATAGCCCCAAGGGAAATGCTGAAACGTTATATGACGGAAGTATTGGAACTTCCTGAAGAGTCGTTACCACCATTTACACAGGTCTATTACCTTCCAAATAAGACTCAAGACCAACAACAACAGAAAATGGGACCTGATTTAATGAACATATCTAATATTTTGGAAATGTCTGATAGAGAATTAGTGACCCCAGCCACTTTACTTTTGACAGTAGCTCTCGCACCAGATAAAAACTGGTTGCTGAGACTTTTCTTTAAAAATAAACAAAAATAATTTTTAGGTTGTAAAATTCAGATGTTCCCAGACTTGGCTAGGGACACACAGAGAAGGAGACGAGAATTCTTGTTAAGGAAACCTGGTGTTATATCTCTGGGGGCGACTTTTTACTTGCGACATCCATGCAAATGTGTTATTAATTATCATTCTCATAAATATGTTTTCTTTGAGCCATCTCAACTGACAACCTTTCTTTCAACTGCATCTCTGGAGAAAGAAAGTGCTTAGTTTAAGAAGGGTGCTTTAATCTCATTCAACTAGTTATTACTTGGTTTATATATAATTACTTTGATTCGCCTACTTCCCCTCTTGGATCTTATTGTACTTGACTTGAGTAGAAATTTATGCTTACATTTGATATTTCTTTATATATGTTTTCAATTGTATTAATTTCATGCTGAATTTCCTTTCTGTACAAGTTTTATGCTTGATTATATTGAAAAATTCAATAAATATTAAATAATAAAAAATAAAAAAAAAGAAATGTCCTAACATTTAAAATAATTTAACTTCCTATAAATTCTGTAAAGAGAAATAATACAATTTTATTGTTAGGATTGTTCCAGAGCAGTGTTCCAGTTTATGAACTGATATATGTATGCAATCTGATCCAGGGTGTTTGTTTATAGCCATTTGTCAATGATCCAGTACTTTACTCTTTAGCATCTCCCCCTTGGTAGTGGTGTACTGTGCTCTTCATGGATGGCAGAAAAAAGGTGCAAGTCCTTATGCTCTTAGTAAAGGGAAAGGAGCAGATTTGAGTAACACTTCAGAAGATGAATAATCTAATCTCCTCGAGACTTTGCATTAAAGCATCAGGGTTGCACTTAGCTGCCTTGTGTGTTTGGTTTTGGGTTGGTTTGTTTTGGGAGGGTTTTTTTGTATGGTTCTCTACCATCTGTGCAAAAAAAGCTAATAAACTTCATTATCCCAGGACAAGCAGGCAGCATATTCTCACGAATGGGTGACGTCACCGACTGAGCCCCGGTACAGACCACTTTAAAAGTGCATTGCCACTTTAAGTGTTTACAAAGTTCACGATAGCCCGAACCGCGCGAGTGCCTTCCCACCTGATGTAGGGCGCGCGGTCCCTCAGTTTCTTAGTTTCTGTAGAGCTAAGAAGTTGCTCTTCAACGGCCATCGATAGTTTTTTGCTGCCTTCCCACTCACACAGCTTATTTTCTGACTTTTTTTGTCAGTACAGTGGTGCCTCGCATAACGGCCGCCTCGCACAGCGGACGCTGCGCACAACGAACTTTATGTCGTGATCCGTATAACGTACTTCGTTTCACACAACGAAGTCGCCCGAGCTGCATCCTTCCGGGGTTCCTGCGGGGTTGGATCGCAGCGGGGTTGGTCGAGGGTAGTCTCCTTCTCCTTACCTGCCCTGTCGCAGCACACAGCCGAACGGAAATCTTCCCGATGTCAGCGCTGACGTCGGAGGGAGGGCTTAAGCAAAGCCCTCCCTTCCTCCGACGTCAGCGCTGACATCAGGAAGACTTCCGGTCGGCTGTGTGCGGCTGCGGCAGGGCAGGTAGGAAGAAGGCAATGGCGAACGAAAGAGGGGGGAGGGGGCGGTCCGCCCCGAAGAATGTGCACAGCTGGTCAGGTCCCCCGATCGACCGACAACAGGCCCGGCCGACAAACCTCCCTGCCCTGTAGCCGCGAATCTAAATTACCTCTTACAGCAGCTTCAATAATCCAGCTGCTGTAAGAAGGTAATTTAGATTCGCGGCTACAGGACAGGGAGATTTGTCCGACCGGGCCTGTTCTGTTGTCGGTCGGGTGCAAAAGCGCCACAAAGGTGGAGGCAGGGAGGGAGGAAAGGTGGAGTGGAGAAGAAAAGACGCTTAAGGGGGGAGAAGGCCGCTGAAAGCACATGTTGGAGCAGGGGATGAGAGGGAGGGAGAGAAGGGGAAATATTGGACAAGGGCAGAAGGGATGCTAAATCATAGGGTGACAGGCAGAGAGAACAACAGGAAAAAGAGTGGAAGCAATCTTGAACCCTGAGGGTGAGGGCAGAGAGAGGTGGTGAGATGATTGATCATGGGGAGAGGGACAAAAGGGAATAGAGATGGGATAGGAAGATAGTGGAAGTAAAAGGACAGGGAGATGTATGTTTTTAGATGTATCTAAATAAAAATAATAACAAAAAATTTATCTTTTTTATGTCATCTTAGCATATTTTATGCTGCAGAACGAATTATTTTTTTTTACATGTATTCCTATGGGAAAACGCGTTTCACATAACGAACGTTTCACATAACAAACTTGCTCCTGGAACCAATTAAGTTCGTTGTGTGAGGCACCACTGTATTCATTTTCTTTCTTTCATTTTTACAGTGTAAAAAAAACTTTTCAAGCCTCAACCTTCAATTTTGCCGAGGCCATTTTTCCCTCAATGTCCCGTCCTCAAACGGGTTTTAAGAAGTGCGGACGGTGTGCTCGTCCAATTTCCATCACAGATCCACTTCGCTGGTGTCTCCAGTATCTGGGACCAGAGCACAGGGCTGAATCTTGCACTCATTCCTCCCTCCAGAAGAGAACCCTTAAAAATCATCAGATTCTGCAACATCTCCTCTTCGGTCCCATTATGGAGAATGATTCGATACCAGCACCGGTGTTGGTGTCTGCAACGAAGTCGATACCGCGACATCCAACATAGATGGAATCATCTTCGGTGTCGCATGTAAGTGGGTAAGCTGGCTAAGAAGCCTTCCCCCACCCTTTCGGTTCCTCAGGTCACTTCAGCAGTGAGCCAAGTCCTGCAGACCACAAGGAGACCCAAAAAGCACGCGGTTCCTATTGTGGTGAGTGCCTCGACATTGGCCGCCTCATCACCTGAGTGCAGAGTCGCACCGACGGTACTGGCAAAAAAGCCAGCGTTACTAACTAATGGAAACTCTAATCAAACACCAATTAGATATGATCCTGGACGAGGAGAATCTGCGGGATCCCCGTCAGCATGGATTTACCAAGGGGAAATCCTGCCAATCCAACTTGATCAGCTTCTTTGACTGGGTGACGGGGAAGCTCGATGTTGGAGAGTCCTTGGACATTGTATACTTGGACTTCAGCAAAGCATTTGATAGTGTCCCCCACCGCAGGTTATTGTGCAAAATGAGTTCAATAGGATTAGGTGACACTTTGACTAAATGGGTTGGGGACTGGCTTGGTGGTAGGCTTCAGAGGGTTGTGGTAAATGGCACCCCCTCTGTAACAACGGCAGTGATCAGCGGAGTGCCGCAGGGCTCGGTCTTGGGCCCAATCCTTTTCAATATCTTTATAAGAGACTTGACTGAGGGGCTTCGCGGCAAAATAACGTTATTCGCCGATGACGCCAAACTGTGTAACATAACAAGCAAGAGCACAACGGACAATATGAAACACGACCTACTCCTATTGGAGCAATGGTCTAGGACCTGGCAACTGAACTTCAATGCCAAGAAATGCAAAGTCATGCACCTTGGCAGTCAAAATCCATGCGAGACTTACACCCTAGGGACTTGGGGGTAATCATCAGTGAAGACATGAAGGCTGCCAATCAAGTGGAGCGGGCTTCATCTAAGGCTAGGCAGATCATGGGATGTATACGTAGGAGTTTCGTCAGCCGCAAGCCTGAAATCATTATGCCATTGTATAGATCCATGGTGAGGCCTCATCTGGAATACTGTGTACAATTCTGGAGGCCTCATTACCGCAAGGATGCACTGAGGCTTGAGTCGGTCCAGCGAATGGCCACCCGGATGGTCTCGGGACTCAAGGATCTCCCGTACGAGGAACGGCTGGATAAATTACGGCTATACTCACTCGAGGAACGCAGAGAGAGGGGAGACATGATCGAGACATTCAAATACCTCACGGGCCGTATCGAGGTAGAAGAAGATATCTTCTTTTTCAAAGGTCCGACGGCGACAAGAGGACATACATGGAAAATCAGGGGCGGGAAATTGCACGGCGACACCAGGAAATACTTTTTCACCGAAAGAGTGATTGATCGCTGGAATAGACTTCCACTTCAGGTGATCGAGGCGAGCAGCGTGCCTGATTTTAAGAAGAAATGGGATCGTCACGTGGGATCTCTGCACAGAGATAAATAGGGGAGGGTCATTGGGGTGGGCAGACTAGATGGGCCGCGGCCCTTATCTGCCGTCTTTTTCTATGTTTCTATGTTACTAGTGCACACTCTCAAGCAGCAAATTCAAGAACTGCTGCGGGAGGAGTTAAAGGAGCAGTTACAGCTCTTACTCCCTGTTATGGCGACGCTGGCTTCTCCAGTGCCAGTCACAGTCAGGTCTGAGTCTTCCATTTCGGCACCGACAGTAACAGACTCGGCACCGGCATTACAGAAGTCTTCATCGGTGCCGTCTGGGTTGGTTAGCGACTCGATGTCAGAGACAGCTTGACACAGTTCTTCTTCATAAACATCTCCCGAGACAGTATCAGTCAAATCGGGTAAAGCCTTGAAGAAGATGAAACATGGAACCATCGACACCTGGTGCTCAACACCACCTTCCACCCAGACGGGGCTCTGATCTCTGGGGGTGATTCTGAGGAGCCTATTCTTTCTGATGATGAAGACTCTCAATTCCCATCTTCTCAAGAGCCTTCTCAAAAAATGGAGTCTTTTTTTTTTTTTTTTCTTTCTCCAAATTTTTGAAAGAAATGTCAAACTTTCTATACCCCTTGAAGCTGACTCAAGAAAATCTAAACATGACATCTTGCGGGAGACCTTTTACAAAAATTTAGAAACTCCTTTGACCTCGCAAGCTTGATTCACTATATAGGGTAGTTCCCATTCCGGGCTTTGACAAGTCTCAGCTCCCTCATGAATCTCTCCTGGTGGAGTCCACGCTTAAAATCTGCAGGAGCCAGTGTTTATGCTTATGTCCGTCCTGGCAGAGAGGGCAAGGCAATGAATTGCTTTGGCAAACGATTATATCAAAATGCCATGATTGCCAACCGGTCTGGCAACTATGCCTTCCATTTCTCTTTCTATCTGAAACCAAGTGGCCACTTTTCAGAAATACTTACCTGATCGCAAATACATGGTACGCTCTATCTATGACACTTTTGAGCTAATATCTCGTGCTGTGGCTATGCGGCGCTTAGCCTGGCTTAGGGTATCGGAGCTTGATGTTAACCACCAGGATCAGCTCACTAATGCTCCTTGTTTGGACGATGAACTTTTTGGGGCTTCCTTAGATGCAACCACCCAAAAGTTATCAGCCCATGAAACCAGTTGGGATACTCTGGTAAAAACCAAGAAAAAACCTCCACCTGCTCACCCTTTCAGGCAACAGTCTTCATATCAGTGTCAATTTGCTGCAAACCCTATGCCGCCACCTCAGTCTCAACCTCGGAGTCAGAGGCAACAACAGCAACAACCACGTCAACAACAGCAGAAACAGCAGGCTGTACCACCTAAATCTACACAGACTTTTTGACCTGTTTTTCAGGAGCATAGCCAATCTCAACATTTCTCAAACTTTACCTCAGCCCATCGGAGGTCGTCTTCAGCTCTTCATCAGTCGTTGGGAACTCATCACATCGGACCTCTGGGTCCTCAACATCATTCGTCAGGGTTACTCTCTAAATTTTCAGTCTCTTCCACCAGACAATTCTCCAAGAGAGTCTGCTTTGGACCCTGCTCAGTCCTTCCTTCTATTGAATGCCATCAAGAAAGTTCCCTCATTCAGCAGGCCCGGGGTTTTTACTCCTGTTACTTCTTAGTCCCCAAGATAGGACTGAGACCTATCCTGGATCTCAGAGCTCGCAACAAATTTCTAGTCGAGGAGAAATTCAGGATGCTATCCCTCACCCTGCTATATCCTTTCCTCAATCAGAATGACTAGCTATGCTCCCTGGATCTCAAGGATATCCCAATTCAGCCGGCTTCCAGGAAGTATCTCCATTTTCAAATCAATCACTGTCATTACCAATAAAAGGTACTTCCCTTTGGTCTGGCGCCTTCTCCAAGAGTCTTCACAAAGTGCCCTAATTGTGGTGGCCGCCTCTCAGATCACACAGCGTTCAAGTCTTTCCTTACCTGGACAACTGGTTGATCAAGGCTGTTTCATCTCAGGAAGTGGTCCAAGTAACATCTCAGACCATCTTTTTTTCTCCAGGTTCTAGGATTCGAAGACAACTTCCCCAAATCACATCTCATTCTGACTCGACGTCTGCAATTCATTAGGGCAATCCTAGATACCATTCTCATGAGAGCGTTTCTTCCGCCATATCGCCTTCAGACTCTCATCCATCTTTATCAGCAATTGCTTCCTCTTCAAACCATCTCTGCCAGACACATGATAGTTCTTCTAGGCCACATGGCTTCAACTGTTCATGTCACACCACTGGTAAGACTACATCAGTGGTTTCAGGCAACGGATCGTCTCTCACAACATATATCTGTGACATCATCTCTTCTGCAGTCACTTCAATGGTAGATGACCTCCAATCTATTCAGAGGTCTCCTTTTCCATTTACCTCCCCATCACAACATCATCATGACAGATGCATCCCTTTATGCCCTGGGGGGGCTCATATGGACGATCTGCAGACTCAGGGTCTTTGGACCACCAGGGATCGGAAATTTCACATCAATTTCCTAGAACTCAGAGCGATGTTTTATGCCCTCAAGGCTTTTCATAATCATTTTTGCCCTCAAGTCCTCCTCCTTTGTACGGACAATCAAGTAGCAATGTACTACAGCAACAAGCAAGGAGGCACGGGCTCTCTCCTGTTATGCCAGGAGGCCCAGAAAATCTGGACTGGGGTGACAGCTCGCAATCTGTTCTTGAAGTCTGTCTACATTCAAGGGGAGAAGAATTCCCTAGCAGACAACCTCAGCAAAATTCTTCAGCCTCACGAATGGACTCTCGACTCTGCAACTCTCCAGTCCATCTTTGCTCAATGGGGCACTCCTCAAGTGGACTTGTTTGCGGCTCCTCACAATCACCAGTTGCCCCAGTTTTGTTCCAGACTTTCCTCTCCTTCTGGCAGCAGATGCTTTTCTCCTGGATTGGATGGGCCTGTTTCTATATGGATTATCTCCACTTCCTCTCATGTTGAGAACTCTGTTCAAACTTAAGAGGGAAGCAGCCACCATGATTCTCATTACTCCACGGTGGCCCAGGCAACATTGGTACTCCCTTCTACTTCAACTCAGCTCTAGGGATCCTATACCTCTTCCAGTATTTCCTACTCTGCTTACTCAGAATCAGGAATTACTTCTACATCCCAACCTGCAATCATTACACCTGGCAGCTTGGTTTTTCTCTGGCTGTATCCATCTCTCTTACATCTTTCTCAGCCTGTTCGTCAAATTCTGGATGCATTCAGGAAACCAGCCACCCAGCAATGTTATCAACAAAAATGGACTCTTGTTTTCGTCCTGGTGTCGTCTTCATCATCACGATCCAACATTCTACAGTGGATATGGTGTTGGATTATCTGCTTCATCTGTTTGACTCTGGTCTCAAGTCTACATCTATCAAGAGTCCATCTCAGTGCTATTAAAGCTTTTCACATGCCAGTCGAGGGTAAACCTCATTCTTTGGTTTCCAGGTTTATGAAAGGACTTTTCAATGTGAAACCACCTCTTAAGCCTCCACCTGTCGTCTGGGACCTTAATGTGGTTCTTTCTAGCTTAATGAAGCCACCATTTGAACCAATGGCCACAGCTCATCTTAAGTTTCTTACCTGGAAATTGTCTTCCTTATTGCTCTCACCTCTGCCAGGAGGGTCAGTGAGTTACAAGCATTAATAGCAGATCCACCCTTCACAGTTTTTCATCATGACAAGGTGGCTTACGTACACATCCAAAGTTTCTTCTAAAAATTGTCACTGAATTTCACCTCAATCAGTCAATTGTTCCACCAGTGTTTTTCCCTAAACCTCATTCTCATGCTGGAGAAACTACTTTGCATACTTTGGACTGTAAGTGGGCTTTGGCCTACTACATTGACCGGACAAAGCCACAACGAACATCTCCCCAACTTTTCATCTCTTTTGATCTAAACAAGTTGGGACATACTGTATCCAAGAGAACGATTTCAAACTGGCCAGCTGCCTGCATCTTGTTCTGTTATGCTCAGACTGGACTGACACTGGAGAGTTGTGTTACAGCCCACAAAATTAGAGCTATGGCAGCTTCTGTTGCTTTCCTCAGATCTACTCCCATTGAGGAAATCTGTGAAGCTGCCACCTGGTCCTCAGGTCATACATTCACTTCTCATTACTATCTGGACTCTTTCTCCAGACAGGATGGGCACTTCGGCCAATCTGTATTGCAAAATTTATTTTCTTAGGCCAACACTCCCACTATCCCATTTCTGTTAGCTTGGAGGTCATCCATTACTTACTGTAACAGGTGTTATCCCAGGACAAGCAGGCAGGTATTCTCACTAGTGGGTGACGTCATCCGACGGAGCCCCGATGCGGACGTCTCACAAGCATACTTATAGAAATTTTAGAAGTTTCGAGTCGCCCACACCATGCATGCGCGAGTGCCTTTCCGCCCGATGTCTCCTCAGTTCTTACTTTTCCGCGGAGCCGAGAAGTCCATCTTCGATTCTCTGCGCGAAGTAACTTCACTTGTGCCTTCTAAGTCCGCGGTTTTGGGTTCTTTTACTCATCATCATTGATTTTTGTCGTGTTTTCTTGTTTTTCCAAAAAAAAAAAATTTTCCTTCCGTTCGACCGGGCAGGCCACGTGGCCGCAGCCCCGTGGCTTCGACCTAGCGGTGGAGCTTTTTTGGCCTATGTCCCGGCCTATCAGCGGTTTTAAGAAGTGTGTCAAGTGCCAGGGCGCGATTTCGCTGACGGACCCTCATCCACGCTACCTTCAGTGTCTCAGGCCTCAACACCTTCCGAAATCGCGCCACACTTACAGCACGTGCGTTCATGCGTCGTTGCGTCTTGTGGGAGTCGCTGTTCAGCATGGAGGCTTCGTCGGAGCTGACCTCATCGAAGAGCGCCAAGCCTTCGACTTCTGCCTCGACTCTTCCGTCTTCCACCTCTGCGGCCCCGAGTCTCCTCAAGCCTGCTTCGTTTGTGCCAGCTTCGCCTCCGCCGCCTGCTGCGGTGCCTTCCTCTGCCGCCTCAGGTCAGATAGCTAAGCAGCCCATTCCCCCTGTGGTGCTCAAGGTGTCCAAGGCTTCTATGTCCAAGCACCTGGATGCCAGGGATCCCGATGTCCGTACAGGAGGTCCCATTCCGAATGCAGATCCCTCCTTGCCGGCGTCGTTCCAGACCTTGCTGGAGAAGCAGTTCATCGAGCTCTTTACTACTATGGGGCCGAAGCTTCTCTCCCAAATCCAGCCTGGGCTCGCGGGGGCCTCCCGCGAGGTCAAGCCACCTCCGGTTCCTCCACGTCGTACACTCTTGCTGCAGGGAGCTGAGTCTCTGCGAGTGTCTGGTCTGGCATCGATGCATGCATCGCAAGGAGCAGAGTCTTTGCCCATGCCTCCATTAGAACCGATTCACTCAATGCAAGGAGTAGAGTCTTTGCGAATGCCTCCGTTGGAACAGATTCCCTCGATGCCAGGAGCCGAGTCTCTGCGAGGGCCTCCTCCGGAGCCGATGCCATCGATGCCGAGCCTCGAGGCTTGGCGGGTGCCACCTCTGCTTCGATCCACCGCCTCCAGCCCCATTCACTCGCTGGAAGCCTTGTCGGTGTCTCGCTCACCTCGACGGTCGAGGCCTACTTACAGGCACAGTTCTGGCCATCGCTCGAGGCATTCTTCGAGGCATTCATCGAGGCATGTCTCGCCTCGTCGGAAGTAGCCTTTCATCGAATATTTGCCTCCGGAGTCTTCACCTCCTCCTATGCCGGAGCTCAAGGACATTTTGGGATCATTTTCTCCCTGCCGATCCCCGCCTCATTGGACCCGGAGGCCTCGTCATCCTCGAGTTCTTCTTGAGGCCCTGCTCTGGCTGACCAGCTGTCTTTTTCCTCTTTCCTCCGACAGATGGCTGTAGATCTGGACATTACCCTGGACACGGGGTCCAAATTTTCCAAGGAATATTTGGAGACGATTCATCTCCTTCAACCACCTGCTGAGTCCCTCCGGCTTCCTTTGCTTAAGCTGCTGGACCAGACCTTCATGCGCTGTTTCGAGACTCCGTACTCCATCCAAGCTGTTCCGGGGAAATTGGATGCCAGGTACCGCACAGTTCACCACAAGGGATTCGATGGGGCTCAGCTCTACTGGTGGAATCCTCCTTGAAGCGGTCTCACCCTTCCCAGGTCTATGCCACCGTTCCATCTGGCTGGGAGGGCAAGACCAGGGACAGATTTGGCAGGCGCATCTACCAGAACTCGATGATGGCCTCTCGAGTCCTGAAATACAGTTTTCATTTTGCCACCTACTTTGAGTTTTTCCTCTTAGTTCTGCAAAAGTTTCTGCCCTGTTTGGACTCGCAAGCTCACTTCGAGTACCAGGAAGTTCTGGCTTCTTTGTCCCAACTGCGGCTCCAGATGATGCAGTCTTCTTATGACGCTTTTGAGCTCTCGGCGAGGGCTGCTGCTTGTTCGGTGGCCATGCGACGCCTGGCGTGGCTTAGGACCATCGATATGGACCCGAATTTTCAGGACAGGCTGGCTAACGTCCCGTGTGCTGGAACTGACCTCTTCGATGAGTCCATCGAGGCGGCGACCAAGAAGCTGTCGGACCACGAGAAGTCTTTCCAGTCAATTCTCCGTCCGAAGCCCAAGCCTGCTACTCCTTGTCCATCACGCCCCGCCTTTGATCTACCAGCGGCGTTACCCACCGAAACAGGCACCTACCATCCGTCAGCCTGTTAAGAGACAGCACACGCCGAAGCAGCAGCAAAAACCTTCGACTTCTGCTGTTCCCAAGGCTCCTCAGCCTTTTTGACTGTCTCGTAGAGAGCATAACTGCCTTCGTTCTGCCCTCCCCTGTTTTTCCCATTGGAGGTCGTCTCCGTCATTTTTACCATCGATGGACGACTATCACCACCGACCTCTGGGTCCTTTCCATCGTAAGGGATACTCTCTTCAGTTCCATCAAGTTCCTCCGGAACATCCTCCAAGAGAGTATCCTTCTCTTCTTCAGGAAGCTCAGGCTTTGTTCTGGCTTCGGGCTGTCGAGCAAGTCCCTTTGGACCAACGGAACAAGGGTTTTTACTTCCGGTGCTTCCTTGTTCCAAAGAAGATGGGCGATCTGCGTCCTATTTTGGACCTCAGGGTGCTCAACAAGTTTCTGGTCAAAGAGAAGTTTTGCATGTTAACTTTGGCTTCTCTCTATCCCCTCCTCCAGCAGAACGACTGGTTATGCTCTCTGGATCTCAAGGAGGCCTACACTCATATTCCCATCCATCCGGCCTCTTGACAATACCTCAGTTTTCGGGTGGGACATCTTCATCTTCAATACCGAGTGCTTCCTTTCGGCCTGGCTTCGTCTCCCAGAGTCTTCACCAAGTGCCTGGTTGTAGTGGCCGCAGCACTCAGGAACCACGGTCTCCAGGTGTTTCCCTACCTCGACGACTGGCTCATCAAGGATTCCACTTCTCAGGGAGTCGTCCAGGTGACCCGAAGGACAATCTGGTTCCTGCAGAGTCTGGGATTCGAGATCAACTTTCCAAAATCCCATATGCAACCTTCCCAGACTCTTCCCTTCATTGGAGCTGTTCTGGATACCATTCAACTCGGGGCATTCCTTCCTCCGCAATGCCTGGATGCCCTTCTTCGTCTTTGCCATTCAGTGTCCTCTCGCCCATCCATCTCGGCGAGATACATGATGGTTCTTCTGGGCCACATGGCCTCCACAGTACACGTGACTCCTTTTGCCAGACTTCACCTCAGAATTCCTCAGTGGACCCTGGCATCTCAATGGACGCAGGTATCCGACCCTCTGACTCGCCACATCCAGGTCACTCCTGCTCTGACACAGTCTCTTCGCTGGTGGATGCTCTCTTCCAATCTCTCCAGAGGTTTGCTATTTCACATGCCTCCCCATCAGAAGGTTCTCACGACCGACTCCTCAACCTATGCTTGGGGGGCTCATCATGATGCTCTGCGCACTCAAGGCTATTGGACCAGTGCGGACCGCTTGTGTCACATCAATCTACTGGAACTCAGAGCGATTTTCAATGCTCTCAATGCTTTTCGGCATCTCCTTTACGACATGGTGGTTCTCATTCGCACGGACAACCAGGTCGCCATGTATTATGTCAACAAACAGGGAGGCACGGGATCGGCCTCCCTCTCAGGAAGCTCTGAAAGTCTGGGATTGGGCAGTTCACCACAACACCTTCCTCAAAGCTATCTACATTCAGGGGGCGGAAAATGCCTTGGCGGATAACTTGAGTCGTCTTCTACAGCCTCACGAATGGACCCTCCATTCCACACATCTTCTCTCTGTGGGGAACGCCTCAGATAGACCTCTTTTCAGCCCCCCACAACTTCAAATTGCCTCAGTTCTGCTCCAGGATCTACACTCCTCACCGCCTCGAGGCAGATGCTTTTCTTCTGGACTGGAGGAATCTCTTTCTGTATGCGTTTCCTCCGTTTTCTCTCATTCAAAAGACTCTGGTCAAGCTCAGGTCCGAACGGGCCACTATGATTCTGATTGCTCCTCGGTGGCCCAGACAACCTTGGTACTCCCTTCTACTTCAGCTGAGCAGCAGGGAGCCCTTCCTTCTACCAGTGTTTCCATCTCTGCTTACGCAGCATCAGGGATCTCTACTTCATCCCAACTTGCAGTCACTACACCTGACAGCTTGGTTCCTCTTAACGTAACACCCCTTCAGTTTTCCCAGGCTGTGAGGGATGTTTTAGAAGCTTCACAGAAGCCTGCTACCAGACAATGTTATTCCCAAAAGTGGACTAGATTTTCTGCATGGTGTTTTTCTCGTCATAAGGAGTCCCAACATGCCTCCTTATCCTCTGTGTTGGACTATATTTTGCACCTATCTCATTCTGGTCTTAAGTCTACAACGATCCGAGTCCATTTGAGTGCGATTGCTGCTTTCCATCAGCCTCTTCAAGGGAAACTTCTTTCTGCTCATCTTGTGGTTTCCAGATTCATGAAAGGACTTTTTCATGTCAACCCTCCCCTCAAACCGCCTCCAGTGGTTGGGACCTCAATGTTGTTCTTTCTCAGCTTATGAAGCCTCCCTTTGAATCTCTTAACAAGGCTCCTCTGAAGTATCTCACTTGGAAAGTGGTGTTTCTCATTGCCCTCACTTCTGCTCGTCGAGTCAGTGAGCTTCAAGCTTTGGTTGCTGATCCCCCTTTTACAGTGTTTCATCATGACAAGGTAGTCCTTCACACCCATCCCAAATTCCTCCCCAAAGTGGTCTAGGAATTTCATCTGAATCAATCCATTGCTCTTCCAGTGTTTTTTCCAAAGCCTCATTCTCACCCTGGAGAATCAGCTCTTCATACTCTGGACTGTAAGCGTGCTTTGGCTTTCTACCTGGAACGCACCAAGTCACACAGAACTGCTCCTCAACTTTTCATCTCCTTTGACCCGAACAAGTTGGGACGTCCTATCTCTAAGCGCACCATCTCCAACTGGATGGCGGCTTGTATCTCTTTCTGCTATGCCCATAAGGTCAGAGCAATAGCAGCCTCTGTAGCCTTCCTCAGATCGACACCAATTTGAAGAGATTTGTAAGGCTGCTACTTGGTCCTCGGTTCATACCTTCACTTCTCATTATTGTCTGGGTACTTTCTCCAGACGGGATGGACAGTTTGGCCAAACAGTATTACAAAATTTATTCTCCTAAGTTGCCAACTCTCCCACCATCCCATTGTGGTTAGCTTGGAGGTCACCCACTAGTGAGAATATCTGCCTGCTTGTCCTGGGATAAAGCAATATTGCTTACCGTAACAGTTGTTATCCAGGGACAGCAGGCAGCTATTCTCACATCCCACCCACCTCCCCTGGGTTGGCTTCTCTGCGTGAGGAGACACGCCCGGTGCATCGGGCGGGAAGGCACTCGCGCATGCGTGGTGTGGGTGACTCGAAACTTCTAAAGTTTCTACAAGCAAGTATGCTTGTGAGACGCCCGCATTGGGGCTCCGTCGAATGACATCACCCACTAGTGAGAATAGCTGCCTGCTGTCCCTGGATAACAACTGTTACGGTAAGTAACATTGCTTTATCCAGGGACAGCAGGCAGATATTCTCACATCCCACCTTCCTCCCTGGGTTGGCTTCTTAGCTGGCTTATCTTAACTGAGTGACCGCGCGCCCTATGTCGGACGAGAAGGCACTCGCGCATGCACAGTTCGGGCTATCGTGAACTTTGTAAACACTTTTAAAGTGGTCCATACTGGGGCTCTGTCGGTGACATCACCCATTCGTGAGAATATCTGCCTGCTGTCCCTGGATAACACCTGCTAGTAACTGTGCTGTAGCATGGATTTAATTGTGCTAATGTGTGCCTGAAGCTTTGCACATAGCTTGTGTGGAGTATACATTCTTACATAGGGCATACACAAAATTGTGTGCAAAGTCTAGCACATTTTATTACATAGGCCTCTTAGATTGCCAGACCTCCAAGAACAAGGAAATATTTACTATATCTGAATAACATCTAGAACTACTTCTAAAAAAAACATGAGAAATCCAAAGCCCCCTTCCTTTACCCATTTACATAGAATATTGTGTGTGATATATTTCAATAAGTGACTCTTTGGTTTGTTTGATTTTATGTTACAAATTTGTACACTATTTTTAGTGACTTTATTAAGGCTGTGAATGCAGTCTAAAACAACAGTAAATTTAAACATATGAGTAAATTACTCCCTTTTCGGTGTTTTGTTATCTTAGTAATTTAGTGTGTGTGTTTTTTTTTGTTTTTTTTGTCTCATCCTTTCCCAGCAAAGAAGATGAATAATCTTTCCTTTAGTGAATTGTGCTGCCTGTTCTGTTGTCCACCATGCCCAGGGAAGATTGCATCCAAACTGGCTTTTTTACCACCTGACCCTACGTACACACTTATGTGTGATGAGAGCGGCAGTCGCTGGACACTTCATCTTTCAGAACGAGCAGACTGGCAGTACTCTTCTCGAGAAAAAGATGCTATTGAATGTTTCATGACTAGAACCAGCAGAGGTAACAGGATTGCCTGTATGTTTGTACGCTGCTCCCCTAATGCCAAGTATACGTTGCTCTTCTCACATGGAAATGCTGTTGACTTGGGTCAAATGAGCAGCTTTTACATAGGACTAGGTTCTCGAATTAATTGTAATATATTCTCCTATGATTACTCTGGATATGGAACCAGCTCTGGGAAACCAACAGAGAAAAATCTATATGCTGACATTGATGCTGCTTGGATAGCTCTCAGGACAAGGTAAGCAATAGCTTCCACATTTTAGTTTGCTGGCATTCTTTTTTTGTCACTATACAGTTGCATTCATTTCATTTAAATTGTAATATTCCTTTCTGGCTCTTGTGTACCAATTCATTCAGTCGGTATTGTCACTTTAGTTCAGTATCTCTACCTCCATCTGCTACTAGTCTAGTAACATCAAAGACTAATACAACCTGAAATTCCCCAGTACTTCTCCAATAGATGGTATAGATCAGTGTTCTTCAACCTTTTTACACCCATGGACCGGCAGAAATAAAATAATTATTTTGTGGACCGGCAAACTATTAAGACTGAAATTTAAAAAAAACATTTCCGCCCTGTCTCCGCAAGCTCGGTCCCCGCAAGCCATCTGATCCCATCTGCACAAGCCGCAGTTATTATACAGAGCACGGACCAACAAAACTCCTGTCTCCTCTCCCCTTCACATATATCCCCTCTACTATCAAGAAAACTGACCAAGCCAAGTTATTATAGAATGCTACACAGAAATATCATGCTAACAGAATACTGCACTCCCCATTTATGTCTCTAGCATGATATATATTTCAAATATGATATATTCTAATGACAAAATAGAAATAAAATGATTTTTTTTCTACCTTTTGTTGTCTCTGGTTTCTGCTTTCATCTTCTTTTCACTCTTTTCCTTCCAGCAACTGCCCTGTCTCTTCAATTCAGCATCTGCCTGTTCCATCCACTGTCTGCCCTCTCCCCCTTCCATATGTATCTTAACTTCTTTCTATGCCCCTCTCCCCTGTCCATCCAGCCTGTGCCTCCTCTCTTCTTTTTACATCATTCATTCCAGCTTCACTGCTTTCTTCATTTTTATCTCTCCTACACTAGATCTAGCATCTTTATCCCTCATTTCTCTGCTGACCCCCTTTCCAGAATCAATCTCTCTCTACTTTCTCATTCCTCTCTCTTCCCTTTCCCTCAACTGATCTCTCCATTCCACCCTGACCCCTTCCCCTCTTGTAATCTCCCTGCCAGCTGTTTCCTTCCTTTTTCCCTTCTCCCTTCCCTCCTCCCCCTGTCCAACATTAACTCTCTTCCCATCCCTTTCCCTCCTCCCCTCCCAGCAACATCTCTCCTTCTACCTCCTTCCAGGTCCAGTAGCAGCTCTCCCTTTATGCAGCAGCTTCCCAGCCTCCTACAGTGGCTTCCTCCCCTTCCAACAGTTCTCAGTACTTGCCTGCAGCAGTGATTTACTTAGGCAGCCTTGGGTCCGTTGCCACCTCTGAAGAAAGAGGAAGTTGCAGGTGAATCACTGCCCTGGCAAGTAGGAGAGCTGCTGGGAGGGGAGACAGCCACCGTTGAAGGCTCCCCAGGATCTTGCTCCTGCACACGCTGACCATCTCCCTTGTACCTGCAGCTCTCTGCCTGGAGATCATTGATTGAACCATATTCCTGGCATTCCCTTCTTGGTTGGGGTGAGAACTTTTCAGCACCCATTGTAGAATGAATTAAAGTATCCCACATGGAATTATTTATAAATCCTATTTGTCAATGTGTGTGTGTGTGTGTGTGTGTGTATGTATTTGTGTTTTGGGGGGCTAGGTTTAGTTGTAGGAGGATAGTTTAGGGTGGGGCAGATGGTAGAGCAAATGCAAAGAGTAGATTTGTGGGGTGATAGAGTTTGGGGTGATGGTGGTGTGGGGGAGAGGTTTGAGCTGTTAGAGGGCTAGTTATAGGAGTGAGGGGAAATTGCTGGGGGTGTTTTGTAGGTTGAACAATTTGAGGTAGTGGGATAGGTGCAGGATAAGTAATTTGGGGGGTTGAACAGTTTGGGGGAGTGGTGGGGCAGTTGCATTGGTAGTTTTAGAGGTGGAGTTTCAAGTTTCAAGTTTTATTAGATATTTGATGAATCGCCTATTACAAAATTTCTAGCTCTTTGGGTGTAGTAGGAGGGGGTAGTTGCAAAGAAGTAGTTTGGGATGAGGATAGTTTGGGGGGGCTTGGGAAGTTTTAGGGATGATAGGATAGTTTGAGGGTACTGTGGTTCCTCCCAGCCTCGGGCAATCAAGACAGGCTGCCGACGTCGGGACCTTCACTCTTTGAGTCCAGCCTATTTTGTTTCAACTTCCTGTTTCTGAACAGGTGAGACTTGCAGAAGGAAGGCCCCAATGTTGGCAGCCTGTCTTGATCGCCCGAGGCTGGGAGGAACGGTAGTCAGCAGGAACCACAGTCGGCAGGAACTTGAACTGCTGACTCGATCTCGCTGGCCCTGCGCAGACCGGCAGAAATTTTCTGCGGACCGGCGGTTGAAGAACAGTGGTATAGATTGTTTCTGGCTGGTGCATCAGATCCTGAACATGATTTCCAGCACACAGTCTACAGCCTGCATCCTCTGCAATTGAGTCCCTGAGCCTTTAGCTCTTAAGGTTCAGTCCATGGCTCTGTGCCCTCCTCAGCTACCAGCATTTACCCCATGAGCTGTAGCTTGGAGTAGCTTCTGACATAATTTGCCAGTGGTGGGGGTGAGAAGGAACATCTAGTGCCCCATAATACAATATGTCTGCCCGCTCCCCCTTTTCCCCACAGCTCTTATTTAACATTGTTTGGGTGTGAGGGGGGAAAAAAAAGACTTGGATGTGTCTTTACTTTATTCCTTTCTTTGTTGGGAGAAAAGTTACTACAAGCCACAAAAAAAGAAAAAGCACAATGACATACTTTGAGCTAACTTGGCTAACTGACAAGAGCTGAAGCAGCAGTTCATCTCAAGCAGTGTGCTGTGATGTCACCAAGTGAATTTGGGAGGGGGAAGGGAGTTTGTCAGCTTGTGTGCCACTGTTCTAGATATTACCAGTGACCAAACACTGTAGTTTTTGAGAGCCAGTTGCACTTCCTGTGCTCAATGCTTGATGGGAGCATATTTTTTCCTATAGACTTGGGTAACCCCAGAGGTTTCTTACGAGGTGGACTGTGGCTGTCCCATCTCTCTTCCCACATAGCCAGAAGAGCTCCTAATATAGTCAGAAACAATGGCCAATATACAGCCTTCTCTCTTTTGGAGAGCCAGTGGGTGGTAAAGATTCTTCCACCCACCTACTCTGATGCTCTAGAGCAGGGGTGTCCAAGCTGCGGCCCCTGAGGTATTTTGTGCGGCCCTGCTCGAGGACGATGCGGTGTTTTCCTCTGCCGCCCACAGGTGTTTACTGTCTTGCCGGCTCCCTCCTCCGTCTTGCTGCAGCGTTCACTCAAAGCCGTGGGCAGCGACTCATACGTGTCTCCTGCTGTTGTCAGAGGGAACGCTTCCATATCAGCCGCGGGAGGTGTGTGGGAGCCGCTACCCGCAGCTTTGAGTGAACACTGCAAGAATGGAGGAGGGAGCAGGCAAGAAGGTAAACACCCGCGGCACAGAAGGGAGAAAGGGAGAAGGGCATGTTGGGACTTGAGAGGGAGGTGCTGCCCGCAGCTTTCAGCAAAAAAAATGACTAGCAGTGAGGAGGGAGCCGGCCTGAAGGTAAACACCTGGGGCAAAGAAGGGAAGGAAGGAGAAGGGCATGTTGGGACTTGAGAGGGAGGGAGCACAAACTTAGAAAAATGATGGAAGAAAGGAGGGAGGGGACTTAGGACACAGAATGAAGGGAAAGAGGGAGAGGGAGCATGAACCATAAGATGGAAGAATGGAGGAAGTGAGGGAAAGAGATGCTGAGGTGAGAGAGATAATAGAAAGGGAGAACTGGGTGTCTGAGAGAGGGAAAGAGATGGTGCAATTGGAGAGATAAAGAAAGAGGAGAACTGTTGGGCAGAGAGAGGAGGGACGGAGACGGAGAGAATTATTGGATATGGTGGGAGAGGAATGGGGTAGAGATGCATGGGCGCAGAGAGAAGGGGAGAAAAATGAAGCCTACTGGATGTTGGTTTTTTTGGGGGGGGGATATTAAAAGAAGTGCCAGATTAGGCCTGAGGGGGGAGAGCTTATGGGGCCAGAAACAAAGGATAGAGAGAGAGAGAGATGGTGGGCAATGGTCTGAAGGGAGAGAAGTTGACTTGGGTGGTTTGGATACTTGAAGGGAGAACTGTTAGGAAGAGAAAGGAAGAAATGGTGGACTTGGGGAAGGGAGGCAGGCAGGCAGGGGGAGAGATGAGATGGGGGCAGTTGGGAAGAGAAAGGGAAAGAAGTTGGATCTGGGGATGGGAGGGAGGGAGAAATGTTATGAAAGGCAGAGAGATGCAGCAACTCTAATTTTTTAAAATTTATTTTTCCTCCATTTCATTCTTCAGCATCAAGGGGGGGAGAAGAAAAACAGAAAAGAGGGAGCAAAATGTTGGACCATGGAGATAGAGGAGGAGAGATGGAAAAATGGGAGTGCAGGAGGGGGAAGAGAGCTGGGATACGATGATTCTAGGGGATGGAAAGAAAGGGACAGGGAATTATAACCTGCCCAGTGGAGAGAGGAAGGGGGATTCTGAAAGTGGTGAGCCATGTGGATGAGGTCAAAAGGGAGATGACAAGATGAGTGAGAGAGCAGTGAGTACAGTGGTAGAAATGTGGTAATGGGGAGTAGATAGAAGGGAATAGGAGAGATGGGAAATGGGAGAAGATGAAGAATTGAGAGGTAGCTGAACATTTAAAAAGAAGGGTGAGAAAGAAAGCAAGATTTGAGTGGACAGAGGCAGAAAAGAAAAAGTTAAGAAAGCTGAAAGGGAAAAATCAATACATTCCAACATATTGATTTTTCCCTTTCGGCTTTCTTAACTTAAGAAGGAAATGGAATGACAGAAGAGGAGAAAAAAATGGACAGCAGACACTGGAAAGAGTATTAGTTGAAGATAGACAAAAAGCTGAAAGAGAAACTGGGACCAAAATAATGGAAAAACAAAACATCCAGACAACAAGGTAGAAAAAAATTGTTTATTTTGAATTTATTAACTGGAATATGTTAGCTTTGGGACAAGTGCATCACAATTATTTTTGTATTCAGTGGCGTAGTCATATACTGTACAGCTGATTTGGGGGAGGGACTGGAGCCCAGAATTAGTGGATGGGCACCAAAGTGTCTCCCCGCCTGAGTGCAATTTATAAATATTTGAGCTAGTGGGGATTCCCAAGCCCTGCCAACTGAAGACATCTTCCTCCAGTTTGGCAACTCAAAATCTCCAAGCTTTGCAGCCAATGACAATATCCTCAAACTTCCCCTGCTTTCATGCATGCATGAAAGCCAAGGGGAGGAGGGAAGGCTGCTGCTCTGCAATATTGCTGCCAGCTGCAGAACTTGGGAAGTTGGAGGGGGAGGAGGTGTCTGTCAGTTGGTGAGGCTTGGAGATCCCTACTAGCTATTGCAGGGGAGATATTCATTTTGAGGGAGCCTAAGCTCAAAGTGGGAGGCCCAAAAAAGCAGTAATTTACCTTGATTAAACGATCCTCCACATGCGCTGCTGACAGCTGATTCAGCATCCCCGCTCTGATGAGGTTCACCTCTGAAGAGGCTCACAGTATCTGTAATAGAAGTGAATGGGAAAATCAGGAGCACCCATCCCTGCTCATCAGAGTGGGGATGCGGAAGCCTGTGGCTGATCCCACTGTCAGCGGTGCACGTGGAGGATCACTCAGTCAGGGTAAGAATTACTGTTTTGGGTTCCTTGCCACAGTGTCCCTTTAATGAAGGTTTATTGTTAGATACGTACATCTTCTATATTAGTGATTGCAAATTTGGGACCTGCTCAACCTTTTTTTTTTTTTTGCTCATCAGCTAGTGTTTGTGCGGCCCCAGAAAAAATTTTTTCGGCCAGTGCAGCCCAGGGAAGCCAAAAGGCTGGACACGCCTGCTCTAAGAGCCAAGTGGATGCAGACTGTGAACTCTGTGTGCCAGTCAGCAGCATCATCATCATTGTCATTGGAATAAGAGCATTGTATCCACTATGCAGTCTTAATTACAGTACATTGTTAGATGGTGCCATTCTTTATTGAAGAGTTGTTTTAAATATTGTTAAAATGTCTGTCTTTATAATTAACTTAGACCCCCATTTTTGAAGCTGCATTAGGCTTTTTTTTATCATTGGCGGCTGTGATATTATTTCCAATATGCATAGGAATTCTATGAGCATCGGCGCTTTTACCGTCACAGCAGACGATAAAGCCTAACGTGGCTTCATAAAAGGGGGAGGGAGGATTATTCATTTATTACTTTTTGATTTATTTATGATTTTACTATTTTTTATTCTAATGGTTCAGTTTCCCCAATATAGCCCTAGTTTTGGGCAAAACCATGTTGGGCATTGGTTTGTAATTGTGTTATATTCAGGGTAAGTAAATCTGCCCACTCAACTACAGCTTGAACATTAAAAACTTACAGCATATGGAAATTGAACATTTTTAAATTTTATGGCCTGAATTCAAAGTACTTGTAAATACAGTGTAAGAGAGGTTAATTGCAGATGGTGTTGCTGCTTCAATGAAAGAGAGGAGCATAATTTATTAGAAAAAGAGGTTCTTTTGCTAGCAGTTTACGTAGACCCAGTGCACCAGATTCTGCTGGGTGATGAACAGCTGACTAAAGGGAAAGATGCTGTATAAGATAGCAGTTAGAATGAATAGGTTGCAGCAGTGTTGGGAAGAAGTAGTAGTTAAGGCTGCCTTCCTTAGCAACAGCAGCAGATGAATCCAGAGACCAATGGGATAGCTCACATCTACCAGCAGGCGGAGATAGAGAAACTGATTAATAGGTGGTCCTATTGGCTGGCACGCCTCCTGCATCTCCAGTATTCTCTATCTCCCAGCAGGTGATGGTCGCTTTTCCACTAGCTCCTGGAGTCTGGCTGTGACTGGACACTTATTTCTCCTGTTGAGATTTTCTCTTCAGTGAGTTGCAGTGCTGTTTCTCCTGTTGAGGTTTCCTCTTCAGTGAGACAGGGGTGTCCGGCTGAACGGTGCCGGCTTTAGGGGTTACACCTGAGCCCCCCCCCCCAGGTCCCTGCCTCACCCTCCCTCCATTGATAGAGGGTCTGCCTGGGTCTCCATTTTTTTCTTCTTTCCCTTCATTGCAAAAAAAAAAAAAAGAGACCCGGATACTGCATTCTGCCCAGTTTGTCCTGAACAACCGACATTTACTGGCTTCACTCAGCACTATCCCACTGCTTGTGCTTGTCTTGTCTGTTCTGGCATATAAGGCAGGTTCTGAGTCGCGTGAGTACCACGGCTGTAGTTTTGTGTTCTGTACACTGAGGTTTTGGTTGGGCAGCACTGACATTTGGTATTTTGTATGTACAAAGTGTGCAAAGTTTTGTGTTCTGTATATTCAGGTTTTTGTTGGGCTGTACTGACATTGGGTATTTCAAGTTTGCAAAGTGTGTTTTTGGAGGCCTCCAGTTTTGTATCTTGCAAGCCGTTGCATGGCAGACATTTTCCCTCGCACCGGCGGTGTACACTTCAGCTCTTCTGCTTTCGGCAGAATCGGGTTTCCGGGGTTGTAATTTTAAGCGGGACTGAGCACTTTTGCTGTCGGCAGTGCCGCAGCGTTGTCTCTGGCTGTGCCTTTTATCAGGACCAAGCTCCTATGCTGTCAGCAAAGCCACAGCGTTGTACATTTCCTTAGGACCGAGCTCCTACGCTGTCAGCAAAGTCGCAGGCGTTGTACATTTCCTTAGGACCGAGCTCCTTCGCTGTCGGCTGAACCGCATCGTTTCCTAAGGCTGTCTTTTTCAGTGGGCTGTACTCCTTAACTGTCGGCGGTGCCGCAGCGCTTCATGTGGCAGTTATTTTTGGCGGGCCGAGATCGTTTCTTGTCGGCTGAGCCACAGTGTTTGCCATGGCGTTCATTTTCGGTGGGACCGAAGTGCCTGGGTTGTCAGACATAGATGGGCTCGCTGTTCTTTTTTGTTCTATGTTTAAAAAAAAAAAAAAAGGGAAACCTTAACATATCATTGATGCAGTTTTTGGTCTTGGGGAGTGTTTATTTGCACTTTGCCTGGGGTTTCTGGTGCATGCTTGTGTTCGGCGCCCAGCTTATTAGATACGGCAGAGTGTGGCGTGGCCATTTTTTCTTGGTGTTTGCCTGCCCTGTTTAAATGCCCTGTACTCCGGTTCAGCCCACAGCGCATCGCAGCTGAGTTCTGTTAGGTTTGGAGTTTTCCCGTGCTTTATGCGGGTTTCTCCTTGTCTCTCTCGGGGTTTTGCCTTCTGGGATATTTTGTTCTCTGGACCTCTGCTTGTCACTGCAGGTGGTTGGTAACACTTTTGCTAAATCGTTAATGGTAGTTTCCTTAAAATTTTCTGCGTTGCGGCCTAGTATAGGGGGGCACGTGTTTGCCGGATGGTGCTTCTCCTATTCCTGTGACAGGGCTGTCTTCCTTTCTTTTTTGGGTGGCGGGTCCACCAGGTTTCGGACTCTGTTGAAAAATGGTCTGGGATCGCCATCTTCTACTTCATCATATTGGATGGCCCACCTTGTAGCCAGCATATGTTGTGCAGCTACTTGTGGCCCGGGGCAACCTTTTGATGGACAAGGGGGTGCCAATTCTGTCACTGAGCCTGCTCCTTAGTAGCTCGGTTCGATTAAGGTCCCCTTTCGTCGTTTTACTCCCGGGTCAGGTCTCTATGCTGTCTCTTTCTTTTTGCCGCAGGTTGGTTTTCGAGAGGGGCGTAAGTATCTGGAGGTTGGTTTCTTACCTGCATGGGGCAGTAACTGCAGTATCTTGATCACGTCTCGTGTATCTTCATTTCCTAGGCTGTATGTTTTTCCGCTACCATTGCATGGAGATGGTACTGTTTTCGGAGTGCCGATCTACTCCTTCGGAGATCACAAACCTGGAATTTTCGTAGGCGAGTCCCTTTCTTCTTCCAGATCTTACGGTTCTAGTCCAGCCATTCCCCGACCTTCTGCTCTTCATTCTGAGAGGGATCTTAGTTTCCTCTAACTGCTCTTGAGGATTTCTCGTGAGAGGGGATGTTCTATGATCTCAGGTCGGGGGCCTTGACAATTTTTTCAGGCTGCTGACGGCTTTTACGGGTGATTTGCATTTTCCTCCGGTTTCCATTTCCTTCTTGGAGTCCCATGTCTTGAGCTTCCTTATGTGTTTTTAGTTCTTCCAGAACTAAGGTAAGTTATTCCATTTACTTCATGGTGCCTGGGACGGGGGATTTGATCTGTCTGGGGCTGGATCTCATTCTGCTGAAGTGGTTTCTCTGCGTTGTCCTTTCCGAGGAATCACTATGAGCAGGTTTTCCTTTTCATTATGGTCGCTGACTCCGCTCTTGCTTCGCTTGCCTCTTTTTGAGCAGCGCTATCGGTTTTGATGGATGCTCTTTCGCCTATCCATGGCTTTCCAAGAGGTTGTCGATTATGAGGGTTCCTTTATTAGCTACCTGCTTGCATTGGACTTCTTCCAGCCAGGTCCGTCTGACGGACTCCCAAGGATGGTTTCCTTTCTCATTCACTACTTATTGCTATATCAGGGAGATTTTGTTGTTCACGTGGGGGAACGTGGTGTTTCTTGCCGGAGCCTAGGGTGATGGGTTGCTGTCTCAGGTTTGCCACCTTCTTAGGGCACCGCGACCGTGCATTTGGGTTCGGTGCAGGTTCTAGGTTTCAGGGTGCTGGCTCCGCTGGAAACTTGGGCTCGCTTTCGTGTGAGCACAATGCAGTAGTCACTTTTGTTCCAGGGGTTCCCGATATCTCCAGGCTCTATTTGTATTATTTGGTAGGCTCCTCTGACATCGCTCAGTATCCTTTGGTGGCTCTGCGAGATTCCTCCTCGGTCTTTGCTGGCTTGGCCCAGAGTCACCAGGCTGTTGGTTGGGGGGGTTCAGTGCCTTCAATCCTCTGCGCTAGGAGCCGGATCTTCAGGGACGGCTCACTACTCGTTCCTCTTCTAGACTGGTGCATGCTCTGGCTGCCGTTGTGGTGTTTTCAGCCCATTCTTCCAGGATAACGATGCTGGTCTTTTAGGGCAGTGTTATGACAGTGCTGTTTCTCTATGGCCAGAAAGTGTGGAATGTACTCAGTTGGCGAGTTCTGTACTGGTTCTCCTTCAAGGGGTGGAATCTCATCTTCCTATTCGGTCGGCGTGTCATTTTACAGGACAGGAGAAAGATTTCGATGGATTTTCTCGTCTGAGCAGCAACCGTCTTTTGTTTGTTACAGGGTGCAGCGCTCAGCATGCCTTTCGGCTCTTTAGATATAGTGACTAGGGGTGGTAGTCTTCACCCATCTTCTACATACTAGACATTGGGAACTCTTTGCTCAGGCTTTCCAGCTCTTTGTATAAGGGTGAGGTATGATAGCACCTGACCTCCTGGCCTCATCTTGGAGTCCTGACTTCCTAGCTTCTTCAGCAGACGCAGGGAGTGGCAGTCAGAGAGGGTAGTAGCGTTGCTTCTTTCTCGCCTCTGGTTTCTCTCTTTATAAGTGTTTTCCCCTGGCTGATGTTTGGATGGATTTGCCTTCTCATGCTCGCTTTCAGGGCATAGTGATCTGAGGATCTACAGATTGGCTGAACATCCTTGCTATGTGACTGATGAATTTTTCATCGACCTGTTGAGATTCCTGGTTTCTCCGGATTTACTCTCCTGGTGTCTGCTCACCATGACTATTCGTCCTATGATGGTGTTAAGTCTTGGCTTTGGCGCCGTCAAGGATGACGTGTAAGCTGGTTTATTCGCTTCTACTGGTGAATCAGACTTCTTCACCTGTGGCTTATGCTTCTGTTGGGTGGCTTTTCCTTTCTTGGGTATTTCTTGTCATTGGCTCCCTTCGGGTTTTTTGACTTTCCTTTTGGGCGCGAGCTTATATTGCCTTCAGCTTCTAATGATATTCTTTGCTTGTTAGCTGGGCTAGGTTTCTCGCTCTTTGCTTGCTTCTCAACTTCCTGTAGTTCAGTTCCTCGAGGGAGTACGGTGTATTCGTGCACCTCTTAAGATGTCCTGTCCGGAGTTCGATCTTAAGGTGCTTCTTCGCAGTTTACAGGGGGCTTCGTTTCTGCATTGTCTTTTGAGACTCCACCAGGCAGTGCCATTCCCCACGGTGTTTCTTGTGGCCGGGGCTTCGGCTCGGCGGTTTCTGAGTTGCAGGCATTGTGCGGCGGGGATTCTTATTTCTGCTTTACTAGTTCTGGGATGTCGGTTTGGACGGTACCTCACTTTCTTTTTTGCCAGTCTCACCTTTCCGTCCTTATTCCTGGGAGGTGAGCTTTTCTTCACTGCATTTTGTAATAGTGCGTAGCATTCTCTGCAAGCTGGGTTTCTGACGGCTTTAGTCGTTTAGATCACCTCTTGGGTTTCTTCAAATGATGCGACAAAACGTATGGCAGCATCCGATGCCTTTATCACTCGAGGGATCCAGGGGGACTTTCCTTACGCTTACTTGCTGGTTGGGAAGCGGTTGTCGGAAAGCCTTCATGTCCATTCGGCCTGTGCGGTGTCGGCTGCTTGACCATTGTCCAGAGGTTTGTTCCTTGGAGGAGTTTTGTCCTTCGACTTCTTGGTATTCCATAATTACTTTATCTCCGCATTGCGGTTAAATGTGGGGCGCGTGCAGAGGCAGCGTTAGTGCTTCGGTTGTTGCGGAGGTGGCGTTTGCTTCCTACCCTGGTTGAGGATTGCTTTGCTACATCCCATTGGTCTCTGGATTCATCTGCTGCTTTTGCTAAGGAAGGAAAAATTATGTTCTTACTGTTAATTTTCTTTCCTTTAGACACAGCAGATGAATCCAGAGTCCCACCCTTTCTGGATATCGTCTGTCGGTTTTTTGTTTTGCGAAGTTTGAAGTCCATTGTTCTTGATGTTGTATTCGGTTTTGTTATCTTTTGGGATTTGTTTTGGGAAAGGAGTTTTTTTTTTTTTTTTTTTGCAGGCTCGGCATATTGATGATTACGGATGCTTGGGCAAGGAGTTATACTGGAGATGCAGGAGGCGTGCCAGCCAATAGGACCACCTGTTAATCAGTTTCTCTATCTCTGCCTGCTGGTAGATGTGGATTCATCCGCTGCGTCTAAAGAAAATTAACAGGTAAGAACATAATTTTTCCTTGTCTTCAGCCTCCTCAACTGAGGATGAATTTGATCTTCAAAATTATCTGGGTCAGGAGGAACGTGCAGAGAGTCTCCAAGTAGAAAGGGATTCTTCCAAACTCATAGAGAACATCTCACTTGCACTAAAAAGTTTTTTATATATATATATATATATATATTATATTCATCAAAACTAACTGTATAAGAAGTCTTTCCATTTTTATCTCAAAATTGTTAAATGTATTTCCCTAGTGGTTACTACTTTACCACCAACCCAAGTTAGTGCTGAAAGGTTGTTTTCTGTTCTGAGAATAAGTGGATCAGAATTGAGGTGATCCATAAGGAAGGATCTGACTAAGGCAATTCTTTTCTGAAAAAAATTCTTCAAAAATTTATTTTAAAAAGTATATGCATAACAGTGTATTGCATATCTTCATTTGACTGCATTTTCTTTTGTGTGTGTTTGTTTTTGTTGAAACTTCAATTATATGCTGTAATCTTAGTCCTAATTTTGTACATAAATATTCTGTTTTCTGTAATTAAATAATAACTTTATTTTTTTATACCGTCATACCACAAACAGTTCTAAGCGGTTACAGACTGTATAAAGACAGCAACATTACAGAGAACTTTCGAAATTACATTGGCATGTTAAGTTTAGTCAGGTTTATCTGGAAGTGTTTTGGAAGTGGGGTCAGAGAAATTTGTGAAAGAGATAAGTTTTTATTGACTTCCTAAACGTTTGGTACGAAAGTGCATTTGAGATGAAGTTGGTTAAACATTTGTTCCATTTGCCTGCTTGGAATGATAGTGTTCTATTGAGGTATCTCTCGTAGGTACAGCCCTTTACAGATGGAAAAGCGAACAAGTAGATACTGCGTGTATTAGTTGTGCCTGGGAATTTGAATTTGAATTGAAAGGTTGGGGATGAACCTGTCATGGTTTTGAAGCAAAGGCAAGCAAACTTAAAAATGACCCTTGCTTCCACAGGCAGCCAGTGTAGTTTTTTTGTAATATGGGCTTACTTGGTCTGATTTCTTGAGACCATAAATGAGACGGACTGCAGCATTTTGGATGACTCTCAGTCGTTTGGTTTTCTTGAGAGATCCCAAGTATATAATATTGCAGTAGTCTAAGGCAGTGTTCTTCAACCTTTTTACACCTATGGACCTGCGGAAATAAAATAATTATTTTGTGGACCGGCAAACTACTAGGACTGAAATTTTTAAAACCCTGTTTCCACCCCGTCTCCGCGAACTCGGTCCCCGCAAATCATCTGATCCCATCCGCACAAGTCTCAGTTATGGATTTATATTGAATGTATTTTATTAAAGTATAAAAAGAAACAATATTCTGTACAATTATCATTTTATAAATTCAAATAATACAGAGCAAGGATCAACAAAACCCCTGTCTCCCCTCCCTTTCAAAAATATCCCCTCCACTATTGTGAAAACTGAACAAACCAAATTACTACAGAATGCTACATTCTACAGAACTATCTTTACTAGGCCTTATTTCAACCATACAATACTACCATGAACACCAAAAATCTGTCATTCTAATCTCTCTAGACCTCTCTGCAGCTTTTGACACTATCGATCATTCTCTTCTTATCTCTAGATTAAAAGATTGCCGCATTTCTGGTTCTGCACTCTCTTGGTTCTTATCTTACTTTCAGGAACGCAGCTCTAAAGTCTGCGTAAAAAACGAAATTTCCTCAACTATATCTCAAACTTTCGGAGTGCCACAAGGTTCAATATTATCACCATTATTATTCAATGTATTTCTCTCTCCTCTCCTTACATTAGCCCAATCGATAGGATTTACTATTTTCGCCTATGCAGACGATATTCAACTTCTTCACCCTATTAACACCACTAACATCTCTGACATAAAAGACATAAATAATAAATTGGATAACATAAACGAATGGCTATACACAAATAAACTTTCACTTAACATTGACAAATCTTGTGGACTCCTACTCCCCATTAAAAAATCTGAATCATTACCAGGAACTATCTCTATCAAATCTATCCCACTACATATGGAAACTAAAATTAAACTACTATGTTTCTATGTTTCTACTTGGCGTCATTATTGATAGAGATCTCTCCTTTCATGAACATATTAGTTCCGTAGCAAAGGTCTGCTTCTATAAACTTCGCATCATCAGATCATTAATTTCCATTCTAAATACTGATTCTATTACTATTTTGACCCACTCTTTAGTAATTTCTCACTTAGACTACTGCAACTCGCTCCTTAACGGCCTCCCTCAAAAAGAACTACGACGCCTTCAACTGATACAAAATACCGCAATAAAACTTATCTATAAAAAAAACAAATATGATCATGTCACTCCTCTGTTAAAGGAAGCCCACTGGCTTCCAATTTCTTATCGTATCACTTATAAAATTATTCTACTCACTTTCAAAATCAAACTCTTACATCAACCTACATTCCTCGATAAACTCCTTATACCTCAAAGTTCCACTCGCACATTAAGATCATCTGACCAAAAACTTCTCTATATTCCATCCCTTAAAGATTCTTATTATACTCGCAAAACAAACTTCGCTATAACAGCCCCTACATTATGGAACTCACTTCCACAACACCTCCGCGACGAACAACAACTAGTCAAATTCAAGATCAATCTAAAGACTTTCTTATTTCGAGATGCTTTTAATCAAACCTAAAAAAAAAAAAAAAAACATTTTTTTTTTTTTTCTTCTCTCTCTTCTTTCGGCTAGCAAGCTTCCATCATTTTAACGCTCCCCTCCCCTTTGTTCAATTCTCCCCCCCACTCTCTCCTTCTCACCTATACAATGTAACTTTTTCCCTTTCCTCACTTACTGCCCTCACACTCCAGTACGTCAAGTCTTTGTCATTTATGTTTAACTTTAGACATCTTTTTGCACATACTACTACATTTAATTCTTTTTTTTAATTTTATTGTTAACCGGCCAGACAATTGTTTGATGGTCGGGATATTAAAAACCAATAAACTTGGAAACTTGGAAACTTAGAAAAATCAAGCTAACAGAATACTTCAGTCACATATGGCAGGAATAGTGTTAGGGGAGTGCAACTAGAGCAACTGCCCCCTGGTCAGAGAGAGCCCAAAGCCAGCTGGAAGCAAAAGAAGCACTGCTTGGGCTTTGCAGTCCCCAGTTATGTCTAACACCAGCTCTAGCAGGATATATATTTCAAATCTGATATATTCTAATCACAAAATAGAAATAAAATTATTTTTCCTACCTTTTGTCATCTCTGGTTTCTGCTTTCATCTTCTTTTCACTCTCTTGTTTCCAGCGTCTGCCCTCTCTGTTTCTTCAGTCCAGCATCTGCCCCTCCCATCCACTGTCTGCCCTCTCCCCCTTCCATATGGTATCTGTCTTCTTTCTATGCCCCTTTCCATCCAGCCTGTGCCCCCTCTCTCCTTTTTACATGATTCATTCCAGCTTCACTGCTCTCTTCATTTTTATCTCTCCTACACCAGATCTAGCATCGTTGTCCCTCTCTGCTTATTTCTCTGCTGACCCTTCCCATCATCAATCTCTCTACTTTATCATGCCTGTCTCTCCCCTTCCCCTCCTTTAATCTCCCTGCCAGCTGTTTCCTTCCTATTTTTCCTTCTCTCTTCCCTCCTCCTCCTGTCCAGCAGTAACTCTCTTCCCTTCCTCCCCTTCCAGCAGCATCTCTCCTTCTCCTTCCCTCCAGGTCCAGTAGCACCAGTAACTTTTTTTTCCCTTGTCCAGCAGCTTCCCAGACTCCTTTCCTTCCTCCCCTCCCAGCAGCATCTCTCCTTATCCTTCCCTCCAGGTCCAATAGCAACTGTCCCTTTTTTTCCCTTCTCCAGCAGCTTCTCAGACTCCTTTCCCTCCTCCCCTCCCAGCAGCATCTCTCCTTATCCTTCCCTCCAGGTCCATTAGCAGCTGTCCCTTTTTTTTTTTTCCCTTGCCCAGCAGTTTCCCAGCCTCCAACAGTGGTTTTCTCCCCTCCCAGCAGCTCTCCTTACTTGCCAGCGCAGCGATTCACTAAGGCAGCTTCGGGTCCTTTGATGGATCGCGCCGCCTCTGAGGAAAGAAGAAGTTGCATCATCAGAGGCGGCCTCGACACAGCAAAAGCCCCAAGGCTGCTTTCCTGAATTGCGCTGGGAAGTAAGGAGAGCTGCTAATAGGGGAGAAAGCAACTGTCGGAGGCTCCCCATGATCTCTCCAGCCCTGCGTGGATCAGCTGGAAATGACAACTCGTCAATCTCACCAGCCCTGTGCGGACCGGCAGAAATTTTCTGTGGACCAACACCAGTCCACGGATTGGCGGTTGAAGAACAGTGGTCTAAGGTACTTAAGATCAGGGATTGAACCAGCAGTCGAAAGGAAAATAAATCTAAGTATTGTTTAATGGTATGAAGTTTTAATAGAGTGAGAAAGCATTTTTTGACTTGCGCATTAGTGTGATCTTCAAATGTCAGGCTTCGGTCCAGGGTGACGCCAAGGATTTTAGTTGTGGGATTAATTGGGTAGTCTGATCCATTTAGTCTCAAGGAGGTGTTCACGATCTTGTTGGGACTTGCCAAGAAAATCTTGGGTTTTTTGGGATTCAGTTTTAGGACAGATGAGATGAATTGTTCTGTCTCTTGGGTCAATGAGGTTATTGGAATAATAATTTTTCCTTTGCAAAGCAGCAGATGAATCCAGAGACCAGTGGGATATAGCTCACATCGACCAGCAGGTGGAGATAGAGAACTGATTTCCAGTTGGCCTTATAGCCTGGTGTTCCTTCTGTTGAATCAGTTTTGCTCTATCTCCCAGCGGTGGTGGAGCTATCTCTCTAGCTCCTGGTGCCTGGTGGATTAAGGATCATTTAGGTTCCTCTGTTGAGCCTTTGGCTCTTCAGTTGGACAGGGGTGCCTGGCTGGTTGGTGCCGGCTTTGGGAGTTACACCTGGGCCCTCCCAGGTCCCTTCTCCACCCTCCCCTCCGAGTGATTGAGGGATTTTGCCTGCTCTCAGCGTTGGTTTCTTCATTCCAGTTAAAAAAAAACAAAAAACGCTTCTGCCTTGCTGAGCTGTGCCCTGGTGAGGTAGCTTAGGTTAATTACCAGCTTTATCCTGACTGAATGGGGGCGGGCTGAGAGCGTGGTGAGTACTTGGCTTTTGTGTGCATTTTATTGTTTTGTGCCGCCTCGAGTGCCGGTCCGGTTGGGAGGGGCGGCGTGGTATGGCGGAAGACGCGCGTCAGCGGTGTTCACGCTGTGGGAAGCGTAGAACACCGGCGGGATTGTGCTCAGCGGGGTGCTTGGACGCACCGGCTGAGGATACTTTCATGCAGGCGTGTGAGGGGGCCAGTTCCCGCGTCCGTGAAGCGCGCTCGGCGTCCCCGCCCCTCGCGGTCGGCTCGGCCTCACGGCGTGGTGTTGCCACGGCCGAGGGGGGGTCGGCAGGGGGTGGGGAGTCGGAAGTGCGGGATGGCGCGGGGGCTCCGCTCTCCGGCGCCGAACAGGGGGGTGTTTCCACGGTGGGCCTGGGCTCGTTCACCCCTGAGTTTATAATGTTGATGCATAAGGCTTTCATGCTTCAGTGCAGTCAGCCTGCTCCTCCGGTCTCGGTGAACTTGCCGGTGCTTTCTGTGCCCCCTGCTGTTCCCCTGAAGGTGGATGCTGGGGAGACGGCGAAGGGAGATGGTTCTCCTGTGAAATCGCCAATATTTAAAAAGCGCAGGCTCGCGTCCGCGGACGAGCCTATGGTTGTTTCCCCTTTTTCCCTTCCGGAGTTGTTGGAGGAAGGTGAGGTAGAGGAGTGGGAAGAGGAGGATCCCCAGTATAGGGAAGTGGATGACCCTTCCGCGCTCCGTCTTTTCCATCGGGAAGAACTTTCCTCCTTAATTTCAAAAGCTTTACTGGGTTTAAACATTTCTCAGGTGGATTCGAAAGTTTCAGGTAACCCTCTTATGGCAGGTACCCGTAGGCCACCGAAGGCTTTTCCGGTGCATGAAGCCATGCAGGAGCTGATCTCGGCTCAATGGGATACGCCGGAAGCCGGGTTACGGGTAGCAAAGGCCATGCGGCTTTTGTATCCGGTGGACCCATACGAACTTGAGAAATTTAAATTGCCTAAGGTGGATGCACTGGTAGCCGCGGTTACTAAACGGACGACCTTGCCTGTAGAAGGGGGGGTTACATTAAAGGATGCCCAGGATAGGAAGGTTGAATCTTCTCTGAAGTTATCTTTTGAGGTTGCTGCAGTGACTTTGCAGGCCGCAATTTGCAGCTCTTATGCAGCAAGAGCCTGTCTGCAGTGGTCTCAAGGGATGGCGGATAATTTGATGGAGTCCGGGGGTTCTGTTCCTGCGGAACTGGCGGATTTGGAATCGGGTTTGGCTTATTTAGCGGATTCCTTATATGATATTATTCGCGCTTCGGCTAAACAAATGTCGCTTTCAGTTGTCTCTCGCAGGTCTTTATGGCTTCGACATTGGGCGGCAGATGCGGCTTCTAAGCTTCGTCTTGTGAAACTCCCTTTTAAAGGGGGTTTATTGTTTGGGGAAGATTTAGATAGATTGGTAAAGGATTTTGGAGATACCAAAACCCAGCGGTTGCCGGAAGATAGGCCTAGGCCCCCTTTAAAGTCCTCGTCATCTAGACCTCGTTTCAGAGAGGTGAGGAGATATAGGTCTTTGAAACCGTTCTTTGGTTCCGCGTATGGTGCCTTCTCTTCGTCTAGACCTAAGGGTCGACAGAGAGGTTCCTTTCGTACGACGAAACCTGCTTCAGGTCAGCCAGCTCGTACCCCGGCAAGTCGCGCTCCACAATGACGGGGTCTTGGCCCCCTCTGCCTTTCCATTAGGGGGACGCCTGTCGGCGTTTTGGGCGGAGTGGGCCAAGATCACATCAGATCGTTGGGTGTTGGACATTATTCAAGAAGGGTACAAGTTAGAATTCGCCGCTCCCGTCGCCGATTCTTTCTTGGTATCCCCGTGCAATGGGGCGGCCAAGGGAGATTCGGTCCGCTTAACTCTTCAAATTCTCCTGGATCTAGGGGCGGTAGTACCTGTACCGCCGGAAGAGGTAGGCCGCGGTATTTATTCCCTTTACTTTGTTGTACCAAAGAAGGGGGGTTCCTTCAGGCCAGTGTTGGATCTAAAAGGAGTCAACAATGTTCTCAGTGTTCGCCATTTCAGGATGGAGACGGTTCGCTCGGTGATTGCGGCCGTACGGCCGGGAGAGTTCCTCACGTCACTCGATCTCAAAGAGGCGTACCTCCATATTCCAATCTGAAGTTTCTGAGGTTTGCGATCCTCGGCCAGCATTATCAATTTCGGGCTATGCCCTTTGGCCTGGCGACGGCTCCCCGCACCTTTTCGAAGGTGATGGTGGTGGTGGCGGCCTTTCTGCGCAAAGAAGGGATTCGGGTACACCCGTACTTAGACGACTGGTTAATCCGCGCGTCATCCAGGCTAGAGAGTGTGGCGGTAACTCAACGGGTAATCTCGCTCCTTCAGTCGCTAGGGTGGATCGTCAACTTTCCCAAGAGTTCTCTGTCCCCTTCTCAGTCGTTGGTGCACCTGGGGGTCAGGTTCGAAACTGGCCTAGGAATGGTGTTTCTACCCCGGGAACGGGGGGAGAAATTACAGTCTCAAATTCGAGGGCTTCTCGGGTCGCCCAATCCTCGGGTTTGGGATTATGTTCAGGTTCTGGGCTCGATGGTGGCGACTCTGGATGTGGTTCCCTGGGCTCGGTTCCATATGAGGCCCCTGCAGAAGTCGCTTCTTTCTCGGTGGTCCCCGGCATCTCTGGACTATTGTCGCCGGCTCCGTTGGAGTCCTCGGGTGGCTCGCGGCATGCACTGGTGGCTAACCGAGGTCCATCTGTTCCGGGGCATGCCGCTAGCGACGCCGGATTGGGTCGTGATTACGACAGATGCCAGTCTCCGGGGATGGGGGGCTCAGTGCCGGCACGCTTCCGTGCAGGGAGTGTGGTCCTCGGGAGAGGCACAGTGTTCGATCAATCTGTTGGAACTGAGGGCGATACGGCTTGCGCTCCGAGAGTTTCAGGCCATGATTCAGGACCATCCGACCAGGATCTTTTCGGACAGTGTCACGGCGGTGTCATATATCAATCGTCAAGGGGGACTCGGAGTCCTCAATTAGCCGAAGAGGCGATGCTGCTGTTTCAGTGGGCGGAAAGGCATGTTCCGCTTCTTTCAGCAGCACACATTGCGGGTCGCGAAAACATTCAAGCGGACTTCCTCAGCAGGAATCGTCTCGATCCCGGCGAATGGGAGTTGTCTCCGAGGGCGTTCGAGCTGCTGGTCCTTCGGTGGGGGCTGCCAGACATGGATCTCATGGCCTCATCCCGCAATACAAAGCGGCCTCGGTTCTTCAGCAGACGGAAAGAGAGGGGCTCGGAGGGGGTGGACGCTTTAGCTCTCCCGTGGCCTCCGAATTCCCTTCTGTATGTATTTCCCCCTTGGCCGATGATCGGTCGAGTCTTACAACGCATCGCTCTCTTTCAGGGCAGGGTGATCCTGGTAGCTCCGGATTGGCTGCGTCGGTCTTGGTACGCGGATCTGATGCAACTCTCGTCGGGCGATCGGTTGAAGTTCCAGGTGACTCCGGACTTGCTGACTCAGGGTCCGATCTCCATGGACAATCCGGCCCACTTTGGTCTTACGGCCTGGCTATTGAACGGTCGCGGTTGAGTAAGAAGGGCTATTCGGATCAGGTTATTGCTACTCTTCTTCGAGCGAAGAAGATTTCTACTTCTACCTCTTATGCTAGAGTTTGGAAAGTTTTTGAGACTTGGTGCGGGAAGCAGAGTATTGCGCCCTTCCAGGCGTCTCTGGCGGCTATTCTGTCTTTTCTACAGGAGGGCGTTTCTAAAGGGTTAGCCTATAACTCGATTAAGGTTCAGGTGGCGGCCATTGCTTGTTATAGGGGCCGGGTGTCGCGCTCGTCTGTAGCATCTCACCCGGACGTGGTGCGATTCCTTAAGGGGGTTCACCATATCCGTCCGCCGGTTCGGCGCACCTGTCCAGCTTGGAATTTGAAGCTGGTACTTACTAGGATGCAGGCGGCGCCGTTTGAGCCGCTGTCGGCGGCGACGCTGAAGGATATCACGTTGAAAACTGTATTTTTGGTAGCTATGGCGTCGGCAAGACGAGTGTCGGAGCTGCAGGCGCTGTCTTGCAGGGAGCCTTTTTTGCGCATTTCGGATGCTGGGGTGTCGGTGCGGACGGTGCCGTCCTTTCTTCCTAAAGTAGTTTCTTCGTTTCATGTAAACCAGAGTTTATTCCTCCCGGCCTTTCGGAAGGAGGATTGGGGGGCGCGTTTCGCGTTATTACGGTTACTGGATGTACGCCGTATGATTCTTCATTATTTAGGTGTGACTAACGACTTTCGCCGGTCGGATCATCTCTTCGTGGTATTTGCAGGGGCAAACAAGGGTATGGCGTCGTCGAAAGCTTCGATAGCTCGTTGGGTAAAAGAGGCTATTGCGTCGGCTTATCTGTTGGCAGGGAAGATTGTGCCGGAACAGCTTCGGGCACATTCAACTCGTGCATTGGCAACGTCATGGGCGGAGTCCGGTGGTATGTCTTTGGAGGAAATTTGCCGAGCGGCCACTTGGTCGTCAGGGAACACCTTTTCTAAGCATTATCGGCTGGACGTGGCAGCCTGTGCGGAGGCAAATTTTGGCGCTTCGGTGATTGCAGAGGCGACTTTGGCTTCCCACCCAGTTTGAGATTGCTTTGCTACATCCCACTGGTCTCTGGATTCATCTGCTGCTTTGCAAAGGAATGTAAAATTATGTCCTACCTGTTAATTTTCTTTCCTTTAGAAGCAGCAGATGAATCCAGAGCCCCACCCAGATGGTCTCTCTCTCTCTCTCTCTCTCTCTCTCTCTCTCTCTCTCTCTCTCTCTCTCTCTCTCTCTCTCTCTCTCTCTCGGGTTCTTGGGAATTCTGAGTTCGGTTGGGATATTGTTGGTGATTATTGTTAGTTTCTTACGTTTCTGATTACAAGGTTTCACTGGAATGAAGTTTTTCCTTTGGTTTGAAGGCTCATGCTCCTTTATTGGGATGCTGGGGCAATATGCATAACTGATTCAACAGAAGGAACACCAGGCTATAAGGCCAACTGGAAATCAGTTCTCTATCTCCACCTGCTGGTCGATGTGAGCTATATCCCACTGGTCTCTGGATTCATCTGCTGCTTCTAAAGGAAAGAAAATTAACAGGTAGGACATAATTTTACAATATCATCCGCGTATATGTACGATTTCAGTTCTAAATCGGATAACATATTTCCCAGTGAAGCCATGTAGATATTGAAAAGTGAAGGGGAGAGTGGGGAGTCCTGTGGCACTCCGCAGAGATTGGACCAAGCTTGAGAGTAGGCTCCTTTGCTGTAGACCTGATAAGTGCGTTTTTTTATAGGAAACCCTTGAACCAATTTAGTACCTGTCCAGAAATGCCGATGGAATCAAGGCACTTAAGCAGGAGGTCATGATCAACAAGGTCGAAGGCACTGCTCAGGTTGAACTGCAGTACCAGTGTCCTTTTTTTCCCCAGGAAAACAAATGGAAAAGATGGTCCGTCATAGAGGCCAAAATTGTTTCAGTGCTGTACCGTAATTTGTTCAGAAGCCAGATTGAGAATCATGTAGAATGTTGAACTTCTCTAAATATTCCTTGATCGATGTTAACCAGACCTTCCATTAGTTTAAGAAAGAATGGTATGTTGGCAATGGGTCTGTAGTTGGCCGTCAAGGAAACAGACTCCTTTGGGATTTTGATAATAGGAGTCATGAGGATATGACCAAGTTCCTTCGGGAATTTACAGGTACGCATACATGATGAAACCCATTTAAAAAGTTCAGCCTTGAAGGAGATAGGAGCTGTTTTCATAATAGTCGGTGGGCAGTTGTCCAATAGGTAATTGGATTTTACATATTTTGAGTAAAGCTTGAGGAAGTGGCTCCAGTCTGGGTTTTCAAAGTGATTCCAGATCATATCAACATCTCTACCTTCTTTGTCTAAGGCAGGAAACGTGATAGGTAAATCTATGCTTGAACCTGCAAGAGACAATCTCAGTTTGTGGATTTTTGCAGCGTTTGATACAATTGACCACAATCTTCTTATAAATAGATTACAATCGATAGATATTACGGATCAGGTGCTTCTTTGGCTTAAATCCTATTTTGATAACCGTTCTTCAGTTGTGTCTTTCAATAATACAACTTCTGAAAGTTTTACAGTAACATACGGTATTCCACAAGGGTCTATTCTTTTACCACTTCTGTTTAATATTTTTCTTACACCGCTTATGACTCTCTGCCAAGACATTGGCTTTACTGTATTTGCCTACGCCGATGATATTCAGCTCTTACATCCACTTGATCCTACTAACTCTCTTGAAACAATAGCAATCAAAAGGAAACTTGAGAAGATTCACCAGTGGCTTGATACTAACAGAATAGCCCTTAATGCCAACAAAACAAATGTTATGTTCTTTCCCTGGAAAAATAGTTCTAAACTTATCTTCCCAATTTCTATTAAGGGTACCACTTTACAGACGATAAGTAACATCAGAATTTTGGAGGTTATCATCGATGATAAACTAACCTATCATAATCACATCAGCAATATTGTTAAATCCACTTTTTTTAGACTTCGTCAATTCCGATCAGTATCTAAATTTCTATGTCCAAAATCTCTTAACATACATAGTCATTCATTGGTTATCTCAAAAATCAATTATTGTAATGCCCTATTCAAGGGAATAGCCCAAAATGAAATTAGACGTCTACAGATTATTCAAAATGCTTCGATAAAACTGATTATGAAAGCTAAGAAATTTGATCATGTCACTCCCCTTCTTAAGAAAGTACACTGGGTCTCAGTTGCACATCGTATACAGTATAAACTAAGCCTGCTTACCTTTAAGTCCCTGCTATATAAAACCCCGGCTTTTATTTACAAGTCTTTGATCCCCTATACTCCAACCAGATTACTCAGATCTATTGATCAACATTTATTAGTTATTCCTTCACTCAAAATTATTAATACACGGTGGCATTTTATTTTCTCTTACGGCTCCGCAAACATGGAACTGCCTCCCCTTTTACTTAAGAGAAGAAAACAATCTAGATAAATTTAAGAGCAAATTAAAAAGTTTTCTTTTCAGGGATGCCTTTGATACCTAAAACAGTTTAATTGGGAGTGCCATTCCATCTTTATAACCTCTTTAAGGTTCATTGTTTATTCCCTCCCTATTGTTTTTTACCATAATGTTCTCTTTTCTATCAGCAATATGTAGTTTTTAGCCATCCTTTCCTTCCGTCTCAACATATTTGTACTGTTAGTCCGTATCATGTTATGCATATACAGTCTGTTTAATTTGTCTGTGTTGATGCCCTTTTAATTGTATATATTTTTAAAGAGATGTGCATCGCTTTGAAATTTGAGTAAGCAATTAATCAAATATATAATAAACTTGAAACTTGATCATTATTTTGTATTCTTTAACCTTTAGTCACCAAGTAAGTCTATCCTCATCTTTCCCTGATTTGCACCATATTCTTTCCAATTTGCGTAATCTCACTTTAAGACCATTAAGTTGGTATCATACCAGTTGTCTGATAAACGTCTTTTTTATTTTATTTTTTTTTACGTTTTTTCAGAGGGGCTATGTCGTTTAAGACCTGATCACTAAAGTTTTTCCATCCTAAAATGAAGTTAGGGTCAAAAGCTGTTTTGGAGATTAAGCTATAGTGCATCTATAAGCTATAGAAAATTCTACTGGGTTCAGCTGTCCTCTTGTGCAAATAGTTTTCTCTTTGAAGTTGTTCCTTGGTTTTGTTTTGAGTTGTCTTTTAATCCAGCATAATTCAAAGTTGCATAAGAGATGGTCCAACCAGGGAGTGTTGGACCAGGTTTCACCTTTGAGACTTAAATTGGGGGTCATTGGGGCATTAGAAAGAAATGTGATCAGATCTAAGTGGTGACCTTTCTGGTGGGTTTTAGTCGGGGATGGTTTGGAGAATCCTAATGATGTAAGGAAGGAAAGTAAGTCAGTTACATTGGAATTGTCTGCCTGTTCGAGGTGTAAATTAACATTCCCAGCTATAAAGTTGTAGGCTCCGGCTACCGAGTTTGCAAGGAGGAATTCGTAGATTTCCTCTTTTGCTAGGTGCCATTTGTTTGGGGGAATGTAAAATCTTGTGAGGATCAAGTTGTCTTTGCAATCCTCTAGATATTTTACAGGTGAGAATTTCCAGATCAGTAGTCAGTTTGGAGTCTAACACTTGGTACTTTAAGTGATTTTGGAGAATTATTGCTAAACCACCTCCTCATTTTTTGATTCTTGATAAAGGGATAATTTTGTAGTCTGATCAGAGATTAACCATATTTCAGTTAGAAGTAGAATATCCAGATGGGTTTCTTCTAGCCAGTCTTTGACCAATTGTGCCTTATTCCTGACTGAACGAATGTTCAGGTAAGCTCCAGATAGCTTGTAATGGTCTAGAGGAGCCAACGGCTCTGAGTGTTGTAGGATTTTTTTGGGGGGTTGTTGTCTTTTGTGCGTTGGTCTTAAGGGACGGCAGGAAGATTTAACCACAGGGTTTGGAAAGGGTCCTGTTTCTGTGCAGTCATGAAGGTGGCGAGAGGGGCAAAAAGATTTTCAGACCTGGTGATTCTGTCCCATGTAAAGTAAATTTATCCCAGGACAAGCAGGCAGCATATTCTCACAGATGGATGACGTTATCCACAGAGCCCCCGTATGGATAGTGCAAAAGCGTACTGTTACTTTAACTTCTTTAGAAGTCTCGAGACTGACCTTACCATGCTTGCACCAGTGTCTTCCTACTTGATGTCGACTTGCGGGACCATCAGTTCTTACTCTTCCGTGGAGCTAAGAAGTTGTGAATTTTTGAAGTCTCTCCAAAAGCGCTTTTCTACCCTTTTTCCCATCCCATTCACAAAATTTTTTCTGGTTTTTCTTCGTCATTCCTCTACTTGAATTTATTATTATCCTGTATTTTTGTTTTTCAGGCCTATGGCCCTCCCTCAGCCTGTTCTCAGGCCGGTTACATTGAGCCTTTTTCAGTCAACCATTCAATCAACCCCCTGGAACAATTGAGTCTTTTGACCATTCAGTGGCAGTTTTTCCATTGATGTCGGTCTAGCGGCTTCAAGAAGTGTACTCGGTGCAACAAGACCATTTCAATCATTGACCACACAATTGGTGTCTTCAGTGCCTTGGTCTTAAGCACCGGTTGGACACTTGTTCTCGCTTCTCAATGCTCCAGAAGCGATCTTTGAAGGCTTAGCTTCTACAGCAGGAGAAGTTGTTTGGGTTATCTGAGGCATCAACCATGTCCGCCATGTCTGATTTGGATAAACATCAATCTCCAGCAGCATCAACATTGACACTGCTTTTGGTATATAAGAACATAAGAATTGCTGCTGCTAGATCAGACCAATGGTCCATCTTGACCAGCAGTCCACTCACTCGACCCCAAGGTCAAGACCAGTGCTTCAAATGAGTGTTTTCCCCTATAACAGACTCCGGAAGAGCGTTCCAGTTTTCTACCACTCTCTGAGTGAAGAAGAATTTCCTTACGTTTGTACTGAATCTATCCCCTTTCAACTTTAGAGTGTCCTCTCGTTCTCCCTACCTTGGAGAGGGTGAACAGTCTGTCTTTCTCTACTAAGTCTATTCCCTTCAGTATTTTGAATGTTTTGATCATGTCCCCTTGCAGTCTCCTCTTTTCAAGGGAGAAGAGGTCCAGTTTCTCTAATCTCTCGCTTTATGGCAACTCCTCCAGCCCCCTTAACCATTTTAGTCGCCCTTCTCTGGGCCCTTTCGAGTAGTACCTCGTTTGCATCAGCTTCCTCTACCACCATCTACCTAATCTGCTAAAAAGGCTAAGAAGCATTCTCATGCCTCATTCCCTCCTCATACATCACTGTCGTCTCGAGTATAGAGTCAGTTGATGCATGCCAAACATCAACACAAGGAGTCTCGTTCTCCATCCTTGCAGGTGGTGTCCTCTCAGGTGTGCCTCTTCATGAAGGTCACCAATGCCTCGACTACCCCACAGCACTGACAGTACCGATTACATCCTTGGTATTGGTGCAATCCATTCAGGACCAATTGAGAGAGCTGCAGACACATTCAACCCAAGCTCTTACCTCGACTCCTTCAATACTGGCCCAGCCCGAGAATCGCTCCACAAAGCCATCTGATACTAGATCACGCTCTCCTCTCCGTTGCCACAAATCCAGGTCCAGATTGTGCTGATGCCAAAGCATTCCCCCTGATTTGATGTACGATCAGCATCGAAGGAGAGACACAAGTTCCTATCAACACTCACAACTGGTGAAAGATGATCAAGCAGGTTTTATAAGAGATGGACTTAACATTCAGGAGAGTCTTCCTTGATTCTAGGAATAGATTCGGAGAAGGCCTTGATAGTCTATTGGCCCTATTTGTTTAAGCTGTTAAGAGAAAATGGGCTTTATGGGAACTTTTATGACTTGGATACAAATACTTTGGCTCCCCTTGCTTGTTTAAAGATTAATGGATCATATTCAGAAAGTTTTCAATTGAAAAGGGGGACCCGTCAAGGCTGTTGTTTATCTCCGATACTTTTCTCTTTGACTATGGAACAATTGGCTCAATTAGTCCGTCAGCACCCTGATATCCGAGGTATTAAATATGTGTAGGTGGAACAAAAAAATATTGCTGTTTGCTGATGATTCTCTCTTCACTGTGGCTAACCTGGTAGATTCTTTATTGATAGTAATGCAGATAAAATTAATGCAAATAAATCTGAGATTCTCTAGACCTCTTCTCGAATGAGAGGGAAAAATCGTATATAAAGAAAAATTTCCCTTTAAATGGGCAGACCATCATCTACGTTATCTAGGGATAAATATAACTAGAACTCTGGCTGATTTGTATTCAACTAATTTTCCAGAGTTATTTAAAAAGATTATGAATGAATTGAATAGATGGAAACATTTAAATGTATCATGGTTAGGTAGAGTTCATTCTATTAAAATGATAGTACTCCCCAAATTACTCTTTGTTCTCTGCAATCCCAGTACAAATACCATCTTCTTTTTTTTTTAAGAGATTGGAAAAAAAACTCTTGTCTTATATTTGGAATAATAGAAATCCAAGGGTATAATGTAATATGCTATACCAACCCAAATAATTAGGTGGAATGGCGGTTCCTCATTTTCAATCATATTATCAAGCAGCCCAATTGCAATATTTGATTAGTTGGAAGTATGAGGTGGATAAGGGGTGGGTAAATCTACAGCAAAATTTGCTAGAGGAAATTCCTATTGAATCTTTGAGAAAGTTAGCCTTTAATGATAATCCAATTATACTGTATATATTGATGATATGGTTTAAATTTCAAACTAAGCTGTTGGAATCTCAAAATTTCTTTTATGAGACAGCTATAAGATATGCCCCCTTCTTTCCTCCTGGGAAAATAGATGATGCTTTTCACTATTGGGAAAGATATGGTTTGAGAACTTTAGGCCAACTAATAAAAGATGGAAATGTAATCTCATTTATTGATTTGAAATCAAAATATGGATTGGTAGATCAAGATTTAGTTCAATATAGACAAAATATTTTTATCATAAGAGAGTATTACAAGAATGAAAACAACCATCTACTTTATTAGAAAAAGCATTTTTGTTTGGAGCAAGAAGAGGAGCTATTACCCGCCTCTATAGTGCTATTATTCAAAGTGTTCCACTTCTTACTAAATATAAAACAACTTGGGAGGAGATTCTTGGGAAAACCTCTGAACAAAATATTTGGAATAAGCAAATGAGCTCTTTATTATGTATATCTATCTCCAGCAATATGGTGGAGAATGGCTACAAAATGCTATATCAATGGTACTATACTCCTGTATGTTTAAAAGCTATATTTGATAAGGGCACAGACCAATGTTGGAGATTTGTGTGGATTTCAAGGCTCATTTATCCATATTTGGTGGAATTGCCCTAAGGCACAAATTTTTTGGGATCAGGTAATGAATTTTGTATTTGGAGTGTTGGGGCTTCAAATATATAAGACGAAAGAACTCTATTTGCTAAATATGGTTACATCAGTAATACCAATGCATCAAATGAAATAGATTGGATTGGTAATTACAGTAGCACGAATGGTATTAGCTGCATATTGGAAGAAAAAAGAATTACCATTGATTAAGATAGTCCAAGATAAGGTAAAATCTGTCTATAATATGTCTAAGTTAACTGCCATACAAAGAAAACAATTATCTATGTTTCAAAAAGTATGGTCCAAATAAAAAATGTGGGAGGAATCTATCATATCAGAAATAGACTAGAATGGTTTGAATGTTAAAGAGATATGTCACCTCCTGATCTCTATGGGTAGGTGGGTGGGTGGTGGGGAGGGAGCTGCGGGTGTTTAGTTTTATTTTAGGATGTGGTAGGATTTGAATATATTTGTGATTTGTATATTTTGGATGGCCAAGCTTATATTGTGAAATTATCTCAATAAAGAATGTAAAAACAAAACAATTGCTGCTGGCACCTTAACTTTTAGCAACATAACTTACTTAAAAAAATCATAATTTCAAAATTCTTACAGAATCCAGCCCTTATTCTGTTACATCCCTTCCAGATTCCATACTCTTTATTCAGTCCCTTCGCGCAATCCAGGAGTCGTAGAAATCCAAACATATTTCTGAACCTGTGCTACTCCTACCTTAGAGAGAAAGTTAGAGCCCCCTGCAGTTTCAATTTCTGTAAGCAATCCATGCAGAAGTTGTCTGATGTGCTATGCTTCTTTTTTTATTTTGATCACTTAAAGTTCAGGGTTTTTTTTCAGTGGCTTCAGTGCCATGAGACCCCTTATGATGTCCTCTGCCAGAGAAAAGGATGCAGTCCCACAGAGAAACTTTGGTGGACCTGTTGAGCCAGCCTGCTGTGTGCCATTTTTCTCAGACTTGGGGTCCATTCCCCTGGGAATTCGCTTGCCCACTGGACCTGGTCAGGGGTTTAAGCGCAGGCTGTATGCGTCTTGTGTAAAAGTCCCTCTGGGTTTCAGGGTGCAGGCTGCATTTCCCGCCCTCAGTTTTGTGGAGAGGTTCCTTGGGGATGGAGTCAGAAGATCTTTGGTCATTTTGGAGAGGTTCTGAGATAGAAAATCCTTTTCCTCCATTCAGCTGCAGTGTACAGAGCTGGCAAGCACTGTGAGCACCTCCATTATTTCCTATGGGAGCTTCGGGGGTGGTCTGTGGAACTCTGTAAAATGCATGTTTAAGAGTTTCTGAGGGAGGGTTCAGGTCTCCCACCTCCCCAAACCCCAAATCGCTATTTTTTATTTTTGAAAAGTGTTTATTTTTTACTGTTTTGGGTACAAGTTGGTGGCAGTGGCCATTTTGGCTTGATTTGTGCCTCAATACCCCTCCATTTTGTTAAAAATTGATTGGGCTAGATTCCTCAGCCACACTGTTGACTACATGTGTGGATTGTCGGATTGGAGCCGGAACAACATCTGTGTACCGTATGCCACAGCACGCTGGGGGAGGGGGTTGGGAGCTAGGCTTTGCCTCCACTGGGTTCTCCAGGGCTTGGGAGCCGGCCTGGGTCTGGTAAAAAGTCTCGTGCAGGGACCGTTCTGGACACTGGTGCCAAATGTCTACGTATCAAGTCTAAGGACTCCTTTGGTACAGCATATGGGACCCAGCAGTGGCCATAGGGTGTGTATATTTTCCCTGGATATTATTTGGCTCCTCTGGAGAGCATATACTTCAGACCCAACTACTTTGACGCAGCTGGTGGGTATGTTGCCTTCAGGCCTGTTGCTCTGGTTCCAGAGGTGCTTGTGCAGGAACCCTCTCTTCTAGCTACATCTGAATGGGACTGAATTATTTGTCATACGAATATTATGCCTATACTGTCTCCTGACCCTGTTTCTCCTCTGAATTTGGGTGAGGACCCCACCATCTGCAGATTTTTGTCTGTGTCTGTCCACCTTTTCATGGCTGCTGCCCTGAAAGAGCTTAAGGGGACTACGCCATGTCTGAAGTATTGGGCAATCAATCGTCTGGAGCTTTGGGCTATTCATTACTGGCTGGCATTACTCATTCTCCAGCTTCTCTGGACAGTGCTACTGTTCTCAGACAATGCCACATCAGTGGCATATATGGATCATCAAGGGGGCAAAATAAGCGCTCCTTGGGCCAGGAAGCTTGCATGTTGTTTTGCTGGGCGGAGTTTCATCTTCTGTGTCTCTGCAGTGCATGTGGCTGGAGTTGACAACGTACAAGCATACTTCCTCAAATCAACAATTCTGGACTTGGGAGAATTGTCCCTCTCAAAGAGCGTTCCGTCTTATTGTGCAGCACTGGGGCCAACCACAGGTGAACTTGATGACTTCAGCGAAGAACTCGACGGCCAGGCGCTTCTTCAGTCGAACAAAGCGTGGAAATTTAGGTCTGGATACCTTGGTTCAGCCCTGGCCAGCTCACAAATTCCTTTGTGTTCCCTCCATGGCCTCTGGCTGGTCAGGTCATCTGCCAGATAGCATCACATCCCGGCCTAGTGATCCTTGTTGCTCCGGACTGGCTTTGTCATCCATGGTATGTGGATCCCGTGCGTCTTCAGTGGAATCGGAAGCTTAAGCTCCCTCTTCATGACCTTCTTAGGGTCCGGTGCCCATGGAGAACCCACAGCACTTTGATCTTTGGCATGGCTCTGGATTACGCGGCCTTGATGGAGCACAGTTATTTTAATGTGGTCATTTTGATGTTTTTGAAGTCCAAGAAACCCTAAAGATTGGAAGGCTTGCCAGCAGTGGTATGCCAAGGACCAGGTGGAGCCTGAGCTGGCGCTCATTCCTCTGTTTTTGGCTTTTCTTCTGGTAGGCTTGGATAAGGGTTTAGCTGTGGCTTCCCTTAAGGTTCAGGTAGCAGGCCTTTCGTGCTTCCGAGCACATAGAGGTTCCACTTCGCTTCCGGCTCATCCCGATGTGACTAGGTTTCTAAGAGGGGTGCTTCGCTTGTGACCTCCCTTTCATCATCTTTTCCCTATGTGGAATCTTAACTTTATTCTGCAGGGCCTTGTTGAAGCCCCATTCGAGTAAATGAAGGATGATGCTTCTCTTCTGGATCTGTCAATCAAGACTGTCTTTCTGGTCATTATTGGCTCGGTACATTTTGGAGCTTCAGGCTCTTTCATGCAGGGAACCCTTTCTACGGATCACAGAAGTGGGGGTAGTTCTCCTTACAGTACTTCTTTTCTATCAAAGGTTATTTCCGATTTCCATGTCAATTAGGTTGTTCATTTGCCTGCATTTCACTCCACGGAATCAGAGTGAAAAGGTCAGATCTTGCGCAAATTTGACATCAGGAGAGTCTTGCTCCACTATTTGGAGAAGACTAATAACTTTAGGCTATCTGATCATCTCTTTATCCTGACTAATCTGTCTTGGTGAGGTAGGCCGGCTTCTGCGACCTCATTAGTCCATTGGATTTGTAAGGCCATTTCAGTGACTTATATCACCCGCAGCAAGCAGCTGCTGGTTTCTCATAATGCCCACTCATCTAAAAGTGTTGATGCCTCGTGGGCAGAGTCTCTAGCGATTCATCCAGATGAAATTTGCAGGGCAGCTTCTTAGTCCTCTTCATACCTTTACCCGTTTTTACTGAGTGGATGTGGTGGCTCACTCTGATACCACTTTTGGGACCTCTGTGTTGTGGGCAGGCTCTTCTGTCCCTCCCTAGATGCTGCATTGCTTTGGTACGTCACCTAGAATATAGAATCCAAAAGGGACATAACAGAATGGAAGATAAGGTTTTCACCTTCAATAATCTTTTGTCTGTTAGTCCCTGTAGGATTCCATACAGTCCACCCTCTCTGTGTAAGCTTAGTTCGGAATTGCCTGCTTTCTTTCTGCCTCATTTATTCTCCTTACAGGCTTCAGGATCTTCCAGTCAGTCGATGTATCCTGTGAAGAGATCGCTCTTCTGTGAGTATGCATATTACCGATGGCTGTTTCATGTGGGTGCTCGTTACACACAGCAGGTTAGTTCTACATTGTTCCTTAATGTTTTTTTCTGTGTTGTCTTTTCCCTGTTTGCTACTTGTTTTTATATTTTGCAGAGCAGACCATAACAGAAATTGTTTGTTGCCCCCTTTATCATGGATTTGTTCTGTTATGGTTGCTTGGCTTTGGGATTGAACTGCAGGGATCTCTAAATTTCTCTAAGGTAGGAGGAGAACACGCTCAGAAAAGTGTTTGGATTTCTGTAACTCCCGGATTGTGGGAAGGGATTGAATACCTAGAGCAGTGCGTTGCAAACTTTTTAAGCTGCAGCAACCTAATCTTGGGGCTGTGGCTCCGAGAAATGCGCAAACATCGATCCAGTTACATCACATCAATGTCCATGCATGTGTGGATGTCCAACTGCAGCTCTAAGCCTCCTATTATTGCTGGTGGGTGTGTGCTGCAGAAGGAAAGGTGAGGAGAAGGAGCAGAGGTGCCAGTGAGGAGGAGAGGCGCAGGTGCCAGCTGACTAGAGGCACGTCCTGTAAGCAGTCAGCTGGTGCCTCTCCTCCTCGCCAGCATCTCGGGGCATTCCAGTTAGCAACGGCACACAGTTTGCGATACACTGACCTAGAGTATGAAATCCTACAGGGACTAACAAAAAAATTATTAAAGGTAAAAACCTAATCTTCCATTGTTTAATACTTTAACAATTGCTTTGGTGTTTGCCAATATTACCTTTGTTGTATGTATTTTCCATGCAGATTCTTATTACCCACATGCAATGGCTCATACCTTTTAGACCAAAATAACCATTGTTTGTATGGAAAAAAGGGTATGGGAAAATTTTACAGTTCCCCCTACTTTGTTGATATTTATTGTTGCTGCTTTTGAATGACAACATGTGAATGGTTTATCAGACTGTATACTTTTATTAATTACACGGGTTTTTCTGCCTTCTGAATTTGAATTTTAAAGGTACGGCATTCGCCCTGAAAATGTGATTATTTATGGCCAAAGCATAGGAACAGTTCCATCAGTGGATCTTGCTGCTCGATATGAGAGTGCTGCTGTTGTTCTCCATTCTCCTTTGACTTCTGGAATGCGGGTTGCCTTCCCTGATACAAAGAAAACTTACTGCTTTGATGCTTTCCCCAAGTGAGTAAAATTACAACAAGTTGAAAACATTCATATATTTAAAAAATATATACATATTTTGGGATATGAGGCTTTATGTACTTTGAAGTGTGCATTTCAGTTTTTCTAGCTGTGTCCATTTATTTTGAGCCTTGCATTTTAATATGACTTATTTGTGTACCTCATCTTATCTTAGGACAAGCAATCAGCATATTCTCACATGTGGGTGACACTATCCACGGAGCCCAGTATGGACAGTGTTAAAAGTGAATTGTCACTAAGTTTTAAGAAACTTTGCAACTGCCCACACCATGCATGCTCGAGTGCCTTCCCGCCAGATGTAGGCTCGCAGTATTTCAGTTCTTCGTTTTCCACGGAGTGAAGAAGTGCTTTTTCTGGACTTCGTCCAGTCAGCATTGCCTTCGACCCATATTGTATACTAACACCTGGCCTTAGACCATTTATTTTTTCTCTTAACCTTTACTTGTTATTTAAATAAAATAAAATAATTTTCCTCACTCGGGCTCCTGTCCTTCTGTGGAGCTTTTCTACCTTTGTGTAAGGCTCTTCAGCCTTCATGTGGATCTTTTCAGCTTTGGTTTATTTTGTGGCATTTTTTTTTTCTTCAAAATGTAATCAGAGTTAATCTTGCTGCCGCAATCTTTCCGTCCATGTCAAAATCGTTGACGGGCTTTAAAAAGTGCTATCTGTGCTCACAGCCTATTTCTATAAATGACCTGCATAGCTGGTGTTTGCAGTGTTTAGGCACTGAACTTTGTGTTGACTCTTTCCTGCACTATTCCACCTTACAGAAGCGCTTACTAAAAGCTTGTCACATTCAACAGGAGAAGCTCTTCAGTTCGGGTGTGGACCCAGAAAACATTCTGAACCTTTGGTACCAGCATCGGATGAGATTCCAGTGTCGGGGAAGCCAGCTAAGAAGCCATCCTCTTCCCAAACAGCATCGCAAGCTTTCACAGCATCGAGTCCCTCGATGCAGGCTAAAAGGTGTCACCACAGCTCTCCATCTCTGCAGGTTGTGTTTCCTTCAGGGTGTGCATCCTCTCAATGTTATCCATCCCTAGACACTCTGCTGCACTGATGGTACCGGCTGTTGAGCCAAGGGTACCGGTGCAGCTCTACAAAGAGCAACTCAATGAGTTCTTCATGAAGGAGATCGGTGACATGTTTAAGTTACATGCAACACTGGTACTTACATCAACTCCCTCGGTACCGGTCCTGCCTAAGCATAGCATTGGAGAACACAGGGTACTTCATCCGGATCTCCATCATGGCGTCGGTCTACTTCTCATCAATCTACCAGTAGACGTTGATGCTCTCCATCGAGACATCGATTCCCAACATCACGGCAAAACTCCCCATCAAAACATCACCTCTCTACATCGAGGCATCGATGTCCTCCTTTGATTCATCGACGCGCTTTATCATCTAGACACTCTGCATTGAGACACTGTTGATCAACATCACATCTTTCCCATGTTTCTGGGGATGAGAGCTTTCTGTCACTCCTCTTCATTGGACCGATACCAAAGACGTCTTGTCAGTCCCACCGTTCTCGACATTCATCATATAGAGAGTCACCTGGAGTTCCTGCGGCTGATTCTGATCTTTCACAACACCATATTGACTTCTTTGATTCAAACAGATAAGGCAAATCTATAACCAAAAGAACTATTTCTACATGGCTAGCGCTATGTATTTCTTCCTGCTATGTTCAGGCTGGGCTGTAGCTCAAGGGTCGTGTAACAGCACACAAAGTCCGAGCTATGGCAGCATCAGTAACTTTCTTACATTCCACTCCCATTGATGAAATTTGCAAAGCAGCTACTTGGTCTTCTATTCACACATTCACTTCTTACTACTGTCTAGAATCCTATTCAAGACAAGATGGTCATTTCGGCCAAGCAGTATTAACAGAATTTATTTTCTTATTAATGGCCGACTCTCCCTCCATCCCAATATGTTCAGCTAGGGCGGGGGTCGGCAACCCACGGCTCAAGAGCCGCATGCGGCTCTTTTCCACCTTTGCCGCGGCTCCGGTAGTGTGTCACGCAGGCATGCAGCTTACAAGTCCGGCGTCACGGCGGGAAATAGCCATGCTGAGCAGTGAGCTCAGCACGTACACAGATGAAAGCCTTGCTTGCTGATTGGTCCGGCGGCCCCGCCCCGCCGTGCCGCTGGACCAATCAGCAAGCAAGGCTTTCATCTGTGTACGTGCTGAGCTCACTGCTCAGCATGGCTATTTCCCGCCGCGACACCGGACTTGTAAGCTGCATGCCTGCATCGCCAGAATTTAGGTAGGCTGTTTTCATCCCGTGGGAGTCCCGTGGGCCAGGGGGCGTCCCCGTGGGAGTCCCGTGGGCCAGGGGGCGTCCCAGTGGGAGTCCCGTGGGTCAGGGGGGCATCTCCGTGGGAGTCCCGTGGGCCAGGGGGAACAGGGAGACAGAAAGAAAAAGTTGGGGGAGAGAATGAGGTCTGGAGGAGAGGAAACATACAGGAGGCTGAAAGAAAGGAAGATATAGTGAGATGGACACAAAGAAGGGTGATGCTGGAAAATAGGTGGAATGGTAATTCTGACAAACACAGAAGGGAAATGCTGGATCAAGGAGAGATGGGGCTCAGGCTGGATGGAATGAGGAGAAATGCCTTGTTGGCCCGGAACTTCCTCTCCTACGTCAGAATTGACGTCAGGGAGCGGAATGCTGGTCAGCGCGACGCTTCTGCAGGGAAAGCTTGGGACGGCGGTGGCTTGGGGGCTATTTCCCGATGGCGGTGGCAGCAAACCGAGTGGCTTGGGGGAGGGCACGGAGAAAGAAAGAAAGGGGGCAGACAGAGACAGAAAGAAGGGGGAACAGGGAGACAGAAAGAAAAAGTTGGGGGAGAGAATGAGGTCTGGAGGAGAGGAAACATACAGGAGGCTGAAAGAAAGGAAGAAAGATTGGATGCACAGTCAGAAGAAGAAAGTGCAACCAGAGACTCATGAAATCACCAAACAGCAAAGGTAGGAAAAATGATTTTATTTTCAATTTAGTGATCAAAATGTGTCTGTTTTGAGAATTTATATCTGCTGTCTATATTTTGCACTATGGCTCCCTTTTACTAAACCGCAATATCGTTTTTTAGCGCAGGGAGCCTATGAGCATTGAGAGCAGCTAACTGCATGATCCTGTATATAGCATTAAGATAAGAAACAATATATGCAGTGTTAGATTTGTTTTATAATGGTTTTGCGGCTCCAAGTTTTTTTTTCTTTTCGAAAACGGGTCCAAGTGGCTCTTTATGTCTTAAAGGTTGCAGACCCCTGAGCTAGGGAGTCCCACATGTGAGAATATGCTGCCTGCTTGTCCTAGGATAAAGCATAGTTACTTACCATAAAAGGTGTTATCTCAGGACAAGCAGGCAGCATATTCTCACATGTGGGTGATGTCATCCACAGAACCCTGGTACGGACAGCTGCTAAAGTGTAAGTGCACTTTAAGAACTTTAGAAAGTTTGTGACTGACCGCGCATGCGCAAGTGCCTTCCTGCCCGGCGTAGGTGCGTGGCTCCTCAGTTTTCCGCAGAGCTACGAAGTCATGTGTGAAACGTTTTGCGTTTTCTTTGCCTTCCCGCTCGCACGTTTTTGACTTTTATTCTTTGTCTTCTATTCTTAATAAAACGTTAAATAAATAAATAAATTACTTTTTTCCTATACTTTCTCTTCAGCTGATTTTCTTACGGTGGGGTCTTTGTTTTCGCCTCAGCCTTCGGCTTTCGATTTGGCTGAGGCGGTTTTCCCTCCCATGTCCCGTCCATTTACTGGCTTCAAAAGTGTGGCAGGTGCCAGCACACTATTTCTTTAACTGACCCACATAAGTGGTGCATTCAGTGCCTTGTCCCAGACCATTGTGTGGAGTCTTGTATGCGCTGTTCGATGCTACAAAAGCGTTCTATTAAAAGCCGCCTTATTCAACAAATATTACTTTTCAGTACCATGGTGGGCTCACAGGTACCATCGACACCGTCCAAGCCATTGATGTCGAAGGCATCACAGTTGTCTGGGTCACCAGCTTCCCAGACGGTGTTTCAGGCCACTAAGGTATCAAGTCTGTTTAGACTGGCCAAACAGAGACCATTAATACAGCTTTCTTCAACTTCGAGGGGTGCATCTTCATCCATGTCATCCTCCGGAGCGAGCTGCAGCACCGTTGATACCGGCATCCAAGCCACAGGTGTTGGTGCAAGCTTTTAAGGAGAAGCTCGATGCTCTTTTTCAATTGGAGTTTTGGAATATGTTCTAACTAGTTACCCCCGTGTCGGCTCCTTCGGTGCCGGCCCAGCCTGAGCATCCCTCCATGCTAGATGCAGGTACCACCGCTGCTTCATCGGTACTGCGTCATTCTCGGCACCAATCCTTATCGAGCCATGCATCCAAGCATCACTCTTCAAGGCACCATTCTTCTTCTCTGAAGTGTCGCCCTTCAAGGCACCGTTCTCCTTCTCCGAAGTGTCGCCCTTCAAGGCACCTTTCTCCTTCTCCAAAGTGTCGCCCTTCAAGGCACCGTTTTCCTTCTTCGAAGCGTCAGAAGCATCTTCCTCAACAGCATCAAGACGCTTTGATACACCTTTGCCATCAAGTGACCCACCTTCACTCACTCTCAGTGAAGCACATGATGGTTCTTCTAGGTCACATGGCATTTATAGTTCACGTGACTCCTTTTGCAAGACTTCACCTCAGTGGTCGCAGGCTCTCTACCCACTTTCCCAGCATATTAACAATAACATCTTCTTTACGACAATTTCTTCAGTAGTGGACGCTTTCTCCCAATCTTTCCAGAGGTTTACTGTTTCAAACACCTCCTCATGAGAAGGTTCTCACAACATTCATCAACCTATGCTTGGGGACTCACCTGGATGGTCTCCGTACTCAAAGTCTTTGGGCTGCCACAGATCGTCGCCATCACATAAATCTGTTGGAACTCAGAGCGATTTTCAGTGCTCTCGAGGTTTTTCAGCATCTTGGATTTAGGAGCTTTCCCAGAAACAAAAGTTGAGACCCACCTTTTTTTTTTTTTTTTTTTTTTTTTTTTTTGCTGAAGTTGAGGAGCTGGTAGGGACAGCCATCTCCTATGAACTCTTTCTATTAATGCTGTTTTCTTTTCCTGTGCCCAAGTAAAAAGAAGCTTAGTAAATCAGGACTTCTTCGTCATCAGCAGTAGATGAATCTAGAGATGAGTGGTTATCCACCAGCAGGCAGAGATATAGACCACAAAACTGAACTCTTGTTGTATATAGGGTGGAAAGCTCCTTGGCAAGTCAGTATTCTCTATCTCTGACTGGCAGATGGATGGATCTTTCCTCATTCCAGGCTTGATCTGCTGCTATATTCCTTTATTGGTTATTTAATTCAGTTGAGCTTGGTGGATTAGGCTAGCTGGGTGCCTAAGGGGATATACCTGGTGGGGCCTGGTACTACCCCTCCCTTGGAATTGCCTCCTTGTTTCCTCTGGGGATGCTTCCTCTGTGTTTCGCATAAAAAAGCCTATTAAACCCAAGTTTTTTTAAAAAAAGAAAGAAAGAATGTGGCTGGCTCTAGCAGAGGCGAGGAATTTACTGCTGAAGTAACAGGGGCTGGATTCCTGAGCACTGACTTCTTGGATACCATGTGTACCCCAAACCAAATGACATGCCGGCTGTGGAGAGGATTGGTAGTGATTTTTCCCCCTCCTTTTTGGTCTGTGTACCTCAAGGCTCTGACTTGGAACCCTTTCTTTTTTCCATGTATACTCATTCCCTCAGTGCTCTGATCTTTGTCTTTCAATGGTTTTCAATATCACCTCTGAGGACAATTCCCAGATCTACCTCTAGATCAGTGGTCTCAAACTCGTAGGCCGCATGCAGCCCCCAGGTGCTATTTTGCAGCCCGTGGTCTTGTACCCAATCTTGCACTCTAGGCAGGAAGAAAGGTGCCAGCATCAGCTAACTTGCAACTTCCTGCTACTGTTGTGCATGCCGGGACTCCTGCCTTTGCGTATCTGACAGAGAGAGAGAGATGTTGTTTGGTTGAGGAAAGGAAGACCAGAGGAGAAGCATGAAGGAGAAAGAGAGAAAGAAATGTTGGACTGGGAAGGGGGCCAGAAAGGAGGAAGGGAAGGAAGATGGACTGCAGGGGGCAGAAAGGAGGAAGAGAAAGAGAAATGTTACACTGGGGAGGGGAGGGGAGAGATGTCAGACCATGGAAATAGGGAGGGAAGGAGAGAGATAGGAAGTGAAGACATGGAAATTTAGATTTTGAGAAGAAAGCAGAAAAATGGAAAAATTGAATGTTGCAAGGATGGATGCGAGGCAGAAAGTGAAGACGGAGAGAAAAACAGTCAATGGACAAGAAGGCCCTGGAAACATATTTAAAAGCACAGAGAAATAGTCACCAGACAACAAAGGTTGGGAAAATGATTTTTATTTTCAAAATAGTGATTGGAAATGTGTCAGTACTGAGAAAGGAAATATGTTAAACTTTAACTGTGAAGGCTGCAGAAAAAATAGGGTACTTGAAGGGCCGCACAAAAAATAGTTAATGTCTTATTAAAAAAATGACAATTTTGCATGAGGTAAAACTCTTTATAGTTTATAAATCTCAACGGGAACTCAGGGCACCCATTTTGATGATGGCTCTGCACGGGGCAGGAGCATAGGATAATCGCTCCTGTTCCCCCCATCGCCGCTAGGCCACCAGGTAAGGTCCAGGGACGCAGGAGGGAGGCAGCCCGGCTCTGTACCTAACCCCCGCGAATACGGATGGAGAGCTGTATATATTTTATCTCCTTATAAGTATCTTACAAAATTGACTTTCGTATTTGGTTTGTTATTATCAGGGTATGTATGTTATTAAAGTGTTAAAATAAAAGATGTATTAAAACAAAGTTAAGATTTATTATTTGTATAATATTCATCAATACACTGTGCTCATATGGGGGACTTACAGAGGGAATGATAAGACAGATATTGGTGCTTAGAAGGTGATTTGGAGTCTGCAATTGAAAGCATCTTCAAAGAAGTGGGCATGAGTCTGGATTTGAATATTGCCAGAGACGGAGCCTGATGTATCGAGTCAGGCAGTTTGTTCCAGGCATACGGTGGAGCAAGGTAGAAGGGGCAGAGTCTGGAGTTGGCTGTAAAGAAGAAGGGTACAGATAAGAAAGACATCCAATGAGCAGAGTGCCCAGGGGGGAGTGTGGAAAGAGTGGGGATATACTGAGGAGCTGCAGAGCAAATACACTTGTTGGTCAGTAAGAGGAGTTTGAACTGTATGCAGTAAACTAAACTAAACTAAGCCTTAAGTTTATATACCGCATCATCTCCACGGAAGTGGAGCTCGACACGGTTTACAATGTTTAAAAATATAGGAAGAGAGAGGAATATGTAGAAATAAAACAAAAACATAAAGGGGAAAAAATACCTTTTTATTGGGCTAACTTAATGTAGTTTATGATTAGATTTGAAAGCTAAGCATAAACTACATTGTTTAGTTAAATAAAAAAAGGTGTTTTTTTTTTTCCACACTCGAACTGTATGCAGAAACGGATGGGGAGCCAATGAAGTAACTTGAGGAGAGGGGTAATGTAAGACATGCATACATATCAGATAAGAGATACATTTTCCTTGAATGTATATCATCTACCCACCTGCCATCATCCAGTATCTCAACCCCCCCCTTCTTCCCCCCCTGCCCTTTACCCAGCTCACTGTTCCCTTCTACATTCTCTTGTCACTCATTCTTTCTCTTCCTTCCCTTCCCCCCACCCTGTTATCCAGTCTCTCTTCTCTAAAAATTGGCTACGCACAGTCCTTACCAAAGCTAGCTCTCACCAGCCAGCAAGCCTTTATCAGCTACTCTTCATTAATCAGTAATCTAGTTGAATTCATCTGAAACATCCCACCCCCACAAATCCCTATCCCTGTCCTGTAATCAGTCAACTAACTCCCTCATCTAGCTATTCAGTTCCCTACCTTTTTAGCACTGTAAATCACTCATCTTCACCAGCCACTATCCTTGCTCCTGTAAGCCAGACAGTTATCCCCTCTCCAACTAGTAAGTTGGACTTCCTGTTCCTCCACATCTCTCTTTGCCCCTGCAAGCTAGAAACCAGTCAGCCCCTACAAGCTAGAAACTGGTCATTACCCTCTATCCCTCAGTCCCAATGCAAAGCAGAAACTAGTCAGCCTTCTCTCTCCTCACCTAGTTTTTTCTGTGATCACTGCTAGAGTATGGATTTTGTTTAAAAAAGAAAAATGGTTTCCTTGTCTTCTAAGGCTGCACCATTCTGAAAATGATAGAGGTAGAGAAAAAGCTAGGTTTTTCCAGTGAATTGTGAGTTCCAGTATTTTTCTTTACCTCTAGCAGATAGTAGATTGTTCAAACTGGTATTCCTGATCCCTGACCTAGCTCCCTGCTCTGCTGGCTGAGACTGCACAGCTAGGTCAAGTTTAACAGCCGTTCCTAGATTATCCAGTTTCTGGATTGGACCTGGTTCACACTCTGGCCTTCAGTCAAGCTTTTTGGCATCCATTAGGAAAAGCATGTAGTTCAGTGCTGTGGGGACCCTGCTGGAGGGGTGTAGCTCCCCATCCCTCTGCCATTCATATACCTTGTTTGGGTGTCCTTTCTCCAGGCTCCTCCTGCAGCTCCCAGGCATTTTTAGTTAAAAAAAAATTCAGTTGGTCCTGCCTGGGTGGTTTTATTCCAAGAATCTTTTCAGGGGAATAAAGCAAAGTTGCTCACTTGTAACAGGTGTTCTCTGTAGACAGCAGGGGAATGCAGCCACACTTGTATGTGAAGTCCGCTAACGAAGCCTATGTGCCAGTGCTCTCCCCTAGCTAAGTAAGCTTTACGCTTACTGAGCATGTGCTGGAGTCGGTAATCCCACCGCCCCTGCCCTTGGAATGCCAGTTTTGTACCTAGCAATAAGAAAGGATTGAAAACGAGGGGAAGGCGGGCGGGCAAGTGTGGCTGCATTCCACTGCTGTCTACAGAGTACATCTGTTACAGGTGAGCAACTTTGCTTTCTCTGGAGACAAGCAAGGGATATGCAGGTACACTTGTAGGTGAGTCCCAAGCTTGAAAAAAGTATCTGGGTGGTGGAGAACCATTTACTTCAAAAAGTTTTCTTAAAACTGATTGACCAAATCGAACATCCTGTGAAAACTTTGGTCCAAACAATAATGTTTCGTAAGTGAACAGAGGACCACGTTGCTGTCTTGCAAATGTCCTGAATAGGGATAGATCTTAAGCTGGCTATGATAGCTGGCAGTAGCTCTAACTTTATGAGCTCCAATTGTCCCAGGTATTTGAGTATTTGCCTTTGTATAGCAAAAATTTATGCACTGTGCTATCCAAGAAGAAAGAGTTCTTTTTGATACTGGTTTTCCCTGGGTTGCTGGATTATAGGAAATGAACAGCTGGTTAGACTGTTGGAAGGAAGCAGTTGCTCTGATATAAAAAAGCAATGCTCATCTGCAGTCTAATGAATGGAGATGTTGCTCCGCTGAAGAAGAATGCGGAAGAGGGGGAAACGTTGGTAAGGTTATAGTTTGGTTGAGATGAAAATCTGTTGCAACCTTTGGAAGAAATTTTGGATGAGTTCTGAGTTGTACTTTATGAGGAACAAAATTAAAGATAAGGGTAATATGTAACTAATGCTTGTAGTTATCTGACTCTTCTGACAGACGGGAGAGCTGTGAGAAAAACTTTTTTCCAAGTAATAAAGGAAAGTGAAGCAGATCCCAGAGGTTCAAATGGGTCGTGCATCAAGACATCCAACACCAATTCAGGTCCCACACTGGAGGAGGATCTTGGATGGGAGGTTTGAGATTGTGAAGACCTCGGAGCAATCTAGAGATAAGGGGATGATGTGAAAGAGGCTGACCATCCACAGGAATATGAAAAGCTGAGATCGCTGCCAAATGGTATCGAACTGAGTTAGACTTAAGACCAGACAAATGCAGGAGATACGACAAAATGTGTTCCGTTGGACAGGAGAGAGGATTGTGATGGCGATCTTGAGACCAGATGGAAAACCTTTTCCATTTAGAATGATATGATTTCCTGGTAGATGGTCGTCTTACTGCTAGAATAATAGTTTTCACTTGCTGCATAAGTGGGAAATTGTCTAGGACTGAGCTCTCAATTTCCAAGCTGAGACTGCGAAGGTTGGGGTGAAGTAACTGGCCCTGCTGTTGAGATAGCAGAGATGAATGGTCTCAGAGGAATTCAGGGAGCATCCAGAAGGTCCAGGAGGAGTGGATACCAAATTTGACGGGGCCAACGAGGTGCAATGAGAATAATGTGAGCCCTGTCCAGAGCGATCTTCTAAAGCACCTTGGATATTAGAGGAAATGGAGGAAAAGCGTAAAGAAGGTTGTTGCCCTAATGTATGGAGAAAGCATCCCTTGCTAGTGCTCGAGAAGTTGGGCGTAGAGAACAAAAGGCTGTGCATACGGCGTCCTGCGAAGCAAAGAGATCCACTGTTGGAGTTTCCAAAAAAAGGCATAACTAATGTAGAATGGCAGGGTCGAGGGCCCACTCAGGCAAGTCGAGTTTCCTGCTAAGGAAATTTGCAAGGATTTTTTGTTCTCCCGGAATGTAAAACGCTTATAGAGAGAGCATAAGTCCACAGATGAAAAGCTTCTCTGCAAAGAGGAAGAGATCCTGAACCTCCCTTGATTGTCCATTTGAATCAGAACTTGTTGGTTGGGAAGCCACTGATGGATTGCTTGAAGAGCATAGAATACTGCCCGGAGTTCCAGATGGTTGATATGTAGCTTTTGCTCTCTCGCCAACCAGCGCCCTTCAGTGCACCACTAATCGAGATGAGCTCCCCAGCCTAATGTGGAAGCATCTGTCGTTATCGTGATGAATGGAGGAAGAGACTGGAAAAGACAACCCTCCTTCAAAGACTGGGAGTGAATCCACCACAACAGGGATTGTTGAATGTGCCTTGGAAGCAGAATCATTCTGGGGAGGAAATGATGACGTTGATTCCAATGCAATCTTAGATGCCACTGCAGCGGTCTCATGTGCCGCCTCACATTTGGTACTAGGGATAAAGAAGCTGCCATGTGACCTAGTAGTCGCACGATTGCTCAAGCTGGCACAGCCGACACCTGCCTGTAGTACTCTGCCAGGGCAATGATGGTCCGATGTCTTTCTGGAGGAAGCTAGGCTCTTGCATGTTCCATATTCCGATGAACATAAGGGAGTGAGTTGGACATAGATTGGACTTTTGATGATTGATGATGAATCTTAGAAAGTGAAGGGTTTGAACTGTGGCCTGGATGGAATGTGCCACCAGGAGCCAATCGTTCAAGTATGGAAAGACCATGTGATGTTGTTTTTGCAGGTGTGCTGCTACCACAGCCAGGCACTTTGTGAAAACTCTTGGTGCTGAGGAAAGGCAAAAAGGTAACACCTTGTACTGGAAATGTTGAGTCAGGAATTTGAACCGTTGGCAGTGCAAGTGAGAATGGTGAATTGGTGGGTATAAGCATTTTTGAGGTTTAGGGCGGCTAACCAATTGTATTGTTTCAAAAGAGGTAGGATGGTTGGTAGAGAAATCATCCAGAATTTTTCTCTTGAGGCAGGCATTTAGAGGTCTGAGCTCTAGGATAGGTCGGAAACCTTGAGTCTTTTTGGGAATGAGGAAGAAACGGGAGTAAAATCCCTGATTTTGTTGACTTGTAGGTACCTCCTCGATGACATTGTTGTTTAGTAGAAGAGTGACCTCTGCTGCAAGTTGTGGAATGTGCTGATGAGGAATCACAGAAGGTGGAGGAGATTGAGAGGGAGTTACTTTGGGAAGGAAATTGAGGAAGTAACCCTGGGCCACAATGGAGAGGACCCATTGATCCGTGGTGATAGCCTGCCAGGTTGAAAAAAATGAGTTAGCTGCCCCCCCCCCCCCCCACTGGTCAAAAAGCAGGCAAAGGCTTGATAGCCAGAAGCTGAGGAATAAATGGCTGCTTCCTGTCCCTGGGATGCTGTTTAGGTAGAAAGGATGCAGATGATTGGTTTCTTTGTGGAAGAGGATGGATGTATGGAGCAAATCTTATGTTGTGGGTAATATTTCTGAAAATACTTTTGATAAGGCCGTCGGTAAGTGAAAGAAGACAAGGGCCGTCGAAATTGGTGAGACTGGTCAGAATAATGTGCTGAGAGTTCCCTATTAGTAGAAGAATCTTCTTTCAGCTGGGAAACCGTTGCTTTTACCTTTTCTCTGAAAAGACTATCACCCGAGCAGGGAGCATGTGCTAATCGTTTATGCAGGTCTTCCCGGAGATCAGATGCTTGCAACCATGCTGAGTGTCTGGATGCTATAGCGACTGCTGCAGTTCTAGATTGGATGTCATAGGCATCGTAATTAGTCTTGATGAGTTGATATTTAGATTTTTGAAAGGCAACCAGAAGATTCTGGAGCTCTGCAGGGGTTGCAGAATCCAACTGCTGTAAAATAGTGTTGAAAATGTAGAATTTGCAGCTGGTGGGCATTTATTTTCAAAGGCAGCATAGAACCTTGATAGACCTTGTGGCCCATGGAATCAAGAAGGCGAAGGTCTTTATCCGGATTTGCAGATAGGGGACCTCTTGATACTTTAGCTTTTGTGGTAGTTGACTCTGACACAATGGATTGATGAGGTTATTGAAGAATGTCGTGACCAGGAGCTTTATGAACTTTATATTTAGTCTCCAAACGTTTAGATGCTATAGACACTGAAAAAGGTTTTTGCTAATTTTCTAATTGATGGTCCTGAAGAACCTGATGTACTGGTAAGGCAACAAACCCTTTCACTGGAGTCTTAAAGGATTGTAGAATAGCTTGAAAATCCTTGCTACCTGTAGGAATAGCCGCCTCATTCAGGCAGAGTAAAGAAGAAACTTTCCGTAAAAACTTCAGATAGGCATACTCTTCAGAGGAGCTGGACTGAAGAGTCTGCTCCGGCTGAGGGTCAGAGTCTGGTAGGATGCTGGGTTCTGACCAAGCCAGAGGAGAGTGTGGTTCCTGGATTGGAGAAGAACATATTGGTGTACCTGGAGCCCATGAATGAGGAGGTGAAGGTGGTACTGAGCTTGAGTGTAGAGGTTCCACTGGGTCAAGCTGTGGAATCAAAGTTGAAATAGGTTGGGGCCCCAGAAAAGGAGGAAGCTGGTGAGAAGGCTTCAAAAAAGAAGTACTGTCCTACATAAACCTTTGACACAATGAGAAAACCCCCAAAATAACCTGAATAGATTCAACTCCCTGTGAAGGGAGTTCTGCTTGCACAGCCAGCAAAACAACAATATAGGAGAGGACTCCTGCTTCCATTTAGTACTTTTTGAAGACTTCTTAGACATACCTGCAGTCTCCGAAGAAGTAGGCTGTGGCACAGAAAAGCACTGCGAGGCAGAGCTTGCGGTAGCCTTTGAGTGCTAGAAATGGAAGCCCCTGTCAACCTTTGACGACGAACTGTGGGAAATAGAAGACTGCTGGAGGAAAAGGTGTCCGATTTCTGTCCCGCGTCGGGGGTTTCTTTTTTGTCTCTCCTGCCGATATTGCTATTTAATTTATTGCGGCATTGGCATACGTTGGCTTCCCTCCCCTTGCAGTGCTGAAACAGGGCCTGGGGGGGAGAGAGCTAGTGGTGGTGTTGACGGCTGACTTTGCTGAGGAGAAGTTCCGGCGCCAAAGAACTGCAAGTCGCTGTCCATCACAGCCTAAGGAGTGGACTAAGAAAAAATTTATTTGTGGTTCTATCAAGTTGCCACTTTAAAAAACCGGCGCTGAAACTGAGGAAGTTTAACAAAAATAAAGGAACAGTCCAGCGAAGCAGGCTTCTCAGTCCAAATTTTTTTTTTTTTTTTTTTAAACGCTTGGTTAAGTCTCACTGTTTAACTATTTATCTCTGAAGTATTTTAATTATTCTCACTGTTTGATTTGTGAGAGGTAGTTATTAGTATTATGAACTGTTCTCTTGTTTTTTGTTTTTCTGTGACCTGTCAGGAGCGGTTAAGAAAAACAACTGGCATTCCAAGGGGAGGGGCGGTGGGAGTACTGACTCCCGCACATGCTCAATAAGTGTAAAGCTTACTTAGCTAGGGGAGAGCACCGGCACATAGGCTTCATCAGCGGACTTCACCTACAAGTGTGCCTGCATATCCCCTGCTTATCTCCAGAGAAAGCCATTTCAGCAAGGAAAAAAGAGACTGTTTTGTGTGGTATTCTCTCAGCTAAATATCATATATTCCGAATCTCAGAGAGAGCGAGACCAGAAGGCCTTATACATATATATACAATATGTAGTTGAGAGCATATCCACAGAAAACAGGGAAATGGCAGAGATGCTGGAGCAGGTCTGCACACATCTGCCATGTGGCTAAACATGCCTGCAGGCAAGCACGATGTTGAGGAGACCCAAGAAATGCTCCGCTCCGATCTCGGTGAGTGTCTCGACATCGGCCTCATCGCCGGAGCGTAGAGCCGCACCGAGGGTACCGGCAAAAAAGCCAATGGTACCAGTGCTTACTCTTAAGCAGCAGATTAAAGAATTGCTACAAGAAGAATTAAGGGAGCAGTTCCAACTGTTGATGCCAACTATGCCTGTGTTGACACTGACTCCGGTACCAATCAGGTCTGAGCCCTCGACACCAGTAGCACCTGCACAGGAGTCTCCATCGGAACTGATGCCGATGAGTCGCCGACACTGGTCAAGTTCAGCTCAGACGTCACCTGAGATGATGTCGGTGCGGTCAGGAAAGGCTCTGAAAAAGTTAAAGCATCTTGAGCCTTTGACACCGAGTGATCGGCACTGACCCGAACAACTCGAGATTCAGATCTTTGGGGAGATTCTGAGCAAGAACCTAATTTGTCTGAAGAGAAGGGTTCTTCAGAAGATGAATCTTTTCACCACTCTTCTCAAGAGACCCTGTGGTGTCTGAGAAGTCATCCTTTTCCAGATTTCTAAGGGAAATGTCTGAAACCTTAGCCATTCCCTTAGAAGCCGAGTCTAAAAAAATTTAAAGAGTTCTTTGATGCCTTGGACTACGATCAGCCACTCAAGGACCTTCCTAAACTTCCTCTCCATGATATCTTGCGGGAAACTTTTTACAAGAATCTATAAACACCTCTTACCATTCCCCTGGCTCCACGTAAGCTAGATTCTCTGTATAGAGTGGTTCCTATTCCAGGGCTTGACAAACCACAGCTCCCCCATGAATCTCTCCTAGTGGAATCAACACTAAAGAAATCTTCAGGGGCTAGTGTATATGCCTCTGTATCTCCTGGCAGAGAGGGTAAGGCAATGGACCCGTTTGGCAAAAGGCTATACCAGAATGCTATGTTGGCCACCGGTCCAGTAACTACACTTTTCACTTCTCATTTTATATGAGGACTCTGCTCTCTCTTAGAGCCCCTGCCTTTCCAGCCACCGGAGATCGCCGACGCAGCCCGACTTTTGAGTCGGATTTTCCCTCTTCAGCCCGTGGGGGCCACCGAAAGCCTCTCCCCCCAGCGACTTCCTAGGCAGAGGAAGGAGGAAGTTTCTGCCATCTTGTCCCTCCTTCCTCCGCCCGACGCCGTTACAAGCAGGAGGACTCTGCTCTCTCTTAGAGCCCCTGCCTTTCCAGCCACCGGAGATCGCCGACGCAGCCCGACTTTTGAGTCGGATTTTCCCTCTTCAGCCCGTGGGGGCCACCGAAAGCCTCTCCCCCCAGCGACTTCCTAGGCAGAGGAAGGAGGAAGTTTCTGCCATCTTGTCCCTCCTTCCTCCGCCCGACGCCGTTACAAGCAGGAGGACTCTGCTCTCTCTTAGAGCCCCTGCCTTTCCAGCCACCGGAGATCGCCGACGCAGCCCGACTTTTGAGCCGGATTTTCCTTCTTCAGCCCGTGGGGGCCACCGAAAGCCTCTCCCCCCAGCGACTAGAAACTCTGCCCCACAGTCCACCCAAAGTTCACCATTGTCAAAGTTTACCATTGTTTATACCCCTGCTTCTGCACCATATTTTACCATTGTATTCACTCATGTTTTTGATGCTAACCTTTTTTTTGCTTTTTTGCTCAGTTCTGCTCCAAACTGTACTCCCTGCCAAAGGTTTTGTTTCTTTTTTTTACCAGTCTCTCACTTTTTCAGCTACCCCAGTTCCCCCAGTACCCTGGACTACACATTTACCTCTCCTCCCCTCTCTAGGCTCGTACACAGTCAGCTTAATCTAAGTCCCCCCTACTCCTCCCTCAACCAACTCTACTCCCCCTTACTGCAGACTCTCACACACCAACCACCCTACCATGAATCCATCCTTCTGGATCCTTCTCCTCCTACTCTGCTCACCTCTCTACCCTTCCCTCTGTCTGAAACCTCCCTCCCCCAATCTACTTAATCCCGCCAACACCAATACCATCTGCCCCGGACTCAGAATCCCCACACTGATACGCACCAGAAACCCCCCTCCCAAGAAAAACCACCGAAAAGCCAACCTAGACTCCCTAAAGCCCCTGCCCCCTGCCAATCTTCGCAACACTGTCCCAGACTCTCTCACCCCAGTCCCGACAATCTACTGCAATGCCAGATCCGCATGCAATAAGACCCAAATCTTGAAAGACCTTCTAGACGAGCTCGACCCTGGTTTCCTATGCATCACAGAATCATGGATCGCCAAAGACGACCTATTCACTCAAAATGAACTCCTCCCCCATGGCTACCAAGGCCTCTTCTCCCCCAGACCCAACCGAAAAGGAGGTGGTCTGGCACTCCTCTACAAATCTTTCTTCGACGTCCAGCTCCTCGAGACGGGCACCCATGCTTCTCTAGAATATCTGCTCGCCTCAGTCACTGACGAACTCCGCACCCACCCATTGGGCATCCTAATACTATACCGACCACCCACCCCTTGGACCAAATCTTCCAATCTCGTCTATGAGACCATAACAAATGCCTTCCTTAAATTCCAAAGACTTTTGATCGTTGGCGATATCAACCTCCACCTCGACGACACAAATAACAATGACACATCTGAATTCAACAACTTCCTTACCTCTCTAGGTTTTCCCTTACCCACCCCATCCCCAACCCACGAAAAAGGACATACCCTAGACTTCACCACCTTCATTGATCTTACCGCCTTCAAAACCTCAACCGACGACACTCGCTGGGAACAAGTCCCCTGGTCAGATCATTTCTTAGGGACCACCTGTCTCCCCGTCTTCATGTCACATCTTGACTCCCCACCCCACTACTCTCATTCCATAACCTACCGCAAAAAAACCTCGAGCAACCTATTCTGGTCCAAACTCCTAAACAAACTCTCCTCCAACCCTAGACCTATAGACCCTGAATCACATTGGCACAACTGGACCACCCTCTCCGAGTCCACCTACCACTCCCTTGCTCCATTAACCACCAAAACCATCTCCTACCCCCGAAAGGCCCCCTGGTACCTACCTCTTCACAGAGAATTGAAACAGAAATGTCGCGCTTTGGAGCGCAAATGGAAAAAATCTAAATCCCCTTCTGATAGACAGACCTGGAGGACTAACATTAAATCCTACAACTCAACACTAAAAAAAGCCAGGAAAATCTTCTTCGGAGATAAGATCTCTAGATCCAATAACCAAATCAGTGCGCTGTTCAACATCTGGCGCTCCCTAACCACAAAAAAAGACCCACGTTCGCTTCCACCATCCCTATCAGCTGATGCCCTTGCAAATTTCTTTAATGAAAAGATTACCACTCTAAGATGCTCCTTCCCTCCCACAGTCTCCTACAACTCCCTGACCTCCATTGATCTCAATCCTACCTCACCTGTATCCACCCCCATTCCTGCCGACAGATCCTGGACCGCCTTCGAGCCTGTCTCTGAACCGCAAGTCTCCAAACTCTGCCACAAACTAAAAACTTGCAAGTGCATTTTGGATCCTTTCCCCTCCTATCTATTCGATAATATCCCTACACAGGCCATCGCTTCCCTCACCGACCTCATAAACTCTGCCCTAACATCGGGCCTTTTCTCCCCCGACATGGGGCACATTTCACTGTCCCCTCTACTGAAAAAGGCCGACCTTGATCCCACCATTCCATCTAATTACCGTCCTATAGCAAATATCCCTCTCCTAACCAAGTTATTAGAATCCATCATATCCACCCAACTCTCATCCTACCTAGAACGTTTCTCTATCCTCCTACCCCACCAATTCGGCTTCAGACCCAACTTCAGCACCGAATCCCTCTTGGCCTCACTAATCTCTAAGGTGCAACAACTCCACTCTCGAAAAAAATTCGCTGTTCTTCTTCAATTCGACCTCTCCGCAGCCTTCGATGTCGTTCACCACGACATCCTTATCTTCCAACTCTCCGAAATAGGCATAAGCTCCACAGTCCTTGACTGGTTCTCTAAATTCCTACGTTTCCGCTCCTACACCGTAAACACAAACGGCTCCTCATCCCCCGCCTGGAAGCCGAAATGTGGAGTCCCGCAAGGCTCACCCCTCTCTCCTATTCTTTTCAACATCTACATGTCCTCTCTGAAACTCCTTCATCTATCCCCCCTAGAAACTCTCTACTCCTATGCTGACGACATCCTCATCCTCCTCGAAACCGACGCGAACCTCTCGAACCTCACTGAGAACATCTCCACATGTATTACGAACCTCCAATCCTGGGCCCAATCTGTACAAATGAAACTGAATGAGTCCAAAACCAAACTCCTTTGGCTCGGCCCAATTTCAGATCATTTACCCACCTCCATCCCTCTACCTTCCGGCCCCACTCTTCATCTTGAGTTTTCAAGCAAAGTCCTAGGCATCATCTTAGACTCCTCTCTCTCCTTCAACGATCAACTCAATTCCCTAGTAAAAAAATGCTTCTTTAGCCTCCACATGTTAAGAAAAGTAAGATCTTGTTTTCATCATTCCCATTTCGCCATCCTCGTCCAATCCACCATCCTCTCTAGACTAGACTACTGCAACTCCATCTATATAAGCCTAACTAAGAAAAACCTCCATAGACTTCAGCTAATTCAAAACGCCGCTGCCAAGCTTATTTTCGCAAAGGGCAAGTTTGATCACGTTTCCCCACTCCTCTCCAAGCTTCACTGGCTCCCAGTATACTCCAGAGTCCTCTATAAATGTGCCTGCTTAGCCTTCAAGATTCTACATGGCGTCCTTCCTCCCGTTATCCCACTCTTTTGGAATTCATCAAACCCACTCTCTTCTAGACCCTCCCAAAAACTGAAACTATCTTTCCCGTCTATAAAAGGTATATCCCGCGCAGGAAAACTTGGAACATCCCTCCCCTTTAGAACCACTAAACTCTGGAACAACCTCTCATCCCCGCTCAGAAATTCTAGCTCCTTCCAAGCCTTCCGTAAACGCTTGAAAACTTGGCTTTTCTCAAAAATCTAATCTCCCGTTCTCTAGTACCCTGCCCCTCTCTGTCCCTCTCCTATACCCCTTCTTTGTAATTCCTTTCCTCTTATCCTCTGTAAACCGTGCCGAGCTCTGCGCTTGCGGAGATGGTGCGGTATACAAACCTAATGGTTTAGTTTAGTTTAGTTTAGTTAAACAAGTTGCCATGTTCCAAAAATATCTCCCTGACCATAAGCTCCCTATTTTTCAGCACTTCATTTCTAACCTGCTTCAGCTTTGCAAGTACATGGTTCATTCCATCTATGATACCTTCGAACTTTCCTCATGTGCTACGGCAATGTCAGTGGCCATGCGATGTCTGGCCTGGCTTCGAGTGTCTGAATTGGATGTCAATCATCAGGACAGGTTAGCCAATGCACCTTGTCTGGGGGACAAGCTTTTTGGTGCCTCCATGTACACGGCTACCTAGAAGTTGTCTGCTCATGAGACCAGGTGGGACACTGTGATCAAGCCCAAAAAGAAGCCTCCACCTTCTCGGCCCTTCAGACTAGCCTCTTCATATCAGAGAAGGTATGCTGCGAAACCTGAAACTCTGGCCCAGTCTCAACCCAGGAGAAGAGGCAGTAACAACAACCATGACAGCAAAAACAGGCTGGCCAAAAAAAATCTACCCAGCCTTTTTGATGTGTTTCATCAGAGCATAGCCAACAATAACATTCTACAGACTTTGCCTCAGCCCATCGGAGGCTGTCTCCAATTTTTCATAGCTTGCTGGGAGCTCAACATCAGACCTCTGGGTCCCTGCCATCATTCATTAGAGTTACACTCTCAATTTTCACACCCTGCCACAAGACCATCCTCCAAAAGAGTCTGTTTTGGACCCTGCACAGTCCTCCCTTCTTCAGGGTTCAATCCCTTCTCCTGCTGAATGCCATCGAAGTTCCCCTCAATCAGCAGGTCCAGGGATTCTACTCCCGTTGCTTAGTCCCCAAGAAGACCGGAGGACTGAAAACCATCCTGGATCTTGGAGCTCTCAACAAATTTGTAGTCAAGGAGAAATTCAGGATGCTGTCCCTCGCCCTGCTTTATCATCTCCTCAATCAGAACAACTGGCTATGCTCTCTGGATCTCAAGGAAGCCTACACACATATTACAATTCATCCGGCTTCCAAGAAGTACCTCCGTTTCCAGATCAATCGATGTCATTAACCAGTACAAGGTCCTTCCCTTCGGCCTGGCATCTTCTCCCAGAGTCTTCATGAAGTGCCTCATTGTAGTGGCCGCATCTCTCCGTTTCCAAAGCCTCCAAGTCTTCCCTTATCTGGACAACTGGTAGATCAAGGCAGTTTCATCTCAGGAAGTGATCCAAGGAACATCTCGGACCATTTCTTTTCTTCAGATTCTAGGATTCGAAGTCAACTTCCCCAAATCACATTCAACGTCTACAGTTCATTGGGGCAATCCTAAATACAATTCTCATGAGTGTTTCTTCCGCCAGATCGCCTTCAGGCTCTCATACGTCTGTGTCAGCAACTGCTTCCTCTTCAATCCATTTCTGCCAGGCACATGATGGTTCTAGGCCACATGGCATTCACTGTCCATGATGACACCACTGGCAAGGCTACATCTTCCTACTCTTCAGTGGACCCTTGCTTCTCAGTGGTCTCAAGCGACGGATCGTCTTTCACAATATATATCTGTGACATCATCTCTTCTGCAGTCGCTTCGTTGGTGGATGACCTCTTCCAATCTATCCAGAGGTCTCCTTTTTCACTTACCCCTTCATCACAAGTTCATCACGACAGACACATCCCCTTATGCCTGGGGGGGCTCATATGGACAATCTTCAGACTCGGGGTCTTTGGACCACCAGGGAATGCAAATTTCACATCAATTTCCTGGAACTCAGAGCAATGTTTTATGCCCTCAAGGCTTTTAATCATCTTCTTTGCCCTTGAATCCTCCTTCACACAGACAATCAAGTAGCAATGTACTACATAAAAAAAGCAAGGAGGAACGGGCTCTCTCCTGTTATGCCAGGAAGCCCAAAAATTCAACTTGGTCAACAGCTCGCAACCTTTTCTTAAAGGCTGCCTACATTCAAGGGGAGCAGAATTCCCCAGCAGATAATCTCATCAGAATTATTTAACCTCACGAATTGACTCTCAACTCTGCAACTCTCCAGTCCATCTTTGCTCAATGGGGCACTCCACAAGTGGACTTGTTTGTGGCTCCTCACGATCACCAATTGCCCCAGTTTTGCTCCAGACTTTACTCTCCTCTCTTTCTGGAAGCAGATGCCTTTTTCTTCAATTGGACGGGCCTGTTTTTATATGCATTCCCTTTCATGTTGATAACTCTGTTCAAGCTCAAGCGAGAAGCAGACACCATGATTCTCATTGCTCCACAGTAGCCAAGACAACATTGGTTCTCCCTTCTACTTCAGATCAGCTCCAGGGAGCTCATACCTCTTCTAATATTTCCTACTCTGCTTACTCTGAATCAGGAATCACTACTACATCCCAACCTGTAATCATTACACCTGACAGCTTGGTTTCTCTTGGGCTGAGTTCTTCTGAATTATGTCTCTCTGTCTTGTCCATTACATGATTGATGCCTCCACGAAACCAGCCACTCAACAATGTTACCAACAAAAGCGGACTAGGTTTTCTTCCTGATGTCTTCTTCATCAACACGATCAAATTTCCTTGGCAGTGGAGTTGATGTTGGATTATCTACTTTCTCTGTCTGACTCTGGTCTTAAATCTACATCCATCAGAGTTCATCTCCATGCTAAAACTGCTTATCATGCACCAGTAGACTGAAAACCTCTTACTGCTCATCCTTTAGTCTCCAGATTCATGGAGGGGCTTTTCAATGTTAAACCACCTCTTAAGCCTCCACCTGTCGCCTGGGCCCTTTATGTGGTTCTTTCTAGCTTGATGAAGCCACCATTTGAACCAATGGCCACAGCTCACCTCAAGTTTCTCACCTGGAAAGTGGTCTTCCTTATTGCTCTCACCTCTGGCAGGAGGGACAGTGAGTTACAAGCCTTAGTAGCAGATCCACCTTTCACAGTTTTTCATCATGACAAGGTGGTTCTATGTACACATCAAAGTTTCTTCCAAAAGTTGTAACTGAATTTCATCTCAATCAGTCAATTGTTCTTCCAGTGTTTTTTCCTAAGTCTTATTCTCATCCAGGAGAAACCGCGCTACATAGTTTGGACTGTAAACGGGCTTTGGCCTATTACATTGACCGGACAAAGCCACATCGAACATCTCTCCAATTATTCATCGCTTTTGATCCAAACAAGTTGGGACATCCTGTTTCCAAGAGAACGATTTCCAACTGGCTGGCTGCCTGCATCTCATTCTGTTATGCTCAGACTGGACTGGCACTGGAGAGTCATGTCACAGCCCACAAAATTAGAGCTATGGCAGCTTCTGTTGCTTTCCTCAGATCTACCCCTATTGAGGAAATCTGTAAGTCTGCCACCTGGTCCTCAGTTCATAATTCACTTCTCACTACTGTCTGGAGTCCTTCTCCAGACGGGATGGGCACTTCGGCCAATCTGTTTTACAAAATTTATTTTCTTAAGGCCAACTCTCCCAATATCCCATTTCTGTTAGTGTGGAGGTCACCCATACGTGAGAATATGCTGCCTGCTTGTCCTGGGATAACAGGCAGATATTCTCATAACCCATCCACCTCCCCGGATTGGCTTCTTAACTGGCTTATCTTAACTGAGTGACTGCGCGCCCTATGTCGGGCGGGAAGGCACTCGCACATGCGTGGTTCGGACTATCGCAAACTTTCTAAAGTCTTAAAGTGGCAATGCACTTTTAAAGTGGTCTGTACTGGGGCTCTGTCAGTGACGTCACCCATACGTAAGAATATCTGCCTTATGTCCCTGGATAACATCTGTTACGTTAAGTAACTGTGCTTTTTCCCTTGCACAAGCAGGTTATATTGATGTGTAAGCTGGAAAAGTCTAGCTTTTTCTCTACTTCGAACATCTACTGGTAGGAGGGATAATATCCACATGTTCAGAACAGTGCAGAATGATGGAAAGGAAATTTATTAGGTAAGACATAATTGGACCATTTTCTCGCAGCTGTGCATTCACCGTTGAAGCAGGAGCTGTTTCCTCTCTTCACTGTATTGGTCTTGAGGTGTCAAGTTTTGTGAGACCAGCAAGAGGTTTTCCACTGTGCAGCTCACTCACAGAGCCATATGGTGCGGAGAACAAGATGCTTTGCTTCAGTGATAATTGCAGCAGTGGCTGCAAGAGAAAAATACCTTTTTAATTTAAAGAACTGTGGAAATCTCAGGCACCAGAATAAAATTTCTAGTTGCCATGGTGACTTGGTGCCTGGAATTTGCTGAACCCTTGTCTATACCCTTTTATCCAAGGATGCAATCGCATATAATTTGTCTTGCATTTTGCTATTTAAGATTTCAAGGTTCCCCAGTCTTACCCATAGTCCCAGGAGCGATCCATGTTTAGCATTATAATATACTGAATTATAAACCAATGCAGCTTGATATTCCCTATTTTACCTGTTCTTCTGATCACTTTGTAAGTTAAAATTTTAAGCTTTTTTTCCCCAAACTGTTTATGCATGAAAAAAAAACCACCTGGAATAATTTTCTTAGGCCTTTACAATCAGTTTCTCTTGTGCCTTTTTTTGGCAAATCAAATTTATCCCTTTTACTAACTCATTCTTGTCAAACACTTTTATATAAGACTTCGGCAAATGAGTAATGTGATTGAACTTGACTGGTTCTTGGATATATATGAATAAAACAATGAATAGGAGTTTTATCCCAGGACAAGCAGGCAGCATATTCTCACATATGGGTGACATCAACCACAGAGCCCCAATGCGGACAGCTTCACAAGCAGACTTGTTTGAATAACTTTTGGAAAATTCGCAACTGCCGCACCACACATGCGCAAGTGACTTCCTGCCCAAGGTAGGGCACGTGTCTCCTCAGTTCTAAGTTTTTCATTGAGCTGAGAAACCCTCGTTTCAAGTGAGTTAGTTCTAATTTTGCCTTCTCATTGCCGTGGTTCGTGTGTTTGTTCTTGTTTTCACAGTCACTGCGCTATGCGTGTTTTAAAAAAAAATTATTTTTTCGGTTGGGTCATGGCGGGGCCTGTTCCACGGCCTCAGCCTCTGGGCTTCGATTTAGCTGCGGCCGTGTTCCGTTCCATGTCCCAGCCGGTCACAGGGTTCAAAAAGTGTAGCCGATGTCGGTGCGCGATCTCTCTCACTGACCCACACAAGGGGTGTATTCAGTGTCTAGGACAGGATCACCATCCGGAGTCGTGCACCCGCTGTGCTACACTTCAAAATCGAGCTTTTAAACAACATCGCGTTCAACTGGAAAAAATATTCGGAGGTATGGAAACTCCAGATAAGTCCTCGACCTCAACTTCGCTGAAGTCTTCTGCAGGGCTAAAACCTTCAACCTCGATCTCTGCCTCAGCTTCTATTAAACCCTCCTCAATGGGGAAGTCCTCTTCCTCGGGGAAATCTACCAAGTTATCTCTGGAGGGGCCGTTATTCTCAGTGTCTCCATCAGGTCAGTTACCTAAGCCAGCCCTTCAGGAGTCTTAGACAGTGACCTTAGTTAGGCCGGTCACCTCAACACTTTCCAAGAAGTCTGCCTCTAAATCGAGGACACACTCTTCTTCGAGGTCTCCTTCCTCAGAGTCTATGGCCACACCAATTACACCAGCTCTATTGGTCTTGGTACCGGCTTTCCAGAATGTTGGAAGCTATTCTGCATCAGGAGTTTGGTAACATGCTTGTCAAATTTACCCCTGCCTCGACTCTGTTTTCTGCAGTCCAGCCTGAGCACTCAGCAGTATTCCAAGGAGTCAAGTCCTTGAGAGTGTCTCGAGTCCAGCCTGAATGCTCTATACAAGGAGCTGAGTCCTTACAAGTGTCGAGGTCGTCTCGTCACACCTCGAGGCTGGATTCGGCTCATTCACTACAGCACCATTCAAGGCATCCTGCATCCTCCTACCACCATCTATCGAGGCAGTCGTCGAGACCGAGGTCATCTTCTCAAGAACAGATCTCTAAGCCTCGTTCATCGAGACTCTTCGAGGCCCATAACGCCCTTGTCCGGGCAGTCTGCTATAGAGTCTTGTTTTCTACAGGTACATGGTTCTCGTCACTCAAGTTCTTCTCCTTCGAGGTCCATTTCTAAACATCTGGCTACTTCTCCAGCTTGTTCTTCGAAAAGAAAACTCTCTGCTTCTGCTCATTCCAGAATTTGGATCTTTAGTACCAATATTCAGAGAGGCTTCACCTTCTTTCTCTGCAGTGAGAGAAACTCCGAGGGGCTCTTGTTCTCCTTCACCTCAACAGGGTCATTCCTCTTCTGACCTGGTGTCCTTTATTAAGTTCCTGTGCCAAATGAGTAAAGATCTCAACATTGTCTTAGAATCTGACTAGATACTCTAAGGAGTATTTGGAAGAGCTGGGTATGCTTCATCCTCCTAGGGATTCTCTCAAATTACCCTTGAATGGCATCCTTTGCCAAACTTTCAAAAGAAATCTGGATACCCCATACTCTATTCCTACCATGCTAGCAAAGCTGGAATCTCGTTATAAAATGGTGCATTGTACAGGATTTGAGAAGTCTCAACTGTCCCATCAATCCCTTCTGGTAGAGTCTTCCTTAAAAAGATCCAATCCTGCTAAAGTTTATGCCACATTCTCTCCAGGTCGAGAGGGAAGGACCATGGGCAAGTTTGGCCGTCGTCTATGAAAATTGTATGATGACGAATCAGATCTTAAATTATAATTTTGTCTTCACATCCTATCTAAAGCATTGGGTCAATGCCATGCCTACTTTCTTCAAGTATCTTCCAAAACATTGGCTCCCAGAGTTTCAACATATGCATTCTACTCTAGGTCAACTTTGCATGCATATGGTTCAGGCTGCATATGATGCTTTTGAAATGTCCTCCAGGGTTACTGCGTTCTTGGTGGCCATGCGTTGTCTAGCCTGGTTAGGCACCGTGAACATGGATCCAAACCTACAAGATCAACTGGTCAACATTCCGTGTCAGGGAAATGAGCTGTTTGATGACTCCATTGAGGCAGCAACAAAGTGCATGTCTTGGCATGAGAAATCGTTTGCCTCCATAGTTAAGCTGAAGCCTTCCACTGCTAAGAGTTATAGGCCCCCTCCATCTTATCAGAGGCGTTATCCTCAGAAGTCAGCACCTTATTCGAGGCCGCCTCTTAAGAAACAACAGCAGCGTAAACCTCAGACTCCTGCTGCAACCAAATCCACTCAGCCTTTTTGATCATCTAACACAGAGCATAACATCAGTCTTTCTGCCTTTGTCTTCTCTTCCCATTGGAGGTCATCTCCATCATTTTTATCAACAATGGGAACTAATTACATCCGACCTCTGGGTCTTCACAATAATCAGGGAGGGTTACTCTCTTCAATTCCTTCAGGTTCTATCAGATCTACCCCCAAGAGAGTGTCCTTCCAATTTGTCGTAGACCACACTTCTTCAGGAAGCTCAAGCTTGGTTTCTTCTCCGTGCCATCGAGGAAGTTCCTTTGGAACAGCAGAACACCGGGTTTTACTTCCGGTATTTCTTTATTCTGAAGAAGATAGGGGATCTATGACCTATACTGGATCTCAGAGCTCTCAATAAATTTCTTGTCAAAGAAAAGTTTTAGATGCTGTCTCTATAACGATTGGTTATGCTCTCTGGATCTCAGAGGTTTACACTCACATTCCCATTCATCCAACTTCACACAAGTTTCTCAGATTTCAGGTGGTAACTCATCATTTCCAATACAGAGTGCTACCTTTCGGCCTGGCATCATCTCCCAGAGTTTTTACCAAGTGCCTAGTTGTTGTAGTAGCAGCAGCTCTGCGCAGCCATGGGCTTCAGGTTTTTCTATACCTGGACTGGCTTATCAAAGATTCCACACCTCAAGTGGTTATTGTAGCGACTCAACAAACTATTTGGTTCCTACAAAGTTTGGGGTTCAAAATAAACTTTCCCAAATCTCACCTGCAACCATCTCAGAATCCGCACTTCATTGAAGCAGTCCTGGACACTGTACAACTTAGAGCATTTCTTCCACAGCAGCGTCAGGAAATTTTGGTACAACTGTATCACAAGGTGTCTACCCTAACTTCACTTTCGGCAAGACACATGATGGTTCTTCTAGGCAACATGGCCTCTACAGTTCACGTGACTTTTTTTGCCAGACTTCACCTCAGAATTCCTCAGTGGACCCTGGCTTCTCAGTGGGCGCAGGCTTCAGATCTGCTCTCTCAGCACATTACAGTGACTGCTTCATTGAGACAGTTTCTCCACTGGTGGATGCTCTCTTCCAATCTGTCCAGAGGTTTACTGTTTCAAATGCCCCCTCATCAGAAGGTCCTCACAACAGATTCCTCGACCTATGCTTGGTGGGGGCTCATCTCGGTGGTCTCCGTACTCAAGGACATTGGTCCATCACAGATCGTCAGAGTCACATAAATCTGTTGGAACTCAGATCGATTTTCAATGCTCTCAAAGCTTTTCAGCATCTTCTTCACGATCAAGTCGTCCTCATTTCTACAGACAATCAAGTAGCCATGTACCACTATGTCAACAAGCAGAGAGGAACAGGATTGCTCCCCCTTTGCAAGGAAGCTCAGAAGGTTTGGAATTGGGCAATTCTTCACAACATCTTTCTGAGAGCTATCTACATTCAGGGAAAGAAAAACTTTCTGGCGTACAAATTGAGTCATCTTCTACAGCCTCACAAATGGACACTTCTCCATCACATTTTTTCTCAGTGGGGAAACCCTCAAATAGATCTCTTTGCGTATCCCCACAACAACAAGCTGCCTCAGTTTTGCTCCAGGATATACTCTCCTCACCACCTGGGGGTAGATGCTTTTCTTCTGGAATGGACAAACAAATTTCTGTATGCGTTTCCTCCATTCCCTCTAATTCTCAAGACACTCGTCAAATTCAAACACGAACATGCCACCATGATTCTAATAACTCCTTGCTGTCCCAGACAACAGCTTCTACTTCAGCTCAGCAGCCGAGAGCCACTACCTTTACCAGTTTTTCCGTCTCTGCTTACACAAAGTCAGGGCTCTCTCCTTCATCCCAAACTGCAGTCTCTGCACCTTACAGCTTGATACCTTTCAACTTAATTGCCAACTTAGTTTTCTCAATCTGTAGTAGACATGTTAGAAAACCTACCACCAAGCAATGTTACAACCAGAAATGGACTAGGTTTTCTGCTTGGTGCGCTCTTCATCACAAGGAGCCTCATTCTACATCCTTGTCTTCAGTTCTGGATTACCTGTTTCATTTATCTCAATCAGGCCTCAAATCAACATCCATTAGAGTCCATCTCAGTGCAATAGCTGCTTTCCATCAGCTACTAGAGGGGAAAACCCCTCTGCTCATCCTTGGTTTCCAGATTTATGGAAGGACTTTTCAATGTCAAATCACCTCTCAAATAACCTTCAGTGGTTTGGGATCTCAGTGTGGTTCTTGCTAAATTGATGAAGCCTCCATTTGAACCAATGTCTACGGCTCATCTGAAATACCTCACTTGGAAAGTGTTTTTTCTCATTGCTCTCGCATCTGCTTGCAGAATCAGTGAGCTACAAGCTTTAGTAGCGGACCCTCCTTTCACAGTATTCCATCACGACAAGGTGGTACTCCGTACTCATCCTAAATTCTTACCAAAAGTTGTTTCAAAATTTCATCTCGATCAATCCATTGTACTTCCAGTGTTTTTTCCAAAGCCTCATTCTCATCCTGGAGAAATGGTTTTTCATACTCTGGATTGCAAGCGTGCTTTGGCTTTCTACTTACAAAGGACTAAGCCTCATTGATCTTCTCCTCCACTTTGTCTCCTTCGATCCAAACAAGTTGGGACAACCAGTTACCAAGAGAACCATCTCCAACTGGTTGGCTGCTTGCATCTCATTCTGCTATGCTCAGGCTGGACTGCACCTAGAGGGTCGAGTCACAGCCCATAAAGCTAGTGCCATGGCATCTGTAACTTTCCTTAGATCTACTCCCATTGAGGAAATCTGCAAGGCTGCCACTCGGTCCTCGGTTCATACATTCACCTCATTATTGTCTGGATTCTTTTTCCAGACGGGATGGCCAGTCAGTATTACAAAATTTATTCTCCTGAATTGCCATCACTCCCACTATCCCATTCTGGTTAGCTTGGAGGTCACCCATATGTGAGAATATGCTGCCCGCTTGTCCTGGGATAAAGCACAGTTACTTACCGTAACAGGTGTTATCCAGGGACAGCAGGCAGATATTCTCACAACCCACCCACCTCCCCTGTTTGGCTTCTTAGCTAGCTATCTGAACTGAGGAGACGTGTGCCCTACCTCATTTGGGAAGGCACTCGCGCATGCGCGGTGCGGCAGTTACAAACTTTTCCAAAAGTTCTTCAAGCAAGTCTGTTTGTGAAGCTGTTTGTATCGGGACTCCATGGTTGATGTCACCCATATGTGAGAAGATCTGTCTGCTGTACTTGGATAACACCTGTTACGGTAAGTAACTTCTTTCTGGTTGATTGAGTAACAACTTACATTAACAGAAAATGGTATTCTATTTTAACAACCCATTCACACATTTTTTTCAAACATTTTATCTTCATTTCATTTATCTTCAAATAGATGGTCAGTTATTTACATTGTGTGTGAATTTTTATGAAATATGAGTAGGAGTACTCAAACCAACCATTATATTAGACTACTGTCTCTGAAGAACAGCAATTAAAAGCATTTGATTACTTTGTCAGTCAACAAAAATATTTTAATCTTATCTGGTAATGAGTCAAGTGTCTGTCCATTTACTTGGCATGTTTCTTGAGAGTCAAATTGTTTATTTTACCCTAGAGAGACTGGGAAGATATAATAAAAATATTCAGATACCTCAAAAATAGTAATGGATGGAAAACAAATATTTTTCAGAAGAAAGAATGCTAGAACAATAGGTCATGGGATGAAGCTTGAAGAAGTAGACTCAGGAGCAACATCAGGAAATATTTTTCACAGGAAAGGTGGTCATAGCCTTGAAGAAGAGGAAATAGAGACAAAGACACAGAATTGGGGGAAACATGGCATAAACTTGAAGAATTCAGAGGAGTGCAAAAGATAAACTGTAGCGGGGATGGAAATGGACAGATTAGATGGACCTTGAGGTCCCTAGTTGTTGTCATATTCTTTGATAGCTTAGTCCCTTTATCATATGTTGTTACTTGAAGTAAATTGAGTAATAATTTTTTTTTTTATATTGAACAGCATAGATAAAATTTCGAAGATAACATCTCCAGTATTGATAATCCATGGAACTGAAGATGAAGTGATTGACTTTTCACATGGCCTAGCATTATTTGAACGATGCCAAAGGCCAGTAGAACCTCTATGGGTGGAAGGAGCTGGGCACAATGATGTGGAGCTTTATGGACAGTACCTTGAGCGACTAAAACAGTTTGTTTCACAAGAGCTAGTAAATTTGTAATCACTATGTAAATTTGCTTGCTATGTTTTGTTTCATTGGTAGGCTGCAAGCCATAGTACATATTAAGATCATAAAACCTGAAAGTTTTGTTTGCAAATCAGGTCAGTTGCCTTGAAAATGTACAGGTAATGATTTGTGAACATTAGTAATGAAGGTTTTAATACCAGTATTATGAACTGGAAATAACACTATCATGCAGTCAAGCTTGTGTAGTTTAAATATACTTATTGTGTAAAACATTTTTTTAGCTGTTCAAAGCAAACATGAAGCAGTACTGTATGGAATCTTAATTATGTAAAATCAAATGCTAAGTGTTGCCAAATGCTTCGGCATACAACATAAGTTTCTAATTTTTTTAAACATCTCAAATTTACTGTGATGTATTATGTTGCTTAATTGTAACTAAAATGTCAGCTCCCCCAGACTCTATATCTTAAATTATATATTGCCAATAGCCATGATTTGAAATTGTAAGCAAGTTCTAGTAAACTTAAAAGCATATAAGAAGTTCACTGGAATTGGTCAAATCTGTTATACAGAGTCTGATCAAAACAAGGATGTTTATTTAAATGAGTGATTAGCACTTTTTTATTTTATTTTTACATGTTTTGTAAGTATAGTGCATCTTCTGTGTTAAAATATGGAAAATGGGAAGAATTAAGATCTGATCTAATCTTCCTGTCTGATTGAGCTGTAAACATAACGAAATTCTGGACACCACTAAATTATGATGTGCAAATGTTATTTCAAAGGCTAAATTTCAGAATAGGCTACTAAAAATTTGGGCCTCATTTAGCCATGGAACATGTATGATTTAGTATTCATGTGGGAGCTGTTAGCTCTATGTATGCATAAATCATCATGTATGTTGGAATATTTGAATCTACATTTGGTCTGCAATGTGTACATGAAACCACTAAGATGTATAAAGCTTGAAGAAATACTTTATATACATTGTTTGAACTTTTAATGCACGTCAATGCAGTCCTTTGATTGTAGAAAAAAAAAAACTTGAATGTTTTTCTAGTTTTTTCACATTGTGTTCCTCCTCCTTCAGAATTACATTTGTTTCTGTTTTTTTTTTAATGTAGAAACTAGGTGGGGGGTTTTCTTGTGGGGGGGTGAAACCTGAGGGGATGTTTCTTTTTTTTTTTTAATTTTTAATTTTTTTTTTTTTTTTTACCATATTCCTAATATACTTCTGTTAGAGGAGGTTACAAAGAATGTTCATATTTTGTATGATTGTAGTAACAACATTTTTGTAAGTTGCCTTTTTTCTCAGATGAGTTTTGCCTACATTTTAAACTTTCAATGATAATAAATGCAAATGAATTAACATACAGTTGAATTTGTTGAAAAACACACTGTTAATGTTTTAAAGGCCTTCTTCATCTTTTCTTGTCCTCCATGGTTATACCTGAGATGGCTATGTATACTTTCCTTAAATGTGTTATTTAGAGTGTGCTAAATAGTAAACTGTTTTCTAATTTTTTTTTTTTTTTTTTTTGGGGGGGGGGTTCAGTCCCAATTGCATCAGTTTAAAAATGTTCTTGAAATTAGGTTTAAATAACTTTACATCATCTCTCTCTTTGAACGTATGACAAAAAAGTAATATTGACCACAAAATCTGTTAGCAATCAAACCTTACATGAGCCTTATCTGCTGCATGTCAATTTTTTTTTTAACATCAAAAGTCTCTCCTATTTTTATGATGCTCTTTTGAAATTGATTATACCTGCTGACTGGAATCTATTACATTAGATGTTCTTTGAAACAGCCTAGGTGGGATGAAAAATGGTCTGTTGAAGCCCATTTTTTTTAAGTATTTCTCTAGGTTACCATCTGATCCTTTTATCTATTGAAATGAATTATGCATCTACATCACTGTGGTGTTTGAATTTTGTTTAAATGTTCTCTTGAAAATTTAGTGGCTATAGAAAATTTATACCCCCTTTCCAAAATTCTTTTACTGTCTTAAAGCCTGAAAGTGAAATCTGTTAAAACAGTATCCACATATTCTAATCTGCAACAACAAACAAATATTTTTATGTAGAACATAGGAAAAATGAGTATAGCTTGGAGGGTGTCTCCCTCCTCCTTATTTCTGTAACAATCCTAAATACTTTGTTATTGTGTAACCAGTCATCTTTTTTTTTTTTTCAAATTACAACTGACCAAATTATGCAATGTTGCATGCTGAATCTAAAGTTATCTTCAGAAACTGCTTAAAGTAAGTATTGCCTACATCCGATCACAGTTGAAATATGTAGAAATTAATATTTATATGAATGTACAAATAGTCTGAACTACATCTATAGCCACACAATTGTCGTTTAACTGCATAAATTACATTTTAATGTTAAGGCCGCCTTTGCTGGATTTTGTTAAATATTTTCTGTTTTGGCTCATGAGCTCCCTGCTGACCATCTGACCCCATCTTCTCCTGATTGTACACATGCCCAGCAGCCTAAGTTGTCATTTTTACATACCTTTCTATGAACTTGGGTGTGTGATGGCCAGTCTGGAACCACCATGGGCTTGCTTACAAATGCCTTGATATTTGCTGTTAGGAAACAAGTAGAACCAAGCAAGAAATTGACCTTGTAGATCCACAGATAAAAATCCAAATCAAATGACTGTGGAACGGACAGGGAGAGGGATCTTGGGGTGATAGTGTCTGAAGATCTAAAGGCGAAAAAACAGTGTGACAAGGTGGTGAGTGCTGCCAGAGGGATGCTGGGCTATATAAAGAGAGGAGTAGCCATTAGAAGGAAGAAGGTGAGGCCCCACCTGGAGTATTGTGTTCAGTTTTGGAGACCATATCTGGAGAAGGACGTAAGAAGACTTCAAGCGGTCCAGAGGAGGGCGACGAAAATGATAGGAGGCTTGCGCCAGAAGAGACATGAGAAGAGACTGGAAGCCCTGAATATGTATACCCTAGAGGAAAGGAGGGACAGGGGAGATATGATTCAGAAGTTCAAATACTTGAAGGGTATTAACGTAGAACAAAATCTTTTCCAGAGAAAGGAAAATGGTAAAACCAGAGGACATAATTTGAGCTTGAGGGGTGGTAGATTCAAGAGCAATGTTAGGAAATTCTACTTTACGGAGAGGGTGGTGGATGCCTGAAATGCGCTCCCGAGAGAAGTGGTGGAGAGGAAAACGGTGACTGAGTTCAAAGAAGCGTGGGATGAACACAGAGGATCTAGAATCAGAAAATAATATTAAATATTGAACTAAGGCCAGTACTGGGCAGACTTGCACGTTCTGTGTCTGTATATGGCCATTTGAGGGAGGATGGGCTGGAGAGGGCTTCAATGGCTGGGAGGGTGTAGATGGGCTGGAGTAGGTTTTGACATATTTCGGCAGTTGCAACCCAAGCACAGTACCGGGTAGAGCTTTGGATTCTTGCCCAGAAATAGCTAAGAAGAAAAAATTTAAATTGAATCAGGTTGGGCAGACTGGATGGACCATTCGGGTCTTTATCTGCCGTCATCTACTATGTTACTATGCTGATGTAGACTTTATTGGAATAAAATACAGTATAATCTCGTTATAACGAACTTCAAGCGACCTGGAAAAAGAGTCCGTTATATCCAGAGTTGCATTTTTTTACAACTTTATTTAGGTCAACTGAAACAACGTACAATCAATGAACAGTCACTGCACAAGCAAAACTCAGCAAAACATTGGTATGGCACGAAATGATTGCAAAACCAGAACACTAAAAGATGTTCTAAAGCATTATGTTGTACTGTACTGGAAAGATAAATAATCTGTCATATTTTTCTGGGCTGCATTTTGATACTATATCACTGGCATGCCACACGCCTTGTAGGCAGAGCCTTCATGTCCGTTATAGTCGAACAAAACTACAGCTAGAAATGGCTCTGGGGACCAAATTGGTTGTTCGCTATATCTGAAAGTCCATTATATGCGAGTCCGCTATATGTGATGATTTTCTGCATGTTTATAAAGGCACACGGCTGGGACCAGCGGACCTCATCTGTTATAGACGAGGTTCTGTTAAAAGCGAGAACGTTATAACGAGATTATACTGTAATCAATAAAACATCCACAACTTGGACCAGGTTTCGACATAAGTCTTCCTCAGGGGTCCAAGTGTGGTTTCCTCACAAGTATGTAAAAGCTACGTCTGAACATAGGTAAAAGTGTCCTGTCGCTAGCATTTGGACATAGCTTTTACATACTTGTGAGGAAACCACACTTGGACTCCTGAGGAAGACTTTTATGTCTAAACACGGTCCATGTAGGGTTCCATATATCAAGTTATGGATGTTTTATTGACTATTTTATTCCAATAAAGTCTACATCAGCAGCATCAGTCTCCACAGTAATTTGTTTTGATCTTTGATGTTGTCATGATACAGGTAAGAGGAGGTTCAGACGCTCCAGAGCTCCAGTCAAGTAATGGGTGAGTGTAGTTGTCTCGGTATTGATGGTTGGTGTTTTCCTGAGTCTTACCCAGCTCTCTCAATGATGTCTTCTGATCTTCTTCACCTCTGATCTTCAATATCTTCTCCACTGCATCTTTTTTTCTCCTGTTTCTCTTCACTGCACAACATAGCTTGTAGAACAGACTCTCTGTAACCAAACCAAGCTTACCCTCACTGTAGGCATGACTATCTTCCTTACACATCTGGAACGTTGTGTCCTATTGCTATTTATTTTACCTTATAAACCCCAGCCCAGAACTCTACAATCATTTTTTTCTGAGCCTTTCCTTTGACTTTGCTTGGAAATCCATATTCTCATGAACCTTAGAGCTGTTGTGAGCTATCTACTATGTGACACAGGTCCTATTTGCAACAGAGCCAGATCCTTTGGCAAGATACCTAATGGTAGTTACAGTTCCATAACTATTGCTTTGATTTGTGTTTAAGTATTTGATCACTTCATCACAGAGCTGAGATCATCAAGGTTGATAGAAATCTTAGTAAAATCGGGGTTTATTTCCAGTTCAGAAGCAGAATCTAGCATTTTTCCAATGGGACCTACCCACTTGTTGTTGTTTAATGTCTTGCCATCTAAAATGGTAACAAAATACCTGAATGTTAGTTCGCCTCTGTTCAGTTTACTGACAATCCATACCTGCTTCCTTTGTAGCTATTCCTCAACATAATTCATCACTGTTCCCTCCCAGCCAGTGTTTACATTACAAGAATCGTCTCCAATAGCTTGAAGAGTTTTTTTGTCTGCTCTTTCAGTCATGCAACCAAATTATCAGCAAAAATTATTTCTGCATGAGTCTTATCTTTAGTAGCTTTTGCAGGAACAAAATGCCATAGATTTACCTCCTGGCTCCATAAAAAAAAAAAACAACAGTATAATGTTCCTTTTTCACCATACCTGGATATTTGTTGCTATTCTCTGCTGCCTATAACATGACCCTGATATTTTCATGATGCCCATCAAATGCAATTTATATCATTATTACAGTTCCTCCTTAAAGTGGACATACAATTTATTTATTTTATTTGTGATTCTCACCTGAGCTTTCTTCACCTTGTGATCGATCATCAAAGCATTGTCCAAGTGAGTGATAAGTCCTGCATCAATCCAGGGAGCAGTAGCAATCTCTGCTGTCTCTCTGTACAGTATGGTGTCTTAAACTGGCATGGTCTATGTTGGTTATATCCTTAGTATTATTTTTGGCCTTTTCCTAGCTTTCTCGAGTAACAGGAGTTTCCTCCATTGGTTCTTCTGCCACAGATATCTATCATTTCTTGCTCTTCTACTGTTTTTTCATTCTCCTCTTCATCCACTTTTCTTTTTGCTCGTCTTGTCTTTTGGTCTCAGGGAGGTCAACTGGTCCAATCTGATAAGGTTCCAACACTCCCAACTTTCTTTCCTTGACCTTTTATAAAGGCTAATTCAGTAGTGAAGAGATAGATTCTGTACCATAGCTGGCTGATCTCCCTAGTCATGAACTTTGTAGAAGAATGTCACTCAAAGCTTCCAACTCCTCTCATTTAGCACAGGAGAACAACTCCCTCTTCAGTTTTTTCTTCTACAGGCAAACTTAGACAGTGTATTCTGATCTGTTTTGCTTCATTTTGATATTTTCATGTATTTTTGCTGTCTATTCAAATTTTCTGTGTGGCTTTGGTGCTCAGAGATCCCCTTGTGCTTACTCCACCTGGGAAAGGACACATTCCTACCTGTGTGGACTGCTAATTCAAGGCCATTCTCTTTGAGTACCTGTGAAGCCAGCCTGCTTGGTGTCCGTTCCCCTGGGAATTTCCTTGTCTGCTGATTTATCAGGCTTGAGCTCAAGCTGTGGGGCCCCTGTGTAACAACCCTCTGGGTATCAGGGAGCCACTGCAAAGTTCAAGGCGTTTCTGATTTTGTTAATCTTTTATGGAAAGTCTAGTTCAGGGGTGTCCAATGTCGGTCCTCGAGGGCCGCAATCCAGTCGGGTTTTCAGGATTTCCCCAATGAATATGCATGAGATCTATTTGCATGCACTGCTTTCATTGTATGCTAATAGATCTCATACATATTCATTGGGGAAATCCTGAAAACCCGACTGGATTGCGGCCCTCGAGGACCGACATTGGACACCCCTGGTCTAGTTAATAGGTCTGGGAAGTGCTATGCTGCCTATGAGCTTGCTGGCTCTGCCTGAGGGGGGTCCATGTACCAAACAGGCTTCTCTGCTTCATACCACACCAGCTCCCATGACATTGATCCTTTGGAGCAGAACTGGGATGATTTGAAGTCTCTTTCCATGCCCTTGGTATCGCATGGCTCCTCAGCGACTGGATAATTTGGGGTTCCTTTCAGGGTCAGAAGGTGTAGGGGTAGCTGTGAATTACGGTGATGATCCCTTAGTGCGTCGCCTTTTCAAATCTGCTGTCTTGCATGTCATTTCTGACACTCTCTCTGCCTTGAAGCTCAATGCCCAGCAGCCCTCCACCTTTTTCTTGCTCATCCAGATATCACCTCCTCAGTCACTGAGCAATAGGAGTCACCTGAAGGCTCCCTAAAGGTGGCCAAAGCTATGTCTAGACTCTAACTTATGGCTCCTGGCTTCCAACAGCTATTGTCACAGTCAAAAGTGGACTCTGCAGTAACACAAGTGATTAAGTGTACCTCCCTTCCTAGTGAAGGAAGAGTGATGTTGAAGGACACACAGGACCATAAGGTGGATTTGGTCCTTAAAACACTGTTTGAAGAGCTGGCTTTGGTTATCAAAGCAACAGCAGCTACCTCTTCTGTGGCACAGGCCTGTCATACAAGATTGCGTGCTAACCCCTCAGAGCTGGGAGATGCCTGTCCCCATATAGTTGAGGGAGAGGATTATGTGTCCGATGCTCTTTGACATCATCAGTGTCATGAGTAAAGGTTTTGGCCTACTCTTTCTGCCCACCACATGCTCTGGCTCAGACACTGGGTAGGCAACTCTGCTTTCAAGGCCACTCAGCAGATTATCCTTCAAAGGGCAGATGCTTTTTGGAAAAGGTTTAGACAACCTCCTGGCCAGTGTGGCAGATCACCATCCCAAATCCCTCCCAGATAGCAGGGGCTGTTGTTACACCAGGGGTGGCAGAGATAGTTTTCATACATCTAGGAGATCCTGCCAGTTCTCCTCTGGCTATTCTTCTCAGAGACCCTTTTCAGGGGTCTAGACAGAGATTTGGGAGGTACAGGTGCCAGCAACTCTCAGGTTCCCTCAATGGCTCAACCACAAATAAGCCATAATGACACAGGGTGATATCTGCTCTTCCTTGTTTTGGTGGGCAGCTATCAGCTGCCCACCAAAACAAGGAATGGAAACAGATTTCATCAGACCATTCTGTTCTGAACATCATTCAGGAGGGATACAAGTTAGTTTTCTCACCCTCCTCCAGATATGTTCATCAATTCCCCAGCATATCAGCCAGAAAAAAAGGCCAAGGTCCGAGTGACAGTGCTGCAACTCTTGGACATACCTACCATAAAACCAATTCCCGAAGAAGACTCTTGACTCTGGCAGATACTCCATATACTTCATAGTGCCCAAGAAAGGCACAGAAGATTGGAGGCCCATCCTGAATTTGAAGTCAGTAAATGATGCACTAAATCTCTCTCTTTCGTGTGACAGTTGTGGCAGTGGCTCCGGGGAATTTCTAGCCTCTCTGGATTTAATGGAGGCATATTGTCACATTCCCTTCTTCCTGGATCACAGAAAATATCTAAGATTCCATGTCCTCCAGCGACACTTCCAGTTTGTGGCGCTTCCTTTTGGTTTGGCCATGACTCTACGTACCTTACCAACATGATGTGGTTGTAGTGGCTCATCTACACAGGATGGGCATCCAGTTGCATCCTTACCAGAACCCCATTAGGGAAGAATCCTCTAACTAGAGAGGGTAAACCACTTCATAGGCAGAAAAACCTCCTTTGCTTATTTTAGAGCTGGTATTTTAATAACTGTAATTATAAATTTTGAATTCACAGAATTAGTACTGTTAGCAATCTTAGTTCAAGAAACAGAACTTAACTGTTGTGATATAAATCTCAGTTATATGTAGTTCATCCGCTATAATAAAACCCTTAGAGCGCATGCGCACTTCAATCTCCATGTGGCCATGATCCCTGGCTCCGTGCCCCTGCATGCGCAGTAGGAGCCTGCGGCGGTTTGCGACGAATGCAGCAGTTTCCCTAGCAATGTTCCTGCCCCAAGAGGAAAGATGGCTACGGGAACAAAGCCTCGGCAGCCAGATGGGCCCTTCCCCCTTCCTCCCTCCCCACCCCTCCGCTGGCTTCATCTTTAACCAAAGGCAGTGACAAACTCTAAGACCCCAACACCGCCATACTGACCTACTGCCTCGCTGGGGGACCCGAACTCGGTAACCAAGGGCCCCTGCTGCTGAGACGGGCGCGGAATAGAGAGAAGAGTGTTGGATTTGGCGTTATTGCTTCTCGGCCTCCTCCTCTGTCGCTGATGCTTGGCCCCACTCTGTCACTCCCACGGAGCTGTGCAGCCATGGGCATTTGCTAGGCCAGCCCACTTCGATAATGCGAGGTGGGCCAGCCTAGCAAAAGCCCAGAGGCTGCCCGGCCTAGCAGATGCTGGACAGGGAGCAGGGAAGGGAGAAGGGCTACTGCTGGACAGGGGGAGCAGGGAAGGGGTGCTGCTGAACATGGGGGAGGTAAAAGGAAGGGAGAAGGGAAGACAGATAGGGGGAGAGAGACAGAAAGAAAATAAGACAGACAGGGCCAGGGAGTGAGACAGACAGAAAGAAAGAAATGCCTAAGTCTACACATCTATTCTAGCACCCGTTAATGTAACGGGCTAAAAAACTAGTAGTTAAATAAACAGCCCCACCAAAATAACTTATCTGCAGATGTTTTCAGGCAAAGGTCCCTGCCCTAAACAACAATAGCCAAAGCGTTTTGCCTTGCGGCTGCCTCTGGAATAGGTAGGGTAAAACCTGTAAAACAAAAGCCTAATTGGTATTCCCAAACTGTATCAGAGAAATGTATTCAACATAAATGCTGCCAAAATTCCACTTTTCTTTGGCACAAAAAATGTTCAAGTTGCCCACGACAAAGGGGCTGACCCACATCTGACATTTGCAATTTAAACCCTTCCTAATTGTGACATTATCTCTAGCCAATCAAAACATAGTATTGCTGACTCGCTGAACCAGTGTAAGCTAACCCGTGAACATCAATTGCTATTAAACTCTCTTGAAAAAGCTCTGTAAAAGCACAAATAGTGTGTGCATTTGGGCATTATTTTAAACGCAGCAAGAAATACTGGTATTTCAGAAATGCTGTCATAAACCTATTGAGTGGTGTATTTACAAATACAAAAACCTTCTCAAAATAGTGTGTCAAAAAGTATGCCTAAAAAAAAACCAACCTCAAAAAAAGTTTGCATATCTGAAAGCAGACTGGCATATCCATAACAGCTGACATATCTAAAAAAAAATGAGTTCTCAAAAAAAAAAAAAAAGACAGCTCAAAAATTATCTTAAAAAAATAGCACCACTCAATTTTAGCATTTAATCCAGCTGGTTCTTCAGATCCTAAGTTGTGGATCCATTCCTGTTCTCTTTGTAACAGAAGAAGTCTTCTGCCTCCTCGAGGATGGAGGTACATGATCAATAGCTGCACACTTTAGATGATCTAACGCAGGGATCTCAAAGTCCCTCCTTGAGGGCCGCAATCCAGTCGGGTTTTCAGGATTTCCCCAATGAATATGCATATTCATTGGGGAAATCCTGAAAACCCGATGGATTGCGGCCCTCAAGGAGGGACTCTGAGACCCCTGATCTAACGCATGGTTTAATGTAATCAGCCTACTAAAGGCTTCTCAATTTTTATTTTTTTTTTTATAATTTCTTTATTCATTTTTAAACTTACATCAAGTATACTGTAAATATCAACCAAATATAATACAACATCACTTGAAAAATTTTCAATATCATACACCAAGAAGATTTAACCCCCACCCCCCTCCCAAATTCATATACAACTAATATATACCACATAAAAATAATATCTATCTTACGACAATCATCTATATATTCTTAATGGAAAAACAAGAAATCCCCCCCCAAATCCACATGTGTATTAAGATTGGGAAAAGTGTAACTTATTAATTACTATAATTTAATAAAGGTCCCCACACATCCTTAAATTTATTATAATAACCTTTTTGAACAGCCAACGCTCTTTCCATTTTATACACATGACAAACTGAAGACCACCAAAAACAATAATTCAGTCTTCTACAGTCCTTCCAATTATGTGTTATTTGTTGGATGGCAACTCCTATTAATATCAATAAAAGCTTGTTATTATTAGCAGATATTTGACATTTAGCTCTCATAGACATGCCAAATAAAATTGTGTCATATGACAATGCTACATGGTTCTCCAACAAACAATTTTTTGGTGAGTAATGCTACTTCGATGCTTCTCTATTTGTGTCCTCAGACGGTGGGAGTTTTGACATACCTCACTATTTACCATTCTCCATTGAGAATATTGACCATTTAAACCCACTCTATTTTCTGTCTTTCAACCAGTTCTCAATCCTATCACATGTATTTCTAATTTCCTCAGAAGTCTTTCATGAAGTACTTTGTCAAATGCCTTTTGAAAATCCAAATACACAATATCAGCCAGTTCACCTTTATCCACATGTTCATTCATCCCTTCAAAGAAATGCAGTAGATTGGTGAGGCAAGATTTCCCTTGACTAAAACCATGTTGGATTGCTCTCAATCCATGCTTACGTATATATTCTGTCATTTTGTTTTTTATAATAGTCTAACATTTTGCCCAGCACTGATGTCAAACTCACCGGTCTATAATTTTCCGAATCATCTCTGGAACCCATTTTAAAAATTGGTTTACCAGCTGCCCTCCAGTCTTCCAGTATTATGCTGATTTTTAAAGAAATATTACTAATTACTAACAATAGCTCTGCAAGTTCATTCTTCATTTCTATCAGCACTCGGATATAAACCATCCAATCCATGCGATTTGTTCAATTTGTCAAATTTCTTCAATTTGTCAAATTGATCCTTTACATTATCCAGTGTTACAGAGATTTGTATGAATTCTCTCATCAGAATTGAATACAATACAATATTAATGAGCTCACTGTAATACATTTCCATAGTTTTCTTGGAGGCTGCTACAAGGCAAGGAAAAGACTTCGCAGAGCCATTTTGTGAATTGGAAACTAAAATGCTTGTATGCTAAACCGGTTAGAACTGGTTTAACTTCAAATAGTAGAGGCACGATAAGTTTTGAGCATCTGGGCCGAGTGATTTGTTCTTTGAGCTGGGCAGTGCCTGCAATGTTCCAGTAGACTCTGTAACATTCTCTGCTGCTTCCTGGCTCCAACTGTCTTTTTAACCTGTGTAACAGGATGACCAACTATCAGCCATGAATTTAAGGGAGATTTAGTTGTGACAGATTTTTAGCGGAGCAGCATCACTCCAGCAAATGTTCATGGAATAGATCATATTTAAACAATTAATTTACATTGTATATAATGGAATAAAAATGCACATGTTTTAGTCCTAACCTATATGTATTTGCTGATGCTGCAGAACTAATCCAGGGTGAGTTGAAAAAATTATCTCTCTAATAAGGGAGTTCCCGGGAAATAAGGGAGAGATGGTCACCCTAGCAACACTGATACTAATAGAAATATAGGAACATATACTGTACACTGAGTCAAGACTGTCCATACCACTCCACTTATCAGCAATCTGCACTGGAAATGGATTCTCATATAGACTTATGACAGAATTCATTGGTCCTTTAAATCAGTGTTTCTCAACTTCTTCAAGCCAAGTACCCCTTAAATCTAACAAATATCAACCAAGTACCCCCACACAAGCTCTGCTCTAGCCCTGCCCAGGCTCCGCCCCAGATCCCACCCCCATAATAATGGTACTAATTGTAATGTAATTTCTTCGATCCATTTTTCATATATACAATATAATCTTTTTTATTATTTATAATTTTTCAGATTATTTAACAAGCATATCATCTTGTACAGAAAGTGTAATTAAGAAACATAATATTAATTACTTTCAATCCTGAAAATAAACCAAAGCTACAAAAGGAATATATTCCTCAACTTAATCACACACTAGTCCTCAAAATTGGATCCAAGACTTAAGAATTAGGAGTGAAAATACAATATAACAATCAAACCAAATCACATTATCTGTTGCTGAAAGAGAGCTTAAATTATTACTTGGACACAGATATTTCTCCTTTTTCAAGGCGCTTCATAGAAAGGAAAGCCGTCAAATGAGCCGGGTCAAAAAAAGATATATTTTAAAGTACGATATCTGATTACACATTTACAATGGTATCTAAGAAGAAAGAAACCCCCTATCTGGGTCACGCCTAGTTTCAATAATAAAAATTCCCTTCTCTTTTGAGTCTCTCTCAAGACATCAGGGAAAATTTGAATATGGAAACCAAGGAAGTCTCAAGATCTATTTTTAAAGAAAAGTTTAAGGATCCAGTCTTTGTCTAGAGCCAAAGCTACAGTCAAGAGAGTGGCTGGACTAGCCACTTCTCTATCAGATTGTTCCAATAAAGCTGTAACATCCAGAGAACTTTCCTGTGGTTTTCCATCATCATCTTTCTTTTGAGAATCCTGGTTCTTTTTTTTTTTTTTTTTTGTTCAAAATATTTTTATTGATTTCATAGTTATAGAATAGAAAATATACAACAAAGGCTTCCGAGGAAGCCTAACAAGAAAAACCAAGTGACAGCTCCCTTCAGTACATCATATCACAATAAGAAATATTATCGATACTCAAGGATAGAAGCAACAAATAATAATGAGAAAACTAACACAGTCTTCTGGTCATAGTACATTGCAAGATAAATACATAAATAGGATGGCAGGACCATGAATTATGTATAGTATCATAATGTAGTCTAGTATGTAAAGCCATAGAGAATACAAAAGCTTAATAGAATCTGGCATTATAAATGGAGAGAGGGTCATATTGATTCCTGAGATATATCAGATAAGGAACACCAATGAAAAGTGTGAAAGATTAAAACAAATTGATGAGTGATGTTATATCAATAAATGATCTCATAAGCATTATTTCAAAGGTCTTGAGTAGAATGGTCTATTAGTATAGACCATGTATTATCATAAGTGGATAGTGACTTAGAGCGTTCTGCCATATGTTTCTCGTATTTAGCATGTAGGCATACTGAATTCCACCAATGAGTGAGGCTGAGGTTAGAGAAGTCTTTCCAATTTTGTAAAATTAATTGAAGAGCTATGAATAACAAAAGGGTCAAAAGACGATCATGATACAAAGATAAAGGTGAGGACAGTGCCGAGGATCCCAGAAGTAAGACATCCAATGTGAAGGGGTCATTAATAATAAAAAGTTTGGTAATCACATTCCAGATAGAGGACCAAAAAATCTGTAAATGGGGACAATCAAATAACATATGTCGTAGGGAGCCTTCGGAGGATTTACAGGTCCAACAGGAGCTATCCGTGGATCTCTTAATTTTAGCTGTTTTGGACGGAGTCCAGAAGGCTCGATGATACAGAAAAATCGCAGTTTGTCTATGGGAGGCTGAGTGGAGCGATTTAAAGATCCTAATCCACAGTTCCGTCCACATACGATCAGTTAATGGAGATTGCAACACCAAATCCCACTTAGTCAGGGAAGCCGAAATTGCAGGGAAACATTTTGAATGTATATATTTATACCAATTAGATGATTGTCCATGGGATGCAGAGAAGGAAAGAGCCATAGAGTGTAGGTCTGAAGTGGTATGAAGAGAAGTTGGAGAAGGATACCTCGCAGAAAGGCAATGGTGGAGTTGAATCCAATTGAAATATTGAGAGGGAGGGATGTTATATTTGGCCATGATATCTGAAAAAGTAATCCATTTGTCATTAGTCAAAAGATGGGAAATATGCCAAATTCCTCGCTGTTGCCAAGTTTTCCAAACCACCACCGCGTTGCCTATCTTGAGTTTGGGGTTATGCCAGATAGGTGCAGATACTGAATCAGCCAATTTCATATTTGAAAGGGAGTCAATATAATTGATCGCCTGCCAAGTACTTAATATAATCGGGTTTTGTTTTGCCAATTGAGGAAGAGGAATGGCAGGAGCATGATGCAATATATAAGAATCAACTAAAGAGAGTTCCAAAGGTAACCACGTAGGATTTACATGCATAGACTCAACATTCAGCCATAAGGAGCCCTGAGACATCAAAAATGCATGGTGATATTCGCGAAAGCTAGGAAAATTGACTCCTCCCTGCTCCTTAGAACATTTCAGTTTACGGAGTGCAATCCGAGGCTGTTTGCCTTGCCATAAAAAGGAAGTGAGTAAGTGTTCAATACGAGAATAAATTGAGTGAGGGAAGAGAAAGGGAAGCATACTAAGGATGTAATTGATTTTCGGAGTGATCATCATACGTATTGTAGATAGTCTACCCCACCAGGAGAGATTAAGGGGGGACCATCTGGAAGTGCAGGAGCGAATAATAGAGAAGATATAGTCAGAGTTAAGTCGTGAGGTGGAGTCGAGAGAGGGCCCAAAATACAATCCAAGATATTTGATCTTAGAAGGGGACCATATGAAACCATATTGGGAAGAATCAGATTGAATATCTATACAGTTTAAAGGTAAAAGTTCAGATTTATTGATGTTTAATTTGTATCCAGAAATCGCCGAATAGCGATTAATTTGTTCAAGGATAAAGATAATAGATTCTGGATGAACATAAAGAAGAACATCGTCGGCATATGCCGAGAGTTTAACTGAAAAATCATTGTAATGAAAGCCAGCAATTCGAGAATCATTCCGTATAGCAGATAAAAGTGGTTCAAGAGCAAGATTGAAGAGTAAGGGAGATAGGGGGCAACCCTGTCTCGTGCCACGGGATGGAGAGAAGGGTTGGGAAAGAAGTCCATTTATCATAATTCGTGTCGTGGGATGAGAGTAGAGAACTTTAATCATAGATAAGAAGGGATCAGGAAAACCATACCAACGTAGAATATGAAATAGGAAGGGCCATTCTAGACGATCAAAGGCTTTTTCGGCATCAAGAGCCATGATTACCAGTCTATCTGCGTGAGAAGATGAGTGATGGATAATGTGAGACAAGAGTCGGGTATTATTAGAAGAGTAACGATTATTTAGAAAACCAGATTGGTCCGAGGAAATGAGCAGAGGAAGTACGGTTTGAAGCCGAGAAGCAAGGATCTTAGCGAAAATTTTTGCGTCTACATTGATTAATGAGATGGGACGGTAATTTTTGACCTCTTGAGGGTCCTTACCCGGTTTAGGAAAGACAATGAGATTAGCTTCTGTAAAGGAGCCTGTGGAATGACCTTGATTGCACAAGAAGTGAAAGAAAGGAAGCAAATGTGGAAGTAAAATTGGTAGAAAGGCTTTGTAAAATTCTATTGTAAGGCCATCCGGGCCTGGAGATTTGTTCGGAGCCATGGAGTTAATGGCATCCGTGATTTCCTGGGAAGTGAAGGGAGAAGAAAGTGAGAGAGAATCTGTAGGAGAAAGAGTGGGGTGCGGGAAAGATAAGAAGGAATTGAGATTAGCTTCAGAGGAGGTGATTTCTGAAGAATAAAGATCTTGATAGAAATTATGGAAGGCAGATGAGATGATTGAAGGATCTGTAGTAAGTATTCCTGCGGGGTCTTTAATGGATGATATGGTAGTTTTATCCTGGGATTTTTTCAAATAATTCGCAAGCAGATGTCCAGGTTTGTTATTTTCTGCGTAGTACGAAGCCGCTTGGACGAAGACTGAATTGGCAGCAGATGAACTCAATAAAGAGTTGTACTGGATTCTAAGGTTACGAAGAGTAGTCAGGGCTGTAATATCAGTAATGTCTGAAATATGGGTAGCTTCCGCTTCACGTATGCGAGATTCAAGGTCTCGTAGGGTTTGTTTTCTAGAGGAGTGGAGTCTAGCAGTAAATTGAATTATTGTCCCACGTATGAAAGCTTTGAAGGCATCCCAGGTGTTGATCCAATTGGACTGAGTGGGGATGTTAAAATGAAAAAATTCTTGGATGGCCGCAGTAATACTTTCAGAGAATTGGTTTTCAGCAAGGAGTGAAGAGTTGAACCGCCATTGCCTACTGCGAGGTGTAAGAGAAAAGTAAGAGCAAGTCAGGGAAATAGCTGCATGATCAGAAATTGTGATAGAGTGAATATCAGAGGTGGTGATGTGAGGTAAGATAGAAGAAGAGGCAAGAAAGTAATCAATCCTGGAGTATGTCGAGTGTGGTGCTGAAAAGAACGTAAATTGATCAAGGGTGGTATGCTGCAATCTCCAGGGATCTGTTAAGTGAAGCTGGGATATAATATCATGCAATGCATACCATGATTTTGGTTTCTTGTAGGAGGCATGTGATTTCCTGTCCTTGGAAGGATCTAAAATAAGATTAAAATCACCTCCAATAATAATAGGGGTGTCAGGATCCTGTAAGATATGATTGGCCAAATTATGAAAAAATTCAGGAGAATCTAAATTTGGTGCATATATATTTAAAATGCGTAATGTGCGATTGGATATAGAAAGTTTGGCACTAACCCATCTACCATAAGTATCATGAGAGCTAGATAAAATAGAGATGGATGGATGATGTTTAATTAGGGTAATTACACCATTTTTTCCATTCAGAGCAGGGGAAAACAATGGCGCACAAAAGCCTTGTTTAAGAAATTTACTTGAGCTAGATTCATTGAGATGAGTTTCCTGAAGCAGAATAATATCTGATTTAAGATCATCAATATAAGACAATAATTTCCGCTTTTTAATCACATTATTTAGACCTTTGATATTTAAAGATGTTATTGATAATGACATTGAAAGCATGGATATATGATATTTAGCATGGTTGAGATACCTAAATAAGCCAGACAAAATTTGGTGTGGGACTTATAAGCTGTAAATAAAATTATGGCAAAAAAAGCAGAAGCTGTATGCATCTTATAACAAAAATGAAAAATCAACAAAAGGATTATAGTAGAGGAGTAAGAGATGTACCTGAAAGGAGAAAGAGCCCACTGTAATAAAACAGCAAGCAAAAAACTTTGGGTGGCCGAGGAGGGGACAGATAGCCGAGTGAACAAAACAAACTCAGCAGCCATTTGATCAGTGTATTGCAAAAAGTAGCTCTAGCTGCATGCACAATTAACTAAAGTAAACAACAGGTCAAAAAGTTTAAGTGCTGTGTTTATAATGAATGAACTATGCCAACAATGGCAATCCACAGCAACCACTAAAACAAGTGAATCATCAGAATAAAGAGGCACATTCAATGTCAGTCAGCCATGAATGCCTGCTGTGGAAGTAACATTAATGAAATAAACTAAAAACAATATATAATGATTATAGAGTTCAGGAGGATAAATAAATGGAAAGAGAGGCATAATAATACAGAAAGATGAACTACTCAGGCAGTCAGTGTGTCCCACTAAGGACATTAGCACTCTGATCTAGTATAAATGACATCAGATAGCAAAGCCTATGATGTCATAGGATAATACAAGTAAGGAAATTCATAAAATAAATAAAAGATTAAAATCCGTGGCACAGTAATTGAGTCATGTGTGAAAAAATTGCAGAAGACCAAACCTATGTAGTAAACATTCATCATCTAAGTTTCTGGACATTTAAAAGTGTAAATTTAAAGCCACTGTACTTTCATTATGTTTACCAATTAACATCCGCACCAACGAGAAGAAAAAGAGTAAGAGGTTCAAAGGGTTTTAGCAGATAGAGTGAGCATAATAGTCCAGTAACATAATATAATATTAAAAAAAAAAAAAAAAAACACACAAAATGGCTGAGGTGCATGGTCTTGCAGTGCAGAGTCACATGTCTGTAAAAAGAAGAGAGTAACGAACATGCCTAGAGGTCCTGCGATGCAGTGGAAAGGTAAAATGGTAGTAAAAATGAAAAATAAATTAGAGAAGGAGTCATTCAAGCGATATATAGTAAAAGAGAGAGAAATAATCATGGAAATAACAATTGTAGAGTTAGAATAACATGTAGAAAGAGTCAGTTTCAGAGGCAGCATGGCAGATGAGCATCAGGCACAGAGGGAAACAGGCTCACACAGAGTCAATCGGGGTTGGTGAAGTCTCTTCGATGTAAGTAGCCAGAAGCTCCGGGTCAGTGAAGTCTTTTGTTTGATTTAGGTAAGTTACCCTCATTCTTGCCGGGTAGAAAAGACCGTAGCGGGCTCCCATCTTTTTTAGTTGTGGTCTGAATGCAAGCAGTTGTTGTCGTGCTTTAACAGTGTTCTTGTGCAGATCTGGGAGGAAAAGGATCTTATTTCCCTCGTGGGTCACAGGCGCTAGTGATCGGGCTTTTTGCTGAATTTCTAGGACCTGCGGGTAGCGGAGGATCCGAAGCACTATGGGTCGTGGCCGGCGATCACGCGGGAACCTGGAGGATGGAGAGCGGTGAGCACGTTCAATTTCAAAATCATGCTTAAAGTGCAGATCTAGTAATTTGGGGATGAAGGACTCCAAGAACGCCACCATATTATTGCCTTCCTGCCCCTCCGGGACCCCCAAAAGACGCAGGTTATTCCGGCGGGAACGATTACTGGCGTCCTCCATTTCTTTTTCCAGGGCCAGCGTGCGTTTCACGTGGCCCTGTAATGCCTTAACATTGGCATCTGTGGTTGCTGATTTTATTTCCAAATCAGCTATTTTCACTTTGAAGGTGGTCAGTTCAGTTTGGATTGAAGATAAGTCATCTTTAAGCTCAGAGATGGCATCCTTGGTCTCAGTCATCAGATCCTGGACTGTTTTGATTGCATTCCACAAATCAGACATGGAGGGAGCCTCAGGGCCATCCTGTGTCACCAATTTAGAGTCCTTTGCGGGAGAGGGAGGGTCGGGCTTGTGCCTTTTGCCCTTAGTAGCTGTAGCCATCGTTTATAGTGTGGATGGAGCTGGATGGAGGGGTCTAACACCAGTGCAGTGCAGCCAGAGAGTAAAAAGATGGTGAAGGTTGCTGGAGCCTGCTGTTCAGACGACCATCTTTGTCGGGCTCAACAGCGCCCCCCCCCCCCGAGAATCTTGGTTCTTTATAGACAAATAATACTCTTGACGGTGGTGGTAAAGAATTCTCAGGAATTTTAAGAATTTCCAGAAAGTAACGTTTTATCATATCTCTTGGAGAGATTGATGAAACCTTTGGAAAGTTAATTAAAGAAATTGTTAATCCTACTGTTATTTTCAAGTGTTTCCAATTTTCTCCTCATAATAAGTTATCTTTTACAAGTGAGTCTTGATTACTTTTAATTATTTTTAAGTCATTCTTTTCTTCCTGAATTTCAGTCTTTATTAATACAATGTCTTGTTTCAAAATATTAATTTCTTCTTTCTGTTTTTTTAATTCCTTTTCTAAGTTCTTTATTTGAGGATTAAGGGAATTTCCCAAAGTAGAAACTAGATCCCAAAGCAAATCTAGAGTGACTTCTGGGGGTTTAACAGGAGCAAAGGAAGTTATTTGTGCAATACAAGATTGCTCGATTGAACGGTTTATCTCCCCAGTGCCTTGTTCCTCCTTAGCTGAGGTTGTCCCGGTTGCTGGTTCTTGCAAAAGGAAAAAATCCTTTTGGGTTGTTCCCTGTAGCGAGCCCTCCGATATGCTGGCCTCTCGAGAGGATAGCACTGCCTCGTCGGACATACTCTCTTCTTGTGGAGAGCTGGCTCCCAGCGGCAGTGGCTGAAGGGGAGGCGTCCTGATGTCGGGGCTTAGCGTGACATCTAGCCCAGGGGTATCTGCCGAAACACTCCTCTCTGCCGACGTTCCCAACAGGTGATTCCCTGAGCAATCCTGCTCGCTTTGAAGGTGCCTGAAGATGTCTTCAACTGTAAGAACCGTAGGTCCCGAGCGCTGGGAGGCCTCTTCTTTTCGGCATTCTTCGATGTGGTAAGGGAGACACTCTTAGGCATCCTGTCAGCAATCAGATAGCGGCAGCCATCTTGGATCCTCTCCAATATTATCTTATTAATGCATAATACACATTTTTAATCATGGTACACAGAGAAAGCATCATGGTACACAGAGAAAATCTTAATTATCATTTATATTTGGGGGTGGGGGGGTGTTTCAAAGAAGTCAAGGCAGATGACTTTAAAATATGCAATATCACCTCAGTAACAACTATATAAAAGCAGAAAAATATAGAAAGCAGATATAAATTCTCAAAACAGACACATTTTGATCACTACATTGAAAATAAAATAATTTTCCTACCTTTAGTAATTTCATGAGTCTCTGGTTGCACTTCTGACTGTGCATCCAATATTTCTTTCTGCCTCCTGCATGCTTCCTCTTCCAGACCTCATTCCCTTCCTCAACCAACATCTCTCTCTGTCCCTCTGAGTCCAACATTTCTCCCCCCCCTCTCATTCCCCGGATCATGTGCAGCATTTTTCACCACTGCCCACCAGCCCCATGCTCGTTTCTTCTATCACCCCTCTCCAGCACCATGCCACATCTCTCCCTCCATCACTATGTCCAAGATTCCTCCCCCCTTGCATCCCCTTCAATCTGTCCCTCTGTTTTCTCTCCACCACCATATCCAACATTTCTCCCTCTTACCCCTTTCTACCTCTTTGTTTACTTCTGGCAGAATTTTGTGCATCTCTCCATCACTTCATTCTGCTCCTAGATCCAACATCTCCCTACTCCCCTTCTCCTTTGTATCTCTCTCTCCCTCTCATCTCCCCCATGCCCAACACCTCTCTCTCTCCCTTGTGCGCTGTGTCAAATCTTTCCCCCTCCATGCACCATCTTCCCTTCCTCTCCATTATTTACAATTTTATCTTTTCCCCTCACTATGCATGTCTCGATCTACTCCCCATCTTCCTGTCTCACCCTTCCCTCTCCCTGTGCCACCAGATTTTTTTCCTCTTACCTCTTCCATCCCCCTGTGCCATCAGACATCCATCCTCTCCTTCCCTGTACTCCAAGGCTTGCTGCTTTGGGTCGCAGTTTCGGCAGTGACTCTCACGTGCTGCCTGCCGCTAACCCGGAAGTCTCTCCTCTGCCATGAAGAGACTTCTGAGTCAGCAGCAGGCAGCATGTAGGAATTGCTACCGATACCGCAATGTGATTTGGTACTGATTTGCTCCCCCGCCTCTGATTTGATGGTGATTCACCCACCTCCGACCTAAAGCAGTAGTGGCAAACAGGCTGCTTGGCAGCCTACCCGCCGCATCATCAGTGATGCAACAGAGGGAAGGCCCCAGCGGGTAGACCAGGAGCAGCCTGTTTACCGCTGCTGCTTTAGGGCGGGAGGGGTGGGCCAAATAACCATTGAATCTCGTCGTATCTACAGCAATTCCCACGTGTTGCCTGCCGCTGACTCGGGGTGGGGGGGGATGAATCCATTCAATTGAATCAGGCAGCACTACCATGTACCCCCATCAAGCAGCTCGTACCGTGTATTGAGAAATAAAGCTTTTATTACAGTTCCAAGCTCAGGATCTGGACTTAAGTGATTCCCTTCTCCCAGCATACACAAGGTATTCAATTCATCCAGGGCATTATGTTATCAGATATCGGAGACATTTAAAACAGTGTTTCTAATGTTTTTTGTTATCTCCTTATTTCCCTTCTGAGCACATGTGCTAAATCCTTTTAAAAGGTATCTTGTCCTTTCGTAGCTACCTTAGGCCTGGGGGTATAGCACCTGGGGCACTTCATATTATACAGTATGGTAATCTGATACCTGTGGTCATAGACTGCATTCCCTGCTCGTGCCGCATGTTGAGAATCACTGTTTTAAATGTCTCCAATATCTGAAAATATAATGCCCTGGACTCTTGCAAAAGGTGGTAGGACAAGATACCTTTTAAAGGGATTTAGCACATGTGCTCAGAAGGGAAATAAGGAGATAACAAAAACATCAGAAATAAAGCTTTTATTACAGTTCCAAGCTCAGGATCTGGACTTAAGTGATTCCCTTCTCCCAGCATATACAAGGTATTCAATTCATCCAGGGCATTATGCTCTCAGATATCGGAGAGATTTAAAACAGTGTTTCTGATGTTTTTGTTATCTCCTTATTTCCCTTCTGAGCACATGCACTAAATTCCTTTAAAACAGGGGTGTCCAACCCGCGGCCCATGGGCCGCATGCGGCCCCGGTCGAAGGTGATGCGGTGTTTTCCTCTGCTGCCCTCAGTGTTTACCATTTTGCCTGCTCACTACTCCATCTTGCTGCAGCGTTTGCTCAAAGCCGCGGACAGCGGATCCTATGTGCCTCTTGCGGCTGACCTGGAAGTGTTCCCTCTGACATCGCAATGTCAGTGGGAACACTTCCAGATCAGCTGCAGGAGGCGCATGGAAGCCGCTGCCCACAACTTTGAGCGAACGCTGCAGCAAGATGGAGGAGGGAGCAGGCAAGACGGTAAACACCCGGGGCACAGAGGGAAGGGAGAAGGGCATGTTGGGACTTGAGAGGGAGGCGCTGCCCGTGGCTTTTAGCAAAAAAAAATGACTAGCAGTGAGGAGGGAGCTGGCCTGAAGGTAAACATCCAGGACACAGAAGGGAGGGAGAGAGGGAGAAGGGCGTGAGACTTGAGAGAGAGGGAGCACAAACTTAGGAAAAATGATGGAAGGAAGGACGGAGGGGCATGAACTTAGGACACAGAATGAAGGGAAAGATAGAGAGGAGCATGAGCCATAAGATGGAGGGAGTGAGGGAAAGATTTACAAAGGTGAGGGAGATAATAGAAAAGGAGAATTGGTTGTCAGAGAGGGAAAGAGGTGGTGCAATTGGAGAGAAAAAGAAAGGAGAGCTTTTGGGCCAGAGAGAGGAGGGACGGAGACAGAGAGAATTATTTGACTTGGTGATGGGAGAGGAGTGAGGTAAAGATGCATGGGCATGGAGAGAAGGGGGAGAACATGCTGGGCCGAGGAAGCCTGGACTTTTTTTTTTTTGGGGGGGGAGGGTATTAAAAGAATGCCAGATTGGGCGTGGGGGTAGAGCTTATGGGACTAGAAACAGAGGACAGAGAGAGAAAGATGGTGGGCAATGGTCTGAAGGGAGAGAAGTTGGACATGGGGTGGTGTGGAGGACGAGGGAAATAGATACTTGAAGGGAGAACTGTTGGGAAGAGAAAGAAATGGTGGACCTGGGGAAGGAAGGGAGGCAGGCAGGGGAGAGAGATAGGATGGGGGCAGTTGGGAAGAGAAAGGGAGAGAAGTTGGATCTGGGGATGGGAGGGAAAGAGAAATGTTAGGCCTGTGGATGGAAGGCAGAGAGATACAGAATCTCTTTTTTTTTTTTTTTTCTTCATTTCATTGTTCAGCATCAAGGGGGGAGGGAAGAAGAAAAACAGAAAAGAGGGGGATCAAAATGTTGGACCATGGAGATAGAGGAGGAGAGATGGAACCATGTGAGGGCAGGAGGGAAGAGAGCTGGGATAAGATGATGCCAGGGGATTGAAAGAAAGGGACAGGGAGTTATAGTCTGACCAGTGGAGAGAGGGAGGGGGATTCTGAAAGTGATGAGCCATGTGGATGAGGTCAAAAGGGAGATGGCAAGATGAGTGAGAGAGCAGTAAGTACAGTGATAGAAATGTGATAATGGGGAGTAGATAGAAGGGAATAGGAGGCTGGGAAAGGAGTGAGATGGGAAACGGGAGAGCTAAAATCTGAGAGAACTGAGAGGTAGCTAAACATTTAAAAAGAAGAAGGGTGAGAAAGGAAGGCAAGATTTAAGTGGGAAAGGAGTGAGATGGGAAATAGGAGAGCTAGGAACTGAGAGAAGATGGAGAATTGAGAGGTAGCTGAACATTTAAAAAGAAGGGTGAGAAAGGAAGGCAAGATTTGAGTGGACAGAGGCAGGAAAGAAAAAGTTAAGAAAGCTGAAAGGGAAAAATCAATACATTGGAGATAGGAAAAAGAAGGAAATAGAACGAGAGCAGAGGAGAAAAAAATGGACAGCAGACACAGAATTAGTTGAAGATAGAGAAACTGGGACCAAGATGATAAACAAAACATCCAGACAACAAGGTAGAAAAAATTGTTTTATTTTGAATTTATTAACTGGAATATGTTAGCATTGGGATTTGTGCATCACAATTATTTTTGTATTCAGTGGTGTAGTCATATACAGCTGATTTGAGGGAGGGACTGAAGCCCAAAATTAGTTGATAGGCACCAAAGTTTCTCCCTGCCTGAGTGCAGTTTATAAATACTTGAGCTAGTGGGGATTCCCAAGCCCTGCCAACTGAAGGTATCTTCCTCCAGTCTGGCAACTCAAAATCTCCAAGCTTTTCAGCCAATGGCAATATCCTCAAGCTGCCCCTGCTTTCATGCATGTATGCATGAAAGCCAAGGGGGGAGGAGGGAAGTCTGCAGCTCTGCAGTATTGCTGCCAGCTGCAGAACTTGGGAAGTTGGAGGGGGAGGAGGTGGCTGTCAGTTGGTGAGGCTTAGGGATCCCTACCAGCTACAGCAGGGAAGATATTCATTTTGAGGGAGCCTAAGCTCAAAAAGGAGGCCCAAAAAAGCAGTAATATTTACCCTGATTAAACGATCTTCCACTTGTGCTCCTGACAGCTGATTCAGCATCCCCGCTCTGATGAGGCTCACCGTAACTAATAGAAGTGAATGGGAGAACCAGGAGTGTCCATCCCTGCTCATCAGAATGGGGATGCAGAAGCCTGTGGCTGCTCCCACTGTCAGCGGTGTACGTGGAGGATCACACTGCCTTTTTGGGTTCCTCTCCCACAGTGTTCCTTTAATGAAGGTTTATTATTAGATACGTACAGCTTCTATATTAGTGATTGCAAATTTGGGACCTGCTCATCAGCTAGTGTTAGTGTTTATGCAGCCCCAGAAAAAGTTTTTTCGGACAATGTGGCCCAGGGAAGCCAAACGGTTGGACACACCTGCTTTAAAAGGTATCTTGTCCTACCACCTTTTGCAAGAGAGTCCTTTTGTAGCTACCTTAGGCCTGGGGGTATAGCACCTGGGGTACTTGGTATTATATAGTATTGTCATCTGATACCTGTGGTCATAGACTGCATTCCCTCACTTGCCTTATTTACTGAATCTTAATTCAAACATGTTCAGAAAATTTAGCACTGGGTGTACCACTTGAAACTACTACTGTGGCTACCATCTGTCTCGTCCATCAGGGTCAAACAGAAAGAAGAACCTGGGCAGCTAGAAGCAGTATGTTTTCAGCACTGCCCATTATTCACTTGTTTTCAGGAAGGAGAAAAAGATGTTGCTAGACCTGCAGGATCTGGGATGGTGGTGTAAGAAAAGGGAGAACTGCTCGACTGATGGACAAGGAGTAGAGAGTCTAACTTATTGAGTTACATTCAGGTAATATAGATATTTTTCTGTCCCCAGGGGGCTTGGATGTGGAATGGAAAGTAAAGTGACTTGACCAAGATCAGAGGGATATAAACACTGGTTTTCCTAGTTAACAGCTCTAAATATTTGAGAGAAGAGTCTCTAGAAGGAGGGAGGAAGTGTCTGGAAAGGAGGAAGGAACCAGATGTCAGAGGAAAAATTGAAAGGAGGAGGTAAGAAAGAGGAGTATCTGGAGGGAGAGAAAAGGGCAATAGCATCTGAAGTGAGCAAGAATGAAGGTGAAAGAGCCTCTAGAGCAGGGGTGTCCAACCTTTTGTTTTCCCTGGGCCACATTGGAAGAAAAAAATTTGGAGCCGCTCAAACACTAATGCTAGCTGATGAGCAAAAAAAAAGGTCGAGCAGGTCCTAAATTTGCAATCGCTAATATAGAAGATGTAAATATCTAATAATAAATCTTCATTAAAGGGACACTGTGGAGAGAAACCCAAAAAAGCAGTAATACCCTGCCTGAGTGATCCTCCACGTGAACCACTGACTGTGTAAGCCTGGTTCTCCCATTCACTTCTATAACTGCTACGGTGAACCTCTTCAGAGGCAAGCCTCATCAGAGCGGGGGTGCTGAAGCAGTTGGCGGTGCACGTGGAGGATCGCTCAGTCAGGGTATTACTGCTTTTTTGGGTTCCTCTCCACAGTATCCATTTTAAATTGTTTTTGATATTTTTTACTTTTTTATTTTTAAGTAGTGGCTTCTTTAAAAACAGATATAACATAACACCACCAAGGTGAGCCGCACTGTCTCGGCAAACTATCAGGAAGAAAGCTCTGCACACATGTTCATCTTCGACACCATCTTGACCCCCTGATATCTTATTTTTATTGACTGTTTTTGTGTTCTGCTTCCTCTTTGTGTACTATGAATTAAATGGCTCTCATGGCCAAAACCGATGCAAAATTGAATTTCTTGATATGGTGTTCAGGTCATGTGGTGAGACTAATATGATTATACACATCTAAGACCCTAGTAACTATACAGTGCTTCCTATTTCACCACTGTCAATTTTTCAGATATTTTTACACTGGTTCTTAAACTCTGCTACATAACTCATCTACCAACCTCGCTACGCTCATGTCACCCCTCTCAAGTCACTTCACTGGCTCCCTATCTGCCATCACATATAGTTCAAACTCCTATTGCTGACCTACAGGTGTGTTCATTCTGCTGTCCCTCACTATCTCTCCTCTCTTCTTTCTCCTTGTACACCTCCCAGAGAACTCCATTCCTCAGATAAGCCGCTCTTAACTGTACCCTTCTCCACTGCCAATTCCAGACTTTGTTCCTTTCATCTAGCTGCCCCCTATGCCTGGAATAAATTACATGAGTTTGTCCACCAAGCCCCTTTCCTTACCTTGTTTGAAAGCAGACAAAACCCACCCTACTCCTCTGCCCTCCACCATTACATTCACCATTACTCCTTCTCATCTCTCTTCCCCATGCCTCTTTATCTCACTCCTCTCCCACCATCATGTCCAATAATTCTCTCTCCCTCCCTATACCCAACAATTCTCTTTCTTCATCTCCCCATGTGAACCATCTCTTTTTCCCTCTGACACCCAATTCTCTCTTTCTATTCCCTCCCTCACTCCCTCCATTCTTCCATCCTATGGCTCATGCTCCCCTCCCTCCTTCCCTTTATTCTGTGTCCCAAGTTCAAGCCCCCTAACCTCCTTCCTTCCATCATTTGTCCACAGTTTGTACTTCCTCTCGAGTCCCAACACAACCTTCTCCCTCCCTCCGACGGATGTTTACCTTCTGGCCGGCTCCCTTACTACAGTCGTTTCTGCTCAAAGCTGCGGGTGGCGGTGGCTCCTCAGCTGATCCATGGCTGTGTTGGAAGCCTCTCTGACGTCATGACTCACATTATTACAGATGTGCCCAGGGAAGTGAAGCTGGAACCTCGACAGCCATCAACCTCATGGTGCATGGTTATGAGAGCCATGAATGCTCAGACTACCTTTTTTCCTGTAGACATCACCTTGATAGTCTTGGCTACCCCAAGGGATCCTTCCAGAGAGTACCATTGCTCCTTGACTATGTCCAAGCTTTACCCTATGTCTTCGGAATTTCAGCAGCTGTATAGTCAGCCGCAGGTGGCTCAAGTAACAAAGTGTACCTCCCTTCCTAGTGAGAGAGGTGTGATGTTATAGGATGCGCAGGACTGCAAGGTGGACTTTGTGTTTAGGAGGTAATTTGAAGCACTAGCTTTGGGGATCAAAGCTGCAGCTGCAGCCTCATGTGTGGCACCTACCTGCCATACTAGGCTGCAGCAGAGTCCCACGATAGAGGAGGACGTATGCCCCCAGCTGTTGCTAGAGGGGTAGATTATGTAGCAGATGCTCTCTATGATATCAGAGTCAGGAGCAAGATGTCGGTGTTTGCCATGTCTCCTTGCAGGATGCTCTGGACCAGATAATAGATGGGTGATTCAGCCTCCATGGTCACCTTAAGCAGACTATCCTTTAAGGGCAGATGCTAATTGGAAAGGGCTTAGAATAAGCGGTATAAAAATTTTTTAATAAACTTAAAACTTGATAGATTGCCATCCAAAGGCCATGCCTGATAGCAGACCTAACTGACCCACTAGGGGCGACATGGGCAGTCTTCATACCTCATGACATTTCTACCAATACTATGCAGGTGACTCCATGCAGAAAAGCTTATCAGGGATCCAGAGACTTGGCAGCTCCAGACACTAACAAACCGCGGGGTCTCGCATCAGCCCTGTTTCCAAAAAGGCACAATGATGTCAAGGCAGCAGCCATACTTACACACATTTGCAGGAGGCTGTCAGTGTTCTGAGGAGCATGGGAACAAATTTCCTCAGACCACTGGGTTCTAGATCTTGGGAGGATCACAAGATCGAGTTCTATTGCTCTCCCCCAGATCTGTTTGTGGATTCTCCAGCCAGACAGCCAGAGAAGGAGGTCAGGGTCCAAGCGATGGTGTAAAGGCTACTAAAGCCATAGACCCAGTCCCTGACAAAGAATCAGGCTCTGGCAGATACTCCATATACTGTACTTCATAGTGCTCAAGAAAGGCACCAAAGACTGGAGACCAATCCTGGACCTGAAAGTACCACGCTTCCACATGAAGCTGGTCCAGTCAGTAATTGCGGCAGTGGCACCAAACACATTCCTAGCCCATAGGAGATAACTGAAATTTTATGTCCTGCAAAGGCATTTCCAGTTTACGGTTCTACCCTTTGAGTTAGCAACGACTCCATGTATCTTCATCAAGGTGATAGTGGCAATCACAGCTCACCTCTGCAGGCTGGGAATCCAGGTGCACCCATACTTGGGTGATTGGCTGGTCTGAGCCCTGTCCAAGTCAGAGGCAAAGCAGGTTGTGCACCAAGTTGCACCAAAGCACTAGCTGACGCCTTGGGTGGGAAAGATGAGCCTGCCCGCAAAACAAAGGATTGAAAAGCAGTATCCTTCCAAACTGCAACATCCACTCTGTAGAATTTTGTAGCGATATGGAGAGTAGACAAAGTAACTGCTTTACAGATCTCTTCGGGTGGCACTGCCCTAGTCTCTGCCCAGGAAGCTGCCACACTCCTAATTGAATGAGCTTCAAGAGAAATAGATGGCTGTGTGCCATAGACAACATATATTGATGAGATTGCCATACAATTTCGAAAAAGACAAAACCCCATCCACAACAGAATTAGTAATTAACGCCACCAAATACCCCATACAACCTTCCCTCAAAATCCTTGGAGTGACGATAGATAGATGCTGCACAATGCAGACACAAATCAATAAAACTACGCAAAAAGCATTTTTCACCATGCGCAACCTCCGAAAAATAAGAAAACTTCGAAAAAGATCAATACAGGATCATAGTTCAATCCCTTGTCCTAGGACTAGTGGACTATTGCAACATACTCTATCTTCCATGCCCCACAAACTTGCTAAACCGATTGCAGACCATTCAAAACACAGCCCTCAGATTGATCTACTCCCTCGGAAAATTTGACCATATCACCAATGCCTACCTAACCTCTCACTAGTTACCAATAAATGCCCGAATCCAATTCAAATTTTATTGTCTACTATACAAAGCAATAAACGGATCCGCCTTAATTTCAACTGCTCATCCAGAACAAGAAGAACCAAGAACCTATTCGCCTATCCCCCACTCAAGGGAACTCAGCGAAAGAAGATGTATGACGGCCTCCTAGCAACGCAGGCAGTGAAACTGGACCCCTTTATCGCCAATTTGCTGTCAACAACTATCGACTTTAAATCATTCCGAAAGGAAATCAAAACCCTACTGTTCAAAAAAACTATACAACCCTCCAATCGAACCTAACAAGCAACCAAGCCTAAACCTCCTAAATTTGTAAATTCCGGCATCTATTATGTAAGCTTCATCCAATTATAACTTCCTAGAAAACCCCAGCTATCCCCCTCTATTCTACGCCTGATCTGTATACATCCCCTGAATTGTAACTTCCTGGATATGTCCAGCTGTCTTACACTGTAATCCGCTTAGAACTGCAAGGTAAAGGCGGAATATAAGTCACTAATGTAATGTAATGTAAAACCATCTTGCAAAGGATGCCTTGGAAGCTGGTCGCCCTCATCATGACTGAGGAGCGGATTCTCTAGCACTCGCACTAAAATTTGATGGGCTGCTATCGCAGCCGTAAATGTAATGATTTGGAAATGATGAATCATTCTACAAAAACTGTGCATGCAAATAAGGTCTGTGAAAGGTCACTAAATTTATGGGATGATAGCGATTAGCACATGTGCAGAATACACATACAAATTTAAAAAAAATTAAAAGACCTCAAATAGAAGATTGACAGGAGGGATGCCCACTTCTGCTGCTGTTACACAGTACCCCAAACCCCCTCTCCCCCAATAGGCCTGCCTCTTCAAAATTTCAGGTCTTCCCCCTTCTCTGGCATGCACCGAGGAGGGGCCTAAGGCCCTGATTGACCCAGGTGCCTTAGGCATCTTCAGGTCCTTAGGCCCCATTCCAGTGCATGCCAGGATGCACCGGGCAGGGGAAGATCCACCATTTTGAAGAGGCAGGCCTACTGCCTGGAGGGAGTAGGCATCCCTCAAGCCGTCTTTGCTTTGAAAGATACAGGAGGTGGATGGTGTTGGGGTGGGCTTAGGGATTTGAGGGGGGCAGCAGTTGGTATTAGGATCAAGAGCCGGATGCAGGAGGGAGTGGGCTTCGCTCCTGCCAATCTCCAATTGGGGGGAGGCAGTGGCAGGGGGGAGTGAGCATCCCTTCTGCCAATCTCCGATGGGGGGTGTTGGGCAGAGTTAGACAGAAGGGTGTGAGCATCCCCTCTTGCTGATTTTGGGTGTGAGTGGTCCTCTCTCATAGCCAGCTCAGCTGAGCACAGTTACAATCAGCTGATGGCAAGGGATCCCTCGGAAAAGATAGGCAGCTGAGCTGCCTATCTTTGCAATCAGACTAAGGTGCGAGTGTACTAAGGTCGAACGCTTAATAGCCATGCCATCAGACCATAGTGATCTGAATTCTCCATGTGAATTGAACCCTGACTGAGTAGCCCCGTATGAACTGGTAGCTTGATCGATCTGTCCCATTGGAACCATACTAGATCTGCACACCATGGCTGGTGAGGCTAATTTGAAGTTATTAGGATCACAAGTCCCAGGTGAGTCATGATTCTGCAAATGACCCAGCCCGCCATGGTGACTGAGTTCAAAGAAGCGTGGGATGAACACAGAGGATCTAGAATCAGAAAATAATATTAAATATTGAATTAAGGCCAGTACTGGGCAGACTCGCATGGTCTGCAATGCATCTGTATATGGCTGTTTGGGGGAGGATGGGCTGGAAAGGACTTCAATGGCTGGGAGTGTGTAGATGGGCTGGAGTAGGTTTTGACAGATTTCGGCAATTGGAACCCAAGCACAGTATCGGGTAGAGTTTTGGATTCTTGCCCAGAAATAGCTAAGAAGAAAAAATTTTAAAAATTTAAATTGAATCAGATTGGGCAGACTGGATGGACCATTCGAGTCTTTATCTGCCATCATCTACTATGTTGCTATGTATGGTGGAAACAAAAAGCAGCCTCTCCTTTGGCCAGTGCTAAACCGATGCGTCCAACCCTACACTTCCTGATTCGTCTCTGGCTGTAGAAGCAACTCGCCTATGTGTTTTTGGCTGAAGCCATCAAGTCCATTGCTGGACTTCCTCAACATTATACAATGAGATTGAGTGCTCTTTGGGACAGTGGCCATTCTCCGAGGTCTAGTGTGCCAGCTGAGAAAGTTAGTCTGCATGTTTTTCACTCCTGCTACATGGGCTGCAGAGAGCTGCCACCCCTCTGAACAACATCTGAGCTTCCAGATGCAACAGAGCACTCTTGTTGCCTTGTTGTCTGTTCACACAAGCTACCATGATGGCATTCTCCAAGAACACTAATTGCTTTGCTGTCCAGATCTTCTTCCAATGACTTTAGCATTGTGTTTGATGACCAAGTCTTGTACTGCTACTACCGGTAGTACTGTTTCCATGCTCAGGTGTCTCCTAGACTCTGATTGGACCTGGTCTAGCTTTGATGAATTTTCTAGGAAGTCTGATATATCTGAAGTCTGTCAATGTGGCACTGAAGGTTCCCATATACCAGTTAGAATCTGTGCATTCGGTCATGGCGGCAGTAGCGCTGGACAAATTCCTAGCTTCGCTGGATTTGAAGTGTACTTACATATCCCCATTTTCCTGGAACACAGAAAGTATAGAAACATAGAAGATGACAGCAGATAAGGGCCATAGCCCATCAGGTCTGCCCACTCTACTGACCCACCTCCAAGTCTACTATCCTAGGGATCCCACTCCTGGTGGCAGGTTCCCTTGGCTTAACCCTCTAAGGGATCCCACATGGGCATCCCATTTGCTCTTAAATTCTTGCACGCTGTTTGCCTCGATCACCTGCACTGGGAGCTCGTTCCAAGGATCAACCACTCTCTCGGTGAAGAAATATTTACTGGTGTCGCCATGAAATTTCCCGCCCCTGAGTTTGAGCAAAGGCCCTCTTGTGGCTGAGGGTCATTTGAAAAAGAGAATCTCTTCTTCCATCTCGATACAGCTGGTAATATACTTAAACGTCTCGATCATGTCTCCTCTCTCCCTACGTTCCTCGAGTGAGTACAGCTGCAAATTTTTCAGCCTTTCCTCGTACGATAGATCCTTGAGCCCCGAGACCATCCTAGTGGCCATCCGTTGCACCGACTCTACTCTCAGCACATCTTTTCAGTAGTGTGGCCTCCAGAATTGCACACAGTATTCCAAATGAGGTCTCACCATGGTTCTGTATAATAGCATTATGACTTCAGGCTTCCGGCTGATGAAACTCCTGCAGATGCAACCTAACAACTGCCTTGCTTTAGATGAAGCCTTCTCCACATGATCAGCAGTTTTCATGTCTGCGCTGATGATCACTCCCAAGTCTCGTTCTGTTGAAGTTCTAGCTAAGGTCTCACCATTCAAGGTGTAAGTTCTGCACGGATTTCTGCTGCCAAGGTGCATGATCTTGCATTTCTTAGCGTTGAAGCCCAGCTGCCAGGTCGAGGACCAAAGCTCCAACAAATGTAGGTCCTGTGTCATACTATCGGGTCAATTGCCGTCTCTCACTATATTGCATAGTTTGGTGACGTCAGCGAATAATGTTATCTTAACTTAAAGCCCCTGATTTAGGTCTCCTATGAATATGTTGAAAAGGAGCGGGCCCAAGATTGAGCCCTGCGGTACTCCACTGGTCACCTCTGATGTTTTAGAGAGGGTACCGTTAACTACCACCCTCTGAAGTCTGCCACTCAGCCAGTCATTGACCCATGTAGTTAGTGTTTCTCCCAGCCCCATTGATTTCATCTTGCTCAACAGCTTGCGATGCGGGACACTATCGAAAGCTTTGCTGAAGTCTAGGTATACGACGTCCACGGATTCTCCCAAGTCTAGCTGTTTTGTTACCCAGTCAAAGAAGCTGATGAGATTGGATTGGCAGGACCTACCCTTGGTGAATCCATGTTGACTGGGTATGTCAGGTTCCATGTACTAGAGAGGCATTTACAGTTCTTGGTGCTCCCTTTTGAGTTGGCAACAGTGCCTTGGACCTTCACAAAGGTGATGGTTGTTGCTGCAGCACACCTGCGCCTGTGGTGCAGTGGTTAAAGCTACAGCCTCAGCACCCAGAGGTTGTGAGTTCAAACCCACACTGCTCCTTGTGACCCTGGGCAAGTCACTTAATCCCCCCATTGCCCCAGGTACATTAGATAGATTGTGAGCCCACCGGGACAGACAGGGAAACATGCTTGAGTACCTGAATAAATTCATGTAAACCGTTCTGAGTTCCCCTGGGAGAACGGTATAGAAAATTGAATGAATAAATAAATAAATAAATCCTTGGAGCCCCATCCAAAGCTGAAGGTCACCAGTCAGTGGCACAGGTTGCCCATTTCCTGCAGGACCTGGGATGGATCATCAATTTCTGGATGAGTCATCTGGACACAGTCCAATCCTTGGAGTATCTGGGGATTCTTTTCAACCACCATGTTTTTCTTCTAGAGGCACGCAAACTTAAGCTCATATGCCAGATTTCAGAGATCCTAGCTATTTCAGCAAATGTGGCGTGGTACTATCTTCAGGTGCTGGGACCCAGGGTAGCAATCGTAGACATGATGCCTTGGTTGAAAGCTTGCCTACATTCTCTCCAGAGTGCTCTCTTATTCCACTGGTCTCTACAAATGGATTCACTGCAGAGGCCGTTACTTTGGATGGTGGAAGCACATTATAGTCTACCCTGGTGGTTCTGGGCAGAGATGCTCACATTTTCTCATGGGTGATACTGATGACAGATGCCAGCCTGTACGGCTTTGGAGGCTTTTGCATGGGTCTCACCCAGTGCAGGGTCGCTGGTTACCCTATCAGAGAAAATGATCTTTCTACAGCTTGGAGCTGAGAGCTACCTGTCTAGCTTTGCTGGTTTTGAAAAGAGTTTACAAGGAAAAGCGGTCAGGGTTTTCTCAGAAAAAGCCACAGCAGTGGCATATGTCAACAGACGGGAGACCCAAGAGTGCCCAGTTGAAGCTGGAGGCTCAATTGTTGTTCTGATAGCCGAAGCTCACCTAGCAGCCATCTCAATGACACATATAGCAAGAGTGAATGACCTGATGGTGTCAGCAGCAACAAGAAGGTTTGTTTGGTGCTTCAGACGATATTCAGAGATGGGAAGTGCTGGCATGGACGCTCTAGTCCAGCCTTGGCCAACAGCAGAGCTGTGGTACATGTTCTCCTTGTGGCCAATGGTAGGCTGTATTATTTGAAAGATAGCGACCCATCTCTGATTTGTGATTCTAATGGCGTTGGATTGGTCATGTCGGCCATGGTATGCAGATCTAGCATGACTACAACGAGTCAGTTGTCTCAAGATATCCATGTTTCCAACACTTCTGCCACAGGGACAAATTGCCCTGGAGGATCAAGAATGCTTTGGTATTATGGCATGGCTTTTGAGTGCGCAGCCTTAGCTTAGAAAGAATCTTCAGAGCTGATTTTATCTACCCTTCTATGGTCCAAAAAGCTAGCGATTGTTGAGGCTTATGCTATGTAATGGAAGATCTTTCAGTGCTGGTCTGATGATCTGAAGATTGTGCCATACATGGCACCCATATCCATAGTCCTGCCGTTCCTTTGGGACAGTGTTGAACAGGGCTTGGTTTTTGATTTGTTTAAGGGGGCAAATAGCGAACTTTTCCTGCTATTAAGAAGAGAAAAAGGATCTTTATCATCCCCTCCGAACCTACGGTAGTCAGATTCCAGGAGGGAGTGTTGTACTGCATCCTCCTGTGTGACAATCATTTCCTAAGTGGAATCTTAAAATTGTTCAAGTGGCCCTTTGTAAGGCCCAGTATGAACCCTTACAGAATGCATCACAGAGGGATCTTTCAGTTCCTGGTGGCTATTGCCTTGGTGTGAAGAGCCTTTACTGGAGTTTTGTCCTCCTGCTCCACTGTCTAGACCAGGGGTGCCCACACTTTTTGGGCTTGCGAGCTACTTTTAAAATGACCAAGTCAAAATGATCTACCAACAATAAAATTTTAAAAAAAACACAAAGCACATTGTACGCATAGAAAATGTTAATCATCATTCCTATTCCAGGGTTTTTCAAAGAGGTTAAAGCAGATGACTCTATGCACTGTCACCTCACTAACAACCATACAAAAACAGACAAATACCCCCCTCCCTTTTTACTAAACCACGATAGCAGTTTTTAGCGCAGGGAGCTGCGCTGAATGCCCAGCGCTGCTCTCGACGCTCATAGGCTCCCTGCGCTAAAAACCTGTATTGCGGTTTAGTAAAAGGGAACCACAGTGTAAAATATAGACGGCAGATATAAATTCAGATACATTTTGATCACTAAATTTAAAATAAAATCATTTTTCCTACCTTGTCTGGTGATTTCATGAGTCTCTGGTTGCACTTTCTTCTTCTGACTGTGCATCCAATCTTTCTTCCCTTCTTTTAACCTGTATGCTTCCTCTCCTCATTCCCCCACCCCAACGTTTTCTTCCTCTCTCCCTGCCCTCTCTTTCTCTCTTCATGACCCCTTTCTTTTTTTCTTTTTCTCTTCTTTCCTTCTGTCTCCCTGCCTGCCCTCCCACAAGCCACTGCCATCGGATAACAGGCCGCCAGCCAAGCTCTCCCTGCTTCAGGCCCACCAGCATTCCTCTCCCCGACGTCAATTCTGCCATTGGAGAGGAAGTTCCGCTGGCCAGAACTTCCTCTCCGACGGCAGAATTGAAGTCGAGGAGAGGAAGGCTGATCGGCCCAAGATCGACCTATTGGGAGAAATGCTGCCGGGTCCTGCCTTTGAGGAAACAGAAAGTAGGCAGGACCTGGCAGCAAGAAGAGCAAATCGCAAGCTTCACTGACCTGTCTTCCGCTTTAGCCCGCGAACGGGGCTCTAACATGTGTGTGCCGGCTTCCCTTCTCTCCCCCCCCCCCCATCCGACATAACTTCCGGTTTCAGAGGGAAGAGAAGGGAAGCCGGTACAAGCACACGTTAGCCCCCGGAGCATAAGTTCTTCAAGCCGGGTTTTTTTTTTATGTTGAGCAGCGGCGGCAGCAGCAGAATTCAGGAGCGGGCTAGTCAAGAGGGGAAAAAAAGAGAAGGGAAGGGAACCCGCTCTGCGATCGACTGGGGTCGCCTGAGCGAGCGACCTGTCGATCGCGATCGACGTATTGGGCACCCCTGGTCTAGACTTTATTTTATTTCATTGGTTTTCACCTTTAGTTTGTTTCATTGCTGCTGGGTTCTATTTTCAATTCTAACTACTTTTTTGTTTTATTCTGACTTAATATTTGTTGTTTGTTTTTTCCTTTGTTCTGATTTTTTGCACTTTTATTAGTATGTTAAGTATTTGTTCATACAGTGCTTTAGTTACAATGTGAGCCTTAGGGACAGTTAGGGATATTTGCTAAGCACCTAATATTTGATGCATTATTGTTTGTTAACCACTGTGAAATTCGAAGAGATATTGGCGGTATACAAATAAAAATTGTATTGTATTTTGTAGCTCCAGACTCTGTCATGCTGGGAGTTTTTTCTCAGATCCATAGAGGTGGGTGTGACTCTACACATGGTGCCTTCCTTTTGACTAACGGTGGTCTTGGCTTTTTATGTAAATCAGAAAGTCCAGCTTCCAGTGTTCCATGCTGCAGGCATCAGGAAAGAGGGCAAAGTATTAGCATTTCTGGACATCAGGAGAGTTCTTCTCCATTATCTTGAGATGACAAATGATTTTTGTCTCTCGGGCCTTTGTTTTGATATTAACCAACCTTACCAAATAGAGAAAGCAGCGTTGAAGACAACCATTTCCAGATAGTTTCACAATGCTATTGCCTCTGCATACATTGGCTCTGGCAAGGAGCTGCTGATTTCTTTGAAAGCACATTCCATTAGAGGCATGGCCTTGTCATGGGCAGAATCCTGGGCAGGTCCACCCCAAGAGACTTGTAGGGCAGCTATATGGTCCATACCTTTACATACCTGTACTTTTACAGAGTAGATGTGGTGGCACAAATGGACCCCGCTTTTGGGCCCTCAGTGCTTTCAGCGGGCATATCTGCCCCATCCTAGACTTGGAACTGCTTTGGTACATCCCATTAGTCAGATTCTTACCTCGATAATCTTCTTTCCTTTAAAGAGGGGCAGGAGTCCTGACGCCTGCCCTGTCAGCTGTTGCGTTAGCCTGCTGCCTGTCTCAGACAGATATGTATGTCTTCAAATGTTTTCCTTAAGGCAACCAAGTAGGTATGAACAATACATAAAAATGTATTTATAACTGGCAAAACATTTGCAGTTTGCAGTTAACAATATGAAGAAATCTGTACATACTGGTGCATACATTAACAGAGAATTACAAATCTTTCAAATACTGCTCATACAAATAAGTCTTAAGCAATTTCCTAAAATATAAGTAAGAATTTGAAATCAGTAACAGATGCAAATCTGCCTCCCGATTTGCAGCTTGATAAGAGAACAAACAATGTACCTATCAAACAAGTATAATACAGTATATGATGTGATGGTTTGCTATGGCAAAGGCCATGAGAGAGCCTATAACAGCTGTATAAATGTTAGTGCTGGTTGTACACAGGTAGGTAGCATATTTTAGTCCACCTTTCTTTGTATTGAGTTTCATGCTTTTTAATTAACTATCTGTTGCAGAGCAGAAAAGGCTTGATTTGGTTGGGGAATGCCCTGTGCCCTTGTTATTTCTCCTCTTTTAGGGATGATCAACTGCTATGGTATGAACTGAGGAAATGGGGCACTACCTAGTGACACAAGGAGGTGTAATTGAAAAATGTAGATGATACCTTCTGAAATTCTCGTGAGGTTTAGCAGCCTCGCGGCATTCAATTTTTTATTGAGACTGCACAGGATCACTCCTGCCCCAGCTCACCCTGCTGAACCACCAATGACTAAGGTAGGCCCAGGGAGAGGCCTATGCTTCTCTGAGGCAGGGAGGGAGAGAGGGGGCGCACAGTGATTCTACAGCCAGCTGACAGCTGGGACAGGACCAAACATCTCACCTTGGGGGAAAGAGGGTTCACTCTTGTCCAGCTCAGCTCACCACTGGACCACTAGGATTTAAGGTGGACCCGCGGTGAAGCCAGTACTGGGATTGGGAGGGAGAGGGGGTGGATGGGCGACACTTGAATATAAATCCTTGGTTTATATTCAAGTTAATATTCTGCGCGCCCCCCCCCCAGGGGAAAATGTTATCACAGTTTATATTCGGATCGGTTTATGTTCAAGTATATACAATATTATACCAGTGCCTACCACAAGGATGCTTAGCGACACCTAAACACACCTAGGAGCTGCTAAGCATGATTCTATAAGCAGCGCCTAGCAGTTGGTTGACAATCAGCACTTACAAGTTAGGCGCCATTTATAGAATCAGGCCCAAAACATCATGATTTTTTTTCCACTCACTTTTATTTATCATGCAATAACTTGTAATATGTCTGACATTTCCTATGTTATTGCACATGATAGCCCATCCTTTCTGAATATACATGTTTGTTAAAACTCCGCAGCCTAACAACTGGCTTTAAACAAAACCTTATCCCTTACAATTACCTAATGAAGATGTTTGATCACTCCATTTTCTGCCCTTCTTGAGCTGTGGAGCTGCAGTCTGGCTGCCAGAGCCTTGCATGAGCAAGAGCTGCAGAAACAGGATGCTGGTATTGATCAAGATTTACTGGCAAAGAGAGCTAAATGAAAGTTTAATGAGGAGCCATGAACTGCCTGTCTCCTTGCAGAACTACTTAGCTATATGGCTGTTCAGCTGTTATAGAAATTCAAGAGCTATTTGGGGGAAAATATATATTGGCATGCAAAGGTTTTACTATTTTACATCCATTATTGATCACCATCACAACCGGCAACACTCATATTAAGATTCATTGGAGGTCTGAGAAATGGGAAGGGAGGTATTCTGAAATTCCTTCCCCTCTCCCCACACACACACACACTTTCCTGGGTTTAAGGCAAGGAATAGTATAAAACTCATAAAGTTTATTTCATTAACATGTAACAAATGTGGGGGGAAGGGGGACAATTGAGCCTTTTGTCTTAATTGTAGTATCTCTCATTTTAGCTCCATTGATCTTTTGATTTTAATTATTTTGATAAATAAACTCTACTTTTCATCCAGGCTTGTGCATACACGCAGATTCAGTGTTTTGTAGAGGAAAGAGTATACCGGAAAGCAAAATGTCCTGTTTCCTAATCCATCCAGTTTGAAGAAGAAGAAAATCTCCATCAGTAGCCCTCTGCTCTTTGATGTAGAAGAGGAGCTGACTTTCTGATTTCCTTTTAGCATAAGATAATGGGAGTGGAGGGAACAATTAGGTTTGTTTTGTTGGAGGGGGTACAACATACAGGAGTTTACAAATAATTGCTAGGCGCAAGTACATGATTGAGTCTGAGTCGCTGTGTTTTATCAGTAGCCCGAGAGATGCCCTGATGCAGCTACAATTAGGGAAGAAATGCAGAAAAGATTCACTGTTGCTGTATGAGACCCATAGTCTCGGCATTCAAGGGATACTGTAAAGCCAAGATGGACACATTCTGCTGATACAGAAGGAAAAATCCTCTGGCAGCTGACTTTCATGGGTGGTGGCTTCCTGCAAAAATGTTCCTGTTGGTAGCAATAGGATCTCGTGAATCACTAATCAAAAGCATTCATCCAGATAACAGCACCTGCTATCCAAATAAGAGTTGCTGACTAGGATAATATTACTGAATATCCTTACAGACCATCTTGCCACTATCCGGTTAGGGCTAGATTCAGTAAATGGTGCTTAACATTCAGTGCCGAAACAATCTGAGCTGAAAGGTATTCTAAAAAGGGTGTGTTGGGATGGGTGCCCTTTACAGAATAACACACAGCAGCAGGGCTCTGAGCTCAACTGTGGGCACAAGGACTTAGACCAGCTGAGGCCAGGTGAAAATTCTGGAACACAAATTTGAACGCGGATCCGCACTATTCCTTAACAGGGACGTGGGACAGGCACGTGGGATGTCTTAGGGAGAGGAGGAGACAGTGGATACTGTGGATGGGTAGACTGGATGGGCCATTTGGCCTTTATCTGCCATTATGTTTCTATTACCATAAAGCTCTATGATCTCACAATGCAAGTGTAAAGAACCTTAGCCAACAGGGAGAGGAGGCGATAGTGGATATTGTGGATGAGCAGACTGGATGGGCCCTTTGGTCTTTATTTACCATAATGTGTCTATGTTTCTATAACATTGTGCACATCTTAAGGAAATGCCCGTGACCCACCCGTGTCCTCCCATTGTTATGTCCCCCCGTGAAGATCCATAGGGAACGGGTGCTATTTTATAAATGGGCACATAAGAGTATTTTTGTGCAGAGCTAAAAACAAAAGGAATTGACCCGAAAATATCCACAGAGAAGAAAATCCAGAGGAACAAAAAAACCAACTCTGTGGAGTGACGATGTTCCTAAATGGACTTTATTTGAAAGTGTCAAAGTTCCAAGGTACACTGAAATCATCCACATAAAATAAATTCATCTACATAAAAATAGGTTATCCACATAAAAGCCTTAAAGGACCTAGTCCACTAGGGATACAGGACCCAACACGGTCCGCGTTTTGACAAAAAGTCTTCTTCAGGGGTCCCTGGGGGTCCTATAAAGGTGAATAAGTGGGAAACAATTGTGTGGTGAACCGGAAATGAGACACTGCTTGCATTTGCGTGGTCCCCTCCCTCCTTCCTTCCTACCCACCCAAATCTATCTATCTCCCTCCCTCCCCCTTACCTTCATGGTGATTTAAGGTTTCAGTCTTGTTGAAAGCCACCAGTGCGTACGTGGGCAGAAGCTTCTCTTCTGACGCAACTTCCAGCTGCGTCATAGGAGAAGCTTCCGCCCACGCACGTGACTGCACGTGGCTTTTAACAAGACTGAAACCTTAAAGCACCGCAAAGGTAAGGGGGGAAGGGAGATGCATGGACCGCGCAAGGGTTGCCAGAGGGAAGGATAAATGCTGTGGGGACGGAGTGGTGAAGGAGGCGGCGGGGATGGGGTGGTGAAGGGGACGGTGATCCGGTGACAGAGCAGTGACGGGGACAGATTTTTTCCCCATCTCATTCTCTAATCTCTAGCATGCCCCGATGGGACCTGTTTCGCCCTCAAGGGCTTTTTCACGGGTTCATAAAAGAGCTCTATTTCAGCGTCTTTACTCGTTTGGGGTTAGAGTAAAAGAAAAACGTGCTGTTTTGTTTTTTTTATTTTTGAAAAGTAATAGAAAGAAGAACAGCAGTAAACAAATAGCTACATTATATTTAAAAAGGAGGCAATTAGAGAAGCTAAAGTTGGATATTCCATATATTGATGCAAATGGTTTTAGAAAGCCCTCTTGTCTTCCTTCAATTGAACCCTAAAAAGTGGGGTGTGTTGTGGTTGTGAATGTTCTTGATCCACTAATGCCCCTCCCATGGCTGTGCTCCCTTTTTGTAAAATTTGTTTGCCGCAGGTCAAGGGGAGGGGCTCAAGGCTCTGGATCTTGAAGGCATGCCTATTGGGTAAGAAATGTTGTCTTCAATTTTGGACGCAGGAAGTGACCCCCTTCTTTCTGGCACTGAAGAAATCATTTGCATGAACTGCTGCTTTTTGAAATTAGGGCTTTGAATCCCACTTTTAAATGCTCTAAACATTTTTATTCCATTTGGGGTCCTTTCATTCATAGGCTGTCTCCCCATACACATAGTTATTTTCTCAATAAGCTTGGAGAATTTGCTGTACACTCCTAAAATCCTTTGCCAGTTTTACTTTGAATGCTGAATGTTTTTTTTCCTTTCCACTAAGACAAGACTGACACTTTGACGAGGGCATGGAGGGTTGTAGGAGGGGGGGGGGGGGGGGGAGAAGGGGGAATGGGAGGTTTTGGTGGTGTGGGTTCGGGGGTGGTGGTGAGGGGATGTGCTAAGTAATCTCCAGGGCCCATAAGAATACAGGTCCCTGGTATGGTTGGCATAGTTTATAGATATATACTTGATATTGGGGTGGGGGAGGGGTGATGTTTTGAGTTACATTTAGTATTGTAAAACTGATGATTGCTTTATTAGACTTGAATTGCTGTTCTTCAGTATATGAACCAATTGTGCACTGTCTGTAACTTTCTGATTGTATTTCAATTATCATCGATAAAAACTGTTTGAACTAAAAAATTTATGTGCAGATCCCAGTGTCTAAAAATGTGTGCTAATTTTAATTAATGCCAATTAGTACCAATAGTTGATAATATCCAATTATTGGTTGTAATTGGCTTATTATTCAATTAAATTGCACATAGAAATTGGGCACATGCCAAAATTCCCACATGCAATTGTTAGCGCCATATATAGAATTAGGCTGTTGGTGTCCCTGAATGGAGTTGAAGAGCAGCCTAGTGGTTACTGCACCAGGCTGATAACCAGCAAAGCCTGGTTCACATCCTGCTGTTGCTCCTTGTGATCATGGGCAAATCACATAACCTTCCACTGCCTCAGGTGCAAACTTAGAATATAAGCACACTATGGTCAGGGAAATACCTGAATGTAATTAAGATTAGGAAAAGGGTTACTTTCAAAAGCTAATGAAATAATGCATTTTTAGTCCAATAAAAAAGATGTCACCTTATATCCTTTATGTTTTGTTTTATTTCTATATATTACCTTTAAAAATGGGCTAACAAGGCTACCATATCATTTTACTAAGTTCCAGGGGAAATTCTATTTCCTCCGCCGTGTCTGACGAAAGGAAGTGACATAATAAGAAACAGATGTGGCAGAAGAAAGGCCCCAATGGGTCCAACCTTGGGTGTTCTCTTTGCAGTGCTGCTCTTGCTGGCCAACGGCCGCCACTTTGGGAAGGCTGAGGGGAGTGGAGGAACTGAGTTGCTGGAACCATGTGGTGAGTGGGGTCAAGCGTACAGCTCTGGGATCTGCCTCTCCCAAGCAGCAACAGCTCATTTTCATCTTCACCCTTAGCAAGCAGAGGTTTGGATGAGCAGCAACAGGAATGTCCCATATCTGCAGTCTACACCCTGGCCAATCTGATCCCACCCAAAAATAAACTGCAGAGTATTGAAGCAGAATCAGGACAGGAATTAGGGGATGGTAACCAGAGCAGTTATCCAAGATTTCCAGGCCACAAGAACTCCTAAGCCTGCTTCAAGCTGAAAGAGGGCTTTGGGTGCCCCCCCCCCCAAGTTTCTGCCCTGGGCCCATTCACAACTAATACCGACCCTGGTCAAAGTATAATACCAAAATAACAGAATTTAATATGTCTAGATTATAAAAAAACTGAACTACTTTTACAGTGGTTTGTATTTAAAGAAATAGCCCACATGTTGGACAAATAGTAACTCAGGCAGCCAATACATTTATTTATTTACCACTTATAGTCTACTCAAGCATTTTTCCCTACCTGTCCTAGTGGGCTCACTCTACCTAATGTACCTGGGGCAAATGGGGGATTAGGTGACATGCCCAGGGTCACAAGGAGCAGTGTGGGATTTGAACCCACAACCTCAGGGTGCTGAAGCTGTAGCTCTATCCACTGTACCACTTTCCCATGGCTCATTATGCCTTTATGGCTCTCAGAGGGTGTAGTACATGCAAGCAAGGCCAAGAAGAGACTGTATACTCTACATATATACAGAAAAACACAGATCCCAGACAAGAACAGCTTTAAAAATGTAACTCGTTCTTAACCCGAGGACTGCCTGTAGACTTTGGGGCTTATATGCTAATCTATTTTAGTTGTTTAGGGGGTAGACATCAAGATGTGTTAGGGCAGTAGCCTGTGTTATTTGCCCCATAGTGTATGTTAAAGGATTCTAACACAAGTTGTGGTGCACTAGTGCAGCAGTATTTAGGTCACCCTGCATTACACAGTACTGAGATGCAAAACATATAAATACATGTAAAGCATTGTAAATATACATGCAAAAAATGTAAATACACACAACACAGCTTCTGGTGTGCATGTCAGTTTTGGAGGCAGATTTTTACTTTTTTTCAAACATAACAAACTACAAGTGACCAAATTAGGTAGTTTTGCATGCATCTTCAGAAACTGCTTAAAGTGAGTCTTACCTATGTCCAATCACAGTTGAAATATGTAGAAATTAAGTAATATTTATTTGAATGCACATATAGTCTGAACTACATCTGTAGCTGTACAATTGTTTTTAAAATGTCATTTAAGGAGTTAATTTAATGTTATTTAACAAAATCCAGTAAAGAGGCCATATCTTGTTTGCTTCTGTTTCAGCTCATGAACTCCCTGCTGACCATCTGACCCCTAATATTATGTTCCCTCCTCTCTTGATTGTACACATGACCAGCATCCTCGGTTGTCATTTTTTGCCCACCTTTCTATGGACCGAGTTTGTGATGACCAGTCTGGAAGCACCATGAGCTTGCTCAGAAATGTCTCCATCTCTACTGTTGTCATGGTACAGGTAAGAGGAGGCTCAGAGACTCTGAAGCTCCATTCAAGTAATTGGATGAGTGTAGTTGTCTCAATGTTGATGAATGGTGTTTTCCTGGGTCTCAACCTGCTGTCTCTAAGCTGTAACTTTTCATCTTTTTCACCTCTGATATTTTCTCTCCTGTTCCTCTTCAGTGAACAACATAGCTTGCAAAACAGACTATCTGTAATCATACCAAACTAACTTGGGTGAAAGGACCACAATTGCTCAACACCCATGCACACCCCCCACTAGGTCTGGCATCTATCTCTTCCCCCATCCCCAGTTGCTTACCTGCCCATCAGATTCTCCAAACAGTACAGCATCAGAGACAGCGCTAAAGGCTGCCTGAATGGCCAACGGGACCTTTCCTCTGCTATGTTTCACCCACAGAATGTTTGTATCGGAGCAGTGAGACATGGCAGAGGTAAACAGCTGTGAGTGGGGGGGGGAATAGATGCCACACCAAAGGGTGTGTGTATCGGGGACTCATCTTGGTTCTCACACCCAGGGCCCACTGAGGCCTAGATGCCCTAAGAGGATCAGTAACACCGTGTGAGTCTGCATCGATCCGATTTTTTGGCCAATTCAGAAAGAGCTATTGATGCACTAAAATGTTTGTATGCAAATGATTCATGCAGATGTTCTCTGTAATTCCTGACTCTCCAATTTGATGTATCACTGTAAGAGTAATTCTCATACATGCGCAGAGCAAGCAGGGGGAAGCCTGAACAACTGAGAGGCAGGGGAAAGCCTCCTACCACTCATCTGTTCGGAGCAGGAAATCTTTTTTTTTCTTTCTTTTTTTAAAGGGCACAGATGCTGTGCATGTTATACATGCACAATATCTGCCCCATTAAAAAAAATCCCCCGCCCCCCCCCCCCCGATGACGATCCTACCCAACAACCCTAGATGAATGCAGCACCAGGAATCCCCAACCCCGTGCTAGTGAAAATCGGCAGGAGGGATGGCCATTCTTTCCTGCCATTTGCCCCCCCCCCTTCCCACGTGAGACAAAAATGGCAGGAAGGATGTGCACTCCCTCCTGCCATGCCAACCACCCTCTCCCCCACGGCAGTGGAATGGCAGGAGGGATACCCACTTCCTCCTGCCATGCTGACCTCACCTCCCTATGCAAGAAAATATGGCAGAAGTGATGCCTACTCCCTCCTGCCATGGCGACTCCCTCATCCCCTTGGCAGTGAAACAGCAGGAGGGATGCCCACTCCCTCCTGCCGCTGAAGGCCCACTTTCACACCAGGCACCTAAATTAATTGAGAAATGCCATTTAAAATGGTGAAAAAGGGTAAAAAAATAAAGTGCCTACCAGCATATAAATAAAAGGTGCCGAAATCGCCAGCAATTGGTGGGGAGGAGTGGGGGGTTCTTTGGGGGGTCTGGCAGGAGTGTTTGGGTTCCCTCCTGCCAAAATCATACAGGGGCAGTGCACGGTTTTCAGGCAGGAGGAGTTGGGCTCCCTCCTGCTGCGATCGTATGGGGAGTGGGTAGTCTTTTGACAAGAGGGATTGGACATCTCTCCTGCCTCGTTTGTTTAGGGAGAGGAGGGAGACTGATGGCCACAGTAGCAGCTGTGGCCGCTATACTAATCGCAGCAGTGAGATCCCTTTCCGCGATAAGTATAGTGGCCGCGTCTACAGTAACCCAGTTCTGAAACCAGCATCTGTAACATGGGCATCGGTTACAGAATCAGATTTATTTTGTGTGGGCCTAGACCCGATTCTGTATCCGGGCCTTACTGTATTAAAGAGATAACTCAAACTCCTTTTAGTGCTGGTACAGGACTAACTCAAGTTTCTCCTTTTTTATTGAGTTTTGGCTGCTTCCTTTGCAAAGTTTTGTGTGTGAATCTTAGAAGGAAGGGGAGAGTTGTCTTGACCTTTTATTTATTTATTTATTTTATATATATATATATATATATTCCTTGAAGTTTAACAGGTTTGGTATTTTTGTCCTTGCTTGTTATTTAAGGATAAGAAAGTCATTGCTCCCAATGTGTGGGAGCAATCATATCGGCCTTAAAAATTGTAATTAGTGGTCTAGATTGTAAACAAATTAACTTCTTTCTTCAAATGAGTTTGAAATGCAGTCCATTAGATTCAAACTGCAACCAAATCACATTGAACTCTTTCTGGGGCATATTAATGATCCATAAATACTAATGTAATGTAATCTTACTAGGATCATTTGAAACTGAAAATGTACTGCATTTCAGATTCATGAGAAAAAAACTTAAATGAAGGATGCCACTGGATTTGCAGAAAGCATGTATATATCTATCCCTCTCTCTATTTTTTTTTATAGAGGTCTCTCTTCCTGTGTTATTAATTTCCTTTGTATATAGCTGATCCCATGACATGTAAAGTGATGATCTTTGGCTTTGGAAGGAAGAGCAGAAGTGGGGAAACTACGCCACGCTCTATTGAAAGATGAATGGATGTGTAATTGTACTTACAGGGGCCTCAGTTTTCATTGTTTCTTGGTGTGTAAGAGTTGACAAATGGGTACGGCTCCTGCTTAATCATGCTGGGATTTAGCTGAGCTCTGATGTTTATTAATTTACATTTTACAGTAATTCTGAGCCTTCCTGTCCAAATGTGTGTCCCTAGGGATGTCTGTAGGAGATGCACTTTAACACTTCCAGTAGTTACCAGTCAACTTGTTTTGCAAAGCAGACACACGTCATCCCTCAGTTCAGATTCTACAAACTTGGTTCCTCATTTACTTATGTGTATGTAATATGTATTAATATGATTGAACACATATTAATGCAAGCCCTGTTGTACTTGATGGGGATTATTTACTAACTATAGTGTCCTTTTACTAAGGTGCACTAATCCCTAACACAGGCATGGAGGGGCATTTTCAATATGCCTTTTTTTAAATTTGAGTTTAGATGTTTTCAGAAGTGCGCCCCAAAATGGCCATTTTTGAAACAGCAAAACATCTCCCCCCCCCCCCCAGAATGACTATTTCTAGATTTGTTTGCCTTTAGTGCATCTATCTTGTTTTACCATTTAAAAAAAAAAAATCACATCCAAATGAAAAACACAGAACATTGGGATGTAAGAGGGGCCAGCATTTGTAATAGACTGGCCCCACAGACATCCCAGCAGAGCACCTTTGGACTTCACATAAAGGTCCTGCATACACATCTCACTATAACCTTCTTTGTGGTGGATAGTGTGAACCAACCAAAACCCACCCAAAACCTACTGGACCCAACTGTACACTGCACCATTAACCCTAATGCCTGCAGGTATCACCTATATGTCAGTACAGTAGATTTTTGGTGGGTTTTGGTTGATTCACACTATCCACCACAAATGTAATAATTAGAGTGGAATATGGACCTGGGTTCCCTTCTCTGGCGTCCACTGCACTGACCACCAGGCTATTTCAGAGACCTGCTTGCTTCTCTAATGGGACTGCCCATACCATCTGAAGTTATCATACAGGCAGATATGTACTGTTTCATTCACACCCTTAGGGGGTGAGAGGGAATCAGTGACCACTAGGGGAGTGTGGGGAGCTCATGTTTACATCCCTCCAGTGGTCATATGGTCAGTTTAGGCACCTTTTTGGCACTTATTTGTTATTAAAACAGGTCTAGCCCCAAATGTCCAAATTGTGCCCTGGACGTATTCTTAAATGTTTGATTACAGCAGAAAAACATCTAAGTCATGCCACCCTAGTCCTGCCCTTACCATGCCTCCAACAAGCTCCCTTGATATTTAGATGAACTACTGATCAATAGCCTTGAAATCTGTCTAGAATATAAGTTTTGAAAATAGCAAATTGGAAGGGGTTGACAAGAAAAATGTCTTCCTCTTTTTGGATGGTTTTCTTTTTTGAAAATGAGCCTCTTAGAGTATTAGAAAATGCTTACCGCAGGATGCTTTAGCTTGTCCTGTGGTAATTTACCTGTTTGCGTGTGGTAATCATGATGTGGTAATTTTTTCTGTTCTTAGGAGGGAGCGTGGCATGGACGAGGAAGCATTAATCTACACAATCTAAATACAAGAGCCCTTAGCACCTCCTAAATAAGATGCAGTAAGGGTTCCCACATTAATTTTGTTCATTGGCGGTGCTAACATTAGTGCACAGCCAGAAAAATGCAAATTTACAGCTGAGCAGGCAGGGATGGCCCATATTAGGACATGCTAAGCCCATTTCTTACCGATCTTAGTAAAAAGGCCCCTATGAGCTTAACTCAAATTAACAACTTGAGTACAACAAAGCATAGGTAGGTAACATGACCAAAGTTAAATTCCAATTTCCAGATCAAGTATTCAATAACATCTCTGTGGTAGAAAAGGACCCCCTGCATTATTTTAACCTTTAATTGGAAATAATAAACTAACTGTGCCTATATAAGACAATGGAAGTGCTATTCTATGTACTTGTTTTCATATGGGACTTAGGGTTGTGGTGAACATGGGAAACTAGCATAAGACTAGCATGTGACTGGTATAAGAAAAGAGGTGGATAAGCACAGATATACAGTACTCCCCCGCAAAATCACGGTTCAGTATTCGCGGCCCTAGTCGTTTGTGGTTTTTTTCCCTCCACAAAAATATCCTCCATCTGCCTCTTCCACAACCCGGGACACGGCCCTGCGCATCCTTCGGCCTTCTGATCCACTTTGATGAACCAGTGATCTTGGCCCGGGTCGAAGCCGCAAGTGCCACCTCCCGCATCGGCACACGCAGCAGCCACTGCAGCCACCCCTGGAGCCCTCTCTCGCCTCTGAACCCCGCTCCTAAACCACATCCAATTATCGCGGGTTTTCAAACTTCACAGGTGCTCCTGGAACACAACCCCCATGAATTTCGAGGGAGTACTGTGCACCAAGAAAGCAGTTTAAATACAAATCATTGAAAGCCCTTCCTATTGTCTCATGCCATGTTTCTTTAATTTCATTTTTGGCTTTGAGTGCAAGTTTAGAAGGTAATGGGTACCACAAATAACTTGTAACTCTTTTTAGTTCAATGTACTCAGTCAAAGAGTTGGTGATACTGACCAAAGACCTTTTATAATCGCAACTGATTATTTGACACATGATCTCAAACTGAATGGAATTTCATTGTAATTATATTGTTGGGAAAATGAAACATTTTGGTATTAACTGATCTGTTAATGAGGTTCACTCCTGTACAAATTAATACTTCTACTGAGCTTTCTAATACATTTGTATAATATGAAATAAAAGTGGAACCTGTGCAGAGTGCCAGAGTTAAATCTGGCTACCTTACTGGATAGACTGGATGGACCGTGTGGATCTTTATAAACTAAAACTTCTAAACTGCTAATCATTTCTATAGTGCTGCTGCATACATCATTTCCTTAGTGCCACAGGATATATCCAGCACTGTACATATTATATACAGGTATTTTTTTTCAGTCCCTTGTAGGTTCACAATCTAAGTTTTTGTTTATCTGTCAACATTTGCTATGTTATTATCCCCCTCTTTTACAAAAACTGGCAGCGCAGGCCAGCATGGTAAATGCTCTTACACCCATCAGAACTGAATGGGCATCAGAGCATTTGCACAAGAGGACCAATGTTCCACAATAATAGAGATAAATCCAAAAACACAAAAGTGGAACACAAGTTCCTGGACCCTCAGGGAGCTTCTGGTGCAAATGTTTATTAAAGTATCAAGTAAAAACAACTTATAGTATAGTGCAATGCTATTCAATTCAGGTCCTCAAGCAGGCCAATCAGGATATCCACAACAGGGCCGTATTAGTGGATAGACCCAGTAGCACGTGCCTAGGGCCCAAAATAGTCAAGGGGGCCCACTGAAGGATGACTTACCATGCCAAATTTTTTTTTCAGATGGCCCCCACCCGATAACGATGACACCAGCCCCCCTGGCATGACCGATGGTGACACGGCCTCCCTCCAGCATCAATGACAACGCAGCAAACTCAGCTCTAAGAAGGTCCCACAATGAATGCGTCTGCCGGTCCATTCCCCTCCCATGTCACTTACTTCTTCTGGCAAACACAGTCATCATGAAATCTTCATGGAGCTGAGCCGGCCGCATTGCCGTTGATGCCGGAGGGGGAGGGAGGCTGCATTGCCAGTCGTCGATGCCGAGGAGAGGGGAAGGAGGGCCGATGTCGTCGTCATCGAAGCCAGAGAGGGGCCAGTTGCCATGGGGGGGCCCCGTTGCCATTGCTGTGTGGAAAGGGTGGTGGAGGGAGAGAAAAGGGGCAGATGCTGATGGAATTGGTGTGCAAGGAAAGGGGGAAGACATAAGGAGGAAGAATACTTGATGGAATTGGGTTGGAGGGAAAGAAAGGGAGCTGATGCTAATGGTAATGGGGGAAGGAAGAAGAGAAAATGAAATGCCAGACCATGGGGGTGTGGGAGAGGGAAGGGAAGAAGAGGAGAGGAGAGAGATGCCAGACCATTGGAGAAGGGAATGGAAGAAGATGGGTGCCAGACCAATGGGGGTGAAGGGAAAGATGGAAGGGGGAGGCATACAGTTTATGGAAGTGGCATAGAAGGACAGAAGATGAAAGGAAGCGAGTGACAAGAAGATGAGAGCAGAAGACAAAGGTAGAAAAAAAACTTTCTATTTATTAATTTTTTTGCTTTATGGGACATGCATTGCTGTTTCTGTGGTGTTGCATTGTATGCAAAGTCCAGCTTCTTGGTGGTTCAATTTATCCTTTGTCTATGTATTTCTTTTATATCCCTCCTTTTACAAAATTATAGAGCATTTTTTAATGCTGGCTGTGGTGGCAACAGCTCTGATGCTCAGAATTCTATGAGCATCTGAGCTGTTACCACCGTGCAGTGACATACCTGGGGGGGGCGTTCCGCCCTGGGTGCATGCCCCAAGGGGGTGCACAGGAGAGAGCTGAACGAGGACGACGGGGGACCCGTGGGGTTAAATACAACTCAAGTCACGAGGCTCATCTTCTGTTCCTACCTGCCCTGCCGCACACACATAGCCGACTGGAAGTCTTCCCTGATGTCAGCGCTGACGTCGGAGGGAGGGCTTACACAAAGCCTGCCCTTCGACGTCAGCGCTGACATCAGGGAAGACTTCCGGTCGGCTATGTGTGCGCAGCGCAGCAGAGCAGGCAGGAAATAGAAGACGAGCCTCGCAGCTCAAGGTCCATTTGGCTGAGAAAGTTGCTAAGATGAGAGCTGTGAAGCAAACGCGGAACACAAAAGGGGGAGGGAGTGCATTTTTGGACACAAGGCATGAACAGTGGCGTACCAAGGAGGGGGGGAGTTCCGCCCCGGGTGCACGCCCCAAGGGGGTGCACAGCTGGCCACCCACCAGGGATAGGCTGCCCCAGGAAAAGGTTTCCACTGCTGTCATCGGGAACAAGCTGGCCGAGTTCTCCCTTCTTTTCTTCCCTGCAGGGCTGACTAACTCTCGCTGCCCGACATCAATTCTGACATCAGAGAGGACGTTCTGGGCCAGCCAATCGCTGCCTGGCTGGCCTGGAACGTCCTCTCCGATGTCAGAATTGACGTCGGGCAGCAAAGAGTTGGTTGGCCCCGCGGGGAAGAGAAGCAGGGCGAACTCGGAACCGGCCTGTTCCCAATGGCGGCAGTGGCAGCCTTTTCCCAGCGGCGGTGGCAGCATTTTCCCAATGGCGGTGGCATAGGGGAGGGGAGGGAGAAAGAAAGAAACAGGATGGGGGGAACAGGGAGCCAGAAAGAAAGGGGGCAGGGTGAAATAAAGAAAAAAAAATGGGGCACAGGGAGCCAGAAAGAAAGAAGGGGGCAGGGTGAAACAAAAAAAAAAAAAAAAAAGGGGCACGGAGCGAGAGAAAGAGAGAAAGACAGACATACAGAAAGAAAGGGGGCATGGAGAGAGAAAGAAATAAGGGGGCAGGATGAAAGAAAGAAAAAGTTGGGGGAGGGAATGAGGTCTGGAGGAGAGGAAGCATACAGGAGGCTGAAAGAAGGGAAGAAATATTGGATGCACAGTCGGAAGAATAAAGTGCAACCAGAGACTGATGAAATTACCAAACAAAGGTAGGAAAAATGATTTTATTTTCAATTTAGTGATCAAAATGTGTCCATTTTGAGAATTTATATATGCTATCTATATTTTGCACTATGGCCCCCTTTTACTAAACTGCAATAGTGGTTTTTAGCGCAGGGAGCCTATGAGCGTTGAGAGCAGCGTGGGGCATTCAGCGCAGCTCCCTGCACTAAAAATTGCTATCGCGGTTTAGTAAAAAGGGAGGGGGTATATTTGTCTATTTTTGTATAGTTGTTACTGAGGTGACATTGCATAAAGTCATCTGCCTTGACCTCTTTGAAAACCCGCAGAATATAAATGATAATTAACATTTTCTCTGCGTACAGTGTGCTTTGTGTTTTTAAAATTTTATTGTTGGTAGATCATTTTGACTTGGCCATGAAGGTAAGGGGGAAGGAGGGGAGCTGCTGAAAGACAACTAGTAATCCTTACAGGCTTGACTATGCAGGGAATTATTTTTGTAAAATCATGTTTTGTTATGTGACTGGCATTATTTAGACTTTAATTTCTATGAATGAATAGAATGAAAATGATATAAAATTACTTGCTTGTTTTTATGTGCGTGCGCTGAAGGAAAGTGGAGAGAGAGTGGGCTGAGGATGCTGAAGGGAAATGGGGAAGAGAGAGTGGGGAGAAGTCGCTGATTTATAAATTGACATTTGTACAGAATATTGTTTCTTTATATACTTTAATATAATAAGTTCAATATAAAACAATTCAAGGCTTGTGTGGATGGAATCAGGTGGTTTGCGGGGATGGGGTCCGAGCTTACGGGGATTAGTCCAATAAAATGGTATTTTCTTATTTCTCATTATCTGTTTTATTTTTATTTGTTAATTTGTAAAGTGGTGATTGTTATGTATCAGTTTTTTCAAATTTACATCTACTGTCTTTATATTTTGCACAGTATTAGAGGACATGTGTTGTAGTGTTGCATTGTATGCAGAGTCTGGTTTCTTGGCGGTTCAGTATATCTTTTGTCTACATATTTCTATTTTTAGTTTGTGATTATTCCATTTTGGGCGAGGGTGTATGTCTGTGTGTATGAAAGGGACATGGCTTTCTGATAACATCAACTGTACAGGATCAATTGACTGTGCAGGATCTGGCTTGTTTAGTTTTACAATGTATGTGTTGGTGTTCTAGTACTCACTGCAGTGTTTAAGATGCTGCCTTTTCCTAGGTACACCCTTGTGCGATATGTGGATTGTTACTAAAAATCATATTTTTCATATAGATGGGGGGGCTGTAAAAAAATGATGGGCCCTGGGTGTTACATATGCTAGGTATGCCACTGGGCATGAACTTGAGAAAGAGGATGGAGGAAGGGAGGGAAAGAGATGCTGAGGTGGGGGAGGGAATGCGCTTTTGGACACAAAAGGCATGAACTTGGGAGAGAGGAAGGGAGGGAAAGAGGTGGGGGAGGGAGTGCGTTTTTGGACACAAGGCATGAACTTGGGAGAGAGAATGGAGGAAGGGAGGGGAAGAGGTGGGGGAGGGAGTGCGTTTTTGGACACAGAAGGCATGAACTTGGGAGAGAGGGAGGGAAAGAGATGGTTGTGTACACGGGGAATGGAAGAAAGGAAAATTTTTGGTCATAGGGAGGGAGTGAGGTACAGATGAGAGGGAGAAATATTGTGGTGGAACGGACAGATTGAAATGGATGCAAGAGGGAGGAATGTTGGACATAGTGGTGAAGGGAATAGAGGGAGAGATGTGGCATGGTGCTGGAGAGGGGTGATAGAAGGAGAAATGTTGGGCATGAGACTGGTGGGCAGGGGCATAAGATGAGAAAGGGATGAATGCTGGACCATGGTAGGAGGAACCAATGGACAGCAACAGAAGAATTTACAGAAGATGGAAAAGCGGAAAAAAGAAACTGGGACCAACTTTATGGAAAAATAAGTCTCCAGACTACAAAGGTAAAAAATGGAATTTATTGACAAAAATATGTTAGCTTTGGGGAAATGTATATAGCAGATGTCTTTGTATTGTTTTCAAAACAAAAGGAAATGCATTTCTGGGGTTTTTTCTACAGTGTTGAAGTACTAGCTGACCCTTGCTGTGACTGGTGGGGATCCCCAAGCAACGCCAGCAGAGGACCTCCTCTAGAGATGGCCAGAACTCCCCTCCATCAAGCACAGTAGTCGCTGGCAACATCCATGAGCCACTGAGGTGCCAGCATCTGTGACTCAGGGACGCTATTGCTGCCTGCCAAGCTTGGCAAAAGGAACCCCCGGCCAACTGCAAAGGAAGTCCTCAGCTGACAGCTTGGGAGTTCTCATCAGCTGAGTATTTATATTTTATATTTACATTAGAGGCTCTGGTAGAAACCCGTTTAAAAAGTATGTATTCATTCCCAATTAATATTTCCAAATTAATAAAGTGTCTTTGCTTATTTGTAAATGGGTCTCTACCAGAGCCTTTAATTCAGTAGCATAATTAGATGAAATAACTATTTCTGAAGTTTATAGGGACAGACGGGGATGAAGGGGATTCCTTGTGGGGACGGGTGGGGACAGAGGGATTCCTCACGGGGACGGGTGGAACTTCTGTCCCTGCGCAACTTTCTAGTGCACAGCCAGCCACCCTCCCTACTCTACCGCTGCTGCTTTCCTTAACCAGCAGCAGTGGCAGTAAACAGGGGAGTCCACGGGTGCTCACTGGCGTTGCTCATCTTCTGGCCGACTTCCCTGTTGAAAACCACGGGCGTCTGCTCCTCACGCGATCCGCAGCTGTGTCGGAAGCATTCCCTCTGATGTCACAACATCAGAGAGAAGGCTTCTGATGCAGACACGGATTGCGCGAGGAGCGGACGCCCGCGGATTTCAGGAGGGGAGCCGGCCAGATATGCTGGGCAGGGAAGGGGGAGAGGGTAGACATGTTGGGCAGGGAAGGGGGGAGGGTAGACATGCTGGGCAGGGAAGGGGGGAGGGTAGACATGCTGGGCAGGGAAGGGAGGAGGGTAGACATGCTGCACAGGGAAGGGGGAAGGGTAGAAATGCTGTACAGGCAAGGGGGGAGAAATGCTGCAAAGGCAAGTGGGGAGACATGCTGCTGCTGCACAGGAAAGGGAGGAGGGTAGAAATACTGCACAGGCAATGGGGGGAGACATGCTGCTGCTGCAGCACCCAATTGGGGAGAGAGGGAAGGAGGGAGAAGGAAGACAAGGGAGAGGAACCAGAGATGCCAAGTCCATGGGAGTGGAGGGAAAGGAAAAAAAGGAAAGGAGATACCAGACCATGGAGGGGGAGGAAGAGATGCCATGGCATGAGGGAAGGGAAGGAGATAGAGATACCACACCATGGTGTGGAGTGGGAAGGAAGGAAGGAAAGGAGAAGAGAAAGAGAGAGATGCCAAAGCATAGGGGAGGGGGTGGACACATAAAAATGGAGAGGGGTGAAGCTGAAATGAATCATGTGTAAAGGAGAGAAGGGACCCCAGATATACAGTTTATTGAAGGGACATTGAAAGAGGGAAGATGCCATATGGAAGAGAGAGAGGGTGGACAGTAGATGGAAGGGGCAGAGAGTGTGTGGGCAGTAGATGGAAGTGGTAGAGAGAGAGAGAGGGCAGATGTTGCATGGAAGGGAGAGAGGACAAATGCTGTATAGAAAGAAGAGAGCAAAGAAGATGATTAAAGCAGAAACGACAAAAGGTATTGATAAAAGTTTATAAATAGGAAATGGAAATAAGGCAATTTTTTGGACTAAACACCTTTCCTCAGGACAGGATACCATAACAGCAATATACTGTACTGTTCTGAAGAAAGATTTGGCCTCTGAAAGCTAATTGAAAAATGGATTAGTCCAATAAAATGGTATTTTCTTATTTCTCATTATCTGTTTTATTTTTATTTGTTAATTTGTAAAGGGGTGCTTGTTATATCAGTTTTTTCAAATTTACATCTACTGTCTTTATATTTTGCACAGTATTAGGGGACAAGTGTCACTTTTTTGTGGTGTTGCATTGTATGCAGAGTCTGGTTTCTTGGCGGTTCAGTTTAACTTTTGTCTACATATTTCTATTTTTAGTTTGTGATTATTCTATATTGGGCGAGGGTGTATCTCTGTTCTGTGTGTATGAAAAGGACATAGTTTTCAGTTGGCATTGACTACAGGATCAATTGACTGTGCAGGATCTGGCTTGTTTAGTTTTATAATGTAAGTGTTGGTGTTCTAGTGCTCACTGCAGTGTTTAAGATGCTGCCTTTTCCTAGGTACACTCTTGTTGTGCGATATGTGGATTGTTACTAAAAATCATATTTTTGATATAGATTGGGGGGGTGTCAAAAAATGATGGGCCCTTGGTGTCACATATGCTAGGTACGCCACTGCCACAGTGGCTAAAAACCATACTACAGTTTTGTAAAAGGGGGAGAGGTTACTTTGTGATCACATATTCCATACTAGGCAAAAGTGTTTTCTGTGTTCTGTTTGTATGAAAGACATGTTTTTTTTTTGTTAGCGTTGACTAGCCTTGTTTGGCGAAATGCATCAGGCATGGTTCTTGGGAGCACCTTCAATTAACCTGATTTGAATTGCCTTATTTTCTGCCAATCTTCTTTTGTTTCATGATGGATTGCTTGCCTTGTTGTTTCGTTGCAAGTTAACATACATTGAGTGGAACATACTAGACGAGTTACAGATTTGGTTCTTTATACATACATATGGGTTACAGTTGGTTGATGTAGAGTGAGGCAGTTGAGAGGCGTTGTAAACTTGGTTATTAATATAGACATATTTCAGATAGTATTACTACTTTACAATATATTTGAACACTTTTATATATGCATGGAAAGGGTTCAGAGTTAAAGCCCTAGGTAGTAAGTAGGAGGGAAGGAAGGAAGGAAGGGGGATTTGTTCAGAGATGTTTGGGAGTTGCATAGAAGAAAAACTGTGCACTGGTATGCTAATCTTTGTTTGTTTTGAATTAAAAAAAAGAAAGAAATACAAGTGGAAATAAAGAAGTAAATAAGAAAACAGATAAATGGAGGTGGGGCATGGGGTGAGGTGTGGGCAGGACCAGGGGGGCCCAGTGTACTTGTGTGCCTAGGGGCCCTCGAAGAATTAATCCTGCCATGATCCACAGTGCATTGTTACCTTGTATGCAAATCTCTCTTAAGAACATAATAGCCGTACTGGATCAGACCCCATTGCACCATGCCAATCTGCTGCCTTTCATTGGTGTGAGTGCTTATTTCAAAACAGCCTGCAGTCTTTCCTGCTTTACCATTGTTGCTTTTGACTTTTATGGACTACAGTTATTGCATTCACAAAATAGTAGTGAGGTTGCAAGAAGGTCCTTTCCCACCATGGATGACATTCAGGGCCACCGTCAGGGCAGTACTACCAGTCCTGCATTTAGGGGCCCGGAGCTGACAGGGGGCCCATGCTCCCCCAGGGTCCTAGGCAGTGTTCTAAGGCAGGGGCGCCAGTAGCTCGCCAAGGCAAAGTGAATCGATCACCCAGGACTCACTTTGTCTTGGCGATCTAATCTATCGGGCCGATCAGTCTTCCTCTCCCCGACGTCAATTCTGCCGTCGAAGAGGAAGTTCGGGCCAGCCAATCGCTGCCTGGCTGGGCGGAACTTCCTCTTTGACGGCAGAATTGACGTCGGGGAGAGGAAGACTGATCGGCCCGAAGCAGGGAGAGCATGCGTTGGCGTCGGCTTTGGGGCCTGTTATCCATTGGTGGGTCCTGTTCCCCGTAGGCAGCGGCAGTGGCAGTGGCTTGGGGAAAGGCAGGGAGAAAGAAAGAAAGGGGGCAGGCAGGGAAACAGAAGGAAAGAAGAGAAACAGAAAAAAAGAAAGAAAGGTCAGGGAGAGAGGAAGAAAAAGTTGGGGGAGGGAATGAGGTGTGGAGGAGAGAAAGCATACAGGCTGATAGAAGGGAAGAAAGATTGGATGCACAGTCAGAAGAAGAAAGTGCAACCAGAGACTCATGAAATCACCAGACAAGGTAGGGAAAATGATTTTATTTTAAATTTAGCAAAGTGGAGGCAATATTACCACAGTTTTCAAAGGAATTTGCCCAAATAACTTAATAGTTAACTGGGTAAATTCCCAGAGATGAAAACTTCCCTTCACTTACTATGCACAGTTCTGAATTTATATCTGCTGTCTATATTTTACAATATGGTCCCCTTTTACTAAACCGCAATAGTGGTTTTTAGCGCAGGGAGCCTATGAGTGTCAAGAGCAGTGCTGGGCATTCAGCGCAGCTCCCTACACTAAAAACTGCTATTGTGGTTTAATAAAAAGGATGGAGGATATATTTGTCTATTTTTGTATGGTTGTTACTGAGGTGACAATGCATAGAGTCATCTGCCTTGACCTCTTTGAAAAAAACCCAGAATAGGAATGATAATTAACATTTTCTCAGCGTATAGTGTGCTTTGTGTTTTTTAATTTTATTGTTGGTAGATCATTTTGACTTGGTCATTTTAAAGTAGCTCACAAGCTCAAAAAGTTTGGGCACCTCTGAGCTAGAGCGTTGAAACTGTGTATTTCTATTTTATCCCCCCTTTTACAAAACTGTGAAGCGTTTTTTAGCGCCAGCCATGGTGGTAGCAGTTCTGATGCTCAGAATTCTATGAGCGTCAGGGCTGTTACCACTGTGGCTAAAATCCACACTACAGTTTTGTAAAAGAGTGAGGGGTTAGTTTGTGATGACATATCCGATACTAAGCAAAGGTGTTTTCTGTGTTCTGTGTGTTCGAAAGACATGGTTTTCTGTTAGGATTGACGGTGTAGGATTGATCTGTGCTGGTCTGGCTTGTTTAGTTTTACAATGGGTTGTATTGATGTACTGCTCACTGCAATATGTAAGATGCTGCCTTTTCCTAGGTACTCATGTGTGACATGTGGTTTGTTACTAAAAATCATGTTTTTCTTACAGATGGGGGGGTGCCAAAAAATGATGGGCCCCGGGTGTTACATATGCTATGTACGCCACTGTATGTAAAGATACCAGAAAGCTGGTGTAGCAAAAACTTTAAGTAAATTGTTATTCTTCTAAGTTTTGAGTATTTAACCCTCCCACAATCTCACGGGCACTCGTTTCAAGTTTATTGAGATTTTGATTTTAAACTCAATATCAAATATTTTAAATGCGTATAACAAAAATAAATTTGCGGAAATAAATAAAACCATTTGAACAATAAACATACAAACATATCCATAGATGATTAAAATTACATAAGGAGTACAAGGATAAACTACATTTGTTTAAAAATGCGTTCTCCGCGCCTGCTCATAAATTTGTTGACTGGAAGGATCCAGCAATGTGGACAGATGCCATTCAGGACAAAGACAGAGAAAGAATTGTGCAATTTGGATTAATGATGGAAGATGATTTAAAGCAAATGGCACAGTCTATGAGTAAAGATCTTGACGGACGTTCTTTTTATGAATATCTCCTCTATGCCAAATCACCCAATGGACGTGAGAAGATTTTACGGGACTGGCTTAGGTGGAGCATTAGCAGAAAAGTATGTGTGTATTCGGCCCATGGAAGAAGGGGGGGCGTCGGGGGTGGGGAAGGGGTGTGTGGGGGGCCCAATAGGATTACTCAGTAAGGGGCCCAGAAATTTCTGATGGCGGCCCTGATGACATTACTGCTTGGTATGCCTCACACACACACCAAAACCAGTCATGTCTGTCTGTCTTATATTTTTTCAGAGAATCAAGAGTTTAAAATAATAATGGGAAGAAACAAGAAAATTTTTTATATTAAGAACTATGATCACCTTAACTTCCCTTTTTGGTGGGCGAATTTATGCTCCAGCTACAAATATGAAAAAATGAATGCTGAGATATTGGGGCATAGTATTTAACTTGGTGTGGGGCCCATTGGCATCTTTTATTGCTTCTATATAGTTGTCATTTCTCTTTAATTTTTGTCTGATTTCCTTACACATCCAGGGTGGGAATGTATAAATAAGGGTGGGTTATTGGAAGGATAATTGCATTTATATTATTGATTAAGTAAAGGGGGTGGGGGGAAAGATTACTTTCAAATATTTGTAAGTTCAAAGTGCTTTTCTTGATTTGTTATATATTCAGATTCATATGTATTGCACTGTTACTACTTGAAAATCAATAAAGATTTATTTTAAAAAAATTTTAAAAAAGAAAATATGTATTACATCTGCTTTCACTGAGAATTTTAGCTTTCTCCATATTTTAGTCTTAAAATGCTATTTTAGTTATAGAATAAACCTTTCACCCCCACCCAAGCCTCTTCTTCAAACCAGAACAACTTTTTTAAAAAAGTAAAGTAATATGTTAAAAAGATCATTATTTCAGTGTACAAAATAAGTGCTCTGAAAAAAGGCACAACATCTTCAGGTACAAGCCAGCTTGCCTATTAGAAAAACATGAACTCCCCCTTCTCCCCACCCCCACTGCTCTCCCTGTGCCCTGGACAAGATCAGAGTGCGACGGGTTACAGCTTGACTTGCACAATTTCATAAAATAACATAAAAAGCTGCGGCATGATAATGACATCATTGTTTGCTATTTCTGTGCACTGCTTTCCTTACACTTAGGCAATGATGCCTTTGCTATCTGCTTGTTACTTTATTGGCCACTGGGGACAGTGGCATGGTTCTGTCATTCAGATTTCGTAAACTGTGCTAATCTCAGCACAGCACTTCACTTTTGGACGGTTTAGTGCTCATATTTTTGTGCACTACAATTACTTCAAGGATTGCAGCATAAACCATAAACATACTGATGTGCTAATGTGCAAATCGCATGGAAATGTCCACTAATGTGTTGCATATGGATTTATTTCCAATGCTTAAAATTGTACTACAGAAATGTTAAAACTTTACTTCCTCTTCCAAATTGAAGTTTTAAGTTCCCATGCAAAAGTTCAGCTTGTATGAATCCCAAGTTAGGGAGCCCTGGAAATGGAATCCCCAAGTTAGGGACTGAAGGCACCCAGATCCCTAGAAACCTTTGTCCTAGGCACCAAATACTAGTACATTACATGGAATTCTTAACTGAAATATAACACTAAATGTGAATCAAAAAATATTTATAATATGTCTTAAATTATTATAAAATAATTTATAGAGTGCTCAGTGTGATATCTTATTCAAAACCAACAGGTTAATAGAATGAAGATGTGATAACATTCCATCATTGCACTCACCTACCTACCAGCCCTATCTGATATAGTAATTCAAGCTGAATAATGATGGTAAAAAATTATAGATGAATACTTAGCTGAATATAGTTGGTGAAAACATATATATTCACATATATTTCCTTAAGTTCTGCTTATTGAGGCTGGAGGTTGTACAATGAAGTCTTTTCAAATATAAAACTCGTTGGTTTAGTAGAAAATGTGAAAAAAGTGAGTCTCCAAATCCACCGTTAAAAATTAGTACATTTCAGCATATAGCTAAAACTCCTTGTAGTGAAAGCAATCCAACATTTCCTCAACACCGATCGTATTTCACTATATCTTGCGTCATCAGGAGGAAACAACTGAAAATAAGAATATAACAGTTATTGAAAAATCCTCAAAAAATACTGTATAACTTCAAAACTAAAGAAATAAAATACCTTCGGACCACATAATGGAGAGAACACGCCGACATAGGATTCCAACTAGAAAGTTAAATCAACGTGAGACGTCTGACGTCTAAACGTACCAACGTATTTGAAGATCTTTTAAGGATCACGTGATAAATAAGATATAACATCGTAATTAACTATCATCTGGTGGTCCACTTTATTTCTTTGTTGAGACCATTAGGAATCACTGTGTTCCAGGTGTAAATTAGACGTTGTTCATGATAAAGAAGTATATGAGAAATGTCATCCTGTCTATTAAATTCAAATTGCCTGATTACACAGAATTTGAGGTCATTAAGAGAATGACCAACTGATTGCCAGTGATCAGTTAAAGGAGCCTCAGATTTGTTGGTTCGAATACTGCTCAAATGTTCTGCTATTCTTAGCTTAATTGCTCTTTTGGTTTGACCTATGTACATCTTGTTACAAGGACAGAAAATTCCATATATTACTTGAGAGGTGTTACAATCTGAATGTCCCCGTAAGTAATAAATGTTATTAGTATTAGGTATTTTGATTTGATTAGTGATCAAAGAATGGCAACAGTATTTGCATCTTCCACAGCTGGTGTGTCCTGTTGATTCTACAACAACCTCATTAGTTTGATTATTATTAAAATATTCACCTAAATTTTTGCTCCTTTTATGGGCAAACATAGGAGTTTCAGAAAAAAATAGGATGAAATTTTAATATGTTCCAATGTTTGTATATAATTTTTTGTATGGAGGAAGTTTTGCTAGAAAATGGTAAAACACAAGTCATTCTTGAATTAACTTGATCAGATTTATTTTTAGGTAATAGCAGCCAATCACGATTGGCGTTCTTGGCTCTCTTATAGGCAACTTTAATACATCGTTCTGGATAGCCCCTATCACGAAAACGTTGTTTCATAATCCCAGCTTGGTGATGATATTCAATTGGAGAAGAGCATAGTCGTTTCAATCTGAGAAATTGACTGTTAGGAATGCTGTTTTTGAGTTGTCTCGGATGGAAGCTTTTGTAATGGAGAATGGAATTCCTATCAGTACTTTTCCTGTATATAGTTGATTGAAATTGACTGGCTGACAAAGAGATCTGAATATCCAGAAAATTGATGTTAGATTTATCTATATTGGCACTAAACTTGATGTTATGATCACATTCGTTTAGTTGGGTTATAAATTGATTCACTTCATCTATTGTCCCTTTCCAAATGAAAATAATATCATCAATAAATCTTTTCCAAAATAATATTTTATTGAAAAACGTAGAGTTGTATATATATTTGTCTTCAAATTGGGCCATAAATAAACATGCCACTGCGGGAGCAACCGTTGCTCCCATGGCAACACCTTTTCGTTGTAGGTAGTATTGGCCATCATATAAAAAATAGTTGTTATTAACCACTAATTGAGCCATGAACATCAAAAGATTTAGTTTATTGCCTATTTGAGAAGACTTTGTCAAATAATATTCAATAACTTGTAGTGCTGCATGTTGGGGTATGCTGGTATATAACGAAGTTATATCTAATGTAACTAGCAATAAATCTTCCATATTGAAAGCCGAAAGATCTAAATCTAAATCTTAAATTCTTAACTGAAAGCCTCAAATTACCTTCCTCACCCAAATCTGGGAAAGTTTCCTTCTAGGATCTTCTTCATGCCAATGATGCATTCTAAACCTTTGTCATTTTTTAAACTATACCTCATTAGAAAATGTGGACCTGATTTTATAAAAGATGCCTAAAGTTAGGCACTTAGATCTAGCCGATCTAGGCACCTAATTCAATTATTAATAAGCCTTAATCAGCACCGCTAATTGACAAATTGCAATTAAATCACAATTAATTAGATGGTAGGTGCCTAACTTGGTAGAGTTAGGCGTCTACTGCAAGGTGCCTACCAAAAAGTAGGCATGATTAGGGGCAGATCTTGAGTGTGTTTTGACTTAGGCAGATTCATTTAGGCCAATAAAACCTTGTTATAAATAGTGTGCCTAAGACTTCTTTAGGCGCCACTAGGCGCAATTCTATAAACAGTGCCTAGCTTATGATTGACATGAGCTCCTTGGCTCCTACATATTAGGCACCATTTATAGAATCAGGGCTTGTTTGGCTATACTAAAGCTTTTATTCTTGATTCTTTTTTGAATCAATCCTGGTGTTCTGATCAATGTACAACAGTGGTCTCAAACTCAAACCCTTTGCGGGGCCACATTTTGGATTTGTAGGTACTTGGAGGGCCACAGAAAAAATAGTTAATGTCTTTTAAAAAAATGACAATTTTGTATGAGCTAAAACTCTTTATAATTTATAAAACTTTTCTTTAACAGTTAAAAGGAAAAATATATAAACTATAAAGAGTTTTACCTCATGCAAAATTGTCATTTCTTTAATAAGACATTAACTATTTTTTCTGCGGCCCTCCAAGTACTCCATTTTTTTCTGCAGCCCTCACATTTAAAGTTCAATATCTTTTCTTTCTCAAAACTGGCACATTTCAATCACTGTCCCCCCTCCTTCTTTCTTTCTTCCTTCCTTCCTCCGTGCCCCATTTTTTGCTTTTTTTTCTGGCTCCCTGTCCCCACCCCACCTTCTTTCTTTCTTTCTTCCTTCCTTCCTTCCTGCCCTCCCCCATGCCACCGCTGCCGCGGAATAGGCTGCTGTCGCTGCCACTATCGGGAACAGGCCGAGATCTCCCTGCTTCTCTTCTGCACGGGGCCGACCAACTCTCACTGCCCGACGTCAATTCTAACGTCGGAAAGGACGTTCCGGGCAGCCAGGCAGCGATTGGCTAGCCAGAACGTCCTCTCGACGTCAGAATTGACGTCGGGCTGCAAGAGTTGGTCGGCCCCGCAGGGAAGAGAAGCAGGGAGATCAAAGAACACAATGCCGGCCTGATCCCCGATGGCAGCAGTGAGAAGGGAAGCAGGTTGGGCACCACTTCTCTAGATGAGCCGCGAGCTGCACTCTAGGGAGAACAGTGGACCGCCCCCCCCCCTTGGTACGCCACTGGAGCAGCAGTGTGTCTGGCCGGCTCGTTCGTTCAAAGCTGCGGGTGGCGGCTCCTTGCGAGATCCATGTCTGCGTCTGAAGTCTCTCTGATGTTGTGACATCAGAGAGGCTTCCAATGCAGGAGTGGATAGCGCAAGGAGCCGCCAACCCGCGGCTTTGAACGAACAAGCCGGCTGCTGCTCCAAAAGGAAGAGAATGATTGCCTCCAGACTGCGGGCCGCAAATAAAACCTGGAGAGCCACATGCGGCCCGCAGTCTGGAGGCAATCATTCTCTTCCTTTTGGAGCAGCAGCCGGCTTGTTCGTTCAAAGCCGCGGGTTGGCGGCTCCTTGCGCTATCCACTCCTGCATTGGAAGCCTCTCTGATGTCACAACATCAGAGAGACTTCAGACGCAGACATGGATCTCGCAAGGAGCCGCCACCCGCAGCTTTGAACGAACGAGCCGGCCAGACACACTGCTGCTCCAGTGGCGTACCAAGGGGGGGGGGGGGGAGGCGGTCCACTGTGGGCCCGTGGGCCGCGTGTTTGAGACCGCTGGTGTACAAGGTCCCTGTTATAAACTGGATAAAGACCTCACTGTTTGGGTAAGAATTACTGAATCAGATTCTGTCTTTGCCTAAATATTTGGTTTTATGTTAACCTCTTCTCAGTGGGAGGAATGGAGGAGTGTTACTGATCATCAAAAAGGACTTGCATTTGGGGCTAATGTACAGTATATGAGTACTTTTGCTAGTATGGAGTTTTTAATTGGAAGACTCTACTTTTTAATTGGAAGTTTTTAATTGGAAGACTCTACTCTTCAAGAAATTCCTGCAAATGACTCAATACTGCTAGCTCCTTCCCAATTCCCAATACCACTCCCCAATACCTTCCTGATTCCCCCAAAGCAAACCTTATCTATCTTATCTCCTCTAGAAATTACCAGATATCTTCTTCATGTAATACCTTTTTTGTAATTCTTTTGTAATCCGCCTTGAACCGCAAGGCATTGGCGGAATAGAAATCTCTAATGTAATATAATTAAAACATTTAGGAACTTTGATATACCACCTAAGGATGCTAATTGTCTTTTTTTATTATGAAAATTGCATTCTCACATTTAGATGCTTTAATTTACATATTTTTAAAGTGACTTTATTTTCAGATGTAGAGGACTTTTTGTTTGTAATGTCATTTTTTGTTCAGCTAACCCAAGATCCCATGCACAGTAAAGCACAGTTACTTATCGTAACAGGTGTTATCGAGGGACAGCAGGCAGCTATTCTCACATATGGGTGACGTCATCAACGGAGCCCAGATGTGGAAGCTCGCAAGCAGACTTGCTTGAAGAAACCAGAAGTTTTGAGTCGACCGCACCACGCATGCGTGAGTGCCTTCCCGCACAGCGTAGGGTGCGTCTCCTCAGTTTTGATAGCTAGCAGAGAAGCCAACCAAGGGAGGTGGGTGGGTTGTGAGAATAGCTGCCTGCTGTCCCTGGATAACACCTGTTACGGTAAGTAACGGTGCTTTATCCCAGGACAAGCAGGCAGCCTATTCACACACATGGGTGACCTCCAAGCTAACCAGAATGGGATGGTGGGAGTGTTGGCAATTTAGGAGAATAAATTTTGTAATACTGTTTGGCCAAACTGTACATCCCATCTGGAGAAAGTATCCAGACAATTGTGAGACGTGAAAGTATGAACCGAGGACCAAGTAGCAGCCTTGCAAATTTCCTCAATAGGAGTAGATTTGAGGAAAGCTACGGAAGCTGCCATTGCTCTGACTTTATGGGCCGTGACTCCACTGTGTAGGGGTAATCCAGCCTGGGCATAGCAAAATGAGATACAAGCAGCCATCCAGTTGGAGATGGTATGCTTAGAGATAGGATGTCCCAACTTGTTTGGATCAAAGGAGACAAAAAGTTGAAGAGCAGTTCTATGTGGTTTGGTGCGTTCCAAATAGAAGGCCAAAGCACGTTTACAGTCCAGAGTATGAAGAGCTACTTCTCCAGGATGAGAATGAGGCTTCAGAAAGAACACTGGAAGAACAATGGATTGGTTGAGATGAAATTCCACTTTAGGGAGGAGTTTTGGATGAATACGTAGGACCACCTTATCATGATGAAACACCGTGAAAGGTGGATCAACAACTAAGGCTTGCAGCTCACTGACTCATTGAGCAGAAGTGAGGGCAATGAGAAACACCACTTTCCAAGTGAGATACTTCAGATGAGCCTTGTCAGTTGGTTCAAACGGAGGCTTCATCAGTTGAGCAAGAACAACATTGAGGTCCCAAACCACAGGAGGCACTTTGAGAGGAGGTTTGACATTGAAAAGTCCTTTCATGAATCTGGAAACCACCGGATGAGCAGAGAGGGGTTTCCCTTTAATAGGCTGATGGAAAGCCGCAATTGCACTGAGATGGACTCGTAGACTTGAGGCCAGAAGTGGATAAGTGCAAAAGGTAATCCAAAACAGAAGATAAGGAGGAATGCTGAGGCTCCTTATCATGAGAAAAACACCATGAATTGCTTCTCCAACATGGTCTGGAAAGAAGCCGGCAAGGATGGATCCGCGTCTGAAACCAGACCACCTGCTTTGGCTGGAGGTTCCCTCGAGGCAGTGTGAGTGTGCTTCGACTTGGGAATCTTAGGCACTTTAATCACTACCGTTGGAACTGTCTGCTGAGCTATCTGACCTGAGGAAACAGGGGAAGATACAGCAAGTGTTGTCGAAGAGAGAGCCGCTGCAAACGACGAAGGTCTGATGAGGCTCGAGATGGAAGCAGTAGAAGCAGGAGGAAGCTCAGTCGAAGGTGAGGCCGAGGGCGTCTTCGATGTCGAGGGATCGGAGTAAGAATCCATCCTGAACAGCTTCTCCACCAAAAGATGATGACGTTTAAGGGCTCGAGGTTGAAGAGTAGCACAGCGCTCGCACAACTCCAGATGATGTTCCAGCCCAAGGCACTTGAGGCACCGACGGTGTGGGTCCATAAAGGAAATCGCACGCTGGCACTAGCTACACTTCTTGAAGCCTGTGACAGGCCGGGACATAGGAGGAAAAATAGCCGCCGCAAGATCGAAGCTCTTGGGCTGTGGCTGAGCAGCCTGCCCCGGCAAACGGACGGAAGATTAACATTTTTTTTTTTTAAACTAGAAATAAAAGAAATAAAGTAAGAACAGCGATTCGTGAAGAAAAAAATACAAACCGCGGTTCAGAGAAGGCACGAAGTAACGAAGTTAAACGCAGAGAGTCAAAGACGGACTTCTCGGCTCCGCGGAAAACTGAGAACTGAGGAGACGCGTTCTACGCTGGGCAGGAAGGCACTCACGCGGTGCGGTCAACTCAAAACTTCTGGTTTCTTCAAGCAAGTCTACTTGCGAGCTTCCGCATCCGGGCTCCGCTGATGACATCACCCATATGTGAGAATAGCTGCCTGCTTGTCCTGGGATAAATGCCATATATTAAATTTGTTCTTTTTAACACTTACTGTATGCTTACGGGCTTTTAGCCGATCAGAAAAAAAAAAAAAACCACCTCCTCAGATAGCCAAACAAGAAAAAAGGGAACAGAAATGAACAAGGAGAAAGAACAGCTTCTGGGTTCAAGCAACATTGAATTTTATTCATTTGTTGACCCGACATAGCCGTGTTTTAGCATCTTCCTGCATCAAGCATCAGGGGTCTTGTGTATGTAAAATACAAGGTTTATATTTGCATATTTGTCCGTTGTTGAGTCTATCTTCTATAAAATTACAAGCAGCAGAAGCCATTAAGTAAAATTTGCCTATCAAAAAAATCATCAGTTTAAAAAAGTGGGAAAGGATATGCATACAAAAAATTTTCTGAATCACCTTCACAGAATATATTTCATAATTGTACTCACGATGTGTTCAAAACACTTTTAAAAACATCCAGTGCAACTTCAATCTTGTTTAAAACAAACAGTTCAAGCTTCAATATTATCCAACATACAAAAAAGTTGGACATATCCAGACACTCTTAATAGAAGCAGCTTCTTGATAGTTTCAAGTTTTATTAAAATTTGATATAATCCCGTATCAATAAATTTCTAGGCGAAGTACAAGTATATATAAAATACAGGTTAAAACAGTACGAGTATATAAAATACAAAACAACAAGTACATAAGACATAAATTGCCTCGTGATTTTAGAATGCTGGAACTGTGATCTTCAACAGCAGCGTTCAGATTCCCGAGGAAGGAGGTCTCTCCCTCCCCCCCCCCCCAAAACAGATTCCATTGAATGCTATGCAGCATGCATTTCAGCTGGCTTGATTTCAATTATTTCAACCAAGCAGATAAGTACTGAGTTCACATTTTCCAGCAGACTTTATGATTTTGACTATTTTCATCAGTAGGCTTGAAACATTGAATGCTGAACTGTGAACTATATATAGCAGCAACCAATTTAATTGTGTGTTTTTCTTATATTTTTTCATTTAGGGCTCCTTTTACAAAGGTGCGCTAGCGTTTTTAACGCACGCACCAGATTAGCACGTGCTATAGCATGCGCTAGCCGAAAATCTACCGCCTGCTCAAAAGGAGGAGGTAGCGGCTAGTGCATGGGGCAATTTAGCATGCGCTATTCCGCACGTTAAGGCCCTAGTGCGCCTGTGTAAAAGGAGCCCTTTGTGTTTTTGCACCATACTCTCTTGCACACATTAGAGAAGCGTCCAGGGATGTTTCATGAACTAACCCTATCTGGGTAGAATAAGTGGCAACTGTGCCATATACTGTTAGCATGTAGTTGTGATAACTAAGGTCACTCCCTATATCGCTCATTATTTCTATTGTAGTGATACACTTCTGACAGAAATTAAATTTAAAAAAAAGAGAACAACTGCAGATGGTGGCATATAGGGTGGCACAATTTAGAAGGTGGCACCAACATGATCTCTAGCAACTCTTTTCCTCCCTCCATGGTCTCCAGGTCCCCTCTCCTTCCTTCCCTTCTTCTACTGCAGGGCTGCCCAAGTCCGGTCCTCGAGATCTACTGGCAGGCCAGGTTTTCAGGATATCCACAATGAACATGCATGAAAGAGATTTTAATACCAAGAAGGCAGTGCAGGCAAATCTCTCTCATGCTTATTCATTGTGAATATCCTGAAAACCTGGCCTGCCAGTAGATCTCAAGGACTGGACTTGGGCATCCCTGCTCTTCTGTGAGATGCTCAATGTCTTACCTTCATTCCCCAGAAGTTGCTTTACAACAGTCAGAATCTATAGAAGCAGCATTGTGGAAAGCATGGGGTATTGAGGGCTTGAGCATCTGCTCATGCTCCAGGTCTGCCAGCTTTCAATTAGAAAATGACATGGGGACACATTTTTCCCTATCCCCATGGGAACTCATGTAACCACACACCTCAGTACGGAAGCCCTGCCTTACCTTACCTGCAATTGTTGTAGTCACTAAGCAGGCCAATACCTCAGGCAGTACTTCACTCTGAAGAGTGTGGGCACAAATAAATAGGAAAGGGAAATATGGGACACAATAAGCTACAATTGCTGGACAAGTAAGAGTTAGATGACAATTTCTTGCAATATAAATATTATAAATTGACACTGAATCAAGAATTTATTTTAATATATTTCATATATTGTTCTATTAAATTAACCTGACTGAATCCAGTTCACAAACTAAATACAATTAAAACAATTGAAAATTTCTAATTAAAAATGCATTTAAAACATCCTATTTCAAAATTTTCCAATGTTTAAAATATTCCCAAGAGTGCTTTTCTTTAGATTCCCAGTGTCCAGATCCCACTGACTAATATTAAATCAGATAAAAGTTATTATATTTTCTATCAGATTTACTTTAATGTTTACCAAAAGGAAAATTAAATGTCCCAACTGGTGTGTGCACACAAAAAAAACCCTTCTCTCCAGGTTTTCTCTCTCATTTTGGCCGGCTTCATTTTCTTCCTTGTTCAGGTCTTTCTGGATGGCTTTTCAATCTGAATCCAGAAACTTTAGCTGTGAAGAGAAACCTACTACTGGACCACACAGGTTTCTTCTACTCAAGGCTTCTACACAGCCCAGTCTGCTTAACAAAAGGTTCCCCAGGCTTCCTCCAGCTCTCACCTTTCTAAGGCCCCAGCCCTCAGTTGTTGCTGTTCGGCTATATTCCAGATCATAAGAGCCACTACCACAATCACAAAAAGAAACTACAGTATTTCTTTAAACAGAATCCATTCACAGCTCAATAAACTAATTTGACTTCTGTCAGATTCTATAAACCACTCAAGCTGCACTACTACTCTGTATCTAATTGCTATTAAAACAACCTTTCCTCTCCCTTCCTTTACTTCCAAATATTATACCACAGGTGCCAACAATCACAACACCCTAACTGTTCCTTAACTAACTCCTAACTAACCCAGAACTCCTACATAGATCAGCCAGCTTGGCTTATGACACCAGACCCCTAGTATCCAATCAGTAAGGGAAACACAGAAGTTACAGTTGCTGGAATCTCCACTTCAGAAGTTCCAGGCTCCATTTTGGCCCATAGCCAATAAAGGAGGGGAACATTTTGAGGATAATTTGGACAAATTTAAAGAAAAAGAAAAATACTTCCTAATTGGTGGATCCATTAAGCACAACTCTTTTGATGACCCTGTTTTGTTTTGTTTTTTAAATTTAAAGCCACGTGTTTTTGTGTGTCATATATTTTTCTCACCAAACTCTCCAAAAATCAAATAAAATTCCCAAATCATTACATAAGTTATCTTAATAAATTATTCTCTATCCACTTACACTCCTTGGAACCATCAAATGCATGCCCAAAACCCACCAGGCCTTCATTCAGTGGCCGGCCACCAGACCCCAGGTGCTCACAGCTGCCCAGGAGTTCCAAAGAACCCCTTAACAGACAGCAACCTTACAGGAGCCCAGAAGCTCCCCCCCACCCCAAGGAGGTAAAAATTTATTTTAACTCCTGGTTATACTCCTTTTCCCATCCCTGCATGATCTGTCCTCATCTGCTCAAGCCTCAAACACTTTAAAATCATAAGTGCTCGAGGCTTGTGCAGTTAAGGCTGAGCTTACAGGAATTAGACAAAACTCGCGGGGACGGGATAGGGAAATTGAGTTCCTGTGGGGACAGGGAAAAATTTGTCCCTGTGTCATTCTCTACTTCCACCCTCTCCAAAACAGGACGTTCTCCTATCTTCTCCTGATCACTCGTGACATGCAGTGACATTTATAACAGGGAATTCAGTAGATGAGCAAAGCCAGGAGTGACCAACCTCAGCTCTCACCAAGGTTTTCAGTATTTTCATAATAAATATGCATATGATCTATTTGCATACAATGGAGGCAGTGCATGCAAATAATCGCATGCATATTCATTGGAGAAATCCTGAAAACCCAACTAAATTGAGGCTCTCGAAGTTGGATACTCCTGTGCTAAACATTAGTGCAATATGTACCCTTAGCCAAGGGTAATGTGGTCACTGTGCTGAATGATATCACGTTTTTGTCTCTTTCTGAGAGTCACCTATAATATTTGCTACTTCTCCTTTTGACTTCTGCATTGATAGGAAGAAACTGAAGTTCTGTATCACTACCACTTTTCAGAAATCTATCCTATAGAGTTATACACAGACTGACATTATGTGGTGTAGAACTGCAGCTTCCATCAAAAAATTATTTGAGTAATGCGTAGACCTTCTGATATTTTGACACTGAAGCAGCAAATTATTGTGGACCCACAAACAAGGGATAAAAGCAGAGAGCAGCAGCCACATGAGCTCTAGGGTGCATGCAACAAAATAAAATAAGCTTTGCTGTGTCACCCATTTCTGCTTCAGGTTGTATTTATTTATTTATTCATTTATTTGGTTTTATATCCTGTCCTCACGAAAGCTTCAGTGGCTGCAGGCCATGTTGAGGGATTGGAGAAGAACAAAAGGCTTTATTCTTCATCCCCCATTGAGCCATAATCACCCCAACACACATGTGCTTCCCCAAATATTCTGCATCCATAGATAGCTGGTTTTAAGAAAGGTTTGGACAATTTTCTGGAGGAAAAGTCCATAGTATAAAATTGAGAAAGACATGGGGGAAGACATTGCTTGCCTTGGATTGGTAGCATGGAATGTTGCTACTCTTTGGGTTTTTACCTTGTACTAGTGACCTGGATTGGCTACTGTGAAAACGGGCTACTGGGCTTGATATGGACCATTGGTCTGACCCAGTAAGGCTTTTCTTCTTAACCCCTTGGCCTTCCCCCCCCCCCAAGAGAAGATATAGAAACTCAGAACCATCAGAAAATACTTTGATGCAGCATCAATTCCGCCTATTGGTTCAGTCTTCCATCTTGAGCATACTTGATTATTGCAACATCATTTACTTGGGATCCTTCAAAAAAACCATTCTAAGATTCAGAGTTATTCAGAATTCGGCAGTTCGACTGATTTTTGGGCTGAAGAAATGGGAACCCATAAGTCCCTATTATCAAAAACTTCATTGGCTGCCCCTGGAAGCATGAGTTCTGTTTAAATTTTTCTGTCTTTGTTATAAATCAATATTTGGTCTGGCCCCCTACGTACCTGGTTTCTCAATTTAATCTGGATAGTTCTATTAGGCTCACAGGTAGAATTCATCTGTTCACCTATCCGACAATAAAGGCCTGCCACTACAAAAGATTCCTGGACAGAACTCTCGCCTTCTAGGCAGACAAATGGAACGATTGGCTGGGTAACATTATCACGCATTCCTCATCCTACCTCAATTTTAGAAAATCTGTAAAAACGAATCTGTTTAATCGATTTATAACCTAAGAATTTTATAACTTTCCATTTCTTCCATTCTGTAATCTTGTATTCGTTGACTTTGTATTGTGACGACTTTGCTGTTTGTTCAACACCTTTCGTTGTAAACTGCCTCAAAACATCATGGCTTATATTTGATAACTCTATAGTGTAACCACTTCGCTGATTGTCCAGCACATCTTGTTGTAAACCGCCTCGAACTATCATGGCTTTGGCAGTATATAAGAATAAAATTATTATTATTATTATTATAGAGCAGAGCTAGGACATTTCACCATAAAACTCACCATACAATTTTTTTTATTTCTAGTGTTATCTCAATAACAGGCATATTATAAAATAATACAATAATCTAGAAAACAAAAAAATCATTCAGAAGCTTGACCAGATCTACCCTGCCAACACTAACTTCCAAAACAAGGATTCTACCTATATTTTAAGGACCTACATATTACAGTAGGGCCCTAAAATATCAATATAATCTATTGATATAACTGAACCAAATTACTACAGAATATTATATAGAAAATTCATTGTAACAGAATACCTCAGTCACATACACAGAACTAGTGTTGCCAGATTTTCCAATCGGAAAATCTGGACCCCCTAGACCAGGGGTAGGGAACTCCGGTCCTCGAGAGCTGTATTCCAGTCGGGTTTTCAGGATTTCACCAATGAATATGCATTGAAAGCAGTGCATGCAAATAGATCTCATGCATATTCATTGAGGAAATCCTGAAAACCCAACTGGAATATGGCTCTCGAGGACCGGAGTTTCCTACCCCTGCCCTAGACCCATCCCCAGGCCCACCCAGTTCCACCCATTCCTGCCCTGTAATGCCCTAATCCCGCCCCTAGTCCTCCCTGCCCAAAACCATTTGAGGAGGCTTTTCAAAACCCGGACAAAGTGATGGGTTTTGAAAAGCCATCCAGACCCCGGACATGTCCTCAAAAGGAGGACATGTCTGGGGAAATCCGGACGCCTGGTAACCCTACACAGAATACAAATGCCAAATACAGAACAAGTGATCACAAACCATACACGTCAATTAAATCAAAGCCCAAGAAGCCAGACTTTGCATTTAGTACAATACCTAAGAAATAGAAAGAAGTGCTTTTTTTCTCACATTGTGCAAAATACAAAGATAGCACATGCCAGGGATGATGTTAGGGGGGGGGGGGGAACAATTAGGAAAACAGTCCTTAGCCCCCTGGCCAGATACAGCCCCAAGCCTACTGGAAGCTGAAGAAGATGCAGCCTTGTTACTAAGCTTTGAGGGCCCCTCCCACATTTCTGCCCTGGGCCCCAGTCGCGTCTAACACCAGCTCTGGCAGGATGCACATTTCAATTCTGAAATATTCTAATTATATATGTTATACTTCTGGTGCTTTTGTTAGCCATTTACTTTAATTTCTTTGAGAGAGAAATCAAACCCATTCATCTTTTTTTATGTGCCCCAAGAGCAAAACCTGAAGTGAATGTAAAGAGTAACAAATGGATGTGTCACTCAATATACTACTTTTTTTTTCATTAATAAAACTAAACCCCTCATTATCTCTGTTTTGTAACTTTTGGCTCTCATTATTTTTAATTCCTGTTTTTGTGCGTCAGAAAACAGAAGGTCAGAATAGCATCCTGAGCTCAGCATGAAACCAGTTGTGCTCTTCCTGTGTGCACTGATTAAATGTTGTGTCCCGTGCCACAGATAAAAAGAGCTCAGCCTGCTATTTTACTGTAATCTGTGCAGGCGGAATGCAAAGCATTTTCTAAAGGTAAAATATCTTCAGTTCTGCTCATTGTTTCATCTTGGCCAAATGCATCTGGGTGACAGCATTTCTCAGGTAAGCCTTAACATATCTCCAGGAGAAGCTTCCGCCCACACACACGCACCTGCAGGCACAGGCAGGCAGTCTCCGCCGGCTTCAGTAAGTTTCTTTACTAAAGCGCCGTGAAGGTAAGGGGGAGGGAGGGAGATTCTCGGGCCGCTGAAGGGCGGTGAGGTGGCGAGAGGGAAGGGTGGATGCTGCAGGGACGGCGGTGAAGGGGACGGTGGTCCGGTGACGGGGACAGATTTTTTTCCCCGTGTCATTCTCTAAGTGGTACCACAGGTTGGAAGCCAGATGTAGGAAAGAGCTGATACAGCATTCAGAAGAGAAACGGTCACATATCACACATGAGACAACTGAAGCCAAAGAAGAGAATGAAATCAAAAACTTTATTTGATGCAGCTCTCACTTGTAATATCTGCTGCCTGTGGCTTTCACCAGTTCTTAGGTTTTGATAAGAGATTTGACTCATCGCAGTATTGGATGCCTTGCAACTCCAAGAGCACAGCTGCTCTAAGCTGAACTTGCAGCAGTGAATTACCATCATTACAGACATGTAGAGTGATACTTATTTTAGCTGTTTCTGAACTTGATACCTTTTCAAAACCACTTTGCTGCTGTTTGTTTTTCATATGCCAGGGTGGCTCTGCTCTTTCTTCCCCACTAGAAAATGGACTCTCAACAGGTCATCTGATGTGAAATGCAATCCTCCTTCATGAGAATCAGGTGCAGAATTGGATCCTTGATTTGTCCTTCTGCTCTCTTGCTTGTCTGTTTATCTTTCTAGCACATGAAGATTGGAATCTCTTTCTTTTTAGGCAATAGCTATTTTTGAGGAGGCTTTATTTGTCCATCTGCAAACATAACCACACACACATGCCTCACAAAGCCCCTGTCACCCTGAGACACACATTACCATGCCTCTTCACACCAAGTCCCTGAACAAACATGCCCAAGTTTGCAAACGGTGGAAGGAGAAATGCACCATTTTGTCATACTACAGTTCATGGACTGGTTAGTCCTTGTCACTACTTTATAAGCAAAAATCCAAAATATGAGTCTCTCAGAACCCTAGGTTTCCCGGTCTAGGGCTGCTGGATGCACTAAACAACATTCCATGCCAGCACGATTTTGGCACTTCAGGTGCCAGCACTTCTCCAAAACAATGGCACAAAAAGAAAGTAAAAAAAAACAACTCACCGCTTGTATTATTAGCAGTTCTGTCCCTCCTAGGACTTTAACAGTCCTGCTATGCAGGCTGTGTGGAAGCAAGCCTCCCTTGCAATACCATTGTTCAGGCCTTCCCATATGCCCCCCAAGTCCTTTAACTTCTGTTACCTAGGGACTTAGCTAATAAGGCTTCAAGAATGGTTTAAACTAATAGGCACTGCTGCTTTTCTACTTCCCATGGCATTAATTAAGCACAAGCTTCTCTGTACAGACTTTACTGTAGTTTGAGGAATATAACACCCCATAACTTTTAAATTATCTCCATGCATTCCTCTGGCACAGTTAACTTTAGTTCAGCCACACTGCTCCTCCCCCACCCTGTGTAACTGGGGCTATATTCACTGTTTTCTGTTTCCATAAATTCCCCTGCTTCACTCCCCACCTCCCGTTCCCCTCTCTGGGTGTTTGGGAGAGTTTCATGGCATGGTTCCTCTCTGAGAAAACTTCTAGCCCTTCCACCCAAGGGGAACTCACAGTACCTAGCTGGCTGCTGGATTCCTGCCCCTCCTTGCTTGCTTAGGGAAAATCCACATCCCTGGTAGCTTGGAAAAGTTGTTGGGCTGCTCTCTGTGTGCCGTGCTCTGCTGTTCTGGTTAGAGTCTGCTGGAGTTAATTTATTCACCTGCAGTCCTGCTGCTTGAGGCTGAGGTGACTGCAGACACTAGGCAAATGCCACCCCATCTCTGTGTCGACTCTATGTTTCTCCTTAGAGCAGGGAAAAGAATAATAGGGGCTAGATTGTGTTTTAGGTACCCTCCCTGCCTGAATTCCTGGTTGTTGAATCACCTGCCTTTTCTCCTTTCTTTCTGGCTGGATTAAAGCTAGGCTCTTGGCTTGGTATAAAGGCTTTATTTTAGGGAGAGCTGGTTTTATAGTAGTACTTTTGGACATAAGAGGGACTTCCCTGTCTCAATATATAGATAGGTGAGTGTGTGTGTGATTCAGATACATTTTTTTGTTATAAATTTCACAGTGACTTAGCTGTATAGCTTTCTTAATGGTTTCTTAATGTTTGTGTTTTATATGCGTATTTGGTTTTTGTTGCATTTACATGGGGGTGCTGAAAAATTCTCAGCCCAACCAAGAAGAGAATGATGTGAATATGGTTAAGTCAATGATCTGAAACAATGTCAAAACAGAATTTCATTTCTGTAAATTGGCACTTAACGAAATAAGATAACACTCTTTTCAACTAGTGAATTTAGGAAGTTTGTTGGTTGGGCTGAGAACTTTTCAGCACCCCCCCCTCCTATTGGTCTTATTTCTTTGTGTATGTAAGTCTCTGTGTATGTGTGCATTTCTATGTCTATTTTATATCCATGAGGCTGTGCGTGAGTATATCCGTGTTGACTCTGTGTATCTGACAGGATGAGGGGGGGGGGGGAAAAAAAAGACAAAAGGCATTTTGAGAGGAGCAATTCCCTAACTGCTTTGTTTTACCATATATAAATTTCTATGCTGCAGATGCTGGAATTGCTTCTCTGATAGAAATGCATGAGGTTTTGTTTTGTTTTTGAGTGGGGAGGAGGCAAGGCTTATTTCTAAGGACCCTCTTTTCCAGTCTGGCCCATTTTCAAACTCAATGAGCCTTTCCATCTGTTTTGACCCATGCCAAATTTAGTCCTGTTTTGAAAAATTTTCAGTTATTTTACCTCAGAGAGGCAGATATTCTAAACCCCTTATGTATGCTTTCTTTCTAACATCTGTGAGGTTGACTAAAAAACAGCAAGTGGAATGTTAATTTGAGGTTGCTATATCGGTCTCACTGTCCATACTTTGGCCTTCTCAAAATATTCCAGCACAAACTAATGATGTCTTATTGATTTTTTTTCATTCACTTTTCACTGTAGCACTTAAAATTCATCAGCAAGGAAGAATAGTAATATTTATTTCACCTAACAACCCCCAAAGAAGAAAATTTGCCTATCAAAAAAAAAAATTTCCACTGTTATGACTATAGCTGCACTGGAGACAAGGAAGTGTTTTTTTCTTGCAAGCTAACTCGTTATTTATTGCATTTTCTGTTCATTTTTAGTCAGTCCTATTATTGCCAAAAATCAAGACACACTTTCCAAAAAGGCTTAGTTGCCAAAAGTTAACTTGGCAGTGGCTGAAATATGCAGCTTTCTTTGTCTTAACCACAGATATTGCTTAAATGCTAACACTGCACTGATTCTCGGTGATTCATGTGATCTCATAAACAGGAGCCTAGAACTTTGTGGAAGGCTCCACAAGCTTACTACTACTACTGTTCTTTAAGTACCTATACCTAGGTAGCTGATCTGCACAATCTCCCATCTTAATCTCTCCCATAACAATTGATCTCTTAAACTGTTAGCCACTAATCTCCAACTATGTAAGTTCCACTCAACTTGTAGCATCTTTCTAATCATTGTAAACCGCCTAGCAGTCTCCGAAATAGCCATGCAAATGTAGTACAATGAGGTACATAAGAACATAAGAATTGCTGCTACTGGGTCAGACCAGTGGTCCATTGTGCCCAGCAGTCCGCTCATGCGGCGGCCCTCTGGTCAAAGACCAGTGCCATAACTGAGACTAGCCCTACCTGCGTACGTTCTGGTTCAGCAGGAACTTGTCTAACTTTGTCTTGAATCACTGGAGGGTGTTTTCCCCTATGACAGACTCCGGAACAGCATTCCAGTTTTCTACCACTCTCTGGGTGAAGAAGAACTTCCTTATGTTTGTACAGAATCTATCCCCTTTCAATTTTAGAGAGTGCCCTCTCGTTCTCCCTACCGTGGAGAGGGTGAACAACCTATCCTTATCTACTAAATCTATTCCCTTCAGTACCTTGAATGTTTTGATCGTGTCCCCTCTCAATCTCCTCTGCTCAAGGGAGAAGAGGCCCAGTTTCTCTAATCTTTTGCTATCGGCAACTCCTCCAGCCTCTTAACCAGCTTAGTTGCTCTTCTCTGGACCCTTTCGGGTAGTACCGTGTCCTTCTTTATGTACGGCAACCAGTGCTGGACGCAATACTCCAGATGAGGGCGCACCATGGCCCGGTACAGCAGCATGATAACCTTCTCTGATCTGTTCGTGATCCCCTTCTTTATCATTCCTAGCATTCTGTTTGCCCTTTTCGCCGCCGCCGCACATTGCATGGACAGATTCATCAACTTATCCCAGAATGCACCAGGGAGGGAAAGGTAAGCAAGAGGGGAATCATCACAGGCACGGGGGGGGGGGGGGGGAGTTGCTTAGCAGCAGGAGGGAGTGGGCATCTCTCCTGCTGCCGGAGGGGGGTGTCTGGTGGGGTGTTGCTTGATTTTGGTGGCTTGATTTGGTGGGCACTGGAGGATTAAGTGACTTGCCCAGGGTCACAAGGAGTAGCACTGGAATTTGATCTCACAAACTCTGGGTGCGGAGCCAGCAGCCCAACCAGTGAGCCACAGCCCTTCCTGACACATGTGTAGAGTCAGCAGGGGAAGCTGACACATCTGCAGAATCGGCAGGGGAAATCCCTTACAGCTGAGCATCAGGGGAAGCCCCAAAGCAGCCTCCTGCTGCTCAGCCATTTGGGGCAGGAAGAGTAGTTTTTTCTTAAAATGAGCACAGATGTTATGCATATGCTACACATGCACATCTGTGCCCATTAAAATAAAAATAAAAAATCGTGCTGGGACTCCTCTCTCTCTCACCCCCAATCATATACACGGAGAAGATGCCTAAGGTCCTGATTGGCTCAGGTGCCTAAGGACCCTCCTATGGAAAGGGCCTTAGGCACCTAGACCAATCAAAGTCTTAGGCCCCTCCCAGTGCATCCCACAATGCACCGGGAAGGGGAAGGCCCATCATTTTGTAGAGACGGGCCTGCTGGCAGGAGGGAGTGGGTATTCTTCCTGTTGGTTGTTTAAATAAAGTAAGGAGGGCAGGTTGGGGGGTATGTGTGGGAATCTGGGTGGCCGAGGCAGGAGGGAGTGGGCATCCTTCATGCCGATTTTTTTTTTTTTTTTTTTTTTAAGTTCGGAGGGGAGGGGTCATCATTGGGAAGGGATTGTTGTGGCCTTAATCTGTGCCAATTATAAAAAAAAAGCTGCTGTTCGGCACATTTTTTTAACACTACTGGCACCTTCAGATCTGTCAGAGATTTCAGAACATTAAAAACTGATGCTTCATTCTGTGTATCATCTGGGCATTGACTGGAGTGCTCATTTTAATATTGATGAGCTCGTAATACATTTACATACGACTATCAGAGGCTGTTACAAGCCATGGAAAAAACCACGATTAGCCATTTTGGGCATCGATAGCTGAAATACTTCGACACTAAACCGGTTAAAACTGGTTTAGCATTGATCGTTAAAGCCATGGTGAGTTTTGAGCATATGGGCCCTAGTGGCAAAATCATTACGTTCATAACTGCCAGAAATAATAATTTTTTTGTCTCTATTTATAGTAGGATTAATAGGGAATCTAGTCTTTGTCTGTCCAGCAGCACTTCAAGAATAACATCGAAAAGCATCAATACTTTTTTCACAGAGCCAGATTTTGGGCTCCACCATGTGTTTGTTGATTGCTCGAGGCATTGTCTATCGGGGTGCAGCTGCTTCTGTATTTCCAAAAAACGAGCCTGCCTGCATGTATCTGTCATTAAAACTATGCAAGGAGTTCAGAATTTCAAAAAAATGTGCTAACAGGGGGACATGCTTTGGATGCTGTGCAGCGAACCAGATTGAGGTGATGGGAATTTACAGTGCACATATACAGCCCGCCAAAACATGCGTTTCAAAATCACATGAACAACTCCTTGGTTTCCAGACATCACAGATGCTCCATCAAAGCTGAAGCCAACACATAACTCAGGATCTAGTTCAAACACTTGTATGATTTTATCAAAATCCCATTTGCTGTCATATCTACCAACAACAAATCCAACTGCCCTTTCCTTTATTACCCCCTTGTGTAGGTGTCTGACCCATACTGCAACAAGCTCACATTTGGAGAGGTTTTTGCATTCATCACCCAGAATTCCATAGTTTCATGTAGTTCAGATCTGGCTTTGCATAACAGCAGTAAAGTGGCAGATTCCAACAGCTCATTCCGAGGAAAGACTAAAGAAGTTAGGGCTCTTCAGCTTGGAAAAGAGATGACTGAAGGGAGATGTTTGAAGTCTACAAAATCCTGAGTGGTATAGGATGGATACAAGTGAATCGATTTATTTTTTTACTCCATCAGAAATTACAAAGACTAAGGGACACTTGATGAAGTTACAAGGAAATACTTTTAAAACCAAAAGGAGGAAACTTTTTTTTTTTTTACTAGAGAACAGTTAAGCTCTATAATGCACTGCCAGAGGATGTGATAACAACGGTTAACATGGACGGGTTTAAATTGTACAAGTTCCTGCTGTTGAGACGGACATGGGGGAAGGCAATGCTTGCCCTGGGATTGGAAGCATGGAATGTTGCTACTATTTGGGTTTCTGCCAGATACTTGTGACCTGGATTGGCCACCATGGAAAGAGGATACTGGGCTAGATGGACCATTAGTCTGACCCAGTATGGCTATTCTTATGTTCTAATATCTGGGATCATACGAGTTGCATGTTTAGGAAGTTTTTCAAGGTGACTTTGGATATCCTTGTTTATATATGCAGAAGGAATTGAACATTTCCACGTAATGGAATTTCTTGCTTAGCACTGAACAATGCAATATCAAGCACTACTTTGATATGTTCATGCTTCCTCCAACCCTTGGGAAATTGGAGCTGTTAGTGCAGGGGTGTCAAACTCAGGCCCACGTGCCAATTTGGCCCACAGGTTAATTAAATTTGGCCCATGATTTGGCCCACAATTCCTTCTCTCCCTCCATCCCAGCTTCCCGCGCTCATCTTCAAAGCAGCCTGCAGAGGATCACCAGTTGGCTGTAGTGAACCTAGCAGGCTGCCATTGACCTCCGCAGCAAGTTCCCTCTGCTGCGATCCCGTATGTCAGAGGAGGAGTGAGACCACGGCAGACGGAACATGCTGTGGAGGTCGAGGCAACCTACTAGGTTCGCTACAGCCGACCAGCGATCCTTCGCAGGCTGCTTTGAAGATGAGACCGGGAAGCCGGGATGAAGGGAAGGAACGGCGGGCCAAATCTTGAAGGCGAGACCAGGGGGAAAACATGCAGGCCTTCGGGGCAGGGGTGGGTGGGGTGGGACTGGTGTAGAAGTACATGAAGGGAGGGAAAGAGGGGTCCAAAGAGAAGTGCATATGCCAGACTGAGGGTGGGGTGGGAGGAGAATAAATAATGGGTTAAAAAACAGAGGAAAGGGAGAGAGATGGTGGACAATGGGATGGAGGAAGGGAAGGAACAGAAAGGGAAGTTGGATACAAGGGATGGTGTAGAGGGGGGATAGAGATACTGGATAGGAGGGTAGTTGTGAAGAGGAAGGGAGAGATGGTGTACCCTGGGGTAGTGGGGAAGGAGGGAGAGATACTAGATGAAAAATAGTTGAGAAAAGGAGAGATGGTGGATCTGGTGATGGTGGGGTCCATCGCTGCAGCTGTAGGGATGGAGACGAAAAAGGGAAGGGAAATAAAAAGGGACCTCCGGGTGAGGGAAGGGAAATAAAAAGGGAGGACAAGAGATGGAAGATGGATGGAAATGGACAAATGGGCGGGAGACCCTGGCAAGCAAGTTATCAGAAGACAACCAGAGCCTGGGACCAACTTGATTTGAATAATGACCAGAGAACAAAAGGTATAAAAAATAATTTATTTTCTGTTTTGTGATTACAATATGTCAGATTTGAAACGTGTATCCTGCCAGAGCTGGTGTTAAACAGCAAGCATGAACTAGGACCTAAAAGAGAGAGGAAAAGTCTTTTTTATTTATTTTGTTTACATCACAGAGCCGGCGTGGGGTTGGAGAGGTTGTAACCCTATACTTCTACTAAGACTAAGGGGTCCTTTTATTAATGTGCACATTTAGTGTACCTTAATAAAAAAAACCCTAAGTATCTTAATAAAAAATTCGGCCCAAGACTTAGCCTGTGTTTTAGATTTTGGCCCCTTATGTAATTGAGTTTGACAGCCCTGTATTAGTGTAAATAGGGAAGTGGGATCCAAAGTGCAGACTGCCAGCTCAGAAGAGAGCCGGCAGTGAAGAGACCAGCTTAATCCGCTCACCTGCAAACCCAGTAATGTCACGAGCCTTGGCTGGTACTTCATATATCTAGTAGCACTATATAAATGGAAAGTAGTAGTAGTACTCTGTAGTGCCTAGAGAATGATACAGGGACTGTTTATCGTGGTAAACCATGGTCACCGCAGTAAATCCGCAGGAATGGAGACATTTGCAATTGGTTTTTTCCATGGGAACGGGGACAAGACCTTTTACCGTCCGGTGGTAGTGGTAAAAAGTCTTGCTTCTATGGAAAAAAAATTTCGCCCATGTCAGACTCGGCATCACCTCCCCAGCACCTCTTGTGCCTATTTTACCTTCAGGAGCCAGCCATGCCACAAGGAAGACAGAAGGAACCCAAAACCAAAGCCTGAGACCAATGTGATTTGAAGAATAAAATTACCAGACAACAAAAGGTAGAAAAAATAAATTTATTTTATATTTTGTGATTAGAATATTTCAGATTTGAAATATATATCCTGCTAGAGCTGGTATTAGATATAACTGGGGACCGTAAAGCCCAGGCTGTGCTTCTTTAGCTTCCAGCTGGCTTAGGGCTCTCTCTCTGTGACCAAGGGGCAGTTGCCCTAATTGCACTCCCCTAACACTATTCCTGCCATGTGTGACTGAAGTATTCTATTAACTTGATTTTTCTATGTAGCATTCTGTAGTAATTTGGTTTGCTCAGTTTTCACAATAGTGGAGGGGATATTTGTGAAAGGGAGGGGAGACAGGGATTTTGTTGATCCTTGCTCTGTATTATTTGTGTTTATAAAATGACAATTGTACAGAATGTCTCTCTATACTTTAATAAAATAAGTTCAGTATAAAATCATAACTATTAGAGGCTTGTTCGGGTAGGATCTGACAGTTTGCAGGGCGGGGACGGGGACCGAGATTGTGGGGGTGGGGATGGGGACTGAGCTTGCAGGGATGGGGCCTGAGCTCGTGGGGCTGGGACGGGGACTGAACTCACAGGGACAGGGACGAGCTCATGAGGACGGGGCGGGAACGGTATTAAAATTTTTCCCCATGTCATTCTCTAATAGTGCCAACTAGTGCTGCCCGATTCACGATTCGAATCGGTTCACTGATTCACTTTCAGTTAATCAATTTGAATCGATTTAAAACAAAATAAAAAAATCGGCCTCCCGATTCGGTATCTGACCCTCCCTCCTCACCCCCTAAAACAGGAGCGGCAGTGCTGCCTCATGCTGGCCAGCCGCTGCCGCACCTGCTTTAGAGAGCGAGGGGGGAGGGTCAGTTGGGAAGTGCTGGTGTCTGGCTTCCCCCCCTGGCCTCCCGCAAATCCATTTCCCTAATATCATCAGCCTGAAGAGAAGATCTCTGGTGTTAGCGATCTGTGCAAGCTGCCATAGGCCTTCGGAGCTGTTTCCTCTGCCACGGTCCCGCCCCTCTTCTGATGTCAGAGGTAGGATTGCGGCAGAGGAAACAGCTCCGAAGGCCTATGGCAGCTTGCAAATATCGTTAGCACCAGCGATCTTCTCTGCAGGCTGCTGATATCGGATGCGCAGGAGGCCAGGGGGAAAACGCAGGCCTTCCGGGTGTGTGTGTATTGTGCAGTCCTTCGGGGGGGGGGGGAGGGTGGTACAGGCCTTCAGGAATTGTGGCACAGGCCTTAAAGGGGGACAGGCAGGCCTTCAGGGGTGGGGTGCAGGCCCTCAAGGGGAACAGGCTTTCGGGGGGAGGGGGTGCAGGCCTTCAGCGATGGTGGCACAGGCCTTTGGGGGGGCAGACCTTCAGGGAAGGGGGGCCGGTGTAGAAGCACACAGAGGGAGGGAGGGAGGGAAGGGGGGTTCAAAGAGACGTGCATATGCTGGACTTTGGGGGGGGGGGGAAGAAATAATGGGTCTAAAAACAGAGGAGGGGAGAGAGATGATGGCCAATGGGATTTAGGGAGGGAAGGAACAGAAAGGGAAAGAAGTTGAACACAAGGGATGGTGTGCAGGGGGGAATAGAGATACTGGATAGGAGGGTAGTTATGAAAAGAAAGGGAGGGGTGGTGGGGAAGGAGGGAGAGATGCTGGATGAAAGAGTAGTTGAGAAAAGGTGGATCTGTGGATGGAGACGAAAAAAAGGAAAGATGCCAGACCTCTAGGGGAGGGAAGGGAAATGGAAGGGGAGGACAGAGATAGAAGATGGATGGTTAGCAAGCAAGTTATCAGAAGACAACCAGAGCCTGGGACCAACAAGATTTAAATAATGACCAGACAACAAAAGGTAGAAAAAAATAATTTTATTTTCTGTTTTGTGATTACAATATATCAGATTTGAAACATGTATCCTGCCAGAGCTGGTGTTAGACTGCAAACGTGAGTTAGGATTTAACAGAGAGAGGAAAAGTCTTTTTTTGTTTGCTTATTTTGTTTACATCACAGTACCAGTGTGGTTAGGAGAAGGCAAAGGGGGTGAAGAGGCTATAAAATAAACCCACCAGGATATTTGAAAAAACAAAAAACAAACAAACGCCCAATTGGGCATGAAAATCGAATCAAATTTTTTTTCCTATCCTGACTCGGGCAGCACTAGTGCCAACTGAAGCAGTGAGGATATCATACCATGCTGAGCAAATTCCTTCTTCTGGCCAGGGAGAGGTCATTTGTGTTGTGTTTAGCAACCCCATGAGGGCTGGCCCAGCTATTATGTAAACTAGATGGCTGGTTGGGACAGCCATAGAACAGAAATAATGCTGGATTTAAATGTATATTTTTAATGCCTTTTTGGGGGGTGCTGTCAAATCAAAACATATCATCAGCTTGTACTTTTACCTGCATGATTCTCTCTGTATTCAATTGTAACAAATCAAATGTTATAAAAGAATGCCAAGTCCATATCATAAACAGTTTTCAAATAGCCAATTTGCTTTTTAAATGGCTTTTAGAAATTGCTCTCATTGGGGGAAATTCTATAAGTGGCATAAAAAAAATCAGAGTTGAGCCCACCTCACTTAGTGCTAATCTTGCTATTCTCTAATCCATACCTAAAGTTAGGCACGGTTTATATAGAGTAGCACTTAGCTCTGGGGTCTGTGACTAAATTTAGGCACAACCATTTACACCACAGAACACCCACGCACAGCCCGGCATGTTCCTCCCATGGCCACACCCCTTTTCTGTTTCATGCACACTACTTTGTAGAATAGGCCTAAAAAGATACACTTGTACATTTTAATTATTGCCAATAATTTCTAGTTAGTGGTCAATTACTGGCACTGATTGGTTCACTAATAAATTAAGTTGTGCATGCAAATTTACAACTGCAACTCAAAGCACCTTATATAGAATCCAGGTGATTATACATATGTAATATTTAAAAGTATGATGTGCAAATATATATTTGTATATTATTGTTTTGGGAACTGTGGTTGTTGGAATGATCAGATTCAGGAGTCCCATTCATTTACCAAAATCTCCTAGGTTGCTAGGAGTAATAAAGTTACTGTATCTTGAGAGGGGGGGGGGGGAGGTCAACGCTGAATTTTCAGCACCTCCTATCCATCACCTCCAATCATAGGATCCAACTTTTCAGAATGATCAGAATTACTAACCCGATCACCTTTCCTTAGATAACGTGAAGGCATTTGAAACTGGCACCTAAAGCCTCAAATGCGTTTGAAAAGTTGGTACCTGTCCTATGGAGTTGCAAGGATTTTCTTTTCGGCTGTAGAGCCGAGACCGGCGCTAGGGGGCGCTGTGCACCCGTCCTTTTCTGCGCGCCGCGGGCCGGTCGTGCTGAGGTTGGGGGGGGGGGGGGTGCCGCCGGCTTAGCCTCTGCCTTCGCCTCCTCCCCCTCTCTGCCTCACTTCCTCCCTTTCCTGCCGGGAGGGCTGGCGGGTACTATTCCTGCTCCGGTCCGGCAGCATGTCCCCGACAGCCACCCCCTCTTTCTACAGCTAGCAACGCCTGAATCGCCGCCCCTCCCCCCCGCACTCCCGAGCCAGCGAGCAGCACCGAGGGGAGGGGGCAAAAGTTCTCGCAGCGACAGGGTGGAGGGGGCAAGTTTTTTGGCTCCGGAGTGGAAAGAGGAGGAGGAGGAGGAGGGGGAGGGATCGCCCAGGGTTTTTGTTCGCATGCGGATGCGCCATGGCCAGCAACGCTGCTCCGGAGACCGCGGCTTAAGACTGAAAAAGCTCCCGGCCAAGGTAAGCTCCGCTCGCCTCGCGCTGCGCCCCTTTCCCTAGGGGGGAGGGGCCGGAGCGCTCTCTGCCCTCCCCCACCCGATTTAAGAGTGCGGCCGGTCAGGCTGCGATCTGTCACTGTTTTGGGCCGCTCCTTTGTATGCATGCGTGCGCTAAGCTCCGAGTCGGATTCACGGATCTTTAAGCTGGGAGCTGCTTTGAACTAGTCTCTGACCGTCCGTACGGGATGCCACTGTGCTCAGCCTAAACCCTTCCCCCCCCCCCTATAGAGTGTAATGGAATAAGAAAGAAAAGCAATGTGTTAAAAATCAGAAGTTCCGGTCCTTTGAAGGAAGCGGCGGTGTGTGTGTATGAGTGATACCTGCAGCGAGAGGAAGGTAGGCAGTAAGCCGAAACGGATCAGTTTCCTACTTTTGTGTTTTAATTTATGTATATATATTAAATTGGCTCACGATTTTTTTTTTTTTTCACTTGTAGTTGGAGATGAGTTACCTTCAGGTACAGTAGGGATTTTAAGATGGGCAACAAACAGCAGTTTTAAATAAAACATGGGAGACAGATTTCTTTGGTGTCTTTTATTGTCTACTTATGCCAGAACCAACAGGAAGTTGGGAAAGAAAAAAAAAAAAAAAGCCACTTAAGTGAACTCGCAGGTTGTTTTGCCTATTCTGTTACTTGCTGTATAATCAGGTGTATAGGAGCCAGTTTTGTGGGGGCTTGAGCACCTCCGGTATTGACCAGACTTCTTCCGTGTCCATTGGTTTGAGCACCCTTAATTATTTTTGGAAAAGTTGTCTCTTGTGTAAATTATGCATAGGTACGGATGAAAAAGATTAATGGTCTTATCTAGAGAGAGAGAACACTAGAAGCGATGCTAATGAATATTTTTGAGTTTTCTAGTATAGATCGCGTGATAGATTTGCTGAAACTGTTTTGTTTACTTTTATAATGTAGTCGATGGAGGGGTGTTGGTTTTTTTTTTTTCTTGCAAGCCAGTTTTTGCTGACACACTACAATACACAATTTCTTGTTTGATTCTAATAATAATAAAAAAGAAATGTTTCACGTACTGGCTTGGTTTCTCAAGTGCAGGTCAGCCAGGGAGTTTCTTGCTTTGGAGCAGATAATTATGCCACTGTTTTTGTGCCCAGTATAATTAGTACTTGCAGGTCTGTACTGACATCTTTAATGGGTTTAAGCTGTCTAGTGAGAGACGGAGGCGCCCACCTTGGAAAGGGAGGAAAGTAACTTTCTGAAGGATCCCAGAGGCTATGCGCTGCTATGGTAATACTACAGTGTTATTTCAGCTCTGCTTGTCCTTTCCACTGAAAGTCATTGGGAATCCATCAGCCTTGTAGTTTAGTCCATCTTCTGCAGAAACATTCTGCTGATAGATTCAGACCCAGATATAAGCAAAAAAAAAAAAAATATATATATATATATTCCCAAGTTTCTCATTTTGTTGAGGTGACATTTTTTGGTTTGGTAATTGATTCATGTTCCATTAGATTTCTGGCTCAGCCAAGCCTGTCTGCAGAGTATTTGAGGGTCTTGAGCCTAGATTCACACCCAGATATAAGCAAAAATATATATATATATTCCCAAGTTTCTCATTTTGTTGAGGTGACTTTTTTTTTATTGGTAACTGCTTCATGGTCCATTAGATTTCTGGCTTAGCCAAGCCTGTCTGCAGAGTATTTGAGGTGCTTGAGCCTTTTTGAGCAGCTATCTGGGTGACTCCCCCCCCTCCCTCATTTTAAATAATAGTAGTACCTATTCTTTTTTATATTTAATGTAGCAAGTATAGGACTCTCAGTGGAGCCTTATCCTCATATGCTATTGACCAGTCAGTAGGTGTTGCTGTTGTATAAGGCTAATGTTCCTTTCTGGGAGCCTTAGATCTATAAAGCCTGATTCTATACATGGTGCTGTAAGTTAGGTGGTGATAGGTTCTTAACCACTGCCTAACTTGCTGGTAATTGTTTTATTGACCGTACTGTTAAAAACTGACTAAACACTCATTAAAAAATATGCACTGGTAGACGCCTACAAGGGTAAGCGTTGTGATTGTGTCTAAGGAGGTGTTTAAGGTCAAAGTAGGCATGGTTAGGGCAGTTCTCAAAATAACATAGGTGTCTGCAAAGTAGGCCAGTAAAACCCTGGCCTACACTGCACGTAGCTAAGTTTTGTGGCATGCGCCGTTAGCCACAATTCTTTACACAGCACTGAAGCACGACTGACACACGGCTGGTACCATTTCTGTAGGCGGCTGCTAATTTAGGCGTTGTGTACAGAATCTGGCCTATAGTGCCCTCGGCCTTTGCCACGCTGAAGAATTGTAAACTATGGCCAAACCCAAACAGGAGACTCCTAAGTACTGCTCCTGGATGTTTGGGCTGCCCACCCCCTTCCAGCATCCAAGCAGAATGAGTGAAAGAGAAATGTTTAGATAGTGAAAGCACTGGAGATTTGTTCATAGACTAGAAACACGATGGCAGATAAAGGCCAAATGGCCCATCTAGTCTGCCCATCAGCAGTAACCATTATCTCTTTCTCTCTCTGAGAGATCCCACGTGCCTTTCCCACGCCTTCTTGAATTTAGACACAGCATAGGGGTAGGAGCTGGTTCCAGTTAGACTGACCTTGATGATCCAGTCCTGTGTCTGCCCCACTGCAGGCAGGGTCTTGGAGTCTTGCTTTTCTTAGAATACAGTAGGTAGGTAGGGAGAACGAGAGGGCACTCTCTAAAGTTGAAAGGGGATAGATTCCGTATGAACGTAAGGAAGTTCTTCTTCACCCGGAGAGTGGTGGAAAACTGGAACGCCCTTCAGGAGGCTGTTATAGGGGAAAACACCCTCCAGAGATTCAAGACAAAGTTAGACAAGTTCCTGCTGAACCAGAATGTACGCAGGTAGGGTTAGTCTCAGTTAAGGCGCTGATCTTTGACTAGAAGGCCACCGCGTGAGCGGACTGCTGGGCACGATGGACCCAACAGCGGCAATTCTTATGTACAAGTCCCTGCATGCTATGTTGTAAAACCATGAATGGGTCATCCCTGTTGGCAAGCATCGTATGCTACAACAGATCTGTTTGAGGGCTGTGAGAACGGTAGCTGGGAGTGGTGTACACCTGGGAGGAGCATCCTCATGCTGATGACCAGATAGTAAGACTGTAAGTTCCTTTATAATGACACAGACAATGCCAGTGACCTTGCCTGTGTCGTTTGCTGCCTGAAATGAAAGGGAGAAACCTGAAACTTTTTTTTTGTTGTTGTTGTTTTTATTCCCCCGTGTCATAAATACTGCATACTCTTGACAGTATTGGTCCTGAACCCCTCCCAATGAAAATTTCTGTGAATGACGCTGGAAGCTAAACAAAGGAAAATACAGTACATTCCTATCAAAGAATATTTGCATTTTGGGTTGACACTTTTTCATATGTAGTTCAGGTATTTCCCTGTCCCTGAAGGGCCCACAATATGTGTGCTATTTGACTTGCTCAAGGTCACTAGGAGCCACATTGAAATTGGAACCAGGCTTCCTTAGTTCTCAACTGGCTACTCCCCACAGTCTGAGCTTATTATAAGGGCAGTAGCACTATTTCCTTGGCTGTTACCTGGGGGCCAAGAATGTGACAGTGAAAATGATTTTTCGTGCAAACATCTAACAAAGGAAGCCAGGAGAACGCGAGGGCTCATAAAGAGACAAAGGAGCTTAGAAAATCATCTGGACTTTGACGTGCCAGCTGGCCTATATTATCTGCTGCAGTGCTGTTGAGCAGCGTTTTAGGTCAGCACATGGATTTGAATAGTGCAATCCCTGGCTAGACTGGTGAAGAATGCCTAGTCTTTACTCCTTTGGATCCTTCAATATCCACAGAGGTGTTTTCTCTCTTTCTCTGTTTTTCTTTCTTTCTCTCTTTCTCTGTTTTTCTTTCTTTCTCTCTTTCTCGGGCACTCTCACTCTTTTTCTCTCTCCCTTTTTGTGAAAGCCTCTTATCGGAAGATAACATTTACAAAGGAATCAGCTAGGAGATAGTGAAACTAGCCAAGAAGTAAGATTTCACTACCGGAGTATTGTTGTAAAATGGTCTAGCCTTACTGTTGTCACCTTTCTGCTGTGCCTGAATTAATTAAGCACTGTTGGTGATAGATTCAGTGTTTCCAAAAGGCTCCAATGCTTAAAACTTACTTCTGAATGTAGTAACTTCTTCCATCTCTGAGCTAGATCTGCTTACCTTCTGGAACACTCTAAGTACCTTGTTCTTTGCTTGTATCTCGCCAAGGGGCTGGGACAGTTCTCTGACACTACACTGTGTTATTAGCAAACTTTGCCACTATTATTTTGCTCAAAACGCACGTTTACACTTTAAGCACACATATGTGCCCCATGATGGTGTGCTTTGTGATCGCTCACGCAACTTTGATTCAAGTCTGTGAGGGCTGCTCTTTCTGTTCGCTTACTTGTCCACCCCGAGGGCACGTATTACACAAAAAATTTATTATTATCATTATTGCTGTTATTGTTTATCTTATTTGTGGGACAATTTTTAGCAATTGTGTTTGTGCCGGAGAATTTGTCTACTGGCATAGCTGCTCCCTGCTTTGTATCTTTCAAGTATCTTTTTGCAGCATTTGTTGAGATTCTATTTTTGTTAACTAATGCTGGCATTGGAGGCAATTTGCACCAGTGTTAATGTGTGCATAAGAACATAAGTAATGCCTCTGCTGGGTCAGACCAGAGGTCCATCATGCCCAGCAGTCTGCTCACGCGGCGGCCCATCAGGTCCAGGACCTGTATAGTAATCCTCTATCTATACCCTTCTATCCCCTTTTCCTTCAGGAAATCATCTAATCCCTTCTTGAACCCCAATACAGTACTCTGTCCTATCGCACCTCTGGAAGCGCATTCCAGGTGTCCACCACCCTTTGGGTGAAGAAGAACTTCCTAGCATTGGTTCTGAATCTGTCCCCTCTTAATTTTTCCGAATGCCCTCTGGTTCTTGTAGTTTTTGAAAGTTTGAAGAATCTGTCCCTCTCCACTTTCTCTATTCCCTTTCTCTATGTCTCTTATCGTGTCCCCTCTAAGTCTCCGCTTCTCCAGGGAAAAGAGCCCCAGTTTCGCCAATCTTTCAGCATATGAAAGGTTTTCCATACCTTTTATCAATCGTGTCGCTCTTTTCTGGACCCTTTCGAGTTTCGCCATATCCTTCTTAAGGAACGGCGACCAATATTGGATGCAGTACTCCAGATGCGGGCACACTATCGCCCGATACAACGGCAGGATAACTTATTTCGTTCTGGTTGTAATACCTTTCTTGATAATACCTAGCATTCTCTTTGCCTTCTTAGAGGCTGCTGAGCACTGTGCCGATGGCTTCATTGTCTTATCCACTATTACCCCCAAGTCCTTTTCTAGGGCACTTTCATCCATTACCAGCCCTCCCATCGTGTAGCTGTACTTTGGGTTACTGTTTCCTACATGCAAGACTTTACATTTCTTTACATTAAACTTCATCTGCCATCTCGTCGCCCACTCTTCTAATTTGTTCAGGTCCATTTGTAAATCCTCACAGTCCTCTTTAGTCCCAACTCCACTAAATAGTTTGGTGTCGTCTGCAAATTTTATTACTTCGCACTTCGTCCCTATTTCTAGATCATTTATAAATACATTGAACAGCAGCGGTCCGAGCACCACTCGTGCAGAAGGCTCTAGCGCAGGAAACGTGTGCCAAAGATTAGCGCAAATTGCATTTAAATGCAGGCAAATGGATGTAAATGAGATTATTAGCTATTCTCTCTTAATGTTCCGAGAAACAGCACACATAAAAACCCTTCCCTAACATTAGAAATCTACCACCAGCTCTGAGGCTGAGGGGTTAGAGGAGAGCGTTTCTCATGATTTTTCCTTTTAAAATTTGCCGGGTTTGATTTTATTTGAAAGAGGAAGGGCGCCAGTGGCGAGTAACAAATGCGTGTGAAAATGGAAGCACACATGGCGCCTGTTTTCTGCGCTTAAATATAACCTTATAAAGTGAAAAAAAAAAAATAGATTGAAAAACTTATATTTCAGGAGCAGAATGGTGCTGATGTGTGCCTCAATTCCAGGTTTGAATGGGCATGCACACAAGAGCTTTGCTTATTGCAAAACTCGGTGCACATGCTTCAGGCTCGTTCTTCCCTTTTACACAATGCACATTATAATTTGTACGTTATTAATGTTGAACATTGGGGACTTATTTATGTGTGCTGTCGGAAAAATTAAAAGGGGACAGATTCAAAACCAATGCTAGGAAGTTCTTCTTCACCCAGAGGGTACACCTGGAATGCGCTTCCAGAGGGCGTGATAGGACAGAGTATGGTTTTGGGGTTCAAGAAAGGATTGAATGATTTCCTGAAGAAAAAGTGTATAGAAGGGTATTGATAGAGGATTACTATACAGGTCCTGGACCTGATGGCCGCAGCGTGAGCGGACTGCTGGGCATGATGGACCTCTGGTCTGACCCAGCAGATGCATTACTTATATTCTTATGTCTCCATGTTATTTTTTTTGGCACTGTTCCCTATAGCACTGGAGTTCTTTATCAGCCCATCATTTTCTAAGTTTTGAAAATCTTAGCTACCCCTACTTTTATTTTAGGAGCACAAGATTGAGCATAAATGAGGAAAAAAACTTTTGTGTGTGTAAGATCCATTTAAACATGGCACCTAATGGCACCTGTATGCTTAAGTCCTGTAAATGTTCGGTATTGTACTGTGTTTTAAAGGATCAGCGAACATTTTGTATTGATGTTTCACAAATTATGGCATAAAAAAGCCCAGTCTTTGTATAGAGGTTTAGTGGTCTTTCAAAAATAAAAGTTTTTGCCTGATTTACTTCATCTCAGGTTTTGTCTGCCTGATAAAGAAAAGATACATTTAGTGAAAAGGAGGATCTGATTTCAGGAAACAGGGATGGGAAAGGATTTCAGGGCTTAGCAGTTAGTGTGGTTTGGTAAACTGGATAGGCCATGTGGGCTTTATCTATTGTCATTATCTCTGTTACTTTGCTTAATTAGCTTTTCTCAGTAGTCACACTAGAGCAGGGTCATCTAAAACAGTCCTTGAAATTCTATTCAGAAAGAATATGAGATCAGGTTATGGGGCTCATTTCCAAAGCACTTAGGTCCAGATGCACTGAACTCTCTGATCGTATAACAATCATCTCTAAACCAGTTTAACTGGTGTTGGGATGACCAAATTTGCCAACCCGATGTACACAATTGCTCACTTCATGCTTTTCCTTGCGTTCATACATTCTCTGACTCTGCCATGCAAATAACTTCATTAGTATTGAAATGAGGTCATTAATATTAAAACATACCCTCCGATCAATGCCCATAACTATGTTCACCGCTAGTCTACAATGAGAACTAAAAGTTCACCATTACCAAGATAAGTAAAATTTAGGTTTAAAAAAACGATAAGAATTGCACATTATGTAAATTGCGTAGACTGGTGAGGAGTGCACCACTGGCGACTCCCCGTTATAACACCCAGGTGGGACGGAGGAGTGGTGGTTCTGAGGTCTATTAAAAAGTTCATTTTAAAAGGCTAGAACATCATTCAAAGTACTATTAAGAGGGAATAAGGCTTTTGAAGAGCACCTTAGAAATTTATTTAAAATGGGACGCTGTCTTGTCTAAGGTAACATTTGGTCATAACAATGCTAGGGCATGCCTTAAATCTAGTGATGGCTACTAAGGACCCGAGATTACCGACAGGTCTGCCATATTTTTTCATTTGATTTTGGATGGGCACAGGTGTGTGTGTGTGTGTGATATTTGCCCCATAAAAAAAGTTGTGCTGGCTCCCCAGTGATGCCCCTGAACAAAAATAAAGAGAGGCAGGAGGGATGCCCACTTCCTTCTGCCTCGGCCACCGGGACCCCTTCATGAGGATTGCATGACCTGGGACCCCACCCCCACACACACACTCACTCCTTCTGTGTAGATCCCAGACACCCCCTCCCTGCAAAGATCCTCGGCAGGAGGGATGCCCGCTTCTCCTGCCTTGTCCACCAGGACCCCTCTATGAAGACTGCATGACCACCTGGACAACCCCCCCCCCAGCAAAGATCATCGGTAGGAGGGATGCCCACTTCCTCCTGCTGCTGTTAATTGGCTCCCCCACACACCCAGCCCCTGTACCTTAAAAAGATGGCAGCAGGAGGAATGCCCAGTCCCTCCTGCCTGCAAACCCGCCTCATCGAAATGGTGGACCTTCCCTTTCCCGGTGCATCCTGGGATACATGAGAGGGACCATCAACCATGGGGATAACACTGGGAGGACCTTGCTGGACTAGCCTGATATCTGTCTCTTTGTCTCTATCTGTCTCTTCTCTGCTGCACTCTCCCCCATGGTCCAGCATTTCTCCCACTCTCTTCCCTCACTCCCATTGCCAGATATCTCTCTATCACTCCATTCTGCTCCTGGATCCAATATCGCCCTCCTCCCCCTCCTGCATCTCTCTCCCAGTTACATCCACCCCATGTCCAACACCTCTTTCCCTCTTTTGCGCCCCTCTCCCATGAAGCATTCTCTCCCTTTCTCCCAATGCCATATCCAACATTTCTGCTTCTTTCCCACTGTCTACCATCTGTCACACCCCTTGCCTTGTACCCTGGATCAACCCTCTCTATCCCACTCCATGCACCATCTGTCTCTTCCCTCCATTATCATGTGCAACATTTCACCCTCTCCCCTCATCATGCAAGTCTTCCTCCCCTTGTTTCAGCATCTTTCCTTCTTCTCACCCTTCTCCTCCCCCTGTGCCAGCACCTTTCCTTCCTCTCACCCTTCCTTCCCCGTGCCAACAATTTTCTTCCTCCCATCCCCCAGGCCCGATTTTCTCTGTAGTAAGACTTGCTTCATCGGGTCATGGTATCGGCGGCAATTCACACACGCTGCCTGCCGCTAACTCGGAAGCCTCCCGGGTTAATGGCAGGCAGTGTGTGGGAATCGCTGCTGATGCCGCGACCCGATAGCTGACACTGGCTGAGATTCTGCGTGACTCTACAATTCTGCTCAAATTCTGCATTGCGCAGAATTCTGCCTGGAGTAACAGTTTAACTTGGATAAATGCTACCCAGCAAGTGTTTATAAAGCTGTCCTGTGATTTCCCTCAGGACAGACAGTTCCTGGCTGGTTTTAAGTGGTTATACAACTATCAAAGATCCAATCGGAGGGTAAACTATGAAGCTATTCAACATAGCTTATATACCAGACCATCAACAAACACATTTTAAAATTGCAAAATATTGATGTATCGGGGAAAGAAAGTTGTAATTTTTAACAAATTTTTCATTGGGGAAATATCTTGGTCAGCAAGAACTCATCACTTCAGTTCATTATCATTTCAGCCAGATGTGCTGTATTAGCACAGGAATCAGGAGATCCAAGAATTAAAACTGTCAAACAAATGTGAGAGACTTGTGACTCTGGGCAAGTTAACACTTCATTGCCCCAGGTACAAAATAAGTACCTGTCTAAAATATGTAAACTATTTTGATTGTAACCACACAAAGTGGTATATCAAGGCCCATCCCTTTGCCCTTTTATCTTTAAACAAAAGGAAAAACAAATCTTAACAGGCTGCAATGTGATTGTGTTCCAGTAAAAATAAGTTGGCCTGTAGAGGAAAGGCCAAACCTTATTTTGTCAGCAGTTAAAATCTTGCTCATTTTTTTAGGTAGGAGAGGCACTGCTTTTAAGTACTGCATTCTTGTGGTGGAACTAGGACAGTGGTCTCCAACCTTTTTCATGACAAGGGCCACAATGTGAATACAAGAAAAAGCACTGAGAGCCACTAAAAGATCACAGGTTTACATATTTAAGCTTATACTAGTTAAATATATCATTGAAAATTCTGTGTTCATCATGCACTCTTCTGTGTGTTAGCAAAACTTTGACGTGGTTTCCACAAGTCTCTGAATGCAAGTGCTTTCTTGGTTTCTCTAGCTTTATCATACCACTAGTTGTTTAGCCCGTTACATTAACGGGTGCTAGCAGCCCTTCTCCCTTACTTTTACCTCCTCCCTGTCCAGTAGCCCTTCTCCTTTTATCTCCCCCTGTTCAGCATCACCCCATTTCCAGCTCCCCACATCCAGCAGTAGCTCTTCTCCTTTGCAGGAGCCCTTCTCCCTTCCTTTTACCTCCCCCCCCCGTCTAGCAGCACCTCTTCCTGCTTCCCCTATCCAGCAGTAGGCCTCCCTTCCTGTTACCTCCCCCCCTGTCCAGAATCACCTCTTCCCTGCTCCTCCTGTACTGCAGCACCCCCTTACCTGCTTCCCCTGTCCAGTCCGGTGATCTCCAGCCATCAGGCTGGCTCCTGCAGGGAGTCTAGTTCCTGTCCGGTCCACGCCAGGCGTGTGAGCCTGCTCCGCCCCCTCCCGACCTGCCGGGAGTATTTGAATTAGACCCGATGGTTCCTGTTGAGGGAAGCACTCCTCACCAGACTCAGCGGTGAACTCCAGCCATCAGGCCGACATCCGCCTTTTTATTTTATTTTTTTTTTAAGTTGAAAGACGTGGCGGTGGCTCCTCTCATGATCCCCGCCTGCGTCGGAAGTCCGACGCAGGCAGGGATCGTGAGAGGAGCCACCGCCGCGTCTTTCAAAGAATCGTAAGCCGCGCATGCGCACTTCCTATGTGTCACTACAGCTCACGGAAAACCGGCACACACTTAGGAAGTGCGCATGCGCGGCTTACCATTTTATTATATTAGATTGCAGTATAAATATGACTCTTGACCTTTGACCTACCCATGGTCATATGTACATATAGCGCAGGCATATTAAGTCCTACACTAACCTTTGTCCACTCCCAGCCAACTTGTTTTAAGTCATTTGCCCGAAAGTCCAGTGGCTTATTTTAAAATGAGCAGTGTCCGCTTGTGTAAGGAAATAAAGAGAAAGGGAAAGGCACTTGCAGAACACCAACTGGAAATCACTCTGAATAACTTTACGATGTGGCTTGGTGACTCCATTGGTCGTATGTTTGCTTCTCTCGTTTCACATGACCAACAGTTCACTGGATGGGAAGTCGCCACATTCCACAATCAGCAGGACTATGTTTTCTTTCGCTTTTACAGATACATTTTAAAGCATGAGAAAAAAATAGGAGTATATGTCATTTTTAATGCACTATCTGAGTGGGCGAGACTGAACTTAACGAATTTGTACAACTTGAGAAACATTTCAGCCAACTGGTCGAAGGCCACAACAGCTTGGGGGTCATATATGGCCTTGGGGGCCGCGCATTGGAGTTCGCAGCACTAGGAAATAGTCACATAAACGAGCTTCCTCTTCACCTGCCAGGGCTATTTGAGTCCTGGCATGCACTTCAGCATTGTCACTTTGGAAGAATGGAGGAGTCATCGCATTCTTGTTGCAGGGAAATGTAAATAGGATTCAGAGAATCTCTTTAAACTAGAGAAGAGGTTCCGGGAACAAACAAGTTTTCACACTGGGTTTTTGAGTCTGTCATCTACTAACGTTTCCCTTTTAGCAATTTCTGTTTTATTACTTCCTGTCCAGCCAGAATGAAGAGAGCACCCTAGTGATTCTGCCTTCAAGCATGGTTGAAGCTGGAATGATGGCGCGGCAACCTATCTGGATTATTGTTAGGCTGGGTCATTAAAAGATATCAGCCCTTTCTATCTTTAGCTTTTAATTTTGTAAACTGTTTTACTGCCTCCAAGGATCAAAAGGCAGTACGTCAGATCCCTGAATAACTAAACCAAATTAACAAAGAATCGCCGCTCAAAAGCTTCCTTTATCTTGACTGATTGCTGGCCTTTTACAGTGGTATACAAACTGTGGGATCGTACCGGCCCATTTGACTCCTTAACACATTGGTGCAATTAATGTTAGGGCCTGTTTCCATATGCTGAAATTGCCACCTTCCTTACACATTTAGGGTCTTTTTTTTTTTTTTTAAGAAAGCCACAGTAGTGATGCTGTTGCGTTAAATGCACCATTCAATTCCTATGGGTTTGGTACATTTACCACGGCAGCATCACTACTGCGGCCTTGTTGGCCAGATTCAAAAATGTGGAGAGGAGAATTCATTTAGGAAAATGTTAGACTCGACTATTTGTAGATGCATATCTTTGAGCGACTGATTTTACGGAAGACTGAATTTGTCTGTTTTTATCTTTATCTTGTATAGATTTTTAATATTTTATTTATGTAATTCCTTGTAAACCGTTTTGGGGAAAAAAGGTATAGAAATTTTGAAAATAAATAAATAAAAATGGCCCTTACTCATTAGTAATGAGTGTGTCTGGGGCAGACTGGATGGACCTTTCAAGTCTTTATCTGCTGTCCTTTACTATGTTACTCCCAGAGTGTATCCCAGGCATATCTGGGAATTACATCATGCCACAATTCTTGTATAAATGTGAAATTTAAAAGCACCATATTTGAAACTGAAGAAATACAAATGCACGCACTTGCACTTACTCCGTAACTCTCAGATCTTCTCTGTCCTCATGTAGGCCTCTTGTGGAGCTTTTTTTTTATTTTTTTTTATTTATTTATTCAATTTTTCTATACCGTTCTCCCCAGGGGAGTTCAGAACGGTTTTACATGAATTTATTCAGGTACTCAAGCATTTTTCCCTGTCTGTCCCGGCGGGCTCACAATCTACCTAGTGGACCTGGGGCAATGGGGGGATTAAGTGACTTGCCCAGGATCACAAGGAGCAGCGTGGGATTGAACCCACAACCCCAGGGTGCTGAGGCTGTAGCTTTAACCACTGCGCCACACACTCCCCTTTGAGTGCCTTGTTCTCTGTTGATCCCTTGTGTTTGACTTTAGAAAGTCGAATGCTGTTGAACATTTGCTGCCTGCCTTGACCTCTACCCCTTCCTTTATATTACCACTTCAGAATTCTTAGGACTACAGCTAACAAATCTTGTGGCGTTCACTCCATCATGAAGCTAAACAGTTGGCAATCTACCCAGTTTGACACAAGTCCTGGCCTGGTATTTGAGCAATCTGATGCATTCTTCCACATGCCTTACTGGGTCTAGAAGCAGGGAGGATGGATACAGAGATCATGGTGATAAGTAATGATGGAGCACAATGATATGGTTTCAGCTCCTCCTTCCACCTTAGCAAGCTGATTAGGCAGTTCTGTGGCTTGACAAAGATGCATGGAATTTTTCCACAAAGCATCTGCCTGGGTACAGAAACCAGGAAGCCAAAAGGATCAGCTGGCTGGATGGAACAAGGAGACCCCAGGGCTTCAGCTGCTACAGGACTTGAGATACAGGAAAATGGAACTAATAAATGACTGGATTCTTAAGCGGGCTGGACCAAGGAATGAGGACAAGAATGCCAGTGTGATCTTGGCTCTGTTTGAAGCTAGAAAGGACATAGCCTTCTGGAGGTCTGATATATATCAGTGTTGGTTGCAGTAAGGTCCAGTGCTCACCCTGGCCATTTGCATTAGGTTGGAGCTGGTGTTTGTGTGTGTGTTAAAATTTGATATCCTGCAATTTACAGCAGATCAACAATCGAATAAAAGCAAGAAAAGAACACCATAATCAATAGAAAAGACCTAAATAGATTAAAAAAAACAACAACCCCCCAAAACCTCTTTTTTTTGTGGATTCCTGAACACAGCATTCTCACCTGTGCTGAAGCCAAAGATTGGCACTCTGTGTTGACTGCACTTTTGTAAAGGTCCTTGTCGGAAAAAGATGCTAGACAAAGGTTGGCACTTGTTAGTGCTTTCTGCACTGATCAATGGTCTATGATAACACTAAAGAGTCATTGCTTCTAGCTGAAAAGTAAGGCCTCATTAGCTTTTCTGCTGAATTGAGAGCTATCTATAAGAACACAAGATGTGTTTTGTTGGACCAAAGCAAAAACCCACAGAACCTAGCACCTGAAAACATCCCCCTACTCTTCCTGATGATTATTTAAGATGCAATGGGACATTTAAACAGCTGCTGTCCAAACCAAATATGGGCTTAGTCATAGCCACACGTATGTTGAGAATAAACACGTGGCATTTAAGCTTAGAATACTTACCCCTGGTTCACTTTTTCATGTGTTTCTACCGATTGATTTTTTTTTTTTTTAATCTGTCTTGTCAGTATAAGAGAGACAGAGTGAGAGGAATTCAAACCTTCTGCTGCAGAATGTTCTAGAAAGTTTAAAGTTGAAAGGTGCTTCCTTGGTACTCCTAAAATGTTAAGCAAGGGCCTTGGTGCATATCCTGTTGGAAAGGCGGCTACTGCCTGTGCAAGGAGAATCCAGATGTGGCCAGGGTGCCTCTCTTTCACAGTGCCTCTTTTATGCTGCTACTTGGAATGAAATTTTTGTTTTCTTTTGGTTGACTGGAGATGTTGTGGGAAACTTTTCCAGGCGGTATTTGCAGAGTGCCAAGCGTTTAGAATATATACACAGAAAGGAAAATAGCTCTTATAGGCAAGAGATAAAATGATTTGACCTCTGTTGCAGTGATGTGGTCTAAAGTAACTATTAAACGGAGGTGTTTGATTAAGAGATGACACATTCTGTTTTTATCTGTGCTGGGTACAGTAGATGTCTCTGGGAAATGCACTCTGGATATCTGCTATTCTCTATCACTGTTACTTTTCTATTTAAGGTATATCTTGTGTATGCATTTTTTTTTTTTTAACACCCAATTTATTTGAGCTGGATTTGAACTGGTAACCTTAGGATTGAAGGGCTGTGGAAGGTTTGGATAAGTTCCTAGAAGATAAGGGAATTGAGGGGTACAGATAGGAGTAGAGGTAGGATATAGGAATATTCAGGGACCACTGCACAGGTGATAGACCTGATGGGCCGCCGCGGGAGCGGACCGCTGGGCGGGATGGACCTCTGGTCTGACCCAGCGGAGGCAACTTCTTATGTTATTATGTTCTTAGTACCCCTGCTCCCTAATGGTTGATGCGTGCCTATAATTAGAACATTTAACCCCTCTTTTACTAAGGTGCGCTAATCAAATTAGCACATGCTAAACGCTAACGCGTCCATAGACTAACATGCATACATTAACGTTTAGTGTGCGCTAAATTGATTAGCGCACCTTAGTAGACGAGGGCCTTAGGGGACGATATTTAGCCAACAGTGGGCAACACAGTTAAAGCCTACTGTCGGTGCTGAACCCAGAAATTGAATGCACACCATATCCAGCGATCAGTACTGAATTTTTGGTATCACGTTTGCTGCCAGATTCTCTAAGTGGCGCAGATTCTTTAGGTGCCCAAGCTCAGTAAACCCCCCCCCCAAACGCTGTTTAAACATCGTTTTTAACTGAGTTTCAAAGCACCAGCAGCACCTATAAAATTAGAGCCAGAAATGCGCTTCTGTAGGTGCTTTAGGCTGCCTAACGCCACTGTGGGTGTGGCTAATGCCGGACGTGGTGTTAGGCAGCTTAAAACGCCTATGATGGTGCGATTCACATCAAAGGTAGGTGCCAGAAATGTAGGCCTGGAAAACCCTGGCCTACATTTCTGGTGCCTACCTTTGCCGGAGGCACAATTCTGTACCTGGCGTTGTCGTGTGATTGACACATAATTGGTAGCCACTTCTAAGGCAGCTGCTGACAACGGCGCCGGGTACAGAATCCGGGCCTAAGTTCCTAGTGGTTAAAGGTAGGACTATTGTTTATGCAATCCTATTCAACCACAAAATCCAGTGCTGAATATTGGTGCTAACTGGCTGTATTGCATGATAATAACTGGCTAGCTGCTATCCATTAACTGCTAATATTCAGTGAAGATAACTGGTTTATCACCCACTGAATATTTATCTATAGCAGTGGTCTCAAACTCAAGCCCTTTGCAGGGCCACATTTTGGATTTGTAGGTACTTGGAGGACCTCAGAAAAAATAATGTCTTATTAAATAAATGACAATTTTGCATGAGGTAAAACTCTTTATAGTTTATTAATTTTTCCTTTTGGCTAAGTCTTAATAATAATATTGTAATTTATAGCTAAATTGACATATGATCAAGAAACTGTTTTATTTTACTTTTGTGATTATGATAAACATACCGAGGGCCTCAAAATAGTACCTGGCAGGCCGTATGTGGCTCCCGGGCCGCAAGTTTGAGACCATTGGTCTATAGCTAGTTAAATGCTATTTAAGCAGTTTGTAGCCTTTGCTGATTGGTTAAATAACATTTAATATTGGTTCAAAATCTACGAGCACTATCCTCCCAATCACCAAGAATACCATCTGCATGATGCTAGATATTTTGGGGACTTATTTATTAGATATGATGGAGCATAATTCTGAGAAATATATCCTTGGAAACTGTAAGACTGTTATATTTATTAGTGGAGCAGATTACTGCATGATGCCAGTTATACAGCATAAAGAAACTGATCAGGAGTGGGTTTAACAAGTGCTTCCGATATTTTGGGTTTAGATCTATAGGTGCTTCAGTCTCCTGCAGACTGCTTTAGTTTTCAGGGTGGTCTATGTGTTAGACCTGGAAGTTGGAACCCCTTTATTGATGGGCTGGGGCTTCTGTGTATGTTTATTTTGGTCCTGATGAAGCCCATTTTGGGCTGCTCAACTAGGAGTGAAAGAACAAGTGAGTAAATGGCCAGGAATATCTGAAACTTCCATCTACTTAGTGAAGGAATTATGAAAAGGTAAAATTATGTCCTTACCTGATAATTTTCTTTCCTTTAGTCACAGCATATGAATCCAGAGACTAGTGGGATTACATTCACCAACCAGCAGGGAGAGATAGAGAGCACTGGATGCACATCCTTCTGGCCAATCAGTATAGGTCTTCCCAAAGCAGTTGAAATAAATCATTTAAAAGTAGATCACATAAATCACATCAATCACATTAAACATATGAGACCATAGGACAAGTATGGAACTTCTTCCATCACATGCGCTACCTGAATCATTGATACATCAAAATCGAGACTGCAACTTCAGTCTAAAGGTAAGCCCAAACTGCTCCTGAGTGTGACAAACCCCGCACTAGGGTGGGGCTCTGGATTCATCTGCTGTGACTAAAGGAAAGAAAATTATCAGGTAAGGACATAATTTTACCTTCCTTGTCATTAACAGCAGATGAATCCAGAGACTAGTGGGATGTACAAAAGAGTCCAAACGTAGGGAGGGGAAAAAAAAGTGAACTGAAAAACCTGTCCTGCAGCACATGTCTAAGGAGATACGACACCCAGAGAATACGCATCCTATGAACATACAGAGAGTAAGCCCATATGAGCAGGAGCAATCCTTGCCTAAGCGTACCATGCTGTGGATAATCCCAGCTAGTGTCTCTCCACAAATAGTATGAGTGCAAAGCAATCTGCTAATGCAATCACCAGGTTTCAAATAACCGCCTGTGGAATGCAACCAATATGGCTGGCAATGGTCCTCGGCTGATGGCAAACCTCATGAGCCTCTTCATAAACCAGACCTACTTCCCTCAGAAGGTTCTAGGGTAGCTAGCCTGAACTAGTGACAAATGAAGATTCCCCATCTGACTGAAGCCCTCTCAAGTACCAAGTACCAAGTCCCTAGACCCAGGAAGCCACACTGTTGACCCCAGTCAAGAATAATGCCAGAGGAGAGGCAAGGCATCCCCTTGTAACCAGACACTACTCTGTACCTGGGCCACAAAGTGACAAGTGTCTGTCCCAGTATCCTAAGGAGAAACAGTAACAGCCTCAGACACTGAGGTAGCTTATGCAACCGCCAGTCCATTCCTCCACATGAATGAATCCAGAAGGAGTGGAAAGAATAACTTAGTGCAAAAGCGAGAGGTATCAACTAGCCCGCAATCAGCCTAGCCATAGCTTAACTGCCATCCAGCTGGGACCAAACACGGTACACCAGGCCGCAAGTGAAATGGCTCCCCAGTCAAGGCCAACCCACTGCCCGTGTGGCAGTAACTAGGGTCGGCCTGTTAGCGGTGGCAAAGGCAGCACTGCTAGAAGCAGCGTCCCTACTCCGAGAATAGAAATACTGACAGCGGCAGCGACGTCAGCTGCAACTGCAGTGACCCCCCGATCCGCAGCGGGAGGGAAGGGCCTCGAGTGACCGCCCTTAGGGCCTCCGACCGCCAGCTGCTGCCCGACTTGGCTGCAAGCCCATGGGCGTCTGCTACTACAGCTGAAGCAGCTTCTGCTTCCCTATGTGGGAAAGGAGTAAAAATACTCCCCATACCAATGCCTCCCTGAAGAGAACAGCGACCCCTTGTAACTCCATGCCCATAGCCCAAGTGAACTTATGGAACTGAAGTATCCAAGACCTTCAGGGGGGAGGAGGAAAAGGGGACCTGGGAGCCCAGGTGATGCCCCCACAAGGTAGGCACGGTACAGCTCATATCCTGCAGATCAACTGAGGCCTACTCCTCAGGAATCTTTCTCCACTGCGGCCTGAGCTACAGGAATCGGCCTTCCACTGTGGCCTGAGCCCCAGGAACATTTCTCTCTACTGAGGCCTAAAGCCCCAGGAACATTTCTCTCTACTGAGGCCTAAAGCCCCAGGAACTTGGATAGAAACATTTCACAACTGAGGCCTAAGCCATAGGAACATGTCTCCTTACTGAGGTCTAAGCCAAGTACTCACGTGCTCCTGCACTACCAGAAGGCAAAGGGGGAGGTGTTAGTGCTGTAGCGCACAGTGAACTATGCCAGCACCCGTGGTCGGGCTTTTCTTCTTATGGAAAAGGACCCTCCGACCACATCAGCTTATTCTTCTTCTCTCCACCGGCTGGGAGGGTGGGGAAGGGACCTGGGTGGGCCCAGGTGTTGCCCCTAAAGTTGGCTCAATATGGCCAACATCCCTAGGCTCTACTGAATCCGCAGCAACAGGAGCAAATAGCCTTCCGTCCTCAGGAGCCAAAACCAGGAACCAGAACGACAGCAGCCATTTTTCAGATCTAAGAAACTAGTGCTGGTAGCTGCAGCCAAGCCTGGCTGAAATCCACTGCAGAATCCAGGAGCTGTAAGAAACCCATCCTCAACCTGCTGGAGATAGAGTATACTGATTGGCCAGGAGGATGTGCATCCAAGATATACCCGAGGTCAATTCATTGCTCTCTATCTCCCCCTGCTGGTTGGTGGATGTAATTCCACTAGTCTCTGGATTCATCTGCTGTTGATGACGAGGAATACATCTTTCATTTGGAACCCTTTCTAATTTTATGATTTAAAAAAAAAAAAAAGCTGTATGCTTTTTATGGTGCCGACATTTTACTTTCAAGCTTCCCTTGTGTGTTGTAACACATATAAAATGCATATAAAGACTGCTGAGCATTTATGATTGATTACTAGGTAAATAACAGGCTCCCCTGTCACCCCCCCATTTTAGCTCTATTTTTCCCAGGTTTCTAAGTTCATTTCATATACTGCTCATTGGTGCAGCCATCTGAGCAGTTCACAATCTGATCAGGTGCGCGTAAGTTTTTTCCCTAATCTAACTATGGTACGTGGGGCAATGGAGGGTTAAGTGTCCCGCCTAGGGTCACAAGGAGCAGCACTGGGCTTGAAACCACAATTTTAGGGTGCTGAGGCAGCAACTCTAGTCACTAGGCCACTCTCATGTACCTGTGTCATAAATAGTGTGCACTCTTGAGAAAGAAGACATAGCAACTTGCCAGCAAATAAGGACAGGGCTTCTTAGGACCACCACTTTAAGTGACACGGGAAGTCTTCTGGTGATAGAAACATAGAAACATGATGGCAGATAAAGACCAAATGGCCCATCCAGTCTACTTATCTGCAGTAACCATTATCTCTTCCTCTTTCTAAGACAGGGGTGTCAAAGTCCCTCCTCGAGGGCAGCAATCCAGTCAGGTTTTCAGGATTTCCCCAATGAATATGCATGAGATCTATTTGCATGCACTGCTTTCATTGTATGCTAATAGCTCTCATGCATATTCTTTGGGGGAAATCCTGAAAACCCGACTGGATTGCGGCCCTTGAGAAGGGACTTTGACACCCCTGTTCTAAGAGAACCCACGTGCCTATCTCAGGCTTTCTTGAAATTAGACAGTCTCTGTCTCCACCACTTCTACCGGAAGACTGTTCCATGCATCTACCACCCTTTCTGTAAAAAAGTATTTCCTTAGATTACTCCTGAGCCTTTCACCTCTTAACTTAATCCTATGCCCTCTCATTCCAGAGCTTCCTTTCAAATGAAAGAGACTCGACTCCTTCGCATTTACGCCACATAGATATCTCCCCCTCTGGTCTTTCCTCCAAAGTATGCATTAAAGAAACAGTCCTTAAAATAAAGTACTGTAGTTTAAATAGAAAAGATAGGAGGTTTACACTTACATTCTTCATCCGTCCCACTGTTCCTCTCCACCCCTACATCCAGCATTTCTCCCTCTCATATCTCTCTCTCCCCATGCATCTGTACCTCTCCCACCACCACCACCATGTCCAATATTTATAACTCCCTCCCTATGCCCAACAATTCTCCCTTTCTATTCTCTCCCCACCTGAGCATCTCTTTCCATCCCTCCTTCCTGCCATCCTTTGTCTGAAGTTTGTGCTCCCTCCCTTCCTTCTGTGTCCCAACATGACCCTGCTTCTCCCTTCCTATCCCAATGCACCCCTCTTCCTCCTTCCCTTCCTCTGTGCTGTGTCACAAATTTGTGCCCCCCTCCCTCCCTCCCTCCTGAGGGTGTTTACCTCCTCTGGCTAACTCCCTCCTCCCAGCTGCACTTGTCTTCACAAAGCCGTGAGTAGCAGCTCCTGCACATGGCCTGTAGCTGACCTGGAAGCCTTCCCTCTGGATTTCTACTTAAGTAGCTATACATCCAGTTATGCATATGTTATCACATTCAGATTTTATACTAAAATTGTGGGTAATGTGTATTTCAGTGGGGAAGGGGAAAGCATCTTAAGTTTTGAAATCCAGTGAGTAAAATGTAGCCATAATAATGTGGTTCTTTCTAACATGGTGGACAGACTAGATGGCCATGCAGGTCTCTTTATCTACCATCATGTATTATATTACTGTGTTATCCCTTCCCCTTATCTCTTCTAATCCCGCCCATAGTTCCCTTTGCATGTTACGATCCCACCCCGGCTTACTTTCTTCTTGCCACATCCCTATTTTATTACCCCTCCCCCCCTTCCTGTCAATAAGGCTTGCTTATCTTGACACTTGTTATATCTATCCTGAAACAAGTTCTGTCGCACTTCAAACTTATTCAGAATCACACTCTGTTCTTTTGATAGTTATATACAGATACTCCTATCTCAAATCAGAAGAAACAGCTTTTTCCATCTGGGGTGCAGGTAGCTTCTTATTTTATGGGCACAAAAGGTAATGAAGTTTTGAAACTTTGTCCATTAATATATATATATATTTTTTCTTTTTTGGTCCTTTGAATGGATTATATCACCGAGTTGGCCATTGACTCATGGCAACTTGTACAGTGAGGAATCCACCTGTGATGTTTCACAGCAGCATACAGGAGTGGTTTGCCATTGCTTTCTTCCGTGCAATGTGTGGCTCCACTATGTTGCTGCTGCCCAACATTGTGCCCTTTTTGGTCTTTTATGCGCTGATATATTCTATATTTCTGTGGTCTGTAAGCTCCTCTGATATCTAGTCTAGGAAAGACCGCTGTGAGTAAGAGGGAGTGCATCTAGAAGGGCAAATATCTCCTCTCCTGTCCCCATTCTTCAGAAAAAGCAGAGTATCCAGCAATGGGGAGCCTGCCCTCATAGGTGCTACAGACCAGCTGTAGCTGTTTGACCTTCTCCCTCTCCCCACCACTGCCAAAAAAAACCCATAAATCAAAATCTGAATAGACTCTTATTTTTGAGTCTTAGATTTTGTTTGTAGGAAATATGCAGCCCTGGATTAACTGGTAAGCAAAATAAGCACATGCTTGTGGTGCCCCCTTCCCTTGGTACCCTAGAGTTTTATTTCCCCCTAGCTTATCATTCCTTGATCTTCATTTTAAAGTATTTAAAAGCAAGGAAATAACACTTATCAAGAGACTTCATTATAGAGCGACCGATTATTATTCTGTGGAGTATTTCTTCTCTACTAGTTCCTTGTTTACAAAAGAGCCTAGAAGATTAAAATTCTTTACAACTTTTGTTCTATTGCCCTCAAGCTCAAACTTCATAATTTTCCATGTTCATAATCTTTGTTTTGTTTATGTTCAGTTCTAATCCCATGTTTTGACTTTCAGCTTTAAACTTTCTCGGTAGATAGAAATTATCTTCTTTACTACTGGTGATGAACATTATCATCTGCATAATGCATAATGTTTATATTTTGACCACCAGCTCTAAAACCAACGCTCTCTTCTTCCAAATTTGCTTTTCTAAAAATAGTTTTTCAGTAAAGATTAAACAAATAGGGTGGCAAGATGCATCCTTGCCTAACACCATGTTTTATTGGAAATCAATCCATATTGCCATATTCAGTTCTTACTGCAGATTCTTGGTTTTCATAGAGGCTCTTTATCAGCTGAATTTTGTGTTTTGGTATTTCCATTTGCACTAGAATTCCCAATAGTTTATCATGATCCACACAATCAAAAGCTTTGTTATAATCAATAGAGCAAAAGTATACAGGCTTTTTATATTCTTTACTCTTCTCCAATATCCATATAACATTGACAATAATGTCTCTAGTTCTTGACTTTTTTGGAAGCCAGCCTGAACTTCAGGTAGCTGTTGCTCAACATGTGATTATAACCTTCATTGTATTATTTTCAGTAATATTTTGCTGGCATATGGAATTAGTGCAATTATTCTGTATTTATTACAATCTTTGGCATCACCTTTCTTCGGTATAGGTATAAAAAGTGATCTGACGCAGTTAAGTGAGTGCCATAATAGCACCTATGAGCCTTTAATTCAATTGGAATACCAACGATGCCAGGTGACTTATTTGATAACGCTTTGATTGCTACTGTAACCCCTCTTTTAAAATATCTGGCTCTTCTGCAGTATCATTGTCCATTTCGATTTCCCCAGTGTTTCTCTCATTGCTTTTATTGTATAGATTTTTCCATATATTCTTTCCATCTCTCTTTAATGCTTTCTAGATTGTTCAATATCATTCTATTGGTGTCTTTAAGCATTCCCAATCGAGGATGGAATTTCTGCCTCAAATTCTTAATAACCTGATAAGCTAATCTGCATGGTCAATGCACTCATTTTTCTCAGTGGTCAATTTGGATGTGAAAGTTGTACATTACAGAAGCAAGATAGAAAGAAGATTGAGTCATTTGAATTTTGATGCTGGAGAAGGATTTTACATGTGCAGTGGACTGCCAGAAGAACTAACATCGATTTTGGAAGAGATTGGACCAGCTATGTCTGGAAGCCCACATGATGAAGTTACGACTACAGTATTCCCCCGATATTCACGGGGGTTCCATTCCAGGAACCCCCGCACATATTGAAAAACTGCCGCGAATATTGAAAAACCACGAATATGGTTTTTAGCAGGGGAGATGAGAGGGCAGCCGGAGCGCTGGCGAGTGAAGGAAATCATTCGCGGTATGCTCCGATCACCTCTTCCTGTACTAAAGTCTGGCCTCACCAATCAGGAGCTGCTTTGACACTCGCCGGCGCTCTGGCTGCCTCTCCTGTCTCTCTGGCTGCCCTCTCTTGCTCGGTCATTCGCGGTCGGAAAATACTGCAAATGACCAGGATCGCGGACCGCAAATTCATGGGGGAGCACTATATCTTATTTTGGTCACATTGTGAGAAGCGAGAGATCATTGGGAAAGGACATCATGTTTGGGAAGATTGAAGGAACCTAGGTGAAGAGGGTGACCTGCAACTAGGTGGATGGATATGTTGATGATAACCATGGGAATGACGCTGGAGGACCTTGTCGGATTAGCACTAGACCGACCTCTTTTTGGATCTTTAATTCATCAAGTCGCTAGGACTCGAACCCAAGTCAGTGGCATCTAACATACACATACATCATTCCCTGAACTTCTCCTGTCACTGCTGTCTGCCACACCCAATATCCAACATGAATTTCAATATTTCTCTAATCATTATAAATTAAATATGATATTTTGTTTCATACATGATATTTCTCGGCACTTATTGAGTCTCAATGTCTTTTCAGCAAACAGTGGAAGTAGCCGAGGGGCACCATTGTTGGGTTGTGCTTAGGACGTCAGTTAGACTTAAACTAGCCTTGGAAGTATGTTGGCTAATTAAGTAAAAATCCTGTGCATTGCTTTGACCAGCTGTACATGCTAAATCTGATGTACTGTGTGTTTTGTGCTTTTTTTTCTGTTATGTTTTTTTCTGTAGCTTAGTTACAGTTGGGAAAGAATTGATAGCTCTGTTGGAATAAGTGGTGTTAATTCTAGGTATGAAGTGCAAGGGTCAGCGTTTCTCCCTGGCCCCTACAGGGAGAGGTCATGAGGATCCCAGGGTCTTCCGCACTCTGGCAGGGAGAAACATTCAGATATTTGGCAGAGAAAGAAGCAGGTGACCATTTCTGAACATTTTCCAGATATGTCTTTCCTAATGGTAACACCCTGCTGTGAATATATTATATCTTTTTGAGTGCCAGTGTTCAACCCCTTCACTGAAAGGGATTAAAAGGGATATATTTAGTTGGTGGTTTGATCAGTCTTTGGATATGATATGGAAGTCTGTCTGAGTCAACTCTTTTACACATGAGGGATGTATGTGCATTTATTACTATTGTGATTATGTATACTGCATATATGATGTATTTGCCATTTTCTTGGTATCTGCTTCCAGAGGGTTGTTATCTTCACCTACCAACAGTTGGAGGTAGAAAAAAACTGAATTTTACCGGTAACATACAATATGGGGCTCCCTGGACCAGTATTTTTCTCGATCTTCCAGCAGGTGGTATATTGGAAGATGCACAGGAAAAACAATTATAAGGCCTAGAGTTAAGATAGATGGGATTAGTTGAAGGAAGGGTTATCTTTGTCTAGTTATAAAATTTATGATGTTTGACAAAACTATTCACAAAAGAGGTTTTTTTAGTCTAGGAAAATGTATGATGTGAAGGGCTCATTCTTGTCGGAAGGGATTATGAATTTCATATTTGTGGCATGAATAGATATTTTTGTATTGATTACTGTATTCTTGGCTGTAATGTGGACTACTTTGGGTTCATGTTTGAATTAAAATGGCATAAAATGTAGTGAAAAGCTAGACAGGCTAACTATTTGAAAAATGAAGGTGGATAAAGCCATGAAACTGGATGGGATCAATCCCAGGATATTGAAGGAGCTCAAAGATGTTCTGGCAGGTCCTCTTAAAATATTTGTTTAATAAATCCTTGAAAATGGAAGAGGTTCCATGGGATTGGAGAAATGCAGATGTGGTCCCTCTTCACAAAAGTGGTGACAGAGAAGAAATTGGAAACTACAGGTCAGTAAGCCTCACTTTGGTTATTGGAAAAGTATTGGAAGCGTTGCTGAAGAAATGGATAGTGAACTTCCTGGAATCCAATTGTTACAAGACCTGAGGCAGCATAGTTTTAGCAAAGGTAAATCATGCGAAATAACTTGATTGAGTTCTTTGACTGGGCGACCAGAGAATTAGATCAAAGACATGTGCTAGATATAATTTACTTAGATTTCAGCAAAGCTTTAAACACTGTTCTTCATAGGAGACTCTTGAATAAACTTGACAGGGTAAAGTTAAGACCCAAAGTGGTGAACTGGATTAAAAACTGGTTGATGGAATCCACTCAGATGAAGATAAGGTGAGTACGGTAGTGGAGTGCCTCAAGGATCTGTGCTGGGGCTGATTCTGTTCAATATATTTATGGAGTGATATTGCCAAAAGGTTAGAAGGTAAGGTTTGCCTTCTTGCAGATGATACCAAGATTTGTAACAGAGTGGAAACCATGAAAAAGGATCTGCAAAAGTTAGAAGAATGGTCTAATGTTTGGCAATTAATATTCAGTGCAAAGAAGTGCAGAATGATAGGGCTCACTTAGATTTCTATGTGCCAGGAGGTGAGAGGTTGATAGGCACAAATAAAGACGTAACCAGCAGAAAAAAGGAAGTGTTGATGCCCCTGTACAAAGTCATTGCTGAGACTGTACTTGGAGTATTGTTTTCAGTTGTGGAGGCCGTATCTGGCTAAGGATGTAAAAAGACATGAAGTGGTCCAGAGGAAGGTGACAGCAAAAGGTATGGGGTCTTGCACAAAGAGGCTGCAAGACTTGAATATGTATATCGGAGAGGAGGGACAATGGAGATGTGATATAGACATTGAAATGCTTAAAAGGTATTAATATAGAAACAAATATTTTCCAGAGAAGGGAAAATGGTAAAATTTGAGGACATGAATTGGGGTTGTGGGGTGGTAGACTGAGGAAAAATATCAGGAAATTATTTTTCATGGAGAAGGTGTTTGATGCTTGAATTTCTCTCCTAAGGGAGATGGTGGAGATTAAAACCATGACCAAATTAAAAAAGGTATGGGATGAACACAGGATCTCTAATTAGAAAATGAATAGTATTAGAAAAAAACCAAACAACTAAATGGTTGCATATATGTTTGATGTATCGAGTGGTTCTTATATGGCAACTCTGGCTGTGAAGAACCAAGGCCAGTACTGAGCAGACTTGTATGATCTGTGTCCTGTATATGAAAGCTCAGTTTAGAATGGGCTGGAGAGGGCTTTGACAGAAACTCCAGTAGTTTGGAACATGAGGACAGTGACTTATATGGTGTGTATCCTGCAAATGATAATCTGGTAAAGATAGGCTGCAATGGGCTTCAACAGCAACTCCAGTAGTTGGAACCTTAACAACAGTGCTGAATAGACTTCTATGGTCTGTAGACAATTTAATCATGTGTTGATAACAACTATTGGGCAGACTGGCTGGACCATTCAGGTCTTTTTCTGTCATCATTTATTATGCTTGTTACTTTACATCAGGGGTGCCCAACGCGTCGATCGCGATCGACCAGTAGCTCAGGAAGGCAACTCGAGTCGATCGCACTCGTGTTGCCGTCCTGATCTACGGGCCGATCAGCCTTCCTCTCCAGTGTTCTCCCTAGGGCCTTTTAGCTGGGCGGTCCGCCCAGCTGTCATCTGCCGCTGCTGAACATTAAAACAAAAACAAAAAAAAAACGGCTTGGAGATTTCAGCCCCTAGCGAACTTATGCTCCGGGCTCTAACGTGTGCGTTCCGGCTTCTCTTTTCTTCCCTCCGAAACCGGAAGTTATGTCCGGGGGGGGGGGGGGGGGAGAAGGGAAGCCGGCACGCACATGTTGAGAGCCCTGAAGCAAGTGTTCGCTACAGGCTAATGCGGGAGACAGGTTAGTGAAGCATTTGTTCTTGTTCCTGCCGGGTCCTGCCTACTTTCTGTTTCCGCGAAGGCAGGACCCGGCAGCATTTCCCCCAATAGGTTGATCACGATCTTGGGCTGATCAGCCTTCCTCTTCCCGACGGCAGAATTGACGTCGGGGAGAGGAATGCTGGTTGGCCGAAGCAGGGAGAGCTTGGGGCCTGTTATTGGTGGTGTTTGGGTCCTGGTCCCCGATGGTAATGGCAGTGGCAGTGGCTTGGGGGAGGGCAGGGAGAAAGAAAGAAAAAGGGCAGGCAGGGATACAGAAGGAAAGAAGAGAAACAGAAAAAAATGAAAGGGAGGCAGAGAGAAAGAAAGGGCAGGGAAGAGGAAGGAAAAGTTGGGGGGAAGGAATGAGGTCTGGAGGAGAAGCAGCATACAGGCTAAAAGAAGGGAAGAAAGATTGTATGCACAGTCAGAAGAAGAAAGTGCAACCAGAGACTCATGAAATCACCAGACAAGGTAGGGAAAATGATTTTATTTTAAATTTAGTGATCAAAATGTGTCTGAATTTATATCTGCTGTCTATATTTTACACTAAGGTCCCCTTTTACTAAACCACAATAGAGGTTTTTAGCGCAGGGAGCCTATGAGTGTCGAGAGCAGCACTGGGCATTCAGCGCAGCTCCCTGCGCTAAAAACTGCTATCGTGGTTTAGTAAAAAGGGAGGGGGTATATTTGTCTATTTTTGTATGGTTGTTACTGAGGTGATAGTGCTTAGAGTCATCTGCTTTGACCTCTTTGAAAAACCCTGGAATAGGAATGATGATTAACATTTTCTATGCATACAGTGTGCTTTGTGTTTTTTTTTTTTAATTTTATTGTTGGTAGATCATTTTGACTTGGTCATTTAAAAAGTAGCTCGCAAGCCCAAAAAGTGTGGGCACCCCTGCTTTACATCATAGATTAATCAGTAAGAAACTGAGGGCTCCTTTTACTAAGCTGGGGTAAAAAGTTGCCTTAGCAAACTCTTATAGAAACATGACGGCAGATAAAGGCCGAATGGCCCATCCAGTCTGCCCATCCACAGTATCCACTCTCTCATCCTTACCCCAAGAGACCCCACATGCATGTCCCACCTTATCTTAAATTCAGATACAGTCTTCATCTCCACCATCTCTATTGGGCAACTATTTCAAGCATCTACCACCCTTTCTGTAAAGAAGTATTTACTTAGATTATTCCTGAGCCTTTCGCCTCTTAACTTCATCTTATGTCCTCTTCTTCTGGAGCTTTCATTCCATTGAAAAAGATTTGTCTCCTATACGTTAACACCACAGAGACATTTAAATGTCTCTCGTATCCCCTCTCTCCTGTCTTTCTTCCAGAGACTACATATTAAGGTCTCCAAGTCTGTCTCCATATCGATTTATGACAAAGATGACTAACAAGTTTTATAACAGCCCTCTGGACTGACTCCATCCTATTTATATCTTTTTGAAGGTGCAGTCTCCATAATTGAACACAGTATTCCAAAAGGAGCTTCACCAGAGACCTACAACTGTGTTATCACCTCCCTTTTCCTACTGGCTGTTCTTTTCCTTATGCAACTACAGTATCTTCCTGGCTTTGACCATTGCCTTTTCTGTCTGTTTTGCCACCCTGAGATCATCAGACACAGTCGCCTCCAAATCTCATTCTTTCATACAGAGAAGTACTTTGTCTCCTATACCAGGGGTAGGCAATTCCGGTCCTCGAGAGCCGGAACCAGGTCAGGTTTTCAGGATATCCACAATAAATATGCATGAGATAGATTTGCATCTCAAGAAGGCAGTGCATGCAAATCCATCTCGTATATATTCATTGTGAACATCCTGAAAACCTGACCTGGCTCTGGCTTTCGAGGACCAGAATTGCCTACTCCTATCCTATCCTATACTTTAGCTTATATGGGTCTTTCCCACATACTAAGACCATAAACACTCACATTTTCTATATTTTTCTGTTAATGACTGTATACTAATGTTGCTATTAGCGTAGATCAAAAAAACGTAATTCAAAATTTAAACCTCAATAGGTATATCCTTAAATATCTAGCATTGTCAAAAAGTTAAGATCTAAAGCAGATAATTCTATAGTTAGATCATTTGTGGCAAGGAGGTAAGACCTCAGACCATATGTCCGTGTTACATGCCAGCCTGATAAGAATAATAATAACTTTATTTTTCTATACCGCCATAATCAGACGACTTCTAGGCGACCGTTCTCCCAGGGAAGCTCAGAATGGTTTACATGGGTATATTCGGGTACTCAAGCATTTTTCCCTGTCCCAACGGGTAATGTACATGTGGCAATGGGGGGATTAAGTGACTTGCCCAGGGTCGCAAGGAGCAGTGTTGGTTTGAACCCACAACCTCAGGGTGTTGAGGCTGTAGCTTTAACCACTGTGCCACTCTAGAAATCAAAATATGGTAAAAGTGAGCCAAGTATAGGACAATCAAGCCATTGTGACATCACTGATGAGGTTAGTTCATAGGCATTGATGGAATGAGACATTATGATGATGTCAATACCAGCTCTGGTTATCAGAGGCTGAAACTTTTCACACAATTCAATTTTCTATACTGTTCTCCCAGGGGAGCTCAGAATAATTTACATGAATTTATTCAGGTACTCAAGCATTTGTTTCTTCTGTCCCGGTGAGCTCACAATCTATCTAATGTAGCTGGGGCAATGGGGGGGGGGGATTAAGTGACTTGCCTAGGGTCACAAGGAGCAGCGTGGGTTTGAACCTACAACCTCGGGGTGCTGAGGCTGTAGCTTTAACCACTGTGCTTAGTGCAGGAATGCCCTGACATTCCCCCCCTTGAAAAATCTATGTAAAAAAAATAATTACAGTGCGATTAGCATGCACATGGCAAAATTAATGTGGAACGCTTAAGCACATCATGCATTAGGCCATTTTTGCTGTTGGAGCGCATTTAAGTCTAATGCAGCTGAATTTGGTCCCAGAAACAAAGTGCATGAAAATTCTGGTAAGGGGAGAGCGACATGGTCCACAGAACACAGTCACTGCCATCATTGTCTGAGTAGTATGGTATAAACTTGAGTCACAGGCCTTGCCTTGTGAAAATCATAATTTGCATCTGAGATGACTCTCTTGTGAAAAACAGATCTAATTTGTCTTTTCTCTTCTGCCGCTTGAAGATTGCAAAACCATTCTTTTGCGTTATCAGAGGGCATGCTGTACTAAAGCCACAAAAGGATTTGTAAGAGTGTTTTCCGGTGCATGGTGCCAGGTCTTGGTATTGCTCTGTCCCAGTGTTTTAGGTGTGGATTAGCTTCATAAGTCAATCAACAGTGGGTGTTTTTATAGCAACTGATTGTTTGGCCTTTGTAAGGGCTTTAAAGGGGAAGGGAAAAGATTTTGGATTTCGCTCGCATCTTTTTTTTTTTCCCAATTATTTTTCAAGGTGAGTTATTTTCAGGTGCAGTATGAATTTTCCTGTTCTGCAAGGACTTTGTTTGTATCTGAAGCAATGGAGGATTAAGTGGAGATCACCAGGAGCAGCAGTGCGAGTTGCACCCTGGCTTTACACTTCTCCTGAACTCGGAACCTGAAGTTTGTTTTCACTGAAAGGGCGGAAGTGAGGGTAGTGTTTATTTATGGCGCTACTTACCTGTCTGCTGCTTGCCTCTCTACATGTGCTGTAGGGATTTTGGCTTTTGCTGCCAGCAATACATGAGGTCCTGGGGACAAGAAGCGATCACGTGTGGCATGTGTGTGACTGTAGCAGAAGTAGGTTTGAAATCTCCCCTGCCCCTATGACGAAGCTTGAGCACCTGAAGGCACAGCCATCTCTCGGGTGGAATGTCAGGTCATTCTGATGTTTGGAGGAGGTGCTCCCTATTCCTTTTTAAAAAACATGTGATAGGTTTAAGCTTGGCATTTTGTGAATGATTTAGAGAGTTGGGCGATTACTAGTAAATGTGTGCCTGTGCATTTTCCCTACTAAGAGCCGAGGGAAGATTTTGTAGCTGGAATTTACAGAGTGGAGAAATTGGGACTGCTGTGAATGAAACGGTATTTTCTTTAAACTCTTAATGCTCTAGTTATTATCTTATTTGTTTATCGGAGCCCTTGATTTGGGTGCCTGCAGTCATTTAGAAGTTTTATTTTTATTTTACATGTGATTGGTTGATAGTTTTATTCTGGGTTCTGCTTATTTTATTAATGGATTCTTTTTTTTTTTTTTTTTTTTTTTGGGGGGGGTTGTATCTTTTTGACTTGTGAATGTGTTTTTGTTTTGAATTGTTACTCCACCTTGAGCATTTTTGTTAGCAGAACATTGGCAAAAATCGAATGAAATAAATGTCCATGTTGTACACATAGGGCTGTTTGAAACAGTGGAGAATTGAGGGGTGACGGCTGGGCTTGGGGGGTAATATATGATATAACATAGCAGATTTCTAGACCACATAGCCATAAGTTCAATGCGGTTAACAAAAGATTATGCTATAAAAAAAAATGCAGGAATAATATAATATACAGAAATCTAAATGATCAGAAATTTAGAAAAAAGAAAAATTTTCAACGTTTTTCTAAAATGTTTATAAGACGTGGATCTAATTTAATAATGGATGGAAATCTTTATCATAGTAAGCTGCATGGTAGGAAAGACAATGCCCATGATGTTTCTTACTTTTACAGCCCTTGGTTGAAGGGAACGTAAATAGGGCATGAGTTGGTTTGAGAGGCTGTGTTGTGTACCTGTAAGCCCAAAAGGAAGAGGTTGTGAAAGAGTAAAAGGTCAAGGGTCATGGAGCTGATATACAACCTTTCTGTGGTACAGCCAGAGAGTGGTTTGCATCTAAGTGGAAATCTGTGCCTGGGAATTTTGAGATTATGCAATAATATTTTGTAGTTTAGAAAATTGTTGAAAACTTACTAGATCTGGCATTTTGCTAAAAAGAACCACCACATATTGAGAAAGCATCTTGTTTTTTGCTACTATTTTTATGGTGCAATGAGAATGTAATTTTAGAAGTTTTTAAATAAGAACATAAGAAATTGCCTCCGCTGGGTCAGACCAGAGGTCCATCGTGCCCAGCAGTCCGCACCTGCGGCGGCCCATCAGGTCCATGACCTGTCAGTGGTCCCTGAACTCATCCTATAACCTATCACTACTTCTATCTGTACCCCTAAATCCCCTTCTCCTTCAGGAATTTATCTAAACTCACTTTGAATCCCTGTATTGTGTTCTGTTCAATCTGTTTACTTTAATGTGATTACGTATGTTTTTACGTATGTGATTATGTAATTTTATGAGCCGCCTAGGTTTTAGACACATAAATATTTTAAATAAATAATAATATTAGGGGCTCCTTTTACAAAGCCGCGCTAGGGCCTTAATGCTTGGAATAGCACGTGCTAAATTGCCGCGTGTCCTAGCCGCTACCGCCTCCTTTTGAGCAGGTGGTAGATTTTCGGCTAGCACGCACTAATCCGGTGCATGCGGTAAAACTGCTAGCACGACTTTGTAAAAGGAGCCTTAGAATTTATTTACTACCTTTTTGAAGGAATTCACTCGGTTCAATGTACAGCAAGAATAAGTCAAACATATGTAATAGAAAATTACAGCAGTAAATATTCAAATTACAATACAAAGTATGGCATTGTATGTCACATTACAATGAGAGAATGACACGGTGGCTGTTAACTCGCGGGTAACCCGCCGAAACAGTGGAAGAAAAAGTCATCGTTGCTGTGGGTATAGGGACAAGGCCATTTGCCCGTGGAGTGATGAATGGCTTTGTCTCCGCAGTTATGGGAGAGAACTTGCGTGGTCATCGATCGGGTATCTTCCTCCCTCCCTTCCTTCCGCTCCCCTTACCGATGTGATTTTTTTGGAGTTTGTTCGTCCCCCAGCTGTCCGAGCCGGATTTCATCACGTCACATGTGGCTGCCGAAACTTCTTCTCTGATGCAACCAGAAACAGGAAGTTGTGTCAGAGGAAAAGTGTCGGCAGCCACACGCACCTTGATGAAACGAGCTCGGGCAACTGGGAGACAAAACCCCCTCCAGAAAATCACCTCGGTAAGGTGAGGGGAAAGGAGATGCCCAGACGGCGGCAATTGGGAGGGAGGGAGACTGCTAGATCCCCACATGCGCTGAAGCGAAGTGGTGAGAGGGGGGGAGTGAGAGGAACAGATGCTGAAGGGAAATGGGCAAGAGAGAGATGCCAGACTATGGGGGGAATGGAGGGAAGAAGATGGGTGCCAGACTAATGAAGGGGGGGGAGGGAAAGGCACAGTAACAGGGCATATGGAAGAGGCAGAGAGAAGGCAGACAATGGATCATGGAAGGAATTGAATGAAGAGAAGATGAGGAAAGCAGAAACCAGACAACAAAGGTAGAAAAAATATTTCTATTTCTATTTCTTTTTTTTTTGCTTTAGGATAAAGTAGTATATTAGTTGTTGATAAACATTTATTAACAAAGCCCTGCCAGCTGAACATCTCTTTCTCTAGTTCAGCAGCCAGAACTTTGATTTATAAAATGACAAACAGAATATTGTTTCTTTTTATACTTTAATAAAATAAGTTCAGTATAAAACTACTCGAGGCTTGTGTGGATGGGAATCAAGTGGTATGTGGGGACAGGACGGTGACAGATCTCGTGGGACGGGGCGGAGACGGGGACAATTTTTTTCCCTGTGTCATTCTCTAATTACAGTGTCAACTCAGACATAATAAAACATTATAATAGTCAACTAGGTTGTAAGCAAAGATGGAACATATAGATAAGATAGAGTAACAGGAATAAGAAAATAAGGGGATTAATTTTAAAGAAAGTTGCACAGGATGGCAGAATGGTGTTTGAAAATTCTCAAGTAAGTAGAAGTGGACACTGGCATAGCCAGAGTGGTGGCACCTCTTCCCTTTTCTCCGCTCCTTCCCTTCTCTCGTACCTCTTTAATCTCTCCAGCATGAGCAGCATTTCCAGCTTTCCTTTGCTCTCCCTCTGACATCACTTCTCGTCCCACAGTCAGGAAATGACATTGGAAGGAGAGCCGAGAACGGCGCAAGCAGCAGGTTGGAGCTGCTGCTAGCACAGAGCTAGAGGTATGAGGGAAAAGAAAAGTGTGTTTGTGGCGGAGGAAGGGTGGGAAGGAGCAGGGTTTGGGAGAGGAGAAGAGGTGCTGATGCCTCCACCAAGACAGTGTCTGAGATGGTCTGCCCTCCCCCCCACACATTCTCTTACTACACCACTGGAAGTGGATAAATGTTTCCTGCTGTAATATGTGCAGCCAATGTTGCTCCTTGTGTATGTGTGACTAGCAAGTTAGTTACTTCTTCCATTAAAGGCCTGGTTGAAGAGCCAAGCTTTCACCGGCTTCCTGAAGGTAGAGGTAGTCTTGTGTTAAGCAAAGTCTTTGCATTCCGTAGTATGGGACCTACTCCGGGGTAGGCTTGCTGGCGGATATCACATTATGTAATGCCATTCAGAGAGGGTGTGGTTAGGAATACTCCTTGGGAGGTCTTTGGTGATCTTGGAGGTGTTTAGAGGGAGATCCTGTTCAAATATTCTGGGCCATTTCATTTGAGGGTTTTAAAAATCAGACAAAAGAGTTAAATTTGGTCCTGTGTTATACTGGTAACCATTGAAGGTTTTGCAAAAATATTTTTATGTGGTCACATCAATTACAACCAGTCTTGCTGTAGCATTCTGAATCAATTGGAGCTGGTGCAGATCCTTTGCACTCAGACCAGAGTAGAGTGCATTACAGTAATCCCATCTTGATGTTATCATGGCATGTACAACTGAGACAAGACTTGCCTTTTTAATGGAAGGAGAGAGTCACCGTATTTGTCGCAAATGATAAACAGCTCTTGAAGGTTGCTTGGATTTGAGGATCAGAGTAAGTGTTGAATCTAGCTGTATTCTATGATCTCTGACTTATGATTTGAGGGGAATTTGTATTTCCCAAAAGAGATTTTGATGTCTGGTATGTGCCCACTTGTGTTAATAATAATAATAATAACTTTATTTTGTATACCGCAGTACCACAAACAGTTCAGAGCGGTTTACAGTGTAAGAGACTGTACATTTACAGCGAAGATACAATGAGGACTGTACATATTCAGTAAAGGTGTTTATACAGCGAAGAACAATGCAGATTTACCATGCAGGAGACTGTACATATACAGCAGAGATATTTATATAGTGGAAAAGTTAGGGACTCATAGAAGCTCAGTTTTACCTGAAGTTGGGCAAAGTTTGTTGCTTTTAGCCCATTCTTGGAATTGATATTATACAGGTAGTCAGTTTATTCATTGGCTCCTTGCCCGCTTCTGCACACAGTTCAAACTCCTCTTACTGAACTACAAGTGTATTCACAATTCAGCTCCTCAATATCTCTCCTCTCTTATCTCTCTCTATACTCTGTCCTGGGAACTCCGCTCATCAGGCAAGTCTTTCTTGTCTGTACCCTTCTCCTCTACTTCAAACTCCTGACTCCCATTCCTTCTGTCTTGCTGCGCCGTATGCCTGGAACAACTTGCCTGACTCGATATTTCAGGTTCCGTCTCTGGCAGTACTCAAATCCAGGCTGAAAGCCCACTTTTTCAAAGCTGCTTTAAAATCCTAACCCTATCAACTTGTAAACCATTATATTTTGTTTGCCATTCCCTCTGTAGCCCTCTACCTCTTAATCGCTTTGTATTCCCCTACATGAGCAATATATATTGATTCACCATTTTTGTCCAATGTGAGTGTCATAATTAGATTGTAAGCTCTTTGAGCAGGGTCTGTCTCTTGCATGTTTAATGTACAGTTCTCCTTGCGTCTGGTAGCGCTATAGAAATAATAATTAGTAGTAGTTGTAGTTCAGGGCTGTGGATAAATGGGGTTCATTAGGTATGAGTAGCTGCACATCATCCGCATAGATGTAGAACCGAGTGTCCATTGAATGAATCAGCTTGGCTAGTGGCTTGAGGTAGATACAGAAGAGAATAGGTCACAGTATCGATCCTTTTGGTAATCCCACAGGTGCCCATGGTGACGATGAGCTACTGCCAAACAGTATGGACTATTATTTGCTCCACTGATATCTGTTTCTGCCAAATACTTTCTCTGTCTCTAAAAGGGTTACAGTCCTCTTGTCAATGTAGTCTTTTAGTGTAGAATTATGTATGTTGTCGTATGTTGTTTTTCTTTTATGTCACTGGAAAGTTCCAGGCTCTTTGAAGGTGGAGAAGGCCCATGAGATGGTTATTTCACTGTGTGTCTTAATACTTTTTGTTTTGGGTGACCTGTCCATGTTAGATTTTCAGAACATGTCAGGGTACGTGTGAGGATTCTGATGATATAGGGTCTAATTTGGGTCTTTGCACATGCGTGAATCGATTCTATTAGTTCTAGCTGAAACTTCTCTTCTGCTCTTTTTCAACTCATTGGTTAGGCTGATCTTTGGCTTTTTTTCTTAATGCCTACATTACTTTACTTTAACAGGGGAAAACTGTTCTAACTTTAACAGGGGAAAACTGTTCTAACGTATCGTAATTTACTATGGAAAAAATTAGTTTGCTTCCTCAATTAATGTGGGTATGCTAATAATTGCTCACCACAAGTGATGTAGTAGTATCCTACACAGAGGCTTACTTTCTTCTGTTCTATTTTCCCTACAGACCATGCAAATGACTCATCCCAGGGGTAGCTCTCCCCTCTTCCTGCAGCCTCAGAGCAGAAGCAGCCACCGATCCACTGGATATGTGCCAGGGAAAATTGTTCCGCTGCGCCCAGCGCCGCTGCCAAAGAACCAGGCATTGGCTAAATTTGCCTCTTCAGGGCAGGAGGCCGATGCCACATTTGCAGTCCCTTCAGAGGAAGAGAGGCGGCAGGCAGAAAACTGCAGGAGGAAACGACACAAAAACACTCTCATTTGCTTTGCCATGTCTAGCCTCTCGTTTTTCATCGTACTCGCAATAGTTTTAGGAATCTCGTCGAAATATGCTCCGGATGGTAAGTTATCTGTCCAGCGTGGACAAAACATTTTGGGATCAAAGGCGATTTAAGCATGTGAGAGCAGGTAGAAGGTGGTGTGGCCTGGTGGTCAGAGTACCAGGGCTAGAGGTAGAGAAGAGCCTGGCAGAGGACGCTGCAGGTAACCTCGGGAAATTACTTTAGCTCTTGGGCCTCTGTTTTCCCCAGGCATAACTAAGTGCAATTCCTTCCTTTCTGGGAATGATTTCATTCTGCAACATGCTGCCTGGATTTTGCCTGAAAAAGCGACTGTTTCTGAAGTATGAAATATGAACTTGTCAAACATGTGGCAGTCTTTGTGGCATAAAAAGTGCTATAGAAATGTAGATTAACTTTATTGTATTAAAAACAGAAATCTCAATGTTTTACTGATTTTATGCTATCTGGAAATATTTTAAGTTTTCGTATTGTTTCACAGAGGGCATTGACTATTCCTTAAAGCAGGGTTACTCTAATGGTGGACTGTGGTCCACGGTCCAGCTTGCAAAGCCTTGCCGGGTATACCGCCGGGGTGCAGTGCTCCAGCTCCCTCTCCTTATGCTCAAGTCAACATTGCTATAGCTCCCCTCTCCCCCCCAAAGGATCCTCTACATTCCACAGTCGATCTTGACCAATGGAGCCTTTTCTCTGCCACACCCGTCTCTCTAATGCAACCTCCTGTGGGTGGATGCGGTAGCGAAAAGGCGCCACTGGTTAGAGAGTCACAGCTTTCAGCATTCTCTCTGTCGTGATCCACTGTGGAGGATCCTTGGACGGGCGAGGGGAGCTGCAGCAACGTTGACCCAGACATGAGCAGAGGGAGCTGGAGCATTGCACACCAGCTACTGTTAGATATTCAGGGGCCCAAAGCAGAGTTGGGGAGAGGGCCCTAAAGCTTGTCTGCAATAGGGCGTGACTAGGAAGGGAAATATGCCTGATCCAAGCTTGGGGGGGGGCATAGAGATATTGACTGGGTGGGGCAGATGGGGAGAGGGGGCAGATGCTGGACCTGGTGGGGGGGAGAGAGAGAGAGAGGACCAGGACCAGTGAGTGGTACAGATGCTAGAATCAACAGAGGGAGGGAGAGAAAAATGGTAAACTACAGATAGGGGAGTGGGAGATTGCAGGAGGAAGAGGAGAGAGGAGCTGGACATGGGACATAGGGACAGGATCACAGAGGAGCAATACTGAACACAAGAGGGGAGATGCTGGTCAAGGTGGATAGAGACACAGAAAAGATGAATGCTGGAAACAGAGAAAGAAAAAATGTCAAAAAGATAGGTGGCTTGAAGAGAGGGAAAAAGTAGAGAAAAGCAGACAAAGCAAAGCTCAGACAACAAAGGTAAGAAAAAATAAATTACAATTTATTATGTCAGTTTTTTGGAAATGTGCATCTTTCCCTTCCCAGTCCCCCATTATCTTGGGAGTGATAGTACTCTACAGGTATAACAGTTGTGCATGCAGTATTTTGCAGCTGAAGTTTCTGAATCTTGGCTCAAATTACATTATGGGGACCCCATTTATTTCTTCCCTTTCCCTATTCTCCTTTTGCAAATTTTATTGTAATTTTTACCTTATTGTTTTTCCCTTTAAATGTAACAGAGTTTGTCTTGTATTGTTTTGTTCCCTTTTTTTTTATTTATTGTAAACCATTTATATTTTAACATTTTTTTTATATTTACAGTATGTTAAATAAATTGAACTTGAAGAGGGATATGAAATTAAAACATTTAAGTATTTCAGCACTGTAAAACTCCTGTTTGCGAAAATGCATTAAGATGTGACACTTAATACACATAAATGCAAAGGTTAGCTCCCAATACCTTTGAAACATTCACAGTAAATGTAGATCTTCTAGTATTTGGGGAAATGCAACCATGTGTTATTAACTATATAGAATACTCTTCACGTCTTTCCCATGTCCTAACATGATAGCTGTTTTAAATCCATGTTAACAGCATACTAATGCAATGCATTAACAGCTAATGAAGTTTAGTAAATTTCTACAAAAATGAACTTGTATTGGTAGAAAATGTTCTGGCACAAGAGCTCATGCTAGGATGCTCCAAGGAAACAGACTCAAGTCAAAAAATGTAGGTAATTGTATTGTATTCCAATGTGTCTTGTATTCCGCTTTTAACCTGGAGGCGGCAAGGTGGCTCACAAACAAGAGTCCTTCACATAAAGTAAATTAACAGATTTTAGAAAAGTTTCCTGTATAATCTTGATCTAGAAGTGTCTCCTTTGCTTTTAAACCTTCACTGGCTTCCGGTTTATCTCAGGATTCACTTTAAATGTGCATGTATTACTTTTAAAATTTTATATGGTATCTTCATCCCTCTTGTCCCTTTATTATGGAATGCTTATAGATTCTCCTATGCAAGAGGCACCCAACAATTCAAACTCTCCCTTCCTCCAGTGAAAGGAATCAAAGGAGTCAAGAATTTCAGTCAATCAAATTTTCTTAACTATGGAATGAACTTCCTCTTATTTTAAGGGGTCCTTTTCAACTTTTTCATAAATCTTTAAAAAAAACTATTTTATTTGCCAAACACTTTGGAAACTAGTCATTAATATTTTCTGATTGTTACTTTTTAAAGTATTTTTTTTAGTTACTGCTAACCGAGTCGAGCTCCTTTCTGGCTGAAGACCTGGTATACAAAGCTAAGTTTTAGTTTAGTTTAGAAGTAGTTTAAAAAAAAACAAAAAACCAAACACCTTCCTGAAAAAGTAATATATTGAAATCTGATGAATATACTGTAGATTGGTATATTATTCCAGTTTTTAGCCCTTATTAAGTAAAAGTATGTTCCCAAACATTTTAATAATATACCCCCCTTTTACTAAACTGTGATAATATTTTTAGTGCAGGGAGCTGCGCTGAATGCTGCTCCCAACGCTCATAGGAGCTCTGAGAGTCGGGAGCAACGTGGAGTATTCAGCGTGGCTCGCTAAAAACAGCTATTGCAGTTTAGTAAAAGGGAGGGGGATAATTACAGAAGGAAATTTTAAGTCCTACATGAGCGCTTCTTCATGTAGGTCTATTTATGGGAAATAATATAAGTTGTATAATGTTGGCCAAATCCAAACCATTAAAAATTATTGTAAACTTTGCAAGCTACCTTAAGAATAAGATGCAAGTCCACTTTGAGCCAATGTAACTTATTTAAAAGTGGAGTAACTCCACTAAATTTCCCCAAAGAAAAGATTAGCTGAGCAGATGTATCTTGTAGCAACTATAATTTAATTTTCTATGTGATTTTAATGGAAATCAGCAGTACAGGGAAGAGAGGGGAGCTTAAAGCCTGAACAAGAATTCTAAAGCTCTTCAGACCAAACCAAAGTAATTTGGCTTTATTTTTATTCAGTTTAAGAAAATTGGCTTGTGTCCAATCAATTACCATAGCAACATATCGCTGTGCATATGAGATGGCCTCGTCAAACGTATTAGGTTCTGGACAAAGAATAAAAATATTATCCCAGGACAAGCAGGCATGATATTCTCACATGTGGGTGACGTCATCTACGGAGCCCCGATGCGGAAGCATTTTCAAGCAAACTTGATTGAAGATTTAAGTTTGCTCTGCTTCTCCACGCATGCGTGCCTTCCTGCTCCACTAGGGGGTGCATCCCCTCGTGGTCTCCAGTTCAAAATTTTCCGCGAGCCTAGAAGACGTGTTTTTCAGGCTCTGCCCCAACTGCCTTCTAGCACCGCGATTTTTTCTTGTTTTTTCACGATTAAGTCGCTGTGCGCGAATTCCTTACCTTTTTACTTGATTCCTGCTTCGTTTTCAACGACCCGGAGGCTTCCGGGTCCCCGTGGCCGCGTGGCTAATCGAGCCGCGGCTACTTTCGATTTAATGTCCCGGCCTTTGACCGGCTTTAAAAAGTGCACCCGGTGCGAGCGGCTTCTTTCTCTCACAGACCCGCACCGCCGGTGCATCCTTTGTCTGGGGGCGACTCATCCAACCGACTCCTGCCCCCAGTGCGCTATTTTCCAAAACCGGGCCCTCCGCCGAAGAAAAGCCCGCATGGCGGATCTCTTCACCCCGGACCAACCCTCCACCTCGGCCTCGAGGTCGGCCCTGGCCTCGACCTCGGCCCCGGAAACCTCGGCATCGCCTCGAGACTCGACCCCGAAGTCCTCGGGACAACAGAAAGCCTCGGCTCCGGGTAAGTCCCCTCTTCCCTCTTCAGGTTCTGTAACAGCGAAGAAGCCAGCCTCGGGGACAACGGCGACGCATGGCGGAAGCCCCATGCTTACAGCCCCGTCTAAGCCCTCCAAGCCTTCGGGCCGTGCCTCCACCACACGGGAATACTCTGATACGAGGTCGCCCCCCGGTGGAGCGCACAGAGGCAGGGGACATGCCTTCGATGCTGTCCGTGCCCGTCTTCCAGGACCTACTCCGAGCGATGATCACATCGGAGCTGTCCGCTGCAATGGCCCAGTTTCAATCGGCCTCGACCTCGAATGTGCCAGACCAACCTGAGCCTCACACCGATCAACCTCGAGGAAAGGTGCGCAATCCTCGCCGCATCCCATCCTCCTCGGACTCCTCGCCGAGACGCCCGAGACGTTCCCCCTCTGCGGACCGCCGAGGGGCAAAACGTCGGGCTAGAACAACAGAAACCTCGAACCGCCGTACCTCCAAGAAGGCCCGAGGTTCACCAACCCTACGAGGCCGTTCTCCCACACCTCGTACAGGACCACTAAGGGTGGCTGAGTTATCACTCTCCAACCCGCGTATCCTCCGAACTCCCCCTCGGACGCATTCTCCGAGGGAGTCCGGATCGAGGTCACCAATCCGACATCGATCGGTACCCCTAACCCCGGCATCGTCTCCGAGGGGCTCCTCGAGACGCCGAAGATCGACAACCCCGGAACACTCTCACAGTGCTTCCCCAACCTCGGAGCATGGATCAGAGCATGAACCTCGATACTCGAGGGAAGCCTCCTTATCCTTCTCCACCCGACGAAGGTCTCGTTCCCTGACCCCGCACGGGGCTCCGGGGACATCTCGCCCATCCTTCACTCGCTTTGTCCAAGACATGGGCCACGCATTGGACTTAGATCTCCAGTCCGACTCCAGATACTCTAAGGAGTACCTGGCGGAGCTGGATATGCCATCACTGCCCAGAGAGTCCCTTCGCTTACCACCTAACCCGGTACTCCAACAGGCCTTCTTCAGGAACCTGGAGACCCCCTACATGGTCACGGCCGTACCCTCCAAAATGGAGGCCAAGTACCGCACAGTACCTTATCCGGGATTCGAGCAACCACAGCTCTCCCACCAATCGCTGCTAGTGGAATCCTCCTTGAAAAAGGCTCACCCGTCCCGGGTCTCAGCAGCGGTACCCCCAGGCCGGGAAGGCCGAACCCTGGACAAGTTCGGCAGGAGACTATACCAAAACGCAATGATGGCCTCTAGGGTGCAAAGCTACACTTTCACCTTCACATCATACCTCAAACACCTCATTGGACTATTGAGAGCCTTTGAGACTGACCTACCAGCCTCCCGGCAGGAAACGTTCGGCCTGCTTTTAGAGTCCCTCTCCAACCTGCGCCTTCATCTATTCCACGCGGCCTACGATGGCTTCGAACTCTCCTCCAGAGAAGCAGCCTTCGCTATCGCCATGCGCCGACTAGCTTGGCTGCGCCTGGTCGACATGGACCCTAACTTACAGGACCGGTTAGCTAACCTCCCCTGCGTGGGAAAGGAATTGTTCGAAGACACTATCGAGGCGGCAACAAAACGCCTCTCCGAACATGAACGCTCATTTGCCTCCCTTGTCCGGCAAAAGCCCAAACCGCCAGCGCCCAGGCCATACAGGGCCCCTCCGCGCCGCTACCCACAAAAGTCCACCCCTGCCTTCTCGCGGCCCCCACCCAGACGTCCGCAAGCCCATCACAGGGCCATGCCCAAGTCCCAACCGCCCGCGACCACCAAACCATCCCCGTCCTTTTGACGGGACACGCGGAAGGGGGCGGGCCCCCTCCGCCATAGTCCCAGGCCGCCTTCCCATCGGAGGTCGACTCAAAGCCTTTTACCCTCGCTGGGAACAACTCACGACGGACGCATGGGTCCTTGGCGTGATCTCATCAGGGTACTCTCTCAACTTTCGGGCCATTCCCCCGGACAACCCCCCAAGGAATTGCCCTCCCAACAGGACTCAGCTACCTCTACTCCTCTCCGAAGCTCGAGACCTGCTTCGCCTGAGAGCAGTGGAGAAGGTCCCCCCCGACCAACGGGGGAAGGGCTTCTACTCCCGTTACTTTCTGGTACCGAAAAAAACGGGAGACCTACGCCCAATACTAGACTTGAGACGCCTCAACAAATTCCTGGTACGGGAAAAGTTTCGGATGCTCTCACTACCAACACTCTACCCCCTGATCGACGAGGGCGACTGGCTCTGCTCCCTCGATCTCAAGGAGGCGTACACACATGTCCCAGTGCACCCCGCTCACCGCAAGTTTTTGCGTTTCCAAGTAGGGGACTGGCACCTACAATACCGAGTCCTCCCCTTCGGACTAGCATCATCACCTCGAGTCTTCACCAAGTGCCTCGTGGTGGTAGCAGCAACCTTACGCTCCCAGGGCCTCCAGGTATTCCCCTACCTGGACGACTGGCTAATCAAAGCCCCGTCCAAAGAAGGGGCTATCTCAGCGACCCAACAGACTATTACCTATCTACAAAGTCTGGGGTTCGAAATAAACTTCCCAAAATCTCAACTACGCCCCTCACAATCCCTACAGTTCATCGGGGCCACGCTGGACACGGTTCGCCTCCGTTCCTTCCTCCCCCCTCCGCGCCTGGAGGCGTTAGTAAGTCTGAGCCGAAGGATCTCTCGGCTGACCTCAGTATCAGCCCGACAGATGATGACCCTTCTGGGCCACATGGCCTCCACCGTCCATGTCACACCCTTCGCCCGCCTCCATCTGAGAATCCCTCAATGGACCCTGGCGTCGCAATGGCGTCAAGACCGGGACCCGATCGGCCACTCCGTGACAGTGACTCCTTCATTGCAACGATCGCTCCGCTGGTGGGCCGACTCTTCAAATCTTTCCAAAGGTTTGCTCTTCCTCACCCCACCCCACAGCAAGGTACTCACCACGGACTCGTCGGAGTACGCTTGGGGAGCCCATCTGGACGGCCTGCGCACCCAAGGAATGTGGTCAGCACAAGACCGCCGTTGCCACATCAACGTGCTAGAACTTCGGGCCATCTACCTCGCAGCAGTAGCCTTCCAACATCTGCTCCGCGACCGAGTGGTTCTCATCCGAACCGACAATCAAGTAGCGATGTACTACGTAAACAAACAAGGGGGCACAGGATCTTGGCCCCTTTGCCGGGAAGCCCTGCGCCTCTGGAAATGGGCAATCTCCAACAACACCTTCCTTCGGGCGGTGTACATACAAGGAGAACAAAACTGCCTGGCGGACAGACTCAGCCGCCTCCTCCAGCCACACGAGTGGTCACTACACTCTCAGGCCCTACGAGGAGTGTTCGAACGGTGGGGGACGCCTCAAATAGACCTGTTCGCGTCCCCTCACAATCACAAGCTGCCTCTCTTCTGCTCCCGGATATACTCCCCGGACCGGCTCGAGGCCGACGCCTTCCTCCTCGATTTGGAGGGAAGGTTCCTGTACGCGTTTCCGCCGTTCCCTCTGATACTGCGGACGCTTGTCCACCTGAAAACAGTACAAGCCACCCTGATCCTGATTGCCCCTCGCTGGCCACGCCAGCCGTGGTTTTCCCTTCTACTTCAACTCAGTGTCAGAGATCCACTGCCTCTGCCTCTGTTTCCCTCTCTACTGTCACAGGGTCAGGGTTCACTGTTACATCCCAATCTTCAATCTCTTCATCTGAATGCTTGGTTTCTCTCCCCCTGACTGCTCTCCCCGTGTCTCAATCAGTCAAGGAGATATTGGAGGCCTCTAGAAAAACCTCGACGAGAACCTGCTACTCCCAAAAGTGGACCAGATTCTCAACCTGGTGCTCCTCCCACAGCCAGGACCCGGTGTCGGTCCCCGTCCCCCTGGTCCTTGACTATCTACTTCAACTATCTCATTCCGGCCTAAAGACCAACTCCATTCGAGTACACCTCAGTGCGATTGCGGCCTTTCATCAGCCCCTGGAAGGGAAAGCCCTCTCGCTCCATCCCTTAGTCACTCGCTTCATGAAGGGCCTGCTGAACGTCCACCCCCCTCTCAAACCTCCCCCGGTGGTTTGGGACCTTAACGTGGTTCTGGCTCAACTAATGAAACCTCCATTTGAGCCCCTAGACAAATGCCATCCAAAATTCCTCACTTGGAAGGTAATTTTCCTACTTGCACTCACGTCCGCACGGCGGGTTAGTGAGCTACAAGCTCTGGTAGCGGACCCACCCTTCACGGTATTCCATCACGACAAGGTGGTACTCCGCACCCATCCAAAGTTCCTACCTAAAGTAGTGTCTGATTTCCATCTCAATCAGTCCATTGTCTTACCTGTGTTTTTTCCCAAGCCCCACTCTCACCCCGGAGAAGTGGCGCTCCACACTCTTGACTGCAAAAGAGCGTTGGCCTTTTACCTCCAACGCACTCAGCCACACCGGAAAGTCCCACAACTGTTTTTGTCCTTCGACCCAAACCGGTTAGGTCACCCAGTTTCCAAACGCACCTTGTCCAACTGGTTGGCCGATTGCATCTCCTTTTGCTACGCTCAGGCTGGTCTCGCGCTGCATGGTCGAGTAACGGGACACAAAGTCCGAGCGATGGCAGCCTCCGTAGCCTTCCTCAGGTCAACACCTATTGAGGAAATCTGCAAGGCTGCCACATGGTCTTCGGTTCATACCTTCACCTCCCACTACTGTCTGGACGCCCTGTCCAGAAGCGATGGCCGGTTCGGCCAATCGGTGTTGCGAAATCTATTTGCTTAAATTGCCAACTTCCCTCCACCCCTCTTCAGTAAGCTTGGAGGTCACCCACATGTGAGAATATCATGCCTGCTTGTCCTGGGATAAAGCACAGTTACTTACCGTAACAGGTGTTATCCAGGGACAGCAGGCATATATTCTCACAACCCACCCACCTCCCCGAGGTTGGCTTCTTGGCTAGTTAAGTGAACTGGAGACCACGAGGGGATGCACCCCCTAGTGGAGCAGGAAGGCACGCATGCGTGGAGCAGCAGAGCAAACTTAAATCTTCAATCAAGTTTGCTTGAAAATGCTTCCGCATCGGGGCTCCGTAGATGACGTCACCCACATGTGAGAATATATGCCTGCTGTCCCTGGATAACACCTGTTACGGTAAGTAACTGTGCTTTATCTGCATAAGACGGTGAAAAAATAGTCCGTTTGGCTAAGAATTTGCCTAAAGAGCTTAAATAGATGTTAAATAATTGAGGGGAAATCAGAGAGCCCTGAGGCACTCCACAAATAGACGGCCAAGAAGATTCTTCCCCATTTTTTTCCTCACATTTATATTCTTGATTTCTCAAAACTCCAAACCAATCAAGAACCTTATCTGTAAATCCCCATCTCGCCATCAATCTATACCATTGAATGCTGCAGATATTTCAAATTGTAGAACTACTTTCTTATCTAATGCTAAAAATCTCCTTACAGTAGTTCTGTTAGTAATTTTGAGTAAAAGAGTTTGTGCTGTGCATTGGATGAAAGCCATGTTGAGATGAATGTAAAAGTACTTTAAAACCAAATGGAACCCAATAAAGAAAGAATAGCAAAACTCTACACACTGAAAATTATCTTATTTCAGTAAAAAGAGGGCTGCAGATATAGTTGAATAAATCTTAGTGATTATATTCAAAATTGCCTTGGAAAAGAGCACTGTGGAACTAATGATATAACCTTCCTGAATGAGAGCCCTCAGTTTTCACAACTCATTAACCCTTTCAGGACCAAGGGACATATTTGTCCCATAACTTTAAAATCCTATAAATTTTGATTGGGATAGTCTACAGTTCTAAATTTGATATGTACGGATTCCATATGATACTGCCTTTATGTAAACAAACTGGTTCCGACATTCATTCATTAGCGTCGTTGCCAGATTGACGAGAAGATTCACTTGCCACACTGTCCATAAGCCAGAAGTGCGATTTTTTTTAAATAAAAATAATGATATTTCACAAAAAAAATCAATTTTTTGGCATCTGCAAGCCCTTTTTACCATAAAAATGTCATCAAAACCACAAAAATTGGCCTACGATCCTTATGGTCCTGAAAGGGTTAAGGGAAAACCCTTGAACAAGAGTTGTCAATTCTTATTAACCCAATCAGGCAAAATTTCATGAAATATTCCAGGACCTCTCTTGTGCAAAATGTGTGATAAATCAACAGTGCCCTTTCAATAAATCCATAAATATATCTTGGTCTTCATCAATATTGTCAATATCTATCATACGCATCCACCGTCTTAACAAAAACAGATATCCAATTCATAATGAAACTGTGCAAAGTTGAATGTACTTTCCAAAATAAATTAAAAATTAGCATAAAACTGTGTACTTTTCTCTCTGTATCAGAGTACTTGGAATAAATTCAGTATTCCAGTGGCGTGCTGCATTCAGCTCGACAAGAGCTCAGTTTAAGAGAAAACTCCCCCTCTTTCCTTGGGAACTTAAGCACTGCACACTTCCACATTAGGAAAGCAATCTTAGTCTCATCAAGAGTCCTTCATATTAATTTCTGAGAATGGAGTAAACCTATTTCCATAGTCTGTCTGAGGGCACTTCAGTCAGTCGATGGCACTGTCTTGGTAATGGCGAGTACAATAAAAAAGGTATCTTCTTTTGCTCTGTTTTACTTTTTATTCATTACCTTTCAAAGTGGAGTAACTTGGCTACAACCTCATTGTATCCCCCCCCAAATTGGATAAGCACAGGGCATCCTTTGACCAAGGCTAGAAAGGAATAGCCTGGCCTAGCTATCTATTTCTGTTGCTATGTTCTGTGATATTGCATCAGGAATGGGCTGATTAGATAGCCCTGCGGTCTTTGTGTGTCATCATTTTTCTCTCTTGCTGGAACTGACTGGAAGTGCTAGTTCCTGATTTGCAAGTCCAGCATTAGGAATGGCCCGTTCTCTATCAATAGGACCATTGGCATTACTTCTGCCAAAAGGGAAATGTATGTTTACATTCTCAGACTTTGGATTTTTCACTTGTTTGTGTGAAAGTTAGAGGTTTAATGTTAGTGAGGCTGCATTTAGTTAGACCTGTGCTGGAGAATATTTTCTGTAGTCTGCCAACAGCTTCACAGAACACGTCCAGATCCTTAATTGACAGGAATTAGCTTGAGCCACAAGAGCAGTTGACGGAAGCTGGTGACATTTCTTCCTCACGCTTTTGATATTTTTTTTTTTTTTGGTGGGGGGGGGGGGGGAAATAAAATGTTTTGACCTTGGGTACAGCCTTTTATATTCTGCATGTGAGTGTGTGTTGAACAAATGCTGAGAAGTGGCTACAGTTTCCAGTGACTGTGCATATTGCTGACACTAGGAAGCTCCCGCTGGAAGAAGCAGAGGCGGAGAAGGTTAAAGAACACACACTTTTTCTTTTCCCCCCCCCCTCTCATGGAGGAAGACAAATTTGCTTAATGTGCAGGAGACAGGCCCACCGACGCTAGAGCAATGGCAAAAGGCAGCAGTTACACCTGAAGGCCTGCCTTACAAAGAATGTTGAGAGAGGAATTGGGAGTCCAGGTTGGGTCATTCATAATCCCCTGGTAATTTTATGAAAGGCTCTGCTAAATATGGAGCATGTGTAGCTGCTGGCACATCCAGCAGGAGCAGCAATTTTAAAATGCTACACGTAGAGAAAAAGTACATCCTGCGCTCTCCAAGATTCCAAGTTTCTTAAAAATTCTTCCCCTAACTGGGAGGGGCACGAACACAGCTGCTACTTTGAAACCGGCATTGGAAGTGACTGGAGTGGCTGGGGATAGCTCCTACTGCCCACTAAACACCATAAAGCCCTCCAGTAAGACCTGGAAAGAGTCAGGAGGGCTGCCTTTGTTAGGGGGGGAGAGGGCTTAGCTTGTTTAGTAATGTTGGGGTATGACAGACCTGCTAGTCTCCTGCTTTCAGAGCTTTTGTGGGTCATCTCTCCCACTCCCGCAGGTCAGCAGCCGAGTGGCCTTCCTGTCCCAGCAGCAGCAGCAGGAAATGCTTTATAAAACGTCTCCCCATTGCTACTAATCCTGCAGCAGCAGGAGATTACATTTTGAAAAGCGTTGCCCGCTGCTGCTGGTACAGAAAGGCCACTCTTTGTCTCTGGCTGCCAGTCCCAAAATCCCAGGAAGCCACAGCTTCCTTGTAGTACAACACCAAAGAAATACAGTGGTGCCTCGCACAGCGAACGCCTCGCACAGCGAACGCTGCGCACAACGAACTTTATGTCTTGATTCGTACAACGGACTTCGTTTCACACAACGAAGTCCGGGGTTGGTCGAGCCGCGAGGGTAGTCTCCTTCTCCTTACCTGCCCTGTCGCAGCACACAGCCGAACGGAAATCTTCCCGATGTCAGCGCTGACGTCGGAGGGAGGGCTTAAGCAAAGCCCTCCCTTCCTCCGACGTCAGCGCTGACATCAGGAAGACTTCCGTTCGGCTGTGTGCGGCTGCGGCAGGGCAGGTAGGAAGAAGGCAATGGCGAACGAAAGAGGGGGGAGGGGGCGGTCCGCCCCGAAGAATGTGCACAGCTGGTCAGGTCCCCCGATCGACCGACAACAGGCCCGGCCGACAAACCTCCCTGCCCTGTAGCCGCGAATCTAAATTACCTCTTACAGCAGCTTCAATAATCCAGCTGCTGTAAGAAGGTAATTTAGATTCGCGGCTACAGGACAGGGAGATTTGTCCGACCGGGCCTGTTCTGTTGTCGGTCGGGTGCAAAAGCGCCACAAAGGTGGAGGCAGGGAGGGAGGAAAGGTGGAGTGGAGAAGAAAAGACGCTTAAGGGGGGAGAAGGCCGCTGAAAGCACATGTTGGAGCAGGGGATGAGAGGGAGGGAGAGAAGGGGAAATATTGGACAAGGGCAGAAGGGATGCTAAATCATAGGGTGACAGGCAGAGAGAACAACAGGAAAAAGAGTGGAAGCAATCTTGAACCCTGAGGGTGAGGGCAGAGAGAGGTGGTGAGATGATTGATCATGGGGAGAGGGACAAAAGGGAATAGAGATGGGATAGGAAGATAGTGGAAGTAAAAGGACAGGGAGATGTATGTTTTTAGATGTATCTAAATAAAAATAATAACAAAAAATTTATCTTTTTTATGTCATCTTAGCATATTTTATGCTGCAGAACGAATTATTTTTTTTTACATGTATTCCTATGGGAAAACGCGTTTCACATAACGAACGTTTCACATAACAAACTTGCTCCTGGAACCAATTAAGTTCGTTGTGTGAGGCACCACTGTAGATCCATTTCCTCCTATTCTGTGTAATATGTAAAGATCACACATGCCTTGGATGGTATTAAGGGAGAGCAACTACCTCCTGGCCAGAGAGCCCTAAATCTGTTAGAAGCTGAAGTTGGCACAGCCTGGTAGTGGGCTTTGGGGTCCCCTCCCAAATTTCTGCCCTGGGTCCCAGCCATGTCTTAACACCAAATCTGACAGGATACCCACTTCAAATCTGACACATTTTAATCACAAAGTAGAAAATTAAAATGATTTTTTTTCTACCATTTGTTTCAAATCATGGTCCCAGGCTCTGATTTCTGTTTTCCTCGGTCTTCTCTTAAATCACTTGGCAGGATCTCCTGCACATTTGCCACTTCTTCTTTCTCTATGCTTACCATTCATTTTCCATCTTTGTGTACCTATCTTTCCCTTCCCTGTGTCCCCTATACTTCCCTATCTAGCATCTCCCCTGTGTCCATTTTCCTGCATCATCATCACCACTCTGTCCCTATCCCCTCTCCCCCTATGCCAAACATCGTTCCTCTGTGTCACTATGCCCTCCAAGTACAGCATGTTCCTTCGGTGCTCCTATTCTCCCACATGTCTAGCATCTTCCCTGCAGGTCCATATCCCACGCCCATGTCTGGCATTGCCTCTGTGTCCATGTACATTCCTATGCTCCCTTCCATGCCCTTTTCCCTCTGTTTCTATATATCTCCCTGTTTTTCTCTCCCTCTCTCTGCTGTGTGTTCAGTATTTTACAGCCTCTTCCTTCATTGCCTTAGTTTGGCATCTTTCTTCTTGTCTTTCTTCCCTGCAGATCAAGCACTTCTCTCCCTTCCCTTCATGTCCAGCACCCCCCTTCCACATGGATCCCAGCACCTCTCTCCCTTCCCACCCACCTCTCTCCCTTCCCACCCACCAGTCTATCTACCTTATGCAGTCGATCCCACAGGCCTGCTTAAGGCCTTTTTTCTGCTGGGTCTCTGTTTGTGAGGCAACTCCTGTTTTCATGAAATCAGGAAGTTGTACTAGAGAATGACACGGGTATGGGGACAGAGCCTGTGGGCAGGGGCAAACTTTGTCCCTGTGTCATGCTCTAAAAACTTGAGACTAGTCTGGAGAAGCTGCTTTTGGATTTTAATGAATTAATGCTAAATGACATAATTTGTATCTTGTCTGCCATCAGCAGCATCCTTCCATCATGTGCCCAGCTGCTTAAGCATCTTACTGTTACTGCAAACAGATTCATCCATCATTGCTAGCATCAAGGAACATTTCTAACATTTAATAGACACTTATTTTCCTGTTCTCTTCTACACCCATGTCTGACATCCAGTTACCTTCCCAGATGATATAAAAACATAAGCAACTGAATTTTTGGGAAGGTTGTACCAAAGTCAGATTGACATTGAAGGCTTTATTTGTGACTTTATAAACAGTTGTACAGAATATTGTCCCTTGTTATATTTTAATAAAAAGATTTTTAAATATAAAATCATAAGTGTTCGAGGCTTGTGCAAATGAGGACAGAGTTCACGGAGACTGGAATAGAGCTCACGGGGACGGGATGTGGACAGAACCTGCAGGGCAGAGGACAAACTTTGTCCCTGTGAATTCTCTAAAATGCACCACAAGGAGAGAGACCCAGGGGAGAGAAGGCCATGAGCAGGTCTGTTGGATCGGCTGCATAAGGTATGCGGCGGTAGGCGGTCAGAGAGGAGTGAGGATTTGCAGGAGTGATAAATGTGATTTTCCCCTCCCTGTGGGAACAAAGCTTTGTTCCTGTAACTGTAGTAAAGGACCCCCCCCCTCCTGCGGTAATCCATCTCGGTGTCATACTCTGCTATAGACTTATAGAGCAAGCAGGTAGAATTGAGAGAGATTTAATTGTACGCATCCACAGATTGCAGAAGGGGAGTGGATGCACTGTTGTTGCTGTGAGGAAATCTGAGTCTGTCAGATGTTAGATTTGAGCAACCAACCTGCAAGCACAAATAGAAGCTGAGAGATGCTGGACTTCTCAGAATGTCACTGCTGGACCATCAATTAAATCGTATAATAGTTGTCTAAATTTTACACCATCATACCAAAGGCTAGCTGTTCAATATCTCATCTACTTTCTACTTTATCTTCATTATTAATACTTTTCTTTTGCAAATAATTTTTGTATGGACCTTCAGGTAGCAAACGGGCAAACAGAGCCGGTTGCTTAAACTCTGCATCAGTCCAATCTTTATTCATGTTTTGTTTTATTTTTATATAACTTTTTCTTTTTCTTATTGATGTAAAATAAAAGGAACCTCACTTAACTTATAGTGAAATGATCCTGTACTTCTCAGAGAGCACCCCTCAGGTGAATGGTACCAGAATCGGAAGGGAGAAATCGGAATTAGACAACAGTACTTACAAATATCATAGATATATATGTTCCAATGTCACCTGAGTGCCAGTAATCACCAGACAGTGCAGTTTAATATACCGTGTTTCCCTGAAAATAAGACACTGTCTTATACAGTCAAACCGCGGTTTGCGAGTGTTTTGCAAGACGAGCAAAACACTTGAGCAAACTTAACTCGCAAAACGAGTGTTGACTTGATCAACGAGTGTGACCCACCCCCCAAACCCTTACCTCCAGCCGGCAAACAGCACACACCAACCCACGCCAGCACCACCGCCTTGCAATCTGCTCCTGATATTGCTGCCTGGATGTCCCTGGGTGGGGAGAGTTGTGCAAAGGTCCTCCCTCTAGCCCTGATTGGCGGCGGGTAGGCAGGAAAGAAGGCATCTCCGTTCATTCTGCTACTTGTAGAGGCGGTGCTGCCTGATGTCCCTGGGCGGGGAGAGTTGTGGAAAGGTCCTCCCTATTGCCCTGATTGGTGGAGGGCAGGCAGGAAAGAAGGTGTCTCAGTTCCTTCTGCTACTTCGTAGTGGCAGGAAGGAGCTTATGTAGGAAGTGGTAGCAAAAGGGGGTGGAGCTTGACTGAAGAAATGCTGCATTCCGGCGCTGGAACACATGCGCTGAATCAGTGCGGAACGTGGCCTTGAGGTGAGAGACGAGCGATAGCGGAAAACCAGAACGAGATGGGCCAGTGAAGTGGGACCGGAACCTGGAGCAATAACGGGCACTGTGAGGTGATGCTGGAATTTTAACACTCTTGGAGCAGCTGGGGGCTGAGAGGGTGCCTGTACGGAGGAGCAGACCTTGAGGTGAGAGCGGGAGTGCAAGAAAAGGGAAAGATGGTCTGTGGGGATTTAAAGAGAGGGGAGTACATATGCTGGGTTGGGGAGGGGAAAAGAGGGAGAAGTGTTAGACCACAAGAAGACATAGGCCTGTTTTTGCAATGTGGAACGAATCATCCTAGTTTCCATTAATTGCTATTGGGAAACTTGCTTTGATATACGAGCACTTTGGATTACGAGCATGCTTCTGGAACGAATTATGCTCGCAAACCAAGGTACCACTGTATTCATTTTGGGCCCAAAAAAGGTACTGGGTATTATTTTCAGGTAGGCCTTATTTTTTTTTCATGTACAATGATCATCTCTCCCTTCCTCTCCACCACCCCAATTCTTCCTATTTCCTTTCTCTCCCCCACATGTGCAGCATCTTTCCTCCCCTCTCACCCATTCCCTTGTGCAGTATCTTTCTATCCCTCCCTCTCTCCCTGTGCAGCAGAACCCTTGAAGCTTCTATCCCTCCCTTCCTCCCATCCCCTTGTGCAGCATCTTTCTATCCCTCCCATCCCCTCCCACTGACCCTTTCATCTCTCCCTCCTATCCTAACCCTGATCGTGAGCCGAAATACCTGGAAACAAACAACATCATTGGCAGCACAGGCTGCATCGCGGCCTGCCCTTCTCACGTCCGGGCGTTCCTCTGCCGCATCACTGATGATGTCATCAGCAACGTGGCACGGAACAGCCAGGCGTGAGAAGTGCAGGCCATGATGCAGCCTGTGCTGATGACGCTGCCATTTGTTACCAGGTATTTTGGTCTTGCGGTCGGGGTTCAGATGGAAGGGTCAGAGGGGGGCGGGGGAAGCACTGCTGCCGGCGACTAGGACTTATTTTCGGTGGTAGAGCTTATATTAAGACCTACCCCAGAAATCATGGTAGGGTTTATTTTCAGGGCAACACGGCACTAGTAGCAGGGGTGGGGTGAGAACACAAAGGTTGGAGGCCTGAACTTCATGATCAGCTGTCTTGTTAAGATGGGGGGAGTGCCTTAGCTAGATGGCAGGATAGGAGGATCTAGGTAAGAGGTTTTTAATTTTTATTGTGCTAAAGAATTTATTTTGGAGGGGAGAGGGTCTTCCCTTCTGTGCCCTCAAATTCCTTCTCCTAATTTGCAATCTATCCTTAGCTTCAGTGGTCAGTTCTTAAGCTGCATTTTAAGTCCTAACCCTACCAACTTGCAAAACACAAAAATCTGTTTGCCATTTCCTCTGTAGTCCCTTACCTCTCTACCTCTTCATTTTCTCTAATTCCATACCTAAACATACATAGATTCACCATTTATCCTGTATATTTGTTGTACCATATATATTCAAATATAAATCGATACGATTATACACCGCGGTAACCTTTTTTTCCACCCAAAAAGGGAGAGAAAGGTTCACTCTAATATAAACTGGGGGGTAGGAGGGGGGTTTATATTCAAATGCACTGCCTTGCACCCAGCCCTCCTTCCTTTCTTATCCAGCTCTGCACCCAGCCTCCAATGCCCATTCCAGGCCTCCTTTAAGCCCTGGTAGTCCAGCGGTGAGCAGGACAGGAGCGATCCTTCCTGTGTCCTGTCCCAGCCAGCTGTTAACCACCCCACTTTCCTCCCACCTCCTAGACGTGTTTCAGGCCTCCTGCGGGCCTGTCTTAAGTCCTGGTGGTCCCGCAGTGAGCCGGGACAGGAGCGATTCTTCCACATCCTGGCCAACTGTTAACCACCCCGCTTCCCTCCCGCCTCTTGGACTCCTCTACAACATACCTTTTGAACCTTGGTGGTCTAGGAGTGAAGCAGGGCAGGAGCGATTTTTCTTCGCTCTTGCCCCATGCGGAGCCGTAATCAGAAATGGCTGTGCAAGTTCCTGGGACAGTCTCATGAGACCGTGAGAACTCGCATTTTGCAGTTATAGCTTTTCCTGGTCACTGCTGAATCTGGGTAGTTAGCACTGGTCATTTTCTGGAAATAGTGTTGTGCTATCTGGATTACTTTTTTAAAAGCTGTGACAGCCGGCATAAAAAAAAATACTCTACTCTGATTACTGGTATTGAATATTGACCTATACTTTTAAAGGTATAAGATATCTTGGAGAAGGGCAGGGAAGAACATTTTAGAAAAAGCTGAATGACTCAGGGAAGGTTTTCAGGAGAGAACAAGATCACAGACAAGGAGAAAGAGTGGGATAGGCGCAGGGTGATGCAGTAAAGCAAGATGATAACTTAAACCAGTGAAAGGAAGCAGAGAAGAAATGAGACCTGAGAGATACAAAGGAGGAATCCATGGAGTGTGACGAGGAAAAAAAAGAAACCCTAAACATACTTGCTTTGTGTTTATAGAAGGAGTTGTACAACACTTAGAGAAGTTTCAGAAATATGTATGGTAAATGGAGAAACGAAAGCAATAGAAAAAAGGAAGATGAGATTAAGGGCCTGTTTTACAAAGCTGCGCTAGCGGCTGCTGCGCGGTAACGACCCCGAAGCCCATAGAGAGTTAAAGGACTTTGGGGCTGATGCTGTGCGGCTTTGTAAAACAGGCAGTAAGACTATGAGGTTTTTAAAATTTATTTTTAGTGAGAACTCATTCGGCTGAGAGGGTGAGGAGAGGTGGGACAGAAAGGATGATACAAGGAGAGAAAAAGAGATAAGAAAACAGTCTCTTTCTTTCATGTTGCAAAAATGCCTAGAATTTTTCCATCTGCATTGCTACATCACTGATGAAAGGCTTTAGGAACAAATTTGAGGTATATGAAAAATAAAAACTGTGTGAAAGCAATGATCTCTCAGAATTGTGAGCAGGCCTGCTTTTCTTATTTTTTTTTCTAAATCTTTATTAAATTTCCAAACTACTATTGTGCAAACAAACAATTTCAGTATACATAATATTACACGAAATGCACATAAACTTATACACATTAATGCACAACTATCCCCCCCCCCGTCAAATAATCAGAAAAAGTACATACCTCCAGGAAACCTTCCATATATTCCTTGAATGAAATTCCAATGCAAAACCCTCCCCCCTCTCACCCACCCTGGATGTGTATTCTTATTGAGAAAGATTATAATAGTTTATTACATCAACTAGACAGTCTGTCATGCATACAAATCATGTGAATAGTCATTGCGGACATCCTGAAAATCAGAATTCCTTTGATGACCAGTGTTTGAAAGGGTGGCATTTAGATGTAATTTGTATAATAAGATGTCTCTGATAAATGATATAGTAACATGAAGCTTGTAGCTGATAAAAGATTGTTACAGCCTGTGTTCTAAAGACACTTACATGAGATAGTATTAAAGCTATGCCAAGGAGCTGGAGTTGTTACCAGATTCGATGGCAAGCTTCTTGCTTTAACCCTTTCAGGACCAAGGGACATATTTGTCCCATAACTTTAAAATCCTATAAATTTTGATTGGGATAGTCTACAGTTCTAAATTTGATATGTACGGATTCCATAGGATACTGCCTTTATGTAAACAAACTGGTTCCGACATTCATTCATTAGCGTCGTTGCCAGATTGACGAGAAGATTCACTTGCCACACTGTCCATAAGCCAGAAGTGTGATTTTTTTAAAAAAAAATAATGATATTTCACAAAAAAAATCAATTTTTTGGCATCTGCAAGCCCTTTTTACCATAAAAATGTCGTCAAAACCACAAAAATTGGCCTACGATCCTTATGGTCCTGAAAGGGTTAAGTCTATGGTGTAAGAATTTATTAGTAACAAAGCATAGTAGAGTGTTGGCATTTTACATATGAGGAAGGAGCGGGGGTGCTGAACAGTTCTCAGCCCAACCAAGAAGGGAATGATGTGGAGCCATGAAACTTGCAAGTTATTTCACATATTCACCCCTAAATTCAGTATACTTGGCACATTGTATTTGAAGTTTCTGTAACCCTTTCAGAAAAATACTCCAATGTTTAGTCACTGAAATACTCCGATGTCTAGTCACTGAAATACTGCTCCGCTGCTGTAAGCATCTCCTAATCAGTCAAAAACTGTTGCCCTTTCAAACTCTTTTTAAGGTTTGGAAACGGAAAATAGTCAGATGGAGCAAGATCTGGTGAGTAGGATGGATGGTCTATGCACTGAAACCCCCCCAACTGCGTCAAAACTTCCATCGTGTTTCCACCCTTGTGAGCGGGTGCATTGTCTTGCGAAAAGTGAACTTCTTTCCACAGCTTCCCTCTCCATTCTTCTTTCAAAGCCTCCTTTAATTGGCACAGTAGATTACAGCAGTATGCTGCATTAACTGTTTGGCCCCTTGGAAGATAGTCAGTCATTACAATGCCTTCCTGGTCCCAAAACACCGTGACCATTACCTTTCCTGTTGACTTTTAGGTCTTAAATTTCCTTGGCCTTGGAAAACCTGAGTACCGCAATTACATGAACTGTTTTGTCTCGGGTTCATAGTGGTGTAGCCATGTTTCATCAACAGTAACTGCTTGGAGTTCCACACTTTTCTGCTGACATGGTTCAACCAATGATCTGAAACAATGTCAAAACGTAGCATTACGATTCTGCAATTTGGCACTTTGCAAATAAAAATAACATTCTTTTCAGCTAGAGTGGCAACGTAACGCTCGGAATTTAGGAAGTTGTTTGAGCTGAGAACTTTTTAGCACCCCCTTCGTGTTCTAGGTGGGTTGTTAACTTGCATAGGTAGTGTGGTTTAAAGTAGGACCTACGCAAAACTGCTGAGACACAGTGAGCCTGCTTCTTGAGATAGAAGCTTTTGGTTTCTTGTAAAATATTAGATGCTGTTGACTTGCGCTCGAGTGCTGGTGACTTGATGAATATCATCAAGTTTTCTTGGCAGAATACAGAAGTAGATTGCCGGGCCTTTCTTGTGCACAGTTTAAATTTGATATCGCCGTTGTTGCATCAAACATGATCCTCCGCTTTCCAACACTGCCCATCTGCAGCTGCCCAAATGGGTGGGACATTATTAGTCTGATATTTCTACTGAAACCTGTCCACCTTGGGAGGCCTTACTGGTAGTGAAACTACCGACAGCATAGGTTTCGGCTTCTCGGATGGCAACAAGCCCCAGTGGCACGACAAACCCATATACCAGTCTTTTTCTTGTGACTTAACTACAGAAACTAAAGAAACTAAATAATAAATAAATAGCCCAAGTTAAGAAATTTGCGATAGTAGCTCTGCTTATCATGTGACTGGTTGGCAACCAGAGCTGTCTCTGTTCCAACATTTGTATGTTCATTACCTTTAGCAAAATAAGTGTTATTCATGAGCCCTCAGTAAGAAATGAAGCCATCCCAAGTGTAAGCTCCAATTCAGCATACATTAACATCATTTAATTAGCTTAAACTTTACATAAGAACAGACTGCAGGCCCATCAAGCTCGGTATCCTGTTAACAGTGGCCAACCCAGGTCACAAGTACCCAGCAAGATCTCAAGGAGTAAAACAGACTTTATTCTGCATATCCTAGGAATAAGCAATGGATTTCCCCCCAAGTCCATCTTAATAATGGCTTATGGACTTTTGTTTTAGGAACTTATCCAAATCTTGTTTGAAGCAATGAATTCCAGAGTTTAATTTCCCCTTTTCCGTGCAGTGCTTCATATATCTAGTAATGCTATAGGAATAATAAGCAGTACCAGCAATACATATATTAATTTTAGTAAATATTTTTTCACTCCTCTATGTAATTCTGTATAGAGCAAACAAAAACAATACTGCAAGAAAATGTACAGGGCACCGGAATTTATAAAAATAACAAAAGCAAAAATTTTAAATCAAATTGCATAAAGTGCATAAAAAGTATATATCCAAAAAAACTGGTCCAGTCCACAGGAATATTGGTACCAGTTTTAGATATATACTTTTTATGTACTTTATGCAATTTGATTTAAAATTTTTGCTTTTGTTATTTTTATAAATTCCGGTACCCTGTACATTTTCTTGCAGTATCGTTTTTGTTTGCTTTGCCGTCCTTTTGCTGCAAGTCCAGTTGGTTTTTTTGTTTGTTATTCTGTCTAGAGCATTCGGGCACTGGGATGAAGCCTGTTAAGTGCACGTTCTGTAAAGGTAGTTCTATATAAAACTGCCTTCATAGGTGCAAAAATGACTTAATCTAGCATTCTGTCTTCAGGAGCAAGCATTTATGCCTGCCAGAAGGATTTATGCCAGCGGCCAGAGCAGTAACGGCAGTGGTGGAGATCGTGAAGCCGCATGGAATAAGGCTGCCTTCAGTGGCACATTAACCCTTTGCTGCAGCTTGGGCAAACACGTGCATTGAGTCTCCTACCATAATATAAAAACATTTTGTAAATCCCCACAAACTTGAGCATTGTTACGGCAGCAGGCTGGGGAATCATAGAAGCCACTCTCCAATCCCACATCAGCTCCTTCTTATCTCTTGCAAGTCACTTAACTTTCCATTGCTTCAGGTATAAACTTGGGGGGGTCCTTTTACTAAGCTGCGGCAAAAAGTAGCCTTAGCATTCCCTTAAGCAGGTTTTAATGCAGCTCTAAAGATCTATTTTTTGTATTAATGGCCTGTGGGAAATTCCTGGCCCAGTTTTCTAGGAGCCCCCTTGTTCACCTTCACACAAACAGCACCAACACATGAGGAAAGTATAAGGAAAAACTTTTTTCTTTACTTTGCTGAGCCTGTTCACTCACCGGCTCAGGGGAAGCACTTTCTTCATTCAAAATAAACAGCCCTTCTCCAGGCTCACGCATTTATTGGTACAGTTCTTAGAATAATAAGTTAGGTTTACTTCAACCACTCTGCTGTCACTCTCCCCTCATAAGTATTAGTCTTTTTCCAGAACTCTGTATCAGCTTGTGACCTCTCTCTCGGGGACTCCTTTCTCAGGGAACGCTCATGGAGAGTCTGTTTCTTGAGGCTTGTATTGGCCTCTAAATTTGGAAGCCTTCTCTCACTCTGGGACCTCCCTGAATTAATCTTAACCTGGAAAAGATATACTCATGTTTGCCTGGGTCCCACCCCTGTGACTCAGGAGCTCTTCCACCTCTTAGGTAGCCCAGCCCTAAGCTGCTGAGCCCAGTGCATCTTGGGGGTTGTAGTTCTTTCTCTCTACGATTAGTGCCCCCTGCTGCCTGGTGGTATAATATCATTACTGAGGGCAAATCCCTGACTCTTTCACATGGCCATGCGCTAATTTTTCATTAGCACATAGCCTTTGAAAATCTTAATAAGAATAGCCTTACTGGGTCAGACCTATGGTCCATCAAGCCCAATAGCCCGTTCTCATGGTGGCCAATCCAGGTTACTAGTACCTGGCCAAAACCCAAGGTGTATCAATATTCCATGTACCAGTACAGGGCAAGCAGTGGCTTCCTCCATATCTTTCGCAATAACAGACTGAATTTTTCCACTGGGTACTTGACCAAATCTTTCATTGCAATTAACAGCCACCCATTTTGTAAGCGGTAAAGGCTCATGTTCTATTCCTGCTCTAACCAGTTAGCGGGGGGTAATGTAGCTGTGCTAATTAGCACAGGAACACCACCTCTTCATCTCCCCCGTCCCACCCCCAGACATGGTCCCCTCAAAAAAACATTTTTTTTAGCTTGCAACTGGTACATGCACCTTTGGAATTCCACAGGATACCTTAGTATGTCTCACACTACACCATTTTAAGCTACAGTAGGGCTTTCAAGTGATTCAGTGAAGCCCTAGCCCTGCTGGTTGGTTTATTTGGTTAGTTATATTTTTTTAAGTTTATAGCATCTTTCGCTCTCTTCCCTTCCCTCTCCTCCCCTCCCACCACAGGTCCAGCTTCTTTGGCCCTCCCTTCCCCTCCCACCACAGGTCCAGCAACTCTTCTGTCCTACCCCCTCCCCATAGTCCATCTCTCCTACTCTCAAGCATAAGATGAACATTTTCCCTCTTCCTCACCCAGCCCCCTCCGTGGAACCTGATGTTTTTGCCAACAGCATCAGTGATAACACATTGCCTAGGCCAGCCCCGGATTCTTTTTTCTGCCACAACTTTGTTTACGTTTCTTTGGGTGAGATACAGCAGAGTGAAGGATCCAGCTTAGGCAACAGTTATTACTGATGTCATCAAAGACATCAGTTTCCAAGGTAGCAGTATCACCCAAATGACTGCTAAGAGATTGCTGATTTTGTTTTACTTTTCCTATTTTGCATGTAACTTTCCTACTCAAATGTAATATGTATTGTATGTGTAACATGGGAACACGACTTTGCCCAAATTCCGCCCTGGAATGTGTCTTTTCTACTTGTGGGGTAGTTTTTATAAGAGACCTTCTGGGTTTAATTCTGTAAATGGTGCCCAAATTTGAGCGAAAACAAAAAAGAGAAGACAAGGCAACCAAAAAAAAAATGGGGGGGGACCATTCTGATTCCAACACAAGGGTAACATTTATTCTCTGAGCTGGTGGGAGCGATTTTTGTTCTACTGACAATTCTCAGCATAATAGTATGCAAATTATATGCATGCAATTTGTGTGGAGAATCGCTGGTAAAGGAGGGGAGGAACTGTGCCTGGCACTTGTTCAGAAGAGCAGTCAGGAGCAGCACCTCCTGCCTGCCTGCTAGCAAAAATAAATCCCCCCTCCCCCAATGTTGGGGTACTTTTTTTGTTTGTTTAAGAGATCGACAGGAGGAATGCCCGCTCCCCCTCGCCAACCCCCCACTACACCAAGACAAAACCCTGGTGGTAGTGAGTCTATTCTTTATTGCTTGCCTTGGGGTGATCACATTGTTATCCCAAGGCCTCTTTCTTGCTTGGTACCCATCAGTGTTCCCCTCATGTACTGCTTCCTTGCTTTGTACCAAAAGCATGACCATATTTTTATGTTTGCATTGAATCCTAGGTGCCATGCATTTGATCACTTGGGCGCTTAAGTTTCTTCTTGTTGTCTACACTCCCTCAGGTCCCCTCGGATACAGACCTTGGTATTATCTGCATCAAGTCATACTTTTTCTACTAAGAAAAATCAAAACTTGTTAAACAGGGACAAATCCAGATGACCTGAGAATAGAAAAATAATTATTTGAAATGAGTTATAGTTCATGGCTAAATTTCTGGGTAAATGGTCTGGAATGCAGTTCTGTCACTTTTTCCAACTCCAGCACAGCAGGTATGCTTTGTTCCAGTTTTGGAAGCCTGCAGGGAAGAGAAGGGAGGAGATGAACCTGGAGCAAAGCAGGGAAGTACAGAAATTTATTTTCTTTCTGTGTAGACCTACAGAGATCTGGAACTATCCATATTTTCTGGTCAGAAACAGAGACTGCTTCCTAAAATATAGTCGGGGAATACAAAACAGTCGGAATAACTTCGACTTTCTCCCCATTTAAACATTTTAGGAGGGCTAGCTTTCAAGATGCTGTGGCTGAATTTTCATTCTCCCCAAACTTCATATTTATAGAGACAAATCTCAAATTTTGCTAGTGAATATTTCACATTCAAGGATTCCATTGGTGCTTCAGTGGGGAAATGAGAGGGATGACAGGAATATTTAACTCCTGCAGGTTCAAGGAAATCTCAGAATTCTCTAGATTTTTCCTGTCTAGGCTGTGTCGACACTCCTTCTTGAATCAGTGTTGTCTGGATAGCTGAATCCTATCCTCCCTTAAGCTACTTAACTCGTTCAGCCAGGGAAGATAAACCAGTTCATGTGTCTCAATTTTGAAGAGTGTATCAATTGTAAGATGAGTCAGCATAGAAACCAAGAGCTCCAGGGAAGCTGTCACACTCTGTAGAACAGGGATGCCCACACTTTTTGGGCTTGCTAGCTGCTTTTAAAATGACCAAGTCAAAATGATCTACCAACAATAAAATAAAAACAAAAACCACAGAGCACACTGAAAGTCAGAGAAAATGTTAATTATCATTCATATTCCAGGGTTTTTTCAAAGAGGTCAAGGCAGATGACTTTAAAATATGCAATGTCACCTCGGTAACAACCATACAAAAATAGACAAATATACCCCCTCCCTTTTTACTAAACTGCGATAGGAATTTGTAGCGCAGGGAACTGCGCTGAATGTCCCGCAGTGCTCTCGATACTCATAGGCTCCCTGCACTAAAAACAGCTATTGTGGTTTAGTAAAAGGGAGCCATAGTGCAAAATATAGACAGCAGATATAAATTCTCAAAACGGACACATTTTGATCACTAAATTGAAAATAAAATCATTTTTCCTACCTTTGTTGTCTGGTGATTTCATGAGTCTCTGGTTGCACTTTCTTCTTCTGACTGTGCATCCAATATTTCTTCCCTTCTTTCAGCCTCCTGTATGCTTCCTCTCCTCCAGACCTTATTCTCTCCCCCAACTTTTTCTTTCTTTCTCCCTGCCCCTTCTTTATTTCTGTCACCCTGCCTCCCTTTCTTTCTTTCTTTCTCTCTTTCTCCATGCCCCCTTTCTTTCTGTCTCCCTGTTCCCCTTCTTTCTTTGTCTCCCTACCCCCTTCTTTCTATCTCCCTGCCTAACCTCTTTCTTTCTTTCTCCCTGCTATCCCCCAAGCCACTAGGTTTGTCGCTGCCATCGGGGAATAGGCCCCCAAGCTACTAGGTTTGCTGCCGCCGCCATCATCGGGGAACAGGCCCCCAAGCCACCGTCGCCCAAAGCTCTCCCTGCAGAAGCATTGCGCTGACCAGCATACCGCTCCCTGACGTCAATTCTGACATCAGAGAGGAAGTTCCGGGCCAGCCAGGCAATGATTGGCTGGCCCAGAACTTCCTCTCCGATGTCAGAATTGACGGGGAGAGAAATGCTGGTTGGTCCGACGCTTCTACAGGGAGAGCTTGGGGGGGGGGGGACGTCGGGGAGAGGAAGGCTCATCGGCCTGGTAGATCGGGACGGCAATACGAGTCTATCATGGAGCCCAGGATGGGCTCCGCGATCGACTCGCGTTGCCTTCTCGATCTACTGGTCGATCGTGTTCAACGTATTGGGCACCCCTGCTGAAGGACATCTAGAGGTTTACAAAGTGGGACTCTGTTCTGAAAGCCCATTAGGGCCAGCTCAACCTTTGGACCAGGTGAGGCTCTGGACCAGGGCACCAGAGATATAGGGTGTTGAAATCCCTGGACCATGAGTTCACCACCAGTCCTTCTCTCTCCAGCCCCTAGTCCAACATTTTTTTTCCTTTCCTTCCCCTGATGCTCTCTAAAACATTACCTTGCTTGCAAGTGGCAACAGCATGCACAGTAGTCTGCTTTCTGCCAGCCCTGGGTTTTCCCTCTGTCACAAACCACCTGCGATTTCCTGTCAGCAGGACAAAGCAGATGGAGGAAACAGCTTGCTGTGCATGCTATTGCTATCAGCAAGTTTAGAAAGCCATGGGGGAAGGAGGAGAGTGAGCAATACCTGACTAGGGACTTAACAGAGAAGGAGAGAAAGCTTAAACTTCGGGTTGATGGCACTACTATCAAAGTTGGCTCAGGGCACCATAATTCTTTGCATTGGCAGTTACAATAAAAAGTCAACGTGAAATTATATGTAATTCTCCAAGCAAGACGCATTGCTTCCATACTAACATCTGAAAACAAACCAGATTCTCGCTAGAGTACTGTTTTTGTGTTCCCTTCATTGACTCCCCATTGAATGGCAAGCCAAATTTAAGATGTAATGCAGTGTGCTTTATTGATTCGGTACACAGTTACTCACCAGGCGTTTAGCAATCAAAAACTTTATACACAATCTTTTTATAAACCATTTACTTGTATTGCTACTAGAGACACTCCAATAATCCCTGTTGGCTGTGCTATTGATGTAACATAGCTGGTTTGGTGGAATACATTGCTGTCCAGCATGTGTCTGGAAATGGCCAGTGTTAAAGTTCTGAAACAAATGTGACCATCTCTGGGAAAAGGCAACTTGGTAGATCCAAAATGTTGAAAATGACAAGATTTTTTTTTCACATCATGGGTCCATTTGCAGTCTGAAAAGTTACATGTTGGAACTTTTCCATAACTTAATTTTTCACATAAAAGGATGGGGGTTTGGACTGTTGTATTAAGTTGTTTGCTCTAAGAATTTATTAAAACTTCATTTTTTTTTATTCTGGGGACTTTAGAAATCATTCAATTTTTTTTTTTCTTTTTTGCACTTTTTGAATATAGCACTGTTAATTTTATCATGCTTGGTCAAACGCCACCTGAGATCCATCAATAACAGGCCTGGGATGCCCTTAGATGTCTAGTACAGCACCCATGCTATACTGAATGGATCAGTGTGTATATATCTTTCACTGACAGGTTTGGGTAACCTGTTGAATCCTGTTCATAATAGGGACTACGATTATTTCACATGAATGAGGAATTCCCAGTAAGTGCTCTTATCTGTCTATAATCAGCCATTCCCAACCTATTCCTCAGGGCAGATCTAGTCCCATTGAGTTTTCATGATACCCACAATGAATATGCATTTTCCCATCTCCCCTCTCCCCTCCCCATGGTCCATCATTTTTCCGCCTCTTCCTCCCCATGGTCCTGCATCATTCCCTCTCTCTTTTTTTTACTTCTTTTTTCTCCCCAGGTCCAACATTTCTCTTACTTTCCACCCTTCCTTCCATGCCAAGGTTCAAGATCTCCCTTTGTGTCTGTCCTCACATCCAGCATTTCTCCCCTTCCCTCCCTGCTATTGCTGGGTCCCTCTAGCTATCCCTTCCCTCTATTTGTGGGTCTATCATTTTTTTCGCCAGTTTGTCCCCCCACTCCAGCCTATCTCAAAACATCTCCAGGGAGCTCCCGTGGTTCATCTTTTTTTTTTTTTTTTCCTTTTCCACATCCCTTTCTGATGCTTCCCTCCTTTCCTCTCACTTTCCCAGTTTACCTTAATGCACATTTCTCTTCAAAATAGAGGAGACTCTGGAATGGCCACTCAATTATTTTTTCTCTCCCTGCATGTGACTATGAGCAATTTCAAATCTTACTGCCTACACTTTCTGCTGCAAAATTAACAAACAGGGAAAGTCTGCAGGGAGGACTGGGTTCTTTAGGTCACAGTGCTGGCAGAGAAATGCTGCAGACGGGATGGAATGGAGCTGTGACATGAACTGGTTTAGGAGACAGGCTGAAAATATCCTACTTAAAAATTGGCTCCCCCTTGACATCTGTGCGAGTTTATTGGAAGGGATAATGGGAGATGAAACAGAAATATGATGGCAGATAAAGAGGCCAAATGGCTCATCCAGCCTGCCCATCCATAGCATCCACTATCCCTAAGAGATCCCACATGTCTATCCCACATTTTCTTGAATTCGGACACGGTCTTTGTCTCCATCACTTCTACCAAGAGACTATTCCATGCATCTACTACCCTTTCTGTAAAAAAGTATTTCCTTAGATGAGATTTGGGTTGCAGCCTCTGGACTTACATGGATTTTAAGTGGCAGATATTAACAGAAGTTTTATTTAATACTTAAGCCAATGATCTGAGCACACTGCAGTCTTTCCCTGGTATACTCTCTTAATTACAGGTTCTCCCCAGAATAATCTATATAAACCATAGATTGAACCCAAGGAAGTTTTCCTCAGATTGTTAATGTCTGGCATTAGCAAGTGAAATCTCAACAAATTCAGCAGCTCCCTGACGGCGCAACAGGGGTTTTCATGCACTGCAGAAGAAAAAACTGATGTCTCTTTGGGTACATGTAACCCCTCATCATGGAGATCATAATCTTTTAAAATCTCTTTCGGAGATGAGAGAAAGAAGGATAAGGGTACTGTTATTGTTGTGGAACATTTCATCTTGTCTTAACTAAAGTAATTTTAAGAATTTCCCTCTTCCTGTTTGATTGTATTACTTGAATCATTGTGCCCTGGCAAATGAATTTAGCAGCACTCTGTATCTCTTGTATTTTCTTTCTGCTTGGACTCATAAGAACATAAGAGCCACTATACTAGGACAGATCACAGGTCTATCAAGCCCAGTATCCTGTTTCCAACAGTGGCCAATCAGATCCCAAAGGGTAAAACATATTTTATCATGCTTATTTTAGGAATACACAGTGGATTTTCCCACATCCATCTTAATAATAGCTTATGGACTTCTCTTTTAGGAAGTTATCCAAACCTTTTTTTAATTCCTGCTAAGCTAACTGCTTTCACCACATTCTCTGGCAACGAATTCCACAGTAATTACACGTTGGATTAAGAAACATTTTCTCCTGTTTGTTTTAAATCTGCTACTTAGCTTCATTACCTGCCCCCTAGTCCTGTATTTTGCTGCTGACCCTGGATTTTTTGCTGTGTTTCAGAAAACTGTCCGGATCAAAACTATTTTCTTACTCACTGGAACCCGGGACATGATGCTGAGAAGAGAGTTGTTATCAAGAAGGGGGATAAGCTTCTTCTAAAGTCAGATGCCACAGTGTACTCTCTTATCATACAAGATGGAGGTATGTTTGATCTTTGTGACATTTTGGATTGAACTGTGTTCATAAAGTAGGAAAAGGAGCCCTGATGAGACCTCCTTTTAGAAGGGGTAAGTTTCAGTCCAGCTTTGGCGAAAAATATAGCTTTGGCACATTGATCTTTTCTGTTTGTTATTGCTAATTATAAAGAGTGTGGCATGTGTTGGTGGTTTTTCTTTTAGGTTGCACTGTGGCCTGGTGCCTTCTTTGAATATTTGATATACTGCCATCTTAGCGATTTTTATAAATCCAGTAACAATCTAAACCAGAAAAAGAAGCAGATGGAATCATGGTTTATTAAAACAAAATTAGTGTCAGTCCTGCGTGGGGTGTTCTTCCCATTGGGAATTGACCTGTACAAGACTAAGGAATTACTGATTTTGTATTGGAAACATATGTTTGGGGGGGAGGGTTAAATGGGTGATAAAACTGTGGCTAACATTCATAGAATTTGGACCTTTAAAAGGTATATGGTGGTGTGGCGATGACCTCTAGTGTTAAATGTTCTCCAAAGATCAGAACCTTCACTAGTGCCAGAGCTTGCTCTTAATACTTTACTCCTTGGTCTTCACTCCCAGTCCTTCAGGGCTGCCAACAGATCAAGTTCTCGAGTTGTCCCTAATGAATATGTATGAAGGAGATTTGCATGCCTGCTACCTCCATTGTATGCCGATCTGTCTAATGCATATTCATAACATTAACAATGAAGCAACTTATTTTGTTAATAAACTTTTAAAATTCTTTAATGTTGTTTCTTTAATTACAATTACATGCTTTTTAATCACAAAATATTTATATTCTCATATTACCAGTCCACGAAAGACCCCTAAAGTTTTAAAATCTCCTTGTCTCGTGTTTTGAGTTCAAATGCAATGCCGTTTTCAATTGTCCATTTTTAACTCATTTTATAAATGGAAAGACACCTTATTCCACTGTCCTTAAACAGAAATGTTGTGCTAATTTCCTTCAAGACCTATTGCAATCTGTTTCCAGCAAAAGTCCACGATACACAGCCCCGCTCAACACCAGTCTTTGTTTCACCTATTGGCGTCTTCAGAAGCCGAGACTAGAATAGGTGTTATTCAGGCTGGATTCTATGCCTAAAACATTAATTTAATTTATTTGTAACAATCTACATTGCAAATTATAAATTATATTATTTAAACTGTATCTTCCCTTCTACCTGGTTGTAATTTTCATCGGCAGGCAACAGACAGATAATGTCCTCCGTGGGATCAATGCTTTTACCTCTTAATCTCCTATTCTAGTCTCAGCTCCTGAAGACACCGATAGGTGAAACAGACTGGTGTATCATGATATGATTAAACAGATTGCAACATGTCTTGAAGGAAATTAGCACATTTCTGTTTAAGGACATTGAAACAAAGTATCTCTCTGTTTATAAAATGAGTTAACACGAGTCGAGGAGATTTTAAAACTATAGGGGTCTTTCATGGACTGGCAATATGAAAATATAAATATTTTGTGATTAAAAAGCATGCAATTGTAATTAAAGAAACATCATTAAAAAATTTAAAAAGTTTATATAACAAAATGATGACAAAATAAGTAGCTTCATTCTTAATGTTATGTATAAACCCATTGAAGTGAATAATTTATCAACAACCCAAAATCCATTTATTCTAATGCATGTTCATTACGGATGGTCTGAAAACCTGACCTATTAGAAACATAAAAGTATGACGGCAGAAAAGGGCCGACGGCCCAACAAGTCTGCCCACCCAAGAACCCTCCCTCCCTCTCATCTATTAAGCATTCCTCTGGAGCGACCCCACCTGTCTGTCCCATCGTCCCTTGAAGTCGAGCGTGTTGCTGGCCTCGACTACCTGACTTGGAAGACCATTCCATCGATCAATTACCCTTTCGGTGAAGAAGTATTTCCTGGTGTCCCCATGAAATCTTCCCTCTCTCAGCTTTAGCAGATGTCCTCTAGTCGCCTTGGGACCGGTAAGAAAAAAGATTTCTTCCTCCACCTCATTTCAGACTGTGATGTATTTGAATGTTTCTATCATGTCCCCCCTTTCTCTGTGCTCTTCGAGAGAACGTCTGAGCAGCTTGCTCAGACGTTCTTCATATGGGAGATCTTTAAGTCCTGAGACCATCCTAGTGGCCATTCACTGAATCGACTCCATTCTCTTCACGTCCTTTAGATAATGTGGCCTCACCATGGATCTGTATAACGGTAGTATAACTTCAGGCTTTCGGCTGATAAAGCTCCTTCTGATGCAACCCAGCATTTGTCTAGCCTTTGCTGAAGCTTTCTCCACCTGATTGGCAGCTTTCATGTCTTCCTGGATGATTACTCCCAAGTCCCATTCTGCTACAGTTCTTGTTAAGTTTTCACCATTTAGGGTGTATGTTCTGCATGGATTTCTGCTACCAAGGTGCATCACTTTACATTTTTTGGCATTAAAATTCAATTGCCAAGGACTGGGAGTGAAGATCAAGGCTTTCATGGTCTTATTTATGTGGTAGGTTGATCAGCATAAGCCAGGGATCTCAAAGTCCCTCCTTGAGGGTCGCAATCCAGTCGGGTTTTCAGGATTTCCCCAATGAATATGCTTTGAAAGCAGTGCATGCACATAGATCTCATGCATATTCATTAGGGAAATCCTGAAAACCCGACTGGATTGTGGCCCTCAAGGAGGGACTTTGAGACCCCTGGCATAAACTATACCTACCTCTGAGCCAATAGCACCAACTTCTGAAAGGAGGTCCACTATCCAAGCGCTAAGTAAGAGTAGGATGCACAAAGCTCCGGCAATCTGCTAAAAAAAATACCAGGTTGGGAGTGATTTTTGTTTTGCTGAGCTATGCTCAGCACAAATAGCATGCAAATTAAATACATGCTATTTGTGCCAAGTAGGCCAGTAAAAGGGGAAGGAACTGTGGTGTCTTTGCAGAAGAGCTAAGCAATAGGCACTGCTCTTCTGTGCAGGTCCAGTACAGCTCCCAATCGCAAAGCTCGCGAGCAGTTAATTAAAATGTGTTTTTTCTTTGTTTAAACACCTGATATGAGTGCAACTATTGAGTGTCTGTTATGCAAGTGTGTGTTCTGACCATAGGCGTGGGACATACACTCACATGACAGATGCACAAACAGCTACCGGCCATTCCAGACCAACCAGAAAATTTGAGCCGGTAAAAGGTGGACATTCCCTTCTGAGCATTTGAAGGAGAGCTCATTTTAATACTAATGAGCTCCTTCTAAGTCATTTGCATAGGGTTCGCAGGGCTAGATGCACTAAAGCAGTGTTCTCAAACCCAAACCCTTTACAGGGCCACATTTTGGATTTGTAGGTACTTGGAGGGCCTCAGAAAAAATAGTTTGTTTTATTAAAGAAATGACAATTTTGCATGAGGTAAAACTCTTTATAGTTTATAAATCTTTCCTTTTGGCTAAGTCTTAATAATAATATTGTAATTTATAGCTAAAGAGACATATGATCAAGAAACAGTTTTATTTTACTTTTGTGTTTATGATAAACATACCGAGGGCCTCAAAATAGTACCTGGTGGGCCACATGTGGTCCCCAGGCTGCAAGTTTGAGACCACTGCACTAAAGCCTCCGATCATCTAACTATCGTTGCTAAACTGATTTGATTGGTTTAGTGACCGATTGTATTTCCGATCCGATGCTCTAAACAGGCTCACCATTTGGTTTTCCATGCAATCTTACATTCTCTGATTCTGGCATGCAAATGAGGTCATTAATATTAAAACCAGGCATCCAGTCAATGCCCTAAATTTCCATGCCACAATTGGGTCAAAAAAGCCGACAGGTTTCAAAATCGGCAGGAGGAATGTCTCTGGCAGGGGCCTTAGGCATCTGAGCCAATCAGGGCTTTAGCCCCCTCCCTGTGCATCCCAGGATGCACCGGGAAGGGGAAGGCCCACCACTTTACAGTGGCAGGCCTGTGGAACAGGAGGGACTGGACATCCCTCCTGCTGTTAACTATTTTACGGTACGGGGGGGGGGAGTTCAGTGGGTGGGGGTTTGAGGAGTCATCCGGTGGCAGGAGCGTAGTGGGCATCCATCCTGACAATCTTTTTTTGTAGGGAAGGAGTTGGTTCAGGAGGAGGGGGGGGGTCGTAGCAGGCAAGAGGGAGTTGGGTGGGTTGTTAGGGGAGGCACAGGCATTTCTTAAAATGGGGCAGATATTGTGTGTGTGTGTAACACATGCACAAAATCTGTGCTATTAAAAATGAAAGAAGCCCCAAAAGCTGAGTGGCAGGGGGCTTCTTTGGGGCTTCTCCTGCCGCTCATTTGTTCGGACTTCACCACACCGGCTTTGCGCATGTGTCCAATTGCTCCCAGAGCGACTGGTCCAATGGGGGATTATGGTGAACTTCCATGCAAATCATCTGCATGGAAACTTTTTGGAACATTGACCGCTGTTCCGCAATGGGCCAAAAAATCAATCAACAGCTGCTCGCACAGTCTTAGGGACCATGTTTAGTGCATCTAGCCCTCAATGGCTGCTACCGTGATTAGTAAAAGCCCCCCGAGATCCCTTTTGAGCATCAGAGACTGAGCTGCCTTGCAAATAAGTCTGGCTACAATCAATCTTTTGAGAATCTTCCCCTAAGCCTGGTTCACACCAATATCCGAGATGTTAATTGGAGCCCAAGGTGAACAACATTTTCAATGATTCTGACAATGAATGTGAGCATTGCACTAATGAGATATTTTTAATATACCCTCTCTTTCTTGCAGGGCAGCTTGTTTTTGCAGATGATTCAAAGGGATCTAGAAATATTACTTTGAGAACTCGTTATATCCTGATAAAGGATGGTGGAGCGCTTCATATTGGAGCAGAAAGATGTCGCTACAAATCCAAAGCAACTATCACTTTATATGGCAGATCGGATAAGGGTGACAGTGTGCCAACGTTTGGCAAAAAGTTCATCGGTGTGGCTGCTGGTGGGATACTGGAATTGCACGGAGCTCAGAAGGCCTCATGGACTATGTTGACAAGGACACTACATTCCTCAGGGCTATCCTCTGGTTCATACTCATTTCAAAGGAATTTTAGCAGAGGACTAAATGTGAGAGTGATTGACCAAGACACTGCGCAGGTATTGGAAGCAGATAGGTTTGATACCCATGAATATCCAGACGAAAGCAAGAGACTGCAGGAGTTTTTAAAAGCTCAGGATCCTGGTCGCATTGTTGCTATTGCAGTGGGAGACTCGGCTGCCAAGAGCTTGTTGGATGAAACCAGGCGGACTATCCAGAATCTTTTGGGCAGTAGACTTGTCAAAGGATTAAGTTACAGGTAACTCGCGCTCGGCCAAAAATAAACACTTCTCCCCTTTCAAATAACAAATACGAGTACATAGAAATCAATGTGGACTGACTTCAAGCACTAGAAAATTCTCTGGTGAAAGTGCATTCTCAGTTCACATCATGCTAATATATTACGAGTGTTTTGAGAGAATGTAACACGAGGCTATTAACAACAAATATCTTGGCAGTTTTTGTATTCCGAAGGAGGCTCTTGCTTGAAGCTACCCAAAGTTAACGCTTGATAAATATCATTTGGAGGTCAACTGTGTAAATTTAATCATAAACAGGACCGTCTTATGGCTTCTTGCTGGAAAATGAAAAAGTGAACTTGTGATGAAATTGTTTATTTGAAAGGAAAATAATTTGCTATGTTAGTTGTCTTTCTGTTTGCATTCCCCTGCAGTTCATAGTTCTGCCATTAACTTATTTTCCCAGATTTCTATTTGGAGCTGGAGGTGATTGAGTTAGTTTAGCACTAGTTTAACTGATGTCCCTGTTCACTGTTGGTTACTGATGGCTGGTTCAGGGCTCACTGACTGAACGTTTGGAGGTTTGGGCCTGCTTTCTTGGACATCTGCTGTTGTAAAATGATGTATTTTGGTATTCTTTATAGAGTTTTGAAGCACTTAAAACTTATTTGGAATGACCCATTATAGGCGGCAAATCCTTTTTTTACTCGCCATTATCAGGCTCTGCTCCAGTCCTGCCCCTAAGGGTTTGTCATTCAACTAGATGCACAGCTGTAATTAGCCTTCTCAAAGTCTTTAATTATACTCTTATCAATATTCAGCTGGTGTTAGTCAGTGTTTCTTTCTTTTCTTTTTTTTTTTTTTTAATTAACTGTTGCCAACAAACTTGGCCCAGATATTCAGTGCTGAGCCATCTTGGGCAGCTACCCAGATTTATGTGAGTCCTAGCCAATATTCAGCCAGGACCTGTATAAGACGTGCGAGTGGGTCAGCTGGGATCTGTATCCAGGGGATCATGAGAACATAAGAATTTGCCGCTGCTGGGTCAGACCAGTGGTCCATCGTGCCCAGCAGTCCGCTCCCGCGGTGGCCCCCTGGTCAAAGACCAGTCCTACCTGCTTAAGTACTGGTTCAACAGGAACCCGTCCAACTTTGTCTTAAATCCCTGGAGGATGTTTTCCCCTATAACAGCCTCCGGAAGAACGTTCCAGTTTTCCACCATTCTCTGGGTGAAGAAGAACTTCCTCACGTTTGTACGGAATCTATCCCCTTTCAACTTTAGAGAGTGCCCTCTCGTTATCTCTACTTTGGAGAGGGTGAACAACCTGTCTTTATCTACTAAGTCTATTCCCTTCAGTATCTTGAATGTTTCTATCATATCCCCTCTCAGTTTCTTCTTTTCAAGAGAGAAGAGGCCCAGTTTCTGCAATCTCTCACTGTATGGCAACTCCTCCAGCCCATTAACCATTTTAGTCGCTCTTCTCTGGACCCTTTCAAGTAGTACCGTGTCCTTCTTCATGTACGGTGACCAGTGCTGGATGCAGAACTCCAGGTGAGGGCGCACCATGGCCCGGTACAGCGGCATGACAACCCTCTCCGACCTGTTCGTGATCCCCTTCTTAATCATTCCCAGCATTCTGTTTGCCCTTTTATCTGCCACCACACATTGCGCGGACGGCTTCATTGTCTTGTCGACCAGTACTCCCAAGTCTCTTTCCTGGGGGGGTCTCTCCAAGTACCGCCCCGGACATCCTGTATTCGTGCATAATATTTTTGTTATCAACATGCATCACCTTACATTTATCCACGTTGAACCTCATCTGCCATGTCGCGGTCCATTTCTCAAGCGTACTTATGTCATGTTGCAGATGTTCGCAATCCTCGTGCATCTGTACTACTCTGAATAACATCGTATCATCCGCAAATTTAATCATCTCACTTGTACCAATTTCCAGATCGTTTATAAATATGTTGAAGAGCACAGGTCTAAGCACCGAACCCTGTGGCACTCCACTGGTGACACTTTTCCAGTCGGAGTATTGTCCATTTACTCCCACTCTCTGTTTCCTATCCGCCAGCCAATTTTTAATCCACTTGAGTATTTCACCCTCGATTCCATGAATTGCAATTTTTCGAAGTAGTCGTTCATGCGGAACCTTGTCGAAAGCTTTCTGAAAATATACAGTGTCGAATGGGTCACCCTTGTCTATCCGTCTTGTTTACTCTCTTGAAGAAGTGCAGCAAATTCATCAAGCAAGATCTTCCTCTGCTGAAGCCATGCTGGCTGGTCCTCATCAGGTCGTTTCTGTCAAGGTGCTCAATGATGCGGTCTTTTATCAGCACCTCTACCATCTTTCCCGGTACCGAGGTCAGACTCACCGGTCTGTAGTTTCCCGGATCACCCCTCGAACCTTTCTTGAATATTGGCGTAACATTCGCCACCTTCCAGTCTTCCGGAACCCTTCCTGATTTGATCGACAGATTGGCTATTAGTTGAAGCAGTTCAGCTATAGTCCCTTTCAGTTCCTTGATTACCCTTGGATGGCTGCCATCCAGTCCTGGGGATTTATCATTTCTAAGCCTATCAATCTGCCGGCATACTTCTTCTAGACTGACCATCAACCCTGTCAGTTTCCCATCTTCATTTCCCTAATATGTTGCGTATATCCTCTTCAGTAAACACAGACGAAAAAAAATATGTTCAGTTTGTCGGCGATGGCTTTGTTCTCCTTTAGCACTCCCTTCATTCCTCGGTCATCCAACGGCCCCACCGCTTCCTTCATGGGTCGTTTCCCCTTAATATATCGAAAGAACGGCTTGAAGTTTTTCGCCTCCTTGGCTATTTTTTCCTCATAGTCTCTTTTAGCCCTTTTTATCGCCTTATGGCACCTGCGTTGATGCTGTTTGTGCTTATTTCAGTTTTCATCCGTTTTTGACCTTTTCCATTCCTTAAACGAAGTTTTCGTGTCCCTGATCGCTTCTTTCACCGCTACAGTGAGCCACGCCGGTTCTTTCTTTTTCCTCTTGGATCCCTTGTTGATACGTGGTATATATAGATTTTGCGCCTCGGTGACTGTGTCCTTAAAAAGGGTCCACGCTTGCTCTAGCGTCTTTACAGTGCTTATCCTCTTCTTGATCGTCTGCCCCACCATGAGTCTCATCCCTTCGTAATTCCCTTTTCGGACGTTCAGCGCAGTTTCTGTCGTTCTGAATCGATGTTTCGTCCACGTGTCCAGGTTGAAGCAGATCAATCTGGATCTTTCTGCCCCCCTCCTTCCTCATGTGTAAGTCAACCCCCTCCCATGTCCAGGCCTACCTTAAGGTCCCTGGTAGTCAGATGGGTCACTGGGGTAAGAGTGAACCACACTCGCTCCTGCCCCTAATGACTTCTGCTTTAAAATGACAACTGGTGACTCTAGAGCAGTGGTTCCCAACCCTGTCTTGGAGGACCACCAGGAACAGCATTTACTAATCAACAAAAGACCTGATGCTAGAGGTCAGCCTTCCACAAATGGATGGCTAACCTCTAGAGCAGTGGTTCCCAAGCCTGTCCTGGAGGACCAGCAGGCTAGTCGGGTTTTTGGGATAGTCCTAATGAATATGCTTGGAGCAGATTTGCATGCCTGTCGCCTCCATTATATACAAATCTCTCTCATGCATATTCATTATGGCTATCCCAAAAACCTGACTGGCCTGATGGTCCTCCAGGACAGGGTTGGGAACCACTGCTCTAGAGGTTAGCCATCCATTTGTGGAAGGCTGACCTCTAGCATCAGGTCTTTTGTTGATTAGTAAATGCTGTTTTGACATCCTGATGTTCTGCTGTTCTCACTGTGCTTTTACTTCTTGATTGCTCTGGTAATTCTTGCCTCTCCTTTTGCGCAACTCTTTTATCAAAGACAGGAATGGTAGAAGAGATGTTCTGCATTCATTTGCTTCTATGGACTGCAGAACATGATAGCTCAGGGCTGCCCAAGTCTGGTCCTCGAGATCTACTGGCAGGCCAGGTTTTCAGGATATCCACAATGAACATGCATGAGAGGGATTTGCCTGCACTGTCTTCTTGGTTTGCAAATCTCTCTCATGCATGTTCATTGTGGATATCCTGAAAACCTGGCCTGCCAGTAGATCTCGAGGACCGGACTTGGTCAGCCCTTTGATAGCTGCTACCTTCCCAGACTAGTGAGCAGTTTCCACATTATGTAATAATAATAATTTATTTTTATATACTGCCTAACCAGCAGTTCATAGCGGTTTACACAATAGGTACTTGGCATACAATATAATATCATACATAATAAAATTCTAAGTAACTAATACAAGCATTAAAACTAATGAATAAGGAAAACACAATATAAACTAAGTATGGATAAAAAGTACATTATAACTACATGATAATATGAAAATCAATAATGTATATTATATTGTTTAAATAAGTAGGTTTTAAGATCTTTTAGAAATTGATAGTAACAGTGTTTTCCCTCATTGGTTCCTTTTGGAGCTGGGGAGAATAAGTGTGTGTGGTGGCTGAAGACAGGGTAAGGGTTTGTAATACTTCATTATATTCATATTATTGCCTGTCTGCTGCTGTTCAGCCTCTGATTGAGCTTTTGAACAGTGACGACTTTTATATATGCCAGCCTTACTGAGTAGCTGTTCAACAGTTCCTCCTGTACAGCCTCAAATTAGGGGAAATAAGTTGTGTCATTTCCCCATTCTCTGAGGCACCCAAATGAAAGGTAATCATAAGCTTGAGAAAGTGCCAGAATGTACAGAAAATAGAAGGCACTGTGAGCTGTGCTTTTTCTGACTTTTTGTTAGAATAAAAAGTGAAAACCTGACTATGGAATTGCTGCTTTAAAAGAAATTTAAGGAAGGCACAGGGCCCCGTTTCTTTTTTTTTAATGCCAGATTGTTTCAGCTCTAGTTTTGGTTTTTTTCTTCAGTTTTGATGTGTGTGTCTGGAGATAATAAGTAGGCACTGTCGCATGCAGCACCCGTGTTTCGTGGCACCTTTGATGCTCCGTAAGTGCCACTGGCAAGCACCGCATTGCTGCATCCCGCATAAAGTGCGCTGCAGTAAAAGGAGAAGCAGCATTCTCCCCCCTGACTTGTGCATTTTACACACCAATATGGGGGTAATTCTATAAGGAAGGCCTCAACACTTATTATGTTGTTTATTTATGTATTTCATTTTCTTTCCTATTCTTCTCAAAAAGCTCAGAATGGGTTACAGGTTAACATACATAATATACCATTTACAAGGTTAAATTTGCCATAGTTACAGTTCAAGATTTATCAATACAAGTTTTTGTTGTAGAGCTAGAAGCCCAAAAAATAATACTTGGGAAAATGAATTAATACCACGTGAGCAATACGTGAAAAACAATTTAACAAAAAAGAAATTAGCCACTTGAATTACTACAACACTTTCAGCAAAGTGTAAAAAAGTGCTCAGGACTAATAATATAATAGAAAGAACACCCGCGGGATGGCGTGGGAGACTCAAGAGCTATGTAAGGAAATTCTTCTTTACGGAGAGGGTGGTGGATGCCCTACTTACGGCCTCTTTTACAAAGCCATGAGGCAACAGCACTGAAGCCCTTTAAATCTCTGTGGGCTTCAGGGCTGTTAGCGCGGCTTTGAAAAGAGGCCATTAGTGGGAGAGACGATTTCAAACTGAAGAAAATAAAGGTAATGACTTTTAAAGAAAAGGCTTAATATGAGGACAGCTGCTAATAATATCAAAAATCCTTCTCAATCAGTCCTTGATGATTTTCTTGACATCTAGGAATCCCTTAAGATGTTCTGGGGGGAAAAAAGTATATTTGATTCCCAAGTACCTTACCAAGCATTTACAGGGATAGTGCTGAAAGAAATGTGGCACCCAATTTGATTGTATCTTGTCGTAAAGAAAGAAAGTCTTTCCTTCACTCTAGCGTTGTTTTTGAAACATCGGGATATATCCAAACTTTTTGATCTCCAAATAATTTTTGAGCATGCTTAAAGTATAACTTTAAAATCATGTTAAGGTCCTGCTCAAAGACTAGGGATACCACCAAAGTGGCTCTATCGGTATCAGCTGTTATAGTTTGTTCTAATAGAGCAGTTAAGTTACCAAGATCCATCTTTTTAGTGGAAATCTTTTTATTTGGCAGGTAATATATTCTATTTATCAGTGGTATATTATTTGAGGAAATATTTAAATTTTCAATAAGATATCTCTTAAAGAGATCAATAGGCGAAGTACCTAAAACAACAGGAAAGTTCAAGAGATGAAGGTTTAACCTACAGTTGACATTCTCAATCTGTTCCAATTTTCTATGGATGGAAATACTGTCCTTAATTGTTGCCAATTTAAACTGCTATAAACTTTGTATATCCTCCTGAGTTTGCTTGGCTTGGTCTGAAAAATCTTTTTTCATAGAGTCTACTGATTTAGTCAAAGTTTCTATCTGAGCAGAAAATTTTGATACCTCTTGATTAGACTTTATTAAAGAATTTTCCAACTGTTGAAGGAGTAAGCAGATGTCTTTTAATGAAGTCTTTGTGGGGGCAGGTAGTCCTCCTGCTCCATCAGCTGAACTTCCCAGCACTATTACTTCAGCCACTGTGCCCCTGCCAGGAGACCCATGGAAGTCCTTCCGGGTTCATCTCCTGCCCCAGCGTGCCTGTTGTAGCTGGACACGGAGGCTCAAAGGGCACTGGAGGAGATAAAGATGTTTCCATTCCTGTTGGGGATAAAGGCTCTCCAAAACCACTCCACAAAGCCGGGTCAACCTCTCCGGAGTAGTGCACAGCTGCCGGCAAAGCCGCAAAGAAGTGGTCCACAGTCTGCTGAACTGGGGTGGAGGTAAGTGCTGGCAAGGGAACAACTCTAACCATTTCATTTCAAAAAATTCCCTTCTCAAATGTCATTTCAATTTTCATAGTCCAAGTTATCCAAAGGTGTAAAATTAAATCCACTATGAATAGCTCCTGAACTTAAATCCTTTTTAGTTACTATCAAAGGGGCTGAGCCTCAGATCCCCGTGTGTTGTATGTGTTTTACAGTCACATTAGAAAGGGAATTAACTTCACTGGCTCATGCTCCCCTCCTGCCCTGTTGTTAATCAAAAACCCTTATAGTTCTTAAATTTATAGTTCTTAAAACAGGGACTTAACTTTTAGATCCTGGGCAGGGTTGAAAATAGGCAGTGAAAATCGTTGTTACTCAATCTTTCCTGCTGTGTCTGCTAGTCCCTTCGCCAATGTTAAGCTATCTGTCCGTTTTGCCCTCAGGCTGCGTCAGGGCTGTGGACCAGTATAATGTCTAAAAGAGAAAGAGCAATAGCAGGAGAAGCTGTACATAGCACACTTAACATTTCTCTAAATAACATTCAAACTTACTGCGGCTCTATGATTCACAAGCTCACCACGGCAGAGATGGCTACAGAGTGAACTGCCTTTGTTTTATAACGTCTGACATCATGCTCAGCTGACCAGCAAGCCTCTCTCTCAAGCCTTGCATTCTTTGTGTGCTGTTCATAATCAATAAAGATGTTGATGTTCCAAGAATTAAAAAAACAAGTGCCACTCAATTTTCTGATTCAATCCATGTGGTTCTTCAGAATGTAGACGAAATATCCATTCCTGCTCTTTCTTTTGCAAAACCAATTTTCTGTCACCTCCTCTTGGCATTGGTGGCACATGGTCCAGAATAAAGCATTGAAACTCCCTGGTGCCATGACTTACTGCAAAGTACTGTAAAGTATTCAACCAGTGGTTATTCAATCTTATTACAAGTCACTCATCCGTACTCGAAAAGGCCTTGAAGTTTGCCCGATGTAAAGCTTTAAACACGGGCATACAATCCCGTATACCACAAGTAGTTTTATGCCTGAGTCTGTATCCCTTCTTTGTCTGTGGATGCACAAAGCTGCCATCCAGTTCTAAGGTCATTTCACATGTCTTGCACTTACTGCATTTCTTATGGCTACTCTTTCATTCCACATTCATATTTCTCTTTGTTGTGTCTGAAGGACATAGAATCTCCTTTAAATTTTGTTGTCGACTATAGGCTATTCTTAAATCCTTGCCCGCAAATGTGGAATGTAATTGGACCAGTGCTCACGTAGGATTCATGCTATCGCTCCTACTCCTCCGCCAAAGGTGAGCACACAGGTTGGACTCCATTCCTCTGTTCCTGCGGATCTGTTGTTAAACAATAAATCCCGGGGGTCACGTGATGTCGAGCTGCTGAGCAGACGTCGGTGGGGTTAGCTCCCGATCCCATTCCCACCATCGGCGATTTTTGACCCCGGAACGCCGCGATTTCGCCGCAGATTTTGGCGCTGGAGGTGGTGTGACTCTCTCCCAGTGTTTTCCTGCCATCGGGGCTTTATGACCAGCAAGCTGCCGCGCCGGGAGAGGGATCGCGGTCGCGCGGGTGAGTCCAAGATGGCCGACCGCGAGTCTCCTCCGCCGCTCCCGGCGCCGACCGCGTGGGTGTCTGAAATAGTGGCCGAAGTGAAACTGCTGCTGGAGGGATCCCTGACCACGAAACTGCAACCGATTGGAGACAAATTAGATTCTGTGGACACTCGGCTGGAGACGCTGCAGGGAGAGTTTTCCTCCTATCAGCAGCGTCTCACCACGTTGGAGGATAGAGTTCAACAACGTGAAGGGGACCATCAACAACTTCGAGCTCAGCTGGCCGCTATGGAAGCAAAGGTGGAGGACCTTGAGAATAGGTCCCGTCGGGGGAATCTGCGACTGGTAGGCTTACCTGAATCAGTGAAGGATGGTGAGCTCCATTCCTTTCTGGAATCTTGGCTGCAGCGCTCTTTAACCTTATCTGAAGCACATGGTCCCCTGAGAATTGAACGCGCTCATCGTTTGGGCCCGCTGGGAGCACCAGGCTCGCGAGCTCGAACTGTCATCCTTAAGTTGTTGAACTCTGCCCATAAACAAGAGATTCTGCGAGCCATTCGCACCTCGGGCCCTCTGCTGTATGACAACTCCAGGGTGTTATGTTTCCAGGACTATTCCCCAGCTCTACAAGCCAAACGGAAGGAGTTTACTACCATCTGCTCCCAGCTGTTTCAGATGAAAATATCTTTTGCCTTGCTGTATCCTGCACGTCTGCGGATCCGACATGCTGGTCAGACTCACTTCTTTGTGGTGGCGGCTGAGGCGCTTCGCTTCATGCAATCCTTGCAGGCCCCAGACCCTGCTCCTTGATAGCCCATTGGTTCTTTTCAGCTGGAGTTCCACTGATCGTTATATGCCTCCTCTGTCTGATGTGTCCTGGAAGCCTTGATGCCAGATGGCCAGCTCCCGTGGTGGTCTGCTCTGGGCAGTACTTATTTTGAGGGCTGGCGGACCTTGATGTGGTGCAGGCGTGATGGACCGATCTGGACTTCCTTCGGACAATATTTTTCTTATCCTGCCTGGAATGTGTGGATGATTGGGAGGGGAGTGCATGTTTCGTTTGAGTTGGATGGAGTGTTTTGTATATAGGGAGCGCTTCTCCCTTCCCGAGTGACTGTATGATTGAGGGATTAGCGTGGCTGGGTAAGACGGGGAGGGAATATTTGAGTGTTGGGTAGTGGGGGTTGATGGTACCTATGGTGGCTCCGTTGAGCATTTGCTTGTTGATTTCTATTGCATTGTTTCCTGATTGGTGGTTGCCCAAATTTAATGCCTAGTCTGTTATGGGGCATCGGGCGGGCGAGGGGTGGTTGGGATTGTTTCTGTGTTGTTTGGGGTGGATACTGGGGTGCATTGCATTTTTTTTTTTGACTGCCTATGGCTAGGGTTGCTTTGACTCGGCGAGGGTTGTTTCTTGAACATATGGTCTGCTAGGGGGGGGGGTTGGGAGCTACTTCACAGGGCCCTTGGACCACTAGTGGGTCACAAGAGGGATGGGGGGGGGATGGTGGGAGGACGGGGTGGGTGGGTGGGTGGGTATGTGGGGTATTCTTTTTGTTTTTCTCTTTCTACTTCTTTTTTTTATTTTCTTTTTCTCTTTTTTCTTCCCTTTTCTTTTGTTTATTTTTGTGTGTTCCTGGTGCCCTACAGTTGGCCTTTTGTCTGGTGGTGGAAGCTCGGGTCTGGATTGAGGTCCTGGGAGCTGGTCGCTGGCTGGGACGGCCTTGCTCTCGGTTCTCTTTTTGGATTTTTGCCTGTCCTTTGTCTTTCTAATTTCATTTATGAAGCCTCTTAGATGTATTTCCTGGAATATAAATGGGGTCACTTCACCTATTAAACGACAAAAAATTTTGAGAGCCTTGAACCGTCAGAGAGCTGATCTTGTCTTCTTGCAGGAGACGCATTTGTCAGCGGCAGAGCATGCAAAACTCCAGACTTGGTGGGTTGGTCAACATTTGGGCGCACCGGCGAACAACCGTAAGGCGGGAGTTCTGATTTTGATTCGGAAGGGGTTGCCCTTTGTCCTTCAACAGCAGTGGGTGGATCCTGGGGGACGGTATATCATTGCTAAGGCGCTTCTTCATCGTCAGCCTGTGATTCTTTGTAATGTTTACGCTCCTAACAGCTATGACTCTCGGTTTTTCTCCTCGCTTATTCGCCTTCTTGGTCAACATTCGGATATTCCTTTATTGGTGGGAGGGGACTTCAATTGCGTTCATGACCCTTTGTTGGATAAATCACTTCCTACTCCCCAAGACAGGGTGCATCCTACTAGGGGTATTTCTTTACTTTGCTCATCATTGGATGTTCTTGATGTCTGGCGGACGCTTCATCCAGGTGAGCGTGATTATACTCACATTTCTAGGGCTCATGCCTCTTTATCCCGGATTGATTACTGGTTGACTTCTAGCTCTTTGTTTTCTCAGATTGAGTCGGCCACGATTGGTTCCTTTGATGTCTCTGATCACACCATGATTTTGTTGACCTTGCATTTGGATGTCTCTTCCCCGGGCTCCTTCCGCTGGCGATTTCCGCTCCGTTTGTATAAGGATCCGAAGTTTCAGGAGTTTCTGCTTCGGAAATGGTCTGACTATCAACATCATAATATGGAACATCGGGCTGACTCTACTCTCTTCTGGGAGGCTGCGAAAGCGGTGCTGCGCGGTGAGATCATGTCATATTCCAGCCATCAAAGACGTGCTCGAGATAGGGAGATTTTACACTTGGAACGTAGGGTAGGTGACCTACGTCGGCTTTACGGTCATTCTCACACTTCCTCTTTGCGTTCTCAGCTCTTGGCCTCCCAGTGCAAGCTTCAGGAATTGTTGCATGCTAGAACGGTCAAGTCGCTTGCTTATTATAGGTATCAACTTTTTCGCCATGGGAACCAACGTGGGACGCTCTTGGCAGGGGTGGTCCGTCGGTCAGCGGGTCGTACTCCTGTCCTCCAACTTCGCTCAGATGGGGGGGCCATGGTCCGGACGGATGCCGAGATCAACGCGGTGTTCTATGACTACTATAGACAACTTTATTCACAACAATCTGATTTAATGGATGGCACGGCCTATTTAGATGGCCTTTCCCTTCCGGGCCTGTCTGCTCAGGCAGTGCTGCGTCTTAATGCCCCTATCACGGCTGAGGAGGTAGCAGGAGTAATACAGAATGGGTCGTTGCTGAAGGCCCCCGGGCCGGATGGTTTCCGGATGGAATTCTATAAACTCCTCCATCCCACCATAGCACCAGTACTGGCTGAGACCTTCACGGCCGCTGTCCAGCGGGGCACCCTTCCGGATTCTCTCTCCTCTGCTCAAATAATCGTGCTGTTGAAGCCTAATAGGGATGCTGCCCTTTCTTCTTCTTACCGTCCTATCTCACTGTTGAATGTGGAGGCCAAGATGTTTGCCAAGGTTTTGGCTAATCGATTGGCTTGTGTTCTTCCTGATTTGATTGCTTCCCCTCAGGTGGGATTTGTGCAGGGGCGTACTAGTGTGAAAAACATTAGATCCATATTGGCTTCCTTGGAATTTGTGGAGAGGACCCGGCTTCCTTCCCTATTGGTCAGCTTTGACGCGGAAAAAGCCTTTGACCGTGTTTCTTGGAACTTTTTATTTGCGGTCTTAACTCGGTATGGCATAACAGGGTTTTTTCAGGATGCGATTCGGGTGCTTTATCATTCACCTACAGCCTTCGTTTGGGTCAATGACCATAGTTCTCCTCTGTTCCCCATCCGTCGTGGTACGCGTCAGGGCTGTCCCCTTTCTCCATTGCTCTTTGCTCTGTCGTTAGACCCCTTGATCCGTGATATTCAGCTTAATAGAGCTATTTCAGGCATTCGAATTGGTTCTTCCGAATTCAAGATCTCAGCTTTTGCGGATGATCTCTTGGTTCATATTTCAGATCCCATTGTATCTCTTTCCAATCTGATGGCCACTTTTCAGGAATATGGCGATTATTCTGGTTTTAAGCTTAATCTTGACAAATCTTTAGCGTTGGCCACGTCCTCGTCGTTACGGGACTCTTGGCCTGGGCCCTTCCCGCTTCAATGGGCTTCCTCTTCGTTTCGTTACTTAGGGATCTTGTTGACGCCTTGCACTTCGACGTTATATCGCGTCAACATTGATTCTTTGTTCTGTTCCTCGACTGCGTGTTTTGCTCGTTGGTCTCCTCTTCCACTGTCTTTATTAGGCAGGATCCATTTGTTTAACATGATCCTTTTTCCAAAATGGCTTTATACTTTGCAATTACTTCCTTTGTGGCTTCTGAAACGGGACATTACTAAATTGCATTCTATGCTTTCTAGATTCTGCTGGGGGGGTCGACGACCACGGGTGGCGTTGCGTTACCTGTTTGGCTCGTGGGGAAGCGGGGGACTGGGGTTACCGCAGTTCCGGTTATACAATGCGGCCTGTTTGTTGCGTTACCTGGGGGAGTGGCTTTCGGATCGCCAGGATTTTACTCCGAAACCTTATGAGAAGGATTTTTTTGCCCCTTGGCATATTTTGTCCTTGGTGCAGTCGCCTCGTTCTGCCTTACCGGTGCCATTTAGGGGAAGTGTGTTGTTACACTCTCTACGCATCATCTGGTCTTATGTATTGCATTCCTGGAAGGGTACTCCCTCGACTACCAGATACTTACCTATTCAGGGGAATCTGCAATTTAGCCCTGGTAGAGAGAATGCTTGTTTTCGTAAACTGGCATCTCGGGATTATACGCTGCTTGCTCATGTTCTCCAGGCTGATGGCTCTTTAAAATCTTGGGATGTTCTAGTCCGGTCTGGAATTTTTTCTGAGGGTGATTTTTTTGCGTTTCGGCAACTTCATCATTATATCCAATCTCTCCCCCGAGCCGCTTTGGCGTTTCCGATCGAGGATAGATTTGCGACACTACTGGATCCCTATTTGGAGACTGGGTTTACGGTTTCAGGTCTTTATAAAGATCTCCAGCGTTGGTTAGGTCCGGCTGATCGTGCTGCACTCCAAGCTCGCTGGTGTCAAGATTTGGGGATGGCTCAGGACGCTTTGGATCTCCCTTCCTTAATTTCCAGAATTCCAGGAGTGTCTGTTAATGCAGATCTCCGGGAGTGTCAATTTAGGGTGATTCATCGCGGCTATTTTACGAAAAGTCAGTTATATTATTCAGGTTATACGGATTCTCCGTTGTGTCCCAAGTGTCTCCAGCAACCCCACTCGTTTATTCATGCCTTTTGGTCCTGTGTGAAAATTAAACTCTTCTGGAGACGGGTTTTATCTTATGTGGAGCGCATTTTTGGTAAAGCACTCCCCCTTTCTGCTGCTGGTCTCCTGCTGGATAAATATGAGGCCTTTCGTTTGTCTGATTCGGGTCAGCGGCAGTTTATGAGACGGGTGGGTGTCCTGGGGAAGAAGGTGATTCTGGCTGTTTGGATTGGAGATACCTTGCCCTCCTTTTGGGCTTGGAGGAATCGTTTGCATGCTCTGCTGCTGTTGGAGCGGAAGGATGCGTCTTTTAGCCTGCGAAGAAAACGCCAATTTCTGCGGATCTGGGATTCTTATCTTTTTTCATTAGCACCACGTGCTCGAAGTGACATCCTTAATTTATTGTAATTCTCTCTGGGCCCCGAGCTTGTTGTATTTTTGTGAGGGCACCAGGGCACCTTCTATTTCTTTTCCCCCCCCTTCCCCACCCCTTTTTTTTTTTTTTTTTTTTTTCTCTCTTCTCAGTGTTGGAGTTTAACTTTTCTCGCTGGCAGTGGGTTATCTGAGTCCAAGCCTACTGCACTAGGGTTCTGCTATTTGTCAGATCAGGGGGTTTGGGGTGGGGGTGGGGTGGGAGGGGTGTTGAATCCGATCTCTTGTATCTGATTATTCTTTGTAATTGTGATTCGTGCTTGTTGGTTTGTGATTTTGTATATTTTGATAATAAAAATTGATTCAACATAAACAATAAATCCCTAGCTCTAGTGTAGGCAGATTTGATAGCTCTCTCGGGGTAACCCCTGTAGATTAATTTCTGACGTAATTGCTTAGCTTGTTCTTTGTAAGCTTCCAGGGTTGAACAATTCCTTCTGTAGCGTAAAAATGAAGATAATGGAAGACTGTCTTTTAAAAATTTGGGTTGGCAACTAATGTAAAACAATAAGGTGTTCCTATCAGTGGGTTTTTGATGTACCATCGTTTCAAAAAATGATTCCCTTTTAGTGATCTTTAAATCTAAATAGGCTATTGTTGTTTCGTCTTTTTCCATATTAAACTTTATAGTTGTGTCTATTGTTCAACCATTCAAAAAATCCTTCCAGCTCTTGTTCCGTGCCTGATCATAGCAAAAAAATATCGTCTATAAAACAAACCCAAAAGATTGTCCAACACCCATTTATGTTCAAATGCTTTCATGAACAAATTAGCTACTGACGGAGCCATAGTGGCCCCCATAGCGACCCCTGATATCTGCTTGAATGTGCGTTCCTCATAATTGTTCTTCATAGCTATTTCTATTAAACGCATAATCACTTCAATAGAAACCTGGCTGCCCTGCCCCTCTTGATCTTCTCTCTCTAACTCCTCTCACACAACTTCTAAAGCTTCATTTTGAGGAATTACTGTGTAAAGAGATCTGACGTCTAATGATACCATGTATGTAATACTCGATACTTCTGTTGTTTCATGCAATTTGATCATAAATTCTGTAGAATCGCGTATATATGAAAAATGTTTGATGACAAGGGGACTCAAAAAACTATCCACATATACAGACAAGGGTTCAAACATGGATCCTCGACTTGAGACTATGGGTCTCCCTTGGCTTCTCCAAAGTTTGGAAGGAGGTATAACACCGGTGTTTTAGGATGCAGTAATGAAATTAATATATATTCTTTCTCATCCTGTAATAATTTTGGTAACAGCTCTAACCACCCCTTTCCTCTTCGTGTGCGGCATAATTAAAAGGCGCTGCCTCAGTTCGCTTACAAGACTAGGTCCCAAAGGCCTCCCAGACTTAGAAGTAATCAAAACAAGGCTGTGAGGCAGCGACTCCCAATTTTTCCTGCAGTTATGAAGGGAAACGGCAGAGACTGTTAGAGCCGTGTTACCTGCGGCTTCTCATACCGCCGCTATCTTGACGCCCCCCCCCCCCCCGTAACTCCTCTCTAACTGGCTGATCTCTTTTTTTGTTAATTGTAGAGATAGAAGCGACAGGCTTTAGCAGTCTGTTGGATGTGGGTAGAAAATGAGGTTAATATTTTGAGAATGTGGTGTATTGGTCAGTTCATAACTTTCTTTTGTTTAGTAAACATTGACCTTTCTCTAAAACCCATTTTCATCTATTGCTTCCACTGAAGGACCACTGAACGTGTGGTCCTAAATTTTAAATGGATAAGTTATCCAAGAACAGCTATTTATACGGTCATGCTTAAATGGATAAAGACAAGAGGATAGCAGGTATTATCAAATTATTCATTTACATTTTAGACCCATACAGAACATTTTCAAGCCCTCTCATATTAAAGCAGATTTTCAAGCCAAATACCGTATTATGTTGTCCAATCAAGTTACGCCACAGTCATGTCTAAATTTTCAACTTAAACAATTTATTAGCGGGGGCGCTAGTGAGCTTCGGACAGAATGGCAGCTTGAATTTGAGCTCCGGCAGAACTCTGCTTAGAATCGTGATAACTCTTTCTTGTTCCTTTCACTTCGGATCGGAAATATATCTTGTGGGGTCAGGATTATTCTGCCATTCGGCTGCTGGAAAATGTCTGCTTCCAAAAGTGGTAAGCGCACAAAAATTGATCCTCCTTCTCCTGCTAAAGCGCAGGCCTCAAAACCGGAAGATGCATCGATGTCTATATTACTGGAAGAAATGCGCTCTTTGAAAGACTTGCTTTCTGAGACTAATAGTGGCATTGAGGATATTAAGCAAGACGTTTCCATAATGAAAACAGACATCTTGCACTTTCGCACTCGTGTGGAATCGCTAGAACTCAAACAGTGTGCTACTGATGAAAATGTTAAGGAACTGCAGCGCCATTTTAAACGCGTGGTGCAACTCGAGAAAGATCTGGACGATGCGAACGATCGAGCACGAAAATGAAACTTTAGGATACTTGGAATATCGGAGGGTCGTGAAGGTCAAAATCTGATTAAATTTCTCCAGGACACCATACCTACCTTGCTCGACATCACCTTCACACAGCTCTTGGAGATTGAGGCGGCTCACCGCATCAGCTCACAGCGTGTGCCTCGTGAAAATTTCCCTAGGCCAATTATTGTGAGCCTGCTGCGCTTCAGCCAAACACTTGAGATAATGCAGCGGGCTAAACTGAAAGCGCCTTTGAAGTTTGAGGGTAGAAACTTGATGTTTGTCCCGGACTTAATTAAAAACTCAACCCACCTCCGGAAACAACTTCTTGAATACCGGCCCCGACTGAAAGCCCTTAATGCTCGTTTCGGCATGTACTATCCTGCTCGTCTAAGAGTCACACTACAAAATCGCACCAAGGACTTTACTGATGCTAACCTGCTTGGGGACTACTTGGAATCTATCTCTCCTAGTACCATCGATGCTACATGAGTGTTTTATTGTTGCTTGGATCCACTGCATTTGAATGCTTTTTGTTATGCTACGCTGTTCTCTTTGGCTGATACTTTTGCCTCTATATTTCCTTTATACCAATCTCATATCTATGGCTTTCTGTGTTCAGATGTCTGCATTGCTGCACGATTTTTATTTTATTGTCGCTGCTAAATGATGTCATTTTCTTCCCTCTCTTATTGCCTCTTTCCACGTTTTCCTTGTCTTTCTGTGCCCAATTGCTACTATTACTTACTGCAGCAGTCATATTTAAGGCAAGTGCTCCATTTTGTCTGTATCTTTCCTCACTTCACTACTTCTCTCTCTTGACCCCTTCACTCTTATGCCTAGCAAGCTATTTTTATTAATACCTTGGACACTTGCATAATATTGTCATGGTGTTGCTTTTTCTGTCAACATTTGAGATCTTTGTCATATTCTCTATTCTGAATTGTCCCTGTTCCCCCTGTTCTTATCTGTTGCTTGCTACCTTATCTTCTTTTCAACTGTTATCACTACGAACACATGGCTAATGGCAGGGCTCTGCTGTGGCTTGTTCCTGTCTGCTGTTCTCTCCTCACTCACTGACCCGTTGGTCTACCCCCTTGTCATGTGTTTCATGCGGCCTGGTGAGTTATCACAATATGGAGGTGTTACTGTTCTTTTGACTTTATGCACAACCTATGTTTATATTATGTTATTGTGTTTAAATGCCTCTCAAATGTTTATCACTTAACATGAAAGGTTTGAATAACCCCTTAAAAAAGATTAAAATATCTCAATACTTATCCCAGCTACACCCTGATGTGGTACTACTACAAGAAACGCACTTTTTCTCCTGCTCATGACAAAAAAATGGGGTCATCATTCTAATAAAGAAACATCCTGACATATTGGTTACTGATCAAGCATGTGATACTAAGGGTAGATGGGTAAGAGTGACCTTATCCCATAAATTAACATCTTTGGCTATATATAACATCTACGCCCCGAACAAAGATTGCCCTGAATTTTTTCATGATTTAGCAGACTCTGTCACTGCTCTGGGTGGATTACCATTCCTCATTGGCGGCGACTTTAACATTGTCCTAGATCCTTTAATAGACAGACGATCATCAGCTCCATACAAGCCATCTAAAGCGTGGTCGGCTTTGCAAGACATTATTCAACATCTCAACCTCTGTGACCCATGGAGAATTGCTCATCCATCCACACAAGCTTTCTCCTTTTTTTCTTCACCACATTCATCTCTTTCAAGAATTGATTATTTCTTAACTTCTGCTTCCCTACTTCCTAGTGTTTCGGACACCACCATTCATCCTATCCTTGTGTCTGACCATGCACTGATTACTATAGAGCTTAATCTTCTACATCTAATTACACCAAGACCGTGTTGGAGATTTGACACCTCGCTTTTAGATGATCCTGCTTTTGTGGAATATCTGAATGAGCTTATTAAAGAATTTCTTGAATTTAACTCGATTGAACACACCTCGTGGACCAATTTTTGGGATTCTCTGAAAGCCTATCTTCGAGGTGTGATTATTTCTTATAAATCTAAGAAAAACAAGGAATTTGTGACTCGTCGCTCTCAATTAGAATCTCAAATCTCATCGATGGAATTGCTCTTCAATACTGATCCATCCAACAAGGTTCTTCTTAGTCAATTGGGGAACCTTAGACTCAATTACAATACCATGCTTGCTGCCTCTGCTGGAAAAACGCTATTTATGAAAGATGCATCCTACTATGCGGAACATGACAACTCTGGTCACCTGTTGGCTAATAATATAATAATAATAATAATAACTTTATTTTTCTATACCGCCATAGTCAATCGACTTCTAGGCGGTTTACAGTGTAAGAAGGCTGGACAATCAGCGAATAACAAGAGGTCTCAATACAATACAATAAGTCAACATACAATACAATACAATACAATACAAAGATTCTGTATACAATACAGTACCATATAGTACGAGTCTAACTACAATATAATACAAAAATCTGAACACAATACAATACATAAGTCTGAATACAATACAATACATAAGTCTGAATATAATACTAACTACTTGAAGTCCCAATCAGAAAGAACTTTCATAACTTCTATTAAATCAAAACATGATAATAATAATAATAACTTTATTTTTCTATACCGCCATAGTCAGGCGACTTTTAGGCGGTTTACATTGTAAGAAGGCTGGACATTCAGCGAATAACAAAGGTCTTAGTACAGTACAATGCTAATACAATACAATAAATCCACATATAATACAATACAGTGAGTCTAAATACAATACTATACAATAAGTTAAATACAGTGCCGAACAAAGAGTCTAGATGCCGTACAATAGTCTAAATGGTAAACTTACATATTAATTGGAGATCTAAGGGTAATGAGTGTCTGAAGGATTTAGAACATCCATGAGGGGGGTCTTAGTGGGGGAGGGGACCGTTTTAGTCAATGAATTTAGCGAATAGGGTGGTTTTGATCGATTTGCGGAATGCATTATAAGTCATATTTGGTTCGTTTATGTGGTTTTTCAGCCAGGTTTGCTGTCTGTTCGCTTGGAACTTAAAGGTTCTGTCCAAGAAGGATTTGTATCTGCAGCCTGTAGTCTTTGGGTATGCAAAGATGTTTTTGTTTCTGGTCGTTCTTGTGGGGTTGTGTAGGGTGAAGTGAGTTTGTAGGTATGAAGGTGCTAGTCCCCAGGCTTGTTTGAAACAGGTGCAAACGAATTTGAATAGAATTCGCACTTCTATTGGAAGCCAGTGCAGCTTTTTATAGTAGGGGCTGATGTGGTCGTTTTTTCTAAGTCCGAAAATTAGGCGAACGGCGGTGTTTTGTATTAATCTCAGTTTTGTATTAATCTCACATCCAAATCAGCTATTTTGTCCAGATTTCATGAATATTATCAAGAGCTTTATACCTCTCAATCGCCTCCTTCTGCAAGCATCACCAATTTTCTGGAAAAGGTTGATCTACCTAAACTAACCACTGCTGACAATGAGTCCTTTTATACACCTATCACCACAGCTGATATTGAAAGTGCTCTGTTCTCCATGGCTAGAGGGAAGACTCCTGGTCCAGATGGCTTTCCAGTAGAGTTCTACATCACTTTCCAGTCCTTTTTCCTCCCGCTGCTGCGTGACTTTTTTGTACACCTGATTCAAACTCGAGAAATCTATGGATCTTTCACGGAAGCTGTGATTGTGTTACTACCTAAGGCAGGTAAGGACAAACAAGTTCAGAGTTATCGTCCACTGTCCATGATAAACGTGGATGCTAAGATCTACGCAAAGGTGATGGCGGTGAGACTCCAAAATCTGCTACCTCGATTGATATCTTATGAGCAAACTGGTTTCATGTATGGTCGTCTCTCTCATGACAATACACGGCTTTTTTTCAATATCCTTCAGTGTATAGAAACTTCAGACATACCCTTTCTTGCTATTGGTCTCGACGCTGAGAAAGCCTTTGACAGGGTTGAATGGACTTTCCTTTTTGATGCATTAAAACACTTTGGATTCTCGGAACAAGCTATCAACATGATTAGAGTGTTATACACTTTACCTTCCACCAGAATTCTCATAAACAACCAACTATCGTCCTCTTTTCATCCCAGCAGAGGCACGCGCCAAGGTTGTCCACTGTCTCCCTTGCTTTTTAATATAGCTTTGGAGCCTCTTCTCCTATACATCAAGCAAAATGATACCATCAAGGGAATTGAATTGGACGAAGCTCAGATCAAGTATTCGGCATATGCCGACGACATACTACTTTATACTACTCCTGACTCGCTCCCTTCAATCTTGAACTCCATCACCGACTATTCCATGGTCTCCGGTTACAAACTTAACCTATCAAAATCCGAAATCATGCCACTTAACCATCCCGAGTCTAAATATGTTCTCCAACAATTCAGCTTTGCATGGTCTGATACAACTTTGAAATACCTCGGAATCTACTTTGCACCTACAATTGCCGAAAACTTTATCTCTCAATGTTGATAAAATCACATCTATGGTTAAAGAACTTCTCCTGAGATAGGTCTCCTTTACGCCTCACATGGTGGGGTCGGTTAAGCACTATTAAAATGATGATTGCCCCGAAGATCAACTATTTTCTTTATGATTCCTATTTTTTTTCCTGATTCTTTTTACAAGAATGTCGAAAAGTCTCTTACTACATTTTTGTGGAAATCCAAACCGCCGAGAATTGCCTTGAATAAATTGAAGGCCAGCAAAGAACATGGAGGTGTTTGCTTCCCTGATTTCCATACCTACCATGCTGCTTTTATTATGCAACAAACTTCGTACTGGTTCATGCCTGTTTCACCAGAATACTATCCGATCTGGCACACTTGGGAATCTCAATGTCATAAAGATCATCCTCTTCATCTATTACCTTTCCAGCAATTGCCCAAATCTGCCAATCCTATTCTACGCAGTACGAAAGCCGCAGTTGCTCTATTTGAAAATTGCATGGATCATTCTTGGGTATCCACTCTACATACTCCTCTCTGGAATAACCCTGCATTCAGAATCAATGAGGCTCTAGTTTCTTGGCCTGTGTGGCAGAAAGCTGGTGTCTGGACTGTTCAAGACCTTCGGGATGATTCCTCATGGATGTCGTTTTCCCAGCTTCAACAACGTTTCAATCTTTCTCACACGCAACATTTTCCTTGGATACAGTTGATTAATTGTATATCGTCATCCATGAGAAACCTCTCCTCTTACTTCGGATCCTCCTGGTTGGCTTTCTATGATAACCAAATTACATGCCATTAAGGGCTGTGCTGCCAACTGGTACAAATATCTTCAAGCTGTTAAATATCATCGCCCCCTTGGCACTGAACACACGTGGGAATTTGATCTACAAATTCCATCATTGCAGGACAAATGGAAACTGGTGTGGCGCTCGTCATTGCACTTTTCTTGCTCTTCATCTCTGAAGCAATCTATCTTTTTTGTACTGCACAGGGCCATATGGACACCACATAAATTGTCTCATTTTAAGGATTCAGAACGTGGTTATTGCTGGTCTTGTAAAACTGAAAGAGGCACTTTCCTACACCAATTGTTTTATTGCTCTTTGATCCATCCCTTTTGGCTATCTATATGGGAAAAAATATGTGACATTTTTTGCATTGATAAACCTCTTACTCCTGATGTTGTGATTCTTGGAGCTTGCGCCTTAGCTCAAGAGATACCTGAGACAGATATGAAACTCTTCACTTTGTTGTTACAATTGGCCATCAAATTGGTCTTACAAAACTGGAAGAACCTTACAGTACCTACCTACATCATGTGGTGGAACACCGTATGTGTTACGGCCAAATATGAACGTGCTGCAGCCATAAAAAATAAATCTTTACATGCCTTTGAACGTAATTGGAATTTACTTATGGAGGTTTCTTTTTCCCCTTATGTCTGAGCTGCATTGAAATATAATTACTGGGTTATTCTATTGTTATCATCCTGTGTGATATATGACATACTTCACTTATTTTGATATACAATTACTGCTGTTGTGTGCCTGTTCTTGTATTCACACCTCTGTATGTGTTTCTCTTATGTTGTTTCATGTTGGTTTTATTTACTAAAACTCAATAAAACTTATTGAACTTAAAAAAAACCAAAACAATTTATTAGCTTAATGCCAAAGTTAACCCCATAAATCATTTTGAATAAAGATTCACACTATAAATTAGCCATATATTTTCATACTTCAGTCCATTCTCAAAATTTTACAACTTTTGCCTCAGGTGCCAAGAATACATATAAATGACCAGATTTGCTGACAAAGGCATATATATTCTATTCAGTGGCGCCTAAATGTATGTACTTTTAAGGTGGGCGTGCAGATGGGTGAAGTCGAGTGTGGGGGGAGCACACAGCAGGTGTAATTTTACATGCATTGTTTTTAGCAATCTATTTGCATGCATGCTAGGAGTGGTCATGCCTATAATATCGGCACTGGTTGCCTGTGTCCAGAAGGATTTTATTTAAGGTGTTGATTTTAATTCATCAGATAATTCATGGGGAAGTTCCCTTGTATTTTACAGAAGTTCTGAGGATCCATCATCCTACTTGTGCATTATGGTTAGCTAACTAGCATATCACACGTAGAAACTGTTCATTTATGGACAGTATGATTATGCTGATACGAAAGCTGCAGCATTTTCCATTGCTGACCCTAGAACAGGGGTGTCAAAGTCCCTCGAATATGGAATGGTTTGCCTGGTTACTTATTATTTATATAAATGTGCTAAAGCCACTTATTTTCACAATAGCAAATCAAAGTGGGGTATAGTAAAAATAATAAAGAAAATAATGCTATTAATATTTAGAAAACTATGATCATGTCATACCACTCCTTAATACCCTCAGAATATTCAGGATAACGTAACTTATCTTAACTAAAAGGGAGATAAGTCCTCAGTGTCTAATAGGGGCTATCAAAACAGCAACCCACATAGACAAGCTAGTTTCAAATATCACTTGAGACCATCAGACACATCCTTGGTCAAAAACTGATTTGACATCCTTTCTTGTTTCTACCTATTTTTATACCACTCCTTAAAACAGAACATTGGCTACTGGTTACACTTAGAAATGCATTCAAATTAATTTTCCTTTATATATATAACTTATTCTGGTTTATGATATCTCGCCATTTAACCCCATATATACCAACTAGATGTCTTAGCTCTTCACAATTAGATCAATTGTATGTTCCCTCTCTTCATCAAGTTTTTGATTCAGCCCGTTCAAAGACCTTCAGTGTTATAGGACCCACTTTAGGGAATTCACTACCCTTTGATGTTAGCATAAAACATTCATTCGTATTCAGAATTCTGCTCAGCTTCAAAAACCTATTTGTTTAAAGATACTTTCTGCATTTAATCTTTTCCATTTTTTCTCTCGGGCATGGACGTTTTGCCTGTTAGCATATTCTCGCTGGTAAAATAATTTGTTTGATTTTCTTTTACTGCTTTTAAAGAAATGGAGTTTCTTCTTTTTAAAACTTTATTGTTTTTTTTTTTTTTTTTTTTACTTGAGTTTTGATTTGGATGGCTAAGGCCCTTGGGCGGGATATCAAATTTTAATAAAAACTTTAAAAAAAACCTTGATGTTCAAATAAGACAAAAAACAATTGGTCAAATTAAATAAAACAGGTTGTGTAACGCAAACACAGAGCTTCCCCATTTGAGGCATGAAGGCCCTAATTCTATAAATGGCGCATAACTTATAGGTGCCAAGCTGCATGACTGTCGATTAACTGCTAGGCGTCGTTTATAGAACTATGCCTAGCGGTGCCTAGGTATTGCTAGGCATCATAGAGGTAGGTGCCAGTATATTAGGCCAGCTTGTACTGGCACTTAACTCGAATGCCTAGCGAGGCCTAAGTCAACCATGCCTATTCTCTGCCCCTAACCATGCCTACTTTTCAGATAGGCATCATTAAGTGTCAGAGGGCTGCCTCGACATAGAAGTCGCTAGGTGCTGTGCTCATTAGAAAATGACAGAGGGACAAATTTTGTCCTTATCCTCTCAGGATCTATCTCCATCCCTAGGAGTTCTGTCCTTGTCTCATCCCTGCAAGCTCTGTCCTCATCTGCACGCGCCTCTATCAGGGACAGAACTCAAGGGGATAGAGATAGATCCCACGGAGGCAGATTTGTCCCTGTGCCAGACTCCAATACTGATATCCATGTGCAACCTAAATTTGCATTTAAAAAAATTGATTTTTAATGAGTTTTTAATGGCATGGTCAATTACCACGCTGATTAACCCATTAAAAATCATTTAGTTGCATGCAAATTTTCATTAGACATTGCTGTGCATAAGTGATTAGGGCGCCTAGCGATGCCTAATCTAGGTGCTATTTATAGGATCGGCATTGAAAAGCAAGTTAGGGGGGGGATTAACAACAAGGCCCCCAACGGTTAGGCCAAAAAATAGCTCTTAAGTCCTATTTTGAATTAGCGAAAGGAGGTTTCCGATCTGAGATACAGAGGGAGAGAATTCCACAAAAAAAGGTATAAAATAAGACACTCTAGGTTTTCCCAATATGCCTTATTAATGACTAGGGTCAGTTTAAGAAATTATCGAAGACCCGTTTTATTTTTTTGGCTTACCCGCCCTCTGGTATAAGGTTTGTAATACCTAAAGCACTGACGGACTCTACTGCTTGTTGAAGAGTTTGTTTATTATATGTTTCGTGTTGATATGTGATTGATTTTATTTTTTTTTGTAATCCACCTAAATAAATCCCCCCCCCCCCCGTTACAAAACCGTAGTGTAGTTTTTAGCACTGGCTGCGGTGGTAACAGCTCCGGCACTCATAGAATTCCTATGAGTATCGGAGCTGTTACCGCCACGGCTGGTGCTTAAAACGGCACTACGGTTTTGTAAAAGGGGTAAACGAATGAATGATTGTCCTGATACACTTAAGGCTCCTTTTACTGAGGTGCACTATGCTTTTTAGCGTGCGCTAAATATTAGTATGCGCTAACCACGTGCTAAAAGCTAACATGTGCAGGTTAGTCTATGGACACGTTAGCGGTTAGCGTGCGCGTAGATTTAGTGTGCACGCGCTGGCACACTACCCCGGTTTTAATTAGTAAATGTACCAAGCAGAGTGATGCTACTTGCTGGAAAGGATGTGGTGAAAGAGGTGCATTCCACCATATGTGGTGGGAATGTGAAAGGATCCAGAAGTTTTGAAAGCCAGTATTTGAATATGTAAGCAGATTAATTCAGACTCCACTCAAGCTGAATCCTGAAAGAGCATGGTTGGGAGTAAGAATAGAAAGCTTAACACCTTCTCAATCTAAACTTTTGGACTTAGCATTTATAGCTGCTAGATTGACACTTGCCCAGCAATGGCGTATGCTAAATGTACCTACCTTAAGAGATGTGAGGGAACGTTTAGGAATAGTCTGTGAAAAATATAGACTTTAGGCCCTTTTAACTAATCAATGGGCAAAATTTAATGATATAAGGGAGAGTTATATTGAATTAGAAAAAGAAGCCTTATGAAAGAATTATTCTATATCTATCGTTATGGAACCAGGTCTTCTGGGAGGGGGGGGAGGGTGTGATAGGGAATGAGATTTTTTTTAATTTATTTATTTAACTTTACTATTGATAAGATGCACTATGATTTCTAATTTATTAAGTTTATAAATTATACTCATACTGTGTGCTGTACATAAGAACATAAGCAATGCCTCCGCTGGGTCAAACCTGAGCCCGCTCACGTGGCGGCCCAACAGGTCCAGTAATCCTCTATTTATACCCTTCTATCCCCTTTTCCAGCAGGAAATTGTCCAATCCTTTCTTAAATCCCAGTACCGTACTCTGCCCTATTACATCCTCTGGAAGCGCATTCCAGGTGTCCACCATACGTTGAGTAAAGAAGAACTTTCTAGCATTTGTTTTGAATCTCTCCCCTTTCAACTTTTCCGAATGCCCTCTCATTCTTGTAGTTTTCGAAAGTTTGAAGAATCTGTCCCTCTCCACTCTCTCTATGCCCTTCATGATCTTGTAAGTCTCTATCATATCCCCTCTAAGTCTCCTCTTCTCCAGGGAAAAGAGATCCAGCTTCTTTAGTCTCTCAGCGTATGAAAGGTTTTCCATACCTTTTATCAGACTTGTCGCTCTCCTCTGAACTCTCTCGAGTAACGCCATATCCTTCTTAAGGTACGGCGACCAATATTGGACGCAGTACTCCAGATGCAGGCGCACCATCGCCCGATACAACGGCAGGATAACTTTTTTCGTTCTGGTTGTAATACCCTTCTTGATTATACCTAGCATTCTATTCGCTCTCTTAGCAGCCGCTGCGCACTGTGCCGTCGGCTTCATTGTCATGTCCACCATTACCCCCAAGTCCCTTTCTTGGGTACTCTCATTCAGTAACATCCCTCCCATTGTATAGTTGTATCTCGGGTTTCTGCTTCCCACATGCAATACTTTACATTTATCGACGTTGAACTGTACTGAGATTATTGTATTAAATGGAAATTATCAAACAATTAAAAAAAAAGATTTAGCGTGCACTAAACGCACACTAAAATGCTTAGCGCATCTTAGTAACAGGGAGTTAGTATTCTATAATGAAACCTAGGTTCTACTTTCCTTTGATAGAATAGGGTCCAAATATGCGCCTTCCTGGCACCTAAATATAAATGTGCTCCTTTTTATAGACTTGCCTCATAGTGGGAGTTATTTCTTAGATCCAGTTTTCCTACTGAATGACATCATGATAGCTGAGCAGCTCATGACTGTAAAATGTCTGCCAGGTGGTTGGTTTTATTGCTACGTTCAGTTTCCTGGTATTTGAGCGCGAGAATAATGTTCATTTTATTTATTATGTATTTACTATACTGCCAGGAGTGTGTGGCACAGTGTGTTAGAGCTACAGCCTCAGCACCCTGAGGTTGTGGGTTCAAATCCCATGCTGCTCCTTGTGACCCTGGGCAAGTCACTTAATCCCCCCATTGCCCCATTATTAGATAGATTGTGAGCCCGCCGGGGCAGATAGGAAAAAACACTTGAGTACTGAATGTAAACCACTTAGGCTATAAGTGGTATATGAATAATGAATAAAAATAATCTGCATAAAAAGAGCAAGGCGGTGTCCAATCTAAAAATATCAGAAAGGAACACATCTGGAATACTGCGTTCAATATTGGTCGCCGCACCTCAAGAAGGACATGGCAGTTCTTGAGAGAGTCCAAAGGAGGGCAACGAAACTGGTAAGAGGGCTGGAAAACTGCCCATATGCTGAGAGGCTGGATAAACTGGGGCTCTTCTCTCTGGAAAAGAGGAGGCTCAGGGGACCTTCAAAATACTTAGGGGCATAGAGAGGGTGGACAGGGACAGGTTCTTCAGACTAAAAGGGACGACAGGTACGAGGGGGCACTCAGAGAAACTGAAGGGAGATAGGTTCAAATCAAATGCAAGGAAGTTTTTCTTCACCCAAAGGGTCGTGGACAAATGGAATGCGCTCCCCGAGGAAGTGATCTGGCAGAGTACAGTACAGGGATTCAAACAGGGATTGGACAGATTCCTGAGGGAAAAGGGGATCGTGGGGTACTGAGGGAGGTGCTGGGGTGTTGCATAAGTATAGACAGCTCACTAGGTCATGCAGGTGCAAGGCCGGAGGGTTAGGACATTGATGGGAAGATAGGACTTCGATGAGAAACCTAGGGGGCAAGGGAGCCCCTTCTGGTGATTAAGGCAGGTCATGACCTGTTGGGCCGCCGCGGGGGCGGACTGCTGGGCGGGATGGACCTCTGGTCTGACCCGGCAGAGGCACTGCTTATGTTCTTATGAACTATAATAATTGGACAGGATAGCGTTATTCATACAAACTCAAAGTAATGTTAAGAGTAGAGACCATAGCAAGAGGACATAAAAAAATGAGGGAATTCAGGAACTGTGTACCTGTAAGACTCATTTTCTTCTAAAAAAATCTATGCATTCTGTATTCAGTGGTGGCATCTCACTAAGGGCTCCTTTTACGAAGGTGCGCCAGCGTTTTTAGCACACGCGCTAGATTAGGGCGCGCTATAGTGCGCGCTAGCCGAAAATCTACCACCTGCTCAAAAGGAGGTGGTAGCGGCCAGCACGCAGGGCAATTTAGCACGCGCTATTCCGCGTGTTAAGGCCCTAGCACACCTTCGTAAAAGGAGCCCTAAGTCTTTGTAGCTGGTGCTGAGCATATGTATGACCTTTAGGTATCTTCCTCTGCCCTCCATGCACCCTGCCACTATATGGATAATAGTGGGTCATTTTAGACAGATTTTCAGCCAGATACTGCCCATGTTAGGGATAACTGGTGCATATATAACTCCATTTGAATATTGGCCATGTGTCCATGCCTTCATAATTGGAAAAACTGTATGAAAATTTTCATCAGAGTGTCTTTGCAATGGATAAAACCCAGCTGAAGTATCCCTCCTGGACAAAACAGTCACTATGTATGGCAGTGGTCTCAAACTCAAACCCTTTGCAGGGCCACATTTTGGATTTGTAGGTACTTGGAGGGCCGCAGAAAAAATAGTTAATGTCTAATGAAAGAAATGACAATTTTGCATGAGGTAAATCTCTTTTAAAGTTTATAAATCTTTCCTTTTAGCTAAGTCTTAATAATAATATTGTCATTTATAGCTAAAGAGACATATGATCAAGAAACTTTTATTTTACTTTTGTGATTATGATAAACATACCGAGGGCCTCAAAATAATACCTGACGGGCCGCATGTGGCCCCCGGGCCGCGCGATTGAGACCACTGATGTATGGTTATTGACTCTTTCTCTGATGAAGATTGCCACACCAGCTTCGTTGGGCCTCGCTCTTTAGCTGGCATTTCCTCTTCGGAAGCGTTACACATTTTAATACACGTTTGCTTCAAAGCATACCGTACATTGTGGCTACATCCGATAAAACCCCAGAGGAAGGTCTTCTGTGACCGAAACATGGACCCTATCGGGTCCATACCACAACATTTTTACCGTGTATCTTTGAACAGTTTTCTTACTCTGCGCCTTTTTATGTGAATACTTTTTAATAAACTTAAGTATCAAGATCATCAGTTCCACAGTTTTTCATCTTTTACACTAAGTGGATAGTTCATATATTTTTATTTGTAGTTTACTATTGACACACACATTTAAGAACTTGGGTTTCTTAGTGTGTGGTGATTAAATCTAACGTAACAGGTTGGAGCTTGTCTCCTATTTACTTGTAGCATCAAGTCTATTAACACACTTTATCCTCATGACGTGTTTATAATTTGCTTTTATGTGATGTGAATACGCAATTACAGTATATGTTTCATTTTATTGCAATTATGAAGGATTTTTTGTAGGTTACTAATTGTCAGTATCCCTGAATATCTTGCTTACAGGTATTTCTACATAGTCTTATTAAACATCGCTTTGGGAATCTTGTTACATAAAAAATAAACCACACACACCCTTTTACAAAAACTGCCGAAGCGATTTTTAGCGCAGGCTAGCACGCTGAATGCTCTGTGCTGCTCCCGACACTCAGAGTTTCTATGAGTGTTGGGAGCAGCGCACAGCATTCAGTGCGCCGGCCTGTACTAAAAACTACTTCTGTGGTTTTGTAAAAGGAGAGGGGGGGGACAGTGAGAGGGATACTTAAATTTCAGAGTATTTGGTATCTTTTGACGACATGAACACACTAACTCACCCACCCACCCCAGCAAGGTTAGGCGATGAGAGAAATCAAATGCAGTCATGTGAAAAAATTAGGACATCCCATGAAATATTCAGTTCTTTCTTAAGAAATGTTCACCTAACGATGTCAAATCTTTTTTTAAAAATTTATCTCTGGAAAAGAAAGTGATGTCATTGCAGGTAAACAACAAAGCTTCTCTGATTTACTCATGAAACAAAAGATATCTACAAAAATATGTATTCTAACTGATAGCTAGTGTTACCCCCTTTGATTGAAATAACTGCAGTGAGACACTTTGTGAAGCCATCTGCCAGTCTCTGACATCGGTCTGAGGAAAGTTTGGCCCACTCCTCAATGCAGAATTCTTTCAGCTGTGAGATGTTTCAGGAGTTTCTTGCATGTACAGCCCGTTTCAAATCACCCCACTCTCAATGGGATTAAGATCAGGGCTTTGACTCTGTCACTCCAGGACTCTCTGTTTCTTAGTTTTCAGCCAGTCCTTGGTAGATTTACTAGTTTGTTTTGGGTCATTGTTGTGTTGCAGGATCCATTTCCGCTTCCACTTTAATTTTCTTACAGATGGTCTCACATGTTCCTCAAGCACCCTCCGATACACGGTAGAATTCATGATGGATTCTATGATGGTAAGCTGGCCAGGTTCTGCTGCAGCAAAGCATCCACAAACCATGACACTTCCGCCTCCATGCTTCACAGTTGGTATGAAGTTCTTTTCCTGGAATGCTGTATTTGGTGTACGCCAAACATGTCCTGTTTTCTGGTGTTCAAATAATTAAATTTTAAACTCATCTGTCCATAGAACACTATTCCAGAAGTCCTGGTGTTTGTCTATGTTCTCTCTGGCAAATTTGTGTGGCCTTGATGTTTTTCTTAGAGAGCAAAGGTTTCCTCCTTGCTCCTTGGAGTATTGTGTTCAATTTTGGAGACCGTATCTGGTGAAGGATACAAAAAGGCTTGAAGCGGTTCAGAGGAGGGTGACAAAAATGATAGGAGGTATGCGACAAAAGACGTATGAGGAGAGACTGAAAGCCCTGAATATGTATACCTTAGAGGAGAGGAGGGACAGGGAGAATATGATTCAGATGTTCAAATACTTGAAAGGTATTAACGTGGAACAAAATATTTTCCAGAGAAAGGGGAAAATCAGAGGACATAATTTGAGGTTGAGGGGTGGGAGACTCAAGAGCAATGTAAGGAAATTCTTCTTTACGGAGAGGGTGGTGGATGCCTGGAATGTGCTCCCGAGAGAGGTGGTGGAGAGGAAAACGGTGACGGAGTTCAAAAAAGCATGGGATGAACACAGAAGATCTAGAATCAGAAAATAATAGTAAATATTGAAGAACTAAGGCCAGTACTGGGCAGACTTGCACGGTCTGTGTCTGTATATGGTCGTTTGGTGGAGGATGGGCTGGGGAGGCCTTCAATGGCTGGGAGGGTGTAGATGGACTGGAGTAGTTTTTAATGGAGATTTTCGGCAGTAGGAACCCAAGCATAGTATCGGGTAGAGCTTTGGATTCTTGCCCAGAAATAGCTAAGAAGAAGAAAAAAAACACAACAAATTTTTAGCTTGAATCAGGTTGGACAGACTAGATGGACCATTCGGGTCTTTATCTGCTGTCATCTACTATGTTTGCACACTTCCCATGCATGTTAAATTTGTGCAGTCTCTTTCTTATTGTAGAGGCATGCACTTTCACATCAACAGTAGCAAGAGCCTGCTGTAGGTCCCGTGATGACATTTTAGGGTTTTTGGAGACTTCTTTTAGCATCTTGCATTCTGCTTTGGGGGTCAAGTTGCTTAGACGGCCAGACCTGGGCATGTTGGCAGTTGATTGGAAAGTCCTCCACTTGTACACTATTTTCCAGACCATGGAATGGCTGATGTCAAATTCTTTTGAGATCTTTTTAAATCCCTTACCAGACTTTTATAAACTGCTACAGTCTTCTTTCTGAAAGCCTCAGCTCGTTTGATCTCACCATGGTGTTCACTCTTACCTGTAGCAGTCATAAGCATACCAAACTAAATGTCTGAGGTTTAAGTAGGGCAAAATGCTGAGAAACGATGTTCTAATCATGTGCACCTTTGAGCCACTTTAAGTGATTTGAGCCACTTTAAGTGGGAGGATATGTGGGGATGTTCTAATTTATTCCTCAGTTAGGATACACATTTTTGTGGATATCTTTTGTTTGATGAGTAAATCAAGGGAAAGTTTTCAATTACATCACTTTCTTTTCCAGAGATTAAAAAATATAAAAAATAATTTTGACATCGATAGGTGAACATTTCTTAAGAAAGAACTGAATATTTCATGGGGCATCCTAATTTTTTCACATTACTGTATGTATGTTTTCTGGATTTTGTTGGGCTTCCCAAATCTGAGCTCAAACATTTTATGGAGTCAGATACAGCAGGGTAGATTCCTGCCCTTGGTGCAACAGAGGATTAAGTGACTTATTCAAGGTCACAAAGTCATCAGTGGGATTTGAACCTAAGCTTCCTTAGTTCTTGGTCCACTTCTCTAACCAGTAGACCATTCCTCTACTCTATTTTGGGAACTTAGATATTGTAAGTAAAGAGATCCCTCTTTATTTCCTTACTTTTTTCTCTCTCCACTTTCTCTAACTCTTTTTGAGTTCAACCTAAGCCCTCAAATGCTCTTCAGAGGCTGTCAGCCATGGAAATGGACTTATCTGAATGGCTGCCTCCATTATCATTCAAAATCTATTCAGTGCAAAAGACAGAAATGAAGAGCAGAACATCAAATGACCTGTTCTGAGATGGTGAGGGAGGTCTTTCCTATGGTACAGGCCAGCTTGATAACGTGTTCCCCTCTTTCTTTTCACAGACAGTCCTGGGGTTTTGTTGGTGTTATCAATGGTGGAAATTCCTCATCTAGCGAATCGGTCAGAGACTATGAAAATCACAGCACTGGCGGAAAGGCGATTGCTGAGAGAGATTTCTACACAGTGGATGGTGAAAAGTTTATTGTGAGAGCGTATAGTGAATGGAATAACGGTAAGAGAGTAAGAAATGGCATTAATTTTGCTAACAGAATTGTGTTGGAGGGGGGGTCACGTGATGCGAGCGTGGTGATCGGACGTGTGCCGCTGGGCTCCGCGCTCCGATTTCTGTATAACGGCACATACCTGCATTTCTTCGTTTTTCTTTTGCGACCCTTATACGGCCAAGGCACTTGGACTCCCGCCAGGAACATCGGGGGGAGTTTGCCGATCCGGTTGAGCCCCGGTATGCCCATTAAAGCGGCCAAACTTGCTAAGAGCAAACCCTGCACGCCGGACCCGAAAATGGCGTCGGCTCCCGAAGCTGCACCGCCAGTGGTGGGAGACTGGGCCCAGGAGATCTCTCGCCTGGTCACGACCGCTTTGGAGGACCGACTCAACAAATTACAGTCGGCGGTGGAGAGCATCCACGAGAAGTTTGAAGCTCAGGCTCAAAGGTTGGGGGCGGTGGAGCAGCGTGTTTCCAACCGGGAGGATGAGGCCCTTGAAGAACGGAGGCGAGCTGATGGCCTGCAATCCCAGGTGTCGGCCCTCCAGGACAAGGTGGACGACCTGGAAAACCGCCATCGGCGAAATAACCTGAGGGTTGTGGGGCTCCCGGAGCTGAAGTCATCGGATGACCTCTATAACTTCTTTCATTCCTGGCTGCCGGAGCATTTCGGCCTGGAGGCATCGGCGGCCACATTTGTGTGCGAGAGAGTGCACCGGCTGGGACCGGCTGCGGGGTCCAACTCCAAGCCTAGAGCGGCTATTGCCAAATATGCGAACTGGCGAGAGAAAGAACATTTGCTAAAAGCTTATCGGGCAGCTGGCAATCTGATGTATGAAGGAAGCCGGCTGCTACTTTTCAATGACTACTCAGCACGTGTTTCATCCCAGAGGCGGGAAATGGCGCCCATCTGCACTTCCCTACATCGCAAGGGGGTTCGCTTTGCTTTGGTTTACCCTGCCAGCTTGCGGGTCTGGAGGGAAGGCAAGGTGCACACTATGCTGACCAAAGGGGAGGCACAGCGATTCCTCGACGCCCTCAATGTTGCCGGTCCCGATGGGGAGAGTGGTAGAGGGTCGGCCTCTTGAACTGGGTGCTGGCATGTCCATGCAGCTGCGGGGTGCCTGTCTTTGCTGCCATCATGGTGGTTTGCGCTTCTCTCTGCCTGGCTGATTGTTTGGACTGGTGCTGCTGGACTCTCCTCTTCCTTTCTCCCAGCTCTTGTGCTTTAGCAGCAACTGAGCTTTGAGGATGCGCTCATGAAGGTCTTGCTGGTGTTGGCATTCACTTCTCGAGCGGAGAGTGCTACGGGCAGTGGTCCTGCTGTGGTTCTGCTTTCTTTGCACTCGCATGTTCTTGCTATAGACTGCCTAGTATTATCATCCAGCTGGGTTGTATGTGATGGGGGAGGAGGGGGCGCATGATATTGTTCTATACTGTTTATTACCGTGTTATACTATATGAACCATGCTTTGTACTGCTAATATCGGATTGTGGATTGCCCAGATCCATGACCCCTCTGTTGTTTTCTGTTTATGCCGTCCCTTAGGGGATTTTGTTTTGCTGTTTTATTTTTTGGGGGCTTGGTGGGAGTTCAGGGGGAGACCTGGGGGAGCTTTCTCTGGGGTGGGGAGGGGGGACAGGGTTGTGTGAATGGGGATGAGTCTGGAGGGGCGGGGGGGGTGAGTGGTGGGCTGTATGGGTATGCGTGTGGAGGGGGGGGCGGGGAGTTGAGTGGTAGATCTGCACCCATAGCTTTTTTCTGGGGGTCCCGGTTCTCCAGGCGGGGCTGGAGGACGCTGGGGGCTATTGTCCTACTAACAGGGCCCTATTTGCAGAGAGGGGGGGTTCTTAGCTGGGGAGGCCTTCTCTCTTCTTTTTTCTCATTTCTTCCTATTCTGTCATCTCGTACTTCCTTTGATAATGGTTAATCTCCGCTTTTCTACTTATAATGTAGATGGTATTCATTCCCCCGTGAAGAGAAAGAAATTACTCAATTGGTTTAAGCGTAATCACATTGATATAGCATATTTGCAGGAGACTCATCTCTCTAATGCCGAGCATGCCAGGTTGCGGAGGGAATGGGTGGGCGAGGTGTGTTCTTCTTCTTTTAACTCCAGACAGAGGGGGGTGGCAATCCTGTTTCATAAACAATTGCCTCTGCATATCCACAAAACTCTCTCGGACAAAGAGGGTAGATATGTGTTGGTGTTGGGGGAACTGTGGGGTCAGAAATGGATGTTTTGTAATCTCTATGCCCCTAATGTCTATAGTCACCGCTTCTTCTCTGGGCTGTTGGCTACAGTAGCTCAGTACCCGGAATATCAACCCTTGCTGGGGGGGGATTTTAACATATCGGCAGATCCCGTGATGGATTGCAAGCCAGCGAGGGCGTGCCCGAGGGACCATGGAGCCAAGGGGGTAAATTTTTTGATGGATCAGCTGCATTTGTTGGATTTGTGGCGGACTATGCATCCCACTGAGCATACATACACTTTCTATTCTCACCCTCATGATGTTTATACACGCTTGGACTACTTTTTGGCGCCGCCCTCATTACTCCCGCAGGTGGAGCATGTTTCCATAGAAGAGGTTCCATTATCCGACCATTCCCCGTTGATACTGTCGGTTCGACTTACGAATGATATTCCACAGCGGGGGTGGCGGTTCCCGAGCCATTTGTACAAGGATTTGGAGTTTCACCGGTATCTCAGGGAACACTGGCTGGACTATTGTCGCCATAATGCTACGCCTGATGTTGACCCGATAACATTTTGGGAAGCCTCGAAGGCAGTACTTAGGGGGCACATTATAGCTTATGTGTCTGGGGTTCGGCGACGTCAGGAGGCAGATTTATTGCGGCTCTCTGAGGAGTTGAAAACTTTGCGACGAAGGCATGTCGCTACGCTCTCGGCGGCTGATAGGAGTCGGATGGGCGATGTCCGTTCTCAATTGGAGGTCCTTCTGACGCAACGGGCCCATAGGGATATTTATTTCCAACGATATCGCCTCCACCGCTGGGGGGGGAAGGCGGGGCGGTTGCTGGCTAATCTCGTGCGTCCTCCTCGAAAACAACAAGTCATTTTGTCCATTAAAGATCAGGAGGGTCGGCTTCATACTGGAGCAGAGGCTATTCAGTCCCAATTTGTGAAATTCTATGAGACTCTTTATTCCCATCGCGATTCCCTTGATCACGACCGAACGGAATTTTTTCGGGATTTAGCTTTGCCTCAAGTGACCGATGCCCAACTTGAGCTTCTGAACGCGCCGGTTGCGGGGGAGGAAATTCAGTTGGGTATCAAAGCGTTGAAACTCACGAAAGCGCCGGGACCTGATGGGTTTGGGCCCGAATTCTATAAGATTGTGGCGGATTTAATTCCTCCAGCGTTGGGGGAAGCTTATAATGCAATGCATTCGGGACAGGGATTGGGCCTGAGAAATATGGCCCATGTGGTATTGCTCCCTAAACCGGGGAAGGACCCGGCACAGGTGGGATCCTACCGCCCAATATCTCTGCTTAATCAGGATGTCAAATTACTGGCTGCTATATTGGCCCGCCGTCTGAATGCTGTCCTTCCTTTGTTGATTCATGAAGATCAGGTGGGATTTATTCCGGGCAGGTATGCCTCTATGAATCTTTTCCGGGCCTTGATGGCACTACATTCCAGACGGGGGACAGGGAGCACATCGGCTATAGTTGGTTTAGACATGGAAAAGGCCTTTGACAGCATCTCGTGGCAGTATTTATTCTGGGTTCTGCAACAATATGGATTGGTCGGCCGCTATCATGAATGGATTCGTAGTCTATATCTCCACCCGCAGGCGCGCTTGCTAGTAAATGGGGGTCTTACCGCTTCTTTTCCTTTAGGTAGAGGTACTAGGCAGGGGTGTCCCCTTTCCCCGTTGCTTTTTGTGCTAGCACTAGAACCTTTGGCAGCCCGGTTGCGCTCTGATCCTTCCATTAGGGGAATTCGGATAGGTGACAGGGAGAGTCGGATTAACCTCTTCGCAGATGACATCTTACTCTATCTTGATCGCCCCCTCGATGATCTGGAGCGAGCGCTCGGGATGGTTCGTACTTTCGGTAATTTCTCGGGCTTGCGGGTTAATTGTGCCAAGTCCGAACTGTTGCCTCTGGATTCCACTCACGGGGAGGCGTGGCACTCTGCTCTTTCCATTCCGCCGGTTAGAGGGCCGTTGCGGTATCTAGGGGTGTATTTGACGCCTGACTTATCCCTTCTGTATCAGTACAATGTTCGTCGACCTCTTGAGCACATCGCAGCCCAGTGTGAACGTTGGAGGGAGTTACCGTTGGGCTTGTGGGGCAGAGTGGCCCTCACAAAAATGGTTCTTCTGCCTAAAATCTTATACCCCTTACAGACTATCCCCTTGTGGCTTTCTGCCCGGGATGTGCGGTTTTTTCGTTCCACTATTTCTACTTTTATTTGGAGGCGCAAGAGGGCTCGTATTAGTTTTGCTAAATTGATGCTGGATAGATCGCAGGGGGGCTTGAATCTCCCTGATGTTCGACATTACAATGTAGCGGCTCTGTTTCGTTTCATTCATGAGGGTTGGACTGGCCATTATAGGTATGCTCCGGGGGGATGGCTCGCTTCTTGGTGTGCGCCGCACTCCTTCCTGGCTCTTCTACATCTGCCGCCTTCGGCGGTTCCAGGGGGTTCCTCGACAATGGCTCTCCTCCAGCCGATTCGGTTGGCATGGAGATGGTGGAGGCGACAGCAGCGGAAAACGCCTGCTGCGTCGATACTCCTGCCTTTATGTGGTAACCTTGCTTTTGTTCCGGGGATGGGTCCTACTCGCCTCAGGGCGTGGGAGGAGCGGGGGTGTCGGACCTTAAGGGATGTTTGGGATGGAGGAGATGGGGTAGTATTTCCTTCTTATGCTCAACTTCAGAAGAGGTGGAATCTGCCTCACACTCACTTTTGGGTGTACCTTCAGATACGCCACTATTATACTACGCTAACTCAGAAGTGGGGGGATGCTTGGCTCTGTGGTTCCTTGGATGCATTATTCTTTCTGGTTCCGCCGGCTCAGAACAGTCTGTCCACATGGGGTCGGCTGTTGCGGGCACAATTGCCTGTGGGCGCCCTTGATGATGTGGCCGATGTATGGCGGAAGGAACTGGGCTTCCTGGGGGATCGGAGCGCGTTCCTTGCATTGTTTGGTCCTCTTAGAACCATGGGGGGCTCGTCCGATCTTCGGGAAATGCAGTTTAAGATATTACATAGGGCATATATCTCACGGAAGCATGGGGCTCGTATGGGCCTTTGGGAGGGGGATATCTGCATCAAGTGTTGCCGTGCTGCTGGGACTTTGACCCATCATTTTTTGGAATGCCCGTCCACTGATTTGTGGCTGCAGGTTCTCCCTTTTCTGGAGCGCATAGTGCACCGTCCTGTCCCACGTGATTATGGCATGCTCTTGTTGGGCGACTTGAGAGTTCTGGAGGAAGCTGGTTTTTCGAATCCTCAGCAGAAATTTCTTTATTTAGCTTTCCTTTTGGTGAAAAAGTTTCTCTTGCAATATTGGGTGTCTGATCAGGTGGCCTCTTTTACTCATTGGCTCCATCGGATGGCCCAGGTAGCACAATTTGAAATTCACCTTTCTCCACGGGGGGGACGCATTGATCAGCGCTGCTATGTGGGACTATGGAAGACGGCTTTGTCGCTGTGTCCCGGGGATTTGGGGGCACAGCTGGAAACCCGTTCTTGAGTCTACAGTTCTTTTTCTTTCTTACTCTCTGTATCTCGTTCCTCCTTCAGGGGGGCCTGCTGGTGGATGTGTGGGGGAGTGTGTGGTTGTGGGGGTGTGTGTGGTTGTGGAGTGACTGTTGTGCTTTGTATGGAGTGTTGGAGGGGGGAGTGCGTTTGGTGTGGCTGGGGGGTTGCTTCTGTTCTTCTTCTTTGAACAATTTAAAAATTTGCAGATTGTGACTGACTGGCTCAGAGCTTGGCCGTTTTTATTTTCTTATTCTGAGTTTACCAGACCATGTATTGTTGGAATTTGTATTTTCTCTATTTGGACCTGGTGACATTGTACTGCTGGGTATCTGTGTCATCTATGTTGCAACTGCTTCTAATAAACATTATTTCAAAAAAAAAAAAAAAGAATTGTGTTGGAGATGGATAATGAAATTTGATTTCTAGCACTTTCCAGTGAAGTTGATTGTTGGCTTTGCCATGCTGCGTTATGAGCTGCTTGTACCTGGTTGGAGGACCATTTCCTGGCAAGGTTTGGCGCTCTGCAGCTGATATTAATGAAGGCATGTTTAAGATTTGTGTATAAGAGAGTGCTGTTGCAGTGCATTAAAATTGCATCTCAGGAGGTGACTAGCTTACACAGGCCTGCGTCTCACAGCCCTGTCCCCCATAGCGTTGCCGAAGACCCTGTGGGAAATGTGGTGTCAGAGGTATTTCAAAACAAATCTGGGAAGAGTTGGCGAAATTATGACCCAATCCTGTACAGCCTACTGCTGCTCCCTCTACCGCTTACCTCCTCATTTGCTTGGCTGTGTGATTGAATGTGATATGAAGCTTCACTGTCACTGCAGCATTTGCAACATCAAATTTTTTTTGCAGCCATTTTTAGTTGGTGTTGCCTTAACGTGTTCTTCCATTTTCTTAACTCGGCAAGAAATCAAACAAAGTGGGATACGTGAACGGTCAGGATTCTCTATCAATTCTAATATAACAAAAGTTCCTATAAGTACAAATGCAATCAGTAGCTCTCTTGACACAGCCATGTTTCGGCAGGTCCACCTTCATCAGGAGAAGGGATTGGCCTCAGTGTAAAATAATGCAGTTTGGTTAACATATCTGAAGCCAAAGAACACTACAGGATGGGAGTATCACATGATTCCAAATACTGAAAAAGCCACTCATTCTTCACATTTCTGGCACACACTAACTCAGTCCAGACCAGAATTAGGGTTCTGAACTATACATTGGAGTCTCAAGCAAACATGACAGCTGTTTACATCTCTTGCACGTCTACAACCTGAGCTGGGTAACAAGTTAGCTCTTTATATGGAGTCTCTTGTCTTTCTTTCCAGGGTCCTCTCCCTTGCTGGATTCTTTTGATAGAAGTCTTTTTGCGGCTTTGTTGTTTTTGAATTTTTCCAGCCTCAGAGGGGGAACCTTTCTGTAGAACTTAATCACTTAGACTTAGTAGATCCCAGAACTTCTTTCTGTTCTCTCCTGCTACTCAGGACTGGCTCTTCTCTCTCTCTCTCTTCATAATCCTATTCTTCCCCTAAATATGTGATACACTGGCTGAGGAAGTAGGAGCTAAAGACAAAAAAATTCAGACAGAGCTGGATGTTACACCAGCACAGTTTTCCGAAAAGAGATATCTTCTATCACTGCCTCACTGGGCAGGAGAGTCCTCCACGTTTCAGAAACTGTGGGGATATTTACAAGTTGACATTCAATTATTTAGCAGAGCCACTAGAGGTCTCTGCAATTCTTGAGAAAGCTGAACGTTAGATGTTTCTACTCTGTGACCTTGGGTAGGCCAGTTTATTGCTCATTGGCTTGGGGTACCCACTTTGATTGTAAACTCTTTAGTGCAGGTGCTTGCCTTACCTGAATGCTAAAAATACCATAAGCTTCCTCGAACATCATTTAGAAAAGTGAGCTAGAAATCCAAAAAAGAATTGCTATAACTTTCAGTTACTGAACAGTGGGAATGGATTGTAAAGCTGGAGATGTGTTCTGTTTATATCTGATAAACATGTGGTGGCAAGTTTTGGTGTAGGGTGTGTGGAAGGGGATTGTCACAAGAGTACTAAGCGGGAATGGCAGCACAGTCTCTGGTTCAGATGGAAGGGGCACATTTGCAGTAGTGTGCGTAGCTTTGCATATTCTACCTTGCAGTAAGCAATTCTTTTTGTGCATCTTTGGCCTAGGTGTCCCGCATTCGGTTTTCCAGGTGGAGGCAATAGATGGCGTGGTGTTGGATGTGCTGGATGATGTCAGCAGCTGGAGCCCAGGCGACCAAATCGTGGTTGCTAGCACAGACTACTCCATGTTCCAAGCAGAAGAGTTCACGCTACTTCCCTGCCCCGAGTGCAGCAAGTATCAGATCAAAGTGCGAGGTAGGATGCGGCTCATAAGCCTGAGGTGGATGAGAAATAAAAAGGGTGCTAGTGATACCAGGCAGGGACCTCACATGAACCTCGCCAGCCATACTGTTTTCAATGTATCTATACCAGTAGGTGGGGGAACAGCTTTGGATTAGATACAGGTTGCCTCTTGCCCAAACATGGCAGCAGAGAGAGAGAGAGCGGAAATGTCTTTGCAGCTTGGATTATACACTCTCTCAAGGTTGATACTGTCAGCAGCTAAGATTATATTATATAAGTCTAAATGTGATCGAGTATCGCCCTTCTTCCTTTTTTCTTTATTTCTCAATAAATTTTTTGTTGTCGACATTTTATACATATATAGCAACTTGTACAGAGGCATTAAATATCAGTGAAGCCAAAAACAGAAAGCTTTAAAATCTGGAGCTTAATACACAAAAGAAACTCTCCAGGCTTCAAATCACATACAGTGCAACCACACCCCATATACAAATCGCACCCTGGTACAATAGTATCACACCAGTATTAATTCCCCCCTCCCCTCTCACCGTAAGATCCCCCCACCCTTGGGAGGGCACCTGTGTGTTCTTCAGAGTGCCCCTAACATTCCCCCCCTCCCTACTAACTGCACATAAATTCAAAGATGAGTAAAAATCCTCTGCCAAGTCCATTCCTGTTGTTCAAAATTTCCATAATGTCTGGCAGCCACACATCCCATCTGTGCCAGCTTACATAACTTAGCACCCTTCTTTCTTGCAGACGTTATCTGGGCTTCTTCTGGAACTCCATGTAAAATTTTTACAAAATTTATGTTTGGCTTTTATACTTTTGTAAGGAAGTTGTCTGCATTATATGATCATGATGTTGAAGATGAGAAATACTTTGGTTTCTAGTCGCTCATTCATTTAAACTAGGCCTACGCAATTAACATGTTTAAACTTTTAACTAGCATTAATTTTGTCTTTTTAACGCGATTAATAGCAGGAGGTGTGCTCTCACCTATGCTGCTTCCTGCATTGGCAGCACCAAGTGGCATTTCATCTGCTTGCATTTCCAGTGTGCGCCGCTGGAAGGAAAAGCAGATTAAGGGCTAGATTCACAAAGCAAATCGATCGTGTACCGATCGGTTTGCGACCCCTTTGCGACCAGATTTCCCTCGGGCCCCATTCACTAACCTCTCCTGCGATCTGCTTCGAATTCGTGCATGTAAATGAGGTGAAACGCATGCAAAGTAGGCAGGGATACGAATCGCAACACAAAATTTCACATCCGACTGGGCTGGCCGATCAACTGAAGAAGCGACTGCTGGGGACCATTCGAAAATTTCTTTCCGACTCTGGAAGCCCTGCTCGCTGCCCTCTCCTGCCTGCTCGCCCTGAATCGTTGCATCACCGCCTCCGGTTTTTTCCTGCCCTTCTTCCCTGAATCTCTCCTGCCCTTCCCCGCCCTGCAAGCCCGTGTTTTTAACCCACTTGTTTAAAGTGGGTTAAAACCACGGGCTCTTAGGGCTAAAAACTATTAATAAAAGTTAAAAAAAAAAGATCGTGACTCAGACGGGCATGCGCAGACCATCTACAGATGGTCTACGCAAGCGTTGGGATCACAGAAAAGCGATCCATGCCAGCAGATCGCCGATCGCCCCCATCTGCATATTTTAGTTTGCTGAATTCGTCAGACCTGCCCGAATCGGGCCAAATCGGGCAGGTTGGTGAATCTGGCCCTAAGAGACACATGCAAGGATATATATATCCCTGCCATTACCCGTCCAGAGCCGCTAACACCTCATGGCCATCGCCACCCCTGCCAACAAATGAAAGCTGCCACTGCTGCCAGTAACCCCCCACCCCCCCGGGTTGCTAGCACTACCACAGGTATGGGCCCTTTGGAGCCACTGCTAAGATTTTGCTGCCCTGGTGGAATTTGGCATGGGCACAAGCAGTGGCGTAGTAAGGGGAGAGTGTCACCCCAGGCGCTGACTTGGTGAGAGCGCAGGTACCCATCGTCTTCTCCGCCCCTCTCCCCCCCTGCTGCCATGCGTGTGTGCTGCTTCCCTTTCCCAATACCTCTATATCATGCCAGCTCTTCCTCCGACGTCACTTCCTGGACCCACGCCTAGGAAGTGACGTCTGAGGAAGAGCCGACGCTGGCGCGACAGCAGGTTGGGGGTTGTTGCTGGTGCCAGGAGCGTTACAGAGGTACGCGTGCGTGCGGCAGGCGTGCATGCGGCAGGAGGGGGTGGGGAAGGTGTGCCACCACCCCTGGCTCTTCTCACTCTCGTTAACACCACTGGGCACAAGCAGTTGAGCTATTCGTGCACACACACGCTCGCGCTCTCGCACACTCTGTCTCTCGCTCCCTCTCCCCTGCTGAAATTGCACTGCAAGAAGAGGAGAAAATGAATGGCTGCACAAAGGGCGGCTTCCTCCTCACTATATAGAGACCCTGTGATTCAAATTCACAGTCTGTTCTTATGATGGTACAGGAAGCAGACTTCTGTGCAGTCATTCACTTCCTCCTCTTCTTGCAGTGCAATTTCAGCAGGGGAGAGAGAGACAGAGACAGAGAGACAGAGAGAGAGAGACAGACAGAGAGAGACAGAGAGAGACAGAGAAACTGAGAGAGAGACAGAGAAACTGAGAGAGAGACAGAGAAACTGAGAGAGACAGAGAGAGACAGAGAGAGAGAGAGACAGAGACAGAGAGAGAGAGAGAGACAGACAGAGAAACTGAGAGAGAGAAACTGAGAGAGAGAGAGAGACAGAGAGAGAGAGAGAGAGAGAGAGAGAGAGAGAGACAGAGAGAGAGACAGAGAGAGACAGAGACAGAGACAGAGAGAGACTGAGAGAGAGAGAGAGAGAGAGAGACTGAGAGAGAGAGAGAGAGAGAGAGACTGAGAGAGAGACAGAGAGAGAGTGGGAACAGCTCAGCAGAGCGAAGAGTGTGATGGGGATGGGAGAGGAGCAAAACAAAGGGGACTTGTGTGCCACTTAGGGGAGAGAGGAGAGGCAATTCTGTAAGTTGTCTTCAGGGCATGTATGTTTGAAACAAAAAATGTTAATAACTGTGTACAGGCTAAATTTATTTCAGTTTTTTGCGCTTGGGTTTAATCAACTTACAGCCCTGATTTAAAGAAGATTGAGATTCCGAAAGCCTCTTTTGATTTGTTTGGCTTTATTTTTTTAGTTCAAAAAATTTTATTGAGTTTAGTAGATGAAGTACAATAAATGTTAACAAGGCAAGAAACATGCATGCCATACCAATGCAAAGATTCACAAAATATTATCTACGTAATGTAATACAGTAGGCAGACCTATGCCTACCTATAAGGAGGAAAGTAGCAGCACAACATGCAGCTAAAAGCACATGTAAAATCAAAACAATAAACATCTTTTAACAATGATCTTTGGAATTCTTTGCCTTTTCGTATTTGAAGTGCAACTAGTTATTTGCTTTTTCATAAGTTGCTAAAATCTGTTTGTTTGCAGCTGAGTCTGTTAAATAATTTTTTAAATTGTACTTTGTAAAAAAGCTAGTCGTTTGACTGTTGATTGTGAACCATTAAGAGCTATGGGTAAAGACGCTATACCTTTGGTATTGTGTTGAATTCCAGTTTATGGTGAAAACCACTGCAAAGAATTTGCAGTGACCGATATATTACATTTGAGTGGACCTGATTTATGTCTGATCTATGTTAAGAGCTTTGTAAGGATGATCTAGAGCACGGGTGTCAAAGTCCCTCCTCGAGGGCTGCTATCCCTTCGGACTTTCAAGATTTCCCCAATGAATATGCATGAGATCTATTAGCATACAATGAAAGCAGTGCATGCAAATAGATCTCTTGCATATTCATTGAGGAAATCCTGAAAACCTGACTGGATTGCAGCTCTTGAGGAGGGACTTTGACACCCCTAATCTAGAGTGTGGAGAGGGAGAGGGGCTGCCATATTGAAAGGGACCAGAATGCCACACTGTTGACAGTATTCTTCTATGTCTTTTCTATCCAGTTACATGGGAGTGAATTCATTATAACGAGGCTCAGTTTCTGCCACGTCCTTTCATGCTGGCCCACCTCTCTCTTTTTTTTTTTTTTTAAATATATGTTTATTAGCAGTGAGGTAGCACAAACAACCAGGAGTCAACAATACAAGAACACACAAGCAAATATTGCAAGGTATACAAGAGCAGCTGACATAGGCTAAGCAAACCAGAGTTCAAGTACCCTCGGTACAGGCCAGCAACAGGAGATACAAGAATGAGGGCCCACCTGGAGTCAGTGTAAGCCCCACCTTTTACATTTTTCTCCCAAAGGTCTAGAGAGGCCATCCCCCAGACCCCATTCATAAGCCCATGCACACCATTCACACGCAACCCAAGAACAGCAACAGTCACCCCCCCCACTCATCCATCCATCACAGTCATCCATCCATGTGGCTTTCTTGTTTTTTGTGTATTTTCTTTTTTCTTCCATTGTTCACTTTTTCTTTTTCCACCTCTCTCTTACGTGTATTGTTGCATCTGATCCTCAGCTCTGCTGTACCTTCTTTTTCACCTGCTGTGTGTTTTGTACACTTCTCTTCACATGCTCTAGCCCACAGGTGTCAAAGTCGGTCCTCGAGGGCCAGAATCCAGTCGGGTTTTCAGGATTTCCCCAATGAATCTGCATGAGATCTATTTGCATGCACTGTTTTAAATGCATATTCATTGGGGAAATCCTGAAAACCCGACTGGATTCCGGCCCTCGAGGAGGGACTTTGACACCCCTGCTCTAGCCTCTCCTAGCTGCTATTTCACCTTGAGCCTTCTCATTTTCTTCCCTTGTGTGTACAAACCTCATGGAGCCCTGCACCAGCCATCCCAGCTACTCTGCCTTACCTCCAAATGCTTAGTTTCCGATATTCAAAGGAATTATGCTCTAGCTCAGGGGTAGGGAACTCCGGTCCTCGAGAGACATATTCCAGTCGGGTTTTCAGGATTTCCCCAATGAATAAGCACTGAAAGCAGTGCATGCAAATAGATCTCATTGGGGAAATCCTGAAAACTCGACTGGAATACGGCTCTCGAGGACCGGAGTTCCCTACCCCTGCTCTAGCTCTTCGAATTATGCTTATAAATGTAATGTAATGTAATTTATTTCTTATATACCGCTACATCCATTAGGTTCTAAGCGGTTTGAAGAAAATATACATTAAGATTATAAATGAGAAGTAAGAAGGTACTTAAAAAATTCCCTTACTGTCCCGAAGGCTCACAATCTAACTAAAGTACCTGGAAATTAATAAAGAAGAGAAAATAAAGATGGTTGAAAAAAGAAAAATTCTATGTGAACTTATAGGATGGAAATTAAACTGACAGTGAAGAACTGTATGAAAAATACATATGGAATGCAGTTAGAGAGGGTAGGTTACAATCTATTTATGGTATTTGTTTAATTGGAAGGTGTTAAGGTGGGTAATTTGGGGGAAGGTTATCTGAAGGTAGGTGAATCTTCTGGAGGTAAAAGAGGAGGGGTTAAGATATTTGGATGAATTTTTTGAAAAGCAGGGTTTTGATTTCTTTTCTGAATGTTTTGAAGTTGTCTGATATTGTCATAAGATTGGAGATGGAATGGTTGATTTTTGCTGCTTGTGTTGCCAGAAGGTTGTCAAACATTTTCTTGCGTTGTGTGCCTTTGAGTGGGGGGAAGGCGAAAGGGTTCGAGGTTCTTCTGTGTCTTGAGGTGGAGATTTGGTTTAAGCGGTTGTTTAGATAGGAGGGGGAAGAGCCGTGTAATGCTTTGAATATCAGGCAGTGGAATTTGAATTGGATTCGTGCTTGTATGGGTAGCCAGTGAGAGTCTAAGAAGGTAGTTGTTATGTGATCATATTTTTTGAGTGAGTAGATCAATCTGAGGGCGGTGTTTTGTATGGTCTGGAGTTGTTTTATCATAGTGGCTGGACAAGGAAGATATAGGGAGTTGCAATAATCCAGCAGACCTAAGACTAGGGATTGGACGATTAGTCTAAATTGTGCTTGGTCAAAGAATTTTCTGATTTTACGGAGATTTCTCATGGTTAGAAAAGCTTTCTGGATTGTTTTGTTGATCTGGGGCTGCATTGTGCAACATCTGTCTTTCGTAACTCCTAGGAGTTTTAGTTCGGGTTGTATTGGGTATTTGGTATTTTTGATTTTCAGTTCAGTGATGGTAGGAGTTTGGGCTTTTTCGAGCAAAAGGAATTTTGTTTTTTCAGAATTTAGTTTTAGTTTGTGATCCATCATCCATTTTTCTACTGTGTCTAAGGTTGTTTCTAGCTTTGTTGTGGTGGTGGTCTCTGATGGGTCGAAGGGGAGGATTATGGTGATGTCATCAGCATAGCTGAAAGATGTGACATCTAGGGTATCTAAAGTGGCTCCTAGGGAGGAGATAAAGAGGTTGAAGAGCGTAGGTGAGAGAGGTGATCCTTGTGGAACTCCGCAGGGATTTGTCCATGGTTCTGATTTGATATCATTGTATTTTACCCTGTAGGTTCTAGATTTGAGGAATCCCTGAAACCATTTGTAGACCTTGCCTGAGATTCCTATGGCGTCGAGAATTTGTAGTAATAAGGTGTGGTCAACTAGGTCAAATGCTGCGGAGAGGTCTAATTGTATTAATATCATTTTTTTTCCTTTACTGATGTGTTGTCGGGCTGTATCTAGTAATGTGACAAGTAGTGTATCTGTACTATGGTTAGTTCGGAATCCTGATTGTGAGGGGTGGAGTAGGTTATGTTTTTCCAGATATTCGGTGAGGTATTGTGCCACTAGGCCTTCTATTATTTTAACGTACAATGGTATTGAAGCGATAGGTCTGTAGTTGGAGGGGCTATCTATTAGGCCTTTGTGATCCTTTATGATTGGAGTGATTAAGATCTCTCCTAGGTCCTGTGGGAATTGGCCTTCTGTCAATGTGGTTTGAATCCATAGCATGAAGTTGGTTTTGAATGTAGTGGAGGCGTTTGATAATATGTAGGTGGGGCAATTATTTAGGTCACTGGAAGCATGGCTGTATTTATTGTAGAGTCGGTTCATATCCGACCAGACTAGAATTGGGAAATCGGACCAGCTTCTGTCTGCTACGATGGCTTCGCTAGTTGATGGGTTTGTTGTTATCTTTTCTAGATGGGTGTGTGTGTTGATGAATGTAGATCTGATATTGGTGATCTTGTTTTTGAAATGGTCTGCTAGGTGGATGGCTGTTGGTGGGTGGATACCTTGGGTGGAGAGGTAAGGTTTGGTATCTGTGAGGTTCTTTACTAGATTAAATAGCTTTTTTGTGTCTGGGGTTTTTTTGCCTATCATATTGGAGTAGTAGGCTTTTCGTTTTTCCTTGAGTTTGGTTTTGTATTGATTAATTTGGTATCTCCATGCAGTTTTAGTGTGTTCTAAACTCTTGGTTTTTTTCCAGACTCTTTCTAGTTGTCTGCAGAGCTTTTTAGATTGGAGAAGTTCGGCGTCGAACCATTTATCAGAAGGTCTGCATATTTTGAATTTTAGTTTTTCTGGGGCTAGCTCATTTAGAATGGTTTCGCTTATGGATCTCCATTGGGATATAAATTCGTTGGGAGCTATGTTGGTGGTGGCGTGGTCTGCTTTATCCCAGAATATGGAGGGTTCGATTTTTTGGCGTGTTTTGAAGGAGGTTTTTATTGGAGGTTGTTTGTTAATGCTTTGAGGCCAGTTGATGTCAAAGGTGTATTTATAGTGATCTGACCAAAGGGAGGGGTGCCATGCCCCATTAGAGATATTGATTTTGGGTTTGTGAGGATGTTGGGTCATATAAGCAGCAAGATCTAATTGGTGTCCTTTTTCGTGTGTGGATTGGGGATTGAGGATCTGGTAGTTTAGTGCATTGAGGTATGAGAGTAAATTTATTACTTGTTTTGAGGTGTGATCTTCTAGATGGAGGTTTATGTCTCCTAGGATAAGGTTATGAGGTGATGTTAGGGAGTTCTGGTAAATAAATTCTTCAAGCGCTTGTTTGTTGTCATTCCATTTTCTTGGTGTTGAGTAACAGAGGATGCATGTTAGAGTTTCTATGAGAGAATCATCGGATAGTTGACAGGCTAGGAGATCTAGGTGGGGAGTGGAGTGTTTGTCTAGGGTCTTTATATTGATGTTGTTTTTGAGTATGATGGCTAGGCCTCCACCATGTTTTTTTTTCCTGCAGATTAATTCAATTTTATAACCCATTGGGCAGAGTTCTGTGATGGAGGGATCGGATTCTGAGGTTAACCAGGTTTCGGATAGGAATAAGCAGCTTAGTTGTTTTTTAATTATCCAGTCCTTAATAAGGTCTGCTTTTGTGCTTATTGATCTGAGGTTCATATATGCACAGGATAATGTAGTGTTAAGTGTTTGGGGAGTGGGTGAGCAGTTTGGGTGGAGGAGATTTTCTTTGGTTAGTGGGTGATAGTTGTGGTTTACCGATTTTGGTTTTAGGGTTGGTCTATTTCTCCAGTTGGTTGGTATGCTGATATGGTTGAGTGAGGAGCAGTCTATCAAGTTTCTGGGCGAGTATAGTTTTCTGGTAGGTGGAGGGAATCTATGGGATTTTGTTAAGGTTAGGATAGAGGATGTATGATATCCTTCTGCTTTTCTGTTGGTTAGGAGTAGGAAGAATATTAAATGTAGGAGTGTGATTGTAGATAAATTGGGAGGCATAGTGATTTTTGTTTAGGGAGTTAGAGAGTCTGGAGTTAAGTACTTGGTGTGCGGCTATCAATATTATGTAGAGTACTGCTGGTTCATGGGGAGCTAAAAGTGTTAAGTAGGATTAAGGAGATCTATCAGTGGGATATAAGAGTATCGGCAGTAGCAATTTGTCTATGCTTGTCAGGTAGTTTTGGAGATAAACAGTACTATCAATTTAACAGGATCTATGAGGTTATGCAGAAATACAGTACTATCAGCTTGACAGTGACCTCTTTCTAAATTTACTAAGGCTGGGTATATAACTTTCTTTTTTTTTTTTGTACTTAAAATTTTGCTGACTTTTTAATTATAGTGGTATAAAAATTGGGTGGCAACTGACGTAATTAGAGCAGTGATTCCCAACCCTGTCCTGGAGGAACACCAGGCCAATCGGGTTTTCAGGCTAGCCCTAATGAATATGCATGAGAGAGATTTGCATATGATGGAAGTGATAGGCATGCAAATTTGCTTCATGCATATTCATTAGGGCTAGCCTGAAAACCCAATTGGCCTGGTGTTCCTCCAGGACAGGGTTGGGAACCACTGAATTAGAGCATTAAAAAAACACATAGGAGTTTAGCACTGACTTTTAAGCCCTAGGCTCATAAATTAGGTTCATAAATCTAGCCAAAAGAATGACAGGCCTAAATTTATATCTGTTAATATTTAAAGCAATTTTAAGCAGCTAGGAAAGGCTCCTTCTGTAGAGCTATCCACTGATATTCAGTGGTATTCAACTTCCAAGGTCCCTGTGGCCTTGTTGGATGGTACAACCAGCCTATCAGCTTTAACCTGACTGATTTCTAGGGTCTTGCAGGCTACTGATGACAACTCAGCTACCTCCTGGCTTCCGTGATCACTAAATTCGATGCCTTTGTCTCCTTATCACCTTGTTGCAATGGATTCTAGCAAGATGTTGGTTATGCCTAGGGTTACCAAGAGTCTGAGAAAACCTGGACATATCCTCTTTTTAGAAGACTGTCTGGGTTCCCGGAGGGATTTCCAAAACCTGGCAGTTTGACCGGGTTTTGGAAGTCCCTGTTCTCTGGGCCGCGTCTGCAGGCCCTTTGCACATGCTCAGACATCATATGTGCATGCGCATGGTATCACATTGATGTCTGCGTATGAACATAGGCCCTCAAGACCTCAGAGAAGGAGACGGGAGCCTTGGCTGGGGGCAGGGCTAATGGCGGAACAGTGCAAGGCTGGGAGCAGAAGAGGGCAGGGCTAGGGCCCTTTTTTTTAAGGAGGAAATCTGGCAACCCTAGTTATGCCTCTCTCTGTACAGTCAAGCATTCTTCTGACTTTGTCTAATTCCTTGGAGCATTGGTTTAGCAACTTGAGATACTGTATATACTCGAATATAAACCGATCCGATTATAAACCTTTCCCCCCCGAAAACTGGGGTTGTTTATATTCAGTTGCCCTGCCTTGCACCCAGCCCTCCTTCCCTTCCTTCCCAGCTCTGCACCCAGCCTCTGATGCCCACTGCAGGCCTCACTTAAGCCCTAGCGGTCCAACGGTGAGCAAGGACAGGAGCAATGCTTCCCACGTCCTGCCCTGGGCAGCTGTTAACCGCCCCGCTTCCCTCCCGCCTTCTGGACCCGTTGCCTGCCTTAAGCCACGGTGGTCCAGCGGTGAGCCGGAACAGGAGTGATCCTTCCCGCATCCTGTCCCAGCCAGCTATTAATTACCGTTTAGGTATGTTTTGATAAACGGTATATCAAAGATTAAATAAACTTGGATACTCTGCTTCTCTCCCACCTCCCGGACCCCTCTCCAACTACCTTTTGAATCCTGGTGATCTTGCGATCTCATGAGACTGCCCCGTGAACTTGTGCAGCCATGTCTGATCGCAGCTCCGCACGGGGCAGGAGCGAAGAAAAATTGTTCCTGCTCCGCTTCACTGCTAGACCACCAGGGTTCAAAAAGTATGTTGGAGAGGGAGGAGAAGTGGGGTAGTGAACAGTTGGCCAGGACAGGACATGGGAAGGATCGCTCCTGTCCCAGCTCACCACTGGATCACCAGTACTTAAGGCAGGCCTGCAACGGGAGGGGGGGAGTGCACCAGACTTGAGGACCCAAATATAAACAGACACCCCCATTTTTGGGCCATATTTTGGCCCTAAAATTTTGGTTTATATTCAAGTATATACTGTACTCGCACCATCACTCTGAGGTCTCTCTCACTTCTTATTGCATACAGCCCCATCTGCTCTTCCAGTTCTGAAATTCCAATTCCCCACCCTTTCCATGTCCTCCTGCTACGCTTTCTTCCTTTTCTATTGCTGCTTCTAAAGTTGCTTCAGCTGTGGTTTTCTCTGTAAGCTAACATTGGTTGCCTTGCAGCCTGTTTTTTTGTCACCTAGGAGAGCAGCTGCACCCAGATCTCATCACGCTGGCCTCCATGCCTCTTTGTGGTGGAGCCAGGAGCTAAATTAATACCTGAGTAGAAACTGCATTTGACATATGTTTGAGGCTCTCAAACGTTTTAATGTTGTGACATGCAGGAGCTGCTCGTTCTGGTATAGTTTTGTGATGCCAAGTACCCAAATTCCTGAAAGTGGTGTGTCAGGGTATTTTTCTCCCTTTTTATTGTGGATTTCTTTTAACCCAGCAGTCTGCACTTCTCCCTCCGTATTCGCGGTTTCAGCAATCGCGGTCTCAATTATTTGCAGTTTTTAGCTTGCTGGCTCTTCCCCCCCCCAAAATTACATCAGCTTGCATAGAGAAATTGCTGATTCCAAGCGTTTACAGAGAAAATTGCTGATTCCCAGCACTTTTGTCACCGTGTTTTGCCTCTCCTTCAGGAGCAGGCCAGGTCTCCCATCATGTTATTCACGGTTTCACCATATTCATGATGGTTTTTAATAGAAAACAGCGAATAACATATGAAAAAGTTATTTGCGGTTTTTCTGTATTCGCGGTTCTGTTAATCCCCTATCACAGCGAATACGGAGGGAGAAGTGTACTTGGGTTTTGGTTTTTTTTAATGTTTAGCTTAATGATAACCAGCCTCAGTTTACTTACTAGGATTTATTTATTTTGATTTATATCCTGTTCTTCCAATAGCTCAGAATGACCTACAAACAAACATTCACAGTGGTGTGTATTTGGACAGTACAAAGATTATACAGTAGTTAAGTACGGGGATTATACAGCAATTTAGGTACAGGTTAAGAGAGGAATATACACTAATTTAAGTAGAGGTTCAGGATGGAGGGGGGGGAGAAGGACCTGGGAGTTTAAGGGGTAGATCGCAGTTGTCATTTTATTTGAAGAGGAGGGTCTATACCAGCGGTCTCAAACACGCGGCCCACGGCCCGCATGTGGCTCTCCAGGTTTTATTTGCGGCCCGCAATCTGGACTGGATCATTCTCTTCCTTTTGGAGCAGCAACGTGTCTGGCCGGCTCGCTCCGTTTAAAGCCGCGGGTTGGCGGCTCCTTGCGCTATCCACTCCTGCATCGGAAGCCTCTCTGACATCACAACATCAGAGAGGCTTCAGACGCAGGCGCGGATCTCGCAAGGAGCCGCCACCCGCAGCTTTGAACGGAACGAGCCGGCCAGACATGCTGCTGCTCCAGTGGCGTACCAAGGGGGGGGGGCGGTCCGCACAGCTGGCCATCCTCCACTGTTCTCCCTAGAGTGAGGCTCGTCTAGAGCAGTGGTGCCCAATCTGCTTCCCTTCCCTTCTCACGGCTGCCATCGGGGAACAGGCCGGCACCGTGCTCTTTGATCTCCCTGCTTCTCTCGCCGCCTGACATCAATTCTGACGTCGAGAGGACGTTCTGGCTAGCCAAACGCTGCCTGGTTGCCCGGAACATCCTTTCCGACGTTAGAATTGACGTCTGGCGGTCGGCCCAATAGAGAAGAGAAGCATGGAGATCTCTGCCTGTTCCCGATGGCAGCAGCAGCAGCCTATTCCCCGGCGTCGGTGGCATGGGGGGAGGGCAGGAAGGAAGGAAGAAAGAAAGAAGTGGGGGGGACAGGGAGCCAGAAACAAAGCAAAAAATGGGACACAGAATCAGAGAAAGACAGACATAGAGAAAGAAAGAAAAAGTTGAGGGAGGGAATGAGGTCTGGAGGAGAGAAAGCATACAGAAGGCTGAAAGAAGGGAAGAAATATTGGACGCACAGTCAGAAAAATAAAGTGCAACCAGAGACTGATGAAATTATCAAACAAAGGTAGGAAAATGATTTTATTTTCAATTTAGTGATTGAAATGTGCCAGTTTTGAGAGAGAAAAGATATTAAATTTTAAATGTGAGTGCTGCAGAAAAAATAGAGTACTTGGAGGGCCGCAGAAAAAATAGTTAATGTCTTATTAAAGAAATGACAATTTTGCATAAGGTAAAACTCTTTATAGTTTATATATCTTTCCTTTTAACTGTTAAAGGAAAGTTTTATAAACTATAAAGAGTTTTACCTCATGCAAAATTGTCATTTCTTTAATAAGACATTAACTATTTTTTTCTGCGGCCCTCCAAGTACCTACAAATCCAAAATGTGGCCCTGCAAAGGGTTTGAGTTTGAGACCACTGGTCTATACCACCTTTTTGAAGGAATTCACTCAAGGCGATGTACAAATAATAATACAAAGTATGAAATAGTATACTACTTTACAATGTCAACAAAACATTTCAATAGGCAGCATAGGGTATAAGCAAAGATGATACACAGAGGGGCAATTCTAGAACTGAGCGCCACCAAGAGGGGCCTAGATGCACTGCGCCATGCACAAATTCTTTAAAGGCATCTGGGCACCAAGATGCCAATTAAATTTTTTTAAAATTTAGATTATTTTGATTCTATTATAGAATACTAGTGTTGGTTGCCTTTTATGTGCCTACATTAAGGCATGCCCACTTATGTCAGTGTGGGCAATTAGGAACATAGAAAAATGAAGTTGGCTAAAATCATGTGGCCTGTTCCATCTCTTACAGATCTTATGTATTTGCCTCAAGCTTTCTTGAGTTCAGATACAGTCCTCGTCTCTTCCGCCTCTACCAGGAGGGCTGTACTACAAATTCAACCCCTTTTCCTTGAAGTATTCCTTTATATTATTCCTGAGTCTATCCCCCTTTCTGCTTCATCCTATGTCCCTCTCATTCCTGCGCTTTCAGATGAAAGAGATTGGCCTCTTTTGCATTTATGCTATGGAGATATTCAAACATTTCTATCATCTCCCAAGTATACGTATTGAGGCCAGGTTTTTCAAAAAACCCGCATTAAAAAGCGACCATCTGCTACCGCAGCCGTTTTGATACCGAATCTGAAAACCCAAGACATTTTTTAAAAAATTGCGCATGCAAATAAGATTGACGGACAGTGATGGAGATTTCCTGCATTTGCATGTGCCCATCACAGAAAAACGACATAAAAAAAAACCCCAAAAATGTACTCTCCTGCTGCACTGTTAGACGAAGGGAGAGGAGGGGACAAGCTATGTCGACTTTTTTCAATCGCGCATAAAACATGCCTTTCTCTCAAAAAAAACAACCCTACTGTAATTCAGGTAAATCTTGTAATTTGTTTTTAATGTAAAATTTAATCAAGACCCACAGCCAGAAACACACAAGACAAAGGTATCATACAGGTATTCAAGAAGAAATGTTGGGTTTTAACAAGCGCACTTGAAACATGCCTGTCTCTCCCCAAAACTCAAAAGAAGCGTGATTTTACTACCCTCTACTAAAAATATATAGACACACATATATATATATATTTTTTTCATTAGCCACAGTCAAAACACAAGTGCTGGGGCACTGTAATGGCACCTCCGGACCAGTCGCTGCTTTTTGTCACCGGAAGTCGACGCTGCTCTTCAAAAATGACTCAGCGATTTTAAGAATCCACCAGACGGCTGATTTCAACGTTAAAGAGCACATTTGCATGCCATTATCGGAGACTGTTAGAAACCTCGCTAAAGACAGAGATAATCTGTTTTGATAATCCGCCGTTAAAATGCGTGCAGGCTAAAACGCCGGAAAACAGTTTAGCGACGGCGTTAAAGTTTTGAGAATCTTGCCCTGAGATCTTTTAAGTCTGTCCCCATACACTTTACGAGGAAAACCAACGACCATTTCAATAGCCACCCTCTGGACCTCTTTTATAACTTTTGTGAAAGTGTGGTCTCCTGAATTTTGCACATTACTTACAGGCCCCCAATGCTCAAAAGCTCAGTCTTTCTTGCAAAGTAGCTCAGCCTCCGATGCACAAAAGGGTTCTTGGGGGCTTTTACTGATTTGCAGTAGCAGCCACCGAGAATCTTATGCAAATTCATTACAAGGAGCTCAGTAGTCTTAAAATGAGCACTCCTTGTAATGCACAGCAGGGCATGCCCACCTTGTGCAAAATTTTCCGTCGGGTCTGCAGCATTTGGTTGGTCGAATAGGAGCTGTTTGTGCTTGTTTTATGCATGTGTGTGTGTCCTGCACCTAACAGCTGCATCCTGACCATAGGTACGGGACACACATGCACAACAGCTGCATTCAAATCACATGAAACAAAGAAAAAGGAAAGACTTGCTTCATGATCATAATAACCCTGTGCACAGGCACCCTTTCACTGGGGTACTTAATGCAAATAGCATGCAGATAATTTGCATGCTATTTGTGCTGAGCATAACTCAGCAAAGGAAAATCGTTCCCAGCCCGGTGTTTTCTACTAGGTTGCCGGAGCTTTGTGCATCCTGCCCTAAATGAGGTCTCATTAGAGTCTTATATTACAGGGGCAATATCATTTCCTTTTTCCTATTGGCCATTCCTCTTCTTGTGTACCCAAGCATCCTTCTAGCTTTTGTCGTCGCCTTTTCTACCTGTTGGCCACCTTAAGATCATCACATACTATCACACCCAAGTTCTGCGCCTCTTTTGTGCACAAAGTTTCTTCACCCCCTAAACCAGGGGTAGGCAATTCCGCTCCTTGAGAACTGGAGCCAGGTCAGGTTTTCAGGATATCCACAGTAAATATGCATGAGATAGATTTGCGTCTCAGGAGACAGTGCATGCCAATCCATCTCATGCATATTCATTGTGGATATCCTGAAAACCTGACCTGGCTCCGGCTCTCGAGGCACGGAATTGCCTACTCCTGTGCCTAAACCGTACCTCTCCCTCAGGGTTTTGCAGCCCAAATGCATGACCTTGCATTAAATCTTAGCTGCCAAACTCTATTGCAGGTTTTGATGATGCCCTCCAAAAAGGCAAACCTTAGACAGCCCTTCAGCAATATCATTTATAAAATGTTAAAAAGAACCAGCCCAAGAATCTAATCCCGTGGCACTCAGCCGGTTAACATCGCTTACCGTGTTTTGTAGGTTAAGCTTGTACATGTTGGTCCTGCCTATAGATACTGCTCTCCTGTCAATACTTCCTTTGCATTTACATGCATTGTGTTTGCCATTTATAGAATAGCATTAAGGGTGTATCTTACACATACATGCACAGGTATACGTTTGCTGGCTTAAGTAAAAATAAGTGTGCAAGTGGCGCTTACATTTAAGCTCCCTATTATAGAATAAGGGGTTATAAGCCTACATCTGCACATCCTCGGTATCCCATCTACCTGCATTTTTTAATCTTGCATCTATTCCAGCCATTGCAGTGGCTGCTCTTTTTGGTTAAGAATTGCATAAGAGACCAGATCCTTGCACACATGCAGCAGAAATCCAGCCAATAGTTAAGCAAGTCATAGTTGAGACTCAGGGGCTGTAGGTGCTTCCCCATCTGGCATGGGAAATTGAACTAAGGTCTTCCACTTGACTGCTATCCTGCCAGTCATGGGGCTTGAAATGGGGAGTGTAGGAGGTGCAGAGGATGAGAATTAGAGGTAGTGTTAGGCCAGTGGTACATCTCGGGTACCACAGGGTTAATTTTAACATAACATTGTACTTATTAACTGCATTACCATAAGTTTTACGTGGTTTACAAAAGATTATTAACAGTAAACATGATCCATGGAATAGAATGAATTAAAAAGTCAAGTATTTAGAGAAAAGATAGGTTTTCAACTGTTTTTTATAAGAGTAAGCTGTGAGCAACAATGATTGAAATTCTTTTTCATGGGAAGCTGCCTGAAATGCTTGAGTATGGTTAAAAAATTTCTTGCTTTTGCAACCTTGTACAGAAGGAAAATTAAATAGAGCATGAGTTTTTCTGCTATGTTTGTACGTAGCTACGGAGAGTCTGTTAACCAGGTAGATAGGGGCTATGCCATATAGAGCCTTAGAGACAGCCCAATTTAAACAATACCTGGGCCTCCACAGTGCAGTTCACAGTAAAATAACGTAACATGATCATATTTCTTCAATCCATAGATCAGTCTAACTGCTGTATTTTGTATCAATAATAATCTTGACAATTTTTTCTTGGTGATTGTCAAATAGAAAATGTTCCAATAATCAAGCCTCAATAATAATGATTGAACAAGTAATTTGAAGGCAGAGATTTCAAAATAAGATCTAATTGTTTGTAATCTTCATAAAGTAAAATAACTTTTTACATACGACTGCGTCTATCTGAGTTTTGCTTTTATTGTTTGATTTTTTTTTTCTACTGTGGAACATTGGGTCTTCTTCCCCCCTTTTTTTGTGTGCTGCTTGATTGAATAATAATAACAGTTTATATAACGCAGGACCGTGAAGTTCTATGTGGTTTACAATGATTAAAAATGCTGCAAATTGAGTAGAACTAACAAAGTTAGAGATTAGTGACTAACAGTTCTGGAGATCATTTGTTGTGGAAGATGACGGAGGACCTACTTTTACTGGAAAAATGGTCTAATATTTGGCAACTGAGTTTTAATGCCAAAAAGTACAAGGTTATGCACCTTGGTAGTGGAAACCCATGCAGAGCTTATACCCTAAATGGTGAGACCTTAACAAGAACTGTTGCAGAACGGGACCTGGGAGTAATCATTAGTGAAGATATGAAGACTGCCAATCAAGTGGAGAAAGCTTCATCCAAGGCTAGACAAATGCTGGGTTGCATCCAAAAAAGTTTTGTCAGCCGAAAGCCTGAAGTTATAATGCCGTTGTACAGGTCCATGGTGAGACCCCATCTGGAATATTGTGTTCAATTTTGGAGGCCACACTATCAAAAGGATGTGCTGAGAATGGAATCGGTTCAGCGAATGGCCACTAGGATGGTCTCAGGACTCGAGGATCTCCTATATGAAGAACGCCTAGGTAAGTTGCAGCTATACACTCTCGAGGAACACAGAGAGAGGGGTGACATGATAGAGACGTTCAAATACGCTACTGGCCATTTTGAGGTAGAAGAAGACATCTTTTTCCTCACAAGACCTACGACTACAAAAGGACATCCGTTAAAAATCAAGGGTGGGAAATTTCATGGTGACAATCAGGAAGTATTTCTTCACCGAAAGGGTGGTTGATCGTTGGAATGATCTACCACTTCAGGTAGTTGAGGCCAACAACGTGCTCGAATTTAAGAAAAAATGGAACAAACATGTGGGGTCACTTCGGGGGAGTGTTTAATTAATTAATTAATTAATTAATTAATCTTACTTATTGCATTTCTTCTGTTTCTACTGTAAACCGCTTAGAACTTCACGGTACAGCGGTATATAAGAAATAAAATTATTATTATTATTATTCGAGTGGGCAGACTTGTTGGGCCGATGGCCCTTTTTTGCCATCATACTCTGTTTCTATGTTACTTCAGGAATCGATATGTTTTTAGGTGTTTCCTAAATTCCCCATAGTTATTAGCATGCATAAGTAATTGTTCTAGATCTTTTCCCCATAATGCTGCTTGATAAGAGAAAAGATGTTGATGATGTCTTTTAAATTTACATCCTCTAACCGGTGGTGAGACAAACTTCAGGTGTGAGCTTCTCTTAGGTCTATTGGTTGAGAAAGAGAAAAGATCAGTTATATATTTAGGGGCTAAACCGAATAGTACCTTAAATCAAAAACATGCAAACTTAAACTTCGCAATAGAAAAAAGCAATAAAACCCAACACTCAACAAAGGGAAACAAAATTAGATTACAAGCATGTTTGCTGTTATCAAACAGTATAAAAAGAGAGAAACACAATGCGGTTGGCAAGTGGTGCGGTTTTTTTTTTTGTTTGTTTTATCCCTTTTCCCTCCCCCCTCCAAGTTACAGTCCCCTTCCCCAAGCAAATCTAAACCCTACTTATTCCTCCCCTTCTACATACAGAAATAAAGCATCAATTTGTACAAAAATAAAAACAAATAGTACATGATAAAAACCCTCTCCCTGAAAAGGGAAAAGAAAAACATCCTAACATTCAAATCAAAATAAACAATTTATTGAAAGGGGGAAAAAAAGCACCTAAAAGCATGGGTGTGGAGCGGATGTTTCACTACCCACAGGGTTAATTTTAGATTCCCAGGAATTGACTCTAGCTTTTCTCTAAACAACACGGCAGCGCTTCAGAATTAGTTCAGTTTGGTAGCAATTTCTTGATATTCTGCCTGTTGCATTATTCAGCACAACAAAGTGATTTATAAACAGGATAAAAAGCCAGAAAAGAAGTAAACATACCAAGAGTAAGATGTGGAAGAGAGAGGCCGATAGGAGTGCCAAGGAAGGGTGGAGCAGTAGGCATCACCTCAAGATGGTCCCAATTGGATTGTGCTCTAGAGCTTGCCAAAAAATGTACTGCAGTTCAGCCACAGTACAGCAAACAATGGAATTACCCAACACTACACCCAAACCTTTAATACATAGGGTGATTCACTGTACACTCATTCTGTACCAGGACTAACTTGCTACACATACTATCCTTATATCTTGTTTAACTGTATCAACATGCCCGAGTTTAGCCTCCCATCTGTTGATCCCAGTGGATGCTGTACCACCCATCTTGTCCCCATCTAACATCTGCACGTGGCCCCTCAGCTATAGGATAAGTTGTATTATAGAAAAGCATTAGCATTATATCTACGTTATTGGAATGTTCTGATATGCTCTTATTAGGCGTTTCATATGTACTATACTGACTTTATATTATATCATAGAAACATGATGGCAGATAAAAGCCAAATGGCTTATCTAGTCTGCCCATCTGCAGTAACCACGATCTCTTTCTCTCTCCGAGAGATCCCGCGTGCCTATCCCAGGCCCTTTTGAATTCGGACACAGTCTCTGTCTCCACCACCTCTTCCGGGAGACTGTTCCATGCATCTCTTATTTGAATTTCAGTGCAGTTAAGAGGTATATGCTTTGAAACTTTTTCATGGTAGTCCTATTCCGTTTCAGTTTGTTGAATTTGAGTTTGCCTCATTCATTATATTTATGTCTATATTTGGTTTTCTAGTATTGTTATGCTCTTAACAGAATTATAAATTTTATGTTGAATTGTACTTGCTGTATACCACCTTGGGTGAAACAGGATGGAGTTGGTCCAGAGGAAGGCTACTAAGTGGTCAGTGCTCTGTGTCTTAAGGCGAACGGGAACAGATTTAAAGATCTTCATATGTATTCTTTGGAGGAAAGGCGGGAGAGGGGAGATAGAATAGAGACGTTTAAATACCTACGTGGCATAAATGCACATGAGGTGAGTCTCTTTCAATTGAAAAGAAACTCCAGAGTGATAGGTTCAGATGTAATCTACAGAAATACTTTTTTTTTTTTTTTTACAAAAAGGGTGGTAGATGCATGGAATAGTCTCCCAGCAGAGGTGGTGGAGGCAAAGACTATGTCTGAATTCATGAAAGTGTGGGAGAGGAGGAGATAGTGGATGCTGTGGATGGGCAGACTGCATGGGCCATTTGGCTTTTATCTGCCGTCATGTTTCTTGTTTCTTCATAAATGTGATTAATAAATAAAGAAAGATACAGCACCTCATCCACATACACTCACACATCACTTATATGTTCGGTTCGGATATAGTAGTGCATTTGAAAGGGTGTGAAGCCCATTGACATCATTTATTGAGTCACAATAGTTGTCATGTACCTTTTTTCTTTTTATCTGTCCTCCTTAAACATCCAGGGTGGGAGGGAGGGAGATGGGGGAAAACATTATAATTATTATTCATTATATCTTATTTTATTGAAATTATACATGTGGTTTTATTTTCATTAGTTAAGGGGAGGAGGGTGTGTGTGAAAATGTTTGTTGTTGAAATATTTGTATATTTAAAGTGCTTTTGTTTGATTCGTTTATGTTTAAATTCACTGTATTGCACTGTTAATAATTGAAAACTAATAAAAATTTACAAAAAAATATCAAACAACTTATACGTTTGGTTCAGTAACAGAGAAGAGAGCTACACACATTAACAGTGATGTATGTCACAAAAGAACAGCTGTTATTAAAATGTGCTAGTGACCACTGTATATAATGGTAGGAAGCAGGATTTACAGGTTTGCTAACTCGGCCTCTGTCCACCTTCCTCCTTCTGGTCTCAAATGACTTCTGTGACCTTGAGCAATTGCCTTGAGGAACTAGTCTCGGAACCCTATGAGATCAGACGATAGGCCCATGGAATTTCCAACCAAATCCTTATTTAGTTCTCTGTAGATAGCGTCACTCCTTCCTGGCACTGCCCCCCTGTAGTTACTGCAACCACAAATATTACCCAGTCCTGCTAAATTATAGCCCTGGTTCACTTTAGCTACTTGTCTCGGAGCATTTGGTTTTTGAAAATAAAGAATGCAATTGGGATGGCAGTGAGTCCTACAGCTTTCTTCAGGAATGTATATATTTTGATTTTCTATCTTTACCCATCTCTTGCATTGTAATGGAATTGTTTATAAACAGGATAAGCACAAAGCCACTTTTGTTTGATTCTGATATGTGTCAAATGAAACTTGTTTTGTCAGATGAAATACAGGGTCTGAGATTGTTTAAATGAGGAAGAGTGGAGACTGTTGATTGCAGGGTGCTGGTCACTGATGTATTCTATGGTCTGGACTGCTTTATTGTTTGTAGAGATGTCTGTCGTTGATGCAACTTGTTTGTTATATATAATTTTATATTTTGTATGTAAGTGTGTAACTTGCCTGGGATAAGGGCAGGGATAAATGAAACAAGCAAACAAATAGCATGCTTTAATTGTTCTTTTCATTGATCCCTGGAACAGAGAAGCCTCAGTTTCTTCACATGGGCGAGATTGTAGACGGGGTGGATATGAGAGCAGAGGTTGCAGATCTCACCAGGAACATCCTGATCCAAGGCGAGATGGAGACATCCTGCTACGGGGACAACCTGTGCCAGTTTTTCAACTACGACACTTTTGGAGGACATATTAAGGTTTGAGAAGATTCACTATTAACTATCCTCTCGCTGAAAGGGGCCGTCAAGTCCTTAGAGGTGTGGGCTGAGACCCAACAAAGTTTGTTGGGACTTTGGGCAAGTCACTTCTCTCCAGTTGCCTCAGGTACCCACTTAGATTGTAAGCATCATTGGGCAGGTCGGTATTCTGCCTGGAATGAATTCTAACCATCACTGTACTGCACAGTGTACAGCCAGTAATGCTATAAAAACTCTAAGAAGGGCATTTTCGATAGGATATCTAAGTCCGACTGGACATTTTGAAGAAAATATCTAAAAATCAGGTGGAGAAAATGTCCATTTTTGAACCTGCAAGATGTCGTATCTTTTTCTTTTTTCTTTCTGAAAATGGTGCAGCTAGATGTCTAATTTCTTTTGTCATCGGAAAAAAGGGTCCAAATTAAAAACATCCGAAACGAGCCATTTGCATGTAGGAGGGGCCAGCTTTTTTAATGGACTGGCCACACAGACATGCCAGCAGAGCAGAGGGACACTGCTGTGAACTTCACATTAAGGGTGTCAGGTACACATCTCACCATAATCCCCGTATATTATATGATTCAAGCAGTGTTCCCGCTAAGCTGCGCTGGGGTGCGCTGACGCACAAAATATTACCTCGCAGCGCACAAGTTTCTCGTCACAGCGCACACAGTGTAGAGCACAGTTCTTCAACCGCCGGTCCGCAAACAAAATCTTGCCGGTCCGCGAAGGATTCGGTCCCCGCCGCAACGAAAGGCCGGCGTCAGCTGACTTGCAACTTCCTGTTGCAGTCGCTGTGCCGGGACTCCTGCCTTCGCCGGGACTCCTGCCTTCCACCGCGTTTGCCTCCTGCCTTGTCTCCGCACCTCCAGACCAGCAGCGGCAGCTGTGTATGCTTTTAACTTCGGCACAGAGCTGCCCCTAATCAATAGTTTAGCGCGGTTTCATAAGGCAGCCTCGGGGCCTTTGCTAGGCCGGCCCACATCGCATCATCGAAGCGGGCCGGCTATCAAAGGCCCCGAGGCTGCCTCATGAAACCGCGCTAAACTATTGATTAGGGGCAGCTCTGTGCCGAAGTTAAAAGCATACAGAGCTGCCGCTGCTGGTCTGAACTCTTGGGCCGCTGAAGGAGGGCAAAAAGCAGCTGTCTTGGAGGTTTCCCTTCCTCTCGCCTTTACAGGTTCCTTTTTTCCACCTTTTTTTTTTTCCTTCAAACGGCAACGGGCCCCAGCATCGACATCAATCAAGTAAGTTCCACTGTCAATCAAGCGGTTCTGCTCGGCCAAAGCTTCCCCTGTGACATGAGCCACCCTCAGGGGAAAGAAAGTGACCCACAAAGGTGAGGGGAAGGGGGGCAGATGATGGAAGTTGGGGGGGGGGGGGGAGAGAGAGAGAGAGAGAGAAGGGGCAGATGATGGAATGGAGGAGATGAGAGAGAGAGAGAAGGGGACAGATGATGGAAGTGAGAAGAAGGGAGAGAGAGCAGAAGGCAGATGGATGTCAGTTGAGAAGGGAGAGCAGATGCTGAATGGAAGTGGGGAAAGAACACATACTGGATGGAAGGAGGAGATAAATAAAGGGGGAAGAAAATAGTAAGATAATGGAGGGGTGAGGGAAAGGGGTGACAAGCTGTGTGTAGACACAGTGAAAAGAGGGAAACGGGACTAAATAGTAAGAAAGAATTTAATTTAGATGGAGGCAGAAAATAGAGAAGGAAGACCAGAGAAGAAAAGGGAAGAGAGAGCAGAGAATGATCAGATCTGAGTGGAGGAAATGAGAAGAGAGATATGCTAAAAACCACAGGGGGGAGGGAAGGATAGAGATGCCAGACCATGAGGGGAACAGAAGGAAGATGATGGATGCTAGACCAAATTGGGGGGTGGGGGGGGGGGCAGGAGGAGAGATGGCAGGGAAAGACAGACAGTGAATGGAAGGGGCAGATGCTGGACTGAGAGACAGAGAAGGTTATCATGCTGCTGTACCGGGCCATGGTACGCCCTCACCTGGAGTACTGCGTCCAGCACTGGTACTTTAAGAAGGACACGGTACTACTCGAAAGGATCCAGAGAAGAGCAACTAAAATGGTTAAGGGGCTGGAGGAGTTGCCGTACAGCGAAAGATTAGAGAAACTGGGCCTCTTCTCCCTTGAGCAGAGGAGATTGAGAGGGGACATGATAGAAACATTCAAGGTACTGAAGGGAATAGACTTAGTAGCTAAGGCAGGGAGAACGAGAGGGCACTCTCTAAAGTTGAAAGGGGATAGATTCCATACAAACGTAAGGAAGTTCTGTGGTAGAAAGCAACATATTTATTTGGCTCATAACTTGCTGGCGCCCGATATTTTTAGCTCACAGTGAAAAAAGTTTGCTCACAACACCCGCCCGCTTAGAGGGAACACTGATGATGAGCCCTCCAAAACCTACTGTACCCACCTGTTTACCACCCCAATAGCCCTTATGTCTGCAAGTGTCACCTATATAGTTGGTTTTGGTGGGCTCACGCTTTCCACCACAAGTGGTTAGGGTGGCATATGAGCCTGGGTCTCCTTCTCTGCAGTCCTCTGCACTGCCTACCAGGCTACTCCAGAGACCTGTTTGTAGCCCTACTAGGGCTGGCCATAGTATCTGCAGCTGTAAAGAGACAGATATGTACTGTTTCATGCAGATATTTGGGGATTGGGAGGGGGTCAGTGAACATTGGGGGAGTGTGTGGGGGCCATATTTTCATCCCTCCAGTGGTCATCTGGTCAAGTTGGGTACCTTTTTTGGCCCTCCTTCGTTTTAAAAACAGGTCTAACCCAAAAGTTCAAATTGTGCCTTGGACGATTTGTAAAATGTTTATTGCTGTAAAACATCCAATTGCTAAGCCCGCCCTAATCCTGCCCAAAACACCCCCCCTTAAAATTTAGATACACTGGGGTCAAAAAAAACAACCAGAAAGACATCTAAAAAGTCAGTTTTGAAAATGGACTTTTGACTAGTAAGACGTCTAAGGCCCTCTTTTACAAAGGTGCGCTAAATCAATGTATGCGATAACCGCTAATGCGTCCATAGGAGAACATGCGCGCTAATAAGCATAGCGCACCTTAGTAAAAGAGGGGGGCAAGTGTTGTTTTGGACATCTTTTGGACATCTGTTTGTGTTTTTTTTTTTTTTTTAAATCTCATCAAGGTCTGTTAGCAACAGAAACTACAAGCGGCACTGACACCGGACCGACACGGACCTCAGATTTTTAAGGCCGTACGGGTTTAGATCCGCCAGGTCCGTGAGGTCCGCGTTTTACCCCTTCCCATATGCAGCTCTTTACAGACCCATATATCTCTAATGACCTTGCTTGTGATTCCCCTGCATTTTGTTCTAAGATGACTTATTAGATCATTTTATGCTTATTTGGAGAAAAAGGTATTTTATTTTTAAAAATTTATTTTTCTTGAACAGTTTTAATGGCGGTACCCAATTGATAAGCATCAATATTGCTTCTAATTCTATGGTAGAGTGCTCACACAAACACAAGAAATAAACTAGCTGACGATCCTCTCCCTCCTCCTACCCAAACCGCTATATGAAACAGAGAGAGAACAATGTGCAGGGTTTCCTTACATAGTTGCGCTCGATAGTCTCGACCCAAATGAGTGCACCATTGTATATAAGGATTCCATGTCCTTAAAAAGTGTTGAAGTCTGTTAGAGCTCAGCGCAGTAAGTCTCGACATTCGACAGACATAGGGCTCCTTTTACAAAGGTGCGTTAGGGCCTTAACGCGCGGAATAGCGCGTGCTAAATTGCTGGGCGCGCTAGCCGCTACCGCCTCCTTTTGAGCAGTCGGTAGTTTTTCAGGTAGCGCGCGCTAATCCGGTGTGTGCGCTAAAACCTTTGTAAAAGGAGCCCTAAGTTGTAAATTTCAAGCAAATTAGAGAAAATACTTATTCAGTGTGTAATTAAACTCTGGAATTTGTTGCTAGCTAATGTGGTAAAAACAGTTAGCTTAGCAGGGATTCCAATAATGGCCAATGCATGTAACAAGTATTCAGTAAGAGCCCAAAAGAGTAAAACAGATTTTATGCTGTTCATTCTAGAAATAAGCAGTGGATTTTCCCAAGTTTATCTTATTAATGGCTTATGTACTTTTAGGAAATTATCCAAACCTTATTTAAATCCAGGTGTGTGTTTTTCTTAGATACAGTTTGACTGTGGACATTATGCTAATTTTTAGAGCGATAGTATATTTTTATTGGAATAATTAAAAAAAAAATTTTAGTTCCCTCTGAAGGCATTCAATGTAATTTTATGTCTGAGGTGATAGAGGTTTAAGTGTACTTGCCTATGGTCACAAGGAACATCAATGAGATTTAAGCCTTAGCTTCTCAGCCTTCTTCTGTAATCAGTACGCTACTCCTCTACTTTGAAAATTAACCAAGGTTGACTCCATGTACATACGGTATTTGCACCTGTTGTCTCATCCTAGTTCTCGTGGGAAGTTTTACACAAATGTTCTAACCAAATTTCTCCCCCAAATATGGCTCCCCTTGGATATGCCTTGTCACGGTGTATACTTTTTTATGCATTAGGTGAGTTTATAAGTAACCTTTTATATACGATAAATCCTTCTTTAAAATGACCTCATGCCCCTAAAATTCTTATTTCTCAAATATAATCTTATTTCCATTTAATATTTAGAGAGGTCTAGAAGAGGCTCCATGAATTAAATTTCTTTAGCTTAAGCAAATTTGAAAGCATTGGGAGATTTAAAAAAAAAAGTGAACTCATATTCAGACGCATATCGGTGAGTCTGGAATTAATGCTAAAATGTACATGCGCAACCATAGGAAGCGGTGGTAGCTTTTGAACTTGAGTTGTTTCCTACAACTCTTCCAGCTCTGTTCTGGACTGGCTTCTCAAGCCTCAATGTTGAGATTTTCCCTGTGATATGGCTAGGCTAAAGTGCTTCCTAAGGAAAACAACTGTTTTGGAAGCCAGCTCAACTTAATGTTTTTGGAACGCATGAATAAATTGTCTGATGACTTCAGCTCACTTGAAAATCAATCTTGCATGGAAATGGAAATGGGAAGAGGAAGGATGTGGGCAAACAGCCATGGCCGTCCTCTACTCAGGCAGATGGGGAAGGGGGGTGGTGGCATCACATCTCTTCATAGTAATCATGAAAAGGTTGAGAGGGAATCTGATTGCTAGTTTTTCCATTTTGTAAGGCAGTTTCATTACTCCTATAGTAGTTAAAGGGTGATGATCAGATTGGTGTATCCTGTTGGTCTAACAACCTCTGTAAAACATCGCATACTAGCTGTGCCTGCTGCTCTTCTCAGTAGATAAATAAGTTAGAGGAGCCTGAGCTATTGCAGTGATGCTGCTACCAAGCATTGATCAACCTCCACCCCCCCAGTAGTGGCCTTACATCTGGTATAGTGGGCATGCAGTTTCTCTTTTGATTCTTGTTTCTGATTGCTTTAGAAACTGTAGGTCAGGGGTGCCCAATAGGTCGATCGCGATTGACCGGTAGATCGCCAGGGCAAAGTCGATAGACTCACTTTTCCTTGGCGATCTACCGGGCCGATCAGCCTTCCTCTCCCCGACGTCAATTCTGCCGTCTGAGAGGAAGTTCTGGCCAGCCAATCGCTGCCTGGCTGGGTGGAACTTTCTCTCCGACGGCAGAATTGACGTCGGAGAGAGGAATGCTGGTCGGCCCGCAGGGAAGCAGAGAGAGCTTGGTGCTGCGGCGGTGGCAGCTTTGGGGCCTGTTACCCGATGGTGGCGGTGGCGGCTTGGGGGCCTGTTCCCCGATGGTGGTAGCAGTGGCTTGGTGGAGGGTAGGGAGAAAGAAAGAAAGGGGGCAGGCAGGGAGATAGAAGGAAAGAAGGGAAGCAGAAAAAAAGAAAGGGAGGGAGGGAGAAAGAAAGGGCAGGGAGAGAGGAAGAAAAAGTTGGGGGAGGGAATGAGGTCTGGAGGAGAGGAAGCATAAAGGCTGAAAGAAGGGAAGAAAAATTGGATGCAGTGCAGGTGATCGAGGCCAGCAGCGAGCCAGATTTCAAGAATAAATGGGATGCCCATGTCAGATCTCTAAGAGGGTAGAGTTAAGAGGATGGGTCATCAGAGTGCGATCTCTCAGAGGGTAGTTGGGGGGGAGGGTCAATAGAGTGGGCAGACTTGATGGGCTATGGCCCTTTTCTGCCGTCATTTTTCTAAGTGTCTATGTTTCTAATCAGAAGAAGAAAGTGCAACCAGAGACTCATGAAATCACCAAACAAGGTAGGAAAAATGATTTTATTTTCAATTTAGTGATCAAAATGTGGCTGAATTTATATCTGCTGTCTATATTTTGCACTATGGCCCCCCTTTTACTAAACCACAATAGAGGTTTTTAGCGCAGGGAGCCTATGAGTGTCGAGAGAAGCGCGGGGCATTCAGCGCAGCTCCCTGCACTAAAAACTGCTATTGTGGTTTAGTAAAAAGGGAGGGGGGTATATTTGTTTATTTTTGTATGGTTGTTACTGAGGTGAGAGTGCTTAGAGTCATCTGCCTTGACCTCTTTGAAAAAAACCCGGAATAGGAATGATAATTAACATTTTCTCAGCGTACAGTGTGCTTTGTGTTTTTTAAAAATTTTATTGTTGGTAGATCATTTTGACTTGGTCATTTTAAAAGTAGCTCACAAGCCCAAAAATTGTGGGCACCCCTGCTGTAGGTAATTGAGAGTATGCTTTTCTTACGCTAGATTTTGAAAAATTTCACATCGGTCCACCTTTCCAACGTAGAGCTGAAGCACATGGGCCAGCAGCTGATGGGGAGTTATCCTGTGCACTTTCATCGCTGTGGGGATGTAGATGAACGTGGGGGTTATGGTGCTGGAACCTATGTGGAGGGCCTCGCCATTCACCACAGTTTCTCCAGATGTGTCACTGTTCATGCCACAAATGGCTTGTTGGTAAGTGGAGCAAACCCTGACCTAAATTTTATTCGAACCCCATCCTCTTCGCCCTTTTTAATTTTCTTGTTTAGTGATTATTTCAGCATTCATTGATCTCTTGCTCAATGGCATAGTAAGGGTAGGAGGTGCCTGGTGCGGTAATACCCCCCTGGTGCCATCCTCTTTGCACCCATGCTCCTTCCATGTTCCTCCCACTTCTCTTCGCCCCCCACTCCACACCCCCCAAATACATCTAAATTTTTGCCAGCACGAGTGGCTTCTCCAGCAGGCTCCTTGCTCCAGCGTTGGATTTCTCTCTGATGTCACTTCCGGGCTCCATGACCCTGAAGTGATTCAGAGGGGAACCAAGCTGGCGTGAGCAAAAAGGTAGGAGAAGTTGCTCGTGCTAACGAAGATCAACAGAGTGGGGAGGGCGGGAGGGATGGCGTGAGCATGGCATGGGGTCAAGAGGTGCCGGCTCCTCCACCAACACAGTGCCTGGGGTGATCTGCCTTCCCCCCCCTCCTTTCTACGCCACTGCTCTTGCTGCTGCTTCTTTTTTTGGACACTGATCCAGTTAATACAAGAACACTGGGAAGTAACCAATTTGCTTATCTGGCCTCACATAATTAAAGAAATATTATGTAAACTGCAACTAACTTTGGCAGACTATGCAGTGTATGACCCTAAAGTAAGATATATCAACCTTCTTTTGCTGCAGGTTTGGTGCTCAGCTGCTCATGAAAGAAGCTAATATATGTGTGTGTTTTTAAAGAATACCTCCATTTAAAGTTTTTATTTTTTTTGTTTTATTTATAAAATTTGATTATCATGCCTTGGCCACCAAGGTTGAAGCATGTTATGTTAAAAAATATATTTCTCATTACAACAAACCATTACCACATAACCCTATCCCATATGGTACCATTGAAACAGAAATATAACTTCATGCCTTAAATCAACAGAAATTTAATTCCAGGGTGAGGAGGCAACATAAGAAAAAAATACATTTGAATTAGTGCTGAATGGGCCTGGTTGAGCCAAGCCTTTGAAGTAGTGTCTGCTGGGAGTAAAATGAAGTATCCTCAAGGGAACATAAGGAAATTCAGACAGATATTTAGGACTAAATAATGGATTGATTTAAAAACAAGCTAGAGAATATTAAATTGCATCATAAACTGAACAGGAAGCCATGGAAAGCTTTGAAGCAACAGGGTAACATGGTTCTTACGAGGGTAATCCCTAAGACCCATGGAGGGGCATAATAAAAAAAAATGTCTAAGTCCCCTTTTGGCATAAGTCCTTAAACATTCAAAGCAGAAGCAGGGAAAGTGTTCATAACCAAAACAAACGTCCTTGTTTTGATTATGGCCTGCCTCTACTAAATGCCCAGATCACCACCATGTCTAAAAGTACACCCCCATGACGGCTACACTTTTTGGCCATAATGTACCAAAAAAACGCCTAAGCCCCAAACGTCCAACAGAAGGGCTTTTAGGCGAAGGAGGAGCCAGTCCTTCATCTAAAAGCTGGATTCTGTAACCAGTGTCTGTCAAAAACAACACCGGTTACAGTACCCCCCCCCCCCACAACGAACCAGGCAGGAGGGTGCCCAAGCCCTCCTGCCATGTCGAACCGCGATCCCCCCCTCCCCTCCCGACAACATCGGGGCAAGAGGGAGCTCAAACCCTCTTGCCCCGTCCAACTGTGACCCCCCCCCCCCGACAACATCGGGGCAAGAGGGAGCTCAAGCCCTCTTGCCCTGCGGCACCCCCGACGATATCGGGGCAAGAGGTGCGGGGGTCGTGGGGTGGGGCATCTCTCCTGCCGCGGGTCACGGCAGTTCGGGTAGAGGAGTGATGGCATCGCGGTAGGGGAGATGAGGCATCTCTCCTGCCACAATGCTTGTGGTGTGTAGGTTGTCGGGTCGATGAACTGATTACGCCAGCGGCCATCAGCTCAGCGGCCCCTTTTTCGGCACTTAGACCTGGTTTGACTTCGTCTAAGTCAAAAAGGTCTAAGTGCCGACTAGGCAACCTGTAAATGTTTTGGTTATACCTGTTGTACGCCTAGATGTAGGTCGGCCCACCTCCTGCCCACTGCCCGCCCTTTCCCCTCCTCTAAACACACCTCTTTTCTCTCTGTGCGTCTAGAGGCAGGGGAAAGGCCTAAGCTGTTTTTAGATACGTCTAAAAACCAGCTTTGGTATGGGTACTTGGACGATCAGGCTTTTTGATCGTCCAAGTAGCCATTTAGGACACTTTTTAGACGTTTTTTGGTTTTTTTTGATTATGAACCCCATATTCTATATACGGTGCCTTAACTTGAGTATCAGTAGACGCCCTACCAGTGCCTAAGTTAAAGTCCAAAACACCATTTAAAACCAGACTGGAAAGAAAATTCAAGGCACCTACCGGCACCTAAAAAAACAGTGCTGGAATTGTGCCTCTGGAGACACGTTATGCCTAATGCGTTAGGCACCGCCTTAATGCCAAATGCGTTAGACACTGGAAGTGTAGGCCTTGAAAACCCTGGCCTACATTTCTGGTGCCTGCCTTTTGCCGGAGGCGAGATTCTCTAAATGGCGCCGTTGTGTATAAGGAAATTGTGGTTGAAGAGTGCTGAACCTGGCAGACAAGTCTAGGGACACAGCAGGAAAGTCCTGGGAGATGATATTTACCTATGGCAGTCAGGGTTTAGAAAAATGCCAGTTGCAAAGCCAACCTAACTTTTATCCGGTTAGTTTTATGCAGTTTGTAGTTTGAATATGACCATGAACTGGGGAAGCTAAGGCTGTGCCCAAGCTCTGCCCGTGGACTGTGCTAGCACTGTTCAGGTAATATCAAGGCAGTCAGAGGACATATTAAGTGGCACTACCTGGATAGTGAACTGAGGGCAAGATTCTCAGAAATCCACATTAAAAAGCGACAGTCTGCTAACGCAGCTGTTTTGATAGCGAATTTTAAAAAACGAAATATTCTCCAAAAATCTCGCATGCAAATGATATCAAAGAAGAGACAAGTTAATCTAATCATGTATTTTTTTAATGGATATAACTTATGGGCAGACTGGATAGACCATTCAGGTCTTTATCTGCCGTCATGTACTATGTTGGCAGACAGCAGAGAAGATTTGCTAAATTTACATGCGTCAAGTCGCTGGTGCCAGTGACTGGCACATACGCAGAATATAAAAGGAAAGAAGCGTGAATGTGTCCATGTCCCTGGAAAGCAATGCAACGTAATCAGCACCGGCCTTGTTTGAGCATTGAATATGCTTACGTCATATGCGCACGACACACCGTGGCTGTAGCGGTTGGTCGCAAAAGCTGTGGTGTTGCAAAACCCGATAATCGAGTGCGAGCCGTTGCTATTGCAAACGTGTGACACAAGACAAAAGGGTATCATACACACGCTCAAGAAGAAACGTTGGCTTTTAACAAGCACGCATGAAACATGCCTGTCTCTCCCATAAACTCAAAAGACGCATGATTTTACCACCCTCCACTTATAAAATATATAGATCCACATTTCTTTTATCATCAGCCACAGTCAAAACACAAGTGCTGGCACTGTAACGGCACCCCTGGACCAGTCGCTGCTTTTTGTCACCCAAAGCAGATGCCACTCTTCGAAAATGCCTCTGCGATTTTTAAGAATCCACCGGAGGGCTCATTTCAATGTTAAAGAGCACATTTGCATGCCATTGTCGGAGACTGCTAGAAACCTCGCTAAAGGCAGAGATCATCTGTTTTGATAATCTGCCGCAAAAATGTGTGTAGGCTAAACCGCTGGAAAACAGTTTTGAGAATCTGGGCCTGAATATCCCTCTTGCTGACATCTGTCCAGAACAAATCTATTAACCAGATAAGTGTCTTCTGAATATCATCCCCCAGTTCCTATCTACTGCTTTCTAGACCTCTTTGACCAAGGAAACCCACAAAATTTCCAAACTGTGACCATTCCAAAATTCTTCTGAATTATGCAACTGTGTATATCTACACTGTATTTTTTTGCTCCATAAGACATACTTTTTTCCTCCCAAAATGTGAGTGGAAATAAGGATGCGTCTTATGGAGCGAATACAAGTTTACCTTCCCCCCCCCCCCACGGTACCTTTTTTAAAATTCCAGTGGCAGTGGTCCAGCGCGGTCTCGGCAGAAGCTATCCGTGCTCCTGGCCCTCCCTCACTGTACGGCTGCTTCTCTTTCTGCAGAAAGGCACATAGAGCAGGAGCTTTTCACGCTCGTGCCTGGTCCCATGCCGCTCACTGAATGGCTGCCGTCAAATCGCAAGAACTGATGACAGCCATTCAGTGAGCGGCGCGGGACCAGGAACGAGCGCGAAAAACAGATAGTCGCGTGGAGGCTGAGCGCGGGCCGATTTTGGACCTGGAGGATATGCTGTGGCAGGGGATTATGGATTTCCGGGAGGAGGGGTCAGAGGTGGAGACCCTCAGTATCTATAGCAGCATGGAGGAGGAGAGTAGTTTTGTCAGAGCCTGGCCAAGATAAAACCATCTCAGCAAAGATATCTATGCAGCCAGCGTTGCCCACCGTGTTCTTAGACAAGAAAAGTCCTGAGGCTGAGCAAGGGCAACGTATAGGAGAAGGCAAACAGTGTCCTGGCTTCCCCAGATAAGGAGTCAAAAACCACCAAAGAAGCAGTCTATGGTACGACTACCACAGCAGATGGCAGAAAGTTACCAGTGAGTTCAGTACCATTTCTTGGGCATGTATTTTGTTAAATATAAATGTGTGACTTTTTTGTCGGGGGAGGGATGAGCTAGGGCTTTCTTTCTAGTAAGTTGTATGATGGGCGGTACTAGTGAAGTTCAGTGTTTTGTCAACTGCCTAGAAATGTTTTAATAGGCAGGTATAAATACAAATGAAAGATACGGGGTTGTGTGAAAAAAATTGTTAGTCGGCTGGACTAACCAGAGGGGGGCAGGGTACAGAGCCTGGCAGGGAGTGTGGAGTGGGGTTGGGTGCAGAACCTAGCAGGGAGAATTTGGTTCAGAATGTTTTTTTTTCCCTTGTTTTCCTCCTCTAAATCTAGGATGCGTCTTATGGAGCAAAAAATATGGTAATTTTTAACATAAATGTTTGCTAAAGAAGGGAAGATTCAAAGTTGGCCTTTGATAGGAAGCCTCCTTAACTAGCATGCAGAACAACCCCTGGATAACTTGGGCCTTTTCAGTAATAGAGGGAGAGAATTATATTCAGAAAAGTAGGTATTTTTCTGTCTTTTTAAGGCTTACAATTTAAGGGGACAATGCTATAACATGGCACTTCCATTTTGGGTTTCCTGCTGCACTGCGGGGAACCCCTATTCTATAATGGCATCCTAGCTCACCACTTCCATTATGGTCTACTAGTGTAAATCCAACCTGGCATGTCTAGCTTTAGATATGATCACTATGTATAAACGAATGTGCCACATGTAACCTATAGTATTCTGTAAGTTGGAGACACACCTTTGCCATTCTCATGCTCTGCCCACAGCAGCACGCTATAGTACTTATACTGTGAGCTTAGCCATACAGCCAATTTAGGGTGGGGCTGAGCCCAAAGAGGGTGTCCGAGAATTCATCTTATCCCCACCATCTTCCCTCCCTCCAGTGCCCCTCCTCCCATCAAACTGAAAGAAATACCTGAGCTGGAGGGGATCTGCAAGCCCCTTCAACAAAGATTTCCTCCTAGCAGAAACGCACTCTGTGCAGCTGGCAGCAGTGTTCCTGAGCTGCTGACATGGCTAGCCCCGGCAAACCGAATATGCACAAGAGATGGGATAGAAACATAGAACATGACGGCAGAAAAGGGCCACAGCCCATCTAGTCTGCCCACACTAATGGCCCACCTCCTAACTACCTCCATGAAGAGATCCCACATGCCAATCCCATCTTTTCTTAAAATCTGGCACGCTGCTGGCCTCAATTACCTGTTGTGGAAGATTATTCCAGCGGTCAACCACCCTTTCGGTGAAGAAATATTTTCTGGTGTCGCCATGAAATTTCCCATCCTGATTTTCAACGGATGCCCTCTTGTTGCCCTGGGTCCTTTAAGGAAAAAGAGATCCTCTTCCACCTCGATACGGCCTGTGACATATTTGAACGTCTCGATCATGTCTCCCCTCTCTCTGCGTTCCTCGAGTGAGTACAGCTGCAACTTACCCAGTCATTCCTCATATGGGAGATCCTTGAGACCCGAGACCATCCTGGTGGCCATTCGCTGAACCGACTCAACTTTCCGCACATCTTTTTGATAAGGCGGCCTCCGGAATTGTACACAGTATTCCAGATGGGGTCTCACCATGGATCTGTACAACGGCATTATGACCTCGGGCTTACGGCTGACGAAACTTCTACGGATACAGCCGGCAGTGGCTGGAGAACACTGCTGGCTGCAAAGGGCGTAAGTGTTTTTGCTAGGAGGTGGTCTTTGGCTGGCAGGGCTTGAGTATAAGCATGACCCAATTCAGATCCAGTACTATAGGCACTGGATGCTAGAACACTCCTTCCATCCCCTCACAATAAGCTTTAATTATTCAAAAAAAGTTCCTCATGAGTCTCCTAAGAAACATATATCTATATCTCTATATAAAACCATCTAGCCATTGTATATATAAAACCATTGTAACCAAGAGAGATATATCTATATAGAGATATAGTGCCATGTTGATTATATGTATAGATATGTCGCTCGTTTACAATATGTTGCTAGATGGTTAGACCAAGCCTATAAGATACAGTGTGATAAATGTACAGTATACCGACTGGGATCTTGGTTCACAGTTCATTTGTAGATCCTTCCCAAATAATGCAAGATTTATTCTGCTCTGCTTCAGCTGTGGAAGAATTTTCTTTCTGTGAGCTATTTTTTATTCTTGGACAAGGAAGGGAACCAGTTCTGTTTGCTAGGAGAATAGCGAGATTTGTGGCTCAGTGCCCCTCTGCCAGCATCAGAGAATCTTTCTCACCAGCTGAGTCACAATAGCAGTTATGGTAAAAAAGGCAGGTATTGCTGCCCTTGTGGGCTATGGAAACAATTTTATAAGTTGGTGCCCCAGTGCCATACAATAAGAGCCTGATCTCTAACGGCATCTGGGTACATGGATTCCATTATAGAATATTCTTATTAGACTCTTGATGTACAGTGTTCCCCCGTAAATTTGTGGTTCACGAATCACGGACTCGCTCATTCGCAGTCTGCTCTGACCGCCTCTTCCTGTAGTAAAGTCGGGCTACACCAATTAGGAGCTGCGTGTCAAAAGGAAGAGACGGTCGGAGCAGACCACGAGTGATTTTCTTCACCTGCTGGCACTCCAGCTGCCCTCTCCTGCCTCCCTGCCTTTTGAGTTTTTCCAAAATTCACGGGGGTTCCTGGAATGGAACCCCCGCAAATATCGGGGGAGTACTGTACTGCCTTTCTGTTGATGATGGTATCCTGGCATTAGCGGGCCTAACATTTATATGCCCAGATAACTGGCATAACTGCAGTATCGTAAATGTGGCATGGATCCCTAGGTCTGACTGCGACTCTAACCATCCAGGAGTTTCCTATTTTTTAGTCAATTCTTTTAAATATTTGTGTCCTTAGCTACTCAACTATCTTTACGTGCCCGTATTTCCTCCATTGTCTGTACTTGCTTTTGTTTCTTGCATCTCATTTGTTCCATCCACCCACTTTACTCTATGCTTTAGTAGCTTATAGGCTGGATTACTGTAATGTCATTTACTCTAAGCTCCTTTCTTATGCATTTAAAATGCTTCAGACAGTTCGAAACACTGCTGTTTGTAATCTCTTACACTCCCGTCGCTCTGACCACGTAACCTTGCTCTGGAAACACTATCGCTGGCTCCCCATCAAATACTGGAGTTTGCACAAAATTCTCACTCTGACCTTTTACGATTTTTTTACCAGGGGATCCCTTTCTACTTGGCCTCTTTGATTACCACCCTGTCGACTTTCTTGGGCCTTACTGTCTGCCCAGGAATAGCATTTTAACTATTCTCCCTATCTTTTGTTCCAGGCTGGAATCTACATGTCGTTCAGCCTAGTGTTACTGGGCCTTATCGCTTTGGAACCCGTTACTGCTTAACTTCAGAACAGAACCTTCCTACCTCTGCTTTGCAGCCCTTATTTGTTCTCACTGGCCTATACTGAGGGGGGCTGAGGGTAGAGAGGTAGGGATATTTCCTCGTCATGACTCTCGCTTCTAACTCTTATTTTCTGTTATATCCTTTTTCTTATTTTTCTTGTTCCTATTTTTTTTGATTGTAGTTTCTTTCCTTTTTCTTATCCTATTTTGTGCACTGCATTGCCTGAAAGGCAGTATTTTAAATACCTCATAAACATAAACATAATTTACTGTATAAGTTAAGCATGTAAGTGCTCTGTCCTTGTATATACCCCCTCTTGCATTTATATACGATGCCATTTACATACTTTTTGTAGAATAGCACTTAGGGGAGTAGTTATCAATATGAGTTACCTTTAAGACGTGTTATTTTGCCACCGATTTGTGCTATTTCACTACAGGTCTCATTTTATGAAGTGAGACCTAATTATAACTTGAGGTTAGCAGTAAAATAACACATCTTAATTACTTATGAATGTTTCTATAAGATGTTGAAAAGGGTAAAGAATGTGGTGTAGACAGGTGAAGCACATTCCTACATTAATGCATTTTGAACTGTATTTTTATGACATCACAATGTGAAAAACTTAAAGGGTGGGGTGGCTTTTGCATGACACTATACGTTTAGCAAGACTATATAACTTATTTTCTGGTGGACCAATAATAAGTACTGAACTGTCTATTTCATTATTTGAGTCAGCATTGATGGGTTTATTACTCATCAGGGTTTGCGTAATCCATGTGTTTCGTATCTAGGAATCTAGATGTGTCATTGGTAATTTCATCATGTTGTAGGGAACGATGTGTTTGCTGAAGGAAAAGAGATGGACTGAGGCATTTTTTATCTTTTCCTCTGACTTTATTGTATAAGTTACATTTTTAAAAATGTATTCTTCCACAAAGTTTGAAAAGAGTGCCTACTAGGCAGAGCTGTGGAGTCGGAAGATAAATGTTCCGACTCAGACTCCTCAGTTTTTTGTACTTCTGACTCCGACTCCGACTCCAGGTACCCGAAATTTACTCCGACTCCGATTCCACAGCCCTGCTACTAGGTATTATTATTGTATCATCCATACATCTGTAGCAAGAGCTAACCAGGTTGGCTCCTCCCCTCTTCTGTCTGTCAAAAGGGCTGTTGGTTGTTGCAGTGCTGCATAAAGAAGATTGTAGTTTGGTTGCATAACAAAGTGAAGCGCAGTTTAGCAGGGCAAGAGAGAGTATCGCAGGACTCGGTGTATCAAGCCTTATGGCAGATCAAGGTGTCCAAGTACAATTTTCACCACTGCCAAACTTTGAGGAAATATATCATCCCTGTCTCTGCACATGAAAGAACCCATACGGTAATAGGGATGTAACCCTGGTGCCTTCAACAGACCTTCTTCCAGATAAATGGTTGTACATAGGGATGGATGAAAGAATTAGAAAGTCGTTAGTAGGGATGGGGAAAAATCTGGTTGCCCAAATACCTAAAAATCATCAGCACCTGCCATGCCCCAGGATGACATGCAGCTGCTATTGCTACCAGTGAAGCTGGGATAGAAAGAAGCAGCTGCCAGCAGGAGAGAAAGAGATGTGGTGGCTGCTTCCAGACCCTGAATGGAGACACAAGAGCTGTTTCTGCCTGTAACAGAGGACTGGTAAAGATTTCATGGCCAGGGGCTGCCCCCTCTTATACTGAACCATTTAAGAGGCAAAGACTGAAGGGTAGGGGAGATTTCCGAGGGGTAGATGGAAGAGAGAACAAACTGTGAGAGGTACATGGTGTACCTGAAATGAGGTGGATGGGGTTGGGCAAGTGGAAATGCTGGAAGAGAAAAGAAGGAATTAGTAGAGGGTGGAGGGGAATGGCTTTAAGGAGGGAGAAAGATGAGCAAAATGTAAAAATACAGGAAAGAACATAAAAGAACATTTTATCCAAAGAAAGAAGGTAAATTCTCCAAGCTAAAAACAACCGGCAAAATAACCTGGACCAAGAAGGGCTTCATCTCCAAACTATTGTGTTTCCAAGAAGATGATGGAGCGCTTTGCATGGAGTGAAGTAGCAGCTTCAAGCCACCTTATTGGGTAGAATGGACGGGCCATTTTGGTCTTTATCTGCATCTTTTACTGTGTTACGATGGCATGCTACATGGAGCTTCTTTAATCCACATGCAATGGAGTGCTCCATTGCCTTAGAAAAGAAGCTGTTTAGCAAACTGTTGGAGCTATTTTTAAGTACTGAATGCTTGCAAGTTGATATTCAAGGTAGGAGAAGTGCTGCCGACCTGGACAACCACCGAGGCATTATTCAGATCATGCCAGTAAAAAATCTGTACTGACCACCCTGGCATTTCCTGTCCTAACTTATCTGGATAGTTAACCAGGTCTGATGCTGAATATTAATGGTACTAAGTCCCTCTAAACTTTCTCTTTACTAAGCCCTTCTACTTTTCATTGTAGTTCCTCTCTATATCAATTCCTGTAAACCGTGCCAAGCTCTACATTTGTGGAGAAGATGCAGTATGCAAACTTAAGGTTTAGTTTAGTTTATAAATTTAATCACTGTGGTCAGTGTTTGAAATTAAAGCTGATTGCATCAGAGGATGCATTATATCATTGGACTGAAAGAAGTGGCAGTTGGTTACTATTTGGATCCTTTTAGCAAAAGTAAAGGGTTATAAGTTGAAAAGCTTTTTATTTAAAGATGCCTACAATCTATAACTCTTTCTAAATGGATATCGCTGCTCTTATTTGTTTTTTCCCCACCCCCTTCCTTATTATGCTCTCTATATGTTACCTCTCTGTTCTCTAAAAACAGATTGTAGTTCTACCCCATCTACCCTTATATATCATTTAGTATGTGTGTTTGTATTGTTCATGTTATATACATTGATAACCCCTCAATAAAACTTGTGAATCTCACTATCCACTTAAACAAAAGCGCTGTCGCACAAATCTTTATTGCACTTTCATAGGATAATTAGAGATTAACAGGGGTCTCAAGTGCTCACAGCCATGAATCTGAGATATTTTTCAAAAAGCAATGGCTGATATTGTGAGCTATCATCGGTCCCGTTTATGTTCTCTATACCTATAATTCGTGCATATTTATTTACTTTTATTTAATTCTTTATAAAACTATATATTATCTGATAATTTACCATTCCCTATTTATCAGGATTACTTGGCTTTTTTTATTCATTCCCTATTTATCAGGATTACTTGGCTTTTTTTATTTTCTTCTCCTTTTGTTTGACTTATCGTTCAAACCCTTCCTTATAAATTATTTATAAAATATATGAATTAGTGCTTTGCCATTCCATATAATACAGGATTATTTAGCTTTTTTCTTTTTCCTGCTATTATTCAACTTCTTATATTTCTACGGAAGATCTCCGTTTCGCACCCAGAATTTAACACGGGGCTTCATCAGGAACGTGCCAACATTCTCTCATTTTTATCCATGGCACGGTGTTCCTAAAGGCTGGATACTCTGTGAGATGCACTTACTCTCAGAGAGCCCGATTCCTCTCAGAGAATTCCCGATTCCCGATTACTCTCAGAGAGCCCGCTTTATAGGCTCTATACCACGAATTATAGGTATAGAGAACATAAACGGGACTGATGATAGCTCACAATATCAGCCATTGCTTTTTGAAAAATATCTCAGATTCATGGCTGTGAGCACTTGAGACCCCTGTTAATCTCTAATTATCCTATGAAAGTGCAATAAAGATTTGTGCGACAGCGCTTTTGTTTAAGTGGATCATGTTATATACATTAACAAATCATCATTTGTATGACTTTTTATGGATTTTTAAAAAAATTGCATTTCGCTTAGTAAAACTAGATAAGCGATCAAATCAAATTTTAATAAAACTTGAAACTTGTACGCATGTCATGGATTAAGGGCTGTCCACGGTTTTGTGTTATGAGGTCTTAATGCTTTCATCACCTCCAAAGTCCACTTGTCAGTCTAGCGAGCTGTACGTAGTACATATACGCATTGACGGTGTTCCACATTACAAGTGCACACACTGTATTTTCGCTTCATTGTCATCAAGATTTTGACAGACTCCTGATGCAGGAATATCACCAATACACAGCCAAGTCAAGTCTTTTTATGTCTGAAACTTTTTATTGTCCACTTATATAGCCATTTGGTCACAAACTTAAAGATCAGCTTTACAACAGTAGTCATCCCCCACCTTCAAGTCAAGTCTTTTCAAAAACTGATCTTTTCATAAACTGGATTTATATTTACATCTGGGATTCTTTGCTTTGTTGGCCCTCACATTTCCACCCTTTTTTGTGCTTTATAATCAGCCATCGAAGCCCTCCCCATCCCAGTCGTTAAAGCCCTAAGGAATCTGTTAAAATTCTTTATGTTGTTTTTGACAGTCAACTCACTTTCAAAGCTCAGACTGATAATGTTGTTCACTCATCCTTTCAAGCTCTGCGTCGTATTTGCTCTATTCGTCCCTATCTTTATGTGCCATCTACTCACTTCTCTTATCCCCAGTGATTACTCACCTTGACTACTTCAACGTTTTGTGTGCTGGTTTACCACTTAGAGTTAATTCAGTCCACCACTGTCCATCTTCTTCATGAGGCTTGCCCATTTGATCAGGTCACTCCCCTCCTCAGGCATGAGCATTGGTTACCCATTGGTTTTTGCATTCAATTTAAGTTATTAGTTCTTGCTTTTAAAGGTCATTTTATTGATGCCCTCACCTACCTCCATAGCTTTTTGATCCCTTACAGTCCTCCACGTCTACTCCAGTGATCTATTGCAGATTTGCTCTCTCTTCCTCCTCTATCTGATATATTGCTCCTAAACTGTGGAATGCCTTGCCTGCTTAAAGTGGCATAGCAAGGTTAGGAGGCGCCCCTCTGTGCCCTCCTCTCCGCCCTTCCACTCCCCCTTGCTCCTTCCCACTCCCCACGCCACACTCGCACCCTTCATTCCCCTGTACCTCTTCAAATCCTTCCCATCGCGAGCAGTCCCTGCAGACTGCTACCCACACCGGCATTGCACTTCCCTCTGTCATCCTGACCCCGTGACCTGGAAGTGATTTCAGAGAGGAGCCAGGCCAGAGAATTTGGATCACATTGGCGAAGATTCAAAGAGGTACAGGGGCAGGGAAGGGAGTGCGCGAGCCTGATGTGGGGGAGCAGAGAGGTGACGGCACCCCCACCAAGATGGCACCTGGGGCTGTCCACCCCTCCCCCCTTTATTTCACCACTGCCTGCTTATTTTCATCAGGAATCTGACCTCTCAGCCATTAATACTGCTCTTGAAACCCATCTCTTTACGCTTGCTTTTCCTTCCCTGCCTTCTCTCCTCTTATCCTCCATGCAGGTCGCTTCAGCCTTCCGGAAAACCCAATGCTGTGGTACCACTGCTGTTTCAGCTATAACTAACACTTTGTGCAGGTTACTATCAAAATCATTTTTACACTTTTTAAAAACTTTATATGAAAAATGGATACAGTTTAAATAGGGAACAAACCATCTACTCCTTACTGTAATGTTCCAGTGTTTGGAGAAAGTTTTGTTGTAATTGTGCTCATTTCTGCGTTTTATTGCAAGTGTGCTGTCAAGATCAATCACTTCCTCCCCATTCAGAAAAACATTTTAAAAAGACCTTTAGAGTTCAAAGGACATAGGTTCCAGCACTGGCATTTATTAAGCATTCTTCTCTCCTGCAGCCTCATCCCATTTGATTTTTAGATGGAGATAATGTAAATGTTCTAAATCTGTCATGAATGTTTTAAATTGGTTACAAAAACAAAAGTCTTAAGAGGTCATTTGGTTTATCTATATTTCTATTCTGCACTGTCGTTCAGCTTCTAGGCGGATTGCAGATGTACATATATAGTTCACGAGACAGCGCATGTCTCTACAAGAATAGAAATTTCACAAATGCTGATGAGGCTTGAACAAAGTCTTTTGAACATTTGAAGGTGGGAGTAATTTTCAGACTTCCACTTTGCTGCACATTTGCACCCATGGACTTTGTACTGATTTCTAGAGCGAAGATATGTTCATACTTTCTCACTATGAAACGACATAAGAAACGGGTATACCTTGCTGTGTATATCTTCGAAAATGCTCTTCTGTTAATGCAATGAATTTACTCTTCGGTAGGTCAAGGATACTATTGGCTACGACACGCTTGGCCATTGTTTTTTCCTGGAAGATGGCATCGAGCAGAGGAATACTTTGTTTCACAACCTGGGTCTGGTCACCAAGCCAGGCACTCTTCTTCCCACGGATCGGAACAGTACCATGTGCACTGCTATCAGGGATAAAGTGCATGGGAGCTACGTACCAGTGCCGGCCACAGACTGCATGTGAGTACAAGCCATCTGAAACGGACCCAACCTGTTTTCAAGGAAGGTTTTTAGTCGGGGCTGGAAGCTTAAAGTACTGAAATATTCCTGTGAAAGATCCCCACATAAAATTATTTATGCTCACAATTTGTGGTTTAAAATGCGAGTAGCTGTATTGATCCCAGATAAAACCGAAGTTTCTGTAGGGTGTGGTAAAGACCTTTAATTGAACTGACAAAACAGACGTTGTCGTACCTGAGCTTTCGAGACCTCCATGGGTTCCTTTTTCAGAGGTAATCTGTAAGAAACTATCAGAAAGGAGGCCAACTACTCCTTCTGAAAAAACCCCTAAAAACTTACCTCTTTGACAATTAATTAATATCTGCCTTTTCTCCTTTCCTCCTGTATGTCCCCTTCCCTCCCTGTTTACTCTTCAGTCACCTAGAGCTTGTATAGGTTTGTGCGACTCCCAAATAGAAGATTAGATTAGATTTCTAAAGTTCGTGCCATATGGGATCACACCTCGCAGAGACCCATGGTCCATAGTGGCTAAATCATTTCCAAAGAAATCCCAACCTATTTTAGCTGGGGTACCTGATGCATCCCACCTAAAGGAGGTAATTCTGGCAAAGGGGCCCTAAATTGGCAATATTCTGTAACTTGCATGTGTAAGTGGTACACGCTCCACCCCTTGCTTTAGTGCACTGTTACAGAATAGTGCTTGGGGGGGAATACTGGCACAAGAACAATTTTGCAGGTAATGTGTACATAAATGTGAACACCTAGTTATGGAATTGCCACCAACATGTATTGTTTCTCTTTCTTAAATATTTGGGTCCCTTTTACCAAACAGCGGTAAAAAGAGGCCTTTGCGTCCCTTACATATGTCATTCCCACATGCTAAAGCCATTTTTACGCTGGGGTAAAAGGCTGGCATTCTTATTTTTGGTATCACTGGCCACATGCTTATTTTGCCATTAGTACACGCGCCCTTAACTGCCACCCAATTAAGTAGGTTGTAAGGGCTTATATGCCGAGCACATGCTAATCAGTTGGAACAAAGCAATGTACATAGCTGCACTAACTGATTAGCAGAGAGTACGCCCTCTCCCTGTCTCAGCATGCCTCCTACATAAAAAAATAAATTTTATTTTTGGTGCGTGGGTAGAATGCCCAGATGGCAAAATTACTGCAGGTCACCTCAGCATACCCCGTGGTACACCATTTTTTTTTTTTTGTCTATGATAAGCACATGCTGGTGCTTGCTGCAGCTTTGTAAAAAGGCTCATTTGAATGTTAATCTACAGTATTGGTTGGCCCAGTAATTCTGCCTCAAAAATTGGTTAAGACCAAGATTAGTACAAATAAAGACCTAAAAGACTGCACAGTCTATACAGCAGGGGTGTCAAAAGTCCCTCCTCGAGGGCCGCAATCCAGTCGGGTTTTCAGGATTTCCCCAATGAATATGCATGAGATCTATTAGCATACAATGAAAGCAGTGCATGCAAATAGATCTCATGCATATTCATTGGGGAAAATCCTGAAAACCTGACTGGATAGCGGCCCTCGAGGAGGGACTTGACACCCCTGCTATACAGTGTCTCTCTTATATACTGCCTTAGCGCAGACTGTGCAATATCTAACAGTAACCCAGCTCTTCTGCCGCTGAACATTTCTGCCTTTCCCATACCTTTTTTTTTAACTTCTGATGCTATATTTGCTTCCACCATTAGGAGGCTTTTCCTTGCATCTGCAGGTGTCATGTGAAGAAATACTTCATTAAATTGGTTTTGAATTTGGCCCTTCATCATGTTGCAAACTCCTTCATAGAGCAGTGCTTGCCCATTATAGATTGGTACTCGCTGTTATTTTATTTTTTTAAATTCCTTTTTATTGAAAGTTTTTTCATATTACAAACTCACACACCAAACAGTAAAATGAAACAAAATTCAACAGTAGACAACGCAGGGTCTTCCATGTTAATCCTTCACGAAGACCTGAAAGACCCCCCCCCACCACCACCGCCCCACCCCTGCACTCCAGTGTCAAACTCGTTATTTAAAAAGCCAGTACTATGGGTTAAAAAAAATCTGGATGGATGTTTGATGGCAGTATCTCGAGTTTTGGTCAACGCAGTGTTAATGTTCAGCCGCTGTCCAGATAATCAGTATGTATACAGGTAGAACGTTTTTGGGGTTTTTTTTTTTTTTTTCATTGTCCAGAGTTATGCTGCTGATTGTTTTATTTTTATTTATTCAATTTTCTATACCGTTCTGCCAGGGCAGCTCAGAACGGTTTACATGAATTTATTCAGGTACTCAAGCAGTTTCCCTTGTCCGTCCCGGTGGGCTCACAATCTATCTAATGTACCTGGGGCAATGTGGGGATTAAGTGACTTGCCCAGGGTCACAAGGAGCAGTGTGGGCTTGAACCCACAACCCCAGGGTGCTGAGGCTGTAGCTTTAACCACTGCGCCACACTCTCGGGATAAGTGCTGGCTCTTCCCCAGCTCCTCTTACAGACTGCCCTGACACTATAAGGATAGTGTTACAGCGAGCAGAGGAAATACTTAGTGGCACTGTCTGGATAGTGCTGCTGAATATTGTGCTCACTGGGATTATCCGGTTCGCAAGTCCTGCTAACTGTCTGAGCTCTTTTGAATATTGGCCTGATTTATATCTGCCACTTCCTGCTCCTCCAGATGTAGGGCCTTAAGTTTCACCTTAATGGAATATGATACAGAAGCTGCACTGTTTTGATAATAGTTGTCTGGATTATCTTTAATCAGTATATATTTTACTCAAGAGGTGCAACTTCAAAAACTGACCTCGGTACTGTAGAGGTTGTCTTCCCTATGATATGCCCCAAAATATTGCCTTCATCGCTCCTTCAGGCAGATCTTTTAACTTGAAAAATAATGTATATACATGCTCCAATAAGATTCTCCGAAGCAAACAATTCAATATTTTAATAGTTCCCAGGTCCAGGCAGCAATGACATATTTGAAGGGGTATGTTCTTGAAGAAGCAGAAACCCGAGGTACAACTATACAATGGGAGGGATGTTAGTGAACGAGAGTACCCAAGAAAGGGACTTGGGGATAAAGGTGGACATGACAATGAAGCCGAAGGCACAGTGCATAGCGGCCGCTAAGAGAGAAAATAGAATGCTAGGTATAATCAAGAAGGGTATTACAACCAGGACGAAAGAAGTTATCCTGCCGCTGTATCGGGTGATGGTGCGCCCGCATCTGGAATACTGCGTCCAATATTGGTTGCCGTACCTTAAGAAGGATATGGCATTACTCGAGAGGGTTCAGAGGAGAGCGACACGTCTGATAAAAGGGATGGAAAACCTTTCATACGCTGAGAGATTGGAGAAACTGGGTCTCTTTTCCCTGGAGAAGAGGAGACTTAGAGGGGATATGATAGAGACTTATAAGATCATGAGGGGCATAGAGAGAGTAGAGAGGGACAGTTTCTTTAAACTTTCAAAAAAAATATAAGAACAAGAGGGCATTCGGAAAAACTGAAAGAGGACAGATTCAAAACAAATGCTAGGAAGTTCTTCTTTACCCAGTGTGTGGTGGACACCTGGAATGCGCTTCCAGAGGACGTAATAGGGTAGAGTACGGTATTGGGGTTTAAGAAAGGATTGGACAATTTTCTGCTGGAAAGGGGGATAGAAGGGTATAAATAGAGGACCACTGCACAGGTCCTGGACCTGTTGGGGCCTCCGCATGAGCGGGCTGCTGGGCACAATGGACCTCAGGTCTGACCCAGCAGAGGCATTGCTTATGTTCATTCTAGTGAAACATGTTGAACATAATAACCCCTGGCCGAGTGGACAATCAATAACACATGCGGCATTAAAGCTAAGCTAAAACATTTATACTCTTTTTAGAGTTAAGATAGCAGAATAATAATCTGAAATATTGATATTTTTTAAATTATTTATTTTTAATTAATTTTCAGTTACAAACAAGCAAACTTTTACTTGCATACAGATTCAGAAATAAAATATCCACTTTAAATTGTGATCTATAAATAATCTTAGGTAAATTATAATAATTATTTAGTCCACAATATTTATATGATCCAAGAGAAGGAAGAAAAAAAGAAAAGGAAAACAATGAACATTTACCAAAAGGGCAGAATTAGGAGACACCCCGACAGGAGATGCTATTGTGCCTCTCTAGCCACAATAAATTTTTCCCTTCTAAGGTAACACAAAACTTGGATGGGAATTTTAATATAAACGAAGCACCTAAAGCCTGGACTCTTGACCTGTAAGTCAAAAAGTTCTTTCTACTTTTCTGAGTCACTTGAGAAATATCAGGCAAAAGACATACAGTTGAACCGAAAAATTTCATCATTCATATGTCGAAAGTAAATCTGAAGAATTAAATTCCTATCAAATTCCAGTGCAAACTTCACTATAAACGTAGTCCTTTCTGTTACACTTCTCCCTCCGTATTCGCGGTTTCAGCAATCGCGGTTTCGATTATTTACGGTTTTTAGCTTGCAGGCTCCTACCCCCAAATTACATCAGCTTGCATAAAGAAATCACTGATTCTAAGCGTTTACAGAGAAAATCGCTAATTCCCAGCACTTTCTTCACCGTGTTTTGCCTCTCCTTCAGGAACAGGCCAGGTCTCCCACCATGTTATTCGCAGTTTCACCATATTCACGACGGTTTGTAATAGAAAACGGCGGATAACATATGAAAAAGTTATTTGCAGTTTTACTGTATTTGCGGTTCTGTTAATCCCCTATCACAGCGAATACGGAGGGAGAAGTGTATTACTTCCAAAGAATTTCCAGAAAGTTGGTCAAATTCAATTTACCTTCTGCTCCCATTGCTTCAGTAGGGGTTGAATTAAACTTGTTTATTTCCAAGGGAAATATACTGAGCATTTGTTATTGGTGGTAAGCTCTCCGTAGGTATTAATAAGATCTCTTTCAAGTACCTACGAACCATTTCCACTGGTGATATAATTGGTGACTTAGGAAAATTCAAGAGTCTTAAATGATTTTTCCTTTGCTCATTCTCTATAAATTCCAACTTTTTCGGAATAACAGCTCTTTCTTTGACGATCTCCACTTCTAAGGTCTTAATCTGTTTGATCTGTTCTTCATGTCTTTTTATAGTCTCAGCTTGTTCATGAAGAATATCTCCATGAGAGTTTACCTGTGAACTGATAGTATCACAGTCATTTCTAACCATATTTCCTGAGGTTAAGAGTCCATTACATCAATAGTTCTCTACAATTCGTTTCACGGAAATACTACCTTCGTTTCACGGAAGGTAGTATTTCCCCTGTCTCCGCAGTGAGTTCCGATGTTGATGGCAAAGTGGGATCTTCTTCTTCCACCAAATCTCCTCCCATTGCTCCTCCAGGGCTAGGCAGTAATCTTCCCTCTCGTGAGAGCTGCATCGCCTCTCTCTCTGTAGAGATTCCTTTTCCGGGTTGGAGGGGAGCCTGCCCCTGAATTGGGCTCAAGGAAACCCAATTGTAACTGAGGGCTCGCCACAGAAATCGGCGTTCCCCCCCAAACTTGGGTGTGTCTCCTTCGCTTAGAGCACAGTTCTTCCATCCAAAGTGGTCTGAATCAGACCTCATGGAGTCCCAGTCGCTGGAGGAGGTGCCCTGGAACTTCCTTTCCACTTACCCATAGCCAGAAACAAGCAAGAAAATCAGCACTTCAATGTTAGTACAAGTAGAGGTAAGTGAGTTGAGATCTAATTAAGCAGAAGCTCTGTGCCCGGCGTCTGCCCTCGATGCCATGTTGGATCTGTTTTTTCCTGAAATATTGATATATAAGGACCGAGGAAATGCTGGCTTGTAAAGCTTAGGGCTATGAAAGTTGTATTGAGCCCTGAGTGGTGTCGCTGAGGTCCTGGGAAATATTAAAATACTGAATTGTTTGCTTGGGAGAATCTTATTGGAGGTCCAAAATATTGTTTTAGCATTCCAGAATTCTCTCCATTGTTATGTCACACTCAGGGACAGAATGACAGTGATCTGGGCAATAAGGTTATGGACCCATAACCACCTATTAAAAATTATTAAAATAAATGGAGGATAGGGGAGACTGGCCCCCCCTACTGCTGTGGGCCCCTGGGGACTGCCCTATTGTTCCAGTGGTCAGTCCGCCCCTGGTCATACTATTTGATGTCATTGGTAATGAGTTGCTGAGATCTGTTAGCTATTTCAAGTTTCAAGTTTAATTAAAATTTCTTATACCACCTAATCAAGCCTTCTAGGCGGTGTACAAAAAATGTCAAGACCCTACACCAAATAATTTACAATATAAACAAGGACAAATCAGGGGAAATGACAAATTTTTATGGACATTAACGTACGGGAACGAAAAGGAAGAGGGGTTAGAACTGCAATTGATAGATTCTGAACATTTTGCTCCCTCCTCTCACCTAGCCATGTACAGAGAATTTCCAGTAGTCTAGTACAGTGTTTCTCAACTTGGTCCTGGAGTAATCCTTTGCCAGTCAGGTTTTCAGGCTTTCCACAATGAATATGCATGAAAGAAATTTGCATATAACGGAGGCAGTGTATGCAAATCAAGTTTATACATATTCATTGTGGATAGCCTGAAAACCTGACTGGCAAAGGGTTAATCCAGGACCGAGTTGAAAAACACTGATCTAGTGCAGCATTTTGAGAGATTGGTTGAATGCAAGTCCAGTCTGTATATTGAACCCATTAGACATGCATGAAGATTACTCACCACTGAACCACATACCGGAAGTTCATTATTGTTATTGTAATGTGTTCCAGGGCGGTTTCAACATTTTGGATTGCTAATCCCAATAATCACATGATCAGTAACGCAGCTGCAGGCTCTCAGGTGAGTCAGGTCACATTGCATATGTCTTATTCATGATAGAAAGTTGTAAGACATGCCTATAGGGAACAGAGAGGCAGAGCTATGCTCTGGAAATTTGTCATCTTTTGGTTCTCACTGGATAATGCTAGCTAGCAATCCTTTCTGATTCTTTCACGGCACACAGTACTGACCCTTCCCCTTTGTTCTTCTGTCATAGAAGCACATTTTTCCTGTTTCCCTAGCTGTTTAGGAAAGCTTCCCTTTGTGATTTGGAGATGTGTCACAAGGAGTGGATTCCGAATTTGAGGTCTTATGTGAAATATTTACTTCCTCCATATTTTCAGTTGTACATACCATATATACTGGAATATAATCCGACCTGACTATAAACCGAGGTAGCTTCCCCCCCCCCCCAAAAAAAAAAAAGGCAGTCATTCAGCTATTGGCTCTTTGCCCAGCAGGTTCACCACTGGATCACCATGGAATTGAAAGTTTATGCGGGGGTGGCGGGAGGGAGGTAAAAAATACCACTGTTGGCCGGGGCAGGAGGCAGGTGGGATTCCTCCTGTCCCAGCCCACTTAGAGACTGCCAGGGAATTCAAAAGGTACACAGGGGAGGCGGGAGGGAAGTAAAACTTTTTAGAGTCAGCAAGGACAGGAGGTGGCCCACTGATGGACTATCAGGACTTACAGCAGGAGGCCTGCAACAGGTCCGGGAGAGGGTAGGGGTGGGCACTGACCTGAATATAAGCCTAGATCCCCATTTTTGGGCCATTTTTTAGCCCCAAAATCTCGGCTTATATTTGAGTATATACGGTGCCTAAATCTTGCCCTGGGGTCACTGGGTGCTCATACACTAGCCCTTTCTGCAGGCTTTTTATTTTGTGACATGTCTAAAGTGGTAGAGTTTGTATGTGCAGCACAATTCTCTGTTTGCTCATGTATCCACATTGTACACCCATTTCTTATGCGACACATCCAAGATAGCTCCTGTTTTATGCCTTTTTAAGATAAGGGCAATATAAGTGGCTTTATGTCTTTGCGGTAGTCGCTCAGCCCAAATTCTCTTGCACAGATATGCACCTGTCCTAAAGATTTATATGCACCAATTCTGTAATGGTCTCTGGGAGTGCCTGTGCCATTACGGAATACATAACCAGCGCAAAGCTGCTTTAGTGTGCTAAAAGCTAGGCCCGCCAGCTTATGTCATGTCAAGGGCAGCGGTAAGTTGGCATACCTAAGTGCACCGTGTAATGCACACTAGAGAATGACATGGGGACAAATTTTCCCCCGTCCCCACGAGAACTTATTTTTCCATCCTGTCCTGGTAAGTTTTTTTTCTTGCCCCTCTCCTGCAAGCTCTGTCCTCATCTGCACAAGCCTCAAACACTTTAAAATCATAAGTGTTCAAGGCTTGTGATGTTAAAGCAGAGCTTACAGGAATGGGACAGGGACAGCGACAAAACTCATGGGGATGGGGAAACTGAGTTCCTGTGGGGACAGGGACAAATTTGTTTGTGTCATTCTTTAGCGCACACAACTGATTATCTACAAGTTGTGCACCTTGCACGGTGACACGTGTGTGACACACTCATGCTGTGCCCACATATTTGTGCCCCTGTAGTTGCTCGCTAAGCATCTTGTGCGCCAGTTACAGAACTGTGTCTTATCACTTTCAATTTGATACTTTAAGGTTGCCAACTAGTTCCAAGTTCACTAAACCATCTCAATAGTGGCTTATGAACTTTTGTTTTTGGAAACTAACCAAACCTTTTTTTAAACCCTGCTAAGCTAATTGCTTTAACCACATTCTCTGGTAGTGAATTCCAGAGTTTAATTACACATTGAGTGAAGAAATATTTTCTATGGTTTGTTTTAAATCTACTACGTAGTAGCTTAAATTGCATGCCCCCCCCTTCTTGTCCTTGTATTTTTGGAAAGAGTAAACAAGCAATTCACATCTACCTTTTCCACTCCACTCAGTATTTAAAAGTTCAGACTATTTAAAATAATGTAAAATTAAATTAATTATATACATCAAATGCATGTTTAAGCTTCTGTTTTTATGTTTTTATGTTAATGTTTATGAAAACACTGAAGCCACTATAAAAACTAATGATCCAAATATATTTGACAGTCTTTTAACAATACTTTTTTTTATCTAAGTACCGACTCTGAATTAGAAACCTCCAGAACAATTGTTTAAAAATAGATATACCCTCTTACAATCTGAGACAGTCCTCGTATAATATTTACATAATAGCATAGTACATTTCATTTTTATTTTCTATATCGCACTTTATGCACAAGTATTACCCAACAATTTACAACAAAAATGTAAAAATTACATAATTGTGAAGGTCCCAGAAAACAACAAGGCAATTGGCTGGCATGATCCAATGTAGAAACAATAAAACAGCAAGCCAATGAAACAGGATGGGTTTGATATATAGGTACTGCCTTTCTATTGTTAGTCTCAGCAGTTTACCTATTATAGACAGTACAGGTACTTATTTTGTGCCTGGGGCAATGGGAGGGTTAAGGAATTTGCCCAGAGTCACAAAGAACTGCAGCAGGAGTTGAACTCAGTTCCCCAGGTTCTCAGGCAAATGCATTATTCATTAAGGCTACTCCTCAAGTCCACCACTCCACAATCGGTGAATTTACTTTACTGCAATCTGGGTTTGTGCCACTGCAGATCTTGCTAGTTGGTCAAAATTAGACTTTAGGACCAATTGGCAAATGCGGTTGTGTGAGGGGAAAGCAACATTTAAAAAACTATTAAAGATTCCCTTGTTTGTAAATGCTTTTATGTGAAGGTCTGAGAAGCAGGACAGATACTAAATTGTTCTGTTATGTGCATGTAATGGGTTTTTTTTTTTTAAAAGGATTATGAATCTTAATTGGAAACTGCTTAATTATTTTTAGGAGAGATATACATTTTTAAATAAATAAATAATGCCGGGCATCTGCTTTTAGAAGCTGGAAATTTTTTTGTTTGTCTGTTTGTCTTCTTGTTTTTACTGTTTCAAAATCATGAACGATAATAACCCCCACCCCACCTGTTCTGTACAAAGATTGTATTCCATTTCCTCACCCAGTCAGCCGAACTTCCACTCCTCGCCATCCTGTCTGTGTGGTAAGGTGGTTAGAGTTATAACTGGCCCTCTCTGCATTTACACCCCAGGCCGTAGGGTGAAAACACATTTATTGACTGGGAGCATGGGTTTGGATGTAGCTATGTGACAATGACACATTTCAGCATGGTTTTCTCTTCCGTTGGTTTGCAGGATGCTGGGATATGGTTTGTCTTCCACAAGATGTCGACAGGAGAATCTCATGGACTGGTCCCAGAAACCAAAGCTGAGCTTACACCTTTAGGGATCTTCTACAACAACAGAGTTCATTCAAATTTTAAGGTACAGAAATATTATCAGTATGAGAATTGGTAAAATGTGGCAACGTGGAGAAAGAAAATTTATTTTATTTATTGAGAAGCATTCAAGATTCCAGTTGTACAGGAAAGACTTCCAAGTGCTTTTCAATTAAGAAAAAAAAAAGGGCACAATAAAACACAGACACACACACACATTTTGTGGCTATGGGATTAAGGCTTAGAGAAGTGAAAAATAGGTGTCTGAACCCACTTCTCCCCTCCTTCGCTAGCATGCCCTTACATCTACACCTTGCAGAATTTGCTGCAGTTAGATCTTGTTGAAAATACTGAAAACCAAATAACTCTTTTCCTATATGGTTTTTAATTGGAGTGAACTTTGATGGCAACTTCAGAGGTTAAGACTCCTAGCAGACTTCTTTGGCTTAGGTCCTGTAAATGGCAAAAACAGGCTGAAGTGGGCTTCGATGGTAACTCCAGTAGTTGAGAAGTAGGACTGGAACCAAGCAATGCCATACAGAAAATGCACATGTTAATATCAACCATAAATAGATATATAAAAAATATATGAAAGAATACACTTTAATTACTAAAAATGATAAAAAAATGTATATATATGTATATGTGTGTATACAAGGTATATAAAAGAAACCTGGACTAACCACAAAAACGCATTGTCTTATGAGCGTAAACTGTACAGATAAGCCAAACAAATCACTGGTAATGATACATAAGTGTACATTCATATCGGAGGCAAATATGTGTGAAAACACTTTCCATTGATGACACTAAGGGGTCCTTTTATTAAGGCACATGCGCTAAATGCTAAGGCGCCCTTTATATTTTATGGATGCCTTAGCATTAAGCAAGCGCTAAATTGATTAGCGTGCGCTAAATCAGTGCATGCTAAATCGGTTAACGCGCCTTAGTAAAAGGACCCCTAAAAGCAATAAACATATCAAAAAATAATCAGAGTGGAGTGATACATCCAGCTCATTGTACTTGTGGAGCATCAACACAATAAATTATTGCATAGTGAAAAGTAGCAATATAATAGGTACTGTGAACATAAAAATAAAAATAACAATAGACAGATATAGTACATAAATGTCCAACATATGTGCATCTCCAAATAATCGGTCCAGAATCATACTGATTGTATCTGGAAAATTCTAACACCAGATGGGTCGCTTAAAGAATCTGTGCTGTGAAAGCATGAAGAATTACAACAAACATTAAAACACTTTTGAACAGCAAAGCTATGACCCTATAGTGTGGCCCCGAAACAATATGGAAACAAAATCAAATGTCACTAATATCGTTAAATACTTGAGACACAAAGGTGCATACTGAAAAACGGCAATAAAATGGGCAATAAAACCGTAGAAGGAGTGGCGTGAAAATGAAACACCGCCCACCTACAAAACAGTGCAGGAACCATAAATACCATAATGAAAATGAATACTATGAGGCTAAAAACATATTTCTAACATGTACTCTTAAATCATAATTGAAGCGATGAATTGTGCCTCGTTCTGCGTTTGGAACATACAGTGAGTGAGGCACACAAACTGTTTAATTCCTAAGTACTAGGACAGGGCTGCCCAAGTCCGGTCCTCGAGATCTACTGGCAGGCCAGGTTTTCAGGATATCCACATGAATATGCATGAGAGAGAGATTTGCATATCAAGAAGGCAGTGCAGGCAAATCTCTCTGGTTGATAGTTGGAATGATCTTCCACTTCAGGTAATTGAGGCCAGCAACGTGCTCGATTTTAAGAAAAAATGGGATAAGCATGTGAGTTCACTTCGAGGAAGTGCTTAGGGGGGAGGGTTCTTAGAGTGGGCAGACTTGTTGGGCCGATGGCCCTTTTCTACCGTCATTCTATGTTTCTATGTTACTAGGATATGCAGAGACCGGTGTGAAACACGGATGAAACAAATGACAGCTGCGACTAACTCATTTAAATAAAAGATTGAATTGCTTAAAAATATAGAATAAAAAAATAAATTGCATAAAAATATATAATGTGTTAACAAACTATATGAGGACGCACAACATATAATATGTTCATATAATGATTCAAACCCAGCATGCACCCCAAAAAAGGGAAAAAAAGCCTCAGACTAATGTAGCAGTATAGAGCCAAAAGGTACAAATCAAAACTGTTTTTGATACTTTCACTGGCAAAAAAAACTCCCTCACAGAACAGCTCAGGTTTAGAAAAAAGACAAAGTCACCCGGAGGCACGTTCAATGACTTAGCCGACGAAAGACAACTTGAGCTCCAACGCTGTCAAGTCTTCTCCAGTCTTCCCAACAAGCGACCTTGTTTCATCAATGTTTGGCTCATCAGGGGAACAAACAATACAGCCTTGAAAAGTGCAGCCCCACTGAGACCAGCCTCAGAACAAAGGAAACGGACAAGAGCACTTAAAGCCCTCCCTCCAACACAGACCTCACTTCCGGTCCGAATCAACCAATCAGCACTTAGCTCAGCTCTTATCAAACACAGCTGATGGAAGAAAATCAAAACATCGAAAAAGCAGCAATGTAAATGATTTCCACCTTAAAAAAATGCTTTCCCTACTGCTCCTCACGCACTCTGAGATCAACTGATCAAAAACTTCTTTTTATCCCCTCTATCAAAGACTTCTACAATACACGTAAAGTAAATTTCGCAGTAACTGCCCCTACCCTCTGGAATTCCCTGCCACAGCAACTCCGCGATGAATCACGACTCGATAAATTTAAGACAGATTTAAAAACTTTTTTATTTCGTGATGCTTTCGCTAACACTTAGAGCCATCATTCCTTTTTTTTTTTTTTTTTTAAATTTTTTTTTAAATTCTATTTATCAATAATAACCGCTTTCTTTAAAGCGTCCCTCTCCATTATGTTTTATCCTAACCCCACTATCTCCATTTTTCTTCTCAAATATGTAACTTCACCCTCCCTTCCCTTCTATCCTCACTGTCTAGTTCGTCTTGTAATGTTATTTGTATATACACAATACCTCTTTTTTTTTAGTTTCTTTTAGTTTCTCTTTCTTTTAAATATATTGTTAACCGGCCAGATATTAACTTGATGGTTGGTATATCAAAATTAATAAAACTTGAACTTGAAACTTTCCACTCCACTCTCTGATTAAGACCCAATGGCCACACTGTTTGTAAAGAAAATATCAAACGTTGTTCAGTTTGTTAAAGTTTTTTCTTCATGTCTCCCCTGCACAACGGAGGAACCAAGAAGTCTATCACTGCACATTTAAAATCTTCAAATCTGTGCTTAACTTGCTTGCAATGCTTTGTTAAGACAGCCACTAGATTTTGATGAGAATATTGTGCTTGTGTTCCGAAAGCCGAGTTTTAAAGGCTCTAGAGGTGTGGCCAATATAACATAGCTGACAGGGGCATATCAAAACATACACCACCCATGCAGAGGCACATGTGGTGGATATCTTCAATGTAACTTCCCTTCGATAAGGAATTTCAATCACCTTCCCTTCCAACATGACATCACACATTGATTGCATTTGTAGTGACCCACAGGCCCCCTGTATTGATCAGTCCATATATCAGCTTTGCACAATTTGTCATTCAGGTCCCAGTCCCTGCTGTAAGCCACCATACATGCTACATCTTTCAATTTGTGGTGCGTTTGTAAAATTGGCCAATATTTCTTAACACTCTGGTTAATAACTGAGGACATCTGAGAAAAACAAAGCACACAAACCACAGACTGCTCCTGCTCCTGTTGTTTCCTATATGTCAGCAACTGTTTCCTGGGGTTACAGCAAGCTCTTTTCTCCGTTTTCTTCACAATTCTTCTGGGATAACCCCGCTCCGTGAACCTGTGTGTCAATAGTTACAGGTTTCTATGTGTGACTCCCCCCCCCCACTTCCAGGCACAGAATAATGATACAACTATGGCGAGCCCACCCTGGTCATGACCCTAAATGTGGCTTGTGTGATCCTGTTTAGGGTCTTGTCCCACAGTTTGGGAACTCTGGATATAGGAGAAAAGCACAGTGAATGAGGAGAAGACATTTCAGTAGGTAAGTTAGGCTATTGTGTAGGGTGACCATTCTGTTACCAGAAGCCTTAAAAGTCACTGAAGGCAGATCCTTTATTAATAGCGGTTAATGTAGCTGGGGTTTGTTTTTTTTTTTTAGTTTGGACAAATTCCCAGAGGAAAAGTCCATAGTCTGCTGTTGAGACAGACATAGGGGATGCCACTGCTTGTCCTTGATCAGTGGCATGGAATGCTGCTACTATTTGGGTTTTGCCAGGTACTTGTGACTTGGATTGGCCTCCCTTGAAGATGGGCTAGATCAGGGGTCTCAAAGTCCCTCCTTGAGGGCTGCAATCCAGTCGGGTTTTCAGGATTTCCCCAATGAATATGCATGAGTTCTATGTACATGCACTGCTTTCAATGCATATTCATTGGGGAAATCATGAAAACCCGACTGGATTGTGGCCCTCAAGGAGGGACTTTGAGATACCTGGGCTAGATGGACCATTGGTCTGTCCCAGTAAGGCTATTCTTATGGCTAGCTAATGCATCATTGATTGAGAACTCTCCCTAAGCCACCTGTAACTCACAACTCCAGAAGGGTATGAAGGATTGTCTATGCTTAAGGCAGGTCAGAGAGTTCAATCCTCCACCGAGGGTGTGAGAAACATAACTGATTTTAAATGAGTACTGTATGAAGTGATTATGTGTTGTCACAGGGAACAATTGCTGTTTATTTCAGGCTGGACTCTTCATCGACAAAGGCGTCAAAACATCTAATGCCAGCGCAGATGATCCAAGAGAATACCTCTGTTTGGACAACAATGCAAGGTTGGTTCATGCATTTTACTAACATAAGTATGGCCTGTTCTAACAGAAGGAAAAGAAATAGCTGAGGCCTCGCATATCAGCTATCAAGTTTAAAACTGTATTTAAAGAAGTCTTTATGTCAAATTGTGGATTTGATAGTTGAAACACACCTCTCTGTTTTCTGGGGTTTGGTATGTAAATACCTTAAGTCTTGTAGAATCAGATCTACTGTTATGCCTTGTTTTGTAAAGCTCATGCACTCTTATTCTTCCGGATTTCCATGTCTTCTTTTAGGAATGCGAGGTGTGCTCTGAAATTTGTTCTATAAAGCGCCTGTGACCTCCTTCTTGTCTGATTTCAAAATACAGTAAACCCCTGTGAATGTGCAGTTTGCGAATCGTGGACTCAGTAATTCGCTGTGTTTTTCCGACCGCCACTTCCTTATACTAAAATCATGGTTACACCATTCAGGAGCTGCTTTGACACGCTATCTGGCGTGTCGAATCAGTTCCTTATTGGTGTGGCCTGACTTTAGTAACAGGAAGAGACGGTCGGAGCATACTGCCAGTGATTTTCTGCACCCACCGGTGGCCCAGCTGCCATCTCTTGCCTTTTGACAGGCGAAAAACTGTATTTGCGGTTTTTCAAAATTCACAGGGAGTCCTGGAACGGAACCCCCTGTGAATTTCGAGGGAGTACTTTGTACACAAAGGACTCCTAGAGAAAAGTGGCACTTTGCAGTTAATGTTATATTGGACCAACTTTGCAATTATACCAAGATCTGTACAAGCTTTCAATGGGACATTGTAGGTCTATTCAGGTGTAGTAGTCAGGATGAACTGGAAAGGAAGCTTGGGCATCCTGACCAAGTGTGGCATCTGTCTTACATTTTTTGGGATGATGTAATAGGCCCTTTGAGCGAGGAGGGATCGAGCAGCAGTATACCTAAGTTTACAGTTAGATGTAGGAAATGCTATAGATGTTCCTAATTGTCAGTGATATGTGGTTTCATTCTCCTTTTGCTCTTACTTAGTGAAGTACACGTCAAGTATCAACTTTAGTTAGTGATTAGATTAATGTGTGAATTCCAACTCCAGCAGCGTGAATGAAATGAGCCAGGAAAATCTTTCTGCACTATTTTTTTTAAACAGAGTTTCCTTAATGCCAGTTGTGCTTGATTCTTCGCTAAAAGTGGGGCTTTTGTGTTCCAGGTAGTTGTTCTCTCCCTCTAGCTACAAAATGGATTTTCAAGAAACTTTGGCATGAATATTGAGCCTTTTTCTCTTTTCAGTGTTACCTGCTTGCTTCATGCAGGGATGCAGGAATTCAACCTCAAGTGCCAGAAACAGGTCAGAGTTTCAGGATATCCATAATAAAACTATATATGAGAGATCTGCATGGATACTACCTCCATTGTATACAAATATATCTTATGCATATTAAAGTAAATCCTGAAAACTTGACCTATTTCTGGTACTTGAAGCTGGAACTCCTGCACTGTTTGCCTGACTTGAGAAGATACGTGCCTCAGTTTCAGATGTCAAAGACAGAAGGCTGGTTTTAACCAAATGGTTCCTAGACTCTGTTATTCTGGATCCACTTTGAAGTTATGACAGAATTATTAGAGCCATCTGATTTGAAAATTTAATTATCCCAGGACAAGCAGGCAGGTATTCTCACTCTGCTGTCCCTGGATAACACCTGTTACGGTAAGTAACTGTGCTTTATGTAACTAATTTTCAGTTAGTTAAAATTTTAGATTGTAAGCCGCCCAGGTTTTGGCCCTTGGAGCGGGATGGTAAAAGTTGAATAAACTTGGAATTTGTATTTTGTAGTGCCCTTATTGAGCAGAACAGACTTGTTTTGTCAGGGAGAATCCCCGTGTCCTCTCTCTCTCTCTTATACATACTCTGTGGCTGACTGTCAGCTTTGATATAGACTGAGGAGGTCCAGCCCAGCCCAGAGTGAGGGGAGGCGGAGCAGAAGAATATGTAGATGAGGCACTCTACACACTTCGCAGCCAAGGAGGGCTAAAACCTGTTGGTCAAGACTGATGTTCCTATATTTTAGAAAGAAGAGTACCAAGGTAAGTACCTAATCTTCCCTTATGCATTCATAGGAAAAGGTTCCAGCAATCGCTGCTCATTTTATTAATCCAAAGGCTAAAGGCCTCCCAATGAACCATCCATCTCTCTTGTCAGTTTACTCAAAACTCTGCTCCATGACTTAACTTCCACCAGTATCGCTACTTTCACATTAACATCTCTTCTCAAGTCACTTCATTGGCTCCCTATCTATTTCTGCATACAATTCAAACTTCCCTTTCAGGCCTACATGTGCATTCATGCTGCAGTTCCTCAGTATCTCTTCTGTCTTATCTCTCCCTACACCCCTCCCTAGGAACACTGTTCATCAGGTAAGTCGCACATTTATCTGTGCCTTTCTCCTCCACTACCACTCCTTTCCTTCCGTCTTGCTTTGCCATATGCCTGAAAAAGGCTTCCAGATTTGGTACATCTTTCTCTGTCTCTGGCCTTATGTAATCCTCACTATTTTGAGGCTGCTTTTAACTCTTAACCTCTTTACCTGTTTAATAAATGAAACTCTTTAATCTCTCTTGTTCCTTCTCAATATTAGTATTAGTAATAGTTTTGGTAGAAAATAGTTTAGAATTTAGGAATCCGTGTATCAGTGTGCTTCCTTGCCCAAGGTGCTATCGTGCTTATAGGAATAATTGTTATGAAATACAACAGATCATTTTAGAATAGAGCCTTTTTTTCTGAAGGGTGTCTATTTCCATATTCTTTGGTAGGTCAATAGTTTTATTGGGTACACGCGGTAATATAGGAAGCCTTGATGGTATCGCAGAAGCATTGGTTTCCCTAGGAACAGCCAAACCAGCACATCTTAGAAACAAGGGTAAGTCGATATCTTCTCCTCATATTTATCAACTCTGATCTCTCATTTTTAACCTGATTGTATGTGAATTGTTCTTCCTCTGGTAATTAAAGGAATGATCCAAAATGAGCATGGAAAGGGAATAGGAAGCCAAGGTAGGAAAAGCATTTTAAAGAAAATAATGCTTGTATTAAAAGTATTTGGTTCTGGTGATTATTTGGGAGAGTCCGGCTTGTCTGAAGACGCTTTGAATAGTTAGATGATATGCCAACTGTAAGTGACTCTACCTCATATTTAGAGACAAGGGGGCAATTCTAGAACTTGTGTCTCGATGCCAGGCTTCAGCGCCAATTCTATAAGGACATCTTAACACCAAGATTCTGTTATACAATGTCATTATAAGTTGTCATCAGCACATACATTTAGGCATGCCCATTAATGCCAGGTTTATGGCTGTCATAAATTAGCACACCTATGTGTGCCATGCAGTGGGCACCATGTATAGTATTCCATAAGATGCACATATGATGCCCCCAATTATAGGATTTATTTATATATTTAAAAAATTGCTTTCCCGGGTTACAACCAAGGTACACGTCTCCTTACAAAACATAAGACATAAACACTATATCAACTTACATCATGATGACCAACTGCACCCTTTCATCACATAAATGCTTCTAGAAATAAACTTAGAACTATTTTTTATTGCATTTTTGAAATTTACATTTCCCAGAGCAACTAAGGAAAGGTTACAAAAATATTAACTCAATCTACATTTTTATAGAGCAGTGATTTAAAAAAAAAAAAAACCCAACACGTTAGGCAGAGTCTCTCAGCGGATTAAAACATTGTTTTAGAATTTGCTTATTGAATATCATCAAACTTTGGAGAACTGCTGCCAGATATCTGTCATCACAAGATTATTGTAGATACATTTTTTTTCTTTGTTATAATCTGACCCCTTGCTGAAGTTGTTTGTTTTGACTTTCTTAGCATTAACACATGATGAATTGACACCAAGCTCCTTCACAGAGAGCTTTGGAATGCTTACGATAGTTTACATAAAATGAGTATTCTCAGGAAAAGTAATGTGTCTGTGATATTCCTGACAAAGCACTGGAAGGTTTAACGTGACAGTGAGGGACTGCTTAAATCTAGTAGCTTGACAATTAAGAGACTAGCTGAGAATAGACAGATCCAGAGAGTGTTGTAAATGTTCCAATGTGTAATAGGTTGAACATAGAGCTCCTTAGCTTTGGAGACTCAATAAAGATGTGGCGCTACATTTCCATAAGAGCAGTAGGATTAAACCAAGATTGCCTTAGCTTGTGGCCCTTGACTTGAGGTTACAGGATCATCCTTACTATAAAGTTCCTGCCCCCCCAGCATAAGAAGTAAGAAAGTTCTTGTACCTGAGAGGGGTGTTTCTGCTAGTATTTACATTGCTTGAGCTTGTCGCCATCAAGGAAGGTGGGGAGGTGGTTAGAGCTATAAGCATCATCCTGAGGTTGTGGGTTCAAGCCCCGCTCTGTTCTTTGTGACCATGGGCAAGTAACCTAATACTCCATTGTCCTAGGTACATTAGATAGCTTGTAAGCCCATCGGGACAGATAAGGAAAAATTCTTGAGTACCTGAATATAAACCACTTAGACATTGATAGGTGGTATATAAATAACTTAAATATTCCTTAGCGCCAGAGATTAGTGGGTTGTGTCCACCTACCTACAGATGGAGATAGAGTACTGAATAGAACTCTTATTGGATGGCAAGCCTCCTGGCCTAGTATTCCCACGCACTCGCTTTTCTGTAAATACCATGTTTCCCCAAAAATAAGACAGTGTCTTATATTAATTTTGGGTCCAAAAAACGCACTAGAGCTTATTTTTGGGGTAGATCTTATTTTGGGGGAAATACGGTAGTACTGTTTAGGTTCTATTCCTGCAGATACCTTCACAAACAGGGGCTATGAAATGGCCACAGGTATGTCTCAGCAGTTGAGTTTACAGGAGTAACCTTGGTGGTAGCCTTCTTCTAATACAGTAGTCGCCTATATGGCGGCAGTTGCCACAACCTATTCATTTTAAAGCAGGAGCTGTTCCGACAGCTAAAGTAATACCAATGGCATTTTTTGCTCTGATACATTGCTATATAACTCTACCTACTCACCAGCTTCTCTGGGGTAGCTTCATCTCCATATTAATGTAGTAGATCAGGGTTCTTAACCTCTCCTGGGGGTCCCTCAGCCAGTTGGGTTTTCAAGATATCCCTAATGAATATGCATAAGGCAGATTTACATGCCTGTCACCTCTTATTTGCAAACCTGCCGCATGCAAATTCATTAGGTATATCTTGAAACCCAGCCCACAGGACAAGTTTAAGAACCACTGAAATAGATGATAGTAGATAAAGTACTGCATGGGCCTCCTCGTCTCCTCATCAAGGTACACTCATTCAGTAGGGTACTGCTACAGGTACATGCTGGATCTTCATTTCCATTCTTTGATCCACTCCACTCTGGAATGGGCTTTTGATATAGCTTTTTGAGCCTTGCAAAGGCTCCCTGCTTGACCCTGCGGGCAGTCTCGATCAAAGACAGTACACTCGGAATGGTGTTTGATTATTTAGCCTGCAGCATGCAGAGTGTCAGTGTTCCAGGCATTGTATTCTAGGGGTCCGTTTTAAACACCATTCAGATGCAGGCATTTTGATCCACTTAGTGCTGTCCTTAATTCTCAAGGTAGGGTTTGAGTGTCATCTTCGTCCTTCCGAGAACAGGATTGTAGACCTCAGTTTCAGTCACTGTATTTCCTTGGTATCTGTAGAGACTTCGATACTCCAAAGTTTTGGCATTTTGGCAATCTTTTTGATCCTTTTTTGGGCTGAAACAAGGACTCAGCAGATGCTGTGGGGACGCGATAGATTAGGGAGACTACTTTTTATCAGTGTATCTTCTTTTGGGTGAACAGATTCTGGAGTGGTGGAAGATGTTTTCCTCTGGAGCAGTGGTGATTTCTTGGCACTGAGTCGTGTTGCTTTTAGTTGAAGGAACGATACATTTGTTTTTGAACTCAATGTGGCACCTTGATAGGGTACAGCCTCTCAGGCTTTAGGTCTCTCGGGGGCAGTGTCTGTTTCCCTCCCTATTTGAGGACTGCTTTGCTAGTGGGTTGGATTCATCTCTTGCTGATGCTAAGGAAGGAAAAATTATGTCTAACCTGATGATAATAATTTTCTTTCCTATAGTCACAGCAGATTAATCCTGAATCCCACCCTGTTCGTACCTGGGGCTTAGCGTGTCTAAGGTTCAGACATTCCTCTATATGATCAGTGTTTTATGGAAGTGTGTGTTTTTTTCCTTTGATTGTGCTGTTTGAATTTATATGAAGTTGGTCAAAGAAGCTTTTTTACAGCCTACATTTATCCGTACTGCTTTGTCTTGAGCAATACTGATTGGCCAGGAGGCTTGCCATCCAATAAGAGAGTTCAGTTCAGTACTCCATCTCCATCTGCTGGTAGATGGACACAACCCACTAGTCTACTGTGTCTAAAGGAAAGAAAATTATCAGGTAAGACATAATTTTTTAATAAAAGCTAACATTGTTCTGGAGAGGCCAAGCCAAAGGGATGTATCTCCCCCATCTGCAAGGTACTCTTACATTAGATAGTGGTACATTCAGAGCTCAAGCAGTGAAGCCCTTTAGCATCTCAGGTACCCAGCTTATGATACTGATGCTTAGTACATATGTAAACTTTGCCTTGATCATGTCGTCCCATTTTCTTTACAAGTGATAGAAGTTGTAGCATCCCAATTTGATCTCTCCTTTATATTTGGCAGGGAGCATAGCATTTTTGGGCTTCAAAGGAAATTTCAGACCATCATGGACTAAGCTGTTCTCCAGTCCTGCTGGGCAGGGCCTAGGCCTACTAGAGAAATATATCCCTTTGCAGCTGGTAGAATATGGCTGCCGAAGAGTGGATGCTGTGAAGACCCCGGATATGGAACTCTTGAAGAAAGCCTTAAAGACACGCTAGAGAAAGATGGACCCATGAATCTCAAGTGCTAAAATAAATGTGAACTAACTTATTTAATTTATGGCATTTTAATTACACTGTTACCCCAAGTAGCTCATGTTGCTGTTTGATACAGAAAGAAACCTGAATGGTTGGAACTGTAGTGCCAGTGCACCTTCTAGTTGTATAAAATCTGAAAGAATTTATTTCCATTTGTAAATCTGTGTCCCTTGGATGTGTTTTTTTTTTCTAGTTTGTATTTCCTGTAAACATTTTTATCTGTTTTATACTTTTGTATTAATGGGGAATATATGATGGTGTGTTTTATAATATGGATTAGTCTGGAAAAGAGATAAAAACAAATGATGGATGCACCTTTTAATTACTTGAAAGCTCTTTTAATATTAAAATTGCTTTAATTAGTGGGAAAAGCATGTGGAACCTGTGTGTCTGTGACATAGAGGAGAGTGGACACTGGGAAATAGCTTGAATGTGCAGTACTCAAACATTCATATATGAAACCATTAGATGTATTTACTCTGGAGTTCTTTTTTTTATTTTTTATAAATCTTTATTCATTTTGAAGCCAAAAATAAGTGCAACATGTTATACATTCATTTTATACTTTAACAGCACTTAAAATCAATCAAAATTATATTCTATGACAAATACATATATCACCCCCCCCTACTACATATCCAACAATTTGCACTCAAATTAAAAATATATCTTCCCACCCAGGACGTGTATTATCAATGGGCAAAATCAACAATCACTCCTTACAGAATTTTGTCAATGGCTTCCAAATATCCATAAACTTCCCATAATGTCCCTGTTGGATGGCCATCATACGTTCCATTTTAAAAGTGTGACACAGATTCCCACCAAAAAGTATAACTTAATCGATCCCAGTTTTTCCAGTTCCTCAAAATAAGTTCTATGGCAACCCCTGTCATTATAAAGAGAAGTTTATTTTGTATTTACTCTGGAGTAGAGAAAGACACGGTGGCGGTTTACCCGTGGCTACTGCGTTTAGCCGCGGGTAACCCGCCAAAAACGGGGAATGAAAATTAGCAGCCTCTGCGGGGACGGGGACAAGACCATCACCGCCCCGTGGAGCGGTGAATGGTCTTGTCACAGCAGTGAGGCATAAAGGATCGTGCGGTTCCCGCAGCCCCCACCCGCCCACCCGCACGCCGGCTCGATCGTTTAACCAGCTTCCTCTCTCCACCTCACCTTAGTTTGCCGGCTTTCTTTTTCGGCGACCGGAACGCTTTCAAAAGAGCCGCGCACGCGCGGCTGCTCAGTATTCAATCTTCTGCTCTGACCCAACCGGAAACAGGAAGTTGCAGCAGAGCAGAAGATTGAACTTTGAGCAGCCGCGCGTGCCGGTCGCAGAAAAAGAAAACCGGCAAACTAAGGAGAGCTGGAGAGCAGTAGCGTACCAAGGGGGGTGGGGGCGGGAGGGGCGAAAAAGGTAATGGCGCCAGGCCTTGGAGCACCGAGGCAGACCGTTTCTCCCCCCTCCCAGCCGAACCCCCGCTGACCCTCCTATTTCTCCCCCCCCAAGTGAACCTTTCCGACCCTCCCAGCGAAAGCAGCAAACTTCCCTCCAGTAGCGTCGGCTTTCTCCTCCCTCTGCCGCATCACTGATGACGTCATCAGTGACGGGGCAGAGGGAGGAGAAAGTCGCGAAGGAGGTTTGCTGCTCTCGCTGGGAGGGTCGGAAAGGTTCACGGAGGGGGGGAGATAGGAGGGTCAGCGGGGGTTCGGCTGGGAGGGGAGAGAAGCGGTCTGCCTCGTGCTCCATTACCTTCTTCGTGCAGCAGCAGCGTTTACAATTCGCTGCTGTTGCCCGCTTCAGGCCTTGTTCTCTGCCGGGTCCTGCCTACTTCCTGTTTTCATGAAGACAGGACCAGACAGAGAGGAAGGCCAGGGGGAGAGAGAAATAAAGAGGGAGGCCAGGGGAAGAGAGAAAGAAAGGCAGAAATAAAGAGGGGGCCAGAGGGAGAGAGAAAGAAAGGCAGAAATAAAGAGGGGGTCAAGGGGGAGAGAAAGAAAGGCAGAAAGAAAGAGGAGGGCCAGGGGGAGAGAGAAATAAAGAGGGAGGCCAGGGGGAGAGAGAAAGAAAGGCAGAAATAAAGAGGGGGCCAGGGGGAGAGAGAAAGAAAGGCAGAAATAAAGAGGGGAGCCAGGGGGAGAGAGAAAGAAAGAGGGGGGGGGCAGGAGAAGAAAGAAGAAGGACCAGAGACTCATGAAATCACCAGACAAAAAGGTAGGAAAAATGATTTTATTTTCAACTTAGTGATCAAAATGTGTCCGTTTTAAGAATTTATATCTGCTGTCTATATTTTGCACTATGGCCCCCTTTTACTAAAACGCAATAGCGGTTTTTAGCGCAGGGAGCCTATGAGCGTCGAGAGCAGCGTGGGGCATTCAGCGCAGCTCCCTGCGCTCTAAACCGCTATCGCAGTTTAGTAAAAAGGGAGGGGGAATATTTGTCTATTTTTGTATAGTTGTTACTGAGGTGACATTGCATAAAGTCATCTGCCTTGACCTCTTTGAAAACCCGCGGAATATAAATGATAATGAACATTTTCTCTGCGTACAGCGTGCTTTGTGTTTTTAAAATTTTATTGTTGGTAGATCATTTTGACTTGGCCACAAAGGTAAGGGGGAGGGAGGGAGGGGAGCTGCTGAAAGACATCTAGTAATCCTTGCAGGCTTGATTGTGCAGGGAATTATTTTTGTAAAATCATGTTTTGTTATGTGACTGGCATTATCTAGACTTTAATTTCTATGAATGAATAGAATGAAAATGATATAAAATTACTTGCTTGCGGGGACCGCGTGTTCCGGCTCACACAAGGAAGGAGGGGGTGAAAGGGAAAAAGTTTCTCTTCCTTGGAAATAGATTCTGAAGTGACCTCATCAAAAAAGACCAGCACCAAATGTACAAGAAATCCCTTAAACAATGTCAAAAGAGCCCAAAATATAAAACTGCTACTGCCTTGAGACTCCATTATTGAAAGAATCAACTTGAAATCACAGAAGAGACAGGAAAAGGTTAAATGCCTCATGGAATCCTCAGGTACAAAACACAAACCAAATTGTAAATGAAATCAGAGCAGACAGTAAGAATTATAAAATTGATGTCATTATCCATCTGGAAAAAAAGGCGTACTAGAAATAATGCCTCAGCAATACAATTTTCAGAAGTTCTATTTGCTCATGGTAAGGGAGAAGAGAGACTGCTAGTGATGGTGGGGTGACTGATAGAAGATATGAAAGAAGGGTGATAGAAAGGAACAGATGGTAAAGGAGGGAGGGAAGGGTGGTGGTGGAAAGGAATAGAACAGACATTGAAAGAGGGTAGAGAGGAACAGACCCTGAAAGGAAATGTGGAAGGCAGAGTGGGGAGAAGACGCTGGAAGGGAAGAAGACAGATGCCAGACTATGGGGGAGCGGAGGGAAGAAGATGGGTGCTAGACGGGGACGGTGACGGGGCGGTGAATGGGATGGCAGTGGCGGTGACGGGGCGGTGAAAGGGATGGCGGTGACGGGGCGGTGAAGGGAACAGCGGTGACGGGGCGGTGCAGAGGATGGTGCAGTGACGGGGACAGATTTTTTTCCCCGTGTCATTCTCTACTCTGGAGTTCTACTGTCCAGCCATACTTTACCTCTCCAGATGAAGCAGCACAGAGAAAACCGACAGTGAGCAACAGTAAAAGTGGAGCAGATGAAGAGACAAAACAATCTATGGTGTTGAAATGGAATAGGTTTGAGTGAAAGGCGACTCAACCTGATTCGTTTTTCGGCCTGGAGGCCTGCATCAGAAGTCTGCTGCCTTGTTAGAAATATGGGACCATTAACACAAAATACTGGTCTTTTTGAAAACACAAAATCTCTAAAAAAAACCTCTAAGATGCACTGGAGTGTAGAAACAAACCCACTGGCATAGAGAAAACTGGCACCTGGCTCACTAGTTCCATCTTTTCTGGTTGCTGCTCTTACCAAAATGCTCTCTCCACCCTCTCTGGCCAGGTAGTGTAAGTGGTTGCATCTATAAGACATGTTTATATGCCCTGCTACACTATTATTTTATAAAGGAAAATAGATGCCTGCTTTCCTTTATGGAATAACCTCAGATCACCCCGTTATAGAATTACCTTTTTTAAAGGATGCACCACATTTACAAACCACTTGAATGCATAAATTGAGAAAATATAGCACTATAGGATGCATCCAAACATATCTCACTAGTTGTTGCCTGTTACATTAACGGGTGCTAGAATATATGTGTGTCTGTCTGTGTTTCTTTATCTCTCTCTCCTTGGCCGCTGTCTGTGTCTTTCTGTCTTCCCCCCCCCCGAGCAAAGCTGTCTGCCTCCAGCACACCCCTCCCCCCAAAGCAGCCCCCTTTCCCTCTCCCTAACTGTCTCTCCATGGCCCTCTTCTGTCTTCCCCCCCCAGAGCAAAGCTGTTCGCCCTAAGCACACCCCTACCCCCAAAAGCAGCCCCCTTTCCCTCTCCCTAACTGTCTCTCCATGGCCCCTTCTGTCTTCCCCCCAGTTCAAAACTGTCTGTCCCCAGCATACCTCCCCCCCAAAGCAGCCCCCTTTCCCTATCTCTCCATGGCCCCTTCTGTCTCCCCCCAGCACACCCCTCCCCCAAAGCAGCCCCCTTTCCCTCTCCCTGTCTCTCCATGGCCCCTTCTGTCTCCCCTTAGCACACCCCTCCCCCCAAAGCAGCCCCCTTCCCCTCTCCCTCTGGCCCCCTGTATTGATTCCCCTGCTTACCCTCCCTGCATCCTGGCGTCTTCTGGCCTGCTCCAGGCCACGATCATGGTGGCCGGCCCCAGTGAACCTCACAGGCCGCTCCCCAACCCGGAAGCACGCTCCCTCCTGACGCGATCCAGTGCGTCAGAGGGAACGTGCCACCGAGGCCGGAAAGCGGCCCGCGAGGCCCGCCAAAGCCGGCCACGATTGCAGGCTGCCCTGAAGAGAAGGAGCAGCGGCAGCAGCAGCGGTGAGCGAGGGCGGGAAAGAGGTGCTTGCTTCCGGTTGGTGAGGAGCTTGCTTCGGGTTGGTGAGTGAGGAGGGGAGTGGCCAGAGTGATCCCTGGCCGCGTTCTAAAATGGAACACGGCCACGGATCAGAAAACACGGCGCCAGGGATCACGATTTTTCAAGAGCGCATGCGCGCTCTAAGGTTTTATTATATAGGATGCATATTCATTATGGTTATATTGAAAACCAGACTGACTTGGGGTGTCTTTAAGGACTTGTCTGAGAACTCTTGGTCTAATGGTATCAACTCAGGAGGTAATTAAATGTAGAGAACAAATACGTTTTAACAAATTCCATAGACATCACCTGAAAATCATAACATAAAATTAGCAAAATAATTTTTTTTTTCCCATCAGGAATTTCATTTGATATTAAGATTGCTAAGGCAGAGATTACTTAAATATGGATAGAAGTTGCAATAGACTGGTCTTTCTTCTCCTGTTATCTACCCGTTTTCCAGGATTTTCCCTCTTAGGGGGAGGGGTACACTGTTGAGCCACAGCACTGGGTGTTACAGTGAGGGGAGAACAACCTACTGATATATTTGCCACTGTTACAAGAAAGGTTTTGACACTAAGGAGTGTTGTTCCAAAGTGCAAAAGTTTACTGGTTCTAAAAATAGCAGGTGACGCTTGTCATTTTCAGAATACAAATCTCTCATCAAATCATAATACCAACTTTTCTCTTACATGACAATAGAATCCTTGCCCTATTTTCCCCCTAGAAGTAAAAGACATCTTTACAACATTCGGGCGGGGGGGGGGGGGGGGGGGGCGGGGCCAGGAAAATGGCTTTCTCCGGAGACAAGCAGGGGATATGCAGCCACACTTATTGGTGAAGTCAAGACTGATCCTTTGTGTCGGTGCTCTCCCTTAGTAATAATAAGCTTTTGACTTACTGGGCATGTACAGGGACTTCCACCTTCCACTGCTTCTCATCTTGTCTTGCCAGTTTTGTCTCTAGCTGAAAAAATATGTATATCGTGGAAGGGATGGTGGGAGGGTAAGTGTGGCTGCATTCCCCTGCTGTCTACAGAGAACTCCTGTTACAGGTAAGCAACCTCGCTTTCTCTGCTACTTTCTCTAGGGATTCTGAGTGAACACTTATATTTTAAAATAGGACTCCCCTCCCTCCACATGGGGATGGACCGTGCCAGTGAGCTCTACTTCTAACACTTTAGAACAGACATGGGCAACTCTAGTCTTCGAGGGCCGGCATCCAATCGAGTTTTCAGGATTTCCCCAATGAATATGCATGAGATCTATTTGCATGCACTGCTTTCAATGGGGAAATCCTGAAAACCCGATTGGATGCGGCCCGGTTTTCAGGATTTCCTCAATGAATATGCATGAGATCTATTTGCATGCACTGCTTTCAATGGGGAAATCAATTGGATGCCGGCCCTCGAGGACCGGAGTTGTCCATGTCTGCTTTAGAACATACTACCTCTGTCTTTTGGATTTTCTGTTTTGTTAAATTTATAAAGATGTTTGAACAAAGAAAATAGAACACACCACCTTTTGTAAGGTACTAAGTTGCTAGTCATGTGTGCTTATAGGAAACGGATCTTGAAAGTTCTGCTCTAGCAATAAGAGCTGATTCTGCTGAGGATTCGGGTTTGTAGCTAGTGGCCAGTTAAGAACTTGACTGATGCTCATGAAAACACACCAGCCAAAGAAACAGTGATCAAAATAATCACAGGCCTGCTGCTAAATTAAAGTAAAAGTACCTCCAGCCAGTGTACACACAGAGGCTCTTTAAATTGAGGGATCCACCTGCAGCAGATTTTCAATAACTTTAGTCTGAAGGAGGGCAATTCTATAAAGGAAGTCAAGTTCGGTGCTATTATGCCAACTGATAACTAATTCTATAATAGCACTAGCTTAACTTTTCACCAAGGGTATACAATAGAGAGCTGCACGGGAACGGGGATGACGGGAATCCCGCGGGACCCGCGGGGATCCCGCGGGTTCCCCCTTTGGGTCACGGGGATCCCGTGGGGACGCCCCCTAGGGTCGCGGGGATCCCATGGGGACGCCCCCTAGGGTCGCGGGGATCCCGTGGGGACGCCTCCGAGGGTCGCGGGGTTCCTGCGGGGTTGGATCGCAGTACACTGCATTTGAGCCGCGAGGGTAGTCTCCTCCTCCTTACCTGCACTGTCGCAGCACACAGCCGACCGGAAGTCTTCCCGATGTCAGCGCTGACGTCGGAGGGAGGGCTTAAGCAAAGCCCTCCCTTCCTCCGACGTCAGCGCTGACATCAGGAAGACTTCCGGTCGGCTGTGAGCGGCAGGGCAGGTAGGAAGAAGGCAATGGCGAACGAAAGAGGGGGGAGGGGGCGGTCCGCCCCGAAGAATGTGCACAGCCGGTCAGGTCCCCCGATCGACCGACAACAGGCCCGGCCGACAAACCTCCCTGCCCTGTAGCCGCGAATCTAAATTACCTCTTACAGCAGCTTCAATACTCCAGCTGCTGTAAGAAGGTAATTTAGATTCGCGGCTACAAGACAGGGAGATTTGACCGACCGGGCCTGTTCTGTTGTCGGTCGGGTGCGGAAACGCCACAAAGGTAAGGGGCAGGGAGGGAGGAAAGGTGGAGTGGAGAAGAAAAGACGCTTAAAGGGGGAGAAGGCCGCTGAAAGCACTGGGGAAGACAAAGGGGTGGAGAAGGACGCTGAAAGGACATGGGGTAAACGGGAGGAGGGGGGGAAGGATGCTGAAAGCACATGTTGAAGACAGAGGGGGGTGAAGGACCCTGAAAGCACTGGGGAAGACAAAGGGGTGGAGAATGCCACTGAAAGGACATGGGGAAAACAGGGGTGGAGAAGGCCACTGAAAGGAAATGGGGAAAACAGGGGGGGAGAAGGCCGATGAAAGGATATGGGGAAGACAGAGGGGGGAGAAGGCCGCTGAAAGGACATGGGGAAGACAGAGGGGGGAGAAGGACGCTGAAAGGACATGGGGAAGGCAGAGGGGGGAGAAGGACACTGGAAGGAAATGGGGAAGAGGGAATGGGGAGAAGACCCTGGCAGGGAAGAAGACAGAGGTGCCAGACTATGGGGGGAGTGGAAGGAAAAAGATGGGTGCCAGACCAATTTGGGAGGGGGGAGAAAGGGAGAGGCACAGTAACAGAGCAAATGGAAGACACAGAGAGAAGAGAGGCAGTGGATGGAAGGAATTGAATGAGAATATGAAGAAAGCAGAAACCAGGCAACAAAGGTAGGAAAAAAATTCTTTTTTTTTTTTTTTTTGCTTAAGGATAAAGTAGTATATTAGTTGTGTTGATAAAAATTTATAAACATTAGAGGCTCTGGTAGAAACCCGTTTACAAAGTATATATTCTTCCCAATTAATATTTCCAAATTAATAAAGTCTTTTTGCTTATTTTTAAATGGGTTTCTACCAGAGCCTTTAATTCAGTAGCATAATTAAATGAAATAACTATTTCTGTAGTTTATAGGGACGGGCGGGGACGTAGGGGATTCCTCGCGGGGACGTAGGGGATTCCTCGCGGGGACGGGCGGGGATGGAGGGATTCCTCGCGGGGACGGGTGGGGACGGAGGGATTCCTCGCGGGGACGGGTGGGGACGGGTGGGAGTCCTCACGGGGACGGGTGGGGACGGGTGGGACTTTGGCGGGGACGGGTGGGGACGGGTGGGATTTCTGTCCCCGCGCAACTCTCTAGTATACAATCAATATAGACCAAGTCAAAGGGTGAAACAAACCTTAGTCACCCCTTAGTGCCCTGGAATACTCATAAATTTTACCCCGATCCTCAGCGACACCACTTGGAGCTCAAAACAATCTCATTGCTCCAAGCTTTACGTGTCGAATCGTCACTGGATCGTTTATATTGCGATATTTATATCTTTCAAATTTTTCTTAACTTTTGTATATTCTATATGTGTAAAACTTCAATATTCACATTTTGAGATAATTTTAAGCATATCACTTAGCTTAGTCATGTGGTCTTTGGCAGGGGATTAACACCGACATGTTTCGCTATACAAGCTTTATCAAGGATAAAGAGCTCTCTTGATATAGTGGTCAGAGTTTGGCGGCAATGCATGTTGAGGGGTTATCCTTGATAAAGCTTGTATAGCGAAACATGTCGGTGTTAATCCCCTGCCAAAGACCACATGACTAAGCTAAGTGATATGCTTAAAATTATCTCAAAATGTGAATATTGAAGTTTTACACATATAGAATATACAAAAGTTAAGAAAAATTTGAAAGATATAAATATCGCAATATAAACGATCCAGTGACGATTCGACACGTAAAGCTTGGAGCAATGAGATTGTTTTGAGCTCCAAGTGGTGTCGCTGAGGATCGGGGTAAAATTTATGAGTATTCCAGGGCACTAAGGGGTGACTAAGGTTTGTTTCACCCTTTGACTTGGTCTAAACTGATAACTAATGGCATCTAATGCTAGTATAAGTTGGCATTTAGATTTATCTTCTTACATGTTAATAGCAGCTGTAAATGCACATTCCTAAATGTAGGGCTACCATGCAGTGACAAAAAAAAAAAGAAAACGTAAAAAATAAATCTGGTCGTTACCTTTGCTGAAACAATATTGAATCATATCAGATGTGTAAGTGGCTTTTAATTAATGAGCACACATCAAACGATGACTGACAAGGTACAGCAGTAGCCGATCTACAGTTTTTCAAAAACTTCCAGATTTGAGTTTGACTTAGTCCGAGTCCAAGCGTACTTAGCAGAAAACCAGATATCCCTCAACAACTTTGGCTGGCTTCTGAGATAAAGTAAGTATGAAAGTCTTTGAATGACATATGCTTAAAGTTGCACTGTGCAAACAAAATTCCTTTGACAGATTCAGCCAGCAAGAAAAGATCAGCAATGCCTTTTTCTCTCTTTAGTACCTCTTTGTGGCCACACTGACTGATAGGCCAGAGATGGTTTCTCATTACGTGGGAATATTTTCCTAAAAAAACAAAAACGTGGAAGGCATATCTAAAAAAAGTCCAAAAGGAGGATGTCCTCTTAAAAGAGGACGTATAGTAACTCTTCCTAAAAGTACCATCTTAGTTCATTTGTGTAAATGTGGGACCTGTCCACATGTATGCCCCTTGCATTTTTGTGCTAAGCAAGTTGCGTGCCTGGAAGTTGCGTGCCTGGCTTCTAAAATATTGCTGAGTGCGTGGCTAGTTCTTCCTTGCAGAAATGTAGCCATCAATGTACTACTGTAGTATTCTAACACATGAAAATTGGTGCCTATCTTTAGGTAACCTGTTATAGAATGAGGCAGAAACTATATAAGAACATTTTTAGACAGATGGGGAGAACAGTTCATTGTCCACCTCCTTGGTTAATATCTTTGTATTATATGTCCTTAATCAGAGAAAAGTATATTTACATGGAAATATCTTCTGTAGTTGCCATAATTCATATACCCCCCAAGTGTTCTGTAAATCATGTGCCCCCTTACTTCTTGTTATGTCAAAACTATTCATATCTTATTGGAACACACATACTTCTATAATGATGCCTGTATATGCTTTCTAAGAAAAAAATAAGATGTGAAGCCCCCAAGCCTACAGTGACAACTTTTAATTTGAAATTAACAATGAGGGCCATTTTTGATAGAACATCTATGTTTGAATTTGGACATTTCCTACAAGAAATCCAAAGTGGGAGGTGGAGAAGTGTCCATTTTTTTAACAGGACATCCAAATAATTTAAAAAAAAAAAAAAAAAATCGTCTACATGGACATCTTGGCCACCAAAACGTCTAGACCATCAGTTCTTCTAACTTAATTTGCTATTTTTGACCATAGGTTTGAGAAGGCCAGATCGGCACCATTTAGATGTGGGAAGGCCCACCATTCTAACGGACTAGCCACATAGACATGCCAACAGAACAGTGGAGCACCTTAGAGGGCAGTGCTGTGAACTTCACATAAAGGGTGCCAGAGATCCATCTCGCCATATATCCCTTATAATTTATGCTGAGCCAGGGACATAGTAAGGGAGGGCAGGAGACGGACCTCCCTGGGTGCCCTCTTGGTGGGGGCACCAGCACCTCTCTGCTTACCCTTCGTACCTCTTTTAACTCCTCACAAGTGTGAGCACATCTCCAATCTGCTGCTCGCGCCAGCCTCGGATTTCCCTCGGACATCACTTCCTGCTCACAGGTTTTACCTGGCTTAATTTCCTGGCACCTACCTCAGGTGCCTAGGTCAACCATGCCTATTCTCATCCCCTAACCACACCTACTTTTCAGTTAGGTATCGTTAGGCATTGCAGGGCTTCTCCACTTAAGTGTCGCTAGGTGCTGCATGGTATTACATGCGAAACCCAAATTAACAAAATAATTTTTTTAATGGTTTGGTCAATTACCATATAAGGGAACAAAAACCCTATGTATGCAATTTTTTATGCATTCCATTTGTATGTATCTTACTTTCATGCACATGGTCTTTTATTCCTTTTTGTAAAAAGCTTATATATATATATATATATTTTTTTTTTTTATGAGATGTGTTTTAAATGTGGGTTATGTCCCCCTCTTTAAGAGATATTGTTTTATTTGTATATTTGTGCAGCTATTCATTTATATAAACTCCAGTTCAAAGATTTTTATTGATTTTAATAAAATACAAATGTAATATAAATGTTAACAAGGCAAGATACAGACAAGTTGTACAAAGCAAAAATCATAAAATATTGTCTATGCAATACAAGCTGACCCCTGCCTATCTAAAAAGAGAGTGTCGGCACAACCTGCAGCCATAACCATATACAATATCCAAAGCACAGAGAAACACTGGAGTTATACCCCCGTATCAGTATGGATAGGGAGCCATGATATAAAGCATAAGTTCTGTTGTAGATATCTATATCCTAGCACAACAACTGAATGTCATCAGTCGATATTGCAATAAGAGTTGTCCGGACTCCAGATTTTGATATGAGCGCATAGACTTGTTCCTTTCTGCTATAACACTCATATTTTACTGTAAGACATAACATATTCCACCAATTAATATAATTCAACTTAGATAGGCCTTTCCACAATGTAAGATATTTTTAAGGGCTAAAAATAGCAAGACGTTAAGCAGCCTCGCATTATGATCAGGCAGCATGTGCAGTAGGCCATGATGACCCAGTTTGATAATATGCAAACTTAAGGGCTCTTGAATATTCAAGATTGTAGAAAAGGTTTCCCAGACTTTGCTCCAATAGACTGATAGATGTGAACAGTCATAGATCATGAGTTAGCGTGCCTTCCTGTGAATTACAAGACCAACCCATGGTAGAGAGTCCATTTAAAATCTTAGCTACCTTAATTGGAGTCCAGTGTGCTCTATGCATAAGGAAGAACAGAGATTGAAGAAAGCCGGCAGAGCGAGAAGATCTAAACATATTTTTCCAAACTTCCTGCCACGTCTCTTCCTCAGGCGAAAGTCCCAAATCTCTATGCCAAGCGTTCATCATGCTCCTGATTTGATCTATTCATTTATATTTTGGAATTTTACATTTTTGAATGTATTTTCATGTATGCATTTCTGTCCCTCTTCCTATTTTTTTTCTATGTGCAATGTATTCTTTCAGACCTATACTGTATACCACACTCCTGAGGCAGGCCTCTTTTCGGAGGCCGAAACACGGACCGTGTTGGGTCTTTGATAGCACCAGGACTTTCTATTATTTGGACTTTTTTTATATGGATTTTAATGTGTATTGATGTGCAGTATTTTTATTGTGAATTGATTTAGACAAATAAAGATTGTCTGCCCCAAGATTGGCATGGTCTATCTCATTCCCCACTTGTTCTTCTGTTGGTGGTCAATTACCACACCATTTAACCCATTAACAAACAACTTAGGTATGGATTTAAATTAAGCGCCACTAGGCGTCCTCACCCCCTCTTCTACAAAGCTGCGCTAGCGGCATCAGCCCCGAAGCCCTTTATATCTCTATGGGCTTAGGGTGGGTTACCACGTGGCAGCGGCTAACGCGGCTTTGTAGAAGAGGGGGTCAGTGTAGGTGCCTCTTATAGAACTGGGCCCTTACTGCAAAATGAAAACGAACTAAATAAATGCTCATATGCAAGAAGCTAGCAATGGAAATTACCTGAGTGCAAAAGAGGAAAATGAAATCAAGGTTTATGAACAACATCAGAACTACAAAATGCTATCACGTGGCCCACCTAATAGAGCACTTGGACTGTTCAGTTCTGTATAATGATACCAAATTATTTGCTACATTTAATGGCTGCACTTCACATGTCATAGAAGTGCAAGCCAGGAGGATCAAATTTAAGTGTACTTTTGCTGGGAAATTTAGAAACAAATCAAAGGCTCCACATAAAAATTAGAGTGGTTGGAAAGAAATAACTGGAATTGTTTTGGAATTGGGTATTATTAACGTGACTATAATAATCTTCAAAAGATTCCAAGAAGGTTTGGGCTGAAAAAAAAAAAAAATTGAAAACAACAAGAAAGCAAAACCACTTTAGGCAGATCTGGTCTGGAAGTTTATAAACCAGATGTTTTAAATAATTGTTCCTGAGATTTGGGGCAAAAGCAGTCTACGCTGAAGCAAATGATGATATATAAATAGTTTTCTGAGCGCCTGAAAGAGGCGTCTGGAAACAGCATAGGAAAGAATGTGACAGTCTCTAAATAGGAACAATCAGAGAAGTCAGATATCATCAAAAGACTGGTAATATAATGTGAATGATGGAGGAAAATGGAAAAGGCCTGATTGGTCAAAATGGCAATTTTCCCCAAACTGCACTTCCAGTTCAGGAGACACTGTCAGCCTGTGACAACAGGGCCTAAGTTCTCCTTTTTCATATAATGACCATATTTACCACAAGAAAACATTTGGGATCTGCTTTCAATATTGTGCATTCAGTGTCCCTTTCACAAAGCTGCGGCATCGATGCGCCCACAGCAAATGTACCGAAGCGCATTCGATTCTTCTGGGCTTTGGTGCATTTACCACGGCCGTGAGAATCACTACTGCAGCTTTGGAAAATGGGCCCTTAGTTTGTTAAAGTGCTCAAAACTCAGTATACGTGAAGTGGTTTTAATGTTCAGTATGTGGCAAATTAATGCAGGTAAGTTACTAAACCGTGATGGCGGTTATTAGGGCAAGGAGCTGCGCTGAATGCTCCGTGCTGCTCCCGATGTTCATAGGAACTCTGTGAGCGTCAGGAGCAGCGCGGCTCCCTGCGCTAATAACCGCTATCACGGTTTAGTACATGGGGAGGAGGGTTAATGAATGCAAAAATGTGTGTTAAAATTGCTTTTAAAACTGTGTGAAATAAACAGGCCCAAAATACCTGAAAAATAGAAAAAAAAAAAAATAGTATAACCGTTTTTGTTTTACATGGGTATATCTCTATAAAATATACGGAGCTCCAAAATCCATAGCAATAATGAGGGAGTGCTTGAGCTTTTTAAGAACTTCACTACCCCTTACTAAATAAAATCATATCTGACAATAGGTATAAAAGTCAAAGTAATTTATTCAACCAGTTTATAACTGTACAGTAAAAATGCATGACCTTAACTTCTTAATAAGCGCAAAAGTTTCCCCGATGGGACAATTTTCCACCTTGCCTTTGGAATAAGCACTCGGGCACATAAAGAACTGACTCATCAAATACGCAACCCTAACACCTGTGTAACCTTAAATGCCATTGCCAAGACCTTACATGTAACCCAACGGTTCTCAACCAGGATGTTACGACACAATGCTTTGTCGCTAATAATACGATGTGCACAGTCGTTCTATGTCCTCCAGAGCAGCCACAGACAGGTGCCTGCTGACTGAGAAGAATGCAGAACAGGAAACCAAACCAGTGAACAGAAGTAGAAAAAGATTTGAAGGATTCCCAACTGTTTGTGCAGGAAATGTTGGGTCCTGCCTCCCCCGTGGTTGCAATTACTGCCATAGCCAGCTGCAGGAGAAGAAACATTGAAATAGAAGCAGGTAGGGGAGATGTTCAAGTGAGAGGGGGAGGTGAGCCTATATGCGGTGGGGGGGGGGGGCAGAGAAGACTGAGGGAGAGAGACTGCACTTAGGGAGTAGAGTTACCATATGGCTCCAGAAAAAGGAGGACAGATTGAGATATCTGGGTTTTACTTCCATTGCAAGTAATGGAAGTAAAACCCTGGTACCTTAATCCATCTTCCCTTTCCTGGAGCCATATGGTAACCATACTTAGGAGTGGTGTGAGAGAGGTGGGGTGCCTGCCTGGGTATTAAAAGAAGGGAGTGAGCCTGGGGGCAAGGATCATCCAGAACATTAAGCCAGCCTGTTGTTTTTTTAAGCATATCCACAATGAATAGACATGAATATATATATTTGAATGCACCATCTCCATTACATCCCTTGCTTTGCCACTGGGTGGGACTTCTCTACAACGTCCCTGAAGGTCTCCTTTATGTACCTCTCTGTCTCCCATCGCTCCTCCAAGTCTGCTTCTCTAGCCTCAAAAGATCAGATCTGTTCCCTGAGTGCTAGGAGCTCTTTGTACCAAGCACACACATCTCTCACTAACTGGGAAATAATCAAACATGTGACCCAGTGCAAAAAGATTGGATAGTTTATTGAGAACTTCTATACTGCTACTAATGATGGGCGTCAGTTCAGAGCGGTCTACATGAGCCTCTGCAAAGGCGTTACAATACATGAGCTTCTGTAAAGGTATTACAATAAATGGGCTCTATACTGAAATTCAGGGAGCTCTGTGGTGGTGTTACAGTATAGAGTTATTAATACACAGTACATAGGACGATTGATTTGGTATTAACATGTGTATTAATAACTCTGTACTGTATATATATATATATATTTTTTTTCCTATTAACATGAATCCCTTAAAGTTCTAGTTTCCTATCTCTGTCAACTTCCTAATTTCAGTTGAAGTAGTTTGAGACTGCTTCGGGACTGTTGCCTGCATCTTAATATTGGTGATATCTTTGCTAAATTGCTTCCGGAGTTAGAATATGTACACTAAGGTCCCCTAAGATTGCTAGTTATATGTTGGGCTATGGCCATGTTTAATTTTTGTTATTATTTTGTAATTGGTTTATTTCACTCTTAAACCTCTCTCTGTCACAATAGAGCTCATTTATCCAAACACTGAATCTAGCAACTAAACTCAAACATTTTCTCAAAAGCTATCTATATCTAGCAAATTAGAAAAAAAAATAAAGAAAATTATAAACTAGTCTTTAAGCCCGTTACATTAATGGGTGCTAGAGATGTCTGTCTGTCTGTTGTTTTTTTTGTCTCTCTCTCCTTGGACGCTATCTGTCTGTCATTCGTTCTGTCTGTGTCTCTCCCTGGCCTCCTGCCTACCTGTATTTCTCTGTTGCGCCATGCCTGCCTGTATCTCCGTGGCCCCCTTCAGTTCCCCCCCTTCCCAGAGCAAAACATGATTGCTTTGTGCCCTCCAGCACACCCCTTCCCCCAAGCAGCCCCCTTTCCCTCTTCCCTTGTTGTGTCATGCCTGCGTGCTCCGTGGCCCCCTTCTGTTTCCCCCCCATGATTGCTGTCTGCCCCGAGCACACCCCTCCCCCCAAAGCAGCCCCCTTTCCCTCTCCCCTGGTCCCCTGTTGTGCAATGCCTGCCTACTCCGTGGCCCCCTTTCCCATTCTTACCCTCCCTCCATGCCTCCAACTGGAGCTGGTCCTCTCGGCCCAGATCGTCATGCAGCAGGCCCGGCGTCCTGCCCTGGTACTGCTCGCCGTCGGAAAGGTGGAGAGCGGCCTTAAAGGTTCGCTACAGTGGCTGGCGAACCTCAGCAGGCTGCTTTGAAGAGGTGCGGCAGCGGCAGAGAGGAGTCGCTGGCACATGCGCCTCCAGCTAGTGCAGGCGCTGTGAGGACTGCCACAGAAGCACACCTCATGGCACCAGGAATCACGCAGTTTCAAAAGCGCATGCGTGCTTAGGGTTTTATATATATAGATGGGCCTTCTCATCCAGAGACAAAAACCATAAGCGCAAAATATCTCTATATATGGGTGTTCAAAAAGATATAATCATGGTCCAATTTGAAAAGTGTCAGTATAATATTAAAAGTGGTGTTTTGTGACTATCATAGATCATCAATTCAGCAGCCAATTGAGAAAGAAAATGACCTTTCAAATTTACTGATCTTTTTCATTTTTAAATTTTTTTATTGAAGTTTAACCTATAACGTGTGATTAAATAAAATACAATGAGATTTTACTGAACAAATGATTTATAAATGTAAAACATAGATACAGATAAGACTAAAAGCATCTATGTATGCTGGATGGAGGAGTCTTGTATCCCGTGTCCCTTCCTGAAGAAGCCAAAGGTGAAACCTAGGTTGGGGGGGGGTCAGTGAAAATGTACCAGCTATTGCGATTTAAGAATGTACCCGGAGCAGCTGTGTGTTAGCAGTGTTACCACCATATATACCAGATAAGTTTTAAAATTTCTTTCCAATTGAATTTATTTATTGGAATTTGATAGAACGTTTGTTCTGTGGTAATTGATGGTGGAGACGGTGAACACACGATGATGGTCTCTAACCCAGCTGACTCCATGAATTTTCACTAGAGTTATAGTTGTGGGTCTGAGTGTTCACTAAAAAACATGTTTGAAGTTTTTTGATTTTCATTGTTATTATTTTTTATATATTAACAATTTAGTTGTTTGAAAGGTGATTAATGAGAGCTGTTTTGTATATCACCTTAGTTGATTGAAGTTTCCCTTGCATAGTGTATTTTAAATATACATATGTAACCGTACGATTAGGTAAAGACCAAAGATTAGATAAGATTCGATTAGAACTCATTTTAGTAAATTAAGCATCACTAGCAATAAGTAAAACATTAGGATAAAAAATTATATCAAAGTTACTAGCTGAAATGTAACAATTACCTCAAAAATGAGAAGAGACATTTGTTATCGGAAGCCATATTTTGTTAGTTTTAAAGCTCTTATTATTAAGGGAATTCGCTTTGCATTCATATTTACTGATCTTTAGCAAAACAGTCTGGGAGCCATATATATATATATATATATATATATATATAGTAAATCCCTACGAATTCGCAGTTCGCAAATCGCGGACTCAGTAATTTGTTGTATTTTCCGACCGCCTCTTCCTGGTACTAAAGTCATGGTTCCACCAATCAGGAGCTGCTTTGACACACTATCAGAGCAGCTCCCGATTGGTGGAAAATTAATGCATGGAACCATGACTTTAGTACCAAGGAAGAGGCGGTCGGAAAATGTGCCCGGCTTGGTAAGTAGAATTTAAGCTCCCGCCAGTGCCCCAGCTGCCCTCTCCTGCCTTGGATCAGCTGAAAAACCATATTTGTGGTTTTTCCAAAATGCGTGAATTTCAGGGGAGTACTGTATAACATTCCAGCAGCCGTCATTAGATTGTGAATTCACTAGGGACAGTATAGAATAAACTGCTTTGGTTATACCACAGAAAGGAAGTATATCAAATACATGACCTATGATCTATTAGTTTCAAGTATTGATCTTTGTTTCAGGACCATTAACCTTTCTATACAAGTTCCATTTCAGCCCCAGCCTTTCACTGCTCATCCATTCAGATCCTTCACAAAATGGTGTTGGCACAGTGGCGTAGCGTGGGGAGGGGGGGATGGCGTCTGCCCCGGGCGCTGTCTCGGTGAGGGCATTCTCCTCTTCACCCCCGCTCCCCCACTGCTGTGCATGCGCACCACTTGCCTTCCCCCTACCTCTGTAACATTTCTGGCACGAGCAGCAACCCCCAACCTGCTGTCGCGCCAGCGTTGGCTCTTCTTCTGATGTCACTTCCTGGACCCCGCAGGAGGGGGCAGGGAAGAGGGCAAGGGAGGGGTGCCGCCTTCCTGGGTACCTCTCACCCTCATCTGACTTTTATTGCGATGAAATTTAAGTTTGTGCTTCCTCTTTATTTTATTTTTATTCCCCCCCCCCCCCCCACACCATTTACGAAGCTGTGCTAATACTGTCGCGGCTGGCAAGTAAAAAGCTTATCTCTGCTGCTCATAGGAATTCTATGAGCGTCGGAGCTAATACCAGCACAGTCGGCACTAAAAAATCCTAACGCAGCTTTATAAAAGGAGCCCTTAATTCAAATGTACTATACCGCCCTTTAACTGCAAAAGCAGAGCAAGGCAGTGCACAATCTACAGTATAAATACAAGAAAGGATCTAGAAATGTAGGCCCCCTTTTATGAAGCTGCGTTAGGCTTATTTTTATTTCCGGCTGTGGCTGGTGATACAAAAGCCTAATATACCTTCATAAAAGGGATGGGGGTGGGGTGGAGGGTTAGATAGGACAATGCCAGCCATGCTAAGTCAGTGGTTCTCAGCCTTCCTAATGCCGCGACCCTTTAATACAGTTCCTCATGTTGTGGTGACCCACAACCATAAAATTATTTTCGTTGCTACTTCATTACTGTAATTTTGCTACTGTTATGAATCGTAATGTAAATATCTGATATGCAGGATGTATTTTCATTGTTAGAAATTGAACATAATTAAAGCATAGTGATTAATCACAAAAACAATACGTAATTATATATTGTGAAATATTTATTTCTAATTACAAATAAATGTATGTGGGTGTATCTGCATGTGGATGACCCATCTGGAGATGGATAGAGGAGCGGTGTCTTGGTTCCTAAGACCAGTGTTCTTCAACCTTTTGACACCTATGGACCATCGGAAAAAAAATTAATTATTTTGTGGACCGGCAGTAGTCCGTGGACCGGCAGTTGAAGAACACTAGGCTAAGTCTTGGGCCAGACCCCACCCCCATAATAGCACTAATTGTAACACCAATTTTTCCATTCATTTTTCATATATACACACAATATAATTGTATTAAAAACACATAATGGTTAACCACAAAATTAAAACACATAAAGCACACGGTATGCTTTTCAACATTCATTCCTACCAGAAAACAGATAACCCAATGCAAATGCAGGACCAAAAACTAAAAGTACTAATATTTACAAACAAACCTCTAAGATGCAAGACTCTGCAAGCAGTACAACCCCAGAGGAAAAGAAACAAATGCATTTCTTCCTGAACAGACAAATCAATCACTAAATAAAAAAAAAAAAAGCATTTCCCCTACCATTGTTGTCTCTCTTCCTCCATGTGCTTTGCCTTCTGGCCTGCCCCCCGGTGTTATCTATGGGCCAGTCCACTGTGTGATTAATGTGGCATCTTCGGGCCGGCTCCCTGAGTGCTGCGTTGCACAAAGCTGTGGGCAGCAGCTCCTCGCGTGTGTCCTGCGCCTCATCTGGAAGCCTGAAGTTGTGACATCAGAGAGAAAGCTTCTGGTTCAGATGCAGGGCGCGCATAGGAGCCTTTTCCCACAGCTTTGTGCACTGCATCACTCAGGGAGCTGGCCCGAAGACACCACATTGATCGCACCGTGGACTGGCGTCTGAAGAAAGCTGTCATGGGTCCGATGGACCGGCAGAAAATTTCTGCGGACTGGCACTGGTCCACAGATTGACGATTGAAGAACACTGCCTATGACCATCGGAAATGTGTGTTTTCCAATGGTCTTAGGTGACCCCTGTGAAAGGGTCGTTCGATCTCCAAAGGGGTCGCGACCCACAGGTTGAGAACCTCTGTGCTAAGTCAACATGCAATCAGACATATGACAGAAGGGTCAGGAAAGAAGAGGAGTAAGGAGGTTCTGGAACTGGTGACAATCAGAAAACAAGGGAACATCCCATCAATCTAAGAAAACTTGCCCAAATAGCCATGCATTGACTGCTCTTTTAAAGTTTGTTGGAGGTTTTCTTTGGTGAGGATTCACTGCGAATAGATAAGGGTAGTGAATTCCACAACGCTGAAGCTGTTTAAAAAAACCCTAGGAGTCTGTGTATCAGCAGGAGTGCAAGTGAACTGACAGAACCATAATCCAGTAGGTGCCTAAGAGTCTGTTTCTGATGTAGTTAAGCTCTGGAACGCATTGCCAGAGGATTTGGTAACAGCGGATAGTGTAGCTGGTTTTAAGAAAGGTTTGGACAAGTTCTTGGAGGAAAAGTCCATAGTCTGTTATTGAGAAAGACAAGGGGTAAGCCACTGCTTGCTTTGAATTGGTAGCATGAAATATTGCTACTCCTTGGGTTTTGGCCAGGTACTAGTGACCTGGATTGGCCACTGTGAGAACGGGCTACTGGGCTTGATGGACCATTGGTCTGACCCAGTAAGGCTATTCTTATGTTCTTCTTTTCTGCTAATTTGATGCTGATACAAATCTGAGAGAACAGCAGAAGAACTGTGTGTAGATGACCCTCACTAATCTGAAAAGGTTAAGGGCAGTGGCGGAGCAGGAGATGGTGCCCCCTGTCCCCTCCTCTCCACCCCCCCCCCCCTGAGCCTTCTGCGCCAACCCCCCCCTAGCAGAATTCCCTCCCCCTCCTATTCCATCACCTCACCCCCCCACGCCACACTCTTGCCCTCCTTTCCCACCCCGTACCTCTTTAAATCTTTGCCGGTGCAAACAGCTTCTCCGGCCTGCTGCTCACACTGGCTTTCCCTCTAATGTCACTTCCTGCAACCCAGAAGTGATTTCAGAAGGAGTCAGGCCTGTGCAAACAGCAGGCTAGAGTAGTGGCTTGTGCTGGTGAAGATTCTAAAGCGGTATGAGGGAAGGGAGGGCGGAAGTATGGCATAAGGGCTGGAGATGGCATCGGGGAGGTTTGTCCGCCCCCCCCCCCTCTTACTACGCCACTAGTTAAGGGATTAAGGACTGCAATTATTTACTGTTTTCTATTTGGCAGTGGAGGAGAGAGGAGAAAACAATCAATTTTGTATATAGTTAGCCATCTGTGTTCTGCAGTAAACTGTTATATTATACTATAAAAATTTTATATTCAGCATTTTTCTCTTAGGATTTAATGTCAGTAAATTGAGAAAATTATAGCTCGAAGTATTCCATATAGTTTACAGGAAATAAATGTTTTTATATTTTTACCAAACAATAAGGGCTCCTTTTACTAAGCCGCGTTAGGGCATTAATGCGTGGAATAGCAAGCGCAAAATTGCCATGCACGCTAGATACTAATGCCAGCATCGAGCTGGCGTTAGTTCTAGCCACGTAGCACACGCTAAAATGCTGCGTGCGCTAAAAACGCTAATGCAGCTTAGTAAAAGGAGCACTAAATAAAAACTAGATCTTCTCATTTAAACAGGCAAGATATTCTATATTTTAGTACTCAAATACCTGAAAGATTGTTCCAAATGTTTCTTTAACCTGACCCTTTCAAATTCAGAAAAGCCAAAGTAAAATTTTGTGCAGAACCAGACTTGATGCAGTTATTTAAAAGTACACAATCTTTTATACATGCATCTGAATTTTGACCTTTCAATGATTTGTAAACTATACAGGCTTTTTAAAATTCAACTCTAGGCTTTACTGGCAGCCAATGACGATGTCTCAGTAGTGGAATGACACTCTCAAACTTATTCACCCTAAAAATCAGTCTAATCCCCCCTTTTACTAAGCCACAGTAGAGGTTTCTACGGTGGCCTGGAGCTTTAAATGCTCTGACACTGCTCTGAAGCTTATAGGAATTCTACCATGGTATAGTAAAATGGGTGAATAAAGGGCTGAAATAATCCATGTAAGGCAATAATATTGCTTGAGAACTTAAAGAAGATCAAATAGCCCTCAAGAACTTTTTTTTTTTGAGGGCAGCGATTTGATCTTTGAATGCCATCCTAGAATTAAGACTCACCCCTAAAATTTTTGATTTACTATCTTCAATATTTCTCCTGTGTCTAAGACAAAGTTCGTCTGTGGAATCAACTCAAAATCACCAAACCAAACAACTTTCGTTTTCTACCTCTTCAATTTTAGAAAATTATTCTTAATCCAAGCATCTACCATGGACGTACTGAATTCCCTTAGTCAAGTGCTGGTTTAGACAAAGAGTTTAAAGCTGCCGCGGCGGCTCCTCTCAAGATCCACGCTTGTGTCGGAAGCCTTCTCTCTGACGTGACGTCAGAGAGGCTTACGACGCAGGTGCGGCTCGTGAGAGGAGCCGCCATGGTGGCTTTGAACTTAAAAATAACTTCTTCAAGGGATTGTAAGGGAGCTGGCCAGACCGCAGGCCGTGCCGTGTTAGACGGAGTGAGGGCGGGAGGGGGGAGTCGCCTCCGTGTGTCCCTGCTTCAGGTGCCTCCGCATGCGCAGAAGAAACCACTGCTGACTCCTTCTACTGCGCATGGATCACGCAGGTAGGAGTGCGCTTGCGCACTTAGGGTTTTATTTTATAAAATATGTGCATACATTATAACTCCATCCCAACTCCAACCCTGGGAATGCTTGTACATAGTGCAGATATATCTTGTTGCCACATCTTCATGTGGTTGCATATATGGCTGCACAAATTTAGAAATCTTTTCCATGTATAAAACAGGATTTGCATGTGGGAAAACCTTTATACAATTACCCCTAAATATACAATCTTATTGTGCTTTCCCAGTCTCACAGAGGACCAAGAACTTTCAGTAAAGGGAGCAAGCTAATTGGTTATAAATTTCCACTTGCTTTTCAGCTAACTGGATAGACAGCACTCAGATAAATAAGAGACTCTGGAAAGAATAAAACCACTGCCCAAAATGGCATATTAGTGTCTCTGGCTTGAATTTCATATCACTGAAGTTGCAGTGACAGAAAACTTTTCTGTCTAGATAGTTAATCTGTACTCTGGAACAGAAGACAGAAACAATTTTCAAGTTTATTTGTGGCTTGATATACCAACCATCACATGTATCTGGGCGGTTTGCAATATTAAAAATTAAAAAGGTCTAATATAAAATTTTTGATTTAGGTGGGGTAAAATAAAAAAGAGGGTCAACCTAAAACTATGACAAATTAGGACTGATTAGAAACGATAGGCAAGTTTTATTTACAATGATAAATAAAAATAAAAGGAAGGGTAGGGGGATGGGAAGTAACAAGAGGGAAACAGGGATGTCGCTTCTTAAAAGCTTTTTTTTTCCCCCTTCCCCCCCAATTATTGGTACCTTATTTATTTCTAGTATTTCAACAGCATCCACACAGTCTTCACTGGGATATATGAGCTGGTCACACATTATCCAGTAATTGCACAATGCATGGATGTCTACTTTTATTGAATGACTACTAAGACAATAAGATAATTTGTTCAGGATCACACTGAGAGTCAGTGGCAGAGCAAAGACTGATACCCACATCTCAGGACACGTCCTGCCTTGTTGTTCAGCGTTCTTACCACCACACAGCACTTCCTTGGGATGACCGGAGAGCGTCATTGAGAATTGAGGGATCTTCTTGGCAACCCACAAAAATTATATAAAAACACAGTTTCTACCATGAGTCAATTATGCATTCACTGGGACTTATGTAAACTGAAGCAATGGAGACGGAGGGATAATGAGAGATCTTTTGGTGCTGTTGGTTTTTAGCGCTGGCTGGCGCGCTGAATGCTCTGAGCTGCTCTATTTGAAAATGAGCCCTACAGTGAGCCTCGGTGGAAAAGACTGCTTCCGAAGGTGGAGACTGCTTTGATTTTCTGACTATTGCAAAGAACAACCTTCCAGCAGCAGAATCTGGAACAAAGGAAGAGGTTGAACGTTACCTGGAATTTTCAGACACTTCCGCAAACAGCTTGCTGGCATTTCCAAAGGTGGCAAAAGCTTTTTATTTAGCTCAAGGATGTACTTCGCAGCAGTGTGTAACAGTGCAGCAGTTATTTAGTTGCTTAGGACACATTTTAGTGCCATGACGATGCTTTATTGGTGATGATAACTTTGAGAAACTGGTTATTCTGCGGTATAAAAACTGAAGTAATTTCAAAAAAATAGAAAACCCAAAAAGGAAAAAAAGAATAGAAACAGAGAGGGAGGGAAAAATGATGGTATATAAAATCATATGAACAACTTCATATCAGCACATCAATTTATCAATTATAAGGTCCTCAGTAACATAGAGCTCAACAGATTCTTAGTAGTGAGTTGTAAGCTTGAAAATCCAAAAGGGTAAATTAAGCGTAATACATCCCTGGACCTACTGTGTTTTTTGCTCCATAAGATGCACAGAGATTTCCACCCACTTTTGGGTGGAAAAAAAGTGCGTCTTATGGAGCGAAAAATACGGTAATTGTTTTGTTGTATAAACTAAAGTGACATATTGAGAATTCTGAGTCTTTAAACATACAGGTGAATAACGGTAAAGTATTTGTCATGAATGAATTAGTTATTTGCTGAGAATTTATCAGCTGTTTATTAAACATTAAACACATTTCTTCCTAAGTGCAATGGTTGTGCAGCTGATTTTAAAAGACACTAAAATGCCGTTTTAGTAGTTAACTGTTAATCATTTGTATAGTGCCACTAGACATATTTATGCCTACAGCCTGGCTGCCCTGAGTAAGTCTCACGCTACTTCAATGGCTAGCACCTGGATAGGAGACCACCTGGGAATAGCAGGCGCTGTAGGCCAAGGGGCCCCATGTTGGGCAGCAACAACATAGTGGAACAACAGGGTGGATTCCTCACTGTGCAAAGCATAGTGGCATGATCCATCCATCAGTGGACATACACAGTGCTGTACCTCAGAGCTGCCTTTGCAGTAGTTATCTCATGTAGTTAAAATACTGTAAGAAAAATGTAACCAGTGGCGTAGCGAGGGTGAGTGGGTGCCCCTCCCCCGCTCTCTTCTCCAATCCCCTGTTCCTTCCTGACCCCCCCTCCCCGTACCTTTTAAATTTTCCAGGCGAGAGCAACCTCACAAACTTGCTGCATGCATCGTGTTGGCTATCCCTCTGACATCACTTCCTAGGTGCGGGGCCTGGAAGTGATGGCAAAGAGAGGCGACACCGACGTGGGCACCAAGGTCGTAATGCTGCTTGGCCAGAGAAAATTAAAGAGGTGCGAGGCACACGTGCGCGGCAGGAAGGGGTCAGAAAGGAGCGGAGGAGCAGAGAAAATGATGGGTGCTGGCGCCCCTACTAAGACTGTGCCCGGGCGGACCGCACCCCCTTACTTTGCCACTGAATGTAGCTAACCAGTTAGTTAAACTACTTTTTCAGTAAGTAACTTTAGTTAAAGTTAAACTACAGTGGTACCTTGGTTTACGAGCATAATTCGTTCCAGAAGCATGCTCGTGAACCAAAATACTCGTATATAAAAGTGAGTTTCCCCATTGGAAATAATGGAAACTCGCTTTGATACGTTCCTCCCCCCCCCCGAGGCCAGCGGCGCTGCTCCCCCCCCATGCGAACCGGCACCCCCCCCTCCACGCAAACCGGCGAGAGGGAGAATTAGAAGGCCTTGAGCATGCGCAGATGCATGCTCAAGGTCAGCAGAGGCAGGAAGATCTAGCAGCACTGGCATGTCCTGTGGGCTGCGTTCCAGTGCCAGACAGGGGGGGGGGGGGGGAGACGATGCCGGTTATCGGGGGGAGGGGTGCTCGCAAATCGAATCAATACTCTGTTTGCGAGACAAGTTTGACTGTACTTTTTAAAGTCACTGATGCCTAGCACTGCCCAACATGACTATAGGTTAATACAGTATTGAAGCATATGTCACAGAATTTCCCCATTTGTATTTACAAGACTAAGGGTTCCTTTTACGAAGCCACGTTAGCAGTTTAACGCATGTAATAGCGCGCTAAATTGCCGGCCGTGCTAGCCGCTAACGCCTCCTCTTGAACAGGCAGTAGTTTTTCGGCTAGTGCGGGGGTTAGCACGTGATTAAAAGTCACGCGCACTAAAGCCGCTAACCTGGCTTAGTAAAAGGAGCCCTAAAACTTATCAAGTTTCAAGTTTATTCGTTATTTGATTGATCGCCTATCACAATTCCTAAGCGATTTACATATACAAAAAATACATGATAAAACAATAACAATAATATAGTAAAAATATAAAAATCATTTAAAAAACTAGACAAATTACAACAGGAAACACTGGGATAGAGGGGAAAGAAATACAATTTATAATAGGAAAGGAGGGACCGTTAAGGGTAAAATACAAAAGGAAAGGGAAAACAAAATAATTTTTGGAAATAGTATACATAGCTGACTAAAATGAAAGGGAGTTATAAAGAGCAATTGGCATTTCAATTAAATATTGAAAGCATCTTTAAAAAGAAAGCTCTTAAGTTGGCTTTTGAATTTATCAAGATTTTTCTCCTCCCTTAAATAAAGTGGGAGAGAATTCCATGTTTGTGGTGCTGTAACAGTGAAGATATATTGTCTTCGGGTATTTATGAATTTAAGAGTGGGAATGACCAATAAAAGTTGTTCATTGGATCGTAAAGTTTTTTGAGAGGAGTATGGAATTAAGACTTTATAAATAAATGATGGAGTTTTGTATAGCAACGATTTAAAGGTGAGTAAAGATAATTTATATAATATTCGGTGTGCAACTGGGAGCCAATGTGCCTTTTTTAGTAAAGGGGTGACATGATCAAACTTTTTGGCCCCCATAATTAATTTGATAGATGTGTTTTGGATAATCTGTAATCTTCTGATTTCTTTTTGGGCCATTACTTTGAATAAAGCATTACAGTAGTCAATTTTTGAAATGATCAATCCTTGTAATTTGTTTGCTTTCACAGATATCCAAACAATAGCAAACCACTGTGTCTTTTTTTTTTTTTTGAATATATTTTTATTGTAGGAACCAATCACGAGAGGTACAATCAGCAACCAAGCCAAAAGGGAATAACACCATAGATACAATAATCAGGTATACAATACAGCTAGGCCAGAGATCAGGCACTCAAACAGAGCCGTCTCATGAAAGTCCACAATTTTCATTTTTAAAACAGAACAACAGGAAAACAAACCTCCCTCCCTCCCACCGCCCCAAATCCACCCACCCCCATCCCCTTGCATCCTAAGGAACCGACCCAGCTTAGAACGAGTCCCAGCATTCCATATAAGCCACTGATTGCCAGCTAGTGGCACCCTTCTTGCGTTGCCTCTCCCAGACCGCCATCTGGGACATACTAGCTCTCCATTGTTGGAACGAAGGGCACACACTTCCCACCCAGTGCTGCAGAATTAGCTTCTTAACGAACCCAAGAGCCACCAGCACAAAGCATTGTAAAGGCGCAGTAATACCAGCCTCAGTCAGGGGACCCGTGACACCAAGCAGCAGAGTCTTGTACGACCATTCCAGGGAGCGCCCCAAAACATCCTCCACCTCTTGAAGTACACGTACCCACAGCGATCCAACCAAAGAGCATTCCAAAAAGTGATGCACCAGCGTCCCCTTGAGAGCAGGACACCAGGTACAAAAGGCATCAGGCCACAGGCCCATAGTGTGTCCAACGCAGCGGGTTACATACGCCCTATGCAAGATCTTAAGATGAATTTCATGTAAAGCAACGTTAGGAGTCGCCCCCGCACCATCCACAAAACATTGTGACAACTCACCACTGTGTCTTAACAGCAATGCAGCAATTTTGCTGACATGTCAAGGGTAAAAGAAGATAGCATTGGAATGTAATCTTGCCCTTCTGTGGCCTAGGTTATGAGGGACCACAGAAGATTTCTCAGCCCAACCAAGAAGAGAATGATGTGGAGCCATGAAACGTACAAGTTATTCCACACTTTTCTTGACACTTTTCATTTCAATGAGGCAAATGCATCTAGTACAGTGGTCTCAAACACGCGGCCCGAGGGCCACATGCGGCCCACCAGGTACTATTTTGAGGCCCTTGGTATGCTTATCATAATCACAAAAGTAAAATAAAACAATTTCTTGATCATATGTCTCTTTAGCTATAAACTACAATATTATTATTAAGACTTAGCCAAAAGCAAAGATTTATAAACTATAAAGAGTTTTACCTCAAGCAAAATTGTCATTTCTTTAATAAGGCATTAACTATTTTTTCTGAGCCCTCCAAGTACCTACAAATCCAACATGTGGCCCTGCAAAGGGTTTGAGTTTGAGACCACTGATCTAGTACATGGGCACAAATATAGGGAAACCAAGCCATTGTGACATCACCGATGAGGTTGGCTCTTAGGCATTTGTGGAATGAAGCATTATGACATCACAATATGAGGGGGCCACTGAAAAGTTCTCAGCCCAACCAAGAAAAGAATGATGAGGAGCTATGAATCTTACAAGTTATTCCACACTTGTTTTGACATTTCTTGTTTCATTTCGTATCATTGAAACGAAGTGTCAAGAAAATTGTGGAAAAGCTTGAAAGTTTCATGGCTCCACATCATCCTTTTCTTGGTTGAGCTGAGAACTTTTCTGCAGCCCCTCGTAAACGGCTGCTTACGAGTCTAGCACAGGTTAGGTATCACTGTGCTAGACTCGTAACTGCCAAGGGAAATGATTTGAACCTTGTGCTAGGTAGGCACAGCAGAATTCAATTAGCAACTTCTTGGGGGAGACCACTGCACAGAGGTTGAAGCCACAACTGAAAGCAGTTTACCAGCTGCTTAAGTTGCAATCTCTGGAACACTTTGCAGCTTTAGTAGAAATTCCATGTCAGCACAAGTTATTGTCTATTAGAGGACGCTCTTCCTGACATGACACACATAGACAAAAAGAGACAGACATCATCATATTAAATAATTAAGATGAAACTGTCATAATAGAAGAGGTCGCTTTAATTATTGAGCCAACGCAGGCTACTAAATTAAAACTAGATGATGGGAATTAGAATAACCTTTGTTGGTTGAACTGAATTAACAGCAAATGATTGCAAGACCTGAGCTATAAAAGAAATGTAGCATGCCGTTGCCATGGCTACAAAGAAGAGGGACTATAAAGGAGATGGGTATGACAAATTACTCTCACTTTCGACAGAGGACTTTCCAGATCTCTGACCTGCTCTGACCCAAGAGAATTCAGTTTCCCTCAAACCTTCCACAAACACCCAGCAGACGCAGAACGAATCTTCACAAGACTGAAATTTCTAATGTCTGGTAATCACATACTGGGCTGCACTTTTGATAGGGAGACGTGAACTTTGGGTAATTTAAAAAAAAATAAATCAGTAGACCACGTTAGATTTCAGATTATTCTCTCAGGAAGGGGAAGATAGTGAGAGAAGTAAATTATACTTCACTGTATGTGTTTGGCATAAATTCTTTTTCAAGTAAGCATATAATCTGTTCACTGTATTGCTGTAGATATGTTGTAAGACCAGTTTTAAATTTCAACAAGGACAAGTGCATTCTTAGATACATGAGTAATCTGTTCCATAGTTTTGGGATTGGGTTTTAGATCAGGGTTGTCCAACTTCGGTGCTCAAGGGCTACAATCCAGTTAGGTAAAATTTCCCCCAATGAATTTGCATGAGATCTATTTTCATGCACTGCTTCCTTTGTATGCAAATAGATCACATGCATATTCAGTGGGGAAATTCAGAAAACCTGACCTGGTGAGGGCCAAGGTTGGACCCCCCTGCTTTACATGGTGTTTCTTATAGAGTCTAAATCAGAGGTTCTTAAATCTAGCCTTTGGGACACATTCAGGCAGTCAGGTTTTCTGAATACTTATATGAGATAAATTTATATAGAATGGAGCTAGTGCATGCAAATTTATCTCATACATATTCATTGTGGGCATCCTGAAACATAAATGACTGGGTGTGTCTTGAGGACTGGGGTGAGAACCCCGCGTGTCCTCTTTTTTCCTATTAAAAATATGGTAACCCTAGTCCAGGGGTAGGCAATTCCAGTCCTCGAGAGCCGGAGCCAGGTCAGGTTTTCAGGATATCCACAATGAATATGTATGCACTGCCTCTTTGAAATGCAAATCTATTTCATGCATATTTATTGTGGATATCCTGAAAACCTGACCTGGGTCTGGCTCTCGAGGACAGGAACTGCCTACCCCTGCCCTAGTCTAAAGACAATTTGATTTGTACATAATTCAGGTTAGCAGAAGTCTGAGACCTGATTTCAGAGGTTTAGAAACAAAAACGTGGGGGTTTATGTATTTATTTTAATTAAAAATGTATAACGGAATGTATAGGAGTTTGAATGCAGCTGTAAACTGTTCTGTGATTGATTGCACTGTCCTGAAAAGGAACCTGACAGAAATATGCGTACAGTCAAGGCAAAGCAACGGATGCAGCAGAAAGTGTTGCTGGAGTACTGCTGTGTAAACGAGTGTGTGATGGGTTTAAGGGAAAATATTTACCTCTGAGAGTGTTTGATGTGTCTTAATAAATCCCAAAATGTTTGAAGTCTGTGGACTTCTTTTACTAAGCCGCGATAGAGGTTTCTACCCGTAGAAAGATTTATGGTGCACTAATCAGTTACATAAACAAATACGCGCTTGTTAGTTTTCTAGGGAAGACCATAATATCTCATCCAGGTTCAGCTATCTTTGCCTACTTACACGACACCAGACTCAGGCTAATGAGAAATACTTTTATTATGAAAATAGAAAAATATAATTCATAAGCCAGCAGCAATAACTAATTATTGTTCACAAAATATCCGATTACATATATGAAACTCAGTGCATAATTATCACACACTTGTTAGATAAATGAGATAAACTAATTCTTACACTCTAAATAATTCCTTATAATAATAATTCCTGATTAGCAGCAAACTAAATATATCACTTATCACCACAGGTGCTTTACGAATCCTTATCCTAAAGACAATAGGATTCTCTCTCTCTAACCCAGCTGAAAAGACATATAATTCCTTATCCTTACCATCCAATTAGGCCGTAGCAAAGAATAAGGTGAAATGGAAGATGTCTTCCCTCAGCTCAGCAGATATGGAGATCCTTCTGTTTAAGAACAGTCCGTCAGCAACTGGAGAAGCTGTAACTTAGGTTGGCAGCAAAGGTTTCCTTGATGTGATGGAATCCAGAGGTATAAAAGTCCGGTTCTCTCTCTCAGGCAGAGAGTCACAAGAGGTAACTTTTCAGGTCTTAATTATTATAAGATGTAGAGTAACCTATGATAAGATGCGAGTTCCCTCACATCCTGGCACAGACTAAATTATAATTATCACGTTTCACTTGGATCTCGTCAGATGACCTTCCCGGACCAGCCTTTCTTAGATGAATAGCCTTTCTGTATAGAGTCTCGTACAGGCTGAGACAGAGGCGCCTTCGTTAGATAAGAAGTATAAGAGCAATTCCTCCCCCAAGATTCACACAGGCTAAGCATGGAGGCATAGCTGGATGTCCTTGAATAGAATACAGTTCTGGTACATACCCAGAATGCATCAGGCAGAAACAGCAAAGATGTGTTCTTCTTTCTCTTCTGGCTAGGTTTAGGCTGGAATGATTTCTTGCAACAATGGTTCAGGCTTGATAATGTCAGAGAGGCCTAACCTTCAGTTGCAAATAAAGAAACACCCCTACATACCGCAGCCCAGGATGCTAAATGCTCCGACGCTCAGAGGAATTCTATGAGTGTTGGAGAGCTCCAGGCCATGGTAGAATATGCCTGAATGAGGGAGTCATTAGTAAGTTCTGCAGAGTAGATGTAAAGACCCCTATGAAAGATATAAGATATAATCAAACAGAATAGAAATAATAGTAAGACCGAGAAATTAATTTTATGCACTAATTTTAAATGGGATTTGAAATGATATTAGGAGCCAGTGTTCTTCCATCAAAGGTGGAATAACGTGATTCAATTTCCTTGCACCCTTGAGGAGCTTGGTGGTCGTATTCTGAATTACTTGAAGATGTCTGATTCACAAACTTTGAAAAAGAGAGTTGCAGTATTCTAAGTGGCTCATCATTAATGTGTGTAGGAGAAATGCAAATTACTTACTATTAGAAAGGGCTTGGATGGAACAAATCATTTTAATTTAGTTTAGAAATACAGAGACACAATGGAAGACAAAGGCCAAATGGCCCATCTAGTCTACCCATCCACAGCATCCACTATCTCCTCCTCTCCCTAAGAGATCCCAAGTACCTGCCCCACACTTTCTTGAATTCAGCCACAGTCTTTGTCTCCACCACCTCTACCGGGAGACTATTCCATGCATCTACCACCCTTTCTGTAAAAAAGTATTTTCTTAGATTACTTCTTTTAACATCATCCCATGGCCTCTCACTCTGGAGCTTCTGGTCAACTGAAAAAGACTGGCCTCATGCCTATTTATGCCACATAGGCATTTAAACGTCTCATCATATCTCTCCTCTACTGCCTTTCCTCTAAAGTATACATATTGAGATCTTTAAGTCTATCCCCATATGTTTTATGACAATGACCACCGACCATTTTAGTAGCCTTCCTCTGGACCAACTCCATCCTGTTTATATCTTTTTGAAGGTCTAGTCTCCAGAATTGAACGCAAAATTCTAAATGAGGTCTCATCAGAGTCTTATACAGGGGCGGCCCTATAATGAGACCAACCGTATGCTTTGATCACATCTGAGGGATGGTAATGAGTACAAAAGGTAGAAATATGATAACGGGAAATAGATAAAAAAGATAAAAGGGAAGAGGGTGTCAGTTAAGGAGGAAATGGAAGAACTAGGAAGTAACAGCAGATTGAAGGTTGATAGTTTGAAAACTGAAAATGAATAGAGTGAGAGGGTAAAATTTGAATGCAAAGAGAAAGAAAAGAAAGATTAGTCTTTAACAGAAAGATTAGTATGTCAGAAAAAGGTACAGTGAGGGACTGGAACAAGACAAGGAGGAGAGAGGACACAGGAAACAGAATTTGCAGATGTCAGAAAGGAACATAGAAAAGAGAAACTTGGCCAACATAATGGAAAAAAAGGTAGAAAAAAGTGTTAATGTTGAATTTATAAACATTCTGTTATTCATTAAGTAGGTATGTTGGTGTTTTAGGGCCTAATATAATATTTGTGGTGCTGCCTATTTCATAGGTTACTCCAGGGGAATTGTGTGCGACTGTGCAATGCAGAATTCTGTGCGGGGAACAGAAAACAGAAAATGAGTTAATTTTCTGATCCCCCTCCCCTTGTCACAGCACAATCCTAGCCCCACCTGGCTAACCTTGTCTTTCTGGATCATACAAAAAACAAACAAACAAATAGCAACCACAAAAAGCAGTAAAGGTCTAATGGACTTTCAAAGTGACCCGCTCTGTCTTAAGCACTGAAATAGCAATGTCGTGATAATAAATGTAGGAGGGATCCTCAGTGTGAAGGAAAAGCAAAGGGAGAAAGTTCTCCAGCGCTTATGCACATTGGTGAAGATTAAATAACCTGAGTGGAACCTGGGTTACCAGATGTCTGGAATTATCCGGACTTGTCCTCTTTTCAGAGGACTATCTGGGCGTCCGGACAGCTTTTCAAAACCCAGCACTTTGTCCAGGTTTTGAAAAGCTGGTAAGATCGGGGCCAATTCTGGCATGCATCTGCGCATGCACGGATGTGATGCAGTTATGTCACATGGATGCACGCCTACGTGCAACATCATCATTTTGCATCTGCGCACGCACAGATGCATTCCAGACACAGCCCGAAGAGATGAGCTTTGCGTGGGGCTGGGTTTGGGAGGCGGAATGAGGCGTGGCCGGCAGTGGAATGGGGCGGGGCCACGTGGCCTCCTTTACTAGATGCAAAATCTGGTATCCCTATTACTGCGGAAGGAGAAAGTTGGGGTTCAGACCTTACAATTGGGGAAATTCTTTACAAACATATTGTACAGAATTTTTCATTTAGTGCTGAATTCCCCCAGGAGTAATAGAAAGAGTTCTCTCTGTTTAACTCATAGCATTAGTGCTACTGTTGTAGGACATGTTTTCTACATGTATGTTGAGTTTGGATTTTCAAACCAAAACAGCAGCGGAGGAAACAAAAGAACAAAGCAGTTAATGGCATTCAAACAGATAAATTTATTGAATGCTCAGAGGATGACTCAACATGATTTGAATTTCGACTGCTAGGCCTACATCAGGAGTCTGATATGTTAATGAAAAGAAGAGTCATTACTAAAAACATCAACACCTATTAAAAAACATCAAAATGTCATCCTCCAAGTATTTAATAAATTTATGTTTGAACACCATAGACCTCTGTTTCTTCGTCTCCTTCACTATTTTGGTTTACTTATGAACTTCTAGTGGATTTGTCTTCTGTTTTAGGATGATCAAATTTGGATTTTTTTTTCATTTTTATATTTCTCAATGTGCTTGTTAGTGAAGAGATTTTATGTTGCTATTGCTCAGATATGGAGAGCAAACAGCAAAGGAGACTCTGGTGCTCAATGCCCTTTACTGTATGTCAAGACTCGACATGCTATGTTTTTTTGCCTCCATTTTTCTGATTGGGTGGATGCCCCCCTTCCCCTGTGCCTCCCTTACTCCGCCACTAGGTACTATGGAAGGCTTCTGAGTATCTTCAAGGTTTTGTTAATGCGTTTGATAGTAAAGGAAGTTTGTTGCTAACACTGATTTGACATCGGAGTTTATGACTTACTCTTTAGTATTAGGTTCTAGATCACTAGCACAGCCACCACCTTGGAACAAACTAGAAGGTTGGAGAAGCCTCAGCAATAATCGGGAGTCATACAGAGAAAACCCAAGATCTTTCCAAATTCCCTTTTCCAATCATTGGCATAAAAACCTCCCTCTTCTTGTCAAAATGAGGTTGGCTAAAGACTATAATGGATGTTAATTCTGTTGAGGGATCTGGTGCTAGAAGAATTAATTCTCCCTGACGCATCAGCTGTTGGAGCCGTGAAATGCTGACAGCGTTAGAGGAACAGAGTGAGCAAAATTAATCTTTCTGATTTCTTGAACTTTCGAAAGTTTTTTTTCTGAATTTTGAATATAAGTTAAATATAAGTTATTTACGAGGACTGAATCTGCACTTTTTAAAAAAATGTTTTTTTTTAGTTCGAAGATTTTTGGAAAGTTTTCAGAGCACTTTAAATCGAGAGTTTATGAAAATAACAGAAAAACACAACCAGTGGGAGGTTTTTATGCCAATAACTGGAAAAGGGAGTTTGGAGAGATTTTGGAATTTCTCTGTACGACTCCTGATTATTACTGAGGCTTTTCCTACTCTCTAGTTTGTTACAAGGTGGTGGCTGTGTAAGTGATTTAAAATCTAGTACTACATAGTGAGTTAGCTCTGTTTGAGCTTTTTTTCTTGGGGGGGGGGATAGTTTGTTTGATCCTACTGCCCCCATAAGAACATAAGAATAGCTTTACTGGGTCAGACCAATGGTCCATCAGGCCCAGTAGCTCGTTCTCAAGGAGGCCAATCCAGTTCACTAGTACCTAGCCAAAACCCAAAGAGTAGCAACATTCCATGCTACCGATCCAGGGCAAGCAGAGGCTTCCCCCAAGTCTTAATAACAGTCTATGGACTTTTCCTCCAGGAATTTGTCCAAACCTTTTTTAAAACCAGCTACACTATCCGCTTTTACCACAACCTGTAAAGTAAAACATTTTATTTCTGCTCTGCATCCCATGTTGGGAGAGTTTTATTGTGTACACGTGCGAGGGGCATAATAAAAAAAAAAATAAAAAAAATACGTCTAAGTTCATTTAGGGCCTAAATAGCTAGTCGCCCAAAGTTGGACATGTCCAAAGTCCATTCTTAAAAAATACATCCAGAATCGTCTACTTATACGTCCAGTCGTTTGATCGTCCAGACCGCTAAGTTGTCTATCTTTATACCCCATTCTTGTCCAATAATTTGTCCAAGTGAAAACCAACAAGAACAAGACCTTTTGGACATGGGAGCAAAGAGATTGACTGGCCACCCAGATGTGGCAACAGAGTAGTGGGGCACCATAAAGGGCACTGCTGTGAACTTCACAAAAAGGGTGCCACATAAACATCTCACCACAACTCCCTTATAGGTCATGGTGAGCCCTCCCAAACACTCCCAAAATCTACTAGACCCACCTGTCTACCACCCCAATAGCTCTTATTGCTGCAGGTGCCAACTATAAGACAGTACAATAGTGTTTTATGGGGTGCACATGTTTCACCATGAATGCAGTGGTTAGAGTGGGTTATGGGCATGGGTCCTCCTCTCTATGGTTCACTAGCCCACCCCCAGACTACTTAATCCACTTTTGTGCAGCTCTACTTGGCTTTCCTATGCCAGGTGCTGATGTTCTGGAGGCACGTATGTATGTTTTATTCCAATTTTTATGGCAGTATGGGGGGTGTCAGTGATTACTGGGGGAGTGTGTGGGGGTCTGTACTTTGTGTCTGAAGTGGTTATCTGGTCACTTTGGATAACTTCTGGGCATTTAGACCTGTTTTTAGATTGCCTAAGTCACTACGTATAAGTTCCATCTAGGCCAGGGGTAGGCAATTCCAGTCCTCGAGAGCTGGAGCCAGATCAGGTTTTCAGGATATCCACAGTGAATACGTATGAGATGGATTTGCATGCACTGCCTCCTTGAGATGCAAATCTATCTCATGCATATTTATTGTGGATATCCTGAAAACCTGACCTGGCTCCAGCTCTCAAGGATCAGAATTGCCTACCCCTGCTGGCAGTCTCAAACTTTCAGTTATACTTGCAGTATAACTAAGTCTAGGTAAGCCCATATCCTGCCCTCACCACTCCTCCCAAAAGCCCCTTTCAGCTCTAGGCATACGGTGGCACTGAAAAGGCCTAAGCTGTTTTTAGATACGTCTAAAACCCGTTTTGATTATCGGCACTTGGACGACCTGTCTTTAAGGTCGTCCAAGTGCTGATTTGTGGGGGGGGGGAGGGGGATTTTAGATATATTTCTGTTTCGATTATGAGCCCCATAACTTACATAATACTGTCTAAATGTAAATCTGGGTAGGAGCTAGGATTAGAGCTGGCTTGTGAGTGTGGCCTCCTCGGCTTGCTTTTAAGGCCTCTGCAGGTATCGGACATAGTATTTCTGCCACTGGACTGGGGCTTCACTTGTGGCTGCTGCAAACACTGTTGGACCCCTGCTGCTATCACTGAGCCCCTTTTGATGCATTTGTGAAGGAGAAGCTGGGAGGCTGCTGAACTGCCTCTTGATGTCATTTCTAATATGGTGGTCCTTTTTATTTTCAGCAATGGCCAGACTTGGTCTGCGATGACAAATGAAAGGAAACATCTGTCCGGAGCACAGTATAAAAAATGGAGGGAATTAAGAGAGGCTGCTCTATCAAAACAAAAAGGAGCCATGCTAAAGTTCCTTACAACAGAAGCACTAGATTCTCAACATGAAGAATTGTTTGAGGTTGAAAACCTGAATTGTGAGGACAGTACGATTCTTACAGATGCTCCTGTAGGACTGACTGCTACTACATTCACATCAGCATCACTGGTGGATGCCAAGATGCTTGCGTCTGTTGAAGAAACAGTTGAACGTGGGAGTGTGATGGAACCAGAGGTTGTAGCTCCCTCAGGATTACTTCCATCCTTCCTAGAAGATTCAGGCTATGGCCAGAAATAAGTAGCAAACTGAGAGACTTTTTTGTACTTCATGGTCCAAAGCAAGTGAAAGTTCTTAAGTTTCCAAAAGAGCATGTATACAATATAAGCTTTCATCATGTTCATTACTGGTGTGAAAAACCCAGCAGTAAGAAAGTGACGAGACAATGGCTCATGCATTCTAAGAGCCAAGATGCTGCATACTGCTTTTGCTGCAAATTGTTCCCAGCTGACACCACTGTATCTGCATTAACTTCTACTGGAACAAAGGACTGGAAAATCCTAGCTATAACATTGGCAAGTCGTGATAAGACGGCAAATCACTACAAAGCATTCTTGAGCTGGAAAGAGCTAGAGACAAGATTGAGGTTAAAGGCCCCCATAGATGAAAGCAATCAACAGAAGATTGATTCTGAGACTTAGCATTGGAAAAATGTTCTAAAAAGACTAATATCAATTATTAGAGTACTTGTCACTCAAAACCTTGCTCTGCGTGAGAAGTCAGGTCAGTTGTTTATGCAAAATCATGGTAACTTTCTTAAAAATTGTGAAGTTGATGGCAGAGTTTGATTCAATACTTAAGGAGCATATAAGAGGAGTTATCATATTAAAAAAAACAACCTCATAGCACCTACCTTGGAAAAATGAGTCAGAAAGAGATTATCCAGTTACTGAGCCACCAAATCAAAAAAGAAGATTTTGGCACACCTGAAGTCTGCAAAATCTTACTCCATCATTTTGGATTGCACTCTTGACATCAGCCATACAGAACAAATGACTTTAATGGTGCGTTTTGTAACAGCAGAAGGCCCGTTGCAAAATAAAACTTTTGTGGTAACTGTCTGAGAACATTTCTTAGAATTCATTGACATCTTGGGATGACAGATATACTACTTCAAAAACTGAAGGAAATGGACATTAACATTGCAGACATGAGAGGACAGGAACCAAAATGAAAGGGAAAGAGTGGTATGCAGGCTCGGGTGTAGGAGCTAAATCCACTAGCCTTTTTTTGTCCCTTGCAGTTCACATTCAATTGGACATAGTAGTCAGTGATGATGCCTCTGCATCTCTTGAAGTAGAGAATGACAAGGGGACAAATTTTCCCCCCATTGCCGCAGAAGCTCAATTTCCCCTTCCCGTCCCCGCAAATTTTGTCGCTGTCTCTGTCCTTTCCCCATTCCTGTAAGCTCAGCCTTAACTACACAGGTCTCAAACACTTATGATTTTAAAGTGTTTGAGACTTATGCAGATGAGGATGGAGCTTGCAGGTATGGGGCAGGGACAGGAAAAGAACTCAACGGGATGAAAAAGGGAAAATGAGTTCCTGCTGGGATGGGGAAAAATTTGTCCCTGTGTCATTTTCTATCTTGAAGCTTATAAGTTCTTTGACACAATTAAAAATAATTATGCATTTTTCAGTGCCTCTACTCATCACTGGCAAGTCTTAAAACAATATCTGGGAACATCACATCTTCCACTGAAACCACTGAGTACAACACAATGGGAAAGTTTGAGGTGGCAGTAAAGGCTCTCCATAACCAGATTGGGAAAGTAGAAGATGCCATAACTGCAGTCATGGAAGAAGAAGCATTAAAAATGAATTGCTCGCATGAAAACAATTGCAGAAGGAACAAGAATCACAAACAATATCTGCAATTTCAAATTTCTGTTTGGTTATGTCATGACAAGATATTCTATTAGAAATAAATCTAACAAGAAAGATACTACAGAGGGTTGAGATGCACATTTCAGGAGTTGTAACACAACTGGAGGCTACAAAATTATTTCTCTAAAACTACCATTCTGATGATAAATTTGAAGATGTCAGAAGAACTTAAGGGAGGGAGAGGTAGAAGGAGACAGGGATCTCAGACCATGGGGTTAGGGCAGGGAAGAAAAGAAAAGGGAAGAGTAGAGTGAAGAGAGAGAGATGCCAGACCACAGGGAGAGGGGAGGGATGGAGAGGAAAAAGATGCCAGTGCAAGAGTGGTTGGAGGAGATATGGAAGGGAAGGAGACAGAGATGCAACCATGGGGGGAGGGGATGGAAAGAGACAGAGATGCCAGCCCATAGGGTGGGGTAGGATAGAGAGATACCAGACCTGGGGGGAGGAAAGGAGAGGAGGGAGATGCCAAATCACTGGGAAGAGGAAGAAGAGAGGGAGAGATGGAAGGGAAGGAGACAGAGATGCCGGACCATGGGGTAGGATGAGGAAGGAAGGAGGAGGGAGGAGGAGGAAACAGAGGAAAGAGAGGAAAATGGACAGAGGGGTAAAACTGGAATGAATCATGTAAAAAGGAGAGAGGGAGCACAGGCTGGATGGAAGGGGGAGAGGGTAGACAGTTTATGGAAGGGACAAAGAAAGAGGGCAGATGTCATATGAAAGGGGGAGAAGACAGACGGTGGATGGAAGGGGCAGAGAAAGAGGGCAGATGCTGGAAGGGAGTGAAGACTAACTTTAATATATTTTTGACTAACTTACGGAGACCAAAATCCCCTTCCTCAGGTCAGGATACCATAAATGTAGTATACAGCACTGACCTGAAGAAAGTGGTTTTGGCATCTGAAAGCTAATTTAAAAATATACTAGTCCATAAAATGGTATTATCTTATTTTCCATCTTTTGTTTTATTTCTGTTTGTTAATTTGTAAAATGGTGATTATTTCTCTCTTTTTTCAAATTTAAATCTGCTATTTTTATATTTTGCACAGTATTAGGGGGCATGCATCACTGTTTCTGTGGTGTCACACTGTATGCAGAGAAGTCCGACTTCTTGGTGGTTCAGTTTAACTTTTGTCTACATGTTTCTAATTTTAGTTTCTGATTACTTATTCAATTCTGAATGAGGGTGTATCTGTGTTCTGTGTGAATGAAAAAGATAGCATTGACTGTGCAGGATTGATCTGTACTAATTTGGCTTGTTTAGTTTTATAATGTGTGTACTGATGTTCTAGCGCTTACTGCAGTGTTTAAGATGCTTCCCCAGCTGTCAAATATGGTACGTAGGCCACTGATAGTCTTATTGAATTTGAAAAAAGAATAGATACAAAGCCTCTTTTATTTAGATTTTTTCTGGATTGGAATTTGAATTTGTAACCTGTGGGCCTATGCATCTCTCTTCATAGTTTTCACAGTACTGAGGAAATGCATTTCAGTTTTCTATTTTTCCAGTGTTCTACTACATAGAAGGTTTGTCTTCCCGGGGGTTCAGGTTTTGTCTGCATATTTGTATTTCTAATTTTTTTAGTTACGTATTATGTATTTGTTGAGAATCTGTTTTAGTAGCAGTGCAGCTTATGCTGTTTTCCCCACAGGAGGTGATGGTGTATTGGTATTCTAGATCTCAGTGTGATAATTTTTGAGGTACTGTCTCTTCATAGCCAGGGTTGCCATTTGAGCTCTTTCAGTTCTGTAATAGCATGATAAGCTTGATTTATAGGTTCTAAGTGTGTTTTAGCAGGATACTGTGGCAGTTAGCATAAGAATTTGCCGCTTCTCTGTGCTCTGGATTTTTTTTTGTATCATCCCAGTTTGAGGTGAGCTCTCAACACCTTCAAGTTCAACAAAATGTAGGACTATTTCTTCTGCTCCTTCCCCTCCCCCTCTTGATGCATGTGCCCCTTCCCTGTACCTCTTTAACATTCCTGGTGCGAGCAGCAACCCCAATCTTCTGCTCACGCCAGCATCGGCTCTTCCTGTGATGTCACTTCCTAGATGTGGGTCCAGCAGGTTGAGGTTGTTGCTCGCACTGCGAACATAAAAGAGGTACAGGGGAAGGGAAGCGGTGCACATGTGTGGTAGTGGGTGTGAGGAAGGAGCGGGGGGAGAGGCAGAGAGGAAGACAGGTACTGGTGCCCCCACCAAGACAGTGCTCGCTCCCAACCCCCCTTACCACGCCACTGATGACCACTAATCCCAAGTCTTTCTATGACTGAAGCCAAAGAACATACAAGTAGATTGAAAAGAACAGGTGAAAAGGCAGAGCCCTTTGGACCTCAAACTCCAGTGGATAAACTGGAGAAATCAACTCAGAGGTAGCTTCTGAAAAGGACCTGCCCTCTAAAAATGATTTAAACCATCTCAAGACCAGGCCTCCCATCACATACAAAAAAAAAAAAATCCACCAGTTGATTCAGCACCACCTTCTCCAGCATCTTAGGATATCAGCCTATAATTGGCCAGTTTCCCCAGTTCCAGTTGCTAACCTTCTGGAACCGGATGAACCAAAGCCTGTTTCCATAAAGACGGAGCCTGCTTGTGCATTCCTCCGTTGGGAATCTCAGCTGCACCTTCAAAGTCCCTGGATGTCTTTGCTTATTTGTTCCTTCACTTGCTGGCCTAATGTCTCTGAAATATAGCTACTATCAAAACGGATTCACTGCATGAAAGTAAGGAGGATAATGGGCTTAAAGAAATCTGTTTGAAGATATACAAATCTATACTTTAAGGGAAAATTTCCATGAAATCTGCACTGAGATACAACTCAACTTAGTGCCAATATGAGGATTTTGCCAGAAATTCACATGGAACTCAAATTATTCTTGTTTTCTGAAGGCTAAATATCATTTTTTTAAAACTGTAAACTTTCTAAAAGGAGACACTTGGCAGATAGTCAACAAAAACAGATAACATTCAACAGATCCTGAAAAAAGATATGATATTCAAAGCATGTAGGTAGCAATGTCACTATAAATGCTCAATTAATAGCCTTTATTCAACCCACAGATATGTCTACAAATACTGATTCATTAAAGGACAAATGCTTTTCGTTCACCTCCAACAACCCTTGAATCTAAATATCCATATTCCAAGCAATAGCAGTAAATCAAGCCTGATATACTACCACAGTCACACAACCATTCATGAAGCTCCTAGTATTTTTTTACATTGCAGTAATTTTTTGGGATGTAGAGGCTGAACATTTTCATTTTATTTAACTTTTTATGTTTGTTGGCAGGGTTACCATATTTTTTATGGGGGGGAGAAGAGGACACGTGGCACCACCCTATTCCATCCTAAGCCCTGCCCATCCTGCCCCAGCCCCAGCCCCACCCCCACACCACCTCATCTCCTCTTTTCCCCAGAGCTCAGGGCAACGTCTAGAAGGTCTCCGAGCATGCACAGATGTGACGTGGTGATGTCACCTGCATGCGTGTGATGTCATTGCATCACATCCACGCATGCTTGGAGGCCCTCCAGATATGGCCCCAAGCTCTGGAAGAGCCAGGGCCATCCAAAACGCAGACAAAGTGCCAGGTTTTCTAAATCCATCTCTAAAAAAAAGGATGTTCTGGTCCTCTGGTAACCGTATTTATTGGATTTAGCATGTTATTTGTATTTGGGAGGGTTTTTTTGTTTTGGTTTCATTATTAATGTCGACAGTGCACCCTCTAGGGTTCTTTCACTAAACTGCAGTAAAATGTGCACCTTTGTACAGGTTTTTCCTGCATGCTAAGTCCATTTTTACCACAGCTATAAAAATGGTCTTAAAAAAAAATGTTTGTATTAATGGCTATGCGTTAATTGCAATTTAACTTAATTTTAGGAATAAAAGAAGACGATGGTCCTCTACATGTGATAGCATTGATGCTGTTTCTCTGCTGACTTGCTACTTTTTGCTGCCTGTGTAATAATCATTATTCTAAGTATTATCAACAAAAAACTACGCACTAATTAAACCAAACTCTGGGCATTATAGCAATACAATGTAAGTGCCAACAAAAGAAAAAGCCTCAGTTTAAATAGGTGAACGAAAACCACTCTACCAATCACACTTCATAGGCATAAAAAACTTTTGTTGCAAACTATTGTATCTGATATATTGCTATGAAAAAACGTGAGGAATAAATAACAGTCCAATTGTGCAATCATGTACAACTTGTTTAGAAAAAAAAAAAAACTATCCCCCCTCCTTTACTAATGCGTTAGTAAAGGAGGGGGTATGTGCATCCAGCCAATGATCATTTCATAGCTTCAATGCTACTTCTTCAGGGCCGCATGAGCTCACATAGCAGTTACGGTGTTTGACGCTGCTTTCATGCTATTCCTTTGGGACTATACAGCATAATGAGCCCACTTACCCCATCTTTTACTAAGGTGCACTAACCGATTAGCACGCGCTAAACGCTAACGCCTCCATAGATTAACATGCACGCATTAGAGTTTAGCGCGCGCTAATCAGTTAGTGCACCTTAGTAAAAGAGGTGACGGGATAATCGCACGCCAGACACCAGTGCGCCGACAATCCAGCACCGACAATTCGGTGCAAGACAGAAGCGCGCGGGGAAAAAATAATTTTTAAAGAGCTCCGACTGGGGGTTTGGGGTGGCAACCCCCCTACTTTATTGTAGGGAGAGACTGGAGGGTTCTGAAGACAGAGGAGGAATAAAGAGAGGGCAAGACATGAGGGATAGAGAAGGAAATGAAATTGTGGAGGTGTGTTAATATTCGCGCTGCCGTTGCGGGTGGGGGGGGTGAAACCCCCACATTATAGAGAAAACGGAACTTTTCCCGAAAAAAATCAGAAAAAATTCCGTTTTCTCTACAATGGAGGTTTCCAACCCCCCGACTCCCCCTCCAACAGCAGCCCTAACCAATAAAGTGGGGGGTTGCCACCCCAAACCCCCCCATCGGAGCTCTTTATAAATTACTTTTTCCCCCGCGTGCTTCTGTCTGGCGCCAAATTGTCGGCGCACTGGCGTCTTGCGCGTCACTGACTATGAACCGTAAAAGAGGGTCTTAGTCTCACACCACTGTCTCCCATAAGATGTAAAAAGGGAATGAGGTGTTTTAGGTTTTTTGTTGGTATTTTTTTTAATAAGGAGATGCCGTTACTCCCTAGTCTATTCCCCTTTCAATTTGAAACTCAATCATAGGTCTCTGTATTTCACAGCTGCCAAAAAGAAACAATTTTAAAGATATTTTTTGGACTATGGCATCAAATACTGGCACAAGTCCTTCCAGTAAAATAACATTCATTCTGGTGACTACAGGACTGTAAGAGAAGGGCAAAATCTAGCTATTGCCTACCCTTGATCCAGCCCAACTGCCACAGAAATCTGTACTAAAATCTTAAACAATTTGCCAACCAATGTGTCTGTAGTTTAGCTTCTATCTTTCCTTGATCGTGGATTTCTCTCTGTCCTCAAGTTTCTTAAGAATTCTGTTCTAGTCTTCCTTCATCATTTCTATTCCTCCATGAAAGAGGGTGGTTTGAAAAGTATCGTAAAAAAAAAAAGTAAGTTACCATATATACTCTAATATAAACTGGGATTTTGGGGCCAAAAAATTGGCCCAAAAATGGGGGTCCCGGTTTATATTCGGGCAACTGTCCAGCGCACACCCGCCCCCTCCCAGACTTATTGCAGACAAGGTTACTCTTCTGCATTTTTCATGTGGATGTTTTTAGTTTTGAAAATGGCCCCCAAAAAGCAGACGACCAGAACTTATACATAGGTCATTTTCAAAAATAAAAGATAGACATCCGGCAGCTTTGAAAATGGACATTTTTTTCTCCTGGATTTATGGATGTCCTGTCCAAAACGTTCAATATTTGACTTATACATCCTATCAAAAATGCCCCTCCATGTTTCCTCATCTAATATAATAAAACGCTAGGCCGCGCATGCGCACTTCCTATGTGTGTGCCGGTTTTCCGTGAGCTGTAGCGACACATAGGAAGTGCGCATGCGCGGCTTACGGTCTGGCCTGGAGTCGGATGTCGGCCGCGGCAGCCCGAGTAGGATGTTAATCCACCCCTTCTACTGACCGGACAAGTCGCCCCGCTGCGTCTCTTCTCGGGGCTCGCAGGACACCTCTGAGGGTGGTCGGGGCCCGGGCTGCTCGATCCATGCATCTGGCTGGCTCTCCCACCAAAGCCCCCCACAATGGCTGCTCCTCCCGCATCTGGCCCCGCATCCAAAGCCTCCCCGAAGGCGGCAGGCCCCCAAAGAGCCGCACCAGCGTTGGAAACCCCTCCGACGTCACAACGTCAGAGACAAGCCTTCCGACGCCGGTGCGCCTCCGGAGAGAAGCCGCCGCCGCGGCCCTGAACAGCAACACAACATTTTCATGGGAGCCAGCCCTTGGAGAAGGCCAAGAGGAGACAACACCGTGAAAAGCTCCAACAAGGGAGCCAACCAGACCGCGAGTGTGGGGCCGCTGTAAGCGGGGATCGGGTGAGGAGCAGCCACTGCCTGCAGTTTTGAAATTTGGCAAGGGAGCTAGGCAGAATGGGGTGGGGGACTTCTAAAATGTAAGGCTGCATGGTTTACAGATAAGGGAGAAGGGTTCCTAATGGACAGTGGGGAACATACAAGTAAGGAAGAAGGGCTACTGCTGGACAGGGGGGGGGGAGCAGGAAGTAAAGGAGAAGAGCTACTGCTGGATATGGGGAGCGGGAAATGGGGGGGGGTGATGCTGAACAGGGGGAGATAAAAGGAGAAGGGCTACTGCTATATAGGGGGAGCAGGGAATGGGTGGGGGTGCTGCTGGACAGGGAGGAGGTAAAAGTAAGGCAGAAGGGCTGCTAGCACCCATTAATGTAACGGGCTAAACAACTAGTAATATATAAAATCTTCCTCCATAAATTTGAAATGTGATCTTCAAATTGTAAGGGAAGAATCTAAAAGAATACCTAGTGACTGTAGGATTTGGGAAGCACAGGGTTAAGGAAAGACAAGTGCTGGCTCTTAGGTCACTTTGTAAATTCTGAGAAAAGGCATGTGGGATTCTGTGGCCAAAGTGTGAAGACTCTGGCAGTTGTGTAGCATGCATATAATGTAAACTATGTCCTTCTACTATTTTAAGTAACAACAAAAAAAAAAATGTCACCACATATCAAAGAGAAGAGTTCATGTTACTAATTATCTGGTTGCTAGTTTATACAGAAGAGAAAGAATTCTTCTGGGACTGTCATTGCATGATATTCCTGTTTTCGTTGTGCTTGGGGAAGGCTGCATAACATATTTTGCTAATTAAATACAAATTCATAAATAAAAGTAAACAGTGGTATAATTGTTATATTACATATACATACTAAATCATGCTAGGGCCACATTTAAGGGATGGGAGGGGATTTGGGATTTTGGTCAGATAAAAATAGAGCAGGGCTTCCCAAACTGTGGGTCATGGCCCAAAATGGAGTAACTGAATCCTTCTTTGGTGTCACAATCAGTCAACAATTGGAAAATAATAATATTAAAAAAACCACACAGTTGGCACAACAGCAAGCTTGTACTTAACAGCCATGTGTGTAAAGAGTGGAGAACACGCCACCAGCTCCCATGTGGCACCAACCTGCTTCCTACACTGAGAAGCTTGGCCACAGATCATACATCTGTTCCAGCCCATCTGTTCCCGCGTTGGGCAGGCTGAGAAATGAGACGAGAGAGGCACACAGCAGGGATAGAGAAGCAGGGTAGGGTACAGGAGACAGAGAAGGGAGAGACTGGAGGGTTCTGGAGACAGAGGAGGAATAAAGAGAGAGGGAGTGACATGAGGGATAGAGAAGGAAATGAAATTGTGGAGGTGCGTTATCGATAGGATGTTTGAGTTTGGATGTTTTAGGAAAAACATCTAAAAATCCAATAGAGAAAATGACCATTTCAAATAGAAGGGCATCTAGCTTTTTGTTTGGAAAATGACCATTTTCTAGACATTTTTGAGCTTAGTGCACCTATCTTTTTGGACTATTTTCGAAAACAAAACATCCAAAAGAAAAATGCACACACACAAGCTATCGTGATGTAGGAGCAGCCAGAAGAGTGGCCACAGAGACATTTCCTAAGGACACTGTACTCCAGTGTCTTGTCAAGCTCTTTGCTTTCAGTAATACTTGTTTACCTTTTGTGTTTGGTGCATTTCTTGGAGATACAGTAATTAAGACCTACCTTGAGCAATCCTAGTTCTTGTCTTTTTCCAGTCTAGTATTCAACTCTTAAGAGTCCTTGTTAGAGACTCTGTGAAGAAGAATTGTCTTAAGTCACCAAAGTAAAAAACAAAACAAAACCTGGTAGTCTGGGGAGAGTCAGATCAGAAACCCCCCCAGCTCAAACACACTCCCCAAACCCCTCAGCCCCTCCTTGTATCTTATTTATGGGAGACATGTCAGTAACACTGTTACCTGACTCTATATTGAATAATAATAGGAAGATACTCAGTGATATTCTGTGAACCACTCTCGATTGTTAACTACTAAATTTCACAGTTAATATTTCTTTATATCTTTTTTATTTTATAGATATATATATCTAAAATTAATACGGTGATGTGCTCAGACCATTAACCCAATAAATAGTGAAGTCACTACCATGAGTTTAACAAGGGGACCATCATTGCAACCACCTGTCGGGGAGGGTCGGGGACAGGTGGTTGCAATGATGGTCCCCTTGTTAAACTCATGGTAGTGACTTCACTATTTATTGGGTTAATGGTCTGAGCACATCACCGTATTAATTTTAGATATATATATCTATAAAATAAAAAAGATATAAAGAAATATTAACTGTGAAATTTAGTAGTTAACAAAAGTAACACTGTTACCGACAGGTCTAGGGTTTTTTCAGGTTGGTAAAACTAATCACTATTTTTTGTGCATCGCAAAGCAACGTCAGGGCATCAATCGATGGGCTGATTTTAATATTAATGACCTAAATTTAATACTAATGAGTTTGTTTGCAGAGTCAGAGGCTGCAATGGACGCTCAGAAAAGTGTGTGGTGAGCCATTGAGTACATTTGTTGGCAAAATAAAGTCATCACTAAACCAGTTCAACGACAATTGTTAAACGCATGGTAACTTTAGTGCATCCGGGCTTAGATGTACACAGAGCAATCCAAAGATCAAAGTTGGCGGTTTTAAAATTATCTGGAAACATTGGATGATTGCTGGAATTCGGATTTTAGAAGATGTAATAAATAAAGGTAAACTGCTTGAATTTTCACAATTGCAAAATAAATTTGGTTTGAATAAATCACAATATTTCAGATGGATGCAATTGAAGCAGGCCATTCAGGTAGGGTTCCCTGAATGGAAAAATCTTAATAATTATCATAATATAGAATTCTTATGTTTTCAGATAGATTCCATGGGTCACCAGGCCGCAAGGTGGTATAAATTAATATCTGAATTTGTATATAAAAAGAAAAAAAATGGTCTTAGAGATATTTGGAGCATTGAGATTAAGCATCAGATCAATGCATCTCAATGGCCACGACTTTGGTCTTGGAGGATAAGATGTACACTGTCAGCATCTATGAGACAAACTTGATTTTTTATTTTACATAGAGCTTTATGGACCCCTACACGTTTACATAAAATTGATAGCTCTAAGTCTAATAGATGCTGGCATTGTCATCTTGAAGCAGGGACATTAGATCATCTTTTATTCTATTGTCCATTCATATTAACATTTTGGAAATCAATTTGGCCCCAAATCAATAGGATGTTAGAAAATCCTGTAGCCTTGACATACGATACAATTCTATTTGGTACTGCAATGAGATCTCAAAGTCAAATTTCATCAAATAACAAAAAACTTTTATTTATAATGACTGGAATAGCAGTACAACAAATTACACACAATTGGAAAAATTGTGACAGATTGAACTATAATTTTTGGTGGAACTCAGTTTGCCATATATATAAAATGGAACATACATTTGCAACACAAAAAGGATATATGGATAAATTCAAAAAGATTTGGGGACCATTAACAAAATATTGTAATAATTGAATTTCATTTTCCCATAATAAGAAAATAGTTAAAGAAGAAAGGGAGGGAGGGGATATGGGAAGGGGGTTTATACTCTTTATTATAAATTATAAATAAAATATTATTAATAGATGGTATTCTTACATGAAAACAATGTAATAAAGGGAAGGGAAAAAGGTTAATAATTTAAAAAATAATTGATAAAATCATTACAATATATATGTTGTATAACTTTATAAGAAAAATAATTACAGTTATATGATATATAAAATCATAAGAAATATAAGATAAGAAATGTTATGTATAAAATACATTATAGAAATATCAAGTGTATTATTAAGATAATTGTATGAAAATTTATGACACTTGTTGTTAAATGAAAAAAAATCAATAAAAAAACTTAAACAAGATGTACACAGAGCAGTACACAAATACATAAGAGAGAGTCCCTTTTTGATAAAGCTCACAATCAATTCAAGGACAAAAAAGGATTAGGGATTACCTAGTTTGAAAAATGGGCAAGTCCATATTCAAAGTGATTTAGCTGGTCAGCAACAGCTCCTGGCAAGTTGGATTGCCTGTTTGGCGACACCTAATTGGTTAGTGCTACTGAAAATAATTGGTTAGCACTGAACTGCAAACTGGCTATTTTGAGGGCGTTCCGGAAGTAGAGTTGGCACTTAGCTGGTTAAGTGCTGGTCAGAAATGAGCTGTCCTATTTATATGTAGCAAAAGTAAAAAAATTGACCCTGGAGAGTCCACAGAGAAGAAATCTAAGAAAGACCAAAGAAACACTTTGGAGTCACGATGTTCCTGATATGAACTTTATTAAAATATCAACATTGCAATTAACATAAAAACCTTCAGGACCCAGTCCGCTATTTATATGTAGTAAATAAAATACATAAGTCAAGTGTTGAATATCAGACAACTAGCGATGAGTTAGCATTGAAATATCCAGGAATAATGCTGATGGTGGTCAGCCATCAGCTGAATACTGGAGATTTTAGGCCTATCTTAACTTTTTGATAACTGTATCATGATGCATTATGGGACCTGCAGCATAGATTTCAATAGGCAGAAGCAGGGACTACAAATCTCACAGTGCTTTGGAGTGTAAGTTCCAAAACAGGATTGGACAGAAAGTCTCCCTCCTGGAACTAGGTAACATGCATTACTGCCTCAGACAGTTTACTAATGAATTGCTTCCAGTGGTTTATGGAACACCCAAAGGAATTTCTTACAGAAGAGGCCCTGGTGGACTTTATTACCACCTTCTCTAAGGTTACTCTCCTACTGGATGAAAACAACTCATTTATGTGCAATCTGGAAATTTAGTAACTGTCACGCCCCTTGGGATTCAGTGCCCATACATGCTCCATATATTTTTTAAGTGTGGATTTAAGTCATGTTTCAAAGCCTCCTTCTTTCATGACTCCAGTTCCTGATATTCCAGGCTAAATAATATAACTTTGCTTTAAAATAATAATAATAATAATAATAATAATAACTTTATTTTTTATATACCGCAGTACCACAAACAGTTCAGAGCGGTTTACAGAGTAAGAGACTGCACATTTACAGCGATGATACAATGCGAACTGTACATATTCAGTATAGGTATTTTATACAGTAAAGAAACAGAGTAGGTTTATCATACAGGGGACAGTACATATACAGTAGAGTTAAGTATGTAGTGGTGAGGCAGTGCGAGAGGCCAACTAAAGAGGTAGTCTTTAGTTATTTGGTGATGGGGGAGGTTCAAGAAATTTGTCGTAGAGGAAAGATTTGAGAGATTTCCTGAAGGATAAGTAACATGGGGCAGATGAAATAAGGGTGGTCAGGCAGTTTGTCCATCTGCCAGCTTGGTATGAGAGAGTTCTGTTGAAGAATCTTTTGTAGGTGCATCCCTTTGAGGAAGGGTAGGTAAACAGGTTGGTATTACGTGTGCTTGTGGTTTCGGGGAACACGAAGTGGTGAGACAGATAAATCGGTGATAAGCCAGTTAAGGTTTTAAAGCAGAGACAGGCGAATTTGAAGATGACTCTCGCTTCTATTGGCAGCCAGTGAAGTTTTCTATAATAAGGGGTGATGTGGTCTGACTTTTTGAGGCCAAAGATTAGGCGGACTGCAGTGTTTTGGATAAGTCTCAGTCGCTGGATGGTTTTCTTGTAGGAACCTATATAAATTATATTACAGTAATCCAGTGTGCTTAGGATTAGGGATTGAACCAGCAGTTTGAAGGAGGGGAAGTCAAAGTAATGTTTGATGGTGCGAAGTTTCCAGAGGGTATGAAAGCATTTTTTGACCTGGGTGTTGGTGTGGTCTTCGAAGGTCAGGCAGCGGTCTAGGATGACTCCCAGGATTTTGATGGTGGGGTTAATAGGATAAGTTAGGCCGTTGAGTTGTAAGGTGGTGGTCGTTAATTTGTGGTTGGGACTTGCTAGGAAGAGTTTGGTCTTTTCTGGATTTAGTTTCAGTTTGGATTGGGTGGTCCAGTGTTCGACCATTGTAAGTACTGATGAGATGAGTTGCTCTGTTTCTTGCGTGAATGAGTGGATGGGGATGACAATTGTGATGTCATCTGCATAGATGTAGGATTTCAATTTTTTGTCTGATAACATGTGTCCCAGTGGAGTCATATAAACGTTGAATAGAGAAGGTGATAGGGGGGAGCCTTGTGGGACACCACAGGGGTTGGACCAGGTGTGAGAGTAGGTTCCCTCGCTGTGTACTTGGTAGGTGCGGTTTTTTAAGAAGCCTGTGAGCCAGGTTAGTACCTGTCCCGAGATGCCTATGGAATCGAGGTTGTTGAGTAGTATGTCATGGTCTACCAGGTCAAAGGCACTACTGAGGTCAAACTGAAGTATTAGGGCGCTGTTTCCCTGTGAGAATAGTTGGAGGAGGTAGTCGGTTAGAGATGCTAGAACGGTTTCAGTGCTGTAGTTTGTGCGGAATCCAGACTGGGAATCGTGAAGGATGTTAAATTTTTCGAGGTAGGACATGAGGTTCTGGTTTACGAGGCCTTCCATAATTTTCAGGAAGAAGGGTATGTTGGCGATAGGTCTGTAGTTGGTGGTTGTGGAGAGTGATTCTTTGGGGTTTTTGATGGTTGGAGATATGAGGATGTGGCCAAGTTCCTGTGGAAAATAGCCAATGGACAGGCAGAGGGTAATCCAGTTGAAGAGCTCTATTTTGAAAGGAGGGGGGGCTGTTTTCATGATGGAGGGAGGGCAATTGTCTAGAAGGCAATAGGGCTTGGAACAAAGGAAGATCACTCCTGCCTCAACACTATATCATTTATGATAACTTTAGTAAGCACTAGGTATTGACTGCTTCTTTGGTGTATGCAAGGGGGAATACATGACTTAATCAAACAAAAATAGTGAAAGATGTGTATCAACAAAACAATCACACATACCACACCAAGTTGATACTACAAGATTAAAGCCTAACTAAAGGAAAAGATCTCAGATTCACCCTTTAGGGATCATACATAGTTCACCCCAAAAGTATAGTGGTAATAAATATCCATCATTGATCAAAAAACCTCCAATCTATCCTATAAAGTATTACTTTTTGTTTTTTATTGTAATTTTCTTCTTATTATTCTCTTAAATTTATAATAGCATACTAATAAATAGTTGAATGAATATAATAACTTAAGGAAACAAATTTGCAAGCTGAACTATTCAGCAAATGACTTCATATAAATAAAGTGCAGGAAAAACAAACACTTATCTGAAATTGATGATTAACCGAAGTGTTCCACTGCACAGAAAGAACAGAAAGGGAGTCGAGATACTTTCTGAATCTGTGCTGAAGTCAGCTAAAGTGCTACGTGCAGTTAAGCTCAATGCTCTATTCGACAGGTCCCGTTTCGTCCTAATAGCTGGGCTTTATCAAGAAACGAGCTGTTGAAAAATATACATATATAAAGAACAGTTAAAATTCATTCAAAGTTCACCATATTGAATTTACAAATGCACACAAAATAACTTACTGCACACATTAGGCTGATCAATTTGAATCACATCAGAAGCAGTGCAAAATGGCGCTTAAATCTTAAGAGAACGCTAGCGCATGCGTATTAGCCTAAATAATCAAGCGCTGTGATTGGTTCTCAACCCGAATCATAATTAAAAACAAAACGGGTTATAAAAGCAGTTAAAACACATATTCAATTTTTGGTCGTTGATATTACTTTAGAGTCTCATTCTTTTTCAACTAAAGTTTACACCAAAACTACTGATCGCAACACCTTTTTGAAATTTGACAGCAGTCACCCCATGAAACTTAAAGAAAATCTTCCTTTTTCCCAAATGGTGAGAATTAGATGCAATTGTTCTTCTTTGAAAGATAATAATGCTCAATCAAAACTTTTGCACAATAAACTGGAATTGAGGGGTTATCCTAAAAAAGTTGTCAGTAGCGCACGTAAAAGAGCAAAGTTTCTTAATAGAGATCATTTATTACATCAATTAAAAGGGCAGAAATCTGAAGATGAAAAAGAGACATTTGTTTTGAGATATTGCTCCAAAAGTGCTGTGGCAGCTGAAATCATCAAAATAAAAGATTACAATTAGCATTTTCTAAGAATCAAAATTTGAAGGAAATTTTAAGTCCATGGGTTAAATATCCTAAAACTGGAACATCTACAAGGCGTGATATTGTGGTTGGACACTTTAAATGTGGGGTTTGTGGTATTTGTAACATCACGAAAGAATGTAAAGAATTCATCAACCCTTTAGATCAAAAAAGTACACCTTTAGACAGTTTACTAATTGTAAAACCACATTTGTAGTTTACATAATCAGTTGTCCATGCAATAATGTTTATGTTGGCGTGACTTCAAGGGATCTGAGGACTAGAATGCGTGAACATAAATCTAATTTGAAACATGAACGATGCTCAGAAGTTATTGTTGAGTACTGTAAGGCATTGAATCATTCTTTCAACGATTTAAGATGTTTTGTCATAGATATAGAACCTGTGTCCCCTGAGGGGAGGAGATAGAATTAATCGTCTTAAACAACGTGAATCTAGATGGATTTTTAAGTTAAACAGTATGCATCCTCATGGGTCTTAATACAAAGCTGGAGTGGTCATCGTTTATTTAGATTACTTTGCCTTTCTTGCCTTTTTTTGCTGGTCGGTTCCTGTTTTAAAGTGAATATTCCATACTTACACCATTTGAACTAAAGCACTTCAAAGAATCACTGTAATAATAGTCCCTTATTGCATTTTTATGTGTATTAACTGCTTTTATAATCCGTTTTGTTTTTGATTATGATTCGGGTTGAGACCCAATCACAGCGCTTGATTATTTAGGCTAATACGCATGCGCTAGCGTTCTCTTAAGATTTAAGAGCCATTTTGCACAGGGCTGCACAGTGATTAAAATTTTTAATCGCATGTTTAATCGCCTTTAAAATTTTTAATCGCACAATTAATTTCATAAATTGCCCACTCACATTTCCTCCTGTACAATGCAATATATAGATAGCAGTTGTAAATTCTCAAATCTTACCTATTTCAATTACTGAATTAAAAATAAAACCATTTATCTTACCTTTGTTGTATGTGGTTTTGTCTTGCTAATCATCTTGTTCCAGTGTCTGGTTCTGCTTCCTCGGTGCTCTGAACTCTGTTTCTAGGGCCTGTTCTATATTCAGTATCTTTTTTCTCCACTTCCTGCTCTATATCCATCTTTGACATTCAACTTTCTTCAATTTTTCTTCCTCCTTCTCAAATCTATCTAGTTTCTATCTCTTCCTTTCTTTTTTCCCTCCATTCATGGGCACCATCTCCTCCCATCTCTCCTTTTTCTCCTTCCCCTCTTCTCCATGGACACCATTTCCTCCCGTCTCTCCTTTTTCTTTTTCCCCTCTTTGCCATGGGCACCATTTCCTCCCGCCTCTCCTTTTTCTCCTTCTATATTTTCCATGGGCCCCATCTCCTCCTGTTGTGTCTTCTCTCCTCTTTCCCTCCTTGCCAGGGACACTATCTCCACCCTTCTCTCCTCTTTCCCTCCTCTCCATAGGCTCCATCTCCTTCCCTCACCTCCATAAGTACCATTTCACTTGCCACAAGAATTCCACTTATGCTTTTGTTCAAGTCCTCCCATCCTGGTGCTGGCATCTTTTTATTTCCTACCCCCACCGCTGCCTGCTCATCACCATCAAGCTTCAGCAGCTTTTCTCTCCTACCACCACTGTGTTCTTCAACATTGCGTTCCACCCTCCCCCTGTTAGCCACCCCTGTTAGGCAGACAACAGCGCTAAGCACACACTGCTACTCTTTCACCAGAGCTCTTACTCTCTAGCGCCCTGCCACCTCATTCAAAATTTCCTATTTCCTGTTGGCAAGATGCTAGAGAGAGTTGGCAGGATACTAGAGAGTAAGGGTTCCAGTGAAAGAACAACAGTGGGTGCTTAGCGCTGCCATCTGAATAGGTAAATTGGGGGGTGGGGGGAACAGGGAAAATGTGATTAATGCGTTAAAATTATTAATGTGAGTAAAAATTTGAATGCATTAAAAATGTGTTAAATGTGCAGTACTAATTATAATTAATAATGTCCTTTTATTCTTATTGGTCTATATACTTCTCATCTATAGGTACTGTGTATTGCTTTGGTTTTATCTGTGTATGTTGCACATTTGACCTAAAAACATAGTCATGTGAAAAATTAGGACACCTCATGAAATATTCAGTTCTTTCATAAGAAATGCTCACATATCAATGTCAAATCTTTTTTTTATTTATCTCTGGAAAAGAAAGTGATGTAACTGCAGGTAAACAACCCAAATTTTCCTTGATTTGCTCATGAAACAAAAGATAGCCTCTCTTTATGTGGTTAAGTACTGAATGTTGGATTTACAGCCCCTTTTATCAAGGTGCTGTGACCAGGCACGGCTAGACTCGAGCAAGCTAGAGGCTTTTCCTGGACACACAGACCTCGGCTGAATGGTTTAGGTAGGCAATAAAGAAAATTAAAGTCCCAGTAACAATCAAAAATAGTCTTTATTCCAATGTTCAAGGTTGGTATAAAGTTCAAACAATCAAAAGAGCAAAATATGGTGCACACAAACATTCACAAGTAAGATATTCCTGCAATCACAGACTGTACTGCTGTCTTAAACTCTTGAAACAAAATTCAAAGTACATAAAGAAAACTGCCACTTTCCCTCAGTTTAGCAGTTTGTTCTTTGGGGCAAATCTCTGGGGGAAAACACTCATTTAACTTCCCCAGAGCATGGGATCCATTCTAAACCCTTTTTAGATCTATTTTTCAGATCACAGCCCAAAGATCCTAATAGGATGTCAGCCACCAAAGAGTTTTTGTATCTGGAAGACAGTGGCACCAGCAAACACTGTCTAAAAAACACAACACAATTTCTGTACAGCAGTTTGCCAATCCCAAGAAGGCCACTGCCCTATAGGTTATTGCATAGCTGTCTACTGTCCTGCTGACATGACCCAAAATATATATTCTTGCAATTTAAGGCTTTAACTCTTTCCAATGCAATAACAACACTTCCTGATTTTCTTTCCCAGCAGACATTAACACATGTGAGCCTTTAGTTTAGCTCCATATATTCTGTATTAGGCATTTCAGACACCTCATAATCCATTTCAAAGGAGTTCACTTCCTCCTCCAGTTCACACTGATCCATATCAAAATCTTCACAAGCATTATCAGGTTCAACATAGAAAGTTTCTACCTGCTTGTCCAGAGGGTTTGCTGCTTTCCTGCTTTATGCTGGAGTATTCTGCCTTCCACTGCACTCAAAGAAGGTCTGGGAGTGTGTGTGTGTCTGCTCCTGCTGTCTAGAAACCACACCCTATTCTCCTACCTTGGTTTGATTAATCCTAACTGCAGCTGAGTCTCTAAGCCTGCCTACAGCAGTATTCTGGTACTTTCTCAGCTGATTAGAACTTGGGTCAGCTGGGCTGATTGCAGTAGCTGTTTCAGCCCTAGGTTTCACTTTCTCCTGCTGGAACCTATAGTTTCTTACACTTTCCTACCTTCACATTCTTGGAGAAAGATGAACAGGACTTTGGTAGTGGCTTGGCCAGCACAGGGCTAGTGTTTAAAGGAATTTTATCTTCCTGCAGTGTTCTGACTTTAGACTTAGGTGGGCAAACTAAAGGCTTTGATATTACCCCTTTATTTTCCAACCCTGTTTTTGGGCACTGCAGGGCTTCCTTGTGACAATGCGTTAGAAGTTTTTAGCCTGTGCCAGCACAGGAGATGCTTCAACGCTCATAGAATTCCTATGAACATCGGAGAACTTACCTCACCAGCTCAAGCTACAAACCTCTAGCGCAGCTTGATAAAAGGGGATGGGGGAGGGGTTAACCACAGAAATATTAACTGGCTACATATGCCTGGATATTCAATACTGGTAAAAGAGCTTTGCAACTGTGGGCCACTCAGCTCGCTGCTGAAAAAAGTTGCCATAAAAACTGGTCCTGACAGCATGGAATGAAACAAATGTACCTGTACAAAAAAAAAGTAGAGGTCAGGCTGCGTTTTAAATCCTTTTGCACCAGCTGGTTTCATCCCATTCTTTGGTTTAATTACATAGATGTACTTTGGTACACACATGAAATAGTTAGATACAGCCATATACGAGTATAATTTTTGCATATTAGGAGAGTTGTATTTGGTTCATTCCATTTATGCTAGATTCAGCTTTAAGATCATACTGGGGCTTACTGGTTTCAATGGGAGCACAATAGGTTAGAAAGGAGTAAGGGTAGCTCTGTATGGATAAATAAAAACATTCCGGTTCCCCAAGTTTGTAAAGTGACTGCAGGGAAACTGAGGAAGAAGCTCAGACCAGCAAACAATGATGAAAATAGCATTTGACAAATCTAAGTTGTAAATAGTGCAGAATATACAGGTGATAGGATGGAATAACAGTTGATTCTTACACATATGAGCTGTGATGTGCTGCCAGTTTGTTTTCACAGAGCATTCATCAGCTGTGCGCCACTCCGCGAGATACAACTTTCCATAAAACTGTTCTACACTCTGTCACATCTCTGCTTATAAAAAAATAATAAATTATACACAGAGCACACAATAATTGAATGCAGAAAATCACATCCCAGTTGTGAGATTTTTGGCAAGTATTGACTTAATAGAAGAATTATTCTAGAATGCTGCCTCTAAGCATTTGAGACCAGAGAGGTTTGTTCTTCAGCTGTGATTAGATGTAGTATCTGAAGGAGGGGACTTAGGGCTAGATTCACTAACTTGACTTCCATGGCCGATTCCAGCAGGCCCGACCAATTCAGAACAGCAAAAATAAATTCAAATTAGGATGATTGGAGGAATGCCGCCGACCATATGGATCGCTAGTGTGTGATCTGACGCATGCGCAGACCATTTGCTTTCCCTGCATTTGGTCTGTGCATGCGTTTTATGTCTGGGTTTTTTTTGCTGGGGGTTTTTTTCAGGCCAGGACTCTCCTGCTCTCCCAGGAAAGGGCTATCCCTAGTGGCAGCAGCCTCTTCCCTTTCGCCGACACTGGCTTGTTGCCTTTCTGCTGCTCGGTGCTCTCTTGGAGCTGGGAGATTTGTATTCTGCTGGGGTGAAATCTTCACTTTTTATTTCAGCTTGATTGCTGAGACCTAACGAGTTCCCATTGTTTGGGAAAGATTGTGGAAGATCCTGGGACACCGACTGGACAGTTGCTTCTTCTGTTGATCGGCCAGCCCAGTCGGTGTCCCAGATTTGTTTGGTGAATCGTGTCCCTGCCTACTTTGCAAGCCATTTCCCCTCATTTGCATGCATGGATCGGAAGCGGGTCGCAGGAGAGGTTAGTGGGTCGGAGGGAAATCGGGTCGCAACCGATCAGTACACGATCGGTTTGCATAGTGAATCTAGCCCTATGTGCTCTCAAAATCTCATGCACACTGAAAACTTAAAAAACTTGCTCCTGATTCATTCATGCATTTAATTAATGACCTAATCCTCATTGTAACATAGTAACTGATGGTAGAAAACACCTCTTTGACCCATCCAATCTGTCCATAATGCAAAGGATGCATCCTAAGGCAGGGGGAGTGCAAGAGTTCAGGCTTTGAGTGCCACAAAACAGGCCATGTTTTCAAAATCTGAATGAGATAGATCTGTTTGGATATTACCTCCATTGGATGCAAATTTATCTCATGCATATTCATTATATAATATTACTTGGGGTTATTTTGACTCAGTAACTCTCAATAACAATTAAATTAAACCCATACACTATAAAGAAGCTACTATCCACATTCAATTCTTAATACAATAGCATAATATCAAACATTTTTTAATTAAAACATTTTTGTGCAAGTATTGCTCATAAAGTACATCATGCTTATATACATAATTCTTTTTTTATTTAAATTCTTTATTAATTTTCAGATCAGATACAAAGTGCAAACAATATACAATCAACTAATATATTAAACAGCACTTATAATCAAACAAATATTAATATAAAATAGATTTTCCCTCCCTCTCTGTGTGTGGAAATCAACTAGGAATTAAAGGTTTATTCGATTAATCAGTTTTAACAAATGCCGCTAATGGACCCCATGTTTCTTTAAATTTTTTTATTATGTCCCAATTGCTCAGCATTCATTCTTTCAAATCTATAATATTGACAAAGAGTTTCCCACCAAAAAGTACAGTTCAATCTATCCCAGTTCTTCCAATTTCTCGTTATTAACTGCATGGCCACTCCCGTCATACGAAGAAGAAGTCTGTTTTTTTTCCCCTATCAATTGGGCTCTTAGGCTTCAATAAAATCCCAAATAATACAATGTCATAAGACAGTGGAATAGAAGCCTCCAATATCCTATTAAATTTACCCCATATTGATTTCCAGAAATTGAGTATCAAGGGACAGTAAAACAACAAGTGATCCAGTGTCCCTACCTCAAGATGACAGTGCCAGCATCTATTAGACTTTGAACTATCCAACTTTTGTAAACGAACTGGGGTCCAAAAACTCTATATAACAACCCCCCCCAAGTTTGTCTCATAGATGCTGATGCTGTACATCTCATTCTCCAAGTCCAAATCCGTGGCCATTGCGTAGAAGAAATATGCTGCTTTGTTTCAATGCTCCAAATGTCTTTTAGGCTTGTTTTAGGTTTTTCAGTCAAATATTCAGATATTAGTTTGTACCACTTGGTGGCCTGGTACCCTTGCAAATATGTCTGGAAACATAGGCCCGGCAAGCTATACTGATTTTTTTAAGTTACGCCAGTCAGGGAACCCTTTATGAATGGCCTGTTTCAACTGCAAACTTCAGTCCATACAGCCTCAATTATATAGTTTCTTTTTCTTTTATCTTTTATGACCTCAGTAGTACAAACTGTGAGAAAGTTTTCATTCACAGTATAGTATGTACTAAAATCTTCATCGGTCTATCTTATTTATTTACTTTATATGTATTTTTCAATTTATTATTCAAATAAGTTAGAAAAGGTTACTCATCTCTTTATCAGAGCATAGCAGGGGTTCTTCACCGACATAGGCTATGTTTCGCCACTAGGGCTTTATCAAGGTACTCCCCTGATAAAAAAGAGAGAGATAATATATCATAGTTATTAATCTAAAAAAGCTACTCAGCAATTCTTATCAGCAGCTCCTAGGGGCATCGTTTCTAGCCCATATAAAGCAGTTGAAAAAAGTTAACAGTTATATCTTAAAAGTAATAGCTTATTAAGTACCTTTGTTATGCCGATTCCACACGTACTGCCATCATTGTAGTTTAGTTTAGGCAGAACAATATGGCCGCGGCGTTTTTTATGCAAAATAGAAGCGTCATGATCTCATATACACGTACCCAATCAGCATCTTTCATCTACATCGTTAGCTCTTTTTTCTTGATTCAAGAAAAAAGAGCTAACAATGTAGATGAAACTATGATATGTGTGCTTCCTTTTACTGATCTCAGTAGTAGATTTTTTCAAACTATTAAACTGCACTGGCCAGTAGTTCAGCTCCACTCCTGCTTTGATGAATATCCTATTGTATCATATAAGAGAGGACAAACCATAGGGGAATTTTTGTCCCTGTATAAATTCGAGGATAAAAATAAAACTGCTGATACTGACCAACAGTTTACTCATGAAACCTGTGGGCAATGCCAATGGTGCGCCCAGGCACTAGTGGGCCCTGAATGGACTCACCCTGGTACTAATAAAACTTTTAAATCGAAGATGAATACCTCTTGCACTAGTACTCATGTGATTTATGCGATTCAATGCCCGTGTGACTTGGTATATATAGGTAGGACAAGTCGGAAAATTATGATAAGACTTACTGAGCATAAATCCAAAATAAATACCGGGAGCCTCGAAGCACCTCTTGTGCAACACTGGCAAACTCAGAAACATAAAATCACTGATCTCAAATGGAGAATTATCGATCATGTTAATATAGGGTGGGAAGGGGGGAACTATATTGAACGTCTGAATTTCAAGGAACAACGAATGATCTATACTCTAAATACTGTTAAACCTAATGGTTTGAATGCAGAAGTAGAATGGATGACACTGGTTTAAATGATACCGGGGCTGACTCTGGATGCTGATTGGGTACGTGTATATGAGATCATGACGCTTCTATTTTGCATAAAAAACGCCGCGGCCATATTGTTCTGCCTAAACTAAACTACAATGATGGCAGTACGTGTGGAATCGGCATAACAAAGGTACTTAATAAGCTATTACTTTTAAGATATAACTGTTAACTTTTTTCAACTGCTTTATATGGGCTAGAAACGATGCCCCTAGGAGCTGCTGATAAGAATTGCTGAGTAGCTTTTTTAGATTAATAACTATGATATATTATCTCTCTCTTTTTTATCAGGGGAGTACCTTGATAAAGCCCTAGTGGCGAAACATAGCCTATGTCGGTGAAGAACCCCTGCTATGCTCTGATAAAGAGATGAGTAACCTTTTCTAACTTATTTGAATAATAAATTGAAAAATACATATAAAGTAAATAAATAAGATAGACCAATGAAGATTTTAGTACATACTATACTGTGAATGAAAACTTTCTCACAGTTTGTACTACTGAGGTCATAAAAGATAAAAGAAAAAGAAAAAGAAAAAGAAACTATATAATTGAGGCTGTATGGACTGAAGTTTTCTGATATTTAGCCTTAAAAAATCTTTATACTACCGCCTTTTATATTTGTCTATCTGTTTCAACTGCAACCATTTATAACCCTGAGATTTTGAAATGCCAAATGATTGTTGCAATTGTAATAAATTTACCATTTTCCCATTCTGAATTACATCATCTAGAGTACGTATGCCTGCCTGCAACCAATGTTTCCAGAGGATTTTAGACTCGCCGATTTGTATCTTGGAGTTTAACCATAGGGATTGACACGTAGATTGTTGTATTGGAATAGACATTAAGGTGTTTATATATTGTAATGTATTCCAGGTGGAAAGAAGAATAACATTATCCTTGTATATTCTAGGAAGCTTGATACTCAAAATATGGCTCAGACGTAATGTGGCTATAAGATGACTTTCCAGTATCAACCAATCTGGGATATTCTCCATGAGTTCAGAAAGGATCCAGTACATACTCTGATGCAAAATAAATGCTTGATGATATCTGTAAAAATTTGGAAAATTTACCCCACCCACCGATTATGATTTTTGCAAAGATACTACGGCAATTCTAGAAGTTTTACCAAGCCAAAGGAATTTTGTAAGAATCCCATTCAGTTTTTTATAAAAGGCCCCTTGAAAATAAACTGGCAACATACTCATTTGTAAGCAAACTACAGGCGAAATCATCATTTTGATGGTTTGTACTCTCCCCCACCAAGAAAGATGTATTGGGTTCCAATGCTCACACATTTCTTTGACTTTCAACAATAAAGCTGTATCCAGCCACCGGCACTGAATATCTGGATCACAGTTAAACTCTGAAGACTTAGCCCAGTGGTTCCCAAACCTGTTCTGGGGGACCTCCAGCCAGTCAGATTTTCAAGATATCCCTAATGAATATGCATGAGAGAGATTTGCATATAATGGAAGTGACAGGTATGCAAATCTCTCTCATGCATATTCATTAGGAATATCTTAAAACCTGACTGGCTGGGGGTCCCCCAGGACAGGTTTGGGAACCACTGACTTAGCCAGACATGCCAATATTCAACAGCTGACCATGTAAGGCATAATGGTGAAAGATAGACCTGCTTATGTTTATATACCGCATCCTCTCCATAAAGATAGAACTCGGCTATATTGCACAGCATAGCTGATCACTGGCCAATCCCCCGTTGCCCCAGGTACATTAGATAGAGTGTGAGCCTGCCAGGACAGATAGGGATGTAAACGACTATAAGTGGTATATAAATGCTTAAATAAATCTTGTGAGTGGGATATTCAGCAGGAGATAGCCAGCTATCTCCCTCTAACTCAGGGGTAGGGAACTCCGGTTCTCGAGAGCCACATTCCAGTCGGGTTTTCAGGATTTCCCCAGTGAATATGCATGAGATCTATTTGCATGCACTGTTTTCAATGCATAGTTATTGGGAAAATCCTGAAAACCCGACTGGAATATAGCTCTCAAGGACCGGAGTGCCCTACCCCTGCTCTAACTATCAGCAGATAGCTGGCTATGTGGTATTTAGCCAGGCGGGAGTTGTTCCTAGGTAGCTAAATACAGTATTGACAAATACTGGGACTATGGTGTCTTGCTGCAATGAGAATGTTGCAGGCTGAGACTACTAATCGACAGTAGAAAAGTCTAGAAGATTGTGGCTTCTTTTTGGATCCATTTTACAGGAGCTGTAGACTATTAATAGATAAGATATTTGTTATTTTCTACCTCTTCTGATAAACAACATAGCCGCTAGTTGAAAAGGATCAGAGAGCCAGGGCAAGTATAATAGATCTCTCTACACACGTATCCTCCGTGGTGAGATAGAATTAACGGACTTCAGACATAAATCCAATTGGCTTACAGATGAGTCAAAACAACATCATTAGTACTGTCAGGGCTTCCATTTGAAAACAACCAAAACAGCAATATAATGTGTTTTACTTTGTGTTTTCAAAATGAAATGAAAGAAAAAGCAAATGATATTTAGGCCCTCTTTCACTAAGGCATGGCAGAAGTTTCTACCATGGCCCAGGACGCTAAAGGAATTCTATGAGCTTCGGAGCAGCGTCAGAGCATTTATCGCCATAGAAACCTCTACTGCAGCTTAGTAAAAGGGGTGGGGGGGGGTTAATTTTTCTATTTTGGGGTGAGTTAAATGGATTCAGCATGCACTAAAATCATTCAGTATGTGCTAAGAAAGCATTTTAGACCCTATTTATTAACTCCATTAAGTAGTCACGGGTGTCAGCTTGACAAGTAGCAGATGCTAATCCCCACATATAAAGGGAAATTCTATAATCCAAGTGCCTGGATTTTTTTATACATGCCCCTTGCATGCATAAATCTGTAGAATATTAGTGTTTAACCATGAAAGTGTCAGCAGTCAAGAGTTATTTTGTAATGGTGTAACTAACTTAAGGCCCCTATTACAAAGCTATGGTAGTGGTGCAGCTGCTGTAAATGCGCTGAAGCCCTTAGGAATTGAGTGGGCTTTGGTGCATTTACCATGGCGGAGTTTTTTTCATTTGCATATTTGGTGGCTAGGAAACATGGACTGTGTTGGGTCAGCATTACAATACCGTATTTCCCCGCATATAGATCATTATTACATCACAGAAAATAAATTCAATTCCAAGTCCACGTTATTGGGACTGTGACATCACCCGATAAATCACATAATTACAAGGTAATTTAATTTATAATCTGACAATCAGACACAACTAAATTCCTTTCTTTACTTTATCACTTCTTATCAACCTCTGTAATAATCTCAGGTAATTTATCTACTTTAGGTTTATCTTGTAAGAAAATTTCCAACTGAGATGGATCAACAAAACTATACTTATTACTCTCATATGTAACCAAACATTTACAGGGGAATTTAAGGAAGAATAAGGCTCTTACTGCCAAGACTTGTGTCTTGAGTTGTAGAAACTGTCTTCTCCTATATAAAATATGTTCAGTTTATCGGCAATGGCTTTGTCCTCCTTTAGCACTCCCTTTATTCCAATGTCATCCAACGGTCCCGCCACTTCCTTCGCAGGTCGTTTCCCCTTAATAAATCGAAAGAACGGCTTGAAATTTTTTGCCTCCTTGACTATTTTTTCCTTGTAGTCTCTCTTAGCCTCTCTTACCGCCTTATGGCACCTGCTTTGATGTTGTTTGTGCTTTTTCCAGTTTTCATCTGTGTTTTAGTTTTTCCATTCCTTAAATGAAGTCTTCTTGTCTCTGATCGCTCCTACAGTGAGCCAAGCCGGTTCCTTATTCTTTTTCCTCTTGAATCCCTTGTTGATAAGTGGTATATATAGATTTTGTGCCTCGGTGACTGTGTTCTTAAAAAGCGACAATGCTTGCTCTAGCGTTTTTACAGTGCTTATCCTCTTCTTAATCTTCTTCCCCACCATGAGTCTCTTCCCTTTGTAATTCCCTTTTCAGAAGTTCAGTGTCATGGCCTTCGTTCTGGATCAATGTTTCGCCTCTGTCTCCAGGTTGAAGAGGATCATATTGTGATCACTGCTTCCCAGCATCCCTTCTACTTCTACACCTTGCACTGGTCCTCGTAGTCCATTTAGAATTAAGTCCAGAATTGCATTTCCTCTCATATTTTCCTAGACAAGTTGTTCCAGGAAGCTATCGTCTACAGCATCCAGGAACTTGGTCTCTCTACTGCAGCCTGAGGTTCCTAGGTTCCAGTCTATCTCTGGATAATTGAAGTCACCCATGATAACTGTGTTGCCTGCCTTGCAGTTGAGTTTAATCTCGTCCGTCATTTCTCCATCAGTTTCTTCGGACTGCCCTGGGGGTTGGTAGTAGATGCCAATCTTCATTTCCATTCCATTTGTTACCGGAATTTTGGTCCATTGAGACTCTACCTTATTTTTCTTTCCGGTAGACTCAATTTCCTCTTTGACATATAGGGCAATACCTTCACCTTTTTGACCTACTCTGTCTCTGCTGTATAGCTTGTATCCCGTAGCACAGTGTCCCATATATTTTCCTCATTTTGCCATGTTTCCGTGACGCCGATGATGTCAAGGTTATCTTTTTGTGCCATAGCTTCCAATTCCCCCATCTTATTCCTTAGGCTCCTTGTGTTCATGTACATACACTTGAGTTTGCGGCCTGTTACTTTCATGTAATTCCTTCCCTCTTGTGTCCCTTTTGATCCATCAGGATTTCTGTCTCGCCTATGATCCGGTGTGTCTTCCCTGCAATCTTCCTGTACGGTATCCTCTGGGTATACCGGTTCCCGAACCATCGACTCTTGGTCGACTGTCGGCTTTCCCCTACTTCGGAAAAAAAATCTCACAGTCCCGATTAAATCCAGCCTCACACATTGCAGTACCTTAGTCACAGTTGCAAACGATTCTTCAGCCGTTGCCTTAGGAAGCCAAACACACAAATCTCACTCTTCTCGGGTCGTACTCCCAGCCTGTGGGAAAACAAACAAAAAAACCAAAACAAAAGGGGTTTTGTTGACAGGGTAGTGATTTTTTTGTCTGAAACCCTACATTTAGGCCAGGTTTTCATGGCCTAAATAAGTGCAGCTAAGTTAGGTGCCTACTGGCCTAACTAAGTCACACCATGCCCAAATTCCTCCCCAAATCCCCAAACACATCTTTTTGGTGGTAGGCACTTCAGCATAGAATCCTACCTTGAAGTGGTAGGCACCTATCGAGTTAGGCACCCTACCAGCTAATTCATTTTTTTAAATTGTTTTTTATTGGTGCTTTCAATCAACAGCGCTGATTAAGCCAATTAGAAAAAAATTACATTAGGTGCTAGATTGGCTAGGCACCTAACTTCAGGCACCGATTATAGAATCTGGGCCTAAGTGCATCTGAATATCAGTTGCTGGCCAGCTCAGCCACTTCTATTCGTGTAAACCAAACTGAATATTTACCTCTAACCTTTTTTTTACCTTATCTTTTAGCTACTTCTTTTAAAAACAATAACTGCCTCTTTTCCCTCTTACCTTTTTTTTTTAACTTTCTTAATAAAGAGGTTCTTTGCTCTTCCAATATTTCCTTTAATTTTGTCCAGATTGAGTTTGGGTCTTCTTGTTGGAGACTTGTACCACAGCCTCCTGTATGATAAACAGAGAACCTCACCATTATACTACAATACAATGTATATGGTGTCTTAGATACCACAATTTTCTGCAAGGAATCGGTGCGGTTTACAATAAGATTTAGAGCAAGCTCCTCCTGACTCTGCTCCATCTTTAACCTGTCATTTTAGCTTTTCTCTTTCTAAACTGTATGTCCTTTCTTTCTTCTTCTCCCTCCCTATCCTTTCACCTTCTTCCCTATTTCTCCATATATTTCTCTCTAAAAACTTTATTGTTTTGATATCAATAGTATGGTATGATTTAGAATGCCTAATTCTTTTATGACCTAAGAGTGCGGCATTGATACATATGGAAGAGGACAGTAGTATGTTTATGGATGACCACTTTACTTGCAGTGGTGATTTGAGGAAGATCAGTTTGGCACTGCCATTCTTCAGCAAGGCTATGGGTACAGGAATTAAACACAGCTATTACGTACATATAATATTGTAGTCTTCTTTATAAGCTGACCAAAGCTTCAAAATTTAAATTAATCAACAACCAATCACCCATAGGCATTTTTAAATGACATCGATTTTTTTTTTTTTTACCAGGCTTTCTCTCGCTCAGATTTAGAATATAACGTTTGAGTTATGTTCCTTGGTAAGGAGCTTAAGAGTGCTTTGTGAACCAAACAAGAGCTTAAGGGTAAGTCCCTCCTATCCGTACCCTTCTTCCCCGCTGCCAACTCCAGACTCCGTCCTTTCTATTTTGCTACGCTATATGCCTGGAACAGACTGTCTGGGTCATTAAGCTCCATCTCTAGCAGTATTCAAACCCAAGTTAAAAACTCACTTTTCAAGGCTGCTTTTGACTCCTAACTGCCACTCACCATAAGATACTAAGCCCATTTTACCATTCTTTCTGTGAGAAACTCCCCAATCCCTATATGTCCTGTTTGTCTGTCTAAATTAGATTGTAAGCTTTTCTGAACAGGGACAATCTATTAAATATTAAATGCACAGCGTTTCAAATGCATTTCAGCGCTTTAGAAATGATAAATAGTAGTAGGATTGTAGTAGGACAGCAGCCACCTGATGCAATATAAATGTGGTTGTTTTTTTTCAAAACTTTATTTCACATTTAGCAATACTAGATTCAGTTTTTCACTTACCGATCTTTAATGTATCATCTAGGCTTGGAGACTGATATGACAAAAACCACAATATATCTAGGAATATGTTTCTGCATGGTAAGAATATTATCATTAAGAAAATAATCAAGAAGAGCAACTCACTTGGCGAGTTGCTTGGTAACAAAGAGCAAGGATTGAAGAGATACTTTGCATATACCAATCTAATACTTCAGAAATTTAACTCCTCTCCTGCAGTGCCCCTGTGATGGCAAAGATACATGAATACATTTCCCTCTCATTGTTTTCTCCCAGCAATGAATGCTGATTGTACCTTATGTCTACAACATGGGGCAAGCACATGGAGCCTGGTTCATGGAATTCTTTCCAACCCCTTTGCACAGTGGGCCCGATAGTGAGACTGCATGCCGGGGCTATGTCCGGCCAACGACATTGAATATCCAGGTCAAGGTTCACCATCGTGGACTTAGCCAGCCAAGCTGATATTCAGCGGCTGGCTGGTTAAGGCCTAGCAGCCAAAGAGAGATTTTATTTTTAGGCTGATCTATCTAGCCATTAGAAATAAAATATGCATAACATAGAAGGATCAAATATAGATAAGAAAATCATTTCTCTAGAGATGTGTTTCAATCTAAACAGGCAAGACAGACAAATAGGATGTCATGGATACTGTTAATGGGGAACGGTTAATCAGTAGGCTGGGTTGGAGGGCAGAGGAATAGGGTTAAGGATTGAAAACTATATCAAAAAGGTTTTCTTATATTCTATAAGGTAGTACGTAAGTGCTATGGGATGGTGCCAAGAATGTTATAAAGTTGATGCTCAACACACAACATCAAGGTGCTTCACTTAAGTTGCTAAATTATAGAGTTTCCCTGCTACTGTGTTTATTGACACTATCATAAGAAGAGGCTGAGAGACTGTCCTCAGTTGCTTTACTTCTTTTCTAAAGGATTGTTCACAAGTTGCACTGGGGCGATTTTTGTTCTGTTTTATCTCCACTGAGCGTGGGGCTTCACAAGGTTCCCTATTTTCTCTGATAATATTCAACACCTTTTTGTAAGGCTCCTCAGAAATATCAGACTAACTTTCCATTTGTATGCAGATGACACACAACTGTGAGTTACTCTGGGGGGCAGACAGAGATTGGATTATTGACAATACTAATGTCTGTGTTTTGGCTATCTGAAACAGGGCCATGAATAAAAGGCTTTAATTAATCCTTAATACATATTTATTTATTTAATTTGTTTTCTATCCTGTTCTCCCCAAAGAATTCAAGACAGGTTGCAGGTTAACATAAGAACATAAGAATTGCCATAATGGGACAGACCAAAGGTCCATCAAGTCCAGTATCCTGTTTCCAACAGTGGCCAACCCAGGTCCCAAGTACCTAGCTAGATCCCAAGTAATAAAACAGATTCTATGCTGCTTAGCTAAGCAGTGGATTTCCCCTATGGAGTGGACTTCTCTTTTAGGAAATTATCCAAACCTTTTTAAAACCCTGCTAAGCTAACTGATTTGACCTCATTCTCTGGCAATGAATTCCAGTTTAATTACACGTTGTATAAAGAACATACATAATATACAGTTAACAGGTTACAATTTGCCTAGTTACAGTAAGATATCCTCTTAGGTCTAGATACACAAAACATGGTCGCTAAGACTGTGTGGGTCACTGTGGGCTGATTTTTTTGGCTGATTTTAAAACAATTACTGATGTTCCAACATGTTTGCATGCAAATTAATTTCATGGAGGTTCTCTGTAATCTGTCCAATCGGTCGATGTGAGAGAGACTATGACACATGTGGAGAGCCAATTTGGTGAAGCCCGAACAACTGAGCAACAGGGGCACCCCAAAGCAGTCTCCTGACACTCAGCTGTTGGGAACATTTTCTTTTTTTTTTTTATGGCACAGATGTTGTACATGTGCCACACATGCACAATATATGTCCTCGTTAAAAAAACCTATGAGCCGCCCCTCCCCCAATGATGGTCCTCACCCCCTACGACCCCTCTTCCCGATGATCCCCAGAACCAAAATAGAGGCAGGAGGGTTGCTCACTCCCTCCTTCCACTGTGAACCACCCTGTGCCAACTGAATTGTCCCCCCCCCCAAAGGAGCCCTCCCCGCACTGCCATGTTACCTCCTTGGCAAACTGACACCCCACCAGGAGCCCCAGAACTGACCCATCTCCTTCCTCATTTTGCCAAAAATCGGCAGGAAGGATGTCCACTCCCTCCTGCCATCAGATGCCCCCCAGGCCCCTCTGAACCAACCCCACACCCCCTGAACCTCCTCTATACCTCTAAATTATGATGACAGCAGAAGGGATGCCTAGTCCCTCCTGTTCACAGGCCCACCACTCCAAAATGGTAGGCCTTCCCCTTCCCGGTGCATCCTGGGATAAACAGGAAGGGGCCTAAGGCCCTGATTGGCTCAGATGTCTAAGGTTCCTCTCCTGGCCTTAGTCATCTGAGCCAATCAGGGGCTTAGGCTTCTACCTGTGTATCCCTGGTAGGGGCCATTTATTTAACTCATTCTAATTAGGAAGGGGACTCTAATTCTATAGAAAAGTAGTTATAAATAATGTTAAATAAATAATGTTAAGTGGATATTTGAATTAGAGTATAGTGCAATGATTTGTTAAATAAATGAAAATATTTTCTGTACAGCTTTTTTGAGTAAGATTATAGCAATACATATTCATTAGGGATATCTTGAAAACCTAACTGTCTAGGGGTCCCCCAGGATAGGTTTAAGAACCACAGTCTTAGAATATCAGGCCACTCATTTTTAACTGCACTCCACCTAAAACTAGATATTTACATAAATATTTGGATAATATTATCCATTAACATCTAAAGATGATATAATTTTGACATTCAGGGTAGAGATTATCAAAGAGGGGCTACCACGAAGGTGTGTGATTTTATTGTTGAACACCAGCTATTATTAACTAGATTGCGTTGCATAAAATGGGACCTGTGTTAAAATAGCACAAGTTAGTAGCAAAACACCACATCATAATGGCAGCTCACATCCATGGCCAAAGATGAGAGACTCTTTTACTAAAGTGTGTTAAGATGTTGCATTCACTGTACTTTAAGAACAAAATTAATGCATTAGTTAATGCAAAGGCTTTGCATTAACCATTCAGGGTGCATCAGCATGTCCCCTGCAGTTAATAAACTGAAAAATTCTTTACTATGTGCTACATTATGATAATTAGTGTGGACACATTTAGGCCTTCTTTTACAAAGGCGTGCTAAGCGTTTTAGCGTGGATTTAACATGCGCTAACCACTAACACGTCCATAGGATAACATGCACGCATTAGCGTTTAGCGCATGTTTAGTGCGTGCCAAAAAGCTTAGCGCCCGCTAAAAAGCTTTGTAAACGAGGGGGGTTAATGCCTCATTTTGAGGAGGTGGTAAGTGCGTATGCACTAACAGCAGACTAGCTTAGTAGATGGCATAGACTGGCAGACTAGATAGGCCATATGGTATTTATGTACCTTAATTTTCTCGTTCTATGTTTCTATTGCAAGGTAAGTGCATCAAACATTCAGCCCAGAGCAGTGTATCGCTAACTGTTGTGTCATGTTTTGCAAACTGTACTGTGGCACAATAGTGTGCCACAGCGAGATTCCAGGAGTGTCGCATAAGAGATGAGTCAGTCACTGCCACCACCGGCGTCTCTTCTCCTTTCTGCTCCCCCACCCCCTCCCCGGCGATGCAGGGATTTCCAAAACCCGGAAGTTTGTCTGAGTTTTTGAAGGCCCCAGAGCTCAGGACCATGTCTATAGGGCCTCAGAACATACGTGGACATTGACGTGATGACATCACGCACATGCGTGTGACCTCAAGGGCTGACATTCGTACATGCTCAGAGGCCCTGTAGATGCGGCCCTGAGTTTAGTGGGCTGCGGTAGAAAATGTTTGTGAGACATTGGCCTAGATATCAAACATTCATTCTGCCTAGAGATCAACTTTGCCACCCACCATTTTCATCCAAACATCATGCCAACGAATAACCCAAAACATTCTCAGAAAGATTTGATTGTCCGTCTTCAAACATCTTAGCTTAAATCCTAAGAGTGGGTGCTCTGTTCAGTCCACACCCACTCTCCGCCCATAAACCGCCCAGTTTCCATACTCTAACACAGTATGCAGTTAACAGTTCCTGTACTTATACGATAACACCATGTGCTAATTTGTAAATTAACTGATTAACACACTTTAGAAAATGGATCTAGTTACAAATATGAAAATACGAATGCAGAATTGTTAGGGAATAATAAGGTGTTTAAATTAGTTTGGGGCCCATTGGCAGATTTTACTGCATCTATATAATTGATATCACTCTTTAATATAGGTTTGTTTTCCATACACATGCATATCCAGGAGGGGTGGGGAGGGAGGTGGTATTTTATTGTACTATGAATAATTTTGTTTACATCATTGATTAGTAAAAGGGTTGAGGGGAAAATGGTGACTTTAAATTCTGTAAGTTAAAGGTGCTTCTTTCAGTTTTTGTTATGTATTTAGATATATATTTATATATTGCACTGTTCATACTTGAAAATTAATAAAGATATTAAAAAAAAGAAAAGAAAAAAAGAAAATGGACCCCTAAGTTATTCCAAAACAGAACTCCCAGTCAGTGACGTAGTAAAGGAGGGATGGAGCTGGGGAGAGGAGGCGCAAGGGAGGTGGTCTGCCTTGGGCATCATATTGGTGAGGACGCCAGTGCCCCTTTCCGCCCCCTGCCTCTTTCCATTCCTCCCCTCCACACACACTTCAACTAGAGGTACAGGGGAAGGGAAGGGGGGACCATGGCAGGAAGGATCGGGGAAGGAGTGAGGGGGAGCAGAGATGAGGGCGGGGGAGGGACTCCACTACCCTTGGTGCCTCTCGCCCTCACTACACCACTGTTCCCCGTACACGTTATTTATTTTATTTACTTAAACCATTTATAGGTTTCTCTATGCAAAGTTCAGAACAAAATTCAGTAAAATATATAAAATATCTGAAAGATAAGCTGAACAATTAATACTCCATCATATTTAAAGCCAGTATATGATCTGTCAAGAAACATGTCTCCTCAGCCTCCTAAAACATCATTTGCCCTGTTATCAATAAGATGGAAAATTTAGCCATTAAATGATTTACAGAGAGAAGGCCTTTTCTCCCCCCGAAACACTGTCATAGTAAGAATCCTTCTCAACTCAATTTGCAATTTATTTTATTCCACTGGGCATGCTATTGAAAAGCACACACGAGTTTCAGATGAATAACATTGCCTAACTGATGGAATGCTAAGTAGCTCTGTACCCTCAGACTTGAGTGAATGAGGGAGTTTATAGATTTCCAGAGCCATGTTCAAATAATGAGGGTTATCTCTGAATAATGCCTCATGAATCATAGCACTTTGAATTTAACTCTTCATCCCCACTGAGAGATAATATAATGTGACTAAACTGGTATTATATGACCAAAATGCAAAGGTCCAGTTAACAAGCTCATAGCTGTAGTGTGTACCATCTGCAAGATGTTCAAATATTAGGTAGCCCTAGATGTAAAGAATGACTTAGTCTAAATGAGACAATAGCAAAGCTTGCAGGACTAGCCTGAAATCACCAAGGATTTTATCCTACTGAACGAGCATAGCTTATTAAGAATATATGGATGATATCACTAATTTGTGCTTTCATAGATAAAGAAGAATCGTATATCAACCTCCCTGAGAGGAATCTGAAATCTAAGGTCAGGAGAACCAGCTCAACATACGCACAACTGTATACTCCTTTTGAAAGCACTGAAAGGTTTTAGATCTGCAACGCAGCAATAAATTTGAAACAGATATGAGGGTCACAGCTCAACAAAGGGACAACAGCAAAAGAGCAATGCTATAGCCTACAGGAGAAATGAATATAATGTGTCCCTCATACTCAGTGTGACACCTGGGGCCCATCATTTTTTGACACCCCCCATCTGTATGAAAACATGATTTTTAGTAACAATCCACACGTCACACATGAGTACCTAGGAAAAGACAGCATCTTACATACTGCGATGAGCAGTACAACATCAATACACCCATTGTAAAACTAAACAAGCCAGATTAGTACAGATCAATCCTGCAGTCAATCCTAACAAAAAACCATGTATTTCGAACACACAGAACACATCTTCGCCTAGTATGGAATATGTAATCACAAACTAACCCCTCCCTCTTTTACAAAACTGTAGTGTGGATTTTAGCTGTGGAGGTAACAGCTCTGATGCTCATAGAATTCTGAGCATCAGAGCTGCTACCACCACGGCTGGTGCTAAAAAATGCTTCACAGTTTTGTAAAAGGGGGGATAAAATAGAAATATATAGACAAAGGTTAAATTGAACCAACAAGAAGCTGGACTCTGCATACAGTGCTTCACAGAAACATTGACACATGTCTCCTAAAGCAATAAATAAATAGAAATTTTTTTTTCTACCTTTGTCTTCTGTGGTTTCTGCTTTCCTCATCTTCTTGTAACTCTCTTCCTTCCATCCACTGTCTGCCGTCTCTCTTCCCCTATATGGCATCTTCTCTCCTTTTATGCCCCTTCCAGAAACTGTATACCTCCCCCTTCCATCTCTCCTTTCACTCCCATTGGTCTGGCATCTCTCTCCTCTCCTTCCCTCTCCCACACCTCTCCTCGGCAATCCCTTTCCCTTTTTTCCCCTCATTTCCCTTTTCAATTTATTTTCTGCATCTGTCTAGATTATGTTCTTACTACCCTCTCTTCAATGTCCTTTTTTACTGTCTACCTAAAGCTTGCCATCTCTTTCCCTCACCCCTCCAGTGTTTCCCTAACTCAATCCTTTTCTCCTCATCATATGTCCTCTTTTTATTTATCCCCTCCTTCCATCAAGTACCCTCTTTCTCCAACCCTTCCATCTAGTACCTTCTCCTCTCTCTGTCCACTTCCATCCAGCTTCTGCTCCCCTCTTTCTCTCCTCCCATTTCCTTCTGGCATTTGCTCCCTTATCTCTCCCATCTGCACTTCCATCCAGCATAGGCTCCCTACTACCATCCAATATCTGCCCTTTCTCCCTCCATTCACCCCTCTTCAATCAGCATCTTCCCCCTTTCTTTCCCTCCAATATCCTTCCCCCTTATGTCTCTCCCCTTTCTCTGTACATCAATTCCATCAGCACCACCCTTCCATACCACCCTGCCCCCTTTCTTTCCCTCCACCACTCTTCCATTCCAGCAGTCCTGCTCCTTTCTCTCCCTTCATGCAGCAAGGTCCCGCGATGACTGTAGCTGCCTGCTGCCAGTCCACCCCACTCCGACGTACTTGCTCTAGAGCGGACTCAGCAGCCGCATGCTGGATGGTCCCGCGATGACTCGTCTGCTGGCTCTGCTCCGGAAGAAGTAAGTTACGTTGGAGGGGGTGGACCCGGCAGACGCAGGGAGTTGTGGCAAAGTCCCGCAATGACTGCGTCTGCCGGGTCCACCCCCTCCGACATAACTTACTTCTTCCGGAGCAGAGCCAGCAGACTAGTCATCGCGGGACCTTCCTGCACCTCAGCGCTGCTGCCGACTCTGCTGAAAAGAAAGTAAGTCAGTGGTAATGTGACCATTTATTTTTTTCATCAAAAGGGGACATCTATTAATTGACTGTGCATCCTTTCTTTCTGTACTCAGGCCCAACAATTGTCCCTTTCTATTCCCTCCCTCCTTCCTTCCCATGTCCTTAATGCCCTCAGTGCCTCCTTCTTATGTCCCCCCACTGCCTTCCAGATTTTGCCCACCCCCAAAGCCAGCCAGCTCTGCCACCTCTCCATTTTTTTCTCTCTGTCACCACCCCATCCCCTATGCTCTGGCATCTCTCTCTTCTCCTTTCTTTCCTTTGCACCCCATAGTCTGGTATCTTCCGTTCCCTGATTCTCTGGCATCTCTCTCCTTTCCTTTTCTTCCATCTTTCCCTCCCCCTCCATGCTCTCACATCTCCCCCTTCCTTTTCCCTTAGTCTGGCATACCTTCCTCCTTCCCTCCAAGCCCTGGCATCTCCTTTCATTCCCTCCCTCATCTTCCTTCTCCCTCCAGCTGAGTACAGCAACACTCTCCCCTGCAGCTCTGGACTTCCCCACACTTGCTCCCCAAAAATTGGCATGCTTCGGATCCTCTTCTTCCTTCCTCCCTCCCCCCACAGGACCCTGCGACACCATCAACTCTTACTCCCTCTAACACCGGCCCTGCAGCTCCGTACTTCCCCACACCTTCTCCCCCCCCGATCGCTATTATTTTAAATGTTATAGCCGCGGCGCTGTATCCATCAGTGGAGACGTCTAACCTCGGCCTGCCCCGGAACTCTTACTGCAGCAGCCGCCCGTCTAGGCAGGAACAGGAAGTCACTGTTGCAGTAAGAGTTCCGGGGCAGGCCGAGGTTAGACGTCTCCACTGATGGATACAGCGCCGCGGCTATAACATTTAAAATAATAGCGATCGGGGGGGGGGGGCAGGTGTGGGGAAGTCTGGAGCTGCAGGGCCGGCATTACACGCAATGAGAACAGGCCAGCTAAGCGTCCGACGTCGCCTTCAAAACCGGGCCGGCGGTGCACCCCCCCAAGGCGTGCACCTGGGGCGGACCTCCCCCCCCTTAGTACGCCACTGCTCATACTTCAACCAATTAAGGTCAGTCTATCAGAACAAACTAATCCCTTATTTGAAAAATCCATAAACACATCCAACCATGTAGTAAAAGCCTACCACACTCCTATCCCACAGAAACACACACTTGATTATTCACTATTGCCACTCCTCACCAGAACATCAAACATGCAGCTCTAAAACACCAGCCATTCGGCCTAGTAGCCAATCTTGCCAACACCCATCTCATATCCATGGTTGCTTGTTCCACCAGTTCCACCCAAACATCATTCTAATGAATAACTCATTGCTCTCAGTAGGACTGAGCCAAAACATGTTCAGAAAGATCCAATTGCTTGTCATCAAACGATTTAGCTGAACTCCCATGAGTGAGTACTCTGCACCCTAGGGGCCAAATTTTATAAAAGGCGTCCCAATTGTAGGCGGCCAACTTCTGCCTAACTAGCCAATCGGGACGCAAGTCTTTTTTTAAAAAAAACTTCCCGAGGCTGGCCACCTACATTGCAGGCACCTCTGGGAGCCTAGGGAGGTGCGCAAGCCTGCCTAAACTCGCCTAAGGCTAGGCGTGAGCATGCCTTGGCCTGGAAGTAGCCTTAGGTGGGCCTAGGTGGCCGTACATGGCTCCCTAGGCCCACAGTAAATGTGTACAATGTAGGCCAGTAAAATGCTAGCCTACATTGTAAGCAGACGCGGCCGCTGAGCTTATCACGGCAAGAGATCTCCCTGCCATAATAAATTTAGCGGCTGCAGTCATGACTGTCTGTCCCCACCCATACATAACTGGCAGGAGGGATGCCCAGTCCCTCCTGCTGGAACTCCCCCTCCCCTGAAGATCGCTGGCAGGAGGGATGCCCATGGGCGGTGGCTTATGGGATCGGACCAATCAGAATCTTAGGCCACTCCCAGTACATCCCAGAATGCACTGTAAATGGGGCCTAAGATTCCGATTGGCCCAGGTGCCTAAGGCCCCTCCTATGTGAGGGGTTTTAAATGCCTGGGCCAATCAGGGCCTAAGGCTCCTCTCCAGTGCATCCCATTTTAAAAGCCGGCAGAAGCCCTGACAACAGTGACAGGAGGCTGCTTCTCCTGTCACTACTGTCAGGGTCTGCACATGCTCCAGGATCGCTCTCTAGCTTTGTTGGCCTGCATGCAATCGGGAACGGATTGGAGACAGAATCAGGTTTAGTGATTCTGGATGGCTTTTCAAAACCCGGCACTTTGTCTAGGTTTTGAAAAGCTTCCAGCAAATCGCCGTCGGGCAGGAGGGCAACCTAATCAAAACAGACAAATGGGACAAACAGGGGTTAGGGAATTTCTCACAGAGGGAATGATAAAACAGACATTGGCATTTTAAAACTGACTAAAAGTTAGGAGTTGTATGTTCATTCTGGCTAGGTGGACAGTATTATAGCTTTACCAGTATTTTTTCCCCTTCACACATGGATAAATTAGAAAAAAAAGAATATTAAACAATATCATTTTTATTGGACTAAATACATTTTTGACTACCTACCTATAGAAGGTATTGCCTTTGAAAACTAGTCAAAAATGTATTTTTAGACCAATAAAAAAGTATTTTATCTTATTTTTATGTTTTTTTTATTTCTATTTATCTTCCCACATGAAATTTCTATTCATAAAGATTCCACGTTTTTTCTCCATTTCTTGCAGAATTTGTTTTTCTGTTTGACTCAATTCTCTCTTTAATATATAATGTCACTCCACTCCAATTTCATCCTTATAGGGCTCTTTTACAAACCTGTGGTAGGGGTTTCTATCACAGGCCAGTGAGGTAAATTTTCTGATGCTCATAGGAATTCTATAAGCGTCCAGAAAATTTACCTCAAGCCAGCGATAATTGTACTCTATGCTTTAGTAGTCCATTGATTATCTTCCTTCAACCCGGGCTCTGAGATGTTATTAGAACATAAAAATATCCTTACTGGTTCAAATCAATTGTCCATCTAGGCAAGTATCCGTCTTCACAAGTACCTGACAGAAATCCAAATAGTTATCTATCATAGAACCAGATTGTGTGGTTTATCAAATGCTTACCCACATGAAATAACCACAGCAAATTGAGAAGATGCAGGGTTGAGACAGACACCTATTCACCAAAAAATAGTTATAGATCATCAATTGTATCTCATGGGGAAGGACATCATTACATTACATTACATTAGAGATTTCATAATCCTCCATTACCTGGCGGTTCAAGGTTCATACAGTATGTGGTTCAAGGTTCATACAGTATGCAGTGGTCTCAAACTTGCAGCTCACCAGGTACTATTTTGAGGCCCTCAGTATGTTACCATTGTTCTGGAACATTGCCCGCCTCACTGTTGTAACCTCACGCAAGTGCTTTCCTGCGTCTGTACGTGATTGTGAGGTGGAGTGGAGAGAACAATTGCGTACAGATGCAGGAAAGGGCTTGCGTGAGGTTACAGTAGTGAAGCGGTCAACGTTCCAGAACTTAAGGTAACCATTGGAGGCAGTGCAGCTTGTGCGTTTGTACGTAATCTCGTGAACTCTCACGAAATTTGGCACCGCTCCTGGCGGTGACTGCTTGATGTAAGTTGGCGGCTGTGTCCGGTGCTGGAGGAGGTGAGAGCTGAAGGCGGCTGCGGACGCAACCACCAGGCACTTAAGACACAAATTTTCCAGGCACAAGTTGGATATTGATCCTCCCCTCTACAAAAAAGCCTAGAGGACTACACCAAAATCTTGTCTCTTGCAGTTGATACTTTAGAATCTAAATCACAATTTTGAATGAGGTAAAACTCTTTATAGTTTATAAATCTTTCCTTAATTGCTTCTAATAATTTCAGCTATACAAATGCTGAAAGCAGTGCCACATGCAGAAAGTGGAAAAACTATCTAAACTTCACTTTCTGCATGTGGTACTGCTTTCAGTTGTGTATAGCTGAAATGATCAGAAGCAATTAAGGGAAGATTTATAAACTACGGTATAATGAGTTTTACCTCATGTTTCCAAGTTTCCAAGTTTATTAATTTTTAATATCCCGACCATAAACCAAATATCTGGCCGGTTAACAATATAGTTTAAAAAAAAGGGGGTAAAAGGGAAGAATGGATAAAATATTTAAGTGAAACATGAATGACAAAACAAGACAGACTTGACTGTGAGGGTAGTAAGGGAGGAGGGGAAAAAGTTACATTTAATAAGAAGAAAAGGGAAGAATGGGTAGGGGAAAAACGTGAAGGTAAGGGCATATTGTAGTAATAATTGCTTGCAAGAGGAAAAAGAATAGAAATAAAAGAGAAGAGAGAGAAAATGGATAGAAGAAAATCTAGGTTCGGTTATAAGCGTCATGAAATAAGAAAGTCTTTAGACAAGATTTAAATTTAACAAGTTGTTGTTCGTCGCGGAGGTATTGTGGCAAGGAGTTCCATAATGTAGGAGCAGTTACGGCAAAATTTGTTTTGCGAGTATAATAGAAATCTTTTAGAGGGGGGATGAAAAGAAGTTTTTGATCAGATGATCTTAGAGTGCGGGAGGAGCATTGAGGTATCAGAAGTTTGTCAAGGAATGAAGGTTGATGAGATTGTTTAATTTTAAAGCAGAGTAAGATGATTTTATAGGTGATGTAAAGTTTTCATTTCTTTAATAAGACATGAACTATTTTTTCTGCAGCCCTCCAAGTACCTATAAATCCAAAATGTGGCCCTGCAAAGGGTTTGAGTTTGAGACCGCTGGTATAGAGTGTATCAGATCATAGGATCTCTTATAACACACAGTTATTCCAGATCCCCATCTTGTGGTTCATCTGTGTAATCACCTGTGCACTCCCTCTCCAACTAACAAGCTACTGGCTTGATCATCAGTCTATAATTTCTTTAATGTCCTCAATCATTCAACATAAGTGAACTACCGAAAAGCATTTTCAAAAAAAATATCTTTTCAATGGCAACACTTAGGGCAACTTTTATTAAGCTGCGATAGTGTTTTTTAGCGCGCATAGAATTTTAGCGCAAGCTAAACCCACGCTTCGCGGCTAGAACGAAAGCCAGCTCAATGCTGGCATTAGCGTCTAGCGTGTGAGCTAAAACTGCTATCACAGCTTAGTAAGCACATCTTTATTCCAGTGCTGGCAGAATTTCATCACTCCCGACTCTCAATCAACACATGATTGAAATACTCTAACCAATGTTATACTTGAGTCTTCAATTCCATTGACTTATGAAGCAGCCATATATGGAACATTGCTGCATATTAAGCCCCCCATGGACCGATATAAATGCCGTCTTTTCCTAATTATGACCGGGATAGCCATGCAGATGATAACCCGTAATTGGAAAAATTACGATCGCCTGAATTTTCCTTTTTGGTGGGCGAACCTATGCTCTAGTTATAGGTATGAAAAAATGAATGCTGAAATGCTGGGGCATAATAACGTATTTAAACTGGTTTGGGGCCTGTTGACATCTTATATTATTTCTCTGTAGTTGTTTTTTGTCTTTAATTCTGTGCCATCTCCTTGCACATCCAGGGTGGGATGGAGGGAGGGGGGTGGGATTGTGTTATTGTATTATTTGAAATAAATGTAGATCATTGAAAGAGTATATTAGAGAGTGATTAATCAGTGGGTGGGTGGGATAAAATTATTGATTTTGAATATCTGTAAGTTGAATGTGCTTTTCTTGACTTGTTATATTGTGTATTGCACTGTTAATATTTAAAAATGAATAAAGATTTATATATATACTAGCTCTTTAAGCCCGTTACATTAACGGGTGCTAGAGACGCTTCCTCCCTTTCCCCTTGCACGGTCTCCCTCGTAATCAGGATGTGGTGGAGGGGGCTGCCATCCGGGGCTGGCGGAGAGGAGCTAGGCGGCTGGAGGAGTAGCAGCAGTTGCTGCCGATCGCAGCCTCCGTCCTACCTGGATTTCCTTTTTTATCTGCATCGGGAAGGTGGAGAGCGGCCTGCGAGGTTTGCTACAGTGGCTGGCGAACCTCAGCAGGCCGCTTTGAAGAGCAGCGGCAGCGGGAGGGAGGAATCTCTGGAACACGCACCTCCAGCTAGCGCAGGCGCCATGAGGTGTGACACAGAAGGGGGTGGACGGATGATTATACAGATGAACTACAAGGTGGGGATCTGGAATACCGTGTTATAAGAGATCCTATGATGTCCTTCCCCAGGAGATACAATTGATGATCAATAATTAATTTTTGGTGAAAAGGTATCTGTCTCAACCCCACATCTTCTGATTTTGGCTGTAGAAATCCAAATAGTAGCAACATTCCATGCCACCCAATCCCAGGGAATGTAATGCCTTCCCCTATGTCTGTCTCAATAGAAATGCCTATCTCTTCATTTAGTGCAGTGGTCTCAAACTCGCGGCCCGGGGGCCTTATGCGGCCTGCCAGGTACTATTTTGCGGCCCGCAGTCTCTACTAGTGCTGCCCACTCTTTGCAGTGTCCTCCGGCTTCCCCCCTGGCCTCCCACTCTTACCTTCAGATAATTACCGCAGCCTGCAGAGAGAATTGCCGGTGCTGTAGCGATCGTTGCAGGCTGCCATCGTCCTCAGCAGCACGTTTCCTCTGCCGCGATCTTGTCCCTGACGTCAGAAGAGAGTCAGGATCATGGCAGAGGGAACGCGCTGCGGAGGCCGATGGCAGCCTGCAAGGAACGCTACAGCACCGGTGATCATCTCTGCAGGCTGCGGTAATTAACTGAAACTAAGACCGGAAGGCCAGGGGGAAGATGGAGGACCCTGCAAAGAGAGGGGAACATGCAGGCCTTCGGGGGGGGGGGGGGGGAAGTTCATAAACTATAAAGAGTTTTATCTCATGCAAAATTGTCATTTCTTTAAGAAGATATTAACTATTTTTTCTGCGGCCCTCCAAGTACCTACAAATCCAAAATGTGGTCCTGCAAAGGGTTTGAGTTTGAGACCACTGATTTAGTGCTTTATAAACTAACTCTCTCATCTGACCCGATTAGCATATTGTCTAGAGTTAAGTTTCTTGCAGCAGCTGCAAGAGCATCTAATAACAGAGGTTATAATAGACATTGTCAGTACATTTGATCTCAGGGAAATGTAATCCAAAGAAGAAGCAGGCTAGTTGATGTATAATAATGGCAATGAGGTTAATGCACAATAATGTTTCTAGGGCTCACCGTATGACTGATTCACAATAGCTGTCTACTGCCGCTTAGAGGATTCGAGTTGACCTGCCCACTCATCGTGACTATTGGTTTAGGAAAGGTGGTGGTGTATGTGTCACATTAGGATAAAAACTTATCCAGTAAAACCTTGGTTTGCGAGCATAATTTGTTCCGGAAACATGCTTGTAATCCAAAGCACTCGTATATCAAAGCGAATTTCCCCATAAGAAATAATGGAAACTCAGACGATTCGTTCCACGACCCAAAAACTTTAATAGAAAATGCTGTACTGTAGTACGTACTTGTATTGCAAGACCTCGCTCATTTAGAACAGTCACTACACTCCCGCAGCGTCAGAGAGAGAAGAACCATCGGCTCAGTTGTGACATGCGTATACAGTGTGTACTTGTGTTGCAAGACCTCGCAGCATCTTTAACTCAGTTGTGATGATGTGCTGAGTGTTCGTATTGCAAGACATTGCTCGTTTATCAAGTTAACTTTAATAAAACATTTTGCTCGACTTTGCAAAACACTCGCAATCCAAGGTTTTACTGTATTGATAAATCTTGCACTGTAACTACACTTCCCCCTCTCCATTCGCGATTTCAGCAATCGCGATTTCACATATTCGTGATTTTTTGGGGAGGGGGAAAAAAGAACTCCCCCCACAGTTTAGCCTTCCCCCCAGTGTCCCGGCCTTACCTGGTGGTCTAGCGAGCTTTCGGGGCAGGAGCGATCTTCCTACGCTCTTGCCCCGTGTAGATCGCCAATAGGAAATGGCTGTGGGGAGTTCCCGTCGTAGTCTCGAGAGACTACGGGAACTCACAGCAGCTATTTCTTATTGGTGATCTGCACGGGGCAGGAGCGTAGGAAGATCACTCCTGCTCCAAAAGCCCGCTAGACCACCAGGTAAGGCCGGGATGCCGGGGGGAAGGCAGGAGGAAGGCGGGGGTGGGTCAGAGCCGGACCAGAAGATATTCGCAGTATTTCACCCTTCGCGGTCCGGCTCTGACCCTATCCCCGCAAATCCGGAGGGAGAAGTGTATGTCAGATTTAACCTGTAACCTGTATATTATGTATATTGGCATTAGTTATGTGTCAAGTTAGGATAAAACTTGTATTGAAAAACCTTGCACTATAACTATGGCAAATTGTAATCTGTCAATTGTATACTATGTATGTCATTGGTTCCCAACCCTGTCCTGGAGGACCACCAGTCCAGTTGGGTTTTCAGGATAGCCCTAATGAATATACATGAGAGAGATTTGCATATAATGGAAGTGACAGGTATGCAAATCTCTCTCATGCATATTCATTAGGGATATCTTGAAAACCCAACTGGCCTGGTGGTTCTCCAGGACAGGGTTGGGAACCACTGAAGTATGTCATTCCAGATCCCATCTTAGTAGATAAGGGCAGGTTGTTCACCCTCTCCAAGGTAGGGAGAACGAGAGGGTATGCTCTAAAATTGAAAGGGGATAGATTCTGTATGAATGTAAGGAAGTTCTTCTTCACCCAGAGAGTGGTAGAAAACTGGAACGCTCTTCCGGAGTCTGTCATAGGGGAAAACACCCTCCAGGGATTCAAGTTAGACAAAGTTCCTGCTGATCCAGAACGTACACAGGTAGGGCTAGTCTCAGTTAGGGCGCTGGTCTTTGACCAGAGGGCCGCCGCGTGAATGGACTGCTGGGCAAGATGGACCACTGCTCTGACCCAGCAGCGGCAATTCTTATGTTCTTATGTTGAACTCTTTGGGGAGAACAGGATAGAAAGTGAATTAATTAAATAAATAGAAAAGGAGTCAAAGAAAGGCACAAACTTTAAAATCAGTTAAACCATATTTTCTATAATTTACAAATGCAGCTCAGTTATAAAGTAACGCTTACAAAAGCATGCAGCATATTTGTGATTGAAAAAATCCTTTGTATTTGTGAAGATAAAGATAGAATGTGTGATATCTAAATGAAGCTCCATTATTTATGTTTTATAAATATTAACACAAACATATGGCATACTTCACAGTATTGAGGTTATGATGCATCTATGAGTAAGACATCATCTGCTGTATGACATATATAAAACTCCCTGTCTCTAATTAAAAACATGAGACATTTATTGAGTTTATTTATTTATTTGCTCACTTCTGTTCCGCCTACAACCTAGTCAGATTACAATGATATATATATATAAAAGCTAAATAAAAAACATTAATAAAGTCACCAAAACAAGAGCATTACAAACAAAACATCCATCATGGGACAATAGGCTTTCATATGACTGAAGGCTTGCAAGAAAAGCAATGCTTTTAGCTGTTTACAAAGGAGGAGCCTAAGGCTACTGGGCCTATTACGGTTGGCTCAGGCACCTCAGGCCCCACCTGTGGGCAGGGTTTGAGCCGTCTGGGCCAATCAGGCCCTAAAGCCAGCCATTCAAGGGATGGCTGGCCTGCCGGATGGATGGGCTTGGCACCCGTCTGTCTGGCCAACGTTTTTCAGGTACGGGGGATCGGGGGTGAGAGGGCTCTCATGGATGGGGGAGGTTTTCGGCGGGCCGATCGAGTGTTCGGAGGGGGGGGCGGTCGTGGAGGGATTGCATCGGAGCAGGAGGACCTGGGATCCCTCCTGCCTGGATCTTAGTGGGGGTGGGGAATAGGGTGGTCGCCTGGGCAGGTGGGGTTGGGCTCCCTCCTGCCCGATCTTGTAGGGGGGGGGGTCGCATGGCCAGGAGGGCTTGGGCTCCCTCATGGCCCAAATGTAATCAGTGGGGCCAGGAGGACTTGAGATCCCTCCTGGCCGATGTCGGCGGGGGGGGGGGGAGGGGGAGAGAGGTCACGTGACCAGGAGGGTTTGGGCTTCTTCCTGGCCCGATCGATATTGGCGGAGCCAGCAGGGCTTGGGCTCCCTCCTGGCCTGATGTCGACGGGGGGAGGATGGGGGGTCGCGTGGCCAGGAGGGCTTGTGCTCCCTCCTGGTCCGATGTCAGCTGGGGGGGGAGGTGTCACGGCTCACCGGGGCAAGAGGGTTTGGGCTCCCTCTTGCCCCAATCATTGTTAGGGGGGTCGCGGTTCGACGGGGCAGGAGGGCTTGGGCTCCCTCCTGCCCGGATCGTTGGGGGGGGAGGGGGATTCTGTAACCAGTGTTGTTTTTGACAGATACCGGTTACAGAATCCAGCTTTTAGGTGAAGGACTGGCTCCTCCTTTGCCTAAAAGGTCTGGTTTTGAGCATTTGGGTCTTAGCATTTTTTTGGGTTCATTATATGTGGTAAGTGTAGACGTAGTGGTGGTCTGGGCGTTTAAACAGCTGAACGTAGAGGCAGGCGTTATTAAAAAAACCAACTCCTTTTGGACTTCTTTTTTGATAATGGACATTTTCCCTGCTTCTACTGTCAACGTTTAAGGCCTTAGGCCAAAAGGAGACTTAGACTTTTCTTTTATTATGCCCCTCCACGCACATGGAAGCGCACATATCTTTAAACTCCCAACGATGGCCTGACTGTTTCACACTTTGGCTTCCTCAGGGTGTGTGTCTTCAACGCTGAACTTTGAATTAAATAATCACCACTTGTCCATTAGCAGCGAAAGATTAGAGAAACTGGGCCTCTTCTCTCTCGAACAGAGGAGATTGAAAGGGGACATGATCGAAACATTCAAGATACTGAAGGGGATAGACTTAGTAGATAAGGACAGGTTGTTCACCCTCTCCAAGGTAGGGAGAACAAGAGGGCACTCTCTAAAGTTGAAAGCGGATAGATTCCGTACAAACGTAAGGAAGTTCTTCTTCACCCAGAGAGTGGTAGAAAGCTGGAACGCCCTTCCAGAGGCTGTTATAGGGGAAAACACCCTCCAAGGATTCAAGACAAAGTTAGACAAGTTTCTGTTGAACAAGAACGTGCGCTGGTAGGGCTAGTCTCAGTTAGGGTACTGGTCTTAGACTAGAGGGCCACCACGTGAGCGGACTGCTGGGCATGATGGACCACTGGTCTGACTCAGCAGTGGCAATTCTTAAGTTCTTATGTTCTTATGTGCATTTGGAGTTGTTCAAAGCTCAGCTGTACCAATTGATTTTCGGCCTGAAGAAACATGAGCATATTAGTCCTTACTATCAAGTTTGAAGTTTATTTATGGCTTGATATACCGACCATCACATATATCTGGACGGTTCATAATATTAAAAATTAGAAAAATCTAATAAAATTTAAGATTTAATTGAAATAAAATAAGAGGAGGGTAAAACTAAAACTAAGACAAATTAAGACTTATTAGAGATGAAAGATACTGGGGGATAGGGAAGTTTTAATTACAATATGTAAATAAAAATAAAAAGGAAGGATAGAGGGATAGGGAATAACGAGAGGAAGACAGGGATGGTGCTTCTTAAAAACTTTTTTCCCCCCCCACTTATTGAAAGGCATCTTTAAAAAGAAATGTTTTAAGATTCGTTTTAAATTTATTTAGGGAATTTTCGTTGTGGAGATAAAGTGGCATTGAATTCCAGAGCGAGGGTGCGACTACAGAAAAAATGGAATTTCTAGTGTTCTGTTTAAATTCTCTTGTATCTATTTAAAATCGCTATTTGGTTTGACTCCAGTTTACCTTTCCTCTCACTTTGAGTTGCATCAGTCCACCAAGTTTACGTGAAGTTTACATTTATTTGCCTATCCGCCATTAAAATCTTATCGGTATAAGAGATTTTTGGACAAAACACTTGCATTTCAAGCAGGCAAAATGAATGCCTGGCTAGGCGAAATTATTTCACATGCTCTGTCCTATTACTGCTTTAAAAAACTGGTGAAGACCTATCTGTTTGATAAATTTGTCACTTGATATTTATTTGATTTTCATTGCCTGTATTCTCTAGTACTTGTATTTTTACTGATTGTTCATGTTCTCTTTTTTGTGAACCGACTAGAACTATGTGGTGTGGCGGAATACAAAAATAAAGTTATTATTATTATTATTGTTCTCCTGCTTTTCAGTGCTGTTGAATCTAAAGGCTCCTTTTACTAACGTGCGCTAGCGTTTGTAGTGCGCGCTAAGCCCGCGCTACACGAAAAATACTAACGCAAGCTCTAGGAAGGCGTTAGCATATAGCACACGCAGCAATGTAGCGTGTGTGCTAAGTGCACGCTAAAACCGCTAGCACACCTTAGTAAAAGGAGCCCTAAGATACAGAGATGGATAAAAATATATACAAATAAAAATAAAACACAAGCATCCTGTGAAAAAATTTATATAAATAGGGAAGGAAGCACAAAATTAGAAGACATTTATTTTTTGCACTTAATGGTGTTATAATGAGGTTTTTGACCTATGATAATATTCATTGCCCCGTTTGAAAGTCTTTTCAAAACTTCGTTTTTTTGACCTAAGGGTATTTGAGGTCTCTTTTCCTCTTTATAGTATTTGATATCATTTATCTACCGTAACTGTGCTAATTTTCAAGCAGAATATATTACATGTCATTCTTAACATTTATCCCCTCTTTTACTAAGGTGCACTATGCTTTTTAGAGTACAGTAAATATTAGCACATGCTAATCACACACTAAACGCTAATGTGTGCATGTTATCCTATGAACGCAATAGCAGTTAGCGAATGCATTGATTTAGCACACACTAAATGCATAATAAAACGCTTAGCGCACCTTTGTAAAAGAGGGCCTTAATTTTGGATTTAACATGCGATAGCCATTTATGTAGGTTCATGCTAATTGGTATCACAATGTAAAACTTACACCAACTGCTTAATGAGGCTTAGGAGACATGCTACTAGGGCTGTAATGAGTAAGAGACCTGATCAGATGAGCTGGCAGGGGAGAGCAGCGGCAGCAGGAGAAGGAGCAAGCCTGTGACAGGAAGGAAGAGGAGAGAGGAGCTGTGCTTATCGCTTTGCTCTTCTGAGCAGGCACGGTTTCTCCCCTCTTTTTCTGGGCCACTCTACGCAATTAACATGCATATGATTTGCATGCTATTGTGCTAAGCATAGCCCGGCAAAAGAAAATTGCTCCCACTCCAGCTTTGTGCATGCAGTTCATATTTTATAAAATTGACATGTTCCTTTGTACATTGCACTGTCCACAGCTTCATATTACTCATGATCTCTGCAGGAGCGTAGGACAATATTATAGAGATACACAGACACTTATGCGTCTTTATCAATCAGGCTGGAAATAAGCACCTATTTGGCCTCTCCATCTAGATGACTTTATAAAATCACTCTCCACATGCACCTGCATTTTTAATGAAAGGTCTAGTAACAAACTATATTCAAGTTTCAAGTTTCTTTATTTTTGATATACCGTCTATAAAAATACATGTCTAGATGGTGTACATTATAAAAAATTATAGGAAACAGTTAAAATAAGTAAATAAAAACAATAATTCATCAAATATTAAAAATATTGGACAAATTCAGATTAACGTATATGAAACGGAAGGAAAATAGGGGAGGGAGAAGTTATTTAAGGACATAAGGACATAAGCAGTGCCTCTGCTGGGTCAGACCAGAGGTCCATCGTGCCCAGCAGTCCGCTCATGCGGTGGCCCATCAGGTTCAGGACCTATATGTTAATCTTCTAGCTATACCCTTCTATTCCCTTTTCCTTCAGGAAATCATCTAATCCTTTCTTGAAACCCAATACCGTACTCTGTCCTATCACATCCTCTGGAAGCGCATTCCAGGTGTCCACCACCCTTTGGGTGAAGAAGAACTTCCTAGCATTGGTTCTGAATCTGTCCCCTCTCAATTTTTCCGAATGCCCTCTTGTTCTTGTAGTTTTCGAAAGTTTGAAGAATCTGTCCCTCTCCACTTTCTCTATGCCCCTTATGATCTTGTAAGTCTCTATCATGTCCCCTCTAAGCCTCCGCTTTTCCAGGGAAAAGAGCCCTAGCTTCTCCAATCTATCAAGCGCGTTGCTCTTTTCTGAATCCTCTCGAGCATCGCCATATCCTTCTTAAGGTACGGCGACCAATATTGGACGCAGTACTCCAGATGCGGGTGCACCATCGCCCGATACAACGGCAGGATAATGTCCTTCGTTCTGGTTGTAATACCTTTCTTGATAATACCTAGCAGTCTGTTCACCTTCTTAGAGGCCGCTGCGCACTGTGCCGATGGCTTCATTGTTTTGTTCACCAGTACCCCTAAGTCCTTCTCTTGGCTACTTTCACCCATTACCAGCCCTCCCATTGTATAGCTGTACATCGAGTTTCTGTTTCCTATACATCGAAGTATTAAAAATTATTAAAAAAGGATGGTGAATGAGAATACCTTGCTGCCATTTTCTCTTTTCAGGCATCATAAGGTATGCAACATCTTGCCTTTAGAGTGAGACCTTTTTAAGAATTTGTTGTCTGGTTATATGTTCCAGAAATTTCTCCTTCTCTTTCTGGATAAAACTTCAAATTTCCAGAAGTGTCAGCGTCATGTGATTATCCCGACGGCAGGGAAGTGACACCGAAGCTCCTGGAGATCAATTGTTGCATGTTTAGTGTTTGAAAATTGATTGTTGCGGTTCCCAGCTGCTAGAACTGAGAGACAGCCTTTTCATCTCTGTGTGCTCTCTATCAATCCTGCCTCTGATCTCTTTGAGAGTACAGAGCACCAATAGGCCCTAATTAAAAGTAATTAGGAGATAATTATAGTCCACATAACCTTTTACTTCTCTCCTCATTCATTCAATTTAATGGAAAAATACATGCATACATGTTGGACACAAGGTAACAAATAGAAAAAAAAGGGTTGAATTAGCATTAGTGAGCAATCATTGCGGTTTGTACCTCAGCTACTATCCATTCACACATAATTCGTATGCCATCATAACGCAATCATCTTGAAGAGCAGTCTAACTAGTATAAGGAGTGTATCTCACATTTATTCACCTCATGTTTGAATCTGAAATGGATGACCATTCAGGCTACAAATTCTTAATTTAGATATCACTCAGAGGAAAGATTGTAGGTGGATATGAATGTTGAGGGAGGGGAAGGGGAGGGACGGGAAGAGGGAATTGGGAGAAGCACATTACAACAGTACCTATGATGGAGGAGTGACTCATAGTGGTGGTACCATGACACTGTTGCTAGAGGCCTTAGGCACAATTTTAGATGATGACACAAATCCAGGTTGCAGCGAGGATTGCTACAGCTTGGGACTTCACTGACACCAATGCACTGACAATGGGAGAGGGTCAAGCAGTGAGGGGAAGGTAGGGCTCTGGCAAGGAGTAGGTTTGTCAAGTGTAAGTGGCAGGGTTTGGGGAAGGGGTGGGCTGGTTGTGCTGGTGCCCCAAATGATTGGGGAGGGGGGGGGTTGGCCCTGTCATGTGGAGGTTGGGATGGTGTTGGGGGGTGGGGGGGGGTGGGAAGGAATCTTGTCTGGGGATTGGGTTGGTGTTGGGGGAGGGTTCAGGTGATGTTGAAGGAGTTGAGCTGAGATCAGGGTGGGGTTTGGGTGATCAGATTGTCATTGGAGAATAATTTGGTTGATATTGGGGGAAGACCACAATATGGTTGCACCATCCCTAGCAAACTGTCATTTTCACAGTTAGTCACAGAAACAAACGAGAGGCAAAAATCCAACTGCAAGTGCATATGAAGAAAAAAAAAGAAAAAAAGAAAAGAGCAACAGAAAAAATAATAAGGTTCAAGGGTTCTTTATTAATGTCCCAATACACAGTGGTCACAGGTGAACTTATATCCAGACTTGCAAATCAATTTCCATACAATGCCTGACATTTTGGCTGCACAGCGTTTGTGTCAGGGGCTACCATTCTGCATTTATTTATTTAATTTTCTAAACTGTTCTCCCAGGGGGAGCTCAGAACAGTTTACATGAATTTATTCAGGTACTCAAGCATTTTTCCCTATTTGTTCTGGCAGGTTCACAATCTATCTAATGCACCCGGGGCAATTGAGGGGATTAAGAGACTTGCCCAGGGTCACATGGAGCAGTGTGGGTTTGAACTCACAACCTCTGGGTGCTGAGGCTGTAGCTTTAACCGCTGCACTACTCTCAAAATCAAAGTATAGCAAAAGGGAGCCAAGTATAGGACAATCAAGCCATTGTGACATCACTCATGAGGTTGGCTCTTAGGCATTGGTGGAATGAGGCATTATGATGTCACAATACCAGCTCTGGTTATCAGAGGCTGAAACCTTTCACACTATTTATTTATTCAATTTTTTATACTGTTCTTCCAGGGGAGCTCAGAACAGTTTAAATGAATTTATTCAGGTACTCAAGCATTTTTCCTGTCTGTCCTGGTGGGCTCACAATCTAGCTAATGTACCTGGGGCAATGGGGGATTTGGTGGCTTGCCCAGGGTCACAAGAAGCAGTGTAGGTTTAAACCCACAACCTCAGGGTACTGAGGCTATAGCTTTAACCACTACACCATATTCTCCCCTCACTCTCCAGACACACACAAATATCTACCTTACAAATAGTATCACTGCATGTAAAAAGAGCCTTTCAGATCACTGGCCACTTTGTATTGAGTTATTGTTTGCTTGTTTTTTTTGCTGTATATGGCTGTAGTGGAAAAAGCAGATTTTGGAGGCCATCTTTCTACCTAAAAGCCTAAATTTGACTTCTAGAACTGCCCTGCACATCCCTATGTCATTAGCACCCATATTTACTAAGATATCTGGCTCCTCTCCAGCACTATCTAAAATCTTATCTATGTGACACGTGAAGTTCACCACTTTCACAACAGGCAGGAAAGTTACCAAGTAATTCTTATGTCAAGGTAGCAGCACTCACAGGCTGCTTTGCAGCCTTCTCGCTGGGGCCTTCTGTGTGCCGCGTTACTGATGATGTCATCAGTACACAGAAGGCCCCAGAGAGAAGGCCGCGAAGCAGCCTGTGAGTGCTTCTGGCCCGACGCTCCTCTGTTGGAAGGTATTTATGGTCGCGGTTGGCGGGGATCGATTGGGAGGGAAGGATGGAGGGTCAGTGGGGGTTCGGCAGTTCAGCGACGGGTGCTCAAGGGTGCACGAGGGATGGGAGGGAGGGAAGGATGGAAGCTGGGCAAAGGGTTCTACTGCACAGGGGGATGGGAGAGATGGAAAGATGCTGCAGAGGGAAGGCACAAGGGGATGGGTGAGAGGAGAGGAAAGATGTTGCACATGTGAGGGAAAGGGAAGAGGAAGAATTGGGGTGAAGGAGAGAAAGGGAGGGATGATCATGAAAAAAAATAAGCCGTACCCACAAATAAGACCTAATGCCTTTTTTGGGCCCCAAATGAATATAAGACACTGTCTTATTTTCGGGGACACACGGTACTTTTCCTTATGCACATTTCTTTGGATGTGTCTACATTAGATTTCATCTGCCATTTAAATGTCCAGCCTTCCAAGGCTCCCAGCAAACTCCTCACATAACCCTATATTTCACATTTCATTGGCTAGTGTTTATCACTAGGGTGCCACTTTAACTCTTGTGCCAACGCAATAAGGTATAATATTAATAATGTTTTGAAGAATTAAAATATGTATTTTAGCTGTGTCTAAAATTATTGCCTTTCTCAGTTGGCTTTCATCATCATGCTGATTAAGTAGTTGTTTTCTAAATATATATTTCCATATCAAATTAATTTAAAAACTGAAATGTTATTTTTTTTCCTCATCTAGTGCCTACTGAGACAAACCAATCTGGAGAGCAATTAAAGCCTCATTAATTCCCAATTATACTAAGAGTTTCATAGCCTTAACATACTATAGGAAAAATACTTTATGAAGCTTTCATTAAAATAGAAAAGAAAAAAAGATATTCTGCTTTACTTTTTCTTTGTTTCTGAAACTATGTTGCCAGAGAGCCTATACTGCAGCTAGGTTTGTTTGTACAGCCCGTGCCATAAAGGGTAGGATATTCCAGCCCTGGTTTTATGTTATTACTGATATGGATTTGTAATTTTAGAAAGGCAAGGCTATAAGTACTTAGATACAATGACAGAAACTTAAAAGATGTTGTCAGAATTAGACTGCTTAGTTCACATAGAAGGGTATTTTTGAAAGGACATCCATGACAGAATAGTGACGTCCATCGCACATGTATTTTTGAATATGTCAAGATTTCCTATTCGAAAATACATGAGACGGACATCCTTGCGCTGGAAATGTCCACCATGCAGTAGTGTAGTTGGGAGGGGGGGGGAGTACCTACTCTCCGACGTCAGAATTGACATCGGGATGAAAGGCTTGTGTGCCGGCTGCGTGCAATCGCTGCATGTGCTGGCCCTTCCCTTCCTGTAGTTGCGGCACAGGGGCTGTAATTAAATGTAGCGGGTAGCAGGCAGTGAATGGCGGACCAGAGGGTGGGGAGGAGGAGGAAGCAGTGGCGGATTGGTTTGGGGGCAGGCAGGCTTTGGCGCAGCTTCGGGGGAGGGGGCACTAAGGACATAGGAAGGAGGCACTGGGGGCACTAAGGACATAGAAAGGAAGGAGGGAGGGGGCATTGGGGGCACTAAGGACATAGGAAGGAGGGAGGGAATAGAAAGGGTCAATTGTTGGGCCTGAGTGCAGAAAGAAAGAAAAAAATGAAAGTCAGAAGAAACTGCAACCAGAGACTCATGAAATCACCAGACAGCAAAGGTAGGAAAAATTATTTTATTTTCAATTTAGTGATCAAAATGTGTCCATATTTTGCACTATGACCCCCTTTTTCTAAACCGCAATATCGGATTTTAGCGCAGGGAGCTGCACTGAATGCCCTGTGCAACTCCCAACGCTCATAGAGTTCCTATGAGCATCAGGAGCAATGCGGGGCATTCGGCACAGCTCCCTCTGCTAAAAACTGAAACAGGAAGTTGCAACTAGAAACAGGAAGTAGATGTCCTGTTTTAAGGAAAAAAATAAATGGTCATGTTATCCATTAACCATCAGGCTACTCCTCAGACCTGCTTCCTGCTTTGTTAAGCATACCCATAATACCTAAAGCTGTCATAGAGCTTGGTACTCCCTTCCACTTTCACTTTCAGGAGAGAGGGAAGGGGACAGCAACTAGTGAGGGATTAAGGAAATGTCATGTGGACAGCTGCTCAATCAGATCACCTTTCTTTAACCTGTATGTGCCAAATACCAGATTTTAATAAGGATGCCCTTCTTTTTAGACACAGACAATTTCTTTTCTGCTGGATATCCTGATTTCAGACTAGAGAGTTGCACGGGGTCAGAAATCCCACCCATCCCCGTCAGGATCCTCTCCGTCCCCACCCGTCCCCGTCAGGATCCTCTCCATTCCCACCCGTTCCCGCCAGGATCTTCTCCGTCCCCACCCATCCCCGCAAGGAATTACCTCCATCCCCGCCCGTCCCCATAAAAAGCAGAAATTACTTCTGACAGGATCATCAATTCCACAGTTTCTTTTGTGTTTGTGCTGCTGTTTTCCTTGTGGAATCTCTTTGGTGGAACCCTTTTTTTGTTTTCTGTTCAGGTAATTAACTTATAAACCCCCTCTTTTACTAAGGCTGACATGTCCATTATATTATATGGATGAACCTGCTTCCAAAGCCTTCCATCCCCGTGGGAATCCCGTTGGCTAGAGGGGGGTCACTGTGGGAGTCCCGTGGGCCAGAGGGGGGTCCCCATGGGAGTCCAGTGGGTTAGGGGGGGATTCCTGCGGGACCCCCGCGGGATCCCCGTTCCCGTGCAGATCTCTATTTCAGACCCTCCCTAGTCCTGCCTAAAACAAACCCTCTTGTTATTTTGATGTGCTGCAGTGTGGCACGTCCCTATTCTGCTTTTGAAAAATCTGGATTTGGATGTTTCAGGCACACGGAGGCCCATTTCAGCCTTTTGAGACATCCATATGCTTCAAAAACTGAGCTCCCAAGTCTGTCCATTTTAACTGCCTACTCTTCAGTCAAAGATCTCACTCTAGGAATGTGCATTCATTTTAAAAATGATGGCAAAATGCAATGAGTGAGGGCATTATTAAATTGGTTCCTTTAAACTAATTGAATGGCAATTGAAGTGACAGGAGCCTCTCCTTGCTTAAATTGCTTTGAATAGCGGGGGGGATAGAGTTTGTAGATATAGAAATTACTCTGACACAATGTGTGGGTGCACAGAGGTGAGAGGCTGTGTTCCAGTGACAAGGTGACAGTGTCCTCAATGGACAGAGCAGAAGGCATATACAAAAGAAGGAGTTTACTGTAATTTCTTCTACTATTAAGCCCAGATTATCCTGTGAAAACTGTGAAACTGGAAAAGGGACGATACGTAGATTATCAAAAAGTTTAGGGGAGAGAAGCTTAGCATCCGAGTTAATACAGCAGCAGAAGAAGCAGTAAAATGAAGCACAGTTCCTTACAACCATATTTACTGGTTACAAAATGTGCAATCCTAACTCCAGCCTTGATAAACCTGGGTTTAGAAAAAGGAGACGTTGCATGGGCATTCCTGAAGCAGGTAAATGGCACTGTTCTTCCTTAATTTTATAGCAAAAACAACTCGGATGTGTGAAAAATCAATAATATTTAAATATACACTTTCACCAAAACAATATGATAAATGTCACATAAAAAAGTGAACAGTACTGCTGCAGTTCCAATAAAGGGAGTTTTAAATAAATGGAGGAAAAGCCTCAGACTGGAACCCTTCCGTCACCACAATGGTGGTCCAAGGTGGTTGGGCGAACACCTCACTGGCAAAAAACCTCCATTCTTACTCCCACAATATGCAAACTTAAAGCAGGGCTGTTTTGTGCAAAAAGATAGAGGAAATATCCACTTATCTTCTCAGTTGATCGGTACACCGACGGTGGCCAGCGTTTCGCAAATCTGCTACCTCAGGGTGTGAACGATCCGATCAAACTTTAAACGGGACGCCGAACTGCATCTCATGATCAAAAGAACTGCAGCAGTACTGTTCACTTTTTTATGTGACATTTATCATATTGTTTTGGTGAAAGTGTATATTTAAATACTGTTCTTCCTTAAGCCATAATACAGTTCTTGAAGCAAGAAAAAATAAATCCTGCACTAGAATTCATTTATTTTTCAGCATACATACATTTAAAAATCTTGCCTGCACTGGGCCATAATCCAGGTGGCGGAGAAAGAGACCCAGTATCATTACTCCTACGGTAAATATGCTGCAAAAGACCAAGCACCTAAAAAACAGAGTTGGCTGATGTCAGCTCTGGCTTCAGTAAGCAAGTGGGTGAGGCTTGGCAACCTGAAGATCATATACAAAATTAGAAAACAAGGAACAATAATGAACTGAGAAACTGAGAAACTGAAAGCTGTGGACCAAGCACAGCTGGCTGATGTCACCTTTGGTGTCAGTAAACAAGTGGGCAGGCTTGGCATCAGGCATACACAATGAGGGAACTCAGGCATCAGCAAGCATGTGGGTGGAGCTTGGTGTCAGGAAGAAAGCTAAAAAAAAAAGAACCATAAAAACAAAGGAAACTCAACAAGGCACAATAACAAGTTGGAAAATTATTGGTAAATGTAATCTTTGAGGCTTGTGTTCAGCTATCCAAAAGATCCTGGGAGACTACTTTGAAGGATGTTAATTAAACTAAACTAAACCTTAGTTTTATAGACTGGGTCTTCAACCAGAAGGAGCTCGACTCGATTAACAATAAAGTAGACATAATACTTAAACATAAGAAGAATGTAGTTGAAATGACTTGATTTCCAAAATGTTTGGAAAACAAAAAAAGTTTTCAGAGCTTTCCGGAATACGACAAAGGGGCCTAAATTTCTCAGTGTAAGCGGTAACTCATTCCAGAACTCAGTTAGTTTGAAGACGAAGAATGACTGAATCTCTTGAAAGATCTGTTTATACCCCTAAGGGAAGGAAATGTAAGTTTTAATTTTTCAATGCTTCTATCAAGATGAGATCTATGCACATTCCAGTCTAGGGGGACCAGGGTGATAAAATCTTAAATGCAATACAAACACTCTTGAATTGGATTCTAAGGTACACTGGAAGCCAATGTAATTTCTTAAGCAATAGGGTTATGTGATCAAATTTACTCTTTCCGAAAATAAGCTTAGCAGCGGTATTCTGTATCAACTGAAGCCTCTGTAAACTAACCTTTGAAAGACCCAGATACATTGAGTTATAGTAATCCAACCTCGACAAGAAAATTGACTGAACCAATACCGAAAAGTGTTGCTGATGAAAGAATGCTCTCACTCTTCTCTGGATACGGAGACTGATGAAATAATGCTCTCACTCTTCTCTGGATACGGAGACTGAAGAAACACTTTTTAACAAGGAAATTTAGTTGATCCTCAAATGTAAGAGATAAATCAATGACAATACCCAATATTAGCAAAGAAAACTCAATTTTCAAAGATTCTCCTAAATCTTAAGATCACAGCAGAAGGAAGAGAGTCTAGCTTTGGGCCAAGCCATAAAAGCTTGGTCTCAGCAGCATTTAATTTCATCTGGATATCGTCACCCAGGACTGGAGCTTAGCAATGCAATGGTTAATATTGGGAATCAAATTAACAAGATCTGGATCAACCTCGAGTAATATGAAAATATCATCGGCATACGTTAATAAAGTTTCTTGAATATTCAAATCATAGTATTTCAATGTACTCATATAGATGTTAAATAAGATTGGAGACAATGGGGAGCCCTGGGAAACACCACAAAGGTCTCTCCAAGATTTTGAATTGGATCCTTTCATAGTAACTGAGTAAGAACGGGAGGATAGAAATTTGTCAAACCGGTCCAATAAAGACTGATCAAGGCCAATTTCTGAGAGCAGGTAATGCAGAATATTATGACTGACAACATCAAATGCTGCAGACAGATCAAACTGAAGTAAGATAGCATGTTTCTTACAAGACTGAAACTGCTGGATCTTTGAAAGAAGAGAAACCAAAAGAGATTCTGTACTGAAATTTGGGCGGAACCCATGCTGGAAAGGTAAAAGAATAGAAAGCTTTTCCAAGTAGCTTGAGAGTTGGCTGGCAACAATTGATTCTATATGTTTAGTTAGTAGAGGTATATTAGCGATTGGTCTATAATGGGAAGTGACAGTTGGGTCAAGATCTGCTTTTCTCAGAAGGGGAGTAAGACTGATTATACCCATATCATGCGAGAAGTACCCTGTTTCTAAAGCATAGTTTAATAATGCAATCAGCCAATTGATTGCTTGAGGTGGAATATTAGCAAAAAGATATGAAGGAAAAGGGTTAAGGGTGAATTTACATCTCATTAGTTTTGCACATAATTTTAAAACTTGAGATTCAAATACTGAGTCAAATGAATACCAGAACAATCTACTGGCGTCAGCATTAAGCTGCCCTTGAAGTTAAACAATTTGTACTTGTACTTTGTTGTTCATGTTGTATGCCATAATCAAATGATTTCAAATGTCATATTGTTTTGCTTCTCCCTTACCAGAGACTCCTGCCCTCATCTCATATCTGATAACAACATTAAGAAGTACATGTCACACACTTTGAAACATATATTAGATTTCCAGGGTTGGTGCATTTTTGAGAGTAAAAAAATAGTTGCCATGATTAATGAATCAATCCTTGTATATATCTGATTAAAACTGATTATATTCATAGGAGCCAGTTTTTGAAAATGAGTGATAGTGCTGAACTTATAACTCACCACAAATTTCTCCTCACCCAGCAAAGAAAAAAAAAAAAAGTGAAAGCATCTGGTAGCAAATGGTAGTGGTGACCAGCCTGTATCTAAATGTCAATAGCCGTTGCAGTGAATGTGTACAAATCAAAAGCTAGGCTATTCAGGTGGGGTTCCCTGAATGGAAAAAATCTTAATAATCAATATAGTTTAGAGTTCTTATGCTTTCAGGTGGATTTCCTGGGACATCAGGCCACTCAGTGGTACAAATTAACATAGAAACATAGAAACATAGAAGATGACGGCAGAAAAGGGCTACAGCCCATCAAGTCTGCCCACTCTGCTTACCCACCCCCTGTCTATGCCCTAATGACCCAATTTCCATATCTTGACCCTCGTAGGGATCCCACATGGGTATCCCATTTATTCTTAAAGTCTGGCACGCTGTCTGCCTCGATCACCTGCACTGGAAGCTTGTTCCAATGATCAACCACTCTCTCTGTGAAGAAATACTTTCTGGTGTCGCCATGAAATTTTCCGCCCCTGAGTTTGAGCGGGTGCCCTCTTGTGGCCGAGGGTCCCTTGAGAAAGAAAATATCATCTTCCACTTCGACACGTCCCGTGAGGTACTTAAATGTTTCGATCATGTCTCCCCTCTTCCTACGTTCCTCAAGAGTGTAGAGCTGCAATTTGTTCAGTCTCTCTTCGTACGAGAGACCCTTGAGCCCCGAGATCATCCTGGTGGCCGTCCGTTGAACCGATTCAATTCTGCGCACATCTTTACTGTAATGTGGCCTCCAGAATTGCACACAGTACTCCAGATGAGGTCTCACCATGGCCCTGTACAACGGCATTATGACTTCAGGCTTTCGGCTGACGAAACTTCTATTGATACAACCCAATATCTGCCTTGCCTTAGATGAAGCCTTCTCCACTTGATTGGCAGTTTTCATGTCTGCACTGATGATTACTCCTAAATCTCGTTCTGCTGAAGTCCTAGTTAAAGTTTCTCCGTTCAAGAAGTACGTCCTGCATGGATTTCCGCTTCCGAGGTGCATGACCTTACATTTCTTAGCATTGAAGCCTAGCTGCCAGGTTGAGGACCAACTTTCCAATGTAAGCAGGTCCTGCGCCATATAATTCTGTAAACTGCATTCACTTACTATATTACATAGTTTGGCGTCATCGGCGAATAGTGTTATTTTACCTTGAAGCCCTTGAGTCAGATCCCCTATGAATATGTTGAAAAGGAGTGGACCCAGGACCGAGCCCTGCGGCACTCCACTGGTCACCTCCGATGTTTTAGAGAGGGTACCATTAACCACCACCCTCTGAAGTCTGTCACTCAGCCAATCATTGACCCATGCAGTTAGTGTCTCTCCTAACCCCATCGATTCCATCTTGCTTAGCAGCCTGCGGTGTGGGTCACTGTCAAAAGCTTTCCTGAAGTCCAGGTACACGACGTCCAAAGACTCTCTCAAGTCCAACTTTCTTGTTATTATCTTTAATATCTGGATTTATGAATAAAAAAAATAAAGACTGGTCTTAAAGACATTTGGAGCATTGAGATTAAGCATCAAATTACTGCGTCTCAATGGCCACGAATTTGGTCTTGGAAGATGAGATGCACAATGTCTGCATCTATGAGACAAACATGTTTTTTTCTGTTGCATAGAGCATTCTGGACCCCTGTTCGTTTACAAAAATTAGATTGCTCTAGGTCTGATAGATGTTGGCATTGTCATCTTGAAGCAGGGGCTTTAGATCATTTATTGTTCTATTGTCCATTTATTATGAATTTTTGGAAATCAATTTGGGGCCAAATTAATAGTTTATTAGAAAATCATGTGGCATTATTGTATGATATAGTATTATTTGGCATGTCTATGAGGGTTAAGAGCCAAATATCTTCCAAAAATAATAAACTCTTACTTATTTTAACAGGAGTCACCATACAACAAATAACATGTAATTGGAAAAATTGGAATAGATTAATAAACTATAGTTTTTGGTGGAATTCAGTGTGTCATATTTATAAAATGGAAAGAACATTAGCTATTCAGAAAGGGAATTTTAATAAATTTCAAGATGTGTGGGGGCCATTAACAAATTATTTCAATGAATAGGTATTATTTTCCCTGATTTGTACAAATGAAAGAATAGGGTGGGGGAGGGGGGGCTTTATTATATGGTATATGCGTTATGAAGTATTGAAGGGATGGGAGGGAAAGGGATAATTCTATTTAATATGAAAAATTGTAGAATTTCAAGTGATGTATTTAAGTCAAAATGATGTTACTTATTGATGCACTTGATGTAAGTTATAAAAATGAATAAAGAATTAAAAAAAAAAAAAGCTAGGGACCACCTACTCTCTCCTTCCCCTCCCAGCATGTCAGTATCATACTCTCTCTCTCCCTCCCTCAATTCAAGCTATTTATGGCACTTTTCTCCAACCAGTCCCACTTTCCTCTCAGCTTATTTATATAACAATCTATTCCCCCAATTTTTTTCATTTTTCCCTAATTTCATCTCCCCTTTCCATTCGCCCTTTATACTTTTAATTTTTCTCCTCCTGCATTGGCATAATTTGATGCTTCAGCCCATCCCTCACCCACTTCTCTTTATATCACAGTCCATGCCCCTCCCCTAGTTTACAAGGGGGTGCTGAAAATTTCTCTTCCTAAATTCTGAGAATTATTTTGCCACTGTAGCTGAAAGGAGTGTTATCTTATTTCTGAAACCCCCATGCGGGTGAGTTTCTGACAGAGTTTAGAAAGAGGTGCTTTCGAAGAGTGGGTTTGAAACCAGCAATTATCAGTCTATGTTAAAACTGAAAAGAAGTTTCTGTCAGCCACTTATCTAATTGCAGGAAGATTGTATCCATTTTATGAAAGTTTCATAGCTGAGTGTGCAGAAGGGGTGGGAAACTCCATATGCAAATCATACACTAAGCGATGAACACGCAAACACTTGAGTGAAATGGTATGCATTTTAAGAGGTTATCTAGTGAATGGGAATGAAGCTTGTGAGCTCAAATTAATGTGGGAATGTGAGCTAAGCAGAATTCAATCAGAATAACAGAAGTGGATATCTACTCCCCCATAAGTTCAAAAGGGAGAAGAAATGATGGGGGTAACAGAGCCAGCATGCTGAAAAAGAGTCTAGAATCTATGAGTTTTGCATTGTATAGAGTCATATCTGTGCATTATACTCATTTGGGAGGTAGCTCTCTATTTGGGAAACTCTGTCACTGGCTAAAACAAAGCTCTTTTTAGAACTGGTATGCTGTGTACCTGTAGGGGTATACCACTAGGGACACTCTTCAAATGGATTGGCATCCCTTGAGAGCAGAGAGAGCTCAGGGTAGAAGACCAGCAGCCCTTGGGATCTGGGCTCAAGGCAAGTGGCCATTGGGAGCAGCTCGGGGCAAAAGAAAAGGACCAGCGGAGGCACTATCGGGGCCTGAGAGCTGAGAAGAGCAGAGGCAGCCCTCTAGAGAGAGCCCTGTTACTGTTAATGAATGAGTCGTGTTGAGGGCTGGTAACTAGGACCTCAACAGGGAGCTACCCCAGAGGCTCCTCTTGAAGGAAGGGAAGGCTACTGGAGTGTGGATCAACACTAGGAGCCCAATGGAGGTGCCAGCCCATTGGGGTGCAATTGGCACCAGCAGTCCAAGGGAGAAGGCTCCCTGGAGACTAGCAGTGGAGGTGGAACACTCATGGGAGGGCCAGGCTTTCAGAGTTAAGATATAACCATCAGGAGGCTGCCACAGGAGAAGGCCCACTAGCCTGAAAGGACAGCACCTATCTACCCTTAAGAACTTTCATGGATTGGGTGAGAACTTGGGGACTGAGCGGGAAGGAGAGATTCAGGTATTCAGCCTTGCACATTTAGTGACTAAGCCAATAAATTTGGGAGGAGCATATAACCACAGTATTGGCAGTCAGAACTGAAAGAGGCTCAAAGGTTTTTGGAATTGCTGAATTTGAACTGAGAGTTAAAGGTTCACGACGCTATAAACAATGGGTTTGAATATCTGAATAGTACGTATATAAACACTGTTGACTTAACTGCACTAGTATTGGTTTAAGTGTGAAAGTACTGGGATTGTTGAAAATTATTCCTGACAATTTGTTTTATGAATAGGACTATGTACAAAGTTCAAATAAATCAGTGTAATTTATTAGTCAACCTTGTTTACAGAAGCTTTTACCTGGGGGTAGAAGAGGGTGAACCCACCCACTAACCTTCTTTTCCTCAAGTGGAGGCATCGAGTGTTAATTGAGTGAGGGACCGATGGAGATTGCTTTAAGGGGATTACAGCCAGGTCGGGCCCCAGACCCAGAGCTGCCCTGAAGGGAGCATTACATAACCTTTAAAGTGGACTAACAAAAAACACACTACTTTATCCAAGATATCAAGATAGCTAGCAAGCAAGAGAGCTAGCAAGAGAGCTAGCACGCCTTAGTAAAAGTCCCCTTTTGTTATTCTGAACCAGATCTTAAATAATGTCGTAATCATGGTGGCCTATTTGTATACGCTTAATAAACAAGTTGACCTCTTCTCTCACACTGTTTTGTAGAGCTTAGGGGTCCTTTTATCAAGCCGCGCTAGCGGGGTTAGCACGTTGGACATTTCATCACGCACTAACCCCCGTGGCCGGCTAAAAAAATTAACGCCTGCTCAATGCAGGCGTTAGCGGCTAGCATGGCAGGTGGTTTAACGCTCAGTATTATGTACATTAAACCCCTACCGCAGCTTGATAAAAGGACCCCTTAGTCTCTTTTTTTGGTTTTGTATGTTTTTTTGGGTGGTTTTTCTCTCCCTCTCCTGTGCCACTGTAGTTTCTTTCCTAATGCATGCTTTCATTACAATAAAAATTGTTTTGACAGTTTTCTCCTAAGCGGTATATTAAGTCCTTCATAAACTTGGAAACTTGGAGCTTAATGGATGGATAGAGGGTTCAGTTTGTATAGTCGGAGACTTGATCGCTAAGCTTTTATGTTCAGATTGTTCTCAAAGTAACTTGATTAATCTGGAGGGCTGAAAATACATATGAATAAGTGTTTCAAATTATGTGTGCCTCCATGCGGATAAATATTGACTTACATTTTTAAGAGAGAATTGTTTCCAGTGCAAGCAAAAATACACAATTAATCTGGTTCTCAGCCAATATATATGCAAATCTCTCAATAAATGTTTGTGAAAAATATTTTAGAAGTAGAATGTGGTCCTTGTACTATGTTTGTTTTGGGTTTTTTTCCCATTCCCAAACATGTTACTCGTTCTGCCCCAAGTCCAATGTGTTTTGGTCTCATTTAGAATTTGTCCCAGCCATGCTGCAGAGATGAAAGCTGTATGCGAATATTAACATCATTCATAACGGTTTATGAGATTGAGCTAAGGTCCCATAATTATGAGCCTGGGATATGAAGCCTGTAATGGGACTGACTCATCATTAACCAATCACATCATTTATTGTATTCAGAATTAACCTTATTCAGTTGTTGATTATTCTGTTTAGGCTTATTTTATTAGATCAAATTAGTCAACTGAGATTTTAAAAAAAACCAAAACATTAGACACATTTTTGTAAGTATTTTTCCGAAGAAATGTCCTGCTCCTTGTTCACTTTCATAGAATATGTTTTACCATTAAATGTAATGAGCTCTTTTTAATAGAAAATTGACCATTAAATCAAACCAGGGGAAGTACGTTTGAAATTAAAGTCCCTTTGTGCCTTTTTAAAAAAAATTCTAGTCACAGAGATTAGTGGCAGAATCATTTACATTTTGAAATCTATTTCATTAGCAAGATTTGAATCTTTTACACTGGCTGTTGAGTATCCAGAAAGGTATCTGTTTCAGTTTTGCTGCACATCTGAAACAGAAAAAATATATATATATAACACTGCAATTTTTCTATAGACTCTGAGATCTAAGAAAAATCCCTCCTTAATAATGCTAACTGCCGGTTTATAAACTGCTCTGTTTGTTTGAAATACTGTTACTACCAAAATGTCAGGCCTGGCATGGGACCTCAGAGTTACTGGTGATACACTGGCAGCAGAGTTTGTCCTCAAAATGGCAGTATAAAAACTGCTATATTCTGTTACTAGAAGTGAAGGGGGGAAATCATGAGGGGAAGAGTTCTTGACTGGTAACTGGTGATATGTTATAACTGAGACTCTCATTATGTTTGGCTGACTATATGCTTGGCATGGCGGAGACCCGACAACCAATGTTTACACATGGGTGCCTGGTGCCTGCACAGAATCATAAATCCACCCTAATCCCATCCAAAACACCCCCCAAAACACCCTTTTGAGATTTAGACTCACTGCAGACAAACAGTATGTATAGAAAACTGTCTAAATAATGTTTCAAAAATGGCAATTTGGACATTTTAGCAAACAAAAAGCCCAAATGCCACTTTATGCTATTGTTTGGATGTTTTTCTCTTTTGAAAATAAGCCCCTTGATCTATGATTTCACGTTGCTTCTTTCATCATTTGTTATGTTACATAGAAACATGATGGAAGATAAAGGCTAAATGGCCCATCCAGTCTGCCCATCCGCAGTAACCATTATCTCTTCTCTCTCTTAGAGATCCCATGTACCTATCCCAGGCTTTCTTGAATTCAGACACAGTCTCTGTCTCCACTAGTGCTGCCCGATTCAGAGAAAAAAATTTCGATTCGATTTGGCCTATTGAATCGATTTTTCGATTCGATTTTATTTTCCTACTCAATTGGGTGGGTTTTTTTAAACATCCTGGTGGGTTTATTTTATAACCTCTTCACCCCTTTTATAACCACTTCATCTCCTTTGCCTTCTCCTAACCACACTGGTGCTGTGGTGTAAACAAACAAAAAAGTTTCAAGTTTATTCAAGTTTATTAACAGAATTTGATTAATCGCCTATTATAATCACTAAGCGATGTACATAACAAAAATAAAATAAAATTAAAGAGAGGTTCACAATTTAGTAATAAACAATTAACTTAAACAAACATATAGCTAGGAAAGAAAGGATAAAAGTTACAATTATCATTTGGGGTAGAATAATGGAAATAACAGTAGGTAAAGGGACGTAATGACTCAGCAATTATTAACAAGCAGTGTATTAAATGTTAAAAGCATCTCTAAATAAATAGGATTTTAAAGATTTTTTAAATACTAAAATATCTTTTTCTTGACGAATATATTGGGGAAGGGCATTCCACCATTGGGGACCTGTCACAGAAAAAATATCAGCCCTTCTTGTACCAATAATTTTCAGGGAAGGAACTGAAAGAAGATTTTGGTTGGTGGAGCGAAGTGAGCATTGTGAATTATAAGGTATCAAGAGACTTTTCCTTTCTCTCTGTTAAATCCTAGTTCACATTTGTGGTCTAACATCAGCTCTGGTAGGATACACATTTCAAATCTGACATATTGTAATCACAAAACAGAAAATAAAATGATTTTTTCTACCTTTTGTTGTCTGGTCCTTATTCAAATCTTGTTGGTCTCAGGCTCTGGTTGTCTTCTGATAACTTGCTTGCCAGGGTCTCCTTCTTTCTTCTTTCTCCGTACTAACCATCCATCTTCCATCTCTGTCCTCCCCTTCCGTTTCCCTGCCCTCCCCCAGAGGTCTGGCATCTTTCCTTTTTTTCATCTCCATCCATAGATCCACCTTTTCTCAACTACCCTTTCATCCAGCATCTTTCCCTCCTTCCCCACCACCCCAGGGTCCACCATCTCTCTCTTTTTTTCCCCAACTACCCAACTACCCTCCTATCCGGTATCTATATCCTCCCCCCTCCACACCATCCCTTGTGTTCAACTTCTCTCCCTTTCTGTTCCTTCCTTCCCTAAATCCCATTGGCCATCATCTCTCTCCCTCTCCTCTATTTTTAGACCCATTATTCCCCCCAAAGTCCGGCATATGCACATCTCTTTGAACCCCACCTTCCGTGTACTTCTACACCAGGGCCCATTCCCCTGAAGGTCTGTCCCCCCCTGAATGTCTGTCTCCCCTCCTGAAGGCCTTCACCACCCCTGAAGGCCTACACCCCACCCCTGAATGCCTGCCTCTCCCCCCTGAAGGCCTGCACCCAAGGCCTGCCTATCCCTCCTGAAGGTCTGCACCCAAGGCCTGCCTATCCCTCCTGAAGGCCTGCACCCAAGGCCTGCCTGTCCCCCCTGAAGGCCTGTACACCCCCCCGAAGTCCTGCACAACCCCCCCCCCCCATAAGGCCTGCGTGTTCCCCCTAGCCTCCCGGCATCAGTTTACCTAATTTAATCAACCTGCATAAGATCGCTAGTGCTAGCGATCTTTGCAAGCTGCCATCGGGTCTTCCGAGTTGCCTTTTCTCTGCCGCGGTCCCGCCCCTCCTCTGATACGTTTAGGCATCCACATTCGAACAGCTTTGTGGCTGGTATACATGCAGGTGCCTAGCCCCCTCTTCTATTAAACTGCGCTAGCAGGTTTTAGCACAGAGAGCTGCACTGAATGGCCCATGTTGCTTTCGACGCTCAAAGAAACTCTATGAGCGTGGGGAGCAGTGTGGGCCATTCAGCGCAGCTCCCCACCCTAGAAAATTGCTAGCGCAGTTTAATAGAAGAGGCCCTAAATGTTGGGCATGCTGATACCGAGTTGTTTTAGTATTCTATAATACTAGTCTTTAAGCCCGTTACATTAATGAGTGCTAGAGATTCCTCGGCTTCCTCCCCCTCCCTTTCCCCTTCACGTCCCATCAACCCCCTTGTTTCCCTTTGCACAGTCTCCCTGCTTCATCCGCTCCTTCTCCTGCGCGGGCCACCAGAGCAGAGAGGACTGGGCAGAGGGGGCTGGCAGCCGGGGCTGGCGGAGAGGAGCTAGGCGGCTGGAGGAGTAGCAGCAGCCGCTGCCGATTGCAGCCTCCGTCCCGCCTTCGCCTCCCTGGATTTGCTAGAGCGGCCTGCAAGGTTTGCTACAGTGGCTGGCGAACCTCAGCAGGCCGCTTTGAAGAGGACCGGCAGTGGGAGGGAAGAGTCGCTGGCACACGCGCTAGCGCAGGCGCCGTGAGCACTAGCACAGAAGCACAGCTCACGCCACCAGGACTCACGGATTTTCGACAGCGCATGCGCGCTTAGCCTTTTATTATTATGGATTACTGCAACACAGTAGGATTGTACTGTGGAGTGGAGTGGCTGGCCTAATGGCTAATTCCGTGGCCTGAGAACTAGGGGAATCAGGTTCAATTTATATCAACAATATTCCAAAATGCTGTGTGCATATCACATTAATCGGAAGCTGAGTTCAAATAGCTAAATAGGAAGTTAAATAAAGCTATTATTTAAATAGAGGATAAGCTTCAGAACCCCTTTAGAGAGATAAAACCCTTCGTATAACTAGAAAGGGTATGTCACTTCATCGATAGAAAAACCTCCATGGCAAAATACTGCACACAATTTAAACAGCCATTTAATCTGTACAGCAATATAATAAATATGCCAAACTTATCTTTCTGGATAAAGACTAAATACAGTAATGTATAAAGTACAAATGACCCAATGCAGGCCGTGTTTTGGCAAAACAGAAATGCCTTCCTCAGGGGTTTTATGGGGTCCTTTGCTGTCTTAAATGTAAAAAACATAAAAGTCATAAAAAAACAGGTGGGTATAGTAGTTTTTTTTTGTGTTTTTTTTTTTTTTGGGGGGGGGGGGTTTGGAGAGCTCATTATACATTAAAAGACAACAGACTCGTCCTTGTATGTATGGGGCCTCACATGGACGGTCACTGGTCTGCTCAAGAACAGAAGCTTCATATACACCACTTGGAGCTCAGAGCAGTTCGAAATGCTCTGAAAACATTTCAGCACAGTGCATCCAATCATGTACTCCTTATTAGAGAATGGCACGGTGGCAGTTACCCGTGGGTAGTCGCGGGTAACCCGCTGAAATGGTGGGGGGGGGGGGGGAAGTGCTCACGGTGGGCACGGGGACAAGGCCATCCACCGCCCCGTGGAACGGTGAATGGCCTTGTCCCCGCAGTTAAGGGAGGGAAGGCGCGCGGTCACCGATCACGCGTGGCCCCCTCCCTACCTCCGGCCAAATCTATCTCCCTCCCCCTTACCTTCGCGGCGCTTTATTAAAGAAACTGAAGCCTGCCTGTGCCGCCCTGCAGTCGCGTGTGTGTGGGCTGAAGCTTCTCCTCTGACGCAACTTCCGGGGATGGGGATGGGGCGGTGAAGGGGACGGTGGTCCGGAGACGGGGCAGTGACGGAGACAGATTTTTTCACCGTGTCATTCTCTACTCCTTATCCGCACAATCAGGTTGTGATATATTACATAAACAAACAAAGAGGCACAGGTTCTCTGACTCTGTCAAGAGGCTGAGAAGATTTGGAACTGGGCAGTTGCTCAAAACATATTTCTAAAAGCTGTCTATGTTCAAGGAATGCAAAATACACTCGCCGACAAGCTCAGCAGAACACCAAATAGAGACTGGATTAGACTGATACTATGATTTTTTTAGATTGGTCTTTATTTTATTTCATTTTGACTTTATTTGATTTTTATGCTAAGATTGTTTTTATTTTTGGTTTCATTTTTGTGCCTTCCTCCTTTCTATTTTATCTTTATTATACAAATGTTGTTTTCTCTTAGGCACTTTACTCCCTCTTTTACCGAGGTACGCTAACTGATTAGCGCGCGCTAAAAGCTAACGCGTCCATAGACTAACATGCATGAATTAGCGTTTAGCGCACGCCAATCGGTTAGGGCAACTTAGTAAAAGAGGGCCTTAGTTTAGATTCTCTACTGTATTAATTTTGTAAACTGCATAGTACCGAAAGGCTTTTGCGTTATATAAATAAAAATAGATGTTATGTTATTAGAAGGGAGTTATGGCGAGATGCACTTTTTGGGATCCTTTATGTGAAGTTCACAGCAGTGCCCTCTAAGGTTCCCCACTGATCTATTAGCATGTCTGTGTGGTCAGTCCGTTATAATGCCGGTCCCTCCCATGTCCAAATTGCTCTTCCGGAGGCTGTTATAGGGGAAACACCCTTCAGGGATTCAAGATAAGGTTGGATAAGTTCCTACTGGAACAGAACATACGCAAGTAAGGCTAGACTCTAATAGGGCACTGGTCTTTGAGCTAAGGGCCGCCGTTTGAGCGGACTGCTGGGCACGATGGACCACTGGTCTGACCCAGCAGCGGCAATTCTTATGTTCACAACTTGGATATTTCTGAGGTCACAAACGGAGAACAAAGTTAGGCATTCTAAGGTTGGACTCCTGACAGCCAAGATGTCCAAATAGATGATTTTCAGAAAAAAATTGGAATGTCCAGCGGTTTCAAAAATGACCGTTTCTTCCCCCCTCTCCCCCCTCACTTTAGATGTCTTGCAGGAAAAGTACAAAGTTGGACATGGATGCACTATACAAAAATGGCCCTCTTACTGTCTTTTCATCTTTGTCTTCGTGGGGCTGATATCACAAGAATGACTTCACATCTGTCAAGATATAATAGCAATTGCATGGACTATAAAAAGCTTGAAACTGCATTCTACACCACAGGGGTCACCTAGCTCAAATCTCTCATGATGCACTTATTATCACCCAAAATTCATATATACAGTATAAACCATGCCGAGCTCTACGCTTGTGGAGATGGTGCGGTATACAAACCTAAGGTTTAGTTTAGTTTCTTCTGTACAGCCTTTGCTCATTTAGTGAATCATATTATACTTGTTCACTTAACCTTCCCAAGCAGGTTTTCACTATGGTTTCCTTTTCCGTCTCAGATGGACCACAAAATATTTGAATTCCTCAAGCAAATGAACCACTCCAAAATCAGAAACAACAAAACAGTCTCCTGACTTCTGATAGCACATGCCAGTTTGGTTATTTATAAGAAAAGGAAGGAAATGGGGCGTGATTGTCTTGAATTTACTGTAACTAGGCTGGAATGTGAAAGATAAGACAAGACTGAATAGTCTTCTAGCTGGATGAGTCAAGTTTGGAATTGTTTCATTAAGAAACAGGAAAAATGCCAGATGAACACTTTTATATACATCATAGGAGATAAGGTTGATGAGAAAATGTGCTCATTATATCTGACAGATTAATAGATGAAACGGTTTCAGGCTATCAAAGAGAATTTGCATTTGATTTCGTAGCTGTATGAAATATTTTCTGAAATGTGGGGTGGAGATATTAGTAGAAGCAGAAGAAGAAGGTGATTTGACTAATAATTTAATTCTAATAATTTCTGAATGCTTGACAGAAGTTACTTTAGCTAAATCAAGATATGGTTCACGGCCATATACTGTATACCAGTTCTGCACATTTGACACATAAATCATTTGAGAGACTGCATCTGAAATCTATCCATAAATTATCTCTGCAGGAATCAAAGTTGGAAACAGTGGCCTAGGAAAAATAAGACGACTATTTAAATCAACATCTAGGTTTCCCCATTTCCTTTACTTACCCGCCTCTTTTACTAAGGTGCACTAGCCGATTTAGCGTGCGCTAATCGATTTAGCGCACACTAACGATTAGTGCGCACTAAATGCTAACACGTCCATTATATTCTATGGATGCATTCGCATTTAGCGTGCGCTAAATCGGTTAGCGCGCCTTAATAAAAGGACTTCTTAGGCCCTCTTAGGCATGGTAATCGATTTAGCGCGCACTATACGCTAACACGTGCATGTTAGTCTATGGGCACATTAGTGTTTAGCGCAGTAATTTGATTAGCGCGCACTAATCGGTTAGCGCACCTTAGTAAAAGAGGAAGTTAGTCTCTAAACCTGGTTTTAACCACCATCTTCTATGAAGCTGTAGACAATTTCTGCTTTTTAGGATCAATCATCAACAACAAAGACTCCAGTAGTCAAGAGGTACGCCGCAGGATAGCACTTGATAAAGCTGAAATGAAGAGAGTGAACAGATTTTCAAGTCATGTGGAAATGGAAATTATGTCTCTCAATTGTCCTGAAGTTTCAAGTTTTTCAAGTTTTATTAGGATTTTATATACCGCCTATCAAGGTTATCTAAGCGGTTTTACCATCAGGTAAAGATAGAGATAGATAATTATGGCTTTCTTTGGTCAGCAAATAAGCTTAAATACTTAGGAGTTTCATTTGGCCCTACCATTGGAAGAAAACATCGCAATACGAAGCTGACTCTTTATTAACCCCTTCTTCTATGAAACCACGCTAGCGGTTTTTAGCGCAGAGAGCTGCGCTGGTTGGCCCGCACTGCTCCCGACGCTCACTGAGTTCCTATGGGCGTCGGGAGCAGCGCGGGCCATTCAGTGCAGCTCCCCGCGCTAAAGACTGCTGGTGCGGTTTCATAGAAGAAGGGGTAAAACTTGTTAAAGAGTTAACAAAAAATAGGTCGCCTCGTAATCTAACATGGTGGGGGCCATCTTGATGCAATAAAAATTATTTTAATACCAAAAATTAACTATCACTGGCTTTTACAAGATGCGGTAGAGCAGGGGTGCCCACACTTTTTGGGCTTGCGAGCTACTTTTAAAATGACCAAGTCAAAATGATCTACCAACAATAAAATAAAAAAAAAAAACACAACGCACACTATACGCATAGAAAATGTTAATTATCATTCCTATTCCAGGGTTTTTCAAAGAGGTCAAAGCAGATGACTCTAAGCACTATCACCTCAGTAACAACCATACAAAAATAGACAAATATACCCCCCTCCCTTTTTACTAGACCACGATAGCAGTTTTTAGAGCGCAGGGAGCTGCGCTGAATGCCCAGCGCTGCTCTCGACGCTCATAGGCTCCCTGCGCTAAAAAACTCTATTGCAGTTTAGTAAAAGGGGACCTTAGTGTAAAATATAGACAGCAGATATAAATTCAGACACATTTTGATCACTGAATTTAAAATAAAACCATTTTCCCTACCTTGTCTGGTGATTTCATGAGACTCTGGTTGCACTTTCTTCTTCTGACTGTGCATACAATCTTTCTTCCCTTCTTTTAGCCTGTATGCTTCTTCTCCTCCAGACCTCATTCCTTCCCCCCAACTTTTCCTTCCTCTTCCCTGCCCTTTCTTTCTCTCTGCCTCCCTTTCTTTTTTTTCTGTTTCTCTTCTTTCCTTCTTTCTCCCTGCCCTTCCCCAAGCCACTGCCACTGCCATTACCATCGGGGACCAGGACCCAAACGCCACCAATAACAGGCCCCAAGCTCTCCCTGCTTCGGCCAACCAGCATTCCTCTCCCCGACGTCAATTCTGCCATCGGGAAGAGGAAGGCTGATCAGCCCAAGATCGTGATCAACCTATTGGGGGAAATGCTGCCGGGTCCTGCCTTCGCGGAAACAGAAAGTAGGCAGGACCCGGCAGGAACAAGAACAAATGCTTCACTAACCTGTCTCCCACATTAGCCCGTAGCGAACGCTTGCTTCAGGGCTCTCAACATGTTCTTCCCCCCTCCCCCTCCCCGGACATAACTTCCTGTTTTGGAGGGAAGAGAAGAGAAGCCTGCATGCACACGTTAGAGCCCGGAGCATAAGTTCGCTAGGGGCTGAAATCTCCAAGCCGGTTTTTTTGGGGTTTTTTTAATGTTCAGCAGCGGCAGATGACAGCTGGGCAGACCGCCCAGCTAAAAGGCCCTAGGGAGAACACTGGAGAGGAAGGCTGATCGGCCCGTAGACCTGGACGGCGATCGACTCGAGTTGCCTTCCTGAGCTACTGGTCGATCGCGATCGACGCGTTGGGCACCCCTGCGGTAGAGGGTTCTACTGCAGGCCAGATCATTTACCTTGCTGGTCCATGGTAGAAATCTCTACTGTGGCTTTGTAAAAGGAGCTCAGATATGTACAATTCTATTGAACGACTCCTAGCCAAATTTTTATAGAACAAGAAACAACCTCACATTGCAATTAAAAAACTCAAATGCTCTAAAGATAAAGGGGAAATTAATTTTCCTATTTTCTACGATTATCATTTAGCAATTCTGATGAGGCAAGGTGCTTCCTGGATTTTAGGGCAAAAAACCAGAAGTGCAACTTATATTGTTATTAGAGAATGGCACAGGGACAACTTTTTCCCCGTCCCCGCAGGAACTCAATTTCCCCATCCTGTCCCCGCGAGTTTTGTCGCTGTCCCTGCCCCATTCCTGTTAGCTCTGCCTTAACCTCACAAGCCTCGAACATTTATGATTTTAAATTGTGCGAGGCTTGTGCAGATGAAGGCTGAGCTTGAGGAATGGGGCTGGGACAAGAAAAGAACTCACCAGGACGGGACGGGAAAATGAGTGCCTGCGTGGACGGAGAAAAATTTGTCCCCATGTCATTCTCTAATTGTTTTATCTGGAAAAATCTATGTATGGATCTAACTATTTAAGATCCTGCACAGTTTATTGCAAACACATCTCTTACCAAATCTAGTAAAATTAATCATATCATATGTTCTACCAAAATGGCTATAAATGCTATAAACAATTTCTTTAATGTTAAACATTGTTGGCGCTGATATGGAATAATGATGTAATCAAAATTCAGGGCTCCACTATTGAATGAAAATTGTAGAAATCACTTGGCTTATGGATATAACTTGATAATAAACAACAAGTGGATAACATTTTCTGAGAGTTTTACAATATACCTGGCAATCAATACTTTAAGGCCACGATTCTATAAATGGCACCTAAAACATAAGTGCCAAGAAATGCAGTGCTTAGCACATGTCAATCTTAACTTAGGTGCCATTTATAGAATTGGACTTAGGCGCCAGTAGGCATCTGAACATTAGGTGCACCCTATTTATGCCAGGGTTTTCTTTTCCTACATACCAGTGCTTAAGTCCGAAATAGACACCTACATGTCAAACATGCCAGCGATCTGCCCCTAACCATGCCTACTTTCTGGTAGGCGCTTGGACTAGGAGCCTAACTGAAAGTGATAGATGCCTAAGATGCATGGGGAGAGCTTATAGGTGCTGATTGGCTCAGACATTTAAGGCCCCTATCCAGTGATATAGAGGGAGGATCCTAAGACCCTGATTGGCTCAGACCTCTAAGGGATACAGAGGAAAGAGCCTAAGGGGAGGGGAGGGCCTTAGGTGTCTGAGCCAATCAGGGCCTTAGGCCCCTCCTGTTCATCCCAGGCACCGGGAAGGGGAAGCCCCGCCATTTTGGAGTGGCGGACCTGAAGAGCAGGAGGGATTGGGCATCCTTCCTGCTGTCATTTATTTTTAAGGTACAAGGGAGGTTCAGGGATAGGGGGAGCTGAGGGGGGCAGTTGGCAGGAAGGAGTGAGCATCCCTCCTGCCAATTTTTTTTTAGGAAGGGGAGCGGGGAAGAAGAGAGGAGGGTTCAGTTGCAGGGGCATGGAAAGGGGGGGGAGTCAATGCGGGGTGTGGGGGAGGGGAGTTGGTTCATGGTGGCAGGAGGGAGTGGGCATCCTTCCTGCCAATCTTTGGCTACCGGGGTCCTCGGTTGAGGGGCTAGCATGGCACGGCATCTTTTGGGGGGGGCAAAACATCTGTGCCCATAGAAAAAAAAAGACAAACACAGGCAGACCTATCAGTAACACAGACCCACAACTGTTCTAGCACCCCTGAGCATCCTCCACCTGGGGCGGACCATACCCTGCCCCGCCCTTGGTATGCCACTGCCTCTCTTTCTTTCATTCCAATCCATGCCAGCACCTGTGGCTGGGCAATCTGAGAGGACATTTGGGCCGCTATGGGTGCCCTAAGCATTGGGTCACTGTGATCCACTGGGAAGGAATTTGGAAGTTGCTATACAACATGAGTCAGGAAGAGACCTTCACAAAGCCCTTTAGAGGAAGAGAACCCAGGCCATGTAGAACAGAGCTGAGATGCACTGGCCTACGTCCCTTGACATGAGGTGAATCAGGGTATTGGAGGAAAAGGGAAGACGAATGGCTCACCCCATTACTGCTGGTTCCTGCCAATCCAGACCTGACCATTTCCTTTCAGTGTTTGGTTGCTAGCAGTCTCAGCTCCTTGCTTGATCATATTTGACCCAGTGATTGATTTACCCCTCTCTTTTACTAAGGTGCGCTATGCTTTTTAGATAAGGGCAGGTTGTTCACCCTCTCCAAGGTAGGGAGAACGAGAGGGCACTCTCTAAAATTAAAAGGTGATAGATTCCGTACGAACATAAGGAAGCTCTTCTTTACCCAAAGAGTGATAGAAGACTGGAACGCTCTTCTGGAGTCTGTCATAGAGGAGAACACCTTCCAGGGATTCAAGACAAAGTTAGACAAGTTCCGGCTGAACCAGAACGTACACAGGTAAGGCTAGTCTCAGTTAGGGCGCTGGTCTTTGACCAGCGTGAGCGGACTGCTGGGCACGATGGACCACTGGTCTGACCCAGCAGCGGCAATTCTTATGTTCTTAGTCCAAAGACAAACTAACAGTCCTCTTAAAATTACTAAATTGGCAATTAACAGTGCATTCACTCATCATCTATTCATTATCCTAAAGTAGGGTGCTGTTTTAAACTAAAGAGTAAACAGAACCTGTTATTTCTTCTGTAAAAAATAAAAATAAGACCACAGAATTACAATGTAGAAAACATGGCCACTTGGTAAGGACAAAACTTGTGCACTAACTCTTGGAGGTGTACCGCAGAAAAACTCTCTATTTTATTCTATAATGGCATCTGATGAGACAAAGGTGCCCAGATCGATTAGGATGCTAGCATAAGTTAACATCAAAAAATCTAATATTATGTTATTCCCATGGAAAGAAAATTCCACTCTCATAGCTCCTATTATAATAAAAAATGTCCCTCTACAACCAGTTAACAGTATAAAAATTTTAGGGGTGACTTTTGATAACAAACTTAACTTTTATGATCATATCAGTACTATCGTTAAAACAACCTTCTATAGATTACATAAGATTCGAGCAATTTCTAAATTTCTATGTCCGAAATCACTGAACATTCTGATTCACTCCTTGGTGATTTCCAAACTAGATTACTGCAACGCACTTTTTAAAGGAATATCATTGAATGAAATTAAACGCCTTCAAATCATTCAAAACGTTTCTATTAAGCTTATAACCAAATCCAGGAAATTTGATCATGTTACACCTCTTTTGAAAGACGCACATTGGCTTCCAATCACTTATCAAATAACATATAAACTTTGCTTGCTCACTTTCAAAACTCTTTTCAATAAAACGCCGGCATTTATATACAAACTACTAATCCCGTACTATCCTTGCAGAACCTTAAGATCCAACGAACAAAATTTACTGACTATTCCTTCGCTCAAGATTATTAGCACAAGACGGCAGTTTATTTTTTCTGTAACTGCTCCATAGATTTGGAATGCTCTTCCAATTTACCTACGAAATGAGCATGATCTGAAAAAATTTAAAAGTATTCTAAAAACATTTCTTTTAAAAGATGCTTTTGATGTTTAATCTATTATTTAGTGACTATTGTTTTTTTTTTTTCATTACTCATTCCCCTCATGTGTTTTCCCTTTTTTGTTCTGCTTTTCTATCATGAATTGTATTTCACTTCCCCTCATTACCTTTTGTTATGCGTATATTGGATTATTTTTAATTTAATGTTATTATTTAAAGTTTGTAATGTTTGTTTCCCTTTGAATGTATTTTAAATTGTACATCGCTTAGAATTACGATTAAGCGATTTAATCAAATGAACTATTAAACTTGAAACTTAGCATTTACAGGCTAACTTTTAGACATGCTCACATATGCCATGTAAGTAGGAGGCACAAATGCCCACACCTAAGTGTGGCACTTTAGCACATAACTTACAGTATTCTGTAAGCTAATTGGTATTCTTAAAACTTTAGTACATAAAATGCGTTGAGACCCTTTTATTAAAGGTTAGTCCCCTCAACATTCAGCCAGTGGCAATCTGTGTTTTATTTAATGTTTACTGTTGCTGGCTGAATTATCCACTGTTATTGAGTGCTTGGCCACTAGGAGCTTATGCGGGCCCAGCCGATATTCAGCTGAACATCAGGCCAGCTGCATATGGTGGGTTTATTTATTTTTTTTTTCTGTTTTTGAATTCCAGACCCTCCAATCCACCTCTCAACCTCCACTAACTGTAGTCAAAGCTATGTCCCTCCACCAGGCCTCCCCACTCCCCCATGTGTAGGTAGGCCCCCCCCATGGGGCCTACCTAAATACCTGATGGTTTAGGAGTGGGTCTTTGGAGGTAGGAGCGAAGCACCCTTGAAACTTCGTTCAAAAATGGCTGACGCCACCTCTCGCGGTAGTACTTTGAGCTGCTGCGAAAGGTCGCAACAGCCATTTTGGAAGTCTGCTGTGAGGGGGCAGGGATGAAGGAGCTGTGAAGATCCACCGCTGGACCACTAGTTAGGTAGGTCCCTAGGAGGCTAGGGTTAGCAGATCTTGCATCCAAAAATCCCGGCTGCATGGCTACACCCTATTCTGCCCTCAGCCCTGCCTTGCACGCAGTCCTGTGGGCAGGAGGGAATGGGCTTCCTTCCTGCCAATTTTGCATCAGAAGGGGGTATTAAATGATGTGGGGGGCAGTATTGCTTGATGTCAGATGGTGTCAGGTGATGTGTGTGTGTGGGGGGGTATTTTCTCATGTTGTGAGTGTTGGGTGATTACGGGGGCAGGAATTTGGGGGAATGTTGGGGGGGGCAGGGTGTAGGGCTCCAGCTGATCCTGGTAGGAGGAATCCCCTTCAGCTGAGCCAGAGGAATCCACAAAACCAGCTCAGCTAATGGGGATTTCTCTGCCATGATCAGACAAGGTAGTTGGGTACGCCTACAAAATTTGTTTTTGTGCATTTTTCACGTGGATGTTTTTATTTTTGAAAATGGCCCAAAAAGGTAGACACCCTAATGACACAAAACGTATACCTCAGCCAAAGCTTTGAAAATGGACATTTTTTCTCCTGGGTTTGTGGACGTCCTGTTCAAAACATCCAATCTTAGACTTATACATCCTATTGAAAATGCCCCTCTATAGGTATAAACGTTTAGCACTCACTAATATTGTTAGCGCAGAGTTTCCCAAGTTGGTCCTGGAGTACCCTCTTGTCATTCTGGTTTTCAGGATATCCAGAATGAATATGCATGAAAGAGATTAGGTCGGTACAAGAAGATCTGATATGTTTTCAGTAATGGGCCCTCAATGGTGGAACTCTTTACCACAATATATTAAAAATGAAAAAGACCCCACCTCCTTTAAAAAAAGTCTAAAGACCCATCTTTTTAAAGACGCTTTTAATATCTAAATTTTAGATTTGCTTTTTATACTTAGATTTTAAGAACATAAGAACATAAGAAGCGCCATCTCCGGATCAGACCTTCGGTCCATCAAGTCCGGCGATCCGCACACGCGGAGGCCCTGCTAGGTATTCACCTGGCTTATTTTATAGCCAACCATATCTTTATATGCCTCTCTCAAGGAGATATGCATCTAGTTTGCTTTTGAAGCCTAGGACTGTCGATTCCGCAATAATCTCCCCTGGGAGAGTATTCCAGATGTCAACCACTCTCTGTGTGAAGCAGAACTTCCTGACATTAGTCCTGAACTTGCCCCCCCTTAGCTTCATTTCATGTCCTCTTGTCCGTGTCAAATTGGACATTGTAAATAATCTTCTCTGCTCTATTTTGTCAATTCCTTTCAGTATTTTGAAGGTCTCGATCATATCCCTACGCAGTCTCCTTTTCTCAAGGGAGAACAATCCCAGTGTTTTAAGTCGATCCTCATATTCCAGTTTCTCCATACCCTTCACTAGTTTAGTTGCTCGTCTCTGCACCCTCTCCAGCAGTTTTATATCCTTCTTTAGGTAGGGAGACCAATGTTGGACGCAGTATTCCAAGTGGGGTCTGACCATTGCCCTATAAAGCGGCATTATAACTTTCTCCGATCTACTCGAGATTCCTTTCTTTATCATGCCCAACATTCTATTTGCCTTATTTGCCGCTGCCGCGCATTGTGCCGACGGCTTCAGGGTCCTATCTATCAGTACACCCAGATCCCTTTCTTGTTCACTTTTCCCCAGAGTTGCACCTGACATTCTGTACTCGTATTCCTTATTTTTACTGCCTAAATGCATTACCTTGCATTTCTCCACGTTGAACTTCATCTGCCATTTCTCCGCCCATTTTTCTAACCGACACAAATCGCTCTGGAGTTCCTCACTGTCCTCCTGCGATCTGATTGCCCGGCAGAGTTTTGTGTCGTCTGCAAACTTGATGATCTCACTGGATGTTCCGTTTTCCAGGTCATTGATATAAATATTAAAAAGGATCGGCCCAAGTACCGAGCCCTGGGGCACACCACTAGTCACTCTCTCCCAGTCGGAGAACTTCCCATTTATGCCCACTCTCTGCTTTCGGTTTTCCAGCCATTTGCCTATCCATCTTTGTATATCTCCCTCTATGCCATGGCTTTGTAGCTTCCTGAGAAGTCTTTCGTGTGGAACTTTGTCAAATGCTTTCTGGAAGTCCAAGTATATTATGTCCACCGGCTTTCCACTATCAATTTGCTTGTTCACGGTCTCAAAGAATTGGAGTAAATTCGTCAGACACGATTTCCCTTTCCTGAATCCATGTTGACTGGGTTTCATCAAGTCGTGTGTGTCCAAGTGCTGAACTATGCTATCCTTGATCAGTGATTCAATCATCTTGCCGGGGACAGACGTAAGACTCACAGGTCTATAGTTGCCCGGTTCTCCTCTCGATCCTTTTTTGAAAATTGGCGTGACGTTCGCTTTCCTCCAGTCGTCTGGTATCTGACCAGTTCTGATTGACAGGTTTGCAAGTTTTTGCAATAACTCTCCAATTTCAATCTTCAATTCCTTCAAGACTCTCGGGTGAATTTCATCCGGTCCAGGGGATTTGTCACTTTTAAGTTTGTCGATCTGGTAGTATATCTGATCTAAGTTCACTTCGACTGTGGTGAGGCTGTCCTCTATTTCTCCTGTAAACAGTTTCTCCTCTTCAGGTATTGTTGAGGTGTCCTCCTTCGTAAAGACGGACGCAAAGAAGGAATTTAGTTTGTCTGCGATTTGTTTATCTTCCTTGATGTACCCTTTTCTTCCCTTGTCGTCCAGGGGTCCCACTGCCTCTTTTGCAGGTTTTTTCCCTTTCACGTATCTAAAGAAGGGCTTGAAGTTTTTGGCCTCCCGGGCTATTTTTTCCTCATAGTCCTGTTTTGCTTCCCTCACCGCCTTGTGACATTTCTTCTGTTCATCTTTATGTTTGTTCCAGGCTTCGGTTGTCTTCGTGCATTTCCATTTTTTGAAAGAGTCCTTCTTTACCTTTATGGCTTCCTTCACCTGTATGGTAAGCCATGCCGGTTCTCCTTTGCCTTTAGTTCTCTGATCTTTGGAAATCCTCGGAATGTAGAGATCTTGTGCTTCTGCAATAGTATTTTTCAATAGGCACCATGCCTGATCTACTGTTTCAAGTTTGTCCACCATCTTCTCGAGTCGTTTTGTTACCATGGCTCTCATGCAATCGTATTTACCCTTTTTAAAGTTTAAGGTGGTGGTTAAGGTTTTGACATGTTTCCCTTTCCCGATGTCAAGTTTAAAGTTGATTACATTGTGATCACTCGTTCCCAGTGAAACCATGACTTCTACTTCTGTTATCGGTCCAGTGAGACCATTTAGGACCAAGTCCAAGGTGGCGTCGCCTCTTGTCGGCTCTTTTACCATTTGCTCCAGGAAGCAATCCCCTAGCACCTCCAGGAACTTGGCCTCCTTGCCGCAGTTGGAGGCTCCTAGTTTCCAGTCTATTCCTGGGAAATTGAAGTCTCCCAATATAACTACATTGCCTGTCTTGCATACTTGTTTGATTTCCTCCATCATTTCTGAGTCAGTGACTTCCGCCTGTCCTGGGGGACGATAGTAAAGGCCAATTTTTATATCTGCGCCATTGCGACCAGGAATTTTGATCCAGAGGGACTCCAGCTTCTCTTTCCTGTCTGTTGTAATCATTCCAACAGAATCTATTCCTTCCTTAACATATAGGGCAATACCTCCACCTTTCTGCCCTTCTCGATCTCTTCTATATAGTTTGTATCCCTGTAGTACTGTGTCCCATTTGTTTTCTTCATTCCACCATGTTTCTGTTATGCCAATGATATCCATGTTCTCATGTCTTGCTATCGTCTCTAGTTCTCCCATTTTGTTTCCTAGACTTCTAGCATTTGTATACATACATCTAAGTTCCCTTCGTGTTACCTTTTTGGACCTTCTACTCTTGGCTGTCCTTACAGTTTCATTTACGGTATCCTTTACTGCTCCTGTGTTATCTCCCATGTTTGCTGTGTGGTCATCCCCTCCTATGTCTGAGTTGTCCCTTCCTGCTTGTTCTCCTTTGTTGGCTGTGAGGTCGACCTCTCTTGTGTATGAGTAGTAGTCCTTTGTTCCTACGTCGGGGCATCCTGTTGTCCGTGCCATCGACCGGTTGTCGACTGTCGGCTTTCCCCTGTCCTTCAGTTTAAATTCCCCCGTCCCCTTTTGTTCTTCTCCTTTTTTGTTCTTTCTTCTTAATGAAAAGCTTGTAACTTCCCCCCTCTCCTCCCATTTCAAGTTTGTCTTGTCGTTAAATATTTACCATTTGGTTTTTTGTTAAATACTTGTCAATTAGTTTGTTCTTCCTTGTACTTCTATTGTTAATTTATGATTCTGTACATCGCTTAGCATATCGATTAAGCGATTAATCAAATATTAATAAACTTGAACTTGAACTTGAACTACCCCAGAATTGACTTGGAAAATCCTCCATTAGCACACCCTAAGCTTTAATAAAAGGGCCACAAAATGAGCTCACAAAACATGGCAAGGAGGGCAAAGTCTTAACAACATTCTACCCAAAATGGAAATGAAGGCTAATCAAAGCTAAAGAAAAATGTACAATTCTGCAAACAACACAAGAGACAAAACAAAATGAATATTTTTGCCCTGCCCATCCCTTAGGTCTCCTTTTACAAAGGTACGTTAGGGCTTTAACGCGTGGAATAGCGCACGCTAAATTGCCGCGCGCAATAGACCTTAACGCCAGCATTGAGCTGGCGTTAGTTCTAGAAGCATAGCGCGCGGTAATTCCCTTAGTTTTTGCTACTTTGTGAATATTAATCTCTTTTGCTGACTTTGGGGGTCTTTTTACTAAGGCATGCTAAATTGGTTAGGGCGCCTTAGTAAAAAGACCCTTTATTTTAACTAAACCCTTTTGGATCAGAACCTGATTTCTGGCTTGGACTGAGTTACTTTGTGCTAGGGAAGTGAGGAGAGTGTGGATTACTTTTGCCAGCGGCTTCTTCAATGATTACTGGTCCTGACCTGGACCACCCAATGAAAGCAAATATATTTTATGTAATTCGCATGCCTATGCCCTGATCTGGGCAGGAAGGGGTTACCTTTATTTTAATTTGAAACACTTCTCTTGCAAACCCAGGGTATGTGCTGAATATTCACCGCCTGATATTCAGTGCTATATAGCCATCCAGGACTGACTTTTGGCCAGCCAAATAGTGCTAAGCGGTCTAATTGCTAATATTTAGGAGAGATAGCTGTCTCTTGCTGAATATCCTGGTCACTGGCTATGTCCCAATTCTGCATTCAGTGTTTTTCTGAGCAGCATTCTTGACAGGAGAACTGTTATCATTTAAGGCCCAACTCCATAAGTCTCCAGCTTTTATCAATAGGATTCTAATTCCCTATGCTTCCACTAGAACTCGATCTAATGACCAACATTTGCTAACTGTTCCATCACTTTAAACTATTACACTTCTGCCTCGTCATTCGCGGGGGATACGGGCAGAACTGGACCGCGAATGCCGAAAAACCGCGATTATCCGGCTCTGACCCACCCCCACCTCCCTGCCGCCTTCCCAGCCTTACCTGGTGGTCTAGAGGGTTTTCGGGGCAGGAGCAATCTTCCTACGCTCCTGCCCCGTGCAGATCGCCATCAGGAAATGGCTATAGGGAGTTCCCGACGTAGTCTCGAGAGACTACGGAAACTCCCAGCAGCCATTTCCTCATGGCAATCTGCACGGGGCAGGAGCGTAGGAAGATCGCTCCTGCCCCGAAAACCCTCTAGACCACCAGGTAAGGCCGGGAAGGTGGCAGGGAGAAAAAAAGACTTTTTAAAATTTTCCTCCTCCCCAGAGAAAAATCGCGATTATATGAAACCGCGAGTTCAGGAACCGCGAATTGGGAGGGGGAAGTGTAATACACGAAGACAATACATTTTTTTCCGTCGTAGCCCCCAATTGTGGAATTCCTTGCCAATCTACTTAAGGGAGGAAAGAAACGTTGGTAGATTTAAGAGTCAGTTAAAATGTTTTCTTTTTAAAGATGCTTTTGACTGCTAGACATTGTAAAAACACCAAAACTAAAGCAAAATCCATTCTTTTTTTAAAAAAAACATAACAAAAACCCCTCCTCTTGTAATTTTCCTTGATTGTCTCATCTGCCTCCAGTTATTGTATTTCTATCCTATTTACCCTACTAGTCCCTTCTGTTTTGAAAGTCATGTATTTGTTATATGAACTTTTTGTTCCCCTGTGCATTGTTATAAAATATTTTTAGAATTGTACATCGCCCTGAATATATGATAGGGCGATTAAACAAATTTTAAATAAACTTGAAACTTATCGACTGTGTTTCCAGATTTTTTTTGGATAACTGCCGTTATCCAAATGGTTCTAGCATATAAATCCATTGAGAATCATGGACCCCTGAGGAAGAAGTGTTTTTCGAAACACGCACCATGTTGGGCCCCTACTATTTAATGTCTTCCCCACCAGAGCCTTCCCTCTGCTGCATCATTGATAACATCATCAGTGATGTGGCAGAGGGAAGCCCATAGTAACATAGTAACATAGTAGATGACGGCAGATAAAGATCCGAATGGTCCATCCAGTCTGCCCAACCTGATTCAATTCAATTTAATTTTTTTTTTTTTCTTCTTAGCTATTTCTGGGCATGAATCCAAAGCTTTACCCGGTACTGTGCTTGGGTTCCAACTGCCGAAATCTCTGTTAAGACTTGCTCCAGCCCATCTACACCCTCCCAGCCATTGAAGTCCTCCGCAGCCCATCTCCCACCAAACGGCCATACTCAGACACAGACCCTGCAAGTCTGCCCAGTACTGGCCTTAGTTCAATATTTTATATTATTTTCTGATTCTAAATCCTCCGTGTTCATCCCACGCTTCTTTGAACTCAGTCAGTTTTACTCTCCACCAACTCTCTCGGGAGCGCATTCCAGGCATCCACTACCCTCTCTGTAAAGTAGAATTTCCTAACATTGCCCCTGAATCTACCACCCCTCAACCTCAAATTATGTCCTCTGGTTTTACCATTTTCCTTTCTCTGGAAAATATTTTGTTCTACGTTAATACCCTTCAAGTATTTGAACGTCTGAATCATATCTCCCCTGTCTCTCCTTTCCTCTAGGGTATACTTATTCAGGGCTTCCAGTCTCTCCTCATAAGTCTTCTGGCGCAAGCCTCCTATCATTTTCGTCGCCCTCCTCTGGACCGCCTCAAGTCTTCTTACGTCTTACGCCAGATACGGTCTCCAAAACTGAACACAATACTCCAAGTGGGGCCTTACCAATGACCTGTACAGGGGCATCAACACCTTCTTCCTTCTACTGACTACGCCTCTCTTTATACAGCCCAGCATCCTTCTGGCAGCAGCCACTGCCTTGTCACACTGTTTTTTCACCTTTAGATCTTCAGACACTATAACCCCAAGGTCCCTCTCCTCATCCGTGCATATCAGCTTCTCTCCTCCTTCCTATTATTAATCCCCAAATGCATTACTCTGCATTTCTTTGCATTGAATTTTAGTTGCCAGGCATTAGACCATTCCTCTAACTTTTCCCTAGTGGGGAAGGCCACGAAGCAGCCTGTTCAGAACGCTGCCGCTGCTGCTGCTTTAGGAGGTCTCCAAGCAGAGGTATGTCAGTCTCCCAGTGGGAGGGTCAGTGGGGTTCTGCTGCACAGGGGGATGGGAGGGAGGGATAGAAAGATGCTGCACAAGGGAATGGGTGAGAGGGGAGGAATGATGTTGCACAAGGGGGGAAGAAAGGAGAGAGGAAGAATTGGGGTTGAGGAGAGGAAAAAAGAGATGACTGTTATACATGGAAAAAATAAGACGTCTCCTGAAAATAAGTCCTAATGCGCTTTTTGGAGCAAAAATTAATATAAAACCTGGTCTTATTTTTGGGGAAAGATGGGTATTTTGTTTGGCAGATCCATTAGCATAAAATAATTCTATAACCTTGTGGATTCAGTAGCAGATTATCTCAGGCTTTTAACAAAAAGTCTTAAAACATAACTAAAACCCCTTTCTAGCGCACTGCAAATACTAAAAATATGGTGCTAGCACTGCACCCTGCCTAACATGTTTGTTAGTCTAATTTGTAACCGTAAACAATACTATTGGCCCTGAAATACCACAGAAGGGAGGGGTTCAGGGGTTTATTTTTAGGTTGTATTCAGTGGCTATGTTTTTCTTATGCATGTGGTTGCAAACTTGGCCCATAATAATTGAGTTTGAATTACATTATGGTGATGAAGTTCTGCTGTGGTTAAGTCCACATCTACAAATGTAAACAACCATATTTAAGAACTACAGGCCTTGAACGGATTCAATAAAACTCCATTTTGGTGAAGGTAGGCAACTGAATGGATGTATTTGTAGATTCTGCCATTACCATTTTATTCAGAGTGTACTGGATAGTGGAGGTGACTCCCATAGACACTTGCTTCATTCCCTAATTTTATATCTCACCCAGAATCAAAAAGACTTTTGTATGTCTTTTTATAAAATATAGATTTTGGTCCTAACTACTTTCTGCTGTGCTAGTGATCAAGTGCGATTCCCTTGCTTGATCCTCAGCCCTTGATATCTGACTTAATGAGCTGGATTCATGGCCTTTTTGGTCTATCTCAGGACCTCCTCACCTTTCACATGTCTGAATTACATTAGTCCTTTTCTTCTCATCTTCGTTCATTCCATTAATGTTTTCCTTTCTTGACTATATAGTAGTTCCTCTTTCTTCCCTCTTGTGGTCCTATATAGTTAGTTCTGTTTTATGTAGTTAGTTGTATACTGTATATATTTTGTGTCAATTTATGTATTTCCCCAATTTCTTTTATTATATTCTCGCCTAGCATTTATGATAGGCGTGTAATCACATTTTTTAGTAAACTTAGCATCTTCAGCCTTTACCTAGCTTCTTCATCCTTATCTCATCATTTCCTACCACCTCCAGCATGATATTTCCATTTTAGTCATATCCATTGCATATTCTTATTTCTTTCTCATGTTCTTGTTTTCTGCTCCAAAGACTAGCATTGGTCTTGTTATTGTCTTGGCTAGAATTTCTATGTTGCCGATGATGTCAGTCCTCTTTGGCTATCAGCCACGGTCCTTGCTTTGACCTCCTAGCAAGGGATCCATAAACATTTGTTATTGCTTTTTGATACCTGCATTCTACAGCTCTCAGTAATTTCTTCTCTTTGGTTCTTCTGTCTCATTCCTTTCATCATTTTAGTTTGCCAGTGTAAACCCTTGCAGCGCCCTCTAGGCTTTAGCGCTACGCTGTCCTGCAAGCCTGCCATTGGTCACAGTACCAGGTGGCAAGAAAATCTCCCCGAGGACAAAGCACACTTCCACCCAATTGCACTGCAGATGTTTATAAGCCTAGCAAAGTTCCTGAATGAGTGCGAAGTTCAATGGACACCTGATAGGAAGAGACATACAAATTTCCAATTAGAGAATGACACGGTGACAAAATTCATCACCGTTCCCGTCCCCGTGGATAACCGCGGGAAACCATCTTCATGTCATTCTTTAAGGAGAGAGGGAAGAATCAGAGTATGAATGGCCACAACCAATGACCCTCAAGTTTTGCGTTGAAGAATACTGGTGTAGAAGGACTGAGGCTGAAATAGACACTAAAAAATGACATGGGATTATTTCCCGCGGTTATCCGCGGGGACGGGGACGGGAACGGTGATGAATTTTGTCACTGTGTCATTCTCTATTTCCAATAATGCAATTAAAGTTTATTGCTCAAAAATGAAAAAAATGTAAATTCAGCTCTGATAGTTAAAAGCTTTGCATAATAATAAAATGCATTTAACAAACACTGGTATTTCTATAAAGTGCTTTTCTCCCATTAAAATCAGGCTAAAATCCTTTTAAATACAGCATACAGAGAAAGGGAGTCTAAATATACAGCAGAAAACAACACCATCCAACAAGAGTGAAAAATGCCTTTAGAACCGAGAGCTGAATGCCAGACATTTAGTGAGGTACATACATGTTGCTACTAGTTTGATAAAAAGTTTCACTAAATTTGGGATAAATCACTTTGAAAAGAGAAAAGACCTCTGAGACAGGCAAGAGCCGAAACACGGGCTGAGTTGGGTCTCACATTATGAAATAAAGTATTTTTGTCCCAGTTCTAAAGGCACTTTTCACTCTTGTTGGGTGGTGTTGGAAAATCCGGCCCCCCTAGTCCCACCCCCAGGCAAACCCAGTCCCACTCATCGCTGCCCACTACGCCCCAGTTCTGCCCTGTCAGACCTCCAAGACCGCCCCAAGCCCGGCCTCCAATCCTGCCCCAAGCCCCGCCTCTAATCCCACCCCAGCCCCACCCCCACTGCCTTCTCTCGTCAGGCAGGACAACCGCACATGCGTGGATGCTCTCCTATACGAAGGAAAGCTTTTCAAAACCTGGACAAAGTGCCAGGTTTTGAAAAGCCGTCTGGACTCCCGGACATGTCCTCTTGTTTGTGTAATTGGTAGGGTTACCAGATGTCCAGACATGTCCAGGGAAATCCGGACACCTAGTTACCCTACCAATTACACAAACAAGATCGTGCGTCTCAGTTTTTCAGCCCAAAGAACAAGCATTTTAATTCACAACTTCCTTTAAATATTTCAGCAACAGCAATTTTTCTAACATCAAATCCAATAAGAGAGAAGATAAAATGATACTAAGGGACGCTGTTCAATAGTTTAAGAATTCTCTTCAGAAATTGCTTGATTGTCTTTTAGTGCTCCCTTTATAGCTAACATTTTCCAATTAAATGTCTTAGAATTATTTGTTTTAATAATTCAAGGGCTTTCAGAGCTACCTGAGGAGCGTTACCATGGACAATTGGACCACCTGCTTCGAATAGTCTCAGCATGTTAATGTGCAGTGTGCTCTCACTTTTAATGTCAGGTCGCATTATATATAACCTTTCAAGGCATTAGCCATCTGATAGCAGAACTGCCTATAACATAGGATTCTTTTCTGTGTAACGTTTCCAAGTCAGTAAATAGCAACATTTTTTCAAAGTAAATCTCTTATATAACTTTGAAGTAGCATCAGCGTTTTATTTTTAGGCCTCACCAAATTGAACAGTGGTCTCAAACTCACAGCCAACGGGCCACATGCGGCCCACCAGGTGCTATTTTGAGGCCCTCGATAAGTTACCATCGTTCTGGAACGTTGCCCGCTTCACTGTTGTGACCTCAAGCAAGCGCTTTCCTGTGTCTGTACGCGATTGTAAGGTGGAGTGGACAATCACGTACAGACGCAGGAAAGCGCTTGTGTGAGGTTACAGCAGTAAGGTGGGCAATGTTCCAGAACAAAAGATAACCATTGGTGGCAGTGTAGCTTGTGCATGTGTGCAGAACACTGCAGCTAAACTTATCTTTGGTAAGAATAAATTTGATCACGTAGCCCCTCTGCTCAAGGAATTATATTGGCTTCCAGTGTATCTCAGAATTCAATTTTAAGTGCATTTGTATTGCATTTAAGATCCTATTTGACATTTTTGTCACTTTAATTCCTTTAGACTGGAATGTTCATAGATCTCATCTTGCCAGAAGTTTCTCAAAAATTAAAACTTACATTTCCCTCTCTTAGTGGTAAAAACAGAACCTTTAATAATAATAATAACAACAGCTTATATACCGCAATACCGTGAAGTTCTATGCGGTTTACAAAAGATTAAGCAAAGGTACAAATTGACTGACTTCAAGAGGGGAAGAAGAAAGAGAAGTAATTAGACAGGAAATTCATTGTTGAGGAGAAAAGTGATCAAAAGGACAGTAGGTCGCTATTGAGAGGAAAGAGATAAGTGGATCAGTTGTCAAGATGTTTTAGGAACAGGTGTGTTTTTAGACGTTTCCTAAATTCCTCATAAGTAGAGGGTGAAAGTAATTGTTCTAGGTCTTTACCCCATGATGCTGCTTGGTGTGAGAGAAGGAATTCATGGTGTTTTTTCAGTTTGCAACCTCTCACTGGGGGGGGGAAACGAAGTTGGAATGTGAATTTCTCTTGTGTCTGTTGGTTGAGAAGGAGAAAAGGTCAGTAATGTATTTGGGGGCAAGTCCGTGTAATGCTTTAAAGCAGAAACAGGCAAATTTGAACTTTACGCGTGCCTTCATCGGCAGCCAATGTAGCTGCCGGTAGTAGGGTGTCACGTGGTCAAATTTTTTTAGTCCAAAGATTAGTCTGACAGCCACATTCTGCAACAGTTGTAGGCTTCGCATATTTTTTTGGGAAATTGCCAAATAGGCGATGTTACAGTAGTCAAGCAGGCTTAGTACGAGGGATTGGACTAGGATTCTAAAAAACGATGTAACAAAATAAGCTTTAAGGGATCTGAGTTTCCAGAGAGTGAAAAATCCCTTTCTGATTAAGGAATCTACTTGGTCTTTCATGGTTAGGCATTGATCCAGAGTTACACCTAGTATTTTTATGGAGGGCTGCATAGGGTAACTAAGGTTATTGATACAGAGGGGTGATTTAATGTCAAGTGGATGTGGTGAAGCAATGAAAAAAGTCGTTTTATCTGAATTAAGTTTGAGCCTAAAGTTTGTCATCCATTGTTCCATCATGTTTATAGCTTCTGAAGCTTTGGGAATAGTTTCGGAGACAGAATTGGTGAATGGGATGATAATCGTAAAATCATCTGCATAATTAAATAATTTTATCCCCAGCTGGGTTAGCTTCGTGCCCAGTGAGGACATGTAGATGTTGAAGAGCAATGGGGATAGTGGAGAGCCTTGGGGCACACCAGATGGATTGCTCCAGGTGTCGGAAAGCTCATAATTAAAACGAACCTGATAGGTGCAGGATATAAGGAAGCCACGGAACCAGTTCAGCACCTTATCCCGGATACCAATGGCATCTAGGCATTGCAGCAGTTTCATGTGGTCCACTAGATCAAAGGCAGAACTCATATCGAATTGCATTATCAGGGCATTAAGGCCTTTACTAAACAGTAGGTGCAAATTGTCTAAGATAGCCGCAATTACTGTCTCCGTACTGAATAGTGGCCTAAAACCGGATTGAGTTTCATGGAGAAGAGAGAATTGATCAAGATAACCCATCAGTTGGGTGTGAACCAATCCCTCCATAATTTTTATAATAAACGGAATGGAAGCTACCGGTCTATAGTTGGATATTAGGGCTGAGGATACTTTACGATTTTTTAGAATTGGGGTTATAATAATGTGACCATTATTAGAGAGGAACTTCCCATTGCTTAGGTTGTAAGCCAAGTATTGCATCAGTGATAATTTAAATTCTAAAGGTGCTGCTTTCATAATTTCTGGGGGGCATGAGTCCAGAATGCAATAGGATCTAGATTATTATTCTTTTGCTTTTAAATTAACCGAATTCTAGATTGCTTTACCGCTTACATTAAGAAGTTTAGGTTCTTTTGCTTTATTCCGGAAAGTTCTGAAAATTTTTTGTTTGCTAAACATTTTGTAAATTAACTATTTAATCTACATTTTCTTGTCAAACTTATGTATTATGTTTTACATTGTTGTAAACCGAGTCGAGCTCCTCTTGGTTGATGACTCGGTCTATAAAACTAAGGGGTCCTTTTATCAAGGCGTGGTAGGGGTTTAATGCGCGGAATACCGCATGTTAAACCGCCTGCCGCGCTAGTTGCTAATGCCTCCATTGATGAGGCATTAGTATTTTGGCTTGCCACGGGGGTTAGCGTGTGATAAAATGTCCAACGCGCTAACCCCCATAGTGCACCTTGATAAAAGGAGCCCTAAGTTTTAGTTTAGTTTTAGTAATCTCGTGAACTCTCATGAAATTTGGCACCTCTCCTGGCGGCGACTGCTTGATGTAAGATGGCGGTAGTGTCCGGTGCTGGAGGAGGTGAGAGCTGAATACGGTTGCGGACGCAACCACTGAAGGCACAAGTTGGATATTGATCCTCCCCTCTACAAAAAAAGCCTAGAGGACTATTCCAAAATCTTGTCTCTTGCAGTAGATACTTTAGAATCTAAATCACAATTTTCAATGAGGTAAAACTCTTTATAGTTTATAAATCTTTCCTTAATTGCTTCTGATAATTTCAGCTATACAAATGCTGAAAGCAGTGCCACATGCAGAAAGTGGAAAAACTATCTAAACTTCACTTTCTGCATGTGGTACTGCTTTCAGCTGTGTATAGCTGAAATTATCAGAAGCAATTATAAACTATAATGAGTTTTACCTCATGCAAAGTTGTCATTTCTTTAATAGGACATTAACTATTTTTTCTGCGGCCCTCCAAGTACCTACAAATCCAAAATGTGACCTTGCAAAGGGTTTGAGTCTGAGACCGCTGAAATAGAACCTGACATATGCTCGGCCCAGATATAAAAAATAAAAGGGAGTGAAAACTATCGAAGGCCTTTGTTTCTGCCACATCTTGTTTCACACAGTGTAGGGAGATCTGTACTTTTTCTTGTCTCATACATTTTCAATAAAACGTCATGGGAATAACTGGAAATGGCTAATCTAGATGATTCCAATTATTCCAATATTCAGTGGCACTATACATAGAGCTAGCATCTAAATGTGAAGTATCTGAATATTAGGGCTTGCATGATTAAACTATCCCCCTAATTCTATACAGAGGGGCATTTTAAATAGAGCTAAGTCTGAGTTTGGATGTTTTATCGAATACGCATAAAATATCCTGGTGATAATCAAAAAGCAGCCATACTGTATCCCAGGTATTGAAAATAGTGGACAGAAACATCCAGAAAATGTGCATCCATAGTCTGGGTTGCTGTTCGTTATAAAACAGCTCCACATATTTGAAAATACTCTATGCAAAGTGACCATCCTATAATCCACTATGGAAAATATCAGTAGTGATGTCTGGATGTTCCTGGGGGTTCCGAGATGTTGTCCTTGTGCTGTCCTGGACATGTATACTTAGCAATGCATGTGGAAAAATGCTTCTGTGGGAGTGAGGAGAGAGAGAAAATCAGGAGAAACAGAGCGCTGAGAGGAGAGAGTGGGAGAAAGAAGTGAGAGAGAGAGGAGAGAGAGAGAGATGTCTCTACACAGAGAGCTCAATTACTCCTGAGAGGAGAGTGAGGCACTTATTCTCCTGTGCCTCAGATACAAGAGGCATGTAATGAGAAGGCACCACCACCTGCCCCCCCCCCCTCCCAACTCCGTGTCACCGTGAGGACATGGAGACACATACGCAATACCCTGTACCGGTGAGTAGCACAGTTTAACTTCCCAGGAGCACCACCATACTTCTGTGTAATCACTGCACACAGGCAGGGTGTAGCTGCTATACATTGAACTGCTCATGTCTCCATTAAGGGAAAAACAACACCATCCACCCCAGAAGTCATTGGCTTGCTCTAACTACACCCTGCAAACATGGGGGGCATCCACACATGGAACGCCCCTTTGCTATTCCCTCCCATCTCTAGGCCCACACCTATAGAGTCTGAGCAATCTTGGCAGCAACTACACTACACCCAGTTACCCGCCTGCCTGCAGTGACCAACCACACTTAAACCCATCAGTGCTAATGCTCCACGCAGAGACCACCAGACCACACTCTGGCCCCAGGCTGACTCCACTGGATCCCTAACACCCATGTCTCAATGTGGACACATTTCTCCAGAGCCAAAGGGTCACACTACCTCACAACCTGTCCTCCTCTGCTGTAAACAACCCCCTTGCTAGCTGTCACAGGTCCTTAGACAAGCATTGCACACAATGTCCCAAAAACAAGCATGCATGTGAAGCGCAGAAGCCTCATCATCTGACCCCATTCTCCCAATACTTGTGTCTTGAGTCCTTGAGATCCCGGTACAGGTTTGTGTGGACTACTATCAAGTAATAATGAGGCTGAAATGGAAACTGAATGTAAATACCCTCCACAGAAACCCAACAACCATCCTGTCCTTAGTGTATATGCAACTCCCAAGAACCCCAAAGAATGAGATGACATGGTAGTGGGGAAGGGAGGTGAAGGAAAAGCATCCATACACTCACATTGAGAAACTTGCTGCAGCTGATGGAAAAATGTAAAGCATTTCCCCCTCCCAAAACCCCACTGTGACTTTCACTGTCCCTGCTTTTTCATCTCCAAATCCGCATTTTTCTCCCCGTCTCCTCCCTGATCCCGCAGTCTTAATTTTTCCCCCCGCATCTCTCTCCACTCAAAGCAAAAAGGTGATTTTATGCAATTTCATGGGTTCTAAGGCATTGCAAATAAACATTTTAAGCCTATAGAGAAATCTCACGAGGCTGCTGCATGAAGTCTAGGCAGCCATCTTGAAAATCTTTGGAGCAGCTGTGGCAGCTGCGGCTACAGTGGCAGCAGGGACAGGAAAGAGGGATGTTAAAAAGTAGGTTTTGGGAAGACTGCCCTGTGTCCCATTGCTGCAGTAGTACTGTGGTAGCGGTTCCCATTCCTGCAGCACTACTGCAGAATGGTCTACCGCTACCTCAGTTATACTGGGCAAGTTGATCTAGGTCCCCCCCTGTTACCTTTGCATAGCTACATCTCTGCCCTAACGCCAACAACATACACATGGCCAATAAGAAGGAAAGTGAGGAAGCAGAGCATACTGACCACAGAGGATTCTCACAGCATGCCAGACCCCTACAAAAAATACCCATAGACTCCCCCTAACCCAGTGTTTCTCAACTTGGTTCTGAAGTACCTCCTGCCAGTCAAGTTTTCAGATTATCCACAATGAATATGCATAAATTTGATTTGCATACATTGTTTCCTTGCATATTCATGACAGATTTAAGAACCAATGCTCTCTATACAAGTGTTCCTCAACCAATAGTCTGCGGACCGATGCCAGTCCACAGAAAATTCCAGTTGGTCTGCGCAGGGCCGGTGAAATCAGTGCGCAAAATTCCTGCTGATTTGTGCAGGGCCGGCGAGAGCCTCCAAAAGTGGCTTCCTCCCATTCGCTCCCCTCCCAGAAGCTCTCAGTACTTTTCTGCAGTAGCAATTCACTTAGGCAGCCTTGGGGCTTTTGCTGAGTCGCAGCCTGCCTCTGAATATGCAACTTCCTCTTTCCTCAGAGGTGACATGACCCATCAAAGGACCCAAGGCTGCCTAAGTGAATCGCTGCTGCAGGTAAGTACTGAGAACTGCTGGGATGGGAGTGGAGGGAAGGGGAGGAAGCCACTGTTGGAGGCTGGGAAGCTGCTGGATAAAGGGAGAGCTGCTACTGGACCTGGTGGAAGAAGGAGAGATGCTGATGGGAAGAGAAAAGAGTTAATGTTGGATAGGGGAAGGAGGGAAGGGAGAAGGGATACTGCTGGACAGGGGAGGAGGAAAGAAGGAAGGAAACAGCTAGCAGGGAGATTAGAGGAGGGGAAGGGGTCAGGGTGGAATGGAGAGATCAGATGAGGGAAAGGGGAGAGACAGGAATGACAGTAGAGAGAGATTGATACTAGGAAGGGGGTCAGCAGAGAAATAAGGAGAGAGGGACAAAGATGCTAGATCTGGTGTAGGAGAGATAAAAATGAAGAGAGCAGTGAAGCTGGAATGAATCATGTAAAAAGGAGAGAGGGGGCGCAGGCTTGATGGAAATGGGAGATGGGCATAGAAAGAAGGCAGATATCATATGGAAGGGGAGAGGACAGACAGTAGATGGAAGGGGCAGATGCTGGATTGAAGAGACAGAGAAGGCAGACGCTGGAAGGAAGAGAGTGAAAAGAAGATGAAAGCAGAAACCAGAGAAGACAAAGGTAGAAAAAAATCATTTTATTTCTATTTTGTGATTAGAATATATCAGATTTGAAATATGCATCCTGCTAGAGCAGGTGTTAGACATAACTGAGGACTGCAAAGCCCAGGGAGTGCTTCTTTAGTTTCCAGTTGGCTTAGGTTTCTCTCTGACCAGGGGGCAGTTGCCCTAGTTGCACTCCCCTAACACTATTCCTGTCATGTGTGACTGCGGTATTCTGCTAGTATTATATTTCTGTGTAGCATTCTGTAATGATTTGGCTTATTCAGTTTTCTTGATAGTAGAGGGGATATATGTGAAGGGGAGGGGAGACAGGGGCTTTGTTGATCCTTGCTCTGTATTATTTGTGTTTATAAAATGACAATTGTACAGAATATTGTTTCTTTTTATACTTTAATAAAATACATTCAATATAAAATCATAATTTAGGCTTGTGCAGATGGGATCAGATGGTTTGTGGGGACCGAGCTCACGGGGACGGGGTGGAAATAGTTGTTTTAATTTCAGTCTTAGTAGTTTGCCGGTCCACAAAATAATTATTTTATTTCCGCTGGTCCATAAGTGTAAAACGATTGAAGAACACTGCGCTATACTATATGGAAATTGAGAAGTGAAGTTGTATACAAACTAAGAACCTTATACTTCACCAAAAACTTGTTCCTCAAACAAATCCAACAGAACTCTTCAAAGTACTTGCACAAAAAGACAACAATTAAGGGTGTTAGGAAGGAAGCTAAAAAAAACATACGAGTCCGTGTTTGACAAGTTTTCAATCATCGGCATAAAAACATTCCTCTTAACATCCTAAATACTCAAGTGTTCATAAAGCAGTGATGATTATAAACTTATGCAAAACTTAACTTCAGCGCTTGCCTCCACTCCAATCCATATTAATCCATGCCCTTGCTCCTCTCCCTACATATGTCAGCTTTTTGCTGTGCTTAGACTGCTGCATCAGGGGAAATCACAGGCATAAATCTACTTTCTTTCTTTTTTTTTAATAGACAGCACAATATGCTGCTGGAAATCTATTACATTAATAAGGAGCACTCAAAATGGCACACAGCGTTTCCTGAGCTATAATAATGCTTCCATTCTAACCAATCAGGAACATTCTAGGTCCCAATTGGCCAACGAAGTGTGACATCACAATGTATATTCTTCCGTGGGTATTTAACTCAAATGTTTACCACCAATATTCTTCAAAACAACTCTCAAAAAGTTTAAAAATAAAAATCCTTCCTAACACCCTTAATTGTTACTGTTTTTGTGCAAGTACTTTGAAGAATTTCATAAGAACATAAGAATTGCCATACTGGGACAGACTCAAGCTCAGCAAGTTTTTGGTGAAGTATAAGGTTCTTAGCACCATACATAAACAATCCCTAGATATTTAATTTAAAAAAAAACAGAAATAGATTTAGCATGGCATAAAACATATAGGAAATAATATTCAATGGAATTAAAATGGGTATAAAAAACTGTTCATTATGGGTTGAATATTGCTCATACAACTGCTGTATAAACACAATATTAAAAGCCTAGTTCATAAACCAAAGTATTCACAACTGACAAATGGAGACCAATTAAATAAGTCACTTTGCTGTTGGCCTGAAGAGACGTACTGTAAGCTTAAACAAGTATTGTCTGGAACTTTTACCAGGCATGCATTAGAGTCATTGGACTAAGGGCAGGATTCACTGAGCTTTGTTTCCCTAGACAGAGAATGAGAAAAACCATCTTAATGAATCGAGCCCCAAATGTTTTTCTCTGTGCTGCACAAGTTGAGAGATGAATTCTAATCTGTGCACAGGAAAAAGGGAAAGGAGTTTATATATACCACTCGGACAAGGTTTATTAAGCAGTTTACAATCAGGAACTCAAGCATTTTAACCTATCTGTCCTGATGGGCTCACAGGCTGTCTAATGTACCTGGGGCAGTGGAGGATTAAGAGATTTGCCCAGGGTCACATGGAACAGCGCAGGATTTGAACCCACAACCTCATGTTTTATGCAGACTGACTCACACTAGACAGTAGCATTACATAATAAATGATAGCTCTGTAAGGATCAAAATGGCCCATCCAGTCTATCAAGGATTTGTTCAGTTTGGTGTCAGGTCAAAAGCGCGCCGGGACAAAGGTGCGCCCAGACAATTGAGCGCAGTGTGGGGGTGTGCGCCGCACAAAATTACTGTTTTTAGGGCTCCGACGGGGGTGTGTGGGGGGGAACCCCCCCCACTTTACTTAATAGAGATTGCGCCGCGTTGTGGGGGCGTTGTGGGGTTGTAACCCCCCACATTTTACTGAAAACTTCACTTTTTCCCTGTTTTTAGGGAAAAAGTTAAGTTTACAGTAAAATGTGGAGGGTTACAACCCCCCAAACCCCCCATAACGCCGGCGTGATCTCTATTAAGTAAACTGGGGGGCTCCCCAACAAAACCCCCCGTCGGATCCCCTAAAAACTGTAATTTTCTTCGGCGCACGCCTCCGTCTTGCGCTCAGTTGTCGGCGCGCGCCTTTGTCTTTCGTGGAGTTGTCTATGAACTGTTCAGTTTGGATAGATGCTTCTTTGAAGGAGTGAACAAACATGTGTATAAAGGTGAGCTGGTCAATATTGTGCATCTGGATTTTCAAAAAGTATGTCTGTATGACGACGGAGCTCCTGTGCACTTCGATTGCAAAGTTCCCAGTGGCATTTTAGAGCTTTGAAAGGTTTTTGCTGTTCCTTTAGCACATACGTCGGTGGTTGTGTGTTTTCATTATTTTATTATCAGTTATGTGTGCATCAGACTAACCGTGAAACACCCGACCTCTGATGCAGACATTTCTGTGCCAAAATATGGCTGTGTCTGGTCTTTCGTTCCGGACTATTGGACACTGGTTCTTCAGCTACTGTGCCCTGAGACTTACTTTTTGTGGCTTCTCACATGAGGCTGTTTTATCCTTCTGTGCTTTCCATATTTGACAAATATGAAAGACTTCTGAGGAAATTAGACAGTCATGGAATAGGGCTGTGACTCGCTGGTTGAGCTGCTGCTTCTGTACCCAGAGGTTGTGAGATTAAGTCCCAGTGCTGCTTCTTGTGATCCTGGGCAAGTCACTTAATTCTCCAGTGACCACCACTTTGAATGTTAGCTTTGAAATGCCAAAGTGACAAAAAGGTATACATATCCCCATTCCCTATTATGGATTAAGAACTAGTTAAAAGAGAGAAAACAAGGCTAGGGTTATATGGTCAATATTCTCAATGGAGAAGAGTAAATAGTGGAGTACAAAAACACCCACACAGCTAAAATTTTATATTCTTCAAATAAAGCTGTGAACTGAAAAGGAAAACACAGAGCAATACACTTTGCAGCTGAAGGTAGGAAAAGCCTCAGAACCCCATTAGGGAAGGTCCCTTCTCTAACCAAATGCTCACATTTCAAGCAAGTACACAACAGTCCTGGTTGGGTAACTATATTAGCGAAGCCATGCTGTCTTACGGCGTCTTCTGAAAAGAAATTAACAGTACTATTTGATAAATTTATATCCCAATTCGAGGTTTTATTCTCAACAGAATAATTTTACTGTACTAACAAATATTTTTACTGCCTTTTTAGTTAATATGCTGCATTTTTACCATTAATATTTTGTATTTCGCCGATTGTCCAGTTTTCGCTTTTGTGTAAACCGCCTAGAATTCTTTTGATTGTGGCGGTATACAAAAATAAAGTTATGTTAAGTTATGTAAATAGGGTAAGTTACTTCATCGGCATAAAAACCTCCTTCACTTAATGTTTGCAGCAATTCAAAACCACCAGTTGTTTCATTCACGGTTTGTAGGGATTCCCCTAGGGGGCTGTGCTGGGATTGCTGCTTTTTAACATATTTATCAATGACCTAGAGATGGGAATAACTAGTGAGATAATCAATTTTGATGACATCACAAAGTTCAAAGTTGTTAGATTACATAGTAACATATAGTAAATGACAGCAGATAAAGACCTGAATGGTCCATCTAGTCTGCCAATAAGTTATACCCATTTAAAAAATACATGATTAGGTTAACTTGCCTCTTCTTTGATATTTCTGGGCCATAGACTGTAAAGTCTGGTATTGTCCTAGGTTCCAAATGCTGAAGTTGCCATCCAAGCTCACTCCAGCTTATCCAACCATCCCGTTGTTTGCAGGATATCTACCGTAAAGTCTGGCCAGTAATATCCTCCTGTTCCATATTAGTGGAGTTCACATTGATGCTCACCCCAGCCCATCCTACCCCGAATCACCAAATATGGAACACAGACTGTGCAGATCTGTCCAATACCGGCCTTAGTTCTTTCATTTACATCCTTCTTTTTCTAATTAGAGATCCTCTATTTTTATCCCACGCTTCTTTGAATTCCATCACTGCTTTCCTCTCCACCACATCCCTCAGGAGGGCATCCATGCATCTACCACCCTATTCGTGAAGAAGAATTTCCTAACAAGAGGATTGTGAAAAAATTGAAAGAGAACCTTGTGAGACTGGGAGACGGCATCAAAACGGCAGTTGATATCCAATGTGAACAAGTGCAAAGTGATGCATGTGGAAAAGAGGAACCTGAACTATAGCTACGTGATGCAGATTTCCATATTAGGAGTCACCACCCAGGAAAAGAATCTAGGTGTCATTGTTGATGATACGTTGAAACCCTCAGCTCAGTGTGCTGTGGTGCTATGAAAGCAAACATAATTCTAGAAATTATCAGGAAAGGAATGGAAAGCAAAGATGGGAATGTTGTAATGTGTTTGTATTGTTCCATGGTGCAGCCACACTGCTCCCCCTTACTAGACACACATAACTCATCTAGGTAGAAAAAAGGAACACAAGGTCAAAATAAGATCATGGAAGAAATATATATATATCAGTGATATGTACAGTAGGAACAGCAATGTTACAAAAATTCAACAGAATAGGCTCATTTGGAGTTAACTTGTTATTTGAGGTGTGCTTTGTGATTAAAGTTTTGTCATATGTACGTAGCTGACGATGATTAGAACTGAAAAAAATGCTGACTGTTTCTGGCTGAATATTGACTGATAAAAAGTTTGTCTTTCACAAAAAGTTAAAGACTTGCTGAAGGTCACAGAGAATGTCAATAGCATTTGAGCAATGCTTGCCTATAATGTTATAATACTGCTCTCACCATTACCCTCCTCCTCCACTCAGAAAATTAACCCCCCCTATTACAAAACCATGCAAGAGATTTTTAGCGCTGACCGGTACGCTGAATGCTATGTGCCGCTCCAAAGGTCATAGAGTTCCTATGAGCATCAGAGCAGCGCAGAGCGGTTTTGTAAAAGGAGGGGTTAGTGAATCAGCCTCTTGAACAGATACTGTACTTGGAAATATGCTCAAAAAGATTTATTTCTGCAGTCTCGCTGACATTATTCTTTTATTTTGTGCACACCTAAGAGATGATTTTATGCTTAAATACTGATATACACTTATAAAAGGCCTCTTATAAAATCAATTCAGGCCTAAAGGTATGCATGGTACAGTTAGGCATGTACTTGTGCAGTAGGTGTGCTTAGAAAGAGAGTTTGAGGGGACAATGGGTGTAGTTGCAAACTATTTTATGCACTGACATTCACATTAGAGAATGACACGGTGACGAAATTCATCACCGTTCCCGTCCCCGCGAATAACCGCGGTAAACCATCTTCATGTCATTCATTAAGGAGAGAGGGAAGAATCAGAGTATGAATGGCCACAACCACTGACCCTCAAGCTTTCCTTTGAAGAATGCTGGTGTAGAAGGACTGAGGCTGAAATAGACACTAAAAAATGACATGGGATTATTTCCCGTGGTTATCCGTGGGGACGGGAACGGTGATGAATTTTGTCACCGTGTCATTCTCTAATTCACATCAGCATGCACAATGTAGGTGCTATTTGAGCTATTTTATAAAACAGTTCCAAACGCGAATCAAGATACAAAATAGACTTAGCTACATCACATTCTGTACCGGACCATGGTGCACCCTCACCTGGAGTACTGATGTCAGAGAAAAGACATCCAGTTCAGGCACAGGATGCATGTAGGAGCCTTTTCCCACATCTTTCTGCACTGCAGCACTCAGGAAGCTGGCCCGAAGACGCCGTGTTGATTGTACCACGGACCGGCGGCTGAAGAACACTGGACTAAAGTAAAGAAAATGAGAAAAAAAAAAATCTGTTTTTATGTTATTTGAAGATATTTCGCCCCCCTCCTAAAAAAGCAACATCTTAATAAACTAAATGACATCCATTCCAGTGTCCATTCCTATTCGCACTGATGTGTAAATTTTGTATTTTCTCCTTTTTACCTACTAGGGTGACAAACCATGACCTTTGCCCCCAACTGGTTGTCAATCTGTGATTTAAAAAAAATAATAATTGTTGGAGTAATGCATACTGGTCCTGTGCTCTGAAAACAGACTGACTCGTTTCTGAATTTTTGCACAGCATCAACAAGGGGCTTTCCAATACAATATTACCATAGCAACCCTGATCCCTGCTTAGTGTCCACTCTCTGGTCTCCTGGAAGAAAGGTTCAGCACCTTGGCAATATTTTAAATCTGGAGTTATGGTAGTTTGAAAAGTGTTACATAGTAACATAGTAGATGACGGCAGATAAAGACCCGAATGGTCCATCCAGTCTGCCCAACCTGATTCAATTTAAATTTTTTTTTTTTTTTTTCTTCTTAGCTATTTCTGGGCAAGAATCCAAAGCTTTACCTGGTACTATGCTTGGGTTCCAACTGCCGAAATCTCTGTTAAGACTTACTCCAGCCCATCTACACCCTCCCAGCCATTGAAGCCCTCCCCTGCCCATCCTCCACCAAACGGCCATACACAGACACAGACTGTGCAAGTCTGCCCAGTAACTGGCCTAGTTCAATCTTTAATATTATTTTCTGATTCTAAATCTTCTGTGTTCATCCCACGCTTCTTTGAACTCAGTCACAGTTTTACTCTCCACCACCTCTCTCGGGAGCGCATTCCAGGCATCCACCACCCTCTCCGTAAAGTAGAATTTCCTAACATTGCCCCTGAATCTACCACCCCTCAACCTCAAATTATGTCCTCTGGTTTTACCATTTTCCTTTCTCTGGAAAAGATTTTGTTCTACGTTAATACCCTTTAAGTATTTGAACGTCTGAATCATATCTCCCCTGTCTCTCCTTTCCTCTAGGGCATACATATTCAGGGCTTCCAGTCTCTCCTCATACGTCTTCTGGTGCAAGCCTCCTATCATTTTCGTCGCCCTCCTCTGGACCGCCTCAAGTCTTCTTACGTCTTTCGCCAGATACGGTCTCCAAAACTGAACACAATACTCCAAGTGGGGCCTCACCAATGACCTGTACAGGGGCATCAACACCTTCTTCCTTCTACTGACTACGCCTCTCTTTATACAGCCCAGAATCCTTCTGGCAGCAGCCACTGCCTTGACACACTGTTTTTTCACCTTTAGATCTTCGGACACTATCACCCCAAGGTCCCTCTCCCCGTCCGTGCATATCAGCTTCTCTCCTCCCAGCATATACGGTTCCTTCCTATTATTAATCCCCAAATGCATTACTCTGCATTTCTTTGCATTGAATTTTAGTTGCCAGGCATTAGACCATTCCTCTAACTTTTGCAGATCCTTTTTCATATTCTCCACTCCCTCTTCGGTGTCTACTCTGTTACAAATCTTGGTATCATCTGCAAAAAGGCACACTTTTCCTTCTAACCCTTCAGCAATGTCACTTACATATATATTGAACAGGATTGGCCCCAGCACCGAACCCTGAGGGACTCCACTAGTCACCTTTCCTTCCTTCGAACGACTTCCATTAACCACCACCCTCTGGCGTCTGTCCGACAGCCAGTTTCTGACCCAGTTCACCACTTTGGGTCCTAACTTCAGTCCTTCAAGTTTGTTCAACAGCCTCCTATGAGGAACTGTATCAAAGGCTTTGCTGAAATCCAAGTAAATTACATCTAGCATATGTCCTCGATCCAGCTCTCTGGTCACCCAATCAAAAAATTCAATCAGGTTCGTTTGGCACGATTTACCTTTTGTAAAGCCATGTTGCCTCGGATCCTGTAACCCATTAGATTCAAGGAAATACACTATCCTTTCTTTCAGCAACACTTCCATTATTTTTCCAACAACTGAAGTGAGGCTCACCGGCCTGTAGTTTCCTGCTTCATCCCTGTGACCACTTTTATGAATAGGGACCACATCCGCTCTCCTCCAATCCCCAGGAATCACTCCCGTCTCCAGAGATTTGTTGAACAAGTCTTTAATAGGACTCGCCAGAACCTCTCTGAGCTCCCTTAGTATCCTGGGATGGATCCCGTCTGGTCCCATCGCTTTCCAAAAACCTTCAGTTTTTCAAGTTGCTCATAAACACCCTCCTCCGTGAACAGCGCAGAATCTACTCCATTTTCTCGTGTAACTTTGCCAGACAATCTCGGTCCTTCTCCAGGATTTTCTTCTGTGAACACAGATCAGAAGTATTTGTTTAGCACATTTGCTTTCTCCTCATCACTCTCCACATATTTGTTCCCAGCATCTTTTAGCCTAGCAATTCCATTTTTTATCTTCCTCCTTTCACTAATATATCTGAAAAAATTTTTATCTCCCTTTTTTACATTTTTAGCCATTTGTTCTTCCGCCTGTGCCTTCACCAAACGTATCTCTCTCTTGGCTTCTTTCAGTTTCACCCTGTAGTCCTTTCTGCTCTCCTCTTCTTGGGTTTTTTTATATTTCATGAACGCCAACTCTTTCGCCTTTATTTTCTCAGCCACTAGGTTGGAGAACCATATCGGCTTCCTTTTTCTCTTGTTTTTATTGATTTTCTTCACATAAAGGTCCGTAGCCATTTTTATCGCTCCTTTCAGCTTAGACCACTGTCTTTCCACTTCTCTTATGTCCTCCCATCCTAACAGCTCTTTCTTCAGGTACTTTCCCATTGCATTAAAGTCCATACGTTTGAAATCTAGGACTTTAAGTATCGTGCGACCGCTCTCCACTTTAGCCGTTATATCAAACCAAACCGTTTGATGATCGCTACTACCCAGGTGAGCACCCACTCGAACATTAGAGATACTCTCTCCATTTGTGAGGACCAGATCCAATATCGCTTTTTCCCTTGTGGGTTCCGTCACCATTTGTCTGAGCAGAGCCTCTTGAAAGGCATCCACAATCTCCCTACTTCTTTCCGATTCCGCAGACGGAACATTCCAGTCCGCATCCGGCAGGTTGAAATCTCCCCAACAGCAGAACCTCCTCTTTCCTTCCAAACTTTTGGATATCCACAATCAGATCCTTATCAATTTGCTGCGATTGAGTCGGAGGTCTGTAGACTACACCCACGTAGATAGAAGTTCCATCTTCTCTTTTCAGAGCAATCTATATCGCTTCTTCCTCTCCCCAGGTCCCTTGCATTTCGGTCGCTTGGATATTGATCTTTACATAGAGAGCTACTCCTCCACCTTTATGACCATCTCTGTCCTTCCTAAAAAGATTATATCCCGGTATGTTTGCATCCCATCCATGTGATTCACTGAACCATGTCTCTGTGATAGCAACAATATCTAGATCTGCCTCTAATATCAGGGCTTGCAGATCATGAACTTTGTTGCTTAGACTGCGAGCATTTGTGGTCATCGCTTTCCAGCTATTTTTCAGCGATAATCTCCTTTTTCGTAAGGATTTTTGTGTCGTTTCACTTTCCGTTGCAATACTAAGAAATGAGTTGCTGATATTGCTTATGTTGCAGCCTTTACTACTATCACATCTTTTCTTTTGCTGGGGGTGGTCTCTATAATTGTCCTTCGCACATACACCACCCCCACCTTCTAGTTTAAATGCCTAGAAAAATATTGTCTAAATTTCTCTGCAAGGTTTCTTTTTCCTGCTGTAGTAATATGTAGCCCATCAGTGCAATATAGCTTCTTGTCCTTCCATGTATTTCCCCATCCTCCTATGTATCTGAAGCCTTCTTGATGACACCAGGCTCTGAGCCATCTATTAAAGTCCTCTGTGTTTTTCACTCTTTGCTCTCCTTTTCCATATGCAGGCAGTATTTCAGAAAAAGCTAAAGTCTTTACAAAAAGTTTCACGCCCTCACCAAGCTCCCGAAAAGCTTTCTGTGCTGCAAGTGTGGAGTTGTTGGCCAGGTCATTTGTTCCCAGATGGATAACAACATCAGTGTTACTTATTGCCTTCATGGACTGTCCCCTAGTCTTATTAGGATTTGATATGCTACCCTCATTTATACACATGTAATAGGCACCTAAAGTTTATAAGAGCACTTCTACAAGGCAGAAGATATAACCAAGAAAAGCACAAAAATTGCTGTCTTCCAGATAAAAAGTGGCGTTATAGTTGGAAAGGCTAAAATAAATTTGAATTCAATTATGAAGTAAAGGACTAGAAAGATGTTATTTTGTCAGATTTTAGATATGATCATCTCCTCAGATTAGTAGATTAGTACATAAGAATTGTCGCTGCTGGGTCAGACCAGTGGTCCATTGCGCCCAGCAGTTCGCTCACATGGCGGCCCTCTGGTCAAAGACCAACACCCTAACTGAGACTAGCCCTACCAGCGTACGCTGTTGTTCACCAGGAACTTGTCTAACTTTGTCTTGAATCCCTGGAGGGTGTTTTCCCCTATGACAGACTCCGGAAGAGCGTTCCAGTTTTCTACCACTCTCTGGGTGAAGAAGAACTTCCTTAAGTTCGTTCCGAATCTATCCCCTTTCAACTTTAGAGAGTGCCCTCTCGTTCTCCCTACCTTAGAGAGGGTGAACAACCTGTCCTTATCTACTAAGTCTATTCCCTTCTGTACCTTGAATGTTTCGATCATGTCCCCTCTCAATCTCCTCTGTTTGAGGGAGAAGAGGCCCAGTTTCTCTAGTCTTTCACTGTATGGCAGCTCCTCCAACCCCTTAACCATCTTAGTCGCTCTTCTCTGGACCCTTTTAAGTAGTACTGTGTCCTTCTTCATGTACGGCAACAAGTGCTGAACGCAGTACAGCGGCATGAATATCTTCTCCGATCTGTTTGTGATCCCCTTCTTTATCATTCCAAGCATTCAGGCTCCTTTTACTAAGCTGCGTTAGGGCTTTAATGCGTGGAATAGTGCACGCTACATTGCTGCGCGTGCTAGATCTTTAAGCCAACATTGAGTTGGTATTAGTTGTAGAAGTGTAGCGCAAGGTGTAGTGGGCGGTAATTTCCTACGTGCACTAAAAAAGCTAGTGCACCTTAGTAAAAGGAGCCCTAAAAATAATCTTGAAATATAATATCACTCAAGAGCTTAATTAGAAAGTTCCATCACAAAAGCAGTAGGTTTGCAAATTATAAAAGAAATAAGAATTTAGGAAGAGGGTCTGGTGACTGCAGGAAATAGCACTCCTTTCCTTTTTTCAGTACTTAGCTTCAGTAGTATTTGTTCTTTTTAAATTTAAGTTGCGATTTGTGGTTCCAGTGGCTCAATGTTTGTCTTTGCAAGATGTCTAGCAGCAAATGTATAGCAGATAAACAAGATATTTCTTAAAGTGAAACCATCTGGCCGACCACATAAACACCAGTCATTTCTGTACTGAACTTCTGGTGTATAATGGAGAGTGGATCTTTCATACATGAGCCCTTCAGTCTTTCTCATGAAACCAGATGTAATGCAGTAAAGAGATGCATTACATTCTCACTAATATTGCTTCAGAGTTTCTACAGCCCCTAGCACAAATTTATTTATAGTGGGAAATACATAATTTGATCACGCTTTTTAAAGAGGAAGTGCCACAGAAGATTGTGGTCAATCAGATTCAATGCTGCATTTTCACTTCCTTTCTTTTCACTTCCTACAGAGTCCTAATGAGGAAGAACGGACCTAGGCTCTGGGGAATGAGTTCCTAGAGAGAGCAGGTCTACCTGTGAGAAAAGTAATTTTAGAGTTGCCAAACAGCAAGTCCTGGGAGCAGTGATTTGAGGAGCCAAAAAGAAAGGAGAATGGCTGGAGGTATGTTGACCATAGACCAAGATGTAAGCTTACAGGTCTATTGGACCTTTGAGATTGCCCTCCAGGGCCATCTTGAGAGCTGTTATAGATGCTGCAACCACATAGGCCGTAAGGGAACTGGGAGCACAAAAATCACTCATTTCCCTTGTGGCAGCCATGGCGCAAAGGGTGGAATGGAGGCCTTAGTGAGCAGGCTGCATTGGGTGAAATTCTGACTCAGGAATTGACTTCCATTGGTCACTGAGAAATTTTATGTTCAAACTGAAAAGGAAGAAGCACTGAGGGACCCCAGTATTCCAAATACCTGAGCTGATTTTCCTTTTATGAATTTCTAGCTTGTATTGTGCCTGGAGACTTGTTAATGCCTATTACTACTGTATCAAAATACTGTACAAGAGTTCCTCCATTACACTCACTATATTTTTGACAATCAAATCTGACTGTTTTATTGGAGAGACTGTGATTTCTTTGGAAAACTTTGGAAAGCATCTTCTCTCTGGTCCAGTTCCCATTCTAACACAAGCCATTGCGGATGATGTACTCCAGGGCTAAACTTTAAAATGGAATCTGGTTGAGATGTAAGCAATAATTTTGAAGCCCGCTTTCTGACATTTTCTGATTTTAACTCTTTTTGTTGTATACAATTTAGGATTGTTCAAGATATCTGCTTAACTGAATGGGATGTTCATTTCCTGCTCTATGGATTCTAACAGGGCCTAGAAATCTATGGGGAAAATAACTAGTAAAAAAGTTAAATTATTAGGTTTTTATTTATTTTATTATTTATATACCACTTATATCCTAAGTGGTTTATTTTCAGGTATTTTATCATATTTCCCTATCTGTCCCAGTGGGCTCAAACTCTATCTAGTGTACCTGGGGCAATGAGGGGATTAAGTGACTTGCCCAGGGTCACAAGGTTCATCTGAAGGATAAGTGAGAGTCAAATCCACTGTCCTCAGTCTAGTATAGAAATTCTGTAAATACAAGAGAGAGAGAGAAAAAAATGATAATTAAAAAAATGGCATGCAAGTCTCTGTCAAAGCTCACTCCAGTCCATCTACACCCTCCCAGCCATTAAAGCTCTCCCCAGCCCATCCTTCCCCAAATGGCCATATACAGACACAGACCAAGCAAGTCTCCCAGTACTGGTCTGTCTTCTTCAATATTTACTATTATTTTCTGATTCTAGATCCTCTGTGTTCATCCCATGCGTTTTTGAACTCCATCACCGTTTTCATTTCTACTATCTCTACTATGGGCTCCTCTATACTGACATATTTGCTTACAAATTCTACATTCTCATTTTCTGCTGTCCTCTCTTAAGGGCCCTTTTACTAAAGCTTAGCACATACTAATGGAATTAGCAAACGCTAAATTCTAAGAAGCCCATTTTGTACCTATGGGCTTTTTAGCATTTAGGGAGCACTAATTTTGTTAGTACAAGCTAAGCAGCAGTAAAAGGACCTCTTAGATTCTTTATGAAAATATTTGTTGCTTCGTTTTTTCAATATATTATGGGGCTCATAATTAAAACAAAAAAAGTTAAAAAAGTGGCCTAAATGGGTACTTGGACCATCAAAAAGCCTGATCGTCCAAGTACCCATAACCAAAGCTGGTTTTAGACATATCTAAAACCAGCTTAGGCCTTTCCCCTGCCTCTAAACGCATAGAGCGAAGAGGCATCTTTAGAGGCGGGGAGGGGGGCGGGAGTTGGGGGCGACCTAGACATAGCCGTACAGCAGGTATAACCAAAGGTTTAGGCAGGTTGCCTAGTCTGCACTTATATGTTTTGACTTAGACCAAGTCAAAACTGGTATAAGTGCCGAAAAAGGGGCCGCTGAGCTGATCTCGGCTGCTGCGATCAGCTTAGCAGCCCCAGCAACCTGTCTACCCCCTACCGTAACAATCTTGGCAAGAGAGATGGCTCATCTCTCCTGCCATGATGGTGATCACCCACCTCTCCGAACTGCGGCACTTCGGGGTTAGGATCATAGCAGGGCATCTCCCCTGCCACCATCCTCACCCTGAAGTGCCACGGTTCAGAGGGGGGGGGGAGATCACCATTGCATCAGGAGAGATGAGCCATTTCTCTTGCCGTGATACATCCCCTTCCCCCAGCAACAATTGGGGCAGGAGGGAGCCCAAGCCCTCCTGCCCTGGTGAAACCTTGACCCTCCCGACATGGTCGGGGCAGGAGGGAGCCCAAGCCCTCTTGCCCCAGCGAAACACCCTACCCCTCACCCCCTCTAAGATACGGCCAGGTGGGATCCCAGGCCCTCCTGCCCTCGACGCACCCCCCATGATCGCCCCCCAAAACCCCGCTTGGCCCCCCCAATCTCAAGACCCCCTCACCTGCCGACCCCCCACCCCCATGCCCGACACCCCCCCGGTACCTTAACAACATTGGCCGGATGGACAGGTCCCAAGCCCGGCCGGATGGCAGGCCCGCCATCTTCAGAATGGCGGGCCTTAGGGCCTGTTTGGCTCAGTTGCCTCAAGCCCCATCCATAGGTGGGGCCAGAGGTGCCTGGACCAACCAGAATTGGCCCAGTTGCCTTAGGCCCCTCCTGTGGGCAAGGCCTTAAGCATATGGGCCCAACCCAGTATACATTCCCTTTTCCGTGGAAAGAAGAGGGTATAAAATATTTAGATATTTGGATACAAAAAACGTTGGAAGAGACAATGAAAGTAAATGAGAAATCTTTATTACTGAAGGTCACAGAATTGAGTGAACAATGGAACCCTTTACATCTGTCTTGGTGGGGGGAGAGTTCAAATGGTAAAGATGATGATTTTGCCTGTGGTTTGCTACCAAATTGGTACGTTGCCAGTATTTTTTCAGGGGTCCTTTTACAAAAAAATATATAGTATGCTTACCAAATTAATTTGGCTGGGTAAAGCAGCTCGAATTGCTTTATTATCTTTACAAAAAACAATTGCGGCGGGTGGGGTAAATTTCACAAATTTTTATAGGTATCATCAGGCCTATATACTGCGTCAGGGTATGTATTGGATCCTTCCTGAGCTCATGGAACATCTTCCGGATTGGCTGTACTTAGAGTGGCAAATTACCATTACGATTGTTTCATGTGTTGAGTATCAAGTTACCCAGATATGTTAAGGACAATAGCAGGCAGGCTAGGTACACTAGATAATGTTATATCAAATGGGAAAATGCTTGATTTTTCACGACTGCAACAATCATTCGGCATTTCAAAGTCTCAAAATTATAGGTGGTTGCAGTTGAAGCAGGCTATTCAGAGCGGGTTCCCTGATTGGCGAAATCTAAAAAAATCATTATAGCTTGCAGGTCTTATGCTTCCAGACAGATTTTTTAGGACATCAGGCCGTCCGGTGATATAAATTAATTTCTGAATTCTTGAATAAAAAAACAAAAAATAGTCTTAGAGACATTTGGAGCATTGAGATAAAGCAGTATATTTCTGCGTCTCGATGGCCACGAATTTGGACTTGGAGGATGAGATGTACAGCATCAGCATCTATGAGACAAACTTGGTTTATCATGTTGCATAGGATTTTTTGGACCCCAGTTTGTTTGCAAAAAATAGACAGTTTTAAATCTAATAGATGCTGGCACTGTCATCTAGACATTGGTACACTGGATCATCTGTTGTTCTATTGTCCTTCGATACTCAACTTTTGGAAGTCAATATGGGGACAGATTAATATCATACTGGAATCAACAATTCCATTGACATATGAGGTCGTCATATGTGGGACATTATTGCATATTAAGCCCCCCATTGACTGCTATAAATGCCGGCTTTTCCTAATTATGACAGGGATAGCCATGCAAATGGTAACTCGCAATTGGAAAAATTTGATCGCCTTAATTTTCCTTTTTGGCAGGCGAGTTTATGTTTAAGCTATAGCTATGAGAAGATGAATGCTGATATATTGTGGCATAGCAATTTATTTAAACTGGTTTGGGGCCCGTTGACGTCTTTTATTACTTCATTATAGTTGTCTTTTTGTCTTTAATTTTTGTTTATTTCCATAAACATCCAGGATAGGGTGGGGGGGGGGGGGCACTATCTCTTTGGTTTATTCTTTGATTGAATGTGTTGGAAGGGAGGGGGGATATATATATATTTTTCTCTGCATTGTTATTGATTGAATATAAGTTCTTATTTTGATTATTAATGTTTGTATAATTTCCGACACTTTGTATTAGTTTTGAAAACTTAATAAAGATTAAAAAAAAAAATCTTTCTTATTTAAGGATGAATTTCTAACCTACTCACTCTGCTCACAGTAACGAATACCAACTGCTTTGTCTTCTCCTTGTCCTTTTACCACCTTTTTATATTTATTTTATCTTGATGTATTTTACTCTTGCCTAACACTTGATCCTCTTGTTTCTGTATGTTTATGTCATGTCTATTGAACATATATATATATATATTTACCTTCTTTTAAATTGTTTTAGTATCGCAAACCGTCTAGGTACAAGTTGATAGACAGTATATCAAGTATGGAATAAACTTTGAAACTTGGAAACATGTATAGGCAATTTATCAAGGTATGCTTTATAACTTTTTAATCAAATATTAGCACCCAATATGATGGGGAATATTTCTGTATCTTTCTATTACATTTTCATGGTCTCTGATTGCATTGCTTCGTATTTGAAGATCTTTCTCCAGTCAGTGCACAGAATAATTGCTTGCCACTGGCACTTCTATCAATTAAAGAAGGGCTGTTATTTGCAACAACATAGGAGACATCAACAACATATCCCATGTCATTGCCAAATGAAACGGAGCAGGAAAAATATAACATTTGAGACTGACTTAAAATGTTGGTATCCTTTGTGTTCTTACAAGATAAAGAAGCTTTGATGAGACTTTTCTTTAAAATGAAAGAACCAATGTTCCTAGATTCTAAAATTTCTATTTTTCCAAATGGACCCCAACATTGACTGGTTAAATGTTGCATCAGGGAGCGCTAGGGAGGTAAAATTCCTAGACGTCATAAATGACTGCCTCTTGGAGCAGGTCCAGGAACTGACAAGAGGGGAGCTATTTTGGATTTGTCCCTTAGTGGAATGCATGGTATAGTACAGGAGTTAACTGTATTGGATCCGCTGGGAAATAGTGATCTTAACCTGATCAAATTTGAGCTGATATCGGGAGTGATGTCACAAAAGAAATCCACTGTAGAGGCATTTAATTTTCAAAAGAGCGACTATGATAAAATGAGGAAAATGGTTAAAAAGAAGCTAAAAGGATCAGTTGCAAAGGTTAGGACTTTATTAAACCAGGCGTGGATGTTATTTAAAAATGCCATCGTGGAAGTCCAGACCAGATGTATTCCACGTATTAGCAAAGGTGGAAACAAGAGCCGGCATGGTTAAAAATGACATGAAAGAGGCTATTAGAGTCCAAAAAACATCCTTTAAAGAATGGAAAAAGGATCCAAATGAAGAAAATAAGAAGAGACACAAGTACTGGCAAGTTAGATGCAAAGCACTGATAAAGAAAACTAAGAAAGAATGTGAAGAGAAACTTGCCAAAGAGGCAAAAAACTCATAACAACTGTTTTAGGTACATCAGTACCTTTCTTATTTCTAATCTTAATGTATATTTTCTGTAAACCGCTTAGAACCTAATGGATGTAGCGGTATATAAGAAATGAATTACATTACATTACATTACATCAGAAGCAGAAAACCTGTGAGAGAATCTGTGGGACAGTTGAATGATCAAAAATTGCTGCAATTTAAAAAACTGCTTAAAACCTACCTCTATGCCCAGGTGTTTTTCATCTAGAACAATGCTATCAGTTCAAATTTTATGCCCCTCTTTATGATGAATTAAAGTGTCTTTAACTTTTGCCCCGCCTTTGTTTTATATTCTGTTTGCTTTAACTGTATATCGTTAAAACTGTGTATGTAAATTGTGAGCCGCTTTGGTCTAAAGTGGGTTATAAATGTTTTAAATAAATAAAAGGGGCGCTCAGGGAGGATAAAGCCATAGTGGAGAGAATGAATGAATTCTTTGCTTCGGTCTTTACGGAAGAAGATGTAAGAGATCTACCTGAACAGGAAATAGTTTTCAAGGGTGATGATGCGGAGGGACTGAAAGAAATCTCAGTGAATCTGGAAGATGTACTAAGCCAAACTGACAAGTTAAAAAGTGATAAATCATATGGATCGGATGTTATACATCCGAGGGTGCTAATAGAACTCAAACATGATCTGTTGTTAGTGATCTGTAACCTGTCACTAAAATTATCTGCAGTACTCGAAGATTGGATGGTGGCCAATGTTGCGCAGATTTTTAAAAAGGGTTCCAGGGGAGATCTGAGAAACTACAGACTGGCAAGCCTGACTTCAGTGTCGAGCAAAATGGTGGAAACAATTATAAAAAATAAAATTGTGGAACATGTAGACAAATATGATTTAATGAGACAGAGTCAGCATGGATTCAGATGAGAGAGATTTTGCCTCACCAATTTGCTTGACTTCTTTGAAGGTGTGAATAAACATGTGGATAAAGGTGAGCTGGTTGATGTAGTGTATCTAGATTTTCAGAAAGCTTTTGATAAAGTTCCTCATGAGAGGCTCCTGAGAAAATTAAAGAGTCTTGGGATAGGAGGCAAAGTTCAGTTGTGGATTATGAATTGGTTATTGGATAGAAAACCGAGGGTAGGGTTAAATGGTCATTTTTCTCAATGGAGGAGAGTAAACAGTGGAGTGCCGCAGGGGTCTGTACTGGAAGCATGCTCCTTCCATTTACTATAGTGTAATTGAAATCACCTATATATATATGCAATATCATTTGTACCCAGGTAATATATATAGTGTCCCTTTGATTGCCCTCCTTCTACCAGGTCTCCGAGATTCTTATTATATCTACCTCATCATTCAGTGCTATATACTCTAAGGGGCTCATAATCGAAAGAGAAAAAGTCCAAAAACTGGCCTAAGTCGGCACTTGGACGATCATAAACAAAAGACGTCCAAGTGCCGATAATTGAAACGGGTTTTGGACGTGTTTTACAAATAACATAGGCCTTCCCAGTGCCACTGAACGACCAGAGCTAAATGGGTCATTTCAGGAGGAGTGTCGAGGGCGGGGTTTGGACAGGATGTGGGCCATGCTAGACTTAGTCGTACTGAATGTATAACTGAAAGTTTTACAACACAGACTAGAATGGAACTTGGATGTTGTGACTTAGGCCATTTAAAACATGGTCTAAGTTACAAAAACCTATATAAAGTGACCAGATAAGCACTGCAAACACATAGTACAGACCCCCACACACTACCCCAGTGATCACTGACCACCCCCCTCTAAAAATCGTAATCACAACTTTAAATATCTGCCTCCAAACCATCAGCACCTGGCAGCCTGCCGTAGTAAAGCCTAGTAGAGCTGCACAGAGGCGACTTAAGTCATCCTGGGAGTGAATAAGGGACCCACAGAGAGGAGGACCCAGGCCCATAAGCCATTGTAATGACTGCATTCATTGTGAAACATGTGCACTCCCCCCCAAAAAAACCCAAACCCTTTTGTACTGCCATATAAGTGGCTCCTGCAGCCATAAGGGCTATTGTGGTTATAGACAGTACGTTTTGGGGGCTCACCATGACCTATAAGGGAGCTGTAGTGAGATGTTTATGGGGCACCCTTTTTGTGAAGTTCACAGCAGTGCCTTGTAAGGTACCCCACTATTCAGGTGCCATGTCTGGGTGTCCAGGACATCCCACATCCAACAAGGCTTATTCTAGGCGTTTTTGACTTGGATGAATATTTGGATGAAAATGTGGTATAAAGATAGATGATTTAGCAGCTTGGACGATCAGACGGCTGGACGTATAGTTAGACGATCTTTGAAAAAAAATATTTGGGATGTATTTTTTGAAAATGTGTCTTAAGCTGTGTCTGACTTTGGACGACTTGCGACTTAGGCGAAAACAGACTTAGATGTTTCTTTCAATTATGCCTCTCCACCTCATTTTTTAGGCTTCTAGCATCTGTATACAGACATAAGAACATAAGAAGTTGCCTCCGCTGAGGCAGACCAGAGGTCCATCTCGCCCAGCGGTCCGCTCCCGCGGCGGCCCATCAGGCCCATTGCCTAAGCGGTGGTCCCTGACTAGCTCTATAACTTACCTCTACTCCTATCCCTATAACCTACCTCTACACCTATCTATACCCCTCAGACACTTCAAATTGTGTTTTTTCCTTGTAACTACAGACTGCTGAGGAGACAGGGAAAATTTGAGACTTTTACTCTGCTTTCCTCTTAAACCCTCCTGGCTTTCTTTCACCGTTATTGAAACCTCTTTACTGGGACTCCCTAAATATCCAATTTCAATAGTATCCTTCAAGGATACCTCACATTGAACCATCCACTCCTGGGCAATTGTCTACTTTCCCCCACATCTCAGTTTAAAAGCTGCTCTATCTCCTTTTTAAACATTAGCACCAGCAGCCTGGTTCCCTCCTGCTTAAGGTGGAGTCCATCCTTTCAGAACAAGTTCCCCCTTTCCCAAAAAGGTGCCCAATTCCTAACAAATCTAAATCCCTTATCCCTGCATCATTGTCTCAAACAAGCATTGAGACATCAGAGCTCTGCCTGCCTCTTGAGTCCTGCACGTGGAACTAGGAACATTTTTGAAAATGCTACCCTGGAGGATCTGGATTTCAGCTTTCTACCTAAGAGCTTAAATTTGGCTTGCAGAACCTCCCTCCCACATTTTCCAGTGCACATTCACCCAAACAGCATAAACATGAGCAGCAACAGTGCCAAAAAGTTATTTATTGAATCAAACTCCCTGAATCCTGTTACCCCACAGGATCAGGCACACAGAAACAGTCTCTTGGTTTGATAAACAAAACTCTTGAGCTGAGCCTGGAGCTGCTACACCCCAGACACAGACTGCAAAAAGTCTTCCTCAAAATAGGTGATGAGGTCTGGTTTTTAGCCAGATCTTAAAACAAAGCTCACATGTAGTTAGCACAAGAAAGTTGGCTTACCTCAACCAAGCAGCATGCAAGGAGTATGCTGGGGCTATTTCTCAGGGAAGTCTCTTGTTGTGGGACCTCTTTCCCTGGGACCTCTCCTAATGATTCCAGTCTGGGACAGAATGACTCCTCTCTGCCTCTGACTCAGTAGGGCTGTATTTCTTCCTTAATGGATCTCAGCACTGAGCTGCAAAGCTAAGGGCATTCTGGGACATGCAGTTTCCCCCGATTTGTCTGATACCCCCTGTTGGCCAGTGGAATAGCTGCAGTATTAGTGATGGAAAACCCTGAATCTCTCACAATATGTCTCATTTGTATTTTTTCTCTTTGCTCAATAAAATTTCTTTATGCATATTTATGATAATTGTATTAAAATATATAAACTAATTTGAGATGAATTACTTGGCTTTCTTATTGTACCACAACCCATGTACAAGGTTGAATAGCTATCTTTCTCTTTATTTCGAAAGTAGTTTTCTACTATATGTCTAGAACTGCACTGGAAATTTGCTATTTAAGATTCCCTCACTTTTGGTTCTGCTCTGCAGTGTCAAGACATGTCTTATAATGCATATTTTGCAATGGTTACAGTTTTCTTATGTTTTGAAGCTAAAGAAAATAATGTGACTTTTGGGACACCAGAAAAAACTGTTTTCCTTCCTTGACAATGCTTGGAAAGAAATGGGTCGAGATAGGGAATGTGTTCAGTTAGACATCAAAACAATTTTTTTTTTTAAAAAAAAAAACAACAACAACCGGAGATTACTCTGAGCAAAGGGCTCAGAAGGAGGACTTTCGATACTCCAGAAGGCTGTCTGACGTCAGAAAACAGCACCTTTTCAGCGTTCACAGGGGTCGTGACTCAGCAGGTTCACATTAATGATATTCAAATATTCAGGCATGAATAAATAAAGTTCACTATGAAGAAGCCACCAGCTGTTTTCTTATATTTTCCCCCATTTTCATGGAGGATCATGCTTTGTAGTTAGAGCAATTACGAAGCCTTCTTTAGGGAAAATCCTGTTAGCTAATAAGAACAAAGGTTCAGTCCTTTAAACTCCCCAAAAGGGTTGCAAAAACAAAAGACTCGATCTCTACACAGAAACAGACCGCGAGTGAGAGAAAACATTTCACACCAGCATTAATAATCCATGTGCTGCACAGAGCATTTTCAGTGACAGCTAGGATAATTAAACATCTAACTTTTAAGTCAGTTTAGCACTGAATAAATGAGCACATAGATCATTTAAGCTCAGGTGACAGGTGAAATAATATATATATTTTTTCCTACAGGATAGACATTGATTATCTCCACAGTTGACAGAATAACACTGGGGCTTGCTCTTGGAGTCATTTTAAGGCAAACAGTGGTTAGACTTCATTTGCACACTCTCAGCTCCACGGGAAGCAATGTCAGGCAAGCGACGAGCAGCCAAAGTCATTCTTTGCAACTTGTGGCAGAGGTAAGCTTACCATGCTCGAGGTGCTCCACAAGTACAGCAAGACTCGGCACTCTCGTAAAATGCCTGTTGACCGCCGCTTCACTCACCACCGCCACCACCCACCACCGTCGCTCCTCGTGGGAGCTCCGGGGCCATGAAGCTACAGCTGGATTCCAGCAGTCTTGTCTCTCAAAGGCTGTCAAAACGAAAAAACAAGCAAACCTGGTCAGTCTCTGTTTTCCTTGCATTTAACTGACGATAGCAATTCATGACCGAACGTAGGGCTTGTCCTCATTGTAATTGAGAGCAGACAAAAATGCCAGTACTCAATCTTGCATTGATTTTGGAGTGGTTTTGGTTTTCTTTGGGAAACTTTCTAGGCAGTTGTTAAATTTGATGCCTTTTTTTTTTTTAGTAAACTGTCTTAGAAACTGATGAAAAACTTAGTTGAGGATCAGGAGTCCAACAACATTTAATACAATGAAATGAATGACAACAGAATTCAATAGTAGTTGTTTGACTTTGCTCTGCTATTTGGCTTTCTGGTCTTTAGTTTGCAAAATTTGAAAAGAAACACAAATTTGAGCACATGTAAGCCTTGTGATTTGAAATGCTATGGTGTTCCTTTTTCAGGGTTGGTTTAACATAAAAAATTATTTCAGTAATAGAAGAATGGCTGTTGTGATTAGGGTAAATTTCCTTTAGACCATGAAGTGAATTCTTAACTTTTGGTGACATTTTTCAATTTATTTCCATTTGGATGCCAGGGTAGTGCATGTTTCTGAGTACTTTTGTTGAATGGGTATTTTAAGTTGGTCTCTTTTCTTTAAATGTAGTGCTAAAACAATTACCATACAAGGTTGAATTTCTTCTGAATGGAAAGAAGAACCAAATACTTTTGGCATCAGCTCTTTGATATAAAGTCATATAAATCCTTTTGTATAACAGAGCTGAAACTACACCTGCTTAGCACTTCAATATTAATGAAACTAAATAAGGAAATTTTAAATTATAGGGTTTTTTTTAGTGCTCACCCATTTTTTCCAAGAAGTCATGGAAGCAAATGCGAATATTATTGTAACATTCTAAACTTTGAAATGGAATAGTTAGCATACATTTTGGGAACATTTGAGCTTACATGATATTATTTTGAAACCTATGTGCCAAGTAACAAATTAAATAGCACATTTTCATCGCTGATGATATTGAATGGTCATAGTTTTGGGGAAACCCTTAGGGTGATGCTCTGTGTTGTCAGATATATGAACTAATTCATGCAATCCTTTTATTTTCCTAGTTGGCTTCTATCCTCTGCCTCCCGACCCCACTTCCCCCTTTTTCTCTTATTGTTTTACTCTGATCAGTGAATACCGTTGATCATAAGAAAAAGAATGCAAGGCAAGAACCTGTTGCAAAAGTCTCCCTGCTATAGCACCTGCTGCATTAGAGTTAAACTCATGCTAGTGGAGCAGGCTTGTCATGAAACTTTAGAATGAAAACCAGAAATCTTTAAACATATGCCAGCCAATATTCAGCCAGTGCTGTTTAAATACCACGTTGCCAGTGGCTGAATTTGACCCAGATATTCAGTGCTGGCTCCTACCTGGCTACTGGCACTGAACATCGATGCCTTGGGCAGCCACTGGGAGTTACTGATGTTCAGAAATGGTACTTAGATATTAACTTAGGATGGCTTTTAAAAAAAAAAATAAAGTTAGTCAGGTAACTATTTGGGTAGTGCCACTGAATAGCAGAGCACTGCAGGAATAACTCCAGTTCTGCTTACATACTACCCCTGGACCATCCTGGCACTAATCTAATAGTGAAGACAAAACAATAGGCACAATGGTTGGATAGGTTGGAGTGAGCTTGGATGGCACTTCATCAGTTGGAATCTAATCTAATCTTCATTTGATATACCAAATCTACTCCCTAAGGAGCTCAACTCTGTTTACAGTTTGTTAAAAAATGAAACCTAAGTAAAAACTGTGGGATAAAAAACAGGAATTGGTTAGATTAGATGGATGGAAAAAGTTAGAAAAAAGTATGTTGAATTGCTTAAAATGACTATACGACAGCTAAAATCAAATTAACTATTGTGAAAACAACCAGGAATCTAGGACAATACCAGGTGGAGAATAGTCTAATGTCCAGAAATATAAAAGAATAGACAAGTAATTTAATCATGTATTTTTTAATAAGAATAACTAATGGGCAGACTGGATGGACCGTTCAAGTCTCTATGTGCCGTCATTTACTATGTTACTACGTAATGGAGAGTGACAAAGTAAATCAGTACTTGAAAGCTCTAATACCATATTCTCCTCAAGATGACTTCGTTCGGCCCAACAAAATGTTCTTTCAATCCGTTCGATTCATCATATATTTTACGACACTGCTTGAAAAACCCCAATCTTTTTAGTTACAGCCCCTAGCTATGGAATGGCTCTTCCTCATTACCTTAGAAAAGAAGAAAGCCCAGAAAAAATTCAAATCTAATCTTAAGGCATTTCTGTTTAAAGATGCTTTCATTACACAATTCCATCATTCACCATTTCAAGACAAATCCCACCCTCTTTTACTTTTTTTGGGGTAGGAAACCATTGTAACTAGTATCTCCTCCCTCCCTCCTGTAGCAAGTCTTTGGCCATCGTCTATATTTTTTTGGCCTACTGATAATTTTTGTTTTTAAACCCTTCACTGTATTGCTTTTTTTTTTTTTAAAAGAAAATTGAATGTACACCACCTAGACCAGGGGTAGGCAATTCCAGTCCTCGAGAGCTGGAGCCAGGTCAGGTTTTTAGGATATCAACAATGAATATGTATGAGATGGATTTGCATGCACTGCTTCCTTGAGATGCAAATCTATCTCACGCATATTTATTGTGGATATCCTGAAAACCTGACCTGGCTCTGGCTCTCGAGGACCGGAATTGCCTACCCCTGACCTAGACAGATAGGTGGTATATCAAAATAAAAATAAACTTGAAACTTGCAAATTAATTCATATATAGGACTGAGTGCCCCTAAATATCTGCTATTGAACATCTGGGTTGGATCTGGTTAGCAGGAGACATCTAGGTACAATTCCATGCTATACTGATAACTCCTTTGAAAAACTGACCCAGTAAGCTGTTCTTTATTATCACTTTTAAGGGATTCTGCACGTTGGGAGTACTTCTTCATTCCCGCTTGCAAATAAAGACGTTAATGCATTTTTTTTTTATAGTAAGATGATGATGGAGTGACAATCCACCTGTAAAACTAAAAAGCCAGCAGGGAAAGGGTAAAATCAGTCCTCATATACTGGTACTGCATTGTGGAATTTGTTTTAATCCTCTATAATAAAACCCTAAGCGCGCATGCGCACTTAGAACAGCGTGTTCCCTGACAGCATGATGTGTCCCTCCGTGCCGAATTCCATTTTCAAATACGGAGGCAGGGAACACGCTGGCGACTCCCCCCTCCTGCCCTCACTCACTGTAAGGCCTGTGGGGTGTTCAAAATTTACCGCTGCTGCTCTTCTTCAAAGCAGCTTGCTGAGAATTGCCGGCTGGCTGTAGCGAACCTCGCAGGCTGCTCTCCACCTCAGTAGCATGTTCCCTCTGACGCGATGCCATACGTCAGAGGAGGGTGGGATCACATCACAGGGAACGTGCTACCGAGGTGGAGAGTGGCTTGTGAGGTTCGCTATAGCCGGAAGGCAATCCTCAGCAGGCTGCTTTGAAGAGGAGCAGCAGCGGCGGCGGCAGTGGTTTGTGCCAGTGGGCCAGAAGAGAGCAGGAAGCCTGGTTTGGGAGCAATACAGGCAGGCAGGGGGCCAGGGTGAGAGGGAAAGGGGGGCTGCTATGGGGGAGCGGTGTGCTGGGGCAGACAGCAATCATGCTTTTGCTCTGGGAGGGGGGGAAAACAGAAGGGGGCCACAGAGCAGGCATGCAGGGCACCACAGGGGGCCATGTGGAGAGGGAAAGGGGGCTGCTTTGGGGGGAGGGATGTGTGCTGGCGGCCAGACAGCAATCATGCTTTGCTCTGGGAGGGGGGGAACAGAAGGGGGCCACGGAGCAAGCTGGCATGTCACAACAGGGGGCCAGGGGGAGAGGGGAAAGGGGCTGCTTTGGGGGGAGGGGTGTGCAGGGGGCCAGACAGCAATCATGCTTTGCTCTGGAGGGGGGGGAAACAGAAGGGGGCCATGGAGCAGGCAAGCATGGCACAACAGGGGGCCATGGAAGAGAGGGAAAGGGGAATGACAGGACAGACAGACAGGGGGCTAGGGAGAGACACAGACAGAAAGAATGACAGACAGACAGGGGGCCAGAGAGACAAACAGAAAGGAAGACAGACAGACAGACAGCGGCCAAGGAAAAAGAGAGAAAGAAAGACAGACAGACATCTATTCTAGCACCCGTTAATGTAATGGGCTTAAAAGACTAGTGATAACATAAGAACTGCCATCTCCGGATCAGGACCCATGGTCCATCGAGGTCCGGCGATCCGCACATGCGGAGGGCCAGTCAGGTATACACCTGATGTAGTTTTAGTCACCCATATCCCTCTATGCCTCTCGTAAGGAGATGTGCATCTAATTTGCCTTTAGAATCCTAGCACAGTGGATTCCCTTAATAACCTCCTTTGGGAGATGCATTCTAGGCGTCCACCACTCGCTGCGTAAAGCAGAACTTCCTGACATTTGTCCTGGACTTGTCCCCCCTTAGCTTCAAACCATGTCCTCTTGTCCGTAGTCGCTTTGGACAATGTAAATAATTTATTTTCCTGCTCTATTTTATCGATGCCTTTCAGCATTTGAATGTCTCGATCATGTCCCCTCGCAGCCTCCTCTTCTCAAGGGAGAACAGTCCCAGTTTCTTGAGTCGTTCCTCATATTCCAAGTTCTCCATACCTCTTATTAGCTTCGTTTGCTCATCTCTGCACCCTCTCACAGCAGTTTTATATCCTTCTTTAGGTTGGGAGACCAATGTTGGACACAGTATTCCAAGTGTGGTCTGACCATTGCTCTATAAAGCGGCATTATGACTTTCTCCGATCTACTCGTGATTCCTTTCTTTATCATGCCTAACATTCTGTTTGCTTTCTTTGCCGCTGCCGCGCATTGTGCCGACGGCTCAGGGGTCCTATCTATCAGTACACACCCAGGTCCTTTTCTTGTTCGCTCTTACCCAGAGTTGCGCCTGACATTCTATACTCGTGTTCCTTATTCTTACTACCTAAATGCATTACTTTGCATTTCTCCACGTTGAACTTCATCTGCCATTGCTCTGGCCCATTTCTCTAACTGATACAAGTCGCTCTGGAGTTCCTCGCTATCCTCCTGCGATCTGATTGCCCGGCATAGCTTTGTGTCGTCCTGCAAACTTAATGATCTCACTGGATATTCCGTCTTCCAGGTCATTGATATAAATATTAAATAGGATCGGCCCAAGTACCGAGCCCCTGGGGCACACCACTAGTACACTCTTTCTCCCAGTCTGAGAACTTCCCATTTATGCCCACTCTCTGCTTTCTGTTTTCCAGCCATTTGCCTATCCACTTTGTATATCTCCCTCTATTTCCATGGCTTTTGTAGTTTCCTGAGTAGTCTTTCATGTGGAACCTTTGTCGAATGCTTTCTGGGAAGTCCAAATATATTATGTCCACCGGCATTCCACTATCAATTTGCTTGTTCACAGTTCTCAAAAAAATTGAAGTAAATTCGTTAAACATGATTTCCCTTTCCTGAACCCATGTTGACTGGGTTGTCATCAGTCGTGTGTATCTAGGGCCGGACTATGCTATCCTGATCAGTGCTTATAACCTTCTTTCCAGGGACAGACGTAAGGCTCACAGGTCTGTAGTTGCCTCCCGGTTCCCCTCTCGATCCTTTTTTGAAAATTGGCGTGACATTCGCTATCTTCCAGTCATCTGGTATCTGTCCAGTTTCTGATTGTCAGATTGGCAAGTTTTTGCAATAGCTTCTCCGATTTCAACCTTCAATTCCTTTAAAACTCTCGGGTGAATTCCATCCGGTCCAGGGGATTGTCACTTTAAGTTTGTCGATCTGGTAGTATTATCTGGTCCAACTCCCACTTCAACTGTGGTGAGGCTGTCTTCTATTACTCCACTAAACACTTTCACTGCTTCTGGTATTTTAGCGGTATCCTCCTCCGTAAAGACGGACGCTAAAGAAGAATTTAGTTTGTCTGCAATTTGTTTATCTTCCTTAATGTACCCTTTTCTTCCCTGGTCATCCAGGGGGTCCCACCGCCTCTTTTGCGGTTTTTTCCCTTTCACGTATCTAAAGAAGGGTTTGAAGTTTTTGGCCTCTTGCGCTATTTTTTCCTCATAGTCCTTTTTGGCATCCCTCACCGCCTTGTGACATTTCTTCTGATCATCTTTATGTTTTTTCCATGCTTCGGTTGTTTTCATGTGTTTCCATTTTTTGAAAGAGTCCTTCTTTTCTTTTATGGCTTCCCTCACCTGTCTGGTAAGCCATGCCGGTTCTCCCTTACCTTTTGTTCTCCCCTCTTTGGAGATCCTCGGAATGTGGGAGATTTTGTGCTTCTGTGATAGTATTTTTCAGTAGGGACCATGCCTGGTCTACCGTTTCAAGTTTGTCCACCTTTTTCTTGAGTCGTTGTTTCACCATGGCTCTCATGTGATCGTATTTGCCCTTTTTAAGGTTTAAGGTTTTGGTTAAGGTTTTAGCACGTTTTCTATTCCCGATGTCAAGCTTAATAGCTGATCACATTTGTGATCGCTCGTCTCCAGCGGTACCGTAACTTCTACTTCTTTTGTCGGACCCGTGAGGCCATTTAGTACCAAGTCCAGGGTGGCGTTGCCTCTTGTCGGCTCTTTTACCATTTGTTCCAGGAAGCAATCCCCTAGCGCCTCCAGGAACTTGGTCTCCTTGCCGCAGTTGGAGGTTCCTAGCTTCCAGTCTATCCTCGGGAAATTGAAGTCTCCCAATATTATTACATTGCCCGTCTTGCATTCTTGTTTGATTTCCTCTATCATTTCCGAGTCAGTTTCCTCCGCCTGTCCTGGGGGACGATAGTAAAGGCCAATTTTCGTGTCTGCGCTGTTTTGGCCAGGAATCTTGATCCAGAGGGACTCTAGCTTCTCTTTCGTTTCCATCGTAGCCACTTCAACAGATTCTACTCCTTCCTGAACATATAGGGCAATACCTCCACCTTTCTGCCCTACTCGATCTCTTCTATATAGTTTGTATCCCTGTAGTACTGTGTCCCATTTGTTTTCTTCATTCCACCATGTTTCTGTTATGCAAATGATTTCCAACTTATCATGTCTTGCTATTGTCTCTAGTTCCCCCATTTTGTTTCCTAGACTTCTAGCATTCGTATACATACATTTGAGTTCTCTTCGTGTTACCTTTTTGGACTTTCTACTTTTTACTGTCTCTACTGTTTCTTTCATGGTATCCTTAACTGCTCCAGTGTTGTCTCCCTTGTTTGCTGTACGGTCATCCCCTCCTGTGTCTGAGTTGTCCCTTCCTGCCTTGTCTTCCTTATTTGCTGTGAGGTCGTCCCCTCCTGTGTATGAGTAGTAGCCCATGGTTTCTTCCTTATTTGCTGTGAGGTCGTCCCCTCCTGTGTATGAGTAGTAGCCCATGGTTTCTTCATCGGGGCATCCTGTCGTCCGTGCCATCGACTGGTGGTCGACTGTCGGCTTTCCCCTATTTATTAGTTTAAAGCCTTCTCGATGGCCTTCTTCATGTTGCCTGCCAATACTCTTGCTCCTTCCTTGTTGAGGTGTACTCCATCCTTTCTCTAGAACTTGCTTTTTCCCCAGAACGCCGTCCAGTTGCGCACGAAGTCAAAGCCTTCTTCTTCGCACCATCATCTCATCCAGGCGTTGATAGCTTGCAATTCCCCTTGTCTCTTTCCATCCACTCTTGGTACTGGGAGGATCTCGGAGAAGGCCACCTTCACCTCCCTGATCTTCAGCTGTCTTCCAAGTGAGCGGAGCTGGCCCTTCATCTCTTCCCTGTCATACTTCCGTCCGCTCACATCATTTGTTCCCACGTGGATGAGCACAGCAGTATCCTCTCCCCCTGCGCTGTCTATGATCCTGGAGATCCTGTTGGCCACATCCTTCACTCTTGCTCCAGGCAGACAGGTGACGATTCTGTCCTCTCTTCCTCCTGCGGTGTGGCTGTCCACGTGACGTATAATGGAGTCACCTACGATGATCCCCATCTTCTTTATTCGGGGGTTTCTTGGGGGTCGTAAGTCCACATCTATGGTATAAGGCCAGTCTTCTTCTTCCAGTGCTACTCCTGAAATAGTTTTCGGCTCTTCAGATGGGGGGACGTCTTCCTGTGTTTTCTCTCTTTCTTCTAGTGTGTGGATGTCTCCTACCTCATCTTTGGTTTTTTCTGTGTTTGCATGGATGTCTTCTCTCCTCTCTTCCAGGTCTTCTGTCTGGGTATCCTGGGTACAGCTTTCCAGCCCTGGGATCTCTACGTGTTGCTGGTGGGCTTCCTCGATGAATCTTTCTAGTTCCACGATCCCTTCGCTGGTATCGGGCTCCCTTAGCAACTTCTCCTGCATGCAGTTTTCCTCCTTCCTGGCAAGGAGTTCTTCGAGTTCCATCACAGTTCCCTCCAGCAGCCGAACTTGCAGTTTCAGGCTGTCCAGCTCCTCGCATCGGCTGCAAACGTATGCCCTAGTCCCCGATAAGATAATGTAGTAATCAAACCTTCTAACTATCCAAAATAGTAGTTCGCCAAGAACAATATCCTGCTTGGGCAAAATGGAGGAATACTTATAATAATAGGTGAGTTCTTTCTTTTGCTCAGAAAAAAAGTGAGATGCATCCTGTGAAGCAGCTGTATACAATTAATGTATGTAGTCACCTGAGCAAGAAAAGTAATGGGAAGGATTACGCATGAATGCCTTGTGTGAAAATGTCTATGAATAACTTGCCCTTCTACTGTGCCTGTAACCTAAAGTGTGGTGGTCACATGCCCTATGGGGGCAATTATTTACATAAGGCATTAACATTTGAATGCCATATATACAAGTAAATGATTAGAAAACTGGTATATACACACATATCTATGTACATACACACAGAAATGCATCTATGTGTGCACAAACATATAAATGATTAAAATTCTTGCATAAATATGCATATGTGTGCACATACATATGCATATGTGTGCACATACACACATAATAGTTTAGAATACTGGATTTGTGTGTTCATACAAGCATAAATGATTAAAGTACAAGCATAAAGATGCAAATGGTTTAAAATACTAGCATAAATGTTTATGTTTATTTTGCACTTGATATACCACCATTTCTAAAAAACAACAAAAAAAACCCGACAACACAAAAACAGGCCAGGGTGGTGAACATACCAGTTAAACATGAAAATGAACTCCATTTAAAACAGAAAAGTCACCAGTCAACAAACACTGAAAAGTCTAAAATTGCAAACAGGCTTCATAACCCTAGGGCAGGGGTGTCAAAGTTCATCCTCAAGGGCCGCAATCCAGTTGGGTTTTCAGGATTTCCCCAATGAATATGCATGAGATCTATTTGCATACAATGAAAGCAGTGCATGCAAATAGATCTTATGCATATTCATTGGAGAAATCCTGAAAACCCGCCTGGATTGACTTTGACACCCCTGACCTAGAGGGATCCTACTCAGGAGTACATTCACTAAATGCCAGAGAAGAAAATGTGTCTTTAGCTGGGCTTTGAACTTTCTAAGGACATTTCCTTGCATAGAATTACTGGTAACACCTTCCAAAGTAAAGGAGAAATGTAAAAGAATGCCGAATGGTGTGTAAATTCCAAATGTACATGCGAACGGGGGGGGGGGGGGGACTAGACAAATATTGTTTATACATTGAGGGTTAGATGCACAAAACTCTCCGATCGTGCACCGATGGTCGCTAAGCCAGTTTGACTAGTTTAGTGACCGACAGAATTGCCAACCCGATTCTCAAAATGGCTCACCACATGGTTTTCCATGCGTTTATTTTATTATTCTAGTATGCAAATGACCTCATTACCATTAAAATGAGGTAATGAATATTATAACCAGCCATTTGATCGATGGCCTAACATTGCATGCCAGAATCAGATCAGTAATACTGATCCCAAGAAAATGGGGAGGAGCCTTAGGTGTCTGAGTCAATTAGGGCCTTAAGTCCCTCCCTGTGTATCCCAGGATGCACTGGGAAGGTGAGGCCCACCATTTTGGAGTGGCATTTCTGCGAGCAGGAGGGACTGGGCATCCCTCCCACTGTCATCGTAAATTAGAGATATGGGGGAGGTTCAGGGGTATGGGGCATGGTTTGGGTGGGCTGGGGGGAATCTGGTGGCACGAGGGAGTGGGCATCCCTCCTGCCTCTATTTTAGTTCTGGGGTTCATCGGGGGTGAGGACACTCATCAGGAGGATGGCTCGCATCTGTGCCATTAAAAAAAATAAGAAACAAAGCCCCAACAACTGAGTGGAAAGGGGCTGCTTTGAAGCTTCCCCTGTCGCTCAGCTGTTCAGGCTTCCCTAAACCAGGTCTGCGCAAGTGTTTAAAGTCGCTCCCACAGTGACTGATTGGATGGGATCATTTGCATGCAAATTTGTCGCTGTTTCAGAATCAGCCAAAAAATCAGCCCACAGCAACCCGAATGGTCTTAGCAACCATTTTTTGTGTATCTAGCCCTGAGTGGATTGGATAATCCATGGTCATTGATGTAATAAGATTAGCAAGGTAGCGAGGAGTGGCCTAGTGGTTAAAGCAGCTGCCTTGATTCCCTGAGGTTGTGATTTGATTCCCACTGCAGCTTCTTGTGACTCTGTGCAAGTCACTTAACATTTCGTTACCCAAGGTACAAAATAAGTACCAGTGTAAAATATGTAAAACACGTTGATTGTAATCACACAGAAAAAGCAGTATATCAAGTCACATCCCCTTTACCTTTCAAAGAGAACTCCATGAGTTAGCGTAAGTATTTTATGTTGCAAGTGAAATTGCATTGGGAGCCAATGAAGTTTTATAAAAAGAGGTGAGATATGATTAAATCTTTTTGCATTGAATAGGAATCTAGCTGCAGCGTTTTGAAGATATTGAGGCAGACCTGCAAAAACAACATTACAATAGTCTAGCCTAGTAAAGAGCAATGAAATGATAAGAGAATGTAATGCATGAAAATATAAAAAAATGCTGTACGGAGTGGAGACATTTGAGGACCTGAAAGACCTTTTGCACTATAGAAGATACATGATGTTTAAATCATAACTCAGGGTCATAAAGGACCCCTAAATATTTGAGACCGATTGAATGGGAAAATTCCAAATAACAACAGAAGAGGAGGGAGGAGTTAAATGACCAGGAAACCAAGATACAGCAGTTTTGGATATATTAAGCACTAATTTATGAGTCTCTAGCCAGTGATTTATCAACTGCAAGCAATTTTGAAGTAGGCATAAGTCAACTAAGTTAGGTTACGTAGGGAACAAATGCAGAATATTATCTGTATAAAAATAAAAACTAATTCCACATGCCTTGAGGGACACCACATTCCAAATGATGTAATGAAGAATGTTGAACTAAATGCTCAACTTTAAGGCTCTATTAGAGAAAAATTATTTTTTTTTAAAAATATTCTTTATTCATTTTCAAGATTACATTAAGTGTTAAAATATATTCAATCACATTAACAATAAATACATCACTTAGAAATAATCATTGACACATCTCACAAATTCTTATCCCCATCCCTATCCCAACCCTCCCTCCCATATATTCCATTATCATATAAAACATGTAATAATAAAATCCCCCACTCCCTGCACCTTAAATTAACAAATAAATATAAGGGAACCAATTTTGAATTAATCTTTACAATACTTCGTTAATGGTTTCCACACATCCTGAAACTTTTTAAAATAACCCCGCTGTACTGCAATAAACCTTTCCATTTTATATATATGGCATAAAGAGTTCCACCAGAAGTTGTAATTTAATCTCCTCCAATCCTTCCAATTAAATCTGATCTGCTGAATGGCAACTCCAGTCATTATAAGAAATGATTTAAACTGGTTCAGGATATGACAGAAAAATGCCGGTCCTGTAATCTTTGGATCAGAAGAGAATGGCCCACTAGTTTGAAGGCTGAACTAAGATCTTGGGAGACAGCTATGGTAATACGAATAGCATTTAAGTTGAAGTGTACGTCACTTAGTGGTGCAGTAATTCTTGTCTCAGTACTGAAACCCTTCCTGAACCCTGACTGTCTAGGAAGAAGAATGTTTGGTTTTTCTAAAAAGTTAGAAAGCTGATTGAATACAATTTTCTTAGTAAGTTTCGAAAGGAAGCATAATTGAGAAACAGGACAGTAATTGATGGCATTTGATGGATCAAAGGACACTTGCTTCAAAATTGGTCTGACTAAAGGTGGAAGGTATTGTAGAAGTTGATAAACAAGCTGTGATCATGGTACGGGCCAGTGGCAGAAGACTGTGAGGCGATATATTAATCCATTCTGAGGGAATTGGATCAAGGGGAGTTGTAGCTTAATAAGCAACCAAAAAAAAACATAAAATCAGTTCATAAAGGATATATACAATCGCAAGTGACCCACAGTAAACCCCCCCCCCCCAAGGAATATATAAAATTACAAGTGACCCAACATCAACTATGTTTCATCAAAACTAAAAATGCCTTCTTCAGGGGTCTTAATGGGTCCTTGGCTGTCTTATGTATATAAAACAATATAAGTGTCACAAAAATTCCAAGTAGTTAAAAGGCTGCAATCAGGCAGCACACACAGTTTTTGTTGTTTTTCTGTTTCATTTCTTTTGTAGAACCCTTTGGTGTATTTGCATTTTGGGGGTTGGGAAAACGACCAATTTCAAAACTGCAAAGATATCTTTTTTTCTTTTTTTTTTCCAAAAATGACTCGTCTACATGTTATGGCCCTTAGGGCATCTATTTTTTGGACTATTTTCAAAAATCAAAACATCCAAAACAAGCCCAGACATGCCAACAGAGCAGTAGGGCTTCTTAGGGGGCACCGCTGTGAACATCACATAAGGAGTACCAGGTACATATTTCATCCTAACTCCCTTATAGTGTATGGTGAGCTCTCTCAAAACCTACTATACCCACCTATCTACCACCACAATAGCTCTTATGACTGCAGGTGTCACCTATATAGCAGTACAGTAGGATTTGGGTGAGTTTTGGTGGCCTCACACTGTCTACTATAAATGTAGTAGGTAGAGTGGGATGTGGACCTGGAACCCCCTCTCTGTAGTTCACTATACTGCCCACCAGGCTTCTCCACACACCTGTTTGCAGCTCTACTAGGATTTCTCATAATATCTGCAGCGGTCATAGAAGCTGGTATGTATTGTTTATTTCATATCATTGGGGGGAGGTGGGGGGTGTGTGTGGAAGGGGTCAGGGTCATACCTTCATGCATCCAGTGGTCATCTGGTCAGTTTGGGTACCTTTTTGGCCCTTATGTGCTTTAAAACAGGTCTAACTCCCAAAAACTAATTGGTGCCCTGAATATCTTAAAAAAGGTTTCATTATCCCTGCAAGACGTCCAGTCACCCTAATCCCACTCAAAACACGCCTCTCACATGCCCTCTTAAGATTTAAATGTACTGAAGGAAAAATGACCTGAAATATGTCTAAAATGTCTGTTTCAGAAATCCCACTTGAAATTTTGGTGATTAAAATGTCCAAATGCCACTTTATGCCCTTTTATGGATGTCTTTCTGTTTTGAAAATGAGCCTATGGTAACATCCGGCAGACCAGAGCCCATGGAAAAGACAGAGCAAGCATCAAAGCCTAAAATGGTATTTAAAGGAAGCATACAAAAAAAATAGGATAACATGGAAGTTATGGAGACCTGATATCTTGTCCTATGGAGCTCACCCCAAGAAGTAAGCCCAAGAACCACGACCTGCTCCTCAGTTGCATTCCTTAGACATGTACCACAGTGGCACAAACACTATAATAGACTTACTCAAATCTCTCCCCATCTATGTCAGCTGACATATGTTCAAAGGGTCACGTGACCCTGACATCACAAAAATGTGGCAAATTCTCTAGGAAGGTAGCATTCAAAGGGTTACAAGACTCTGGTGTTATGAAAATGCAGCAGATTCTCTGGGAAATTACTTGTTCACTCTCTGCAAGAAAACAAACATAACAGCAATCGCACCAAATTGCATAAGGAAGACAGAAACTGAAAATAGATGCTGCAATAGGCTTAAATCTCTCCCAATCTAAGTCGGCTGACATGATTCAGTTTTGACAAAGCATGAATTCATATTGGGGAAAGTAGGTCTCCTAAAGTACAACATAGTGTTCTTATGAGTGTTTGGAGCAGCGCGGGTCATTCAATGCAGCTCCCCGCGCTAAAACTGCTAGCGTGGTTTAGTAGAAGAGGCCCTCTGTCTTTTTGATGTTTTGAAACTTTTATGTTATGTTGGAGGTAGGGAGGGCTTGTGCTATGATGTAAGCCAGGGGTGCCCACACTTTTTTGGCTTGTGAGCTACATTTAAAATGACCAAGTCAAAATGATCTACCAACTATAAAACTTTAAAAAAACACAAAGCACACTGTATGCAGAGAAAATGTTAATTTATATTTGGGATTTTTTTTTTCAAAGAGATCAAGGCAGATGACTTTAAAATATGCAATGTCACCTCAGTAACAACTATACAAAAATAGACAAATATACCCCCTCCCCTTTTACTAAATCACAATAGCGGATTTTAGCACAGGGAGCTGCGCTGAATGCCCCACGCTGCTCCCGATGCTCAGAGGCTCCCTGCGCTAAAAAACACTATTGCAGTTTAGTAAAAGGGGGCCATAATGTAAAATATAGACAGCAGATATAGTTCAACCATTCTTCACTGTTGCCTCCCTCCCGCCCCCCTTCCACACTCTCAATTATGCGCCACTGTATTTGTTCTATCGTATGTTGGTGTGATGAAATATCCAGAAACATACATTTATAGAAAATAAAAACATATTATCCAATTAGAAAATATCATCAAAATATAACCCACATACAACGGAATAACCAGCAAAAATCACCCAATAGAACAATGGGGTTGGTATTTAAAAAGGTTTAAAAAGGGTGGTGTTTATTATAAACCTAGGGGGGAGTGGTGGGATGGATATGTGGGACAAGAGAATGTTATCATGGATGACTTTTATGGGTGGATTAAATATGATGAATTGTTGAGAATAATGGATAGATACCCACACCAAGTGCCAATAAAAGGGGGATACACAGAGTTTGTTGCAAAGAGGCTTTTTATTACTAGTAATAGTTATGCTTCAGAATGGTACAACTTTGAGAATGCAGTACAGAGAATGCCAGCTTTACACAGGAGAATAAACAAATACATATGGTGGAATAACCCCCAGGAGTATTTGAACACATGCCAAGGAGGTTTATAGGGTTTGATATTAATTATTAAGGAAAAAAAGGAAAGAAAATTATCAGGTCGGGGGTTCAAGGGGGGCGGAGCCCCCCTTGTATATCACTTTCCCCAAGGGTCACTTAGCAGGGAATATTCAGAATTGGGGGTTCATGCCTGTGAAATAGTAAGTTTGCTTTAATTGTAATTTTTCTGGAGTATTGCCAGAAATACCTTGTGTAGCTAGGACCCAGCCATTCCAGGTAACATTGAAATCAGTTGTGTCAACCCATAATTTTTTGCTTATGTAGTTAGGAAATATAGCTCCCACCTGTGTAGGTTGTGTTTCAGAAGGAGGTACTTTTTAAATGTATGCTTGATTAGATAGGGTTTAACTTGTGTGCTGAGTTGTGGGTTCAAATCCTGGGAGAATATATAATTTTAGGGGAAACTATGGTGCAGTGGTTAAAGCTACAGCTTCAGCACCCTGAGGTTGTAGGTTCAAACTCCCATTGACCCTGGGCAAGTCACTTAATTCCCCCATTGCCCAAGGTGCATTAGATAGAATGTGAACCCACCAGAACAGACAGGGAAAAATGCTTGAGAATCTGAATAAATTCATGTAAACCATTCTGAATTCCCCTGGGAGAATGGTATAGAAAATTTAATAAATAAATACTATCCTCTTTTGTAGGGCATTCTTTACTAATTTGGACATTTGTGTTTAATAACTTCTTCTTTTTGAGACTTTAGTCACATCCTGATCTTCTCAGCATTATGAAAATAAGACAGAAGTTGATGAAAAGAATGACAGGAAAAATCTTCCACAGCTGATCTCGACCCGTCCTCACCATCGAACTACCACCTCATAGCAAACATCCCCCTCCTAACCAAACTGCTTGAGACCATAGTCGCTACCCAGCTATCTTCTTACCTAGAGAGATTCTCCATTCTCCCCCCTATCAACATGGCTTTAGACCCAGCTTCAGCACTGAGTCCCTCCTTGTTTCCCTAATATCAAAGGTGCAACAACTACATTCTCGAAACAAATTCGCTGTTCTTTTACAATTTGACCTCTCTGCTGCTTTCGATGTCGTCCACCACGACATACTACTTTATCAACTTTCCGAGATAGGAATTGAGTCAACCGTTCTTAACTGGTTCTCAAACTTCCTTCGCTCTCGCTCCTACATTGTCAACTCTAATGGCACCTTGGTCTCTTTCCTGTGGTGTCCCTCAGGGATCACCCCTATCCCCTATCCTTTTTAATATTTATATGTCTTCACTGAAGCTCCTCCAGCTTTCCCCCCCTTGAAACAATCTACACATACGCCGATGATATCCTTGTCCTTCTTGAAACAGACCAGAACCTCACCAACCTCCACGATAACATAACATCCTGCATAATGAGACTCCACTCCTGGTCCCTCTCGGTACAGATGAAACTAAACGAATCAAAAACAAAATTACTCTGGCTCGGCCCAAAGTTAGAACACCTGCCTACCCTCTTTGCACTTCCCTCAGGCGCTGCTTTACACCTTGAGTTCTCAAGCAAGGTCCTTGGCATCATTATTGACTCCTCTCGCTCCCTCAACGACCACCTCAACTCCTTGACAAAATCATGCTTTTTCAACCTCCACATGCTAAGGAAAGCAAGATACTGCTTCCGCCAAAAACATTTTGCCGTCCTCGTCCAATCCATCATCCTCTCCAAACTTGATTACTGCAATGCCATTTACCTTTGCTTAACAAAAAAAAAGCCTCCAAAGACTACAGCTTATTCAGAATACTGCAGCCAAGCTGATCTTTGCAAAATGAAAATCTGACCACATCTCCCCACTCCTGGCCAATCTTCACTGGCTCCCAGTGATTTCCAGAATCCAATTCAAATGCTCTTGCCTGGCTTTTAAGATTATTCACGGCATCCTTCCTTCCCTAATCCCACTTTCCTTTAACTCCTCGCGCCCTAACTCCGCCAGGACCGTCCAAACATTAAAACTATCCTTCCCCTCCCTACATGGTATTCTTCACGCAGGTAAACTGGGAAAATCACTTCTTTTTTTTTTTTTAATTTTTTTTTAATTGATTTTTTCATTTAACAACAAGTGTCATAAATTTTCATATAATTATCTTAACAATACACTTGATATTTCTATAATGTATTTTATACATAACATTTCTTATCTTATTTTTCTTATGATTTTATATATCATATAACTGTAATTATTTTTCTTATAAAGTCATATAACATATATATTGTAATGATTTTATCAATTATTTTAAAATTTTTTGAACCTTTTTTTCCTCCCTTTATTATATTGTTTTCATGTAAGAATATCATCTATTAATAATATTTTATTTATATTTATAATAAAGAGAATAAATCCCCCTCCCATATCCCTCCCTCCCTTCCTTCTTTAACTATTTTCTTACTATGGGAAAATGAAATTCAATTATTGCAATATTTTGTTAATGGTCCCCAAATCTTTTTGAATTTATCTATATATCCTTTTTGTGTTGCAAATGTACATTCCATTTTATATATATGGCAAACTGAGTTCCACCAAAAATTATAGTTCAATCTGTCATAATTTTTCCAATTATGTGTAATTTGCTGTACTGTAATGTAATGTAATGTAATGTAATTTATTTCTTATATACCGCTACATCCGTTAGGTTCTAAGCGGTTTGAAGAAAATATACATTAAGATTATAAATGAGAAGTAAGAAGGTACTTAAAAAATTCCCTTACTGTCCCGAAGGCTCACAATCTAACTAAAGTACCTGGAAATTAATAAAGAAGAGAAAATAAAGATGGTTGAAAAAAGAAAAATTCTATGTGAATTTATAGGATGGAAATTAAACTGACAGTGAAGAACTGTATGAAAAATACATATGGAATTCAGTTAGAGAGGGTAGGTTACAATCTATTTATGGTATTTGTTTAATTGGAAGGTGTTAAGGTGGGTAATTTGGGGGAAGGTTATCTGAAGGTAGGTGAATCTTCTGGAGGTAAAAGAGGAGGGGTTAAGATATTTGGATGAATTTTTTGAAAAGCAGGGTTTTGATTTCTTTTCTGAATGTTTTGAAGTTGTCTGATATTGTCATAAGATTGGAGATGGAATGGTTGATTTTTGCTGCTTGTGTTGCTAGAAGGTTGTCAAACATTTTCTTGCGTTGTGTGCCTTTGAGTGGGGGGAAGGCGAAAGGGTTCGAGGTTCTTCTGTGTCTTGAGGTGGAGATTTGGTTTAAGCGGTTATTTAGATAGGAGGGGGAAAAGCCGTGTAATGCTTTGAATATCAGGCAGTAGAATTTGAATTGGATTCGTGCTTGTATGGGTAGCCAGTGAGAGTCTAAGAAGGCAGTTGTTATGTGATCATATTTTTTGAGTGAGTAGATCAATCTGAGGGCGGTGTTTTGTATGGTCTGGAGTTGTTTTATCATAGTGGCTGGACAAGGAAGATATAGGGAGTTGCAATAATCCAGCAGACCTAAGACTAGGGATTGGACGATTAGTCTAAATTGTGCTTGGTCAAAGAATTTTCTGATTTTACGGAGATTTCTCATGGTTAGAAAAGCTTTCTGGGTTGTTTTGTTGATCTGGGGCTGCATTGTGCAACATCTGTCTATCGTAACTCCTAGGAGTTTTAGTTCGGGTTGTATTGGGTATTTGGTATTTTTGATTTTCAGTTCAGTGATGGTAGGAGTTTGGGCTTTTTCGAGCAAAAGGAATTTTGTTTTTTCAGAATTTAGTTTTAGTTTGTGATCCATCATCCATTTTTCTACTGTGTCTAAGGTTGTTTCTAGCTTTGTTGTGGTGGTGGTCTCTGATGGGTCGAATGGGAGGATTATGGTGATGTCATCAGCATAGCTGAAAGAAGTGACATCTAGGGTATCTAAAGTGGCTCCTAGGGAGGAGATAAAGAGGTTGAAGAGCTACTCCAGTCATTATAAATAAAAGTTTGTTGTTATTTGGTGAAATTTGACTTCGAGCTCTCATTGCAGTACCAAATAGAATTGTATCGTATGTCAAGGCTACAGGATTTTCTAACATCCTATTGATTTGGGGCCAAATTGATTTCCAAAATGTTAATATGAATGGACAATAGAATAAAAGATGATCTAATGTCCCTGCTTCAAGATGACAATGCCAGCATCTATTAGACTTAGAGCTATCAATTCTATGTAAACGTGTAGGGGTCCATAAAGCTCTATGTAAAATAAAAAACCAAGTTTGTCTCATAGATGCTGATGTCTCATAGATGCTCATCTTATCCTCCAAGACCAAAGTCGTGGCCATTGAGATGCATTAATCTGATGCTTAATCTCAATGCTCCAAATATCTCTAAGACCATTTTTTTTCTTTTTATGTACGAATCCAGATATTAATTTATACCACATTGCGGCCTGGTGACCCATGGAATCTATCTGAAAACATAAGAATTCCATACTATGATAGTTATTGAGATTTTTCCATTCAGAGAACCCTGTCTGAATGGTCTGCTTCAATTGCATCCATCTAAAATATTGTGAGTTATTTAAACCAAATTTATTTTGCAATGGTGAAAATTCAAGCAGTTTACCTTTATTTATTACATCTTCTAAAATACGAATTCCAGCTATCATCCAATGTTTCCAGATAATTTTACAACCGCCAACTTTGATCTTTGGATTGAGCCATATTGTTTGAGTTGTTGATTTAGTTATTGGAATAGGAGTTAGATTACTTATATATCTTATAGCTTTCCATGTATCCATAAATATTTTATGATCCTTATATAACCTTGGCATTTGAATACTGATAACATGACTTAGACGTAAAGGAAACATTAATCTCCATTCTAACCAGAACCAATCTGGTATATGTTCAATGGGTTCTGGGAGGATCCAATACATACCATGACGCATAATATAGGCTTGATGATACCTATAAAAATTTGGAAAATTTACCCCTTCCTCCTCAATTGGTCTTTGATACTAGAGCAATTCTGGGGTTTTTTCCAAGCCAAATAAATTTTGTTAATATTTTATCTAATTTTTTGTAAAAAGACCCCTGGAAAAAAATTGGTATCATACCCATTTGGTAACAAACTATTGCTAATATCATCATTTTTACAGTTTGTATTCTCCCCCACCAAGATATGCACAAAGGATTCCATTGTTCACACATTTCTGACACTTTTTGTAATAAATTTTTTTCATTGATTTTCATAGTTTCTTCTATAGTTTTTGTAATCCAAATTCCTAAGTATTTTAGTCCTTCCTCTTTTCAAATGAAAGAAAATGAGTCAAATAAACTTTTTGTACAATGTACGTTGAGTGGAAGTATTTCTGATTTATTCCAGTTTATTTTATATCCTGAAAATTTTCCAAATTTTTCAATCAGTTCAAGTAAATTTGGAATGGTTGTTTCCGGATTTCTCAAATAAAGTAATATGTCATCTGCATATGCTGATAATTTATATTCTCTATCTGAATACGGAATACCCTGTATCTCCCTTACCTGTTCTATAGCTAATAACAAGGGTTCTAAAACGATATCGAAAAGCAAAGGAGATAGTGGGCATCCTTGTCTAACTCCTCTTTGTAGAATAAATTTTTCTGAAAAATTATTATTAATATATAATCTAGCAATAGGGGAGTTATACAATGCTTTTATTATTTGTATAAAACCGGATCCTATACCAAACCATTCCATTGTCTGGAACATGAAGGACCATTCCACTCTATCAAATGCTTTTTCCGCATCTAATGAAATAGAGAATGCTGGGTCATTAATAGATTTTGTCAAATATAGCATGTGATGTGCTAATCTAGTATTATGAGACGAATGTCTTTGAGCAACAAAACCTGTTTGATGCATATCAATAATAAAAGGGAGAGCTTTAGCTATTCTTAATGCTATTGCCTTAGTTAAAATTTTTGCAACCACATTTATTAAAGAAATAGGTCTATAGTTTGATACCAAAGTAGGATCTTTATTTGGCTTAGGTAAAACTATAGTTATTGATTCAGCCATAGTACCTGTAATACAACCTTTATTTAGTTGTGTCTGATATAGTTTTAATAAATAGGGCATGATAATGTTTTGAAATGATTTATAAAACTCCACTGTATAACCATCTCCACCTGGAGCGGATCCAACCCTAAGGGATTTCAAAGCTGTATCTAATTCTTTTAAGGATATTGGTTCTTCTAAACTTCGTTTTATATGTTCAGGAACTTTTGGTCTTTTTATTAATTTTAAAAAATCTAAACCATCTTTTTCCTTTTTCGAATAAGGCTCAGAAGAATACAAATCTTTATAATATTTTAAAAATTGTTTTATAATGGGATCAATTTGAGATAAAATTTCACCATTCTCATTTTGAATAGCAATTATTTTTGTTTTTCTTTTTTTCGCTTTAAGATAATTTGCTAGCATTCTTCCTGCCTTATTCGAATTTCCATAATACAAAGCTTGCTGTACAAATAAATCTTTTCTAATAATTTTTGAAGAAATTTCATTATATTTACCTTTAGCTTTTAAAAGTTCTTGTTGTGTCAAATAATCCCATTTTTCAATTAATTTTGATTCCTCTCATTGGGAAAATCACTTCTATTCAAAATCACAGGTCTCTGGAATGACCTTACTATCCCGCTGCGGAACCTGAGCTCCCTCCATTTATTCCGCAAGCAACTAAAAACCTGGATCTTCTCTAACATGTAATTTCTTTTCCCTTACTTTCCACTCTATTTATAAACTTATGTAAACCTTTTCCCTTCCTTTCTCATTTTTAAGTTCTTGTAAACCGTGCCGAGCTCTACTTTCGTGGAGATGATGCGGTATATAAACTTAAGGTTTAGTTTAGTTTAGTTTAGTTAGTTAGTTTGCCAAATTTTGTTTATGGCGTTTAATGAGAATGAGGTGCTTTAATGATTTTATTTTCTCTCTATCTCTCTATATGCATGTGAGAAAGTCTATTGGCATTATTCTAGGGACATGTACTGAGTATTTGGGGAAGGGTGAAATATATTTTCATTTCAGTTTTATACTTATATTCTATACAGTCCAACAGATTTAATTTACTTTAATTTAAACTGGCATTTATAGCTTACTTCAAGATTGGAGGCAGGTAACAAGATTTACAATCATGAGATCTAATTGCCTTTCCAATACATTTAACAATATTAACCCCCAATCATTAATAGCTTAAAGCTAAATTGTGTTCCTTATTCATGTATGCAATCAGGCATACTTGATAATTAAGGCCTGGATTAATTTCGAAGATTCCAGACTAGTAACCATGGCAATCAGCCTCTGTTCCTTTGTAAAACAAAATTCTGCTAAATCGCAAATGTAATATGCTGAGCTTTTTAGCATTTAATTGAAAAGCCAAGTCTTCAATTTCCTTCTAGAAATCAAATAACTCTTTTCAAGTTGTAAAGACCTAGATAATTTATTCTAGATTTGCAGAGCCCTTCCTTTCAATGTACAGGTAGAATTCCTGGTAGATATCAATCTGCATTCCTTTTTGATGAAATCCTGATTAAAACCTTACTGGCAAATTTTAAGGACTATTCAATCAATATGCGTAAACATAAGATACAGAATTTAAAAAAAAAAATACAAATTAAACCACTTATTAAACAAAAATAAATCCAAACACTGGTGTATCTAAGATATGAATGAGTTCCAGGGTGAAAATTAAAAGATGGGTCCCTATAAAACTGTTTCTCTCATGGTAGTGGAGATTTGAGGGGGGGGGGAATCTTTCAGAGCTTTAGTCAGGCAATTGAAGGAGGAGATATGTGTGGAAATTCAGGGGTATATGGGTAGAGTGGGCCTGATATTCAGAGTTATCTAACCACCAAAGATTGGAGGCTGCAGCATGGGGAAGGGACTGAAACACCCCCTTATGATCTGCACCTGGAGTGGACCACCCCACCGCCCCACACTTAGTACACTACTAAGCTGTCCTAAATTCACCCACTTATCTTATGCAGGACCCAGCTGAATATGAGGTTGGGACCTGCATAAGTTACATCGAAGCATGATGGCAGATAAAGGCCAAATGGCCCTACCATTCTACGCATCCACTATCTATTCCTCTTTCTAAGAGATCCATTATCTATTCCTATCTATGCCTATCCCACACTTTCTTGAATTCAGACACAGTCTCTGTTTCCATCAATTCTTCTGGGATACTGTTCCATGCATCTATCATCCGTTCTGTAAAAAATGTATTTCCTTAGATTACTCCTGAGTCTATCCCCTCTTAACTTCATCTTATGCCTTCTCATCAAATGAAAGAGACTCGACCTATACGCATTTATGCCATGTAGTATTTAAACGTCTCTATCATATCTCCCCTCTCCTGCCTTTCCTCCAAAGTATACATATTGAGATCTTTAAGTCTGTCCCCATACACCTTATGACGAAGACCATGCACCATTTTACCAGCCTTCCTCTGGACCGACTCCATCCTTTTTATATCTTTTTGAAGGTGCGGTCTCAAGAATTGTACACAATATTCTAAATTAGGTCTTACCAGAGTCTTATACATGTTCATCAATACCTCCTTTTTTTCTACTCGCCATACCTCTCCCTATGTAACCTAGCATCCTTCTAGCTTTTGCTGTCATCTTTTCAACCTGTTTGGCCACCTTAAGATCATCACATAGAATCACACCCAAGTCTCTTTCTTCTGTTGTGCTGTTTTCTCTTTAGTAAAAAAGAAAACAAAACCTCTAGTGCCCCCCAACCCTCACAACACTCTGTCCTCCATCCTCCCTCTTTCCTCCCCCTCGCCTGCATCAAAGCCCCCTCTGGCCCTACCTACATATCTGGTAGTACAACAGGGGTACATAGGTAGGCCTATGGAGCCTACATACTGATTGGGAGGAGCTAGGCAGATAGGAGGAGGGAGCTTAGATGCAAACAGGGGGGAGGAGGGAGGAAGGATGAAGGAATCAGTTTTCAGAGGAGTAGGAGGGGGCATGCAGGATTTTTTTTAAAAAAAGAAAAATTTACTTATGCAGGCCCTGGCCCAATATTCAGTAGGAAACTGCATAATTCTTATGCAGCCCCAGCTGAATATCGGCCAGGCCCAAATAAGCTCCTAATTATGCCCTGATATTCAGTGCTGGTACCCAGCACTGAATATCGAGGCATTATTTAGCTGGTGATGATCAGCATTAAAAAAAAAAAACAGTGACCACTGCTGACTGAATATTAGGGAGAGTATTTATGGCACAGGGTTTTGGAGTGTTGGGCAGGAGGATAAATCAGTAGCATATAGCACTCAAAAAGCAACAACCCTGCCTATAAAAGGCAGCACCCTGGAATAGAAATTTGCTTCCTGCTGGAAAAACAGAAGTCAGAGTGCTATAGATCCCTACACAGAAGGGGTCATATCTATCACTCATGTAGGATACAGACAGAGCCTCAAACACAGAATAAGCAACCACTAACTTGACACAATAGCTTCAAGAAGTCTGAATGCAGTACAACACTGAAGAAACAAAAATATTTCCTTTTTTGGACCATCTTTTATTTTTTTGTCCATTGATACTTGGCTTTTGGAAGTCGATTTGGGGGCAAATTAATAATATTCTTCAATCCTCTATTCCTTTGACATATGAAGCAATAATTTTTGGAACGATTCTGCATGATAAACCCACTTTGGATAGAAATAATAGTCGCCTTTTCATGATCTTATCAGGAATAGGGGTTCAAATGATCACATCTAATTGGAAAAATCATGATAGGATTAATTTTAGTTTTTGGTGGGCAACTGTATGTGCAACATATAAATATGAAAAGATTATGGCAGAGCGTTTAGGGTTTGTTAAATCCTTTAAGGGGATTTGGGGTCCATTAACTAATTTTGTCACATTATAATTAAAGTGATTCCTTTTTCTTTATGTTAGATTCCTTTGCACATCCAGGGTGGGTGGGGGGGGGGTGTATTATTTATTTAGAGGTATAAATTTCATAATATTCTATAATATTGATGAGTATAATATAATATCATTACTGTTATAGGTTAAGAAGGGATTTAAAATTTTTATTGTAATATTTCTGATGTTAATAGTGTATTTTCATATAGTTGTTTTTTTTTCCCGATTTTTCAAATGTATACATTGTCAAGTTCAAAATATCAATAAAGAAATTAAAAAAAAAAAATATTTCCTTTTGTGCCATGTAAAATATAAACTAATCAGGCTTGTACATTTCAAAAGCTGACATGCTCCAGCCACTTAAATGAAAATAGAATGTATTTTACCTTTGTTATCTGGGTGTTTTATTTTACTAATCTGCTTGCTCCTTTTGACTTTTCCAGGGTACATAAGAACATAAGAATTGCCATACTGGAATAGACCAAAGGTCCATCAAGCCCAGTATCCTGTTTCCAATAGTGGCCAACCCAGGTCCCAAGTACCAAGCTAGATCCCAAGTAGTGAAACAGATTTTATGCTGCTTATCCTAGGAATAAGCAGTGGATTTCCCAAAACCATCAATAATGGCCTATAGACTTCTCTTTTAGGAAATTATCCAAACTTGTTTTAAACCCTGCTAAGCTAACTGATTTCTCCACATTCTCCAGCAACAAAGTCCAGAGTTGAGCAACATGTTGTGTGAAGAAACATTTTCTCCAGTTTGTTTTAAATCTACTACTTAGTAGCTTCATCGCATGCCCCCTAGTCCTAGTATTTTTGGAAAGAGTGAACCAGTGATTCACATCGACCCTTTCCACTCCACTATAGACCTGTATCATATTACCCCTGAGCCATCTCTTCTCCATGCTGAAGAGCCCTAGCTGCTTTAATCTTTCCTCATAGGGAAGTCATTCCATCCCTTTTATCATTTTCATTGCCCTTCTCTTTACCTTTTCCAATTCTGCTACATCTTTTTTGAGATATGGCAAACAGAATTGCACACAGAATTCAAGGTACAGTTGTACCGTAGAGCAATACAAGGGCATTATAACATTTTCATCTTTGCTTTCCGTTCCCGATAATTTCTAACATTCTATTTGCTTTCTTAGCCGCTGCCACACAATGAGCTGAGTGTTTCAACGTATCCTCAACGATAACACCTAGGTCCATTTTCCTGGGTTCTACCACTACCACTACTACTATTTATAATTTCTGTAGCTCTACCTAGTGCGCACAGCTCTACACATTAAACACACAAGAGATGGTCCCTACTTGCAAGAGTTCACAATCTAATTATGACAGACACACAGGACAAAAAGGGGGCAATATATACACGTTGCTCATGTTGGGATTAAGAAGGTGGCTGATGGGGTGGGGCAGCCTCAAAAAAGTGGATTTTCATCCTGGACTTTAAAACTGCCGGAGACAGAGCCTGATGTACCGAGTCATGTAGGTTGTTCCAAGCACGCGGCACAGCAAGGTAGAAGGGATGGAGGCGAGGGTTGACAGTAGAGGAGAAGGGTACTGACAAGAGAGACTTATCAGACAAGCGGAGTTCCCAGGGCAGAACATAGGGAGTAAAAAGAGAGGTGAGATACTGAGGAGCCGCAGAGTGAAAGCACTTGAAAGTCGATAAGAGAAGTTTGAATTGGATGTGGAAATGGACAAGGAGCCAGTGAAACTACTTCAGGACAGGAGCAATGTGAGCAGAATGACACTAGCAGAATACGAGGTATGCAGCAGAATTCTGAACAGATTGAAGGGGAGAGATGTGGCTTAGCGGGAAATCTGCGCGACACAAGTTGCAATAATCCAGGCAAGCAGTGACGAGGGTTTTGGTAGCGTGCTCAGAAAGGAAGGGACGGATTTTAGCAATGCTGTAGAGGAAGAAGCAACAGGTTTCTACAGTCTGTTGGATATGTGAGCAAAAGGAAAGAGATGAGTCAAAGAAGACCCTAACGTAGAGCCCTACATCACGTAGTTATAGTTCAAGTTCCTCTTTCCCACATGCATCACTTTGCATTTGCTCACATTTAAAGTCATCTGCCATTTTCATGCCCAGTCGCCCAAGGATCTCTTGCAATTGTTTACAATCCTCTTGCGATTTAACAACTTTGTGTCATCAACAAATTTAATTATCTCACTAGTTATTTCCATCTCTAAATCATTGATAAATAAATGTTAAAAAGCAGCGTTGCTAGCACGGACCCTGGGGAACATCACTATTTACCTTTCTCCATTGAGAATATTGATAATTTAAACCTATTCTCTGTTTTCTGTCTTTCAACCAGTTCTTAATCCATAATAGGACATTACCTCCTTTCCTATGACTCTAATTTCCTCTGAAGTCTTTCATGAGGTACTTTGTCAAATGCCTTTTGAAAATCCAAATACACAATATCAACTGGTTCATCTTTATCCACATGTTCATTCACCCCTTCAAAGAAATGCAGTAGATTAGTGAGGCAAGATTTCCCTTGACTTAATCCATGTTGACTTTCTCTCATTAATCCATGCTCGTGTATATGTTCTGTCATTTTGTTCTTTATAATAGTCTCTGACATTTTTGGCCGGCACCGACGTCAGACTCATCGGTCTATAATTTCTCTGATCACCTCTGGAACCCTTTTAAAAAGTCAATGTCATGTTGGCCACCCTCCAGTCTTCCAGTACTATGCTGGATTTTAGAGATATTTTTCTTCTTGTCCTTTTTTACATCTGTATCTGACATTTAATTGTGCTCCGTTTTTGTTTTTCTCTATTTCTCTATCCTCTGCATCTCTACTCCGCAGTTAGATTTTACCCTTGATTCTCCCCTTCTTTCACCCTCCAGTCCTCAGTTTCCCTGTTTTCAAATCTCACCTACCTAGTAGCATTCCATCTTTCACTCTCACATCTCCCCAGACCTTATTTATCTTCCTCCAAGTCTCATTCCCTCACCAACTCTTGCTCATTGCCTCCTCCTTCCTTTTCTTACCTGCTACCCAGTTTCTTTAATTTCTCTCACTCCCATCACAGATATGTCCCTTTCATTTGTTCCTTTATAGTGTATCTCATTCCCTGCCACTCCTGATCCTTAAGATCATTCCCTGCCACTCTTCACTTCCGCCGACTCTGCAGGCTTCCTGTCAGAAGAAAGAGGAATGACATCATCAAGAACGCCGTAGAGAGAAGCCTACAGAGCCCACGCTGGCTGCCCGAAGATGTGCCGTAGCAATTTGGGCTGTAAAGAGGGGAGTGGCGATGCCTTGGGCTGCAGAGAGGGGGTGCCGATTCTGTGCAAATCCCAGTAATTCTGCGTGTCTGTGAAATTCTGTGCAAATTCTGCACTACGCTGCCAAGAGTAGATACCTTACAAGTAATGTTATTCATTGCTTGATTTTATTAGGTTTAGACAGGCTAGATCAGAGGTGGACAGTATAAGGATGGAGGGGATATGTGAGATGCCCTTACAAACGCCAGGTCCCGAGTTCAATACCCTCACAGAAGATTCACCAGGAAGTAAAATCACTGACAAATACAGCCAGAAGTGATTGCATAAAGAGGTGATCCAGGGAACTATCGACCTGTGAGCCTCACTTCGGTTCCTGGGAAGATAATTGAAACACTGATTAAAGACAACATTGTACAACATTTGGAGGATCACAACCTAATAAGGGCTAGTCAACACGGATTCAGGAAAGGGAAGTCATGTTTGACAAATTTATTACAATTCTTTGAGAAAGTGAACAAACAAGTGGATAGTGGAGATTCAGTGGACATAGTTTACTTGGACTTCCAGAAAGCGTTTGACAAGGTTCTGCATGCAAGGCTTATGAAGAAACTACTAAGCCATGGAGTAGGAGGAGAAGTGCACAGATGGATCGGCAAGTGGTTGGAGAACAGAAAGCAGAGGGTTAGCATAAATGGGAAATTCTCGGACTGGGAGAGGGTGACTAGCGGAGTGCCCCAGGGCTCGGTTCTTGGGCCTATTTTGTTCAATATTTTTATAAACGACCTGGAGGAGGAAACAACTTGCAATATAATAAAGTTTGCAGACGATACAAAACTATGTCGGGCTGTTGACTCTCAAAGGGACTGCGAGGAACTCCAGAAGGATCTGAACAAGCTGGAAGCATGGGCAACAAGGTGGCAGATGAATTTTAACATAAACAAATGCAAGGTGATGCATCTAGGAAAAAAAAACAAAGAACACGAATATAAGATGTTGGGGGTGACATTAGCAAAATGCGAACAAGAAAGGGATTTGGGGGTACTGATTGACAGAACCCTAAAGCCTTCGGCACAATGTGCGGCGGCGGCGAAGAAAGCAAACAGGATGTTGGGCATGATTAAGAAGGGGATCACGAGTAGATCATAAGATGTAATAATGTCACTTTATAGAGCAATGGTCAGACCGCAATTGGAATACTGTGTCCAACACTGGTCTCCATACCTCAAGAAAGATATAATTCTGCTGGAAAGGGTACAGAGGAGAGCCACGAAACTTGTCAAGGGATTGGAGAATTTGAGCTACAAAGAGCGCCTTAGGAAATTGGGATTGTTTACCCTCGAGCAGAGAAGACTGAGAGGGGATTTAATAGAGACTTTTAAAATAATAAAGGGATTTGATAAAATCGACCAAGAAGAAGCATTGCTAACTTTTTCGGATGTGACACGGACAAGAGGTCACAGTGTGAAACTGAGCGGCAGCAGGTTCAGGACGAATGTCAGGAAGTTCTTTTTTACGCAGCGCGTGCTGGGAATTTGGAATGCTCTCCCGGAGGATGTTGTGACAGAGATTACTGTTCTGGGATTCAAGCGCAAGTTGGATGCACACCTTCTTGCAAATTGTATTGAGGGCTATGGTATATCTGGGTCTCCAATCAGGAGTACCTAAATGGGCCGCCGCGTGTGCGGATTACCTGACTGGATGGACCTCGGTCTGATCCGGTGAGGGCTTTTCTTATGTTCTTATGTTTAAATAAACTTAATATTATAGAAAAGCAAGGTTCATAAAGATTAAGCATTACCATTAAGGAATAAGTTTTACAAATACAGAGACTGATTCTGTGTTCTTGTGAATGAGAGAGAGTGTGAGGACAAAGAAAGAGAGAGAGAGAGAGAGGGGGGGGGGGATGTGATGTTCCAAGCTTTGGGTTCCAGAGAGAGAGAAAGAGAGAGAGAGAAGGTGGGTTGATGTTGAGAGGGGGCTTTTTATAACAAATAGAATCTATTGAACTTCAATAGAATCTAGTAAACTGTTTGAAACAATGGTTAGTTTTACTGATCAGGAAGGTGAGTAAGGTGTGCTAGACTGGAGAAGAATAGACTGGAGTCCAATGTACTTTCCAGTATGCCTCTGACAATAGTTTCTGATTAATCTTAGTTATCTGTGCACCTGGACCCATTGTACCTCCTAAGCTGTCCATCCTAAGCATCAGACATTAACACATCTTCTTAACACCTCTTCGCACCTCTTAGCTGCAAGTTCATTTTTTACCTTTCAAGCATTGATTTAATTTAAGCTTGCAATGACATTCCCTAAGGTCAGACATGAATGATATGATCTCCCATAGGCCTTTGCTGACATTGGTTAAGGCAACCGAAAATGCTGATTGCTAGCAATGCTAGGCTGACAGACAGCCTTATTGCTCGGAGGTTGTAACCCAGTTGGGCTGCATAATGAACATGCATGAGATCTATTTGCATACAATGGAGGCAGTGCATGCAGTTAGGTCTCATGTATGTTTATTGAGTCTTGAAAGCCTGACAGGGTTGCCCTCCCAGACTGGATGGATTTGAGAATCTTTTTTTTTTTTTTTTGCTGTCCTGTTCATAATCTTCTATTAATTTGTCCTCTGCCCCCCCACCCAATCTTCATATACTACACCTATTACTGTTAATTTCTAGATCGCTAGCAGACGCACAGAGCGCTGTATAGAGTCACAGAGGAGATAGTCCCTGCTCGAGTGAGCAGGAGAGGGGAGATATGATAGAGATGTTTAAATACCAACATGGCATAAATGCCATTTGAAAAGAAGCTCCGGAATGAGAGGGCATAGGATGAAGTTAAGAGGTGATAGGCTCAGGAGTAATCTAAAAAGAAACTTTTTTACAGAAAGGGTGGTAGATATGTGAAATAGGCTCCTGGTAGAAGTGGTAGAGACAATGATTGTGTCTGAATTGCAGAAAGCCTTGGGCAGACACATGGGATCTTTTAAGAGATGGTGGATGGGCAGACTGGATGGGCAGACTGGTTGGGCCATTTAGCCTTTATCTGCCATCATATTTCTATGTTTCCTTCCTTCCAGTCTTTCCTCTTTTCACTCCTCCTATCATACTTTTTCCTCACCCCCTTTTTGTCCTTTCTGATTTCTTTTTATTACTTCCCTCCCATTCTGACCCCTTCTGATGCTTTCATCCAGTCTACTTCACTCTTTCTCTCTCTCCCTCTCTACGTGTAGTCTTCTTGCCCCTTCTTACTCTCAGGTTCTCCCATAACCCATCACCCATCCCTATTCCCTGCATCAGTCTCTATCCCTTTCCCCTAGAATCACACAAATTGTCATACCTATGCCTCCATCTCATAGCCCTGGCATCAGAACCATCTCCAAGACCCAGTCTCCTTCTGTCACCTGTCCTCTATCAGCCCCTGCCTTCATCCCCTTCTCCCACTCTTATCCTTTACCATCTGCCTTGTAGACCATAACATCCTGCTTAGTTGCCTATACCCTATAGGCATTTCGGGACAGGTACTAACCTGGCTCACAGGCTTCTTAAAAAAACCGCACCTACCAAGTCCACAATGAGGGAACCTTCTCCCATAATTGGTGCAACCCCTGTGGAGTTCCTCAAGGCTCCCCCCTATCCCCCTCCCTATTCAATAGCTATATGGCATCGCAGGGACACGTTATCAGACTGAAAGCTGAAATCCTATATTTATGCAGATGACATCACGATCGTCATCCCCATCTCCTCATTGTCTCAAGAAACAGAGCAACACAACTCATCAGTACTCACCATGGTCGAACACTGGACCACTCGGTTCAAGCTAAAACTAAATCCAGAAAAAACCAAATTCTTCCTTGCAAGCCCCAACCATAAATTAACAACCACCACCCTGCAACTTAACGGTCTAACTTACCCTATCAACTCCATCATCAAAATTCTTGGAGTCATCCTGGACCGCTGCCTGGCCTTCGAAGACCACACCAATGCCCAGGTCAAAAAATGTTTTTACTCCCTCTGGAAACTCCGTACCATCAAACATTACTTCAACTTCCCCTCCTTCAGACTGCTGGTCCAATCCCTAATCTTAAGCACCCTTGATTACTGCAACATCATATATTTGGGCTCCTACAAGAAAACCATTAAATGTTTGAGACTCATTCAAAACACTGCCGTCCGTCTCATCTATGGTCTCAAAAAGTCAGACCATATTAGCCCTTACTACAGAAATCTTCACTGGTTACCAATAGAAGCGAGAGTCATTTTCAAATTCGCCTGCCTCTGCTTCAAAACCTTAACCGGCTCGTCTCCGATATACCTGTCACACCACTTTGCGTTCCCAGGTACCAATCATACACGCAATGCATATCTGTTTACCCACCCATCTCCAAAGGGATGCACCTACAAAAGATTCCTTAACAAAACTCTCTCATTCCAAGCTGGCAGATGTACTGACTGCCTGACTACCCTCATCTCATCTGCTCCATCCTTTAGGAAATCTCTCAAATCTTACCTCTTTCTTAAATTTAAAAGGTGAAATATCTTTAATTATAGTAGACTCAATTCTTTACAGATGTTACCATTACCTCCATCTCATGAACTTTAGTAGATATTTGAGTTAATTCTGCATTATATTGCTTTATTTAAAATTCCAAATTCTTAACCTTCTGAAGTAGATCGTTACCAAGTGGAAGCAAAAGTTGTGTTAGTTCAGAAACAGCTTCCCAAATTGTCTTCAGATTAATTACTGCAGGTTGAGACAGAAGTATCTAATATAATAAAAGCCTTAGCGCAAATGCGCACTCCCACCTGCGTGTTCTGTTTTCCGTGCGCTGTAGGGCCCCGCAGGTAGGAGTGCGCATGCGTGCTTAGACGGAGGCTATCGGCCGCGGCGGCTCTTGGCGGCTGCAGGCCACGATGGCTGTTGGCGGCTGCAGGCCACGGCGGCTGTTGGCGGAGGCCAGGGAGTGCGCATGCACACTTAGGCAAGCTGTTTGCCACGGCGGCTCTTGGCTCCTGCAGGCCGCCGCGGCTGTCGGCGGAGGCCAGACTCAAGGTAAGGGGTGCTGCTGGACAGGGGAACAGACAGGGGGAGGGGGGAGAAAAAGGAAGGGAGGCCTGTAAAAGAAAGGGAGGCCTACTGCTGGACAGGGGAACAGGAAAGAGATGCTGATGGACAGGGGAAGAGACGGGGGGGGGGGAGAAGAAAAAGGAAGGGAGGCCTACTGCTGGACAGGGGGACAGGAAAGAGGTGCTGCTGGATGGGGGGAGATAAAAAAAGGGAGAAGGGCTGCTACTGGATAAGGGGAGCAGTGAAGGTAAAAGGAAGGGGGTGGTGGAAACAGGGAAGGTAAAAGGAAGGGAAAATGGGTGGACAGCCGAGGAAAAATAAAGACAGAAAGACAGAAATACAGAAAGCGGCTAAGGAGAGAGAGAGAGAGAGAGAGAGAAAGAAAGAAATAAACATAGACACACACACACACATATATTCTAGCACCCGTTAATATAACGGACTATAAGATTAGTGTTTGGTATAATCTGACCTGAAACTCCCGCAAAGATTTGCAGTCCTGGAGATTCAGAAACCACCTCCAGTTGATCAGGTGTACTGATATCATAGTTGTAAATCCATACTGTTAGCTTCTTTGCCTCAGTTCTTCCTGGCATGGATGCTAAGAGAGCATATTATACATCACAAATTGATAATTGCAACACCAACCAAAAGAAATTTTTTTCAGATTTTTAAATATCTAACTTCCTTTTCTATTAATTCACCTGCAAATCAGAAAGCTTTTCCTGTTGCTGAAACCACAGTAGATTATTACTCATCTAAAATAGACAGAATTAGACTTCAATTTCCTTCCGATTTAAAATAAATTATTATTGTGTCTAATATTGATCCTGATAAACAAAATTCCAATAAAATCCTGATTAATAAAAAAAATCCTCTCATCTTTCAGATAGATTATAGGCTGAACCCGAGGCAATCGTGTAGTTTGGTGATATGAACATCTCAGTCTAAGCCTAGCAGTAGGAACAGTAGTATGTCATCTGCAAACGAGTGGATCTTGACGGCAGATAAAGGCCAAATGGCCCATCTAACCTGCCGATCCGCAGTAACCATTATCTCTTTCTCTCTCTGAGAGATCCCACATGCCTATCCCAGGCCCTCTCGAATTCAAATATAGTCTCTGTCTCCACCACCTCTTCCGGAAGACTGTTTCACGCATCTACTACCCTTTCCATAAAAAAATGTATTTCCTTAGATTACTCCAGAGCCTATCACCTCTTAACTTCATACTATGCCTTCTCATTGCAGAGTTTCCTTTCAAATGAAATATACTCGACTCATGTGCATTTATATTAAGTAGGTATTTAAACGTCTCTGTCATATCTCCCCTCCAAAGTATACAGATTGAGATCTTTAAGTCTGTCCCCATACGCTTCATGACAAAGACCATGCAAAATTTTAGTACCCTTCCTCTGGACTGACTCCATCCTTTTTGAAGGTGTGGCCTCCAGAATTGTACACAATATTCTAAATGAGGTCTCACCAAAGTCTTATACAGCGGCATCAATACCCCCTTATTCCTATTGGCCATACCTCTCCCTATGCAACCTAGCATCCTTCTAGTTTTCGCCGTCACCTTTTCAACCTGTTTGGCCACCTTAAGATCATCACATTCAATCACATCCAAGTCCCACTCTTCTATCATGCACATAAGTTTTTCATCCCCTAAACTGTCCCCTAAACTGCAGCCCAAATGCATGACCTTGCATTTCTTAGCTTTAAATTTTAGCTGCCAAATTTCAGACCATTCTTCAAGAATCCTCTACTGCTGTTTAGTGAAAGGATCTCAATATTTTTTATATTTTAATATAGACACCGTTGGTTTAAAAAGCAAGTTGGCCCTTCCATCAGATGTTCAACACTCAGATCTCGACATAAAGCTTTTATTCCTATTTCCCTTTATAAACTTTTTTATCTTTCATCTACCTTTCACTTCTCCTCCTTTCCTGTAAACCACTTTGCTGCATTCTTCAATGTGATTGGTGGTATGTCAAATAAATAAATAAAACAAGCTAAAAATAGGTGCCTAGGTGACCTTCACACTTAGGCGGCTTGTTAACAGAATTACCCTCAATTTGTCTAGGATGGGAATTCAAAGCTCTGCCTTACGTAGAAGGTTGTTTCTGTAGCTTGCAACTACCATCATGAAACAAACTAATTAAACATGACAGTTTATAACTTGCTAAAATGTCATTTAGAGCTGTACCAAGACACTGGGTGACTGACCCCGATGCGTTCCATGATATTATACTCAAAATATGCTCTTGATGGGAATTGGGAGAAGCACTGTCTATAGTACTGACTTAGGACCCGGTTCGTGAAGATCTTTCCCCCCAGTGATGCAGAACGGGAGGAAAGTCTTAGGGGATCAGGCTCTGAAGCTGCGGTGTGACTACTCCCAAACTTGATTCATGTTTCCACTACTGCTGAACTGTTTAACTCATAGCAATCAGCACATCATCTCTCTTGCCTTAAAAGCTTGTTTTTGTTAGGGTTTTTTTTTTTCCTTTTATGTTGCTTTTATAAGTATTTAGAACTACTCCCTACTGAGAGGTCTATAATTATACCTTGCATTACTTCTCACCGAGTATAATACTATTTCATCTCTTTGTCCACAGAAGGTTTGTTTATTGGCATGATTTGAATTTTGAGGTTCTGCAGCTTAATATACTTAAACATTTGATTTATTGTTGATGTTTTTCCTCTTGAATCCCAGAAGGTAAGAGGGGGGGAGGGGCAGCTGAATAAAATGTAAAAGAAGTGTTAGACAGTTCAGTCCCACAACTAAAGGTGAGAAGCTATGTAGCACCTTGAGGAATGGGATATGATTCAGGAGAAATTCACCCACTGACCTGGTAAATCACTTTCTTTCCTGGGTTTAGTTAAAAACGGAAGATCCCAAACAATATGCTTTAACATATCTGTTAAGACCCTTTTGCATGTTCTGTAACAGAGGTAGGCAATTCCAGTCCTGGAGAGCAAACAGGCAGGTCAGGTTTTCAGGATATCCACAATGAATATGTATGAGATGGATTTGCATGAACTGCCTCGAGATGAAAATCTATCTCATGCATATTTATTGTAGATATCCTGAAAACCTGACCTGCCTGTGGCTCTCGAGGACCGGAATTGCCTACCCCTGTTATAGAACATATTATTACTACTACTTCTACTGTTCACTCAGTCGTGTCCGACACTTGGATACTCTGTAATCCAGTCCTCCGCATTCTTCCCTGTTATCCACGGCTTCTTTCAATTGTTAAGAACATAAGAATAGCTGCTGCTGGTTCAGACCAATGGTCCATCGTGCCTAGCAGTCTGCTCTTGCGGCGGCCCTTAGGTCAAAGACCAGTGCCCTGAGTCTAGCCTTAACTGCGTATGTTCTGGTTCAGCAGGAACTTGTCTAACTTTGTCTTGAATCCCTGGAGGGTATTTTCCCCTATAACAGTCTCCAGAAGAGCATTCCAGTTTTCTACCACTTTCTTGGTGAAGAACTTCCTTACATTTGTACGGAATCTATCCCCTTTTAACTTTAGAGAGTGCCCTCTCGTTCTCTCTACCCTGGAGAGGTTGAACAACCTGTCTTTATCTACTAAGTCTATTCCTTTCATTATCTTGAATGTTTTGATCATGTCCCCTCTCAGTCTCTTCTTTTCAAGGGAGAAGAGGCCCAGTTTCTCTAATCTCTCACTGTAAGGCAACTCCTCCAGTCCCTTAACCAATTTAGTCACTCTTCTCTGGACCCTCTCGAGTAATACCATGTCCGTCTTCATGTATGGCAACCAGTGCTGGACTCAGTATTCCAGGTGGGGGCATACCATGGCCTGGTACAGCGGCGTGATAACCTTCTCCGATCTGTTTGTGATCCCCTTCTTAATTATTCCTAGCATTCTGTTCGCCCTTTTCTCCGCCGCCGCACATTGCGTAGATGGGTTCATTGACTTGTTGACCAGTACTCCCAAGTCTCTTTCCTGGGGGGGTCTCTCCAAGTACTGCACCGGACATCCTGTATTCGTGTATAAGATTTTTCTTAGCGACGTGCATCACCTTACACTTATCCATGTTAAACCTCATTTGCCATGTTGTGGCCCATTTCTTGAGCGTGTTTATGTCATATTGCAGGTCTTTGCAATCCTTCTGTGTCCTCACTACTCTGAACTTTGTATCGTCTGCAAATTTAATCACCTTGCTCGTCGCACTAATTTCCAGGTCATTTATAAATATATTGAAGAGCATGGGTGACGCTTTTCCAGTCCGAGTATTGTCCATTTACTCCCACTCTCTGTTTCCTATCCGCCAACCAATTTTTAATCTATGTGAATATTTCACCCTCGATTCCATGGCTTGCAATTTTTCAAAGTAGTCATTCATGTGGGACCTTGTCGAATGCCTTCTGAAAATCCAGATATATAATGTCAACTGGGTCACCCTTGTCTATCTGCCTGTTTACTCCCTCGAAGAAGTGCAGCAAGTTCGTCAAGCAAGATCTTCCTTTGCTGAAGCTGTGCTGGCTGGTCCTCATCAGATTGTGTCCGTCTAGGTGATCAATGATGCTGTCGTTTATCAGCGCCTCTACCATCTTTCCCGGTACCGAGGATCAGACTCACCGGTCTGTAGTTTCCCAGTTCTCCCCTTGAACCTTTCTTGAAGATCGGTGTAACATTCGCACTTTCCATTCTTCTGGAATCCTTCCCGATTTGATTGACAGATTGGTTATTAGTTGGAGCAGTTCAGCTATAGCCCCTTTCAGTTCCTTGATTACCCTCAGATGGATGCCATCCCGTCCTGGGGATTTATCGATTTTAAGCCTATCAATCTGCCTGCATACCTCTATTAGACTGATCGTCAACCCTGCTTGATGCTCGTTCTCATGTCATTCTTGATGGTATCCAGCCATTGGACCTTTGATCTCCCCTGCTTCCTTTTATCACTGACTATTCCGAATAGCAACTCCTTTTCTAGTGAATTCGCTCTCATCACATGTCCAAAATAGGCCAGTTTCTGTCTGGTAATCTTGCCTTTCAGGGATGACTCTGGGCTTTATGTGATTAAGAACATCTTTGTTGGTGATTAAAGCTGACCATGGGATAGAGTTGCCATACTGCGACAGATCGAATGTCCATTGAGCCCAGTATCCTGTTTCCAACAGTGACACAAGTACCTGGCAAGATCCCAAGTGGTAAAACAGATTTTATGCTACCTATTCTAGGAATAAGCAGTGGATTTCCCCAAGCCATTTCAATAATGGCTTCTCTTTTAGGAAATTATCGAAACCTTTTTTAAATCCTGCTAACCTAACTGATTTCACCACATTCTCTGGCAATAAACTCCAGAGTTTAATTACACATTGTGTGAAGAAATATTTTATCTGGTTAGTTTTACATCTAAGGGAAAGGGATGTGGACTTGTATACTGCCTTTTTCTAGTTTAACAACCAAACTCAAAGTGGTTTACCTACAGGTACTTCAAGCATTTTCCCTGTCTGTCCCGGTGGGCTCACAATCTGTCTAATGTACCTGGGGCAGTGGAGGATTAGATGACTTGCGCAGGGTCACAGGGAGCAGTGCAGGGTTTGAACCCACAACCTCAGGGTGCTGAGCTCTAAGCACTATGGGCTAGATTCACTAACCTTACTTCCGTGAGCAATCCGTGGCCGATTCCAGAAGGCCTGACCAATTCACAACAGGACAAAATTCAAATGAGGGTGATCGGAAGAACGCCCCCCTCCACCCCCACGGATCACTAATGTGCGATCCTGACGCATGCGCAGACTATCTACTTTCCCTGCAAATGGTCTGCGCATGCATTTGATGTCCGTGGTTTGTTTTTGTTTTTTTTTACTTTCGGGAACCTGATGTAGTGCTGGGCACAACCCGCGAACTTCTCCGCAGTTCGGTTCTCCTCCATCCTCTGCAACATGGAGTCAGCAGCACTCGCAAACCGGCATCTAAAGTCCCTTCCCCTTTGCCTAAAAGGGCAGCGCAAAGTGCGGGCGAGGGGGGTCGGCTGCAACAAGTTCTCATCAGCATGCAGTGCCACCTTATTGCAAAGCCCCGTGGTGTGGTCTGGGGCAGGAGAGTTGGGGGCAGAGATTGGGCCAGGACAGTTGGGGCAGAGATCGGGTCAGGAGAGTTGGGGCAGAGATCGGGCCAGGAGAGTAACCTTCGCCGACACAAGTTTACTGCCCTGGCGAGTCCCTGCCGTGAAGAGCCACAGCAGGTGGGGACTTTTAAAAGCAGGCAATTATTCTCTCCTGCTCTCTGCCGCCCTTCCCCACAGTGCAGTCCCACTTTAAAACCACGGGCTCGCACTGCAGGGAAAGGACGGCAGAGAGCAGGAGAGTCCAGGCGGCAAGAGCAAGGCTCAACTGGAAGGGGCAGAGAGCAGAGTGGCAGAGATGGGCTGCAGGCTGGGATTTCAGGCTGAGGACAGTCGGAAAAGACATCTGTGACTGGTCCCCAGCAGTCGCTTCCTGTGTCGATCGGCCAGCCCAGTCCGTTTCAAAAATTTCTTTGGTGAATTGCATCCCTGCCTACTTCTGCATGCCGTTCCCCTCATTTGCATGCATGGATTGGAATTGGATCGGCACTTGAGGTAAGTGAATCGGGCTGGAGTAAAATCGGGGCACAAAGGGGTCGCAAACTGATCGGTACCCGATCGGTTTGCTTAGTGAATCTAGCCCTATGTCACACTCCACTCCATCTACTACTTTGTAGCTTCATCACCTGCCCCTTAGTCCTATTATTCTTGGAAAGAGTACACAAGCGATTCACATCTACCCATTCCACTCCACTCAGTATTTTATAGACCTCTATCATATCTCCCCTAAACCATCTCTTCTCCAGGCTGAAGAGCCTTAGCAGTGTTAGGCTTTCTTCATGGGGAAGTTGTCCCATCCTGTTTATCATTTTCATCATCTTTCTCTTTTTCTTTTCTAATTATTCAGTGAGCTCTTAATGAGCTGTTTAAGATGGTTCCCATCACATTAACGTGCATGTGCTAACATGGATTTGGGCAAAAGACATGTTGCCTCTCCAATCTGCTACATTTCTTTGAAGTGGTGAATAAACATATAGGTAAAGGAGAGTCAGTCAACATTTCGTATCTGGATCTTCAAAAGGCATTTGACGATGTACTTCAAGAATAACACCTGAGGAAATAAGAAAGTCATGGGATAGGAGGCAATGTGTTATTGGGGATTAAGGGGCTAGATTCACAAAGCAAACCGATCGTGAACCGATCGGTTTGTGAGACCTTTGCGACCCAATTTCCCCTCAACACGATTCACTAACCTGTGTAGTGACCCTCTTCCGATCTGCGCATGTAAATGAGGGGACCTGCATGCAAAATAGGCAGAGGCGTGATTCACTAACCATTTTTTCAAATCCGACTGGGCTCGGAAAAAACGACTGCTGGGGACCAGTCGCAAATGTCTTTCCTACTCTCCTGCTCCATAGAAGCCCAGCTCTCAGTCCTGCTCTATGCTGGCCCGAATCTATCCTGCCTGCTGCCCCGATGCTCTTCCCCGTATCTCTCCCCGCATCGCCGCCCTACTCTGCCCACATCTCTCCTATCTGCTTGCCCCCACTCTCTCTGCCTCCCCGAGTCTCCTGTTCTCTGCCGTCCTTCCCCGCAGTGCAAGCCCGTGGTTTTAAAGTGGGCCTGCACTGCGGGGAATGGCTGCAGAGAGCAGGAGAGTCGGGGGAGCCAGAGAGTCAAGGCTGGCAGAGAGAAGGAGAGTCTACAGTAGCCCTCCCACCTGACCCCTCCCGGATCAACCCTGACTGGCCCCCAGACCCCACCGCCTAACCCACGACCGGCCCACCCCTGGTCGAGCCAGGTGGCCAGGCCCAGCCCACCCCCTTAGTGTACCTGACAAATCGTTGGGAGCAGGAGGGGTGCTTGGTCCCTCCTGCTCCTTAGGCCTTCCCGATCCACACCTTCGGGAGAAGGAGGAAGTGCAAATTCCTCCTACTCCTGCAGCTCCACCGGCCGCAGTGCCTTAGCGGCATTAGGCCATGCTGCAGCGCATCATCTGATGCACGGGGAGGGGCCTAAGGGCCTGATTGGCTGAGGCGCATTAGGCTCCTCCCTTGGGTGGGCTACTGTAGACTCTCTTGCTCTCTGCCTGCCCTGACTCCCCTGACTCTCTTGCTCTCTGCCGCCGTTCCCTGCAGTGCAGGCCCACTTTAAAACCACAGGCTTGCACTGCGGGGAAGGGTGGCAGAGAGCAGGAGAGTCAGGGCGGGCAGGCAGGAGAGATCTGGGCAGAGCCCTGACAGCAGTGATAGGAGGCTGCTTCTCCTGTCATTACTGTCATGGTCTGCGCATGAGCGAGGATCGCACATTTGCAATCCCTGCTCGCAAATTCCTCCGATCAGTCAGACCTGCCCGAATCAGTCAGACCTGCCCAAATCAGAAACGGATTGTTCTGATTCGGGCAGGTTAGTGAATCTAGCCCCTAGATTCACTATGCAAACCGATCGTGTACCAATCAGTTTGCGACCCGATTTTATTGCGGCATGATTCACTTACCTTTCTGCCGATCCGATTCTGATCCGTGCATGCAAATGAGGGGAATGGCATGCAAAGTAGGCAGGGACCCGATTCACTAAAGAAATCTAGCAAACTGACTGAGTTGGCCAATCAACACAAGAAGCGACTGCTGGGGACCAGTTGCAAACGTCCTTTCCGACTCTCCAGCTCCATTGCTGCCCTGCTCTCTGCTGCCCCGAATATTTATCTCTCTGCCCCGAATCTCTGCTGCATGCCGCTCTGAATAGCCGCCATGCTCTGCCCCAAATCTCTTCTGCCTACCGCCCCAAATCTTTCCTGCCCTTCCCCGCACTGCGAGCCCATGGTATTAACCCACAGGTTTAAAGTGGGTTAAAACCACGGGCTCGCTGGGTTAGTATAACTAGAAAACAAAAAATCACAGCTTTGACGGCTCTTACATGCATGCGCAGATCATCTACAGATGGTCTGTGCATGCTTGGGATCGCTCTTTAGCGATCTGTGTGGTGGGTGGGGGACGTGTCAACGATCATCCCCATTTGCATGCAGGCCTTTTGTGAATTTGTCGGCCTGCATGCAATCGGGCATGGATCGAACACGGAATCGGGGGTAAGTGAATCTAGCCCTAAGACATGGTTAAAAGATAGAGAACAGAGAATAGAGTTAAATGGTCTGTATTCTTAGTGCAGCATGGTAGATAGCGGGGTTCCCCAGAGCTCTGTGCTGGGGGCTGCTGCTTTGTAACATATTTATAAAGGTCCTAGAGATAGGAACTAATAATGGGGTCCTTTTATTAAGGCTAGCTAGACATTTTAGCAGTGGTGGCTAAGATAGCCAATAGAATGTTAGGAATTATTAGGAGAGGAATGGAGAACAAAACTGAAATTATAATGTTTTTGTAGCACTCCATGCTCTACCCGCACCTCAAATGTGTGCGATTCTGGTCACCACATCTAAAAAATAAAAAATCCAGGACTTCTGTTCTTATGGTTACCTGTGTGTAAATAAGGCATCATTATATGCATGTGTGACTTTACTGGAACTGTGAGAAAGTGCATGGTAAGGCCTAAAGTTATCTAACGCCACGTATATATTACATGTGATACTCATTGAAAGTGAAAAGGTTGGTTAGCTTGAGAAATGCCCTCTCTTCACATACCCTGATCATAACTGGCTTCCCCCTGTCAGTTGTAGACCTCAGACCCCGCCCCCAGTAAAAACCCCAATCCCCACATGAAGGTGTCTCCTTTAAAGCAATCCTTTCCCCTCCCTGTATTCAAAAGTATACTTCTTCATACTCCAAAACCGTTGCTCTTGTTGTACTACTAATAAATCAACAAAGATTGGGGGTAAGGGAAGGGTAGTTGAAATTAGTTCCCCCGTGCCACAGAGGTGTGGCACTAGGCATGGGGTGGTCCTCTAGAAACATATTTAATAATTGTGAGAGGGATTTGTAGCATGAAAGATAAAGGCCCTGCTTTACTAAAGGTGCGCTAATTGATCAGCATGCGCTAAACGCTAACACAGGCATATTAGCCTATGGATGCGTTAGTGTTTAGCGAGCGCTAATCAGTTAGTACACCTTAGTAAAACAGGGGGAAAGAATTTAATGGAGGCTCCTTATCCAACCACAAAAATATTTTCAGAGACCAAATCTTAGAGATGTAAAGGGGATGAAATTAAGTTTGGAGGGTGGAATGTCAACTATACATGCTAGGATCGGAGCATCAATGATATCTGTGGCTGGCGTAGAACTATGGAATGCCTTGCCTGGCATCCTGTGGTTTTGTACAGGGAAGATGAATTTTAAGAAAATGCTGAAAACTCAATTATTTGCCAATGCCTTCTTATGCTAAGGTATATTTCAGTTGCTAATCGCCTTTTAGAATTTTTTTGACAGCAATGTATGATTTAAAGCTTGCCTGTATTGCTGAATTGATGGAATTTGCGCCCTATCCCTGTTTATAACAGGGACCGTTAATGATGTTGTTTAGACATGTCAATGTTATATGTGATCATCGCAGGGAAACAAGATTTTATGTATGTGATATGGAAACTGCATAGTTGTAAGCGGTATATAATTTGTATTAATAAATAAATATACCCCTTCAAGGAAAATGTATACAACTGTTCAGTCATTTGGCCACCACATATAACATGAAAATATTTTCACCTGAGCCTCAGAAGGAAGAAAAGGGAGAGGGATTTAATATACCAATTGCTTGGCCCTTGAAAATATTCATTATTATGCAAACAGCTGCTGCAAGATCTGTGGCCTTGATCAACATATGGCTTGCATTTCTTCTGCCTAGGTTCATAGCTGGAGTAATAATGGATGCTGAATGCCATTGATGAAATATGTATCTAGCCCTTCCTTTGATCATAGGATGTTGGGTTCATGAAAAGAGAGTGCCAAATCCAATAATGAACGAGGTGCAAATTGTGGACAGCATTCTTTTCCGTAAATGCTAAATCTAATTTGCAATTTCAATTCTAAGCTAATTAAGCATTTTCATATTTTCTTCTGAGCTCTTTGTGTGCGTATATAACTTGCTGAGTCATTCTAGTTACTAAAACTTTATTGTACAGACTTATCTAAATGCTTGGATAAAGCGAATGATAGTCAGACTTAGCTTGCATGGGGAAAATGCTTCCATGTCTGAGATGTATGCTCAAAAAAGTGTAACCCTACGGACACTTTATATTGTAATTGTTATTGAGAACAGATAGGGCACATTCTTGGGAGTCTATATAGTTTAGTTTATATTTTTCTCCCCGGTGTGACTGTTTGACCTTAATTTACTTAGCATTTGATTTGCACGGTTTGCACATTCAGGACTAAATGATGTATGAGGCAGTGCTCATTTAGACTTATGTCTGGTGCTGGTCACCTATGAGCTGCTGCTTGAGCTCAAAAATCCCTCGTTTACATTTCGAGAGCTCATACTGATGTCCGTTTATTTATAGTATCTGGAATAGGTTCTCATTCCTTCAAGGTCAAACACTCTCCCCGAGGATTAAAACAGTTAGTCAACTATAGACTGTATTATACATTAAAATGTATGCTCATACAAAACTAGAATAGTGGATGACATTTTCCTCAGGAGGTGGTGGTTAGGGGGTGGGGGTAGGGGGTGATGGTTAAAAACACTCTTCAAACCAAGCCAATAGGATGGCTCAAACATTTTCTGTTGACTCTTTGTCCACTTTGTTCTGATGTCAGGCACGGCCACACGGTTTCTCTAGACATGGAACTAATTAGGGCACTGTTAGGGAGTTTGTGGGTGGGAGGGGAAATTGGGGGTGCATGATCAGAGGTAATATTTTCAGGTTGATCTTATAAATGATTTGAGTAGGCAGAAGGGGCCTCTCCTTCCCACTGAAATCGCTGACAATGAGTGGCACGAAAGTAAGCAGTGCCGCTGACTGGACCTAGAAAAAGTGGATAGGTCAGGTGTAGTACGGGGATATGGCATTACGGAGAAGCCAGGGGTTACAGTTGCATCACTTATAGTCCAACATAGCCAACAAAGTAGTTCTTAGTGGATAATAAAAGAGTAGGAACTACATCAGTAATCTCTCTCTCTATTTATATATTGGTCCAGTATTCGGACTGTGGGAGGCAGTCCAGTTAACTCCCACGGTCGGCAATCCTGGATATTCAATACTGAGGCTAGATCCGGATCCAGCCATTGGCACTGAATTTCAGGGTTTATGCTAGCCACCACAGATTTAACTGGCCAAGAGTCCAGAGATAGACCTGCTTTTTAGATGGGTTTATCTGGCCACACATCTTAGCTGGGCAAGCTGATGACTATTGGCCAGTGACTAGTTATGTCACGTGACATAGCCAATCACCAGCAATCTACTAAATGGGGTATTCGTTGGAGATAAGCCTGGCTGTCTCCCCTTGAATATTGACAGTTAGTCCGGCTTAGTGGAACTTTGCTGGCCATGATCTATTCCAGCTGGCTATGTAACACAGAATGTCCAAATATATATATATATATATATATTAATATATATATATATATATATAAAACAGTGCTTAGTGCAGATCCCTTGCCCAACTTTAGGGCACATTAGACCTTATGCCTGTTCAAAAACCAGGTGTCAAAAGCTAGCACCTCTGTTGAGAGCAGAATTGCAGAATTTGTCCTAAAGCACGCCTAAATTATCAGAATACCCTCCAACACAAACCCCTGGCCATGTCCCTTTTTACAGATATGCACGAGGGCCAGATTCTACAAACAGCCCTACATTGTAGGCGCAACTTGGCATGTTGTCCAATCAACCGCTAGACACCACTTATAAAATCCTGCTAGCAGTGCCTAGGTATGCTTAGGCATTGCTAGATGTCCTGGTGGTAGGTGCCGGTATATTAGGCCAGGTTTTACTTGGTCTAATTTACTGGTGCCTAGCTCAGATGCCAAGCAACTCCTAAGTCAACCATGCCTATTCTCCATCCCTACCATGCTTACTTTTAGATAATCATCGTTAGGCATCAGAGGGTGTTTTTGACTTAGGTATCTCTAGCATTTTAAGAGTTCAGCCCCAAACTATCAATTATTAATTACATTTGCTCTTTTGATTGGCTGAAAACTGATGCGGTCAGTGGCGTAGCAAGGAGGGCAGTGTGTCCCGGACACTAGTTGGTGGGGGCACTGGCACCCCTCCTCCTCTCTGCTTCCATCACGTCTTCCCATTCTTCCTCTCCACGCGTGCACTCCCTTCCCTTCCCCATACCACCAGTTGAAGTTGTTGTTCGCGGCGATCAACTTGCTCTTCGTGACCCCATAAGCCTCTCCCGTGATGTCACTTCCGGGTGTCATGAATAGGAAGTGACATCAGATGGACAACCGACGGGGTCACGAGGAGCACGTTGTTGACTGCCGTGAGCAATAACTTCAACTGGAGATACATGGGAAGGGAAAGGGGGTGCACGCGGCAGGCAAAAGCGGGGAAGGAGCAGGGGAAGGGGCACACATGGCAGGTGGGATTGGGGATGGAGCGAGGGAGTGGAGATGAGGGTGGGGAAGGGACACTACCGCCCTGGGCGCCTCTCACCCTCACTACTCCACTAGACATGATCGATTGCCACACCAATTAAAGCTAGGTAATTTTTTTTTTTTTTTAAAGGTTGTACATGGACTCTCAAATTAGGCATAGCTAGGCATCCTTGATTAGGGCACCTAGGGGTGACTAATGTAGACATCCCATACAGAATCTGGTCGTATGAGAGTTTGGCGCCTTATCGAATAGCGCACAGCCAGGTGCATACACATTCTAACTGATGCCACTGAACTGTAATAATTGGTTGTTAGTGTCTAGTTATTGCTAGTTAAGGGCTTGTTGATCAATTAAGTTGCACAACTTTGGGTACCATATTTAGAATTCCTCTAATAATGTATGAAACCCCCCCCATTAAAATATCGATACGGAAATCACAAAAACATTGTTTAAAATAAAGACTAACCAAATTTTTTTTTTTTTGTAGTGCCTAGTCATGTTATCCAAATCATCATTCTGGGATCCTTGTAATGTTTTGCTTTTAGTCATTTCCTTTACAATCTTTTCCTGTGCCTTAAATCAGAGGCTGTCACTTATCCAACATTATAATCTAGTTGGAGTCTACCAACAATCACCCCATGACCAGTTTGTTGGGGCATCTCCAATTTTCTGCCGAATAGCATAGAGCCCACCTCCCTTGCAGGAAGGCAGGGCAGTCTGCCAGGTAGCTAGACCCTTCTAAGCCAGAGTAAGACTTGATCTTTAAGGAAAGCGCTCAGAGACACATACACAGGTCAACCCAACAGTAGTCCTAATTCCAAGTACCCTTCCCAGAACTCAGGGTGAGTTTCCATGGACCTTCATTATTCAGGCCTAGTCCTTCTGTCATGTTTTATCTGTCTTAATTTAGACCCATCAATTTTGGAGTTCCCTGGCTCTTCTGCTTAAACAAATGAATCTGGTTAGAGTTCAGGGCACATACAAATTAGTCTTCTGGCAATCACATACTATGCAAACTAGCTGTCTCTTAAATCCCTTTAATCAGTTCTGTGGATGAACAGCTTCCTCCTTAACTTCTCTTCATTAGGAAGCTAAAACGCTACCACTGAGTTCCTTCTAATGCAGTGTCTCGCAAACTTTTTTGAGCTGGGGCACCCTAAACCTAGTGTCCCTGACTCGAGACACCCGGAGGTGCTCTGGCATCGGTGTGATGACATCATGCGCATGCATGACATAAGCGCCAATGTCAACGCATGCGCAAAGACACTTCACACAGGCCTTGTGCCGAGAGGAGAGAAGGGCCGGCAGAGAGAAGGAGAGAAGAGCCGGCGAGAAGAGTTGCCGGCGTCGGGATATTGCTTAGAGGACGGTACCTCTCTTCGCGAGGAGGGCACGTCCTGTAGACAGTCAGCTGGCGACGGCATCTCTCTTCTTCCCCCAGTGTACCGCGGCACACCAGAAATCTCAGGAGGCATACTGGTGTGCCGCGGCACACAGTTTGCAATGCAGTGTTCTAATGAGTGCCAGAACTCAGTGGAACAGTCATCACACCCTGGACTGGACCCAACTAAACATGTCCTCTCAGTCTTGTCCTCCACCCCACACATCAAAGTCTTCAGTCCTTACATTCTGCTTTTGTATTGTATTGCATTCCTTTTTGGGATTTAATGTTGTTTCGTTTTTCCCTCACCATTCTTGGAATTTTGTTATATCTTTTTTTTTTTTAATTAAAATAATTGTTTACTCAGGTACTTTAGCTAGATTGTGAGCCATAGGGAAGTCTTAAATACCTCTATTTTATTGTAACCACTTAGATCTGGAATATGCTTAAGCGGTATATCAAATATTAATAAAAAATCAACATAAAACAAAACTACATATTTTCCACACAGTAACCTCCAGGCAATGACCTTCTTAATATCCAGACAAGTACCTCCTTATTCCTTTAGGGGACCATGCTCTGGGATTTTCAGCCAAATCTGTCTATTGGCCTGCTTCACCTCCGCCCTTCAGCCTGCTTTCTGGGAAAACCACTGTTTTTTAGGGATATGTATCTCAAGCTTCTCCCACCTCCCTTCAATGACAGCACCTATCTGGAAGCTCCTTTTCTCAGCACCCCTCTAGCCAGTGATCTCAAACCCGCGCCCAGGCACCACATTGCAGCCTGCCAGGTACTATTTTGAGGCCCTCGGTATGTTATCATAATCTCAAAAGTAAAATAAAACAGTTTCTTGATCAATATGTCTCTTTAAAGCTATAAATTCAAATATTATTATTAAGACTTAGCCAAAAGGAAAGATTATATAAACTATAGAGTTTTACCTCATGCAAAATTGTCATTTCTTTAATAGAAACATAGAAACATAGAAAAGACGGCAGAAAAGGGCTTTAGCCCACCAAGTCTGCCCATTCCAAATACCCGCCCCCTAGTTTCACTCCCTTAGGGATCCCATGTGACTATCCCATTTTCTCTTAAAATCTGACACGCTGTTGGCCTCAATCACCTGCAGTGGGAGTCTGTTCCAATGATCCACCATTCTTTCGGTGAAGAAGTATTTTCTGGAGTCGCCATGGAACTTCCCTCCCCTGATTTTCAGTGGATGCCCCCTGGTGGTCGAGGGGCCCATGAGGTAGAAGATATCTTCTCCCGACTCGATACGGCCCGTGATGTACTTAAACGTTTCAATCATGTCTCCCCTCTCTCTTCGTTCCTCAAGTGAGTACAGCCTCAGTTTATTCAGTCTTTCTTCATATGTGAGATCCTTTAGCCCCAAGACCATCCTAGTGGCCATGCGTTGAACCGACTCGATTCTCAGCACATCCTTCCGGTAGTGTGGTCTCCAGAATTGAACACAATATTCCAAGTGAGGCCTCACCATGGACCTGTATAGCGGCATCATGACTTCAGGTCTCCTGCTGACAAAACCTCTACGGATACAACCCATCATTTGACTTGCCCTGGAGGAAGCTTTTTCCATTTGCTTGGCAGCCTTCATGTCATCACTAATGATCACCCCTAGATCACATTCCGTCGTGGTCCTGGCCAAGGTCTCACCATTTAGTACGTAAGTTCTGAGCGGGTTTTTCTTACCCAGGTGCATTACCTTACACTTTTTAGCATTGAAGCCTAGTTGCCATGTTGCTGACCACTGTTCCAACAGCAGTAGATCCTGCGTCATATTATCAGGCAAAATGCTTTCACCTACTATGTTGCAAATTTTGGCGTCGTCGGCGAATAGTGATACTTTTCCTCTAAGTCCTTGGGTCATATCTCTTATGAATAAGTTGAATAGAATCGGGCCCAAGACCGAGCCCTGCGGCACTCCACTGATCACACTTGACGTTTTGAATGGGGTACCGTTTACCACCACCCTCTGAAGTCTGCCACTCAGCCAATCCTCAACCCATGTAGTTAGAGTGTTCCCTAATCCTATCGATTTCAGCTTGTTCAATAGCCTTCGGTGTGGGATGCTATCAAAAGCTTTACTGAAGTCTAAATATACCACATCCAGTGCCTCCCCGGCGTCTAGTTGTCTAGTAACCCAGTCAAAAAAACTAATCAGGTTCGATTGGCAGGATCTGCCCTGGGTGAACTCGTGCTGGTGGGGGTCACATAGGTTTTCCTTGTCTAGGATTATGTCAAGATTTTGTTTGATCAGTGTTTCCATGAGCTTGCACACTATAGACGTGAGACTCACTGGTCTGTAGTTTGCCGTCTCTGTCCTGCAGCCCTTTTTGTGGAGTGGGATAACATTGGCGGTTTTCCAGTCCAAGGGGACTCTTTCCTGTGCGTAGGGAAAGATTGAAAAGAACAGATAATGGTTCTGCCAGGACTTCTCTCAATTCCAGAGCACTCTGGGATGTAGGTTGTCCGGTCCCATGGCTTTATTTACTTTGAGTCTTGATAGTTCGTAGTAGACGCTATTGGGCGTAAACTCGAGTCTTGAAACGAGTCTTTCTGGCTGTCTCCCGTCTGAAGCTGTGGACCAGCTCCCGGTGCTTCACAGGTGAAGACCGAGCAGAAGTATTTGTTTAGTAATTCTGCCTTGGCAGAATCTGATTCTACAAGGCTACCGTCCGATTTCTTCAGGCGTTCTATCCCATCTTTGTTTCTTTTCCTGTGACTTATATAGCTGAAGAAGGATTTATCCCCTTTCTTAATGTTCCGTGCTAGATCTTCTTCCATTCGGAGTTTGGCCTCTCTGACTGCTATTTTGACAGCTTTAGATCTGTCTAGATAGTCTTTTTTCGCCTCTCGTTTGCCTAGATGTTTGTAGGTGATAAATGCTTCTTTTTTCTTTTTAAAAAGGTTCAAAATTTCTGCACATTAACTATTTTTTTCTGAGGCCCTCCAAGTAACTACAAATCTAAAATGTGGCCCCCACAAAGGGTTTGAATTTGAGACCACTGCTCTAGACTCTTCCCTCCAACTCTCTTCTGGTAGGAGCCAGAATTTTCCCCCAGCTGGGCTTCCTTCATAAAAGAGCAATGCCTTATTCTGCTGGGAACCAAGGCCCTCTAGCTGTCAACCTTTAAAAGGGCAGGATCTCTCCTTTGGACCTAAAGCGTATGCAGTGGCCTCTAGCTGATAACACTTCCATATATAGTATGTCCTTCACTTACAAACCAGGCCCTAGAGCTCTCTCCAGTGGCTTCTTTAGGCAATGGCACCCACTCCCCCTTTCTGAAGTTGACAGGACTAACTAGACCTGTCACATCGGACAGCAGTGATAGTCAATCACTTATTTGGATAGTTAATGCTATGTATCAAAATTTTATTTTTCTGGGTAATAAGTGGTCTTTCTTAATTGTCTTTGCCACAAAAGTATAGAAAATGGCTATCCTTCCCCTCAAACTTTGCTTTTGTGACCAGGACATTGATATTTTGAAATTTATCTTTTTTGGCAGAACATTCGAGATTGATTCCAAGCTGAGTAAACTTAGGGGCCCTTTTACTAAGACACGGTAGGGTATTGTCATGTGGCAAACAATATCACAGGTGTGCCGTGCTTGCCACTGTGATAAAAAAAGATTTATTGTACAGCAATTAAGACAGTATAGCTTACTGCGGCTGTAGGCAGAGATGGACAGAGGGAGGGACCCACAATGCACTGGTGCGCTGCAGTAAAGGTGTGTGACGCTCCTTACTGTCAGGTTAGCATAGGAGCCTTTACTGACTGCAAAAAGACAGAAGGTAAGGGCTTTTCTGACACACCATTACTGCAGCACGTGTGGACAGAAACCTGCCTTTCGGTAGACACGCTTACGAGCCACACTTTTGTGACCCATGGTAATTTCTGTGGGCCAAAATTGGCAGTAGGCGCCTGCTGTACTAATTTTGGCCGTAGGCCACAGTATAACTATAGAGACCTTAAGCCCATCAGCTCAGTTCAGTTCCAACTGCCTAAGTGGTAACATATCTGCATTGTTTTAGATGGCATCCAGAGTTTTCAAACATCCAGCAGATATATTTTGTTATATTTAAGGCCAATTAATCAAGACAGGAGAGAAAAAGTACTCCATAGAAGCATCTGCTAAGATGTGCGTTGCCTCCAAGGCATATTTCGGCATGCCTGTTGGGGAGCAAGACAAATCTTGGGCACCTCACTTCACATGCAAGCATTGCCAAAAAAAACTTTGGAAAGTAAGACATATTTTATTTCTCACTAGGATGGCGGAATTTTTTGCTAGCCCAATAATTTACGAGGAACCCACTGACTACTCGCAACTGCTACTTCTGCATGGTAGACCCTTCCAAACAATGAACTGGCAAACATGAATCTGCAATCACATATCCGGACATTCCTTCATCCATCGCTCCGGTGCCACATTGCCCTGAGCTCCCCATATCCACTACCCGAGAGAGAGAGCTGCTTTTTTCAGAAAACAGCAGCAAGTCAGAGTGAGGGAGACAGTGTAGATCCAGTTTACAATATCATAGGTGCAGCTGATGAGAGAAACCCATACTATCCAAACCAAAAAGACATCAACAACTTGATCAGAGTTCTTGGTCTCACCAAGCCTAATGCCGAGGTTTTGACATCTATTCTCAAGCAGTAGAACTTGGATGAAAGTGTGCAAGTCACAGATCAGAGGAAGCATCACCAAGTTTTTTCCACTTCTTTACCCATAAAGATGGGTTCTGCTTCTGCCACAATGTAACCAGTCTATTTGAGGCAAATGGAATTGCCTGTAACCCAAAAGAGTGGCATCTCTTCATTGACAGCTCATCTGGGAGCATCAAAGCCATGCTGCTCCATAACAGGAACAATTACCCCTCACTTCCACTGGCTCACTCAGTTCACCTCAAAAAGGATTACAACAGCATCAAGACCTTACTAGGCACCTTAAAATATGATGATTATGGCTGGGAGGCCATCGGATACTTCAAAATGGTGGCATTCCTAATGGGTTGTTCACCCTCTCCAAGGTAGAGAGAATGAGAGGGTACTCTCTAAAATTGAAAGGGGATAGATTCCGTACGAATGTAAGAAAGTTCTTCTTCACCCAGAGAGCGGTAGAAAACTGGAGCGCTCTTCCGGAGTCTGTCATAGGGGAAAACATCCTCCAGGGATTCAAGACAAAGTTAGACAAGTTCCTGCTGAACCAGAACATATGCAGGTAGGGCTAGTCTCATTTAGGGCGCTGGCCTTTGACCAGAGGGCCGCCACGTGAGCAGACTGCTGAGCACGATGGACTACTGGTCTGACCTAGCAGCGTCAATTCTTATGTTCTTATATAATATAAATATGATACATGTCACCATAGTACAAATGATACACCATAATAGACAGCATAGAAGAAATATCCATATAACATAGATCTGATACTTACAAAGTTAGCACAATAAAAAAGAAATAATTTAATAGGCATACATTAGAACATAAATTTCAAATAATGGGGTGCTGGAAAGTTCTCAGCCCAACCACCCAACTTCCTAAATTCTGAGCGCTATTTTGCCACTGTACAGTAGTTGAAAAGAGTGTTATCTTATTTCATTAAGTGTCAATCTGCAGAAATGAAAATTCTATGTTTTGACATTGTTTCAGATCATTGATTGAACCATATCCACGTCACTCTCTTCTTGGTTGGGCTGAGGACTTTTCAGCGCCCCTTTGTATGATGCTCAGTGTCAGTATAATAGAATGATACAGCCGAAGGGCGAAAATGCAGTTAACACACATAGACAGGCAAGCTGGGTAGGACAAAGTCTTTGGTATAAATAATAGGTGGTAAATTGAAGGCAAATTATATGTACAGTTGAGTAATATATAAGGAACTGGTCTTAATTACAATAAGTATGGCAAGCTGGTCCAGATGTGAAATGAGTGGATAAACAGTCGCCACATGTACTAAAGGCTTGGGAGAAGAGCCAGGCTTTCCTCTGCTTCTTAAAGTAGAGATACTCTTGAGTTCAGCAAAGCCCCTCTGTGAATGAGTTCCAGAGTATAGAGACTGCTCCCGAGAAAGCTTATTGGTAGGTATCACATTCTGCAATTTCTTTTATGTTTCAACAATTTTATCACGGACTTCACAACCTGTACAACAATAATGAAAAGATGGTGGTACAAAAGATATCATCCAGTTTCATGTTTCGCCCACCACTCCCCTCCCCCACATTGGTAGCAATAGTTCTTATCGAAGACCTCACTACAGTACGGCAAAGAAAATACAATAGTATAACTCTGCAATTTCTTTTAGCGAGGGTTCAGATTAGAGAATGACACGGTAGATGTTACCCGCGGCTATCCGCAAGTAGCCATGGGCAACCCGCCAAAACAGTGGAGGGGGAAAGGTGCGCACTGTAGGTATAGGGACTAGGCCTTCCACCGCCCCATGGAGCGGTGAATGGCCTTGTCCCCGCAGTTAAGGGAGGGAATGCGCATGGTCACTGATCACGCGCAGCCCTCTCCCTCCTTCCTACCTACCCACCTGAATCTATCTATCTCCCTCCCTCCTCCTTACCTTCGCAGCACGTTTTAAGGTTTCAGTCTTGTTGAAAGCCACCGGAGCGTACGTGCAGTCACGCGTGTGTGGGCGGAAGCTTCTCCTCTGAGAAATTCCGGTTGCATCAGAGGAGAAGCTTCCACCCACACACGCGCGACTGCAAGTATGCTCCAGCGGTTTTCAACAAGACTGAAACCTTAAAATGTGCCGCGTAGGTAAGGGGGATGGAAGGAGATGCACGGACTGTGTGAGGGGTGCCAGAGGGAAGGGTGGATACTGCGTGGACGGGGTAGTGAAGGGGACGGAGAGGACAGGGATGGGTGGTGAAGGGGACGGCGGGGACAGGGAGGTGAAGGGGACGATGGTCCAGTGATGGTGAAGTGACATGGACAGATTTTTTTCCCGGTGTCATTCTCTAGTTCAGATACTGATGCTCCTTGAAAAGACCTTAGAGGACTCAAAGGTGTGTAAAGGCCCGACTCATTCTTTAGGCACCCTCACCATTTTGTCATTAGAATGTACATAATGGTACGTCTGTTCTGCATATGATTTGAATATGGAATAAAGGAGATGTGGGGAGCACATTGCATTTGACATGATTACTGTGCTGAAAATGAGGAAAAATTCAAATATGATTGAAAACATGGAGCCATAATTAGATTTGTGCTTTGATATGATATAGAAGAGACACGAGTGTTTCCTTCCATTTACTTTTTAATGACATGCATATTTTCTTTTCTTGGCCGCCTACATTACTGTTTGTCCACTTTTTGGTGGTTCATCTGTGTGTGTGTGTGTGTGTGTGTGGGGGGGGGGGGGGTTAATTATGTACTGTATATACAAACTGTGTAAAAGTAAGCACATTCTTTCCCTATGCCTACAGTTTATTCATGTATAACTCCACACAGTTGATGAGCCCTAATCCACATTTAAAACTTGCTTTAGTCGCAGAAAATGCATTATAAAATGCATTATACACTCAGGGCAGGATTAATTCATTGAGGGCCTCTAGGCACACAGGTCCACTGGGCCCCCTGCCCCACCATGCCACGCCCCCCCCCCCATCTACCCATTTTCTTATTTATTTATTTTCCCCTTCTTGCTTCTCTGCTTCTACTCTTCACTGTTCTCTTTCTTTCCCTTTCTCCCCCAGATATTTTTCTCTGCTCACTCCATCCCTCTCTCCAGATACTCTTTATCCTCTTTCCAACCCTATATTTCTCTTCCTTTGTCTCCTCTTTCTCATTCACCTTCCTTCGTTCAGTACTTTTTCACTCCTTCAGAGCCTATTCCTATTGGCTCTTCACTCCTCTCAGACTGATTGAGCTGCCTACACTTGATCTCTCTCTCTTTTTTTTTTTTTTAATACCATGCAGCCGTCTGATGGCAGCAGAAGAAATGTTTAAATATACTTCATTTGGTGCTGCTGTGGGTCCAGTCTCATGGCAAGAGCTGCAGGATCCACATAGAATCCTCCCTCCCTCCCTCCACCCCGAAACCTGCCTGCCTTTCCCCAAGCCGACCCGCCACCGATTCCACCTCCCGCCACTCACCACCCGACCCCCACCACCGCTTGCCGGCTCCATTTAATTCCCCCCCCCCGCTGCTGCCACAACTCCAAAAGGGCTAGGTGCGTGTAGTGATTGCACCCACTGGCCCATAAGCCTTCCCCTGACGTCGATTCTGACATCGGAGAGAAGGCTTGTGGGCCGGCGGCGTGCAATCGCTGCAAGCGCCTGGCCCTTTTGGAGTTAAAGCAGTGAGTGGGCGGGGGAATTTAATGGAGTCGGCGGATGGGACACGTTGCAGGCAAGCACCAACAGCAGCATTGTTGGCCGAGGCAGGGAAGAAGTACACAGAACCACCACTGCCGCCTGCAGCCTCTTAACCTGGGCACGATGCGACATCATCATAGTAGCGCATCGGGCCCCCTGAACTCCTTGGGCCTGAGGCACGTGCCTACTGGGCCTACCCTTTAATCCGGCCCTGCCTACACTCTCTCATTCTTTAACATGGCATCTAAATTTAAGCCACAAAAATTAAGGGTTTCAATAGAATAACAACTCTAACTCTTATCAAATACTGCTGACAGGGAGTAAAACCACAGAGTGAGTTTTGACACCGAATAGCTCCCAGGGGGAAGGGGGGGGTTGTGAAATATGCATTGAGGGTTTGTCGGTTTTGGACACAGATTGTATTGTAAGAGGAGATAATATTAAGATAGATAATAAAGCTGCAGCCAAATATTTATTCCAATAAAATTGAGTTGTGTGATTATTGATTGATGGTGATTAGCTTTCAGTTGCAGCTGACAGGAATGTGAATGCTAATGTTATGTATCCTGATACACATCAGCTAAGATTTTCTTGGTTTATAGTATTTGCCCTGTTGGCATACTAGGTACAGATAAGTAGCCCCGAGCAAAGCCGCTTGACCTTTCTTATCTCCTGTGCAATTTCTTAGCGCTCTCAAAATACCAGGATGTCTTAATGACAATGAGGTGAGACTGAGGGCAGTGACAGGCAATCTTTTTATGTGCTATCAGTCTCCACCCCCCCCCCCCTCCCATATCCCTCACTTTGCAATCACATTAAATGCTAAATCAGAAAGAAGAAGGTATTAACTTGCTAACAGATGCTTAGGGCACCATGGCAACTATTACTTCCAAAGTGCCCGAGATGTACTTTGAGCTAATAAAATGTCTATCACTGTTTATGAAAACATCCCACATAGACAAGCCAACTGGGGAGCTGAAAGGCTATCGCTGTATTCTCAGGCAAAGTCCTGAAAATATGTCTTTTGCATTAAACATACTTGTGCTAGAACATCATTTTTTAAAATTCAGATTCTGCGTGCTTTTTGAAGGAAATAGCACAATTGGCTCATGAGTGGTGAATGATGTTTATTTGGTGGTGGTGGTGGGGGGCAAATATATATCAGGAAATGAATTAAAAAAAACACTCCTCATGGTTTTTCCTGACCTCAGAAACATTTCTAAAAATAAATCACTTATCTATGCCTCTAGTTTCCATTGGCAATTTATACTGTAGGGATTTATACAGGAAAGAATAAAATCTTATATGTTCCTACATGTTTATAGTTAATTTTGTTCACCTTTTATATTCAGGTATATAGCCAGATTTGTCTGTAGAATGCTGCTGCATTTATTCATTAGTAAAGTGTTTTATCTGCTTTCTCAGACTTGGTGACAAGAGGCGAAGTGATGATTATGATAGCAGAGGCATGATACTGCAGTGATTTGTTAAAGTGTTTTGTGGGTGACTGCAGGGCACGATTAATTCTTAGAGGGCCCCTAGGCACACAAGAACACTGGGCCTCCTGATCTTGCCCTGCCCCCATTTATCTGTTTTTTTATCTACTTCTTTATTTCCACTTGTATTTCTTTTCAATTCAAAACAAAGATTAGCATACCAGTGCACAGTTTTTCTTCTATGCAATCCCCAAACAACTCTGAACAAATTCCCCTTCCTTCCGTTACCCAGGACTATAAAAGTATATAAAAGTGTTCAAATATATTGTAAAGCAGAAATACTATCTGAAATACTGTATAAGTCTATATTAATCAAATTTACAATGCCTCTCAACCACCACTGCCTCACTCTATAACCCATATGTATGTATAAACAACCAAATCTGTAACTCCTCTAGTATGCTCCACTGCATGTATGTTAACTTGTAACAAAACAACAAGGCAATCAGTCCACCAAAGAATCCAACATGAAACAAAAGAAGATCGGCAGAAAATAAGGAGATTCAAATCAGGTTTATTCAAGGTGCTCCCAAGAGCCATGCCTGATGCATTTCACCAAACAAGGCTAGTCAACGCTAATAGAAAACCATGTCTTTCATGCACACAGAACACAGATACACCCTCACCCAGTATTGAATAAGTAATCACAAACTAAAAATAGAAATATGTAGATAAAGGTTAAATTCAACCACCAAGAAGCCAAACTGCATGTAGTGAAACACCACAGAAACAATGACACATAGCCCACTAATACTCTGCAAAATATAAATATAGCAGATGTAAATTTGAAGATACTGACACATTTTGATCACTATTGAAAAGAAAATCATTTTCCTACCTTTGTTGTCTGGTGATTTCATGAGTCTCTGGTTACACTTCCTTCTGACTGTGCATCCAATCTTTCTTTCTTTGTTCCTTTCTTTCTTCCTCCTGCATGCTTCCTCTCCTCCAGACCTCATTCCATTCCCCAACCAACATCTCTCTCTGTCCCTCCATGAGTCCAACTTTTTCTTCCTCTCTCCCTGCCCCCTCCCCTTTCTTTTTTTCTTTCTCTCTCTCTCTCTCTCTCCTTGCCCCCTTTCTTTCTTTCCTGCCCCCTTGCTTTCTTTCTCTCTCCCTGCCCCCTCTTTCTTTCAACTGAAAGCTGGCAAAGGACAGTGCTCCTTTCTCTAGTATAGTGGTTTGAGTACATACTGCATATCCTACTCTCAACTGTCCCTGCTGATCTCGCAATGCAGAACCATCAATATACAATGTCATGCCAGCCTCTGATAGAGAGGCACAAGTGATACATCAGGTCTAGGCTTACTATCTAAAGAAACTTGTTCAATACAGTCATGACGGTCCTCTGCAGATTCTGCAACTTTCAGTACTGGAAGGAGAGTCACAGGATTAATTCCCATGCATTTTTCAATAGTGATATGGTCCTTCGATAGAGCTAATTCCACATGCATCAAATGAGTATTAGTTATGTGCCAACACCAACAATTGTGAAACAGTATGCTCTGTGAGAGGATGCTGAAGCACCGGGAAATCGGTAATTTGCACTGCATAGGCAGTGGCAATCAAACTTTTCAAACAATGTGGCATTCCTTGTGCAACAATGTCAAACCTGTGTGAGAAGCATCCCAAAGGTTTCAATCCTGTGGGAAACTTCTGAGTCAAAAGACAAGCCGCAATAGTTTTAGTACGATGCACATGCAAATTAAATCTTAAGGCATAGTCTGGCAAAGATAAGACAGGGTGCTTCAGTCAAGGCCACTTTCAACTGCATGAAGGCTGATGTCTGCTCTGCAGTGAAAGGACCTAGCTTCCCCCGTCTGCCCCCCGTAACATCTCATACAACGGTGCAGCAATTTGTGCAAAATTAACAATCCATTGTCTACAAAACACTGTCAGTCCCAGGAACCTTCTGAGGGCTAGCAAGGTGCCTGGGAGAGGTACATCAAGGATGGCATTAATTCTTTCAGGTGTAATTTTCCTCCTCTCATCAGACAAACATACTCCCAAGAATTTCACATTAGATTTACAGTATTGTAACTTTTCCCGATTTACCTTCAACCCTATATGATATAAGAACATCAACAACCCCTTTGTTGCCCGTCTACATTCCTCCAAATGCTCTGCACATACTAACAAATCATCAACATACTGTACCAGGGTGGATGGCATCGGGTCATATCCTTGCAAGGCGGTTCTCAAAGCCTGCAAAAAATAAGCAGGGGACTCGACGTAGCCCTGTGACAAAGTGTGCCAAGTATATTGACACCCCTCAAAGGAGAAGGCAAAGAATTTCTGAGAATCTGGGTGAAGACTTACAGAAAAGTAGGCGGAGCTTAAGCCACTACAGAAAAACAAGTGGAAGTCACAGGGACCATTGTCCATATACAATGAGGGTCAGGTACCACTGGAAAAGTGGGTATCACTATGCGGTTTAATGCTCTGAGATCCTGGACAAACTGATAGCTCCTCCCATCTGCCTTTAGAACAGGCCGTATAGGGGTGTTGCAGGGTGAGGAAGTGGGATAAACTACACCCTGTTGTATCAAGTCCTTCAACACTGGTCTTATTCCCTCAACGGCTTCTGGTTTAAGGAGATACTGCTTTATCCAGGGTAACCCTAGTTCAGGGTTCAAAACAATTTTAACTGGTGGACATTTCAGAGATCCTATGTTTGCCCCTGGTCTTCTGGAATGTTCTCTAAATCTGTCCCAAAGTCATCTTGGGGTTGAAATAAGTAAATAGAACACTTTCATGCCAGCTCAGATTGGTTTTAGCAATGCTCAGAAAGTCTCTTCCCAAAAGGTTTACAGGGAGGTTAGGACTTGTTAGGAAGGAAAGATGGTATATGCTACCTTGCAGGATCAGTGTTAAAGGTGGGGATTTTACTTGTGGAATTCCCACCCCACCTATGCCTTCACACTGAACTACAGGGGATCCCATTAAGCCATCACATACCCAGGTAGGGGCATCCCTCTGTTTCAAGGCAGAATAAGTTGCGCCTGAGTCCAAAATAAACCTGCAGGTTTTTCCTTTCACCTTACCTTCTACTTCAACCCCCGCAGAACAAGGCAATAATAAGTTCTGAAGGACAGAAATCCTCCCTGCCTCTAGTCAGTCCAAATCCTGGTCCAAATCATCGGAGTAAAAAGCTGCTGTAGAAGGACCGGGCAAAGGAGGTGGAAGGAAATCAGATTGGCTCTGAGCAGACACAGGGTGATTGGCTATAGCAGGGGTAGCATCAGGGCAGGATTAACCAATAGGCCCAGTAGGCACATGCCTTGGGCCCGAAATGGTCAGTAGGCCCGATGAGAGAGGGCATCAACATTGTTTTTTCCAAACTGCGATGGGCTCCTACAGCATCGATCGGCAATGCAGGCCCCCACCCAGATCGGCAACGCAGGCTTCCCCCGATCAGCAACGCGCCCCCCCCCCCATCTAAGGAAAGTAAGACAAGCAAGCAACATGGGTAAGAAAGGCAACGGAAACTGTAATTGTGCAAGCGGTGCTGCTTGCCCAAAGCTTCCCTCTGATGCAGCTTCCTGTTTCCGCCTGGGCGCATGGTGGGGTGGGGCGGGGCAGGGGGCCCAGTGTACTTGTGTGCCTAGGGGCCCTCGACAAATTAATCCTGCCCTGGGTAGCATAGGGAAAATTATCAGGATTATATCTGCACTCACGTTTGAAATGTCCTGCTTGTCCGCATTGGTAACACACCCGCTGGTTCCCTGTGCTCTGGCCAGGTCTCTGATCCCACCTAAAAGGTGGAGGTTGTCTCTGTCCACGTCCCCGGCTTAATCCTCCTCTGTTTTGTCCTCGTTCTCGGTTAAATCCACTCAAGTAAGCAATCTGTAAATTCAAAAGTTTATGCTTCTATTTCCTTATATATCCGGGGGGTGGGGTGGGGGGGAGGAAGGGAGGGAGGGAGGGAGGGGTATGTATGCTGGTTTGCTAAATTTACTTATATATAATATTGTAATTACATCTGTACATCTGTATTAGTTGTGGGGAGGAGGGAGGGGGAGAAAATGATTATTTTATGTATTAATTGTGTATTTAAAGTACGTTTTGTGTAGTGTTTATGTTAAATTAATTGTATTGCACTATCAATGTTTGAAAATCAATAAAGATATATGTATTAAAAAAAGTTTATGCTTTTGACCATATTTAGCTCGTTCCTTTAGATGTCTTTCCAATTCCTCTTTCTCCTTATTCTGCATTCACAATGTCGGGCAACGAGCAGGATGGCACCAGAGTCTTAGGTTGGCCAGTTGATCACTGAGTTCTCTAGTAAATCTTTGATAGGAGACAAAAGTCCATTAACAAAAACAGCAACCATCCCTCTCCCAGAATCATCTCCTGGGATTCCAGAAAAATGCTGAAATCCCTGCCTACATCAAGTGTGAAAGGAAATGCATCTTCCTCTGCCCCTGCCTCAAGGACATAAGCTTCTGCCAATCCACCCTTGGTTCACAAAAAATTTCCAACCTATCTGTTAATCATGCTGTTTTCTTCACATATTCCTCAACCAATTCTGGATCAGAATAATCCTCCACAGGATCCTCCTTAGGCCATTCCCAATTCTCCTCCACATCTGTAACTATCTTTCTATAGTCAGCAGCATTCACAAACAATGTCCTAAGTAAAGTAGTAACATCTGCCCATGTAGGGTTATAAGAAATCATCAATTGTCTCCATGTTTCCATAAACTTCACTGGGTTATCCCTAGGGTTTGGGAAAGATTTAGCCAAATTAAAAGCTTCACTCGGTGTCCAATTAACAGGCAAAGAGATAGTGCCTTTAGGAGAAGGAAAAATGCGCAATGGGAGCTATCTGGGGACTGCACCACTTCTCAGTTCAATCTTAGGAGAGTCAAAAAGTTCCTCAGCAAGGGAAGGAGAATCAAATCTCTTTTCAGCATGAAAATGAGCTTTATCCAATCTGTCCCTAAACCATTTAATATCATTTTTCTGAGGGGAGTGGGAGGATGCAAAATCATCATACACCTACTTGAACCCAGGTCTAGTCAAAATTTTAGCCAAATGTGCATTAGTCTCTTGAGACATTTCTGTAATCTCTCACTGCACCTTTTTCAAAACATTGAAAAGGTCAGTAAGTAATTCACGCAATTGATACACATTCCTGCCTTGAAAATCCTTATTATAGTCACTGCGCATATAATCAGGCAATAATAGAATTAATTCAGTTATCTCAGCTTTGTCTATCTGACTCCTGCCTCTTTACTTCTTCAATAAAAGCTTCATCATTATGTGACAACAACCCTTTTCTGGTAACAGGAGTTACAACATTACTCTTTTGCATTGTCTCCGGTTGCACCTTGTCAACACAAACTGAGGCACCTCCTAAAGCTGCATTTGCAACCAGAATTTCCTCCTCATATGCAGGTTGCGCAACAGGTGCTGACATAGGTGGAAGCGGAGGGAGCCCTGGGGCAACTTTCTTTGTTTCACTCGATAACATAAGTAACTTGTATTTTACCTTCTAACTTAAACTGAGACTTCAATCTTTCTCTCTCCTGATTCTGTGCAGCCTCCTGTCATAAACAGAAAATCTGCCAGTCAGAGAATCCTTAACATTCCTCGCATGGCGTTCCATCCACAGCTGTGTTGCCAAATAAGACAACTTCCCTATAGAAAAAGACCCACTAGTTGGGAACTGTAGCCTCTGGTTTGCTGCAGTGATGCAACACCAGCAAGGAATAGGGACTAAAATTCTCTTACCATAATTCTTAAGCATAATACTATTAGGTCCCCCTGATTTTTCAGCCTGACAAAAAATATCACATAACAGTTCTTTATCAGAATTATATGACCCCATGGATCCTTACCTGGGCTGGATTGGTTGGCCAATATTATAGGTATGAAAGGATGTTGTCAGAACAATTGGGGACCAGTAAAAGATTTAAGGACATTTGGAGTCCATTAGAGGTTTTTGTTAGACAATAATTGATTGTGTCCTTATTTATTGTTTTTTATTTCTACACACATACAGGTAGGGGGGTGGGAAAGGGAGAGGTTGGATGGGGTTAAGAGTTTTTCCACTGTAAGTATGTAAGAGTATAAGTGCGGTGTTTCTATAACATTGTATGTATATTTGTTTGCACTTTTATCAGTTTTGAAAATGAATAAAGAATTTTTTTTTTTTTTTAAAAGAAGAGACTTGCAATCCGAATCATGGCAACAAACTGTTTGGTTAGAGAAACCCTCTAGGGAAGCCCTTGGTCCTTTATTTCCAAGTTTTTAAGAACACCAAAGAATGCCTAACCAAATAACCAAGTAAGGGTAAAAATAAAGCAGTAAATGTACACAGAAAGATTGAGTAGCAATAAGGCCTTATTGGGTACTCTTAGGAACTGCAAAAATGCCAGTGTCCAAACTAAGAGCACCCCCAGACCCTAGGAATCACTCCTTTTATTAATTTCTACATGGTTAATGCAACTTCCAATCAGAGTACAAGCTTGGAAAAGAATTCACCAATCACATCACAGATACAAAGAAAATATGTAGTGCATATGTCAATCATACTATTCATGCTTCCATTAGTCATATGGTTATAATCACCTGATTGTCTATTTCCTACAAGTTCATCAATATTTGTCCTAACTATGTAAGTGGAAGAAAACTATGTTTTTATAAACAGACATGTTATTCTCTTTAACCAGCCTAAATAACTACTGGAAGAAACAATATTCTAGGTCAGCCTGGTCTCTCCAGTCTTTGTTTTAGTCTGTTTCCCTAGGAACAATGATGACACAGTTATAGCATGCCATAGGGTCCCCTTTGTCAGCACTAGCAAAGGTTAAAAACATGTGCACTGAGGGCCTAATGACCTTATTACATGTGTATTATTCTATTGCAAACAGCTATCTAAACTTGGACACTTACTAAAAATCATGGCAATCAAGCAATAATATTGTACTGAAACTCTATTTATGACTTGTGTGTTATGTCTTGTCTTGTTTCTGAAAACACTGAGGCCTTACTTCACTGATACAAATAAAATTGCTCTGAGCAAGCAATATCCTATCTCAAAAATAAAGCATTTTAGTATTGTGCCATAATATGTGTTCTATCCCTCTCACATATCTTCTAATGCCCTCCTAAGTCTCCTAGGTGTATCAAACAAAGAATGTCGCACACATAAGGGGGTGCCCCATCCCCCTTTCTCAGAGACATCAATACCCTCATCACTCTCTCCCTGCCCCCTTTCTTTCTTTCTTTCTTGCTCTCTGCCCCACCCCCACCGCCACTGCTGCTGCTGCTTTCGCCAAGCCGCTGCCATCGATTTCTCCCTGATTCCCCAACATGGCGGGTCTACAAGCCTTCCCCCTGACATCAATTCTGACGTCGGAGAGGAAGTTCCGGGCCAGCCAATCGCTGCCTGTCTGGCCCAGAACTTCCTCTCTGACATCAGAATTGACCTTGGGGAAGCAGGGAGAAAGCAGACAGCCATCGTGGCCCAAAAGAGAAGGCAAGGGCCGGGGCAGCTGCTATCCTTGCTCCCCCCTAACGCTGGCCCTGCCTGCCAATACAGCTGAAAAGGGAGGAAGGAAAACTGTTGAATTTCATGGGGGAAAGATGAGGAGTTCCAGCCAGCAGGGGAGGGAAAGCTCAACAGAATGGGGGTAGGGGGAGGGAAGGGGAGACAAGGCAAGAGATCGCTTCTCTCCTGCAGCCAATATTTTCCTTTTCAGAGGGGCCCCAAGAAGACAGCTGTTCTCACAAGCTGCCGGCGCCTGTCCCGAAGTTTTCCCTCTGTCACAACTTCCCGTTTCCGACAGGGCAGATTGCCACTAAGGGAAAGCTTTGGGGCAGCTGCCGGCAGCTTGTGAGAATGGCTGCCATGTTGGTGCCCCTCGGAAAAAGAAAATTTAAGAGTTTAATAAAGAAGTTCGGACTGCTGGCCACAGCTGGATTGAGGAAAGGGCAAGGGATCCCTTAGCTGGCACAGCTGGAAAGTGGCTTCAGTGAGGGTCTGGGCAGGGAGAGAGAAAGAAAGAAAGAAATATAGACAGCGGGAGAGTGAGAAAAAGAAAGAAAGAAAGATAGACGGGGCAGGGAGAGAGAAAGAAAAAAAGATAGATGGGGCAGGGAGAGAGACAGAAAAAAGAAAGACAGACAGACATCTACTCTAGCACCTGTTAATGTAACAGGCTTAAACACTAGTAAAAATATAAAAGCCACAAAAAAATCCAAGTAGTTAAGAGGCTACAAACAAGCAGCACAGCTCACAAGACTTCAATGTAGGCTACTGCCAAGACATAACTCTGGTAAATGCCAAAGATCTTCAAGCTCATTTGTGGCCTGGTCAAGACAGTACTTGCCACTTAGGGTTTTGTGTGATAAAAAGCTCAAAAAGGTTTCAGAATATGACAGCAACCTTTAAAAAAAAGGTCATGGTTTCATCACCAAAAAATGAAGAGAGGGAAATAAAACTGGAACATTTGTGTTAAAAAGAGAAAACCAAAGGAGCAGCAGAGAAAATAAAATAGCACTAAAATAAATAAGGGGACCTTTAATAAAGAACAATAAAATGTTCAGTTAGTGATTTTTAATGTGGGATTGTACCATGTGCTACCAGCAAATTTAGTGGTCCTTTTACTAAGCTGCGATAGCGGTTTTAGTGCGCGCTTAGCAATGAGCATTGAGCTGGCATTAGCTCTAGCCGTGTAACGTGGGTTTTAGCGTGCGCTAAAATTCTGCGTGCGCTAAAAACGCTATCGCAGCTTGGTAAAAGGAGCCCTAAGGCATGCCAGTCATTTTAGCACGTGCTAAATATTAGTGCACGCTAAACGCTAACATATGTCCATTTATATTCTATGGATGTTAGCGTTTAGCACTCGCTAAAATGGCTAGTGTGCCTTAGTAAAAGGACCCCCTTAATGCAGCTTTAAGGCATTTCTTTTTTTTTGCAGGTTGTGCACTAAAGTAGGGTAGTTTTTCTCAAGTGCCTAATTTCATTTTAGTTTGATACATTGTAAACCGCTCAGGTCAGTAAAATGCAGGAGCGGTAAACCAAATCTTAAATAAACATACACGTAAAGTTCTCATTAGCGCAAAGAACCTGCACCTGGGAGCATTTACCATCTCATATTAGGAGGTGCTAAGGAGGAAATTCTATAAGTGATACCTATGGTTTAGGTGCTTACATCAGTGAAAAGCTATTTCAAAATTACAGTTAATGACATCATGAATGAGCCTTAACAAGTTCATGATGACAAAAAAAAATAAAGGTTAATTGGATGGTATGCACCTACAATGTAGGCATCTACCACAATGTAGGTGTGGTTAGGTGCAGATCAGCAGCATTTTGGGAAAATAAGGATCTTACCTCAATAATTTTTTTTGTAGTAGAAGGGCAAAGGATTCCGGACAATAGGTTATATATCCCTGGTCATTAATTGCATGCAGAAGGGTGTCATCTACATCTTTCGACGCCAGCTTCTTCCCCAGTGGACTGTACTGCCACCTTCAGTTTATACCAAAGCAGTCGATCACCACTAAAATATAAGAAATTTTAAGGATGGGGATGTAAGTACATAAGAATTTCCATACTGAGACAGACTGAAGGTCCATCAAGCACAGTATTCTGTTTCCAACATTGGTTAACCAAGGTCCCAAGTATTGCGTTCAGTTCTGGTCTCCTTATCTCAAAAAATATATAGCAGCACTAGAAAAAGTTCAAAGAAGAGCGACCAAGATGATAAAGAGGATGAAACTCCTCGTATGAGGAAAGACTAAAAAGGTTAGGGCTCTTCAGCTTGGAAGAGACGGCTAAGGCGAGATATGATTGAAGTCTACAAAATCCTGAGTGGTTTAGAATGGGTACAAGTGAATCAATTTTTTTGCTGCATCAAGATTTACAAAGACTAGGGGACGCTGGATGAAGGAACACGTTACCAGAGGATTTGGCAAGAGCAATTAATGTAGCTGGTTTTAAAAAAGGTTTGGACAAATTCCTGGAGGAAAAGTCCATAGTCTGCTGTTGAGACAGACATGGAACGATAGCATGGATTGCTGCTACTATTTGGGGTTTTGCCAGGTACTTTTGACTTGGATTGGCCTTTGTGAAGATGGGATACTTGGTTAGATGGACCATTGGTCTGACCCAGTAAGGCTATTCTTATGTTCTTACCTAGCTAGATCCCAAGTAGTAAAACAGATTTTATGCTGCTTATCCATAAAACAAGCAGTGGATCTCCCCGAGCCATCTCAGCAGTGGCCTATGGACTTCTCTTTTAGGAATTTATCCAAACCTCTTTTAAACCCAACTAAGCTAAATGATTTCACCACATTCTCCTGGCAACGAATTCCAGAACGTTGTGTGAAGCAATATTTTCTCCGGTTTGTTTTAAATCAACTACTTAGTAGCTTCATTGCCTACCCCCTAGTCTTTTTGAAAAGAGTGAACAAGAGATTCACATCTACCCTTTCCATTCCACTCAGTATTTTATAGACCTCTATCATATCACCCCTGAGCCATCTCTTCTTGAAACTGAAGAGCCCTAGATGCTTTAGCCTCTCTTCATAGGGAAGTTGTCCCAAATCTTTTTATCACTTTCAACGCCCTTCTCTGTACCTTTTTTAATTCCACTATATATTTTTTGAGATATAGCAATCAGAATTGCACACAGTATTCGAGGTATGGCCAAACCATAGAGCAATATAAGGGCATTATAACATTTTCATATTTGTTTTCCATTCCTCTTCTGATAATTCCTAACATTCTATTTGCTTTCTTAGCTGCCTCCGCACATTGAGCTGAGAGTTTCAACATATCCTCAACAATGGCACCTAGATCCTTTTCCTGTGTTGTGACTCCTAACATAGAACCCAGCATCATGTAGCTCTAGTTCAGCTTCTTCTTTCCCACATGCATCACTTTGTACTTGCTCACATTTAATGTTATCTGCCATTTTGATGCACAGTCTCCCAGTCTCATAAGGTCCTCTTGCAATTTTTCACAATCCTTTTGTGATTTAACAACTTTGAACAACTTCCTAATTTCCTCAGAAGTCTTTGATGAGGTACTATGTCAAATGCCTTTTGAAAATCCAAAAGACACAATATCAACTGGCTCTCTTTTATCCACATGTTCATTCATCCCTTCAAAGAAATTCAGTAGATTGGGGAAGCAAGATTTCCCTTGACTAAATCCATGTTGACTTTCTCTCGTTATTCCATGTTTATATATATATGCTCTGTTATTTTATTCTTTATAATAGTTTCTACCATTTTGCCTGGCACCGACATCAGACTTACTGGTCTACAATTTCCTGGATCACCTCTGGAACCCTTTTTAAAAATCAACATCACGTTGGCCACCCTCCAGTCTTCCGGTACAATGCTGAATTTTAAAGAAAAATTAATAACAATAGTTCTGTAAGTTCATTTTCTAATTTTACGAGTACTCTGGGATGTATACCATCTGGTCCAGGTGATTTGCTACTCTTCAGTTTGTCAAACTGACCCATTACATCATCCAATGTTATAGAGATTTGTTTACGTTTCTCTGCTTCATCAGAATTGAATACCATTTCTGGCGCTTGTAGCTCCCCCACATCTTCCTTGGTGAAAATCAAGGCAAAGAATTAATTTAATCTCTCCACTATGACCTTATCTTGCTTGAGAGCCCATTTTATCCCTCGGGTCTAACTGATTCTTTTCCAGGCTTCTTGCTTTTAATATACCTAAAAAAGTTTTTACTGTGTGTTTTTGTTTCCAGCGCAATCTTCTTTTCAAGGTCTCTCTTTGTCTTCCTTATTAGTGCCTTGCATTTGACTTGACATTCCTTGTGTTGTTTACAATTATTTTCAGTTGGATCCTTCCACTTTCTGAAGGATTCTCTTTTAGCTCTAATAGCTTTTTTCACTTCACTCGTTAACCACTCTGGCTGCCATTTGGTCTTCCTTTTTTAATACATGGAATATATGTAGTCTAGGCTTCCAGAATGGTATTTTTGAATAATATCAATGCCTGAGGTATATTTTTGATCTTTGCAGCTGCATCTCTACATTTATTTTTACCATTCTTCTCAGTGGCATAACGAGAGTAGGAGGCGTCAGGGGTGGTAGCGGCCTCTGTGCCACAGCACCATTACCTCCCGCACCTCCCTGCACCTTCCAGGCCCCCCACTCCTTCCCCACCTCCTACGCTACACTTGCACCCTCCCTCCATACCTCTTTAAATTTTTCGCCTGCATGAACAGCTTCACCAGCACAGCACTTTCTCTGGCCTGCTGCTTATGCTGGTGTTGGCTTTCCCTCTGACATCACTTCCTGGCCCCATGACCCAGAAGTGATTTCAGAATGGAGCCAGGCTGGCTGGAAAAGTTGCTTGTGCTGGTGAAGATTTAAAGAGATGGGGGGAGGGGGGCATGAGCATGGCATGCAGAGGCAGAGAGGTACCAGCGCCCCCACCACAACAGCACCCGAGATGGTCTGCCCCAACACCCCCATTATTATACCTCTGATTCTGGTCATCATGGTATCGTGTCTCCTTTTTTTTAAAGTTAACTGCTGTTGTATTGGATTTCCTGTGCAAACTTATTCCAGGGATTATGCCAAATCTGATCATATTATGATCACTATTATCAAGCGGCCCCAGCACCATTACCTCCCTCACCAATTCATGCAATCCACTAAGGACTAGATCTAGAATTGCTTCACTTCTTGTTGGTTCCTGAACCAGCTGCCCAGGCTCCTCCCCTATTTTTATTAGTGCAAACTGTATGCTATGGCGGTATATCAAATTTTAATAAACATAACATGTGTGTGCTCCATCCATGCTCTGCCCAGACTTCGCCCAAATGCAAACTCACCGGTAAAGTATTTTCTATCAAAAAAGGCATCTGCTTTTCAGATAGTAGGTGTTGTAGAAGAGAACATTTACATACTGAAGTAGCTATCTAGAACTAGCAAGCTCCTTATAGAATTTACCCTCCTCCCAGACAGATGATGTCAAGAATTTCCTATGTGAAAGTTCTAAAACATTGTGAAAGTTGGATCATATGAAGATGGATCCAGTGAAGCTTGAAGAGTGGTTTAGAATTTGACAGCTAAGATTTCATGCTGAAAAATATAGGGTCATGCATTTGGGCTGCAAAATCTCAAAGGAGTGGGTGCAATACAAAGGGTGAAGTACTTCGGTGCACAAGAGAAGAATGGGACCTGGATGGGACCATATCTGATGATTTTAAGGTAGCCAAATAGGTAGAAAAAAATCACTGCAAAAGACAGAAGCATGCTTAGATAGATAGAGAGAAATAGGCAGCAACAAAAAGGAGATGATAGTGCCTTTTTACCTGGGACCTCTGTATAAGATTCTGCGCCAACTTTGTTGGTTGGGCTGAGAACTTTTCAGCGGCCCCCCTGCATTGCATCAGGAACGCTTATCTCAGAGAGCCTTTATAGAATAGCACTGGATGCCATTCACTGCATTGCATTATACTGTATTTTTCTTGCTAAAATTTTATTCATTTATTTAAAAACGTGATATTATTCCACACAATCTAAAATACTTGGCAGATTACAAAAGATACTTGCATAGGGGCCCTTTTACTAAGCTGTGCTACAAAGTGGCCTGCACTATTTTTAATGCAGGGGATACCCATGTGCTGAGGCCACTTTTTTTTAGCACGGTTGTAAAACAGACACAGTTTGGCTTTGCCTATTAATGACCACATGCTAATTTTAAAATGAGCATGTGGCCATTAGCACATGAGCCCTTACCGTCACCTATTTGGTAGGCAGTAAGTGCTCCTGAGCTAATCCTGCGCTAACTGGTCAGCCTGAACCAATGCCCATGTGCTAACCAATTAGCGCAGGACATGCACCCCATGCTAGAGTTACCAGACGTCCGGATTTCCCCGGACATGTCCACCAGACGGCTTTTCAAAACCTAGCACTTTGCCCGGGTTTTGAATAGCTTGGAACAAATCACTGGCAGGCAGGAGCGCATCCGTGCATGTGTGACTGCGCTCCCGCCCGACGAGAGCAGGCGGCTTCGGGCGTGGCTAGGGTGAGACTGGGGTGGGACTTGAGCATAACGGGGCGGGGATGGATAGAACTGGGTGGGCCTGGGGGCGGGTCTAGGGGGAAATCTGGTAACCCTACCCCCATGCTAAAAAATAAAATGTAATTTTAGCATGTGGCTTCTGAGCTTGGCCCGCTAGTGCTTCTTTTAAGCAGTGGTAAGCATGTGTTACCGCTTACCACCACTTACCCCCTCTTTTACTAAGGTGCGCTAACCGATTAGCACGGACTAATCAAATTAGCGCACGCTAAACACTAACACGTCCGTAGACTAACATGCACACGTTAGCGTTTAGCGCGCACTAAATCGGTTAGCGCACCTTAGTAAAAGAGGGCCTTAGTAAAAGGGCCCCGTTTAAATCTAGTAACATAAAAGCACATAAAACATGACAAAGTTACAAATTATTATGCCTAGTTTTGTCCCTGAGCCTACTGTTTTCTTACTTTTCCAGTTTGTTACACTGACTGGTATCCTTCCAATCTCTCAAGAAGACCCGATAGTTCATAGTTTGAAAAGTTGTCATCTCTTATCCTTGTCACTAATAAAGGACTAGTGGATTCTTACATGCCAGACGCGTAGCTTTGCACCTACACTTTGCTCATTCATCCCACTGTGTCTGCTCTATTATTGATTTCTGCATTATGTTTCTGCTGCTGTGTTGCTAAATATTGAAAGGAGCTGCTCCACCAAGTTCTGAGATAAAAGTCTAGCACAGATCACTGAACGCCACTGGCTCCCGCTTTCTGCTACTTAACCACTGTCTCACCAATCTAGCAATGTGGGAAATAGTTTTAGTTTTAGAAACTTTAGCTGCTGGTTGTACATTAAAAAAAAAAAATGAAATTAGATATGTAGCCAGTGGAATATTCATAACTGTGTTAACGGATGATTTTATGAAAGGATAAACTTCCTCATATACTTCTATAACCCATAGGTCAATATTTTATTGAATTGATTGATGTTTACTCTATCGTTTACTGGGAATGTCCAGTTTTCTGTTTTTGTGAACCGCATCGATCCACGAGGTTTTGCGGTCTAGAAATGTAAAGTAATAACAACATAAGAATAGCTTATTCAGACCAATGGTTTATCTAGCCTGTTTCCACAGTGGCCAATCAAGGTCACTAATCCCTGGTAGAAGCCCAAATAGTAGCAACATTCTATGCTACTGATCACAGGGTAAGCAGTTACTTCCCCCATGTCTGTCTCAATACTATGGACTTTTCCTCCAGGAACTTGTCCAAATTCTTTTTTAAACTAGCTATGTTAACTATTGTTCCCACATCCTCTAGCAATGAGTTCCAGAGCTTAACTATTCTCTGAGTGAAAAAAATATTTCCTCCTATTGGTTTTAAAAGTTCTATAACTTTTAAACCTCTATAACTTAATTGGGTGTCTCTCTAGTCTTTATAATTTTTGATGGAGTAAAAAAATCGATCCACTTGTACCTGTTCTACACTACTCAGGATTTTGTAGACTTCAATCATATCTCCCCTCAGCCGTCTCCTTTACATAATATAGCACAACATTGTGCTTCTAGACCGCATAACCATAAGTTCAACGTGGTTTACAAAAGATTATAAATAAAATAATGAAAGAAAACACAGTAGAACTATTTAATCAAATATTTTGAAAAGAGATAAGTTTTCAATTGGGTTCTAAAATGTTGATAAAAACAAGATGTAAGCAACAACAATCTAAATTCTTTATCATGGGAAGCTGCCTGATATGCCAATGTATGATCAAGGAATTTCTTACTTTTACAACCCTGAACAGATGGAATAATGAACAATGCATGCGATCTTCTGCTATTCTTATAGGATGCTATATGAAATCTGTTGGCCAGATAAAGTGGGGCAGTGCCATACACAACTTTATAGCAAAGACAACCCAACTTAAACATAACTCGAGCTTTCACAGGAAGCCAATGCAACTCGCGATAGAATGGTGTCACGTGATCATATTTTTTCAGGCCATTGATCAGTCTAACTGCCATATTCTGAATCTGGCAATGCCTCTTCTCCAAAAAACCTCACTAGACCCCACAATCTGTAGAAACAGTGCATATGCAATTATACCATTAGCAGAGAAGTCAAAACTGCATTTACAGTTAACAAAGACAGCATGTGCAAGATTTTCATATACATTTTATAGAGTACAGAAAGCATATTTACCAAGGTAGAGGAAGACGAGTACATTAATTTAGTGAGGTACAAAAGAATCCTCACAAGAAGACAAAGAAGGAAGTCAGCTATAACCTTCGGTCAACCTCCTCTCAACTCCTGCGTCCTCCTCCATTGCTATCCCACTGTCTTGGGCCCTCTCTTTTCTCCATCTATACCCACTCCCTCAGTACACTGATCTCCTCCCATGGTTTTCAGTATCACCTCTATGATGATGACTCCTAGATCTACCTCTCCACACCAGATATCTCTACAGGAATCCAGGCCCGAATATCAGCCTGCCTGTCTGACATTGCTGCCTGAATGTCCCACCACATCTAGAACCGAATATGGCTAAGACCGAGCTCCTTATCTTTCTACCTAACACCCCCCCCCAATTCTCTATTTCTGTGGACAACACTCTCCTTCTCCATGTCTTGTCAGCTTTCACCCTTGAGATCATCTTTGACTCATCTCTCCTTCTGCCCTCAGATCCAACAAACTGCTAAAGTCTGTCACTTCTTCCTCTATAATATTACCAAAATCCATGCACACTGCCAAAACCCTTATACACACTCTATATAACTTCTCATTTATATCACTACAACCTGCTTCTCTCAAGTCTTCCAGTCAACCATCTCTCTTCCTATCAATCCATTCAAAATTCTGCTGCACAACTTATATTCCACGAAAGCCACTGTACTCACATTACTCCCCTCCTCAAGTCACTTCAATGGCTCCCCATCCATTTCCAAATACAGTTCAAACTCCTCTTACTGACCTACAAAATCAAACTTTCGCGTCTCCCATCTTTTCTCGATAAACTCATCATCCCTTTTTGCATTTCCCGGACTCTTAGATCGGCTGATCAGAATTTACTGACCATACCTTCCATCAAAGAATTCTATTACACTAGAAAAACTAATTTTTCCATTGTAACTCCAACTTTATAGAACGCCATGCCACCTCAACTCTGCCTTGAAAATTCACTTGACAAATTCAAGATTAATCTAAACACGTTTTTATTCCAAGACACATATAGCATTTAAATACTTCTTCTCCAACAGCTAGCAAACTAAATATGAACTGCTTTTAAAAAGCGATCCCCTTTCCTGATGTTATATCCTCCCCCTCTCTTCCTCTCTTTTTAATTTGTTTTTAATAATGTAATTATTAACTTTCCCTTCCCCTTTCACCCTCAAACTCATGTTCATATTTGTAATTTAATGTTCACATTTCCTCTCCCCTTATAATAATTTATTTTAACCTTTCATTTTTAACATTGTAAACCAGCCAGGTGCTCGACGATGGTCATAGAAACATAGAAACATAGAAATAGGCGGCAGATAAGGGCCACGGCCCATCAAGTCTGCCCACTCTAATGACCCACCCTATTTATCTTTGCGGATAGATCCCACATGTCTATCCCATCTGGCCTTAAAATCTGGCATGCTGCTGGCCTCAATAACCTGGAGTGGAAGACCATTCCAGCGATCAACCACCCTTTCAGTGAAGAAGAACTTCCTAGTGTCACCGTGCAGTTTCCCACCCCTGATTTTCCACGGATGCCCCCTTGTTGCTGCGGGACCCTTGAAAAAGAAGATATCTTCCTCCACCTCGATGCGGCCCGTGAGATACTTGAATGTCTTGATCATATCTCCCCTTTCTCTACGTTCCTCGAGTGAGTAGAGCTGCAACTTCCCTAACCGCTCCTCGTATGGGAGCTCCTTGAGTCCCGAGACCATCCTGGTGGCCATTCTCTGGACCGATTCCAGTCTCAGCACATCCTTGCGGTAATGCAGCCTCCAGAATTGCACACAGTACTCCAGGTGCGGTCTCACCATGGATCTATACAGTGGCATAATGACTTCCGGTTTACGGCTGACGAAACTCCTGCGTATGCAACCTATGATTTGCCTTGCTTTGGATGAAGCTTGCTCCACTTGGTTTGCAGATTTCATGTCTTCCCTGACAATCACCCCTAAGTCTCTTTCTGCTTCAGTTCTTGTCAGGATCTCGCCATTTAGGGTGTAAACCTTGCATGGATTTCGGCTCCCCGGGTGCATGACTTTGCATTTTTTGGCATTGAAAATTAAAATTAATAAACTTCACTCTGCAGTCACTCAATATCTCTCCTCACTCATCTCCCCCTGTGCTTCCCCCCCCCTCGTGAACTCTGTTCACCTGGTTAGTCCTACTATCCGTATCCTTCTCCTCCACTGCCAACTCCAGACTCCATCCCTTCTCTTTTGCTGCACCACATGTCTGGAAAAGACTACCTGAGTCATTATGTCAGGCTCTGTCTCTAGCAGTATTCAAATCCAAGCTAAAAGCCCACTTTTTTTTTTTTTTTTTTTCAAATAAAAGCTTTTATTGAGATATACACCAAGTACAAAATATACATGTGAAATGCAGTAACAATAAAACAAAGAGCAATACAGTGCGCTCCAGAGAACAGCATAAATGCTGCCAACTAGAAAAGACCTGTGCAATCTCAATATACTAACAATAATAAACTACAATACCCACCAGAACACAGCCCAACCCTCCCCTCCCTCCCCCCAGGGACGAAACACAAGAACCACAGCACCCGATAAGGTTGAGAACCATCCAACCCCATACAAAGAAAAGAATAGAATGGAAGAGGAATACTGTAATAGGGTCCCCCCAATCCAAGCCCCCCCAGTCTAGCCCTAAACTCAACTCAAAGCCCCGCTCTCCCTCTACTACAAACCCCCACAGAAGCCTGAAATCGACCCCAAATACAAGCATAGCCATGTCGTTTGCCATGCCGTAAGGCCGTTAATTGGTAAAGAAGTTGCCAGGTAAGCAAGCGCTGCTCCACCATTGCCCAGTGGGAGGGAGCACTTGGTTCCATAAGGAGGCTAAAGCCAACCTGGCAGCAGTAAATGCCAACTTACAAAACAAAGCATCTCCCCAGGCTAGGTCTAATTGGTGCCAATATAATAGGGCATGTCGCCAATCAACAGGAATCTGGAAATCAAGGATCTGGGACACCCGAGAGAAAACCCTAGTCCAGAACCCACACACCCGCCTACACTGCCACCACATATGCAGGTAGGTACCCACCTCCCCACAGCCCCTCCAACAAAGAACACTCGCACCCCCCTGCCAACGAGCCACTGCCTGAGGAGTATAGTACCACTGAAAAAGGACCTTATATCCATTCTCAATCAACAGAGCAGCAATACCCGCCGAGGAAACTTCCTTCCAGATATCCCCCCAGGTGTCCCAGGAGATAGCAGAACCCCAGTCCCCCTCCCAAACCATCATATAGGGATGCGGGGCCCCCCGACAATTAAGGCACCTATATAGAGCAGACAAAGCTCCCGTCCGGAGTACCGGACCCAACAACAGCTCAAAAGGAGTCTTGTCACCCCTTAAGTCCCCCAGAAGGCCCGAGGTCCGGATATAATGAACCACTTGTAGGTAAGGAAACAGATCCCGTACCCCAAAGCCAAACCTGCCCCTGAGCTCTGCAAAGGGTCGAATACGGCCCAAAACCGGGTCCCAAAATTGGCCCACACAAACCAAGCCCCGAGATTCCCAAAGAGCAAACACTCCCTCACCCCTTCCCGGTAGAAAGTCCGAATTATGTCTCAACGGAGTATACCAGGAATGGCGTCTGCCCAACAATAAACCTCCTTGGGTCTGATTCCAAACCCTCAAAGAAGTTCCAATGGAAGACAACTCACCCGCCGGCCGCACCTTGCCAGGCAACCAGGGCCGATGAAACAAAGGCACCCTGTCAGTTAAACCTTGCTCTATCTCCACCCACGGTTTCGGCACCTGCGTCTGCCACTCTAAAAGGGCCCGCAACTGAGCCGCCTGATAATATTTTACCACATTGGGAACCCCCAGCCCCCCATCACTCCTCCCCATACATAACACCTTCCTGCTCACCCGAGGTCTCCGGCCGGCCCAAATGAAATAAAAAATATGCCGTTGAACCCCCTCTAATGTGCGCTTGCTCACCCATAGCGGCAACACCTGAAATAAAAACAAGAGACGAGGTAAGATCATCATCTTCACAATTTCCACCCTTCCCAACCATGAGAAGTACAGATCTTTCCAACTAACCAAATCCTGGCGAATGCGACGAAAAAGCGGAGGGAAATTAAGATCATAAAGATCCACTCCTGGCGGTCCAAAATAAACCCCGAGGTAACGTAGAGAATGCTGAACCCACCAAAATGAAAACCGATCCCGGAGGTAAGTCACTTTGTCTACGGGCAAGTTAATATTAAGGAGCTCAGATTTCCCCACATTGACGCGAAACCCTGACACCTTACCATAATCATCCAACTCCCGTAATATAGCAGGCAAAGAACTCTCAGGGTCCTCCACCGTAAACAAAAGATCATCCGCAAACAGCGCCAACTTATAGTCCCCACCTGGTACAGCAACCCCCCGAATATCCCGATTCATCCGCACCCGCTGCGCCAGGGGTTCTACCGTCAGGGCAAAGAGGAGCGGGGAAAGAGGGCACTCCTGACGAGTTCCCCGTGCTAAAGTAAAGGTCTCCGAATAACCCCCATTCACCTTAATACAACCAAGAGGGCTAGTATACAGAACCCGAATCCAGTCCCGCATGCGCGGACCCAAACCCACAGAATCCAAGACCCGAAACAAAAAAGGCCAGGAGACCCTATCAAAAGCCTTCTCAGCGTCGATAGATAAAAACACCGTTTCCCGCCCCCCCCTCTAGCCCGCTCAAACAAGTTACAGACCCGACGAGTATTATCACCCACCTGCCGACCCACTACAAAACCCGACTGATCAAAAACTGGGGAATCCAGCTCATCAATCTATCTGCCAAAATCCTCGTGAATATCTTAGTGTCAACCCCCAACAGCGAAATCGGCCTATAGGAAGCACACTGAAGGGGATCCTTCCCCTCCTTAGCCAACACCGTAACACCCGCCAATCGCATGAAGAAGGGAAGGGCACTATTCTCTTGTAAAGGATTAAGAAAGCGTAACAAAGGAGGCAACAAAAGATCCTGAAATTGTTTATAATACCGAACAGTAAAGCCATCCAGTCCAGGCTATTTACCAAGCTTCATAGAGCGCAGCGCTCCACGCGCCTCAACCAACGTGAGAGGACGGTCCAACCGCGCCACATCATCCTGCGCAATATTGGGCAGCGCCGCCGAAGTTAAATAGTCATCCAGGTCCTGCATGGACCCAGGAGCTTCGGGAGTATAGAGATGGGAGTAGAACTCCACAAAACGTGCACGAATAGCATCTTCTTTCTGCAACAACTCTCCAGAAGCCACCCGAATCGATAGAATCTGATTGTGCGTCTGCCGCACTTTCAGACGATGGGCCACCAATCGACTAGCTTTATTGGAAAACTCAAAATATCTCTGTTGTAGGAGCTGCATATTAAGTTGCAAACGCTCCAAGTCTAAAGCTTGAAGATCACGGCATGCTTGAAACAATCGCTCCCGCAGCTCTATATCCCAAGGGCTACGTTTATGTAAGCTCTCCAACCTGCCAATCAAAATCAGTAAAGCCGCCGCATCTTCCCTCCGTTTACGCTGCCGGGCGGAAGCCAGAGCAATCAATCTGCCCCTAAGGGTAGCCTTTAACCCCTCCCATACCGCTTCCAGCGATGCTCCACACTCCTCATTCACGTCCAAATATTCATGCAGCCATCCCTCTATCTGTGCTCCCACCTCCGGGTCATCAAGGAGACTATCATTGAAACGCCAGAATTTCTGTCCCGAACCCCCTCCCTCCCCCGAGAACCGTAACCAAACAGGAGCATGATCCGACCACGTAAGTGATTCAATCCCCGCTGACTCCACCCGACGAAGAAATCCCCGCTCCACAAATACATAATCAATTCTGGAGTAAGAGGAATGAATCCCCGAAAAGTAAGTATAGTCTCTACCCGATGGATATATCCACCGCCAACAATCCACCACATTAAGGGTAGTCAGTGCCTCCCTCAACAACTTGCGATCCCTTCTCCCATACTGATCCGCCCTCCCTGAATTATCCAAATGAGGGGTCACGGTAAGATTAAAATCCCCACCCAGAACCAGGGCGCCCCCCTTAAACCTGAGAATTCGAGGCACCAACTCTCGAAAGAAGGCCCCCTGACCTTCGTTAGGGGCATAGATATTAACCAGGGAGAACAAGACCCCCTCAATCAGAGCCTCCAACATTATATATCTACCCTGAGGGTCCCGCACCACCCTACGCACTTCACAACGAATCCCCTTACGAATGAGAATGCCCACCCCTCCCTTCTTGGAAGTACCCACCCGGGAGGCCCAAAAGGCCTGGGGGAACCTAGTATCTTTAACCAGGGATTCATGGGACTGAAGTAGATGAGTTTCCTGAACAAAGCAGATATCCGCCCGCAGGCGAACCAGTTCTCTATAAAAGGCCCTTCTCTTGTTGGGGGAATTAAGACCCCGGATGTTATAGGAGACCAACCTAAACCCCTCCATAATCCAAATAAAGCAAGAACAATGCGAACCCAACCCCACCAGACACGTCCCTATATCCCCCTCTCCCCCCCACCATCCCACCCCTCCACCCCCCTCCCCCAAAGTGAGAGTCCACAGATCTCCCACCAACATACAAGGAAGTGAACCATCCCCTTGGCCCCTTACTCAAACCCCACAACCCAATGCCAACTATCAACACAGTACCCCCAACAATCCCCATCAGCACACCCTGTCAACCCAACAAGCCCCCCAAACAGCCATTCTCACTCCCCCCCGAAACATTGCACTGCACACCCACATAACACAGGTACAACCCCCCGACCCTCCCTCCCACCACACACCAGAGCCAGGCCATGGGCAGCCCCCACAAGACTCCCGCCCAAGACTCAGGACCCAGGGATACATCCGCAAGGGGTGAATCCAGAGATACCCCACAGAAATGTGAAGGGTACAGAAAAAACAGTAACAAAACAAATACAGTCTGTCAACCCTCAGGAGGGGCCACTCGAAGAAGAGGTAGTAGCTCAAAGAGGGACTCCTCCCCCTCGGCCTCCCCGCCCGCTCCTAGATCCACTCTCCACTCTCTGCCATCGGGAGGAGGAGGCAGGACTCCCCACACGGTTGGACGCCGCTCCCACTGCAGGAACAACCTCCTCCGGGATCTCAATACCCGCTTGTTGCAACAGACCACGGGCCTCCCGAACGGTGGTAACCTTAGTGTGCACTCCATTGATGGAAATGACCACCCCAAAAGGATAAGTCCAGCGATAGCGCAAATTGCTGCGCTGTAGAGCTTTAGTCACTTCCCTGAATGCCCTGCGTTTCTGGAGCGTGCCCGCAGCCAGGTCCTGATAGAACTCCAACCGATGGCCTTCCCAAGTGACCGTGCCCAACTCCCGGGCTCTGCGGAAGAGCTGCTCCTTAAGTACAAAACTCTGAAGGCATAGTACAATATCTTTGGGTTGATCGGTGGTCCGGGGACCCAGAGCTCGGTGTACACGCTCAAGACCCGGCTCTATAGTGTCATCATGTAGAAGCCAGCGGATCAGCTTGATAGTAGTAGCACGTACATCTTTATATTCAGGTAGGTCCGGTAAGCCCCGCACCCGCAAGTTATTACGCCTGGTGCGGTTCTCCAGATCCTCAACCTTATCCAAAAGAAGTTGGTAGTCTGCAGAAGCTGTTTCCAAGGATCTTTGTACGCCAGTCACATGCTCCTCACAACTGTCCAAACACATCTCTACCACTTCTACTCTCGTGCCCACCTCCACCAGGTCAGTGCGAAGCTCCTGCACCGCCTCTCTGACCTGGACCGCCACAGCTGAGATCTCGGACTTCACCTCCGAAATCCAGCGCTGCATGTCTGCCTTGGTAAGTGGATCAGGCGAGGAGCACTCCGGGGCCGGCTCAGCAATCATGTCAGCCACCGCCGTGATAGCGCTGCTCAAACTCGCCGCCTCACTACCGCTGGTCTCCGGGCCCGTGCAGCCACATGCAGTCCGGCCCAGCGCTTGCTCCATCATGCGCTGGCCGAGTTTGTCAGCGGGAATCTTTTTGCGCGTTGCCATGGGGTCCCCACTCCCTTCACACACCACTCCACCGCCGAATAAGAAAAAATTGCGCGTTTTGCACAGCGATAGGATAGTTAGTTCGCCAGGCCCGAACGGAGCTCTCTATTCAAGCTTCCATCCGCGGCGATGACGTCACTTCCTCTCCAAAGCCCACTTTTTTGAGGCTGTTTTCCACTCCTAACTCTCACTCACCGTAAGATACCTACGTCCATCCAACAATTCTCTCTGCAAGAAACTTCCCAATCCCTCTATGTCCTATCTGCCTGTCCAAATTAGATTGTAAGCTCTTCTGAGAGGGGACCATCTATTACATATTAAATGTACAGTGCTGCATAAGCCTTTCAACGCTTATAGAAATGATAAATAGCAGTAATGTTTTAACTGAAGCACACCTATGCCAGCTTAAACTAGAATTCTATACTGGCATCTTGGTGCACAGATGATCTTATAGAATTAGCACCCAGTGCACCACATCGGTGCAAGTACATGGAGGCACTAATTTATAGAATTATAGACTATGGGACTGATTTTTAGACTGCAGAAGGCATACCTGGAAATTCAATATCGGGGCCATATCCAGTGACCAGCACTGAATTTCTGGTCTATTTTTTTAGCTGCGGTTGATATAGCCAGCCAAGCCAATATTCGTTAGCTGAATGGATAAATCATAGCAGCCAAAGACAGACTTGCATTTAGGTGGGTCTATTTGGCCGCTAAACTTAGCTGGTCAGCCAATGAATATTAGCATTAACCGGCAATATTGTGTGTCATAGCTGGTGACTATATAAGCCACTGATCGGGACATTCAGCGGGAGACAGCTAGCTATCTCCTGTAGAATAACAGGCAGTACAAGTCTAGAAATTCAACATATTATTATTATTACAGTATAAGCACATAAGCTTGAGTGAAAGACTATTAGTCGCAGTCAAACTGAAGCAGCCAATAAATACACTGAGTCAAAACAATTCTCAAATGTAACAGGGATGTGAAAACAATTTAAAAGACTAGAAATCCTATGCTTACCCTGAGCTCTTTAGAGAATATATATATGTTTAAATGTGCTAATAGAAATTCTTTTGATACGTAGAGTTGACTATATAGAGAATGCGTGCCTAAGTTAATAAATGCTGCAGTGGGTAAAAAGTGTGTTATTACTGTCCACACTTTTATAGCTCATCCTAATTATTCCATAAGATTGTCCTCTTGCAAAGAAGAAAGATAATATTGCTAGATTTAAAGCATGCCTCACCTTGTGTGTATCTAAAATGTTTACAATATGGACATTCTTAACCCCCCCCCCCTTAAACCATTACAATAAACCAAGTATAAGCAACGGCAGTAGCAAAATCAGGCTTCAGTTTTATTGAACTTTTCAACATCATAACAATGAACAAATAATAAGCATATTTCCAATAATACAATAGATTTCTTTCACCATATTTGTCATTACCCTTAGTCCAGTACATGCCAAGTCTCTGACTGTATCAACCCTCAGCCATCTGGGAAACAAGATCCTAGATTTGGAGACAGAAATGAGGAATGCCGACCTGGATGTGGTGGCGATATCTGAGACCTGGCTCACAGACTCCCACGGGTGGGACATGGTCGGTTCACGGAAGTTTCGCCCCCCACATTTCGCCCCCAGCAATTCGCCCCTCACATTTCGCCCCCGCACATTTCGCCCCCCGGATGTTTCGCCCCCACACATTTCGCCCCCGCACATTTCGCCCCCCGGATGTTTCGCCCCCACACATTTCGCCCCCACACATTTCGCCCCCACACATTTCGCCCCTGAGTGTCAGACTATTCCTCTCGCAGGCGATTTCTTTGCCGACACGACGGCAGGCTACAAATTCAAAGTGCACAGCTGGCTGTTCTCACTGCCTCTAATGTCGGCCCTGCAGCTCCGGACTTCCCCACACCTGCTCTCTCCCCCCCCCCCCCCGATCACTATTATTTTAAATGTTATGGCAGCCACGGCGCTGTATCCATCGGAGGAGACTTCTAACCTCGGCCATGAAGTTGCTGTTGCAGGAAGAGTTCCGGGGCAGGCCGAGGTTAGAAGTCTCCTCCGATGGATACAGCGCCGTGGCTGCCATAACATTTAAAATAATAGTGATCGGGGGGGGGGGGGAGAGAGCAGGTGTGGGGAAGTCCGGAGCTGCAGGGCCGGCGTTAGAGGGAGTAAGAGCTGATGGTGCCACAGGGTCCCGCGTTGGGGGGGGGGGGAGGGAGGAAGAAAGAAGATGGGGGTCATAATCCAACGCTACCTCGGCCTGAGGTGTGGGGAAGTCCGGAGCTGCAGGGCCGGCGTTAGAGGGAGTAAGAGCTGATGGTGCCACAGGGTCCCGCGTTGGGGGGGGGGAGGGAGGAAGAAAGAAGATGGGGGTCATAATCCAACGCTACCTCGGCCTGAGGTGTGGGGAAGTCCGGAGCTGCAGGGCCGGCGTTAGAGGGAGTAAGAGCTGATGGTGCCACAGGGTCCCGCGTTGGGGGGGGGGAGGGAGGAAGAAAGAAGATGGGGGTCATAATCCAACGCTACCTCGGCCTGAGGTGTGGGGAAGTCCGGAGCTGCAGGGCCGGCGTTAGAGGGAGTAAGAGCTGATGGTGCCACAGGGTCCCGCGTTGGGGGGGGGAGGGAGGAAGAAAGAAGATGGGGGTCATAATCCAACGCTACCTCGGCCTGAGGTGTGGGGAAGTCCGGAGCTGCAGGGCCGGCGTTAGAGGGAGTAAGAGCTGATGGTGCCACAGGGTCCCGCGTTGGGGGGGGAGGGAGGAAGAAAGAAGATGGGGGTCATAATCCAACGCTACCTCGGCCTGAGGTGGGGGGCAGTCCGGAGCTGCAGGGCCGGCGTTAGAGGGAGTAAGAGCTGATGGTGCCACAGGGTCCCGCGTTGGGGGGGGGGGAGGGAGGAAGAAAGAAGATGGGGGTCATAATCCAACGCTACCTCGGCCTGAGGTGTGGGGAAGTCCGGAGCTGCAGGGCCGGCGTTAGAGGGAGTAAGAGCTGATGGTGCCACAGGGTCCCGCGTTGGGGGGGGGAGGGAGGAAGAAAGAAGATGGGGGTCATAATCCAACGCTACCTCGGCCTGAGGTGTGGGGAAGTCCGGAGCTGCAGGGCCGGCGTTAGAGGGAGTAAGAGCTGATGGTGCCACAGGGTCCCGCGTTGGGGGGGGGGGGAGGGAGGAAGAAAGAAGATGGGGGTCATAATCCAACGCTACCTCGGCCTGCCCCGGAACTCTTCCTGCAGCCACCACCCGCCTAGGCAGGAACATGAAGTTGCTGTTGCAGGAAGAGTTCCGGGGCAGGCCGAGGTTAGAAGTCTCCTCCGATGGATACAGCGCCGCGGCTGCCATAACATGAAGTTGCTGTTGCAGGAAGAGTTCCGGGGCAGGCCGAGGTTAGAAGTCTCCTCCGATGGATACAGCGCCGCGGCTGCCATAACATTTAAAATAATAGTGATCGGGGGGGGGGGGGGGAAGAGCAGGTGTGGGGAAGTCCGGAGCTGCAGGGCCGGCGTTAGAGGGAGTAAGAGCTGATGGTGCCACAGGGTCCCGCGTTGGGGGGGGGAGGGAGGAAGAAAGAAGATGGGGGTCATAATCCAACGCTCAGGGGCGAAATGTGCGGGGGCGAAATGTGTGGGGGCAAAACATCCGGGGGGCGAAATGTGTGGGGGCGAAATGTGTGGGGGCGAAATGTGTCTGGGGGCGAAATGTGGGGGGCGAAATGTGAGGGGCGAATTGCTGGGGGCGAAATGTGGGGGGCGAACCTTCCGGATCCCGACATGGTCATACCAGGTTACAACTTGCTTCGTCGGGACAGGGAGGGCAAAATGGGAGGTGGGGTAGCATTATATACTAAAGATGACATTAAGGTCACCAGAATCACAGATGTACAGTACACTGGGGAATCCCTTTGGGTAAATTTGGCCAGAGGGAAGGACAAATGCCTATATCTTGGCGTGGTATACAGACCCCCAAAACATCAAGAAGACCTAGATTTGGAATTAATCGGAGATATAGAGAATATCACCTTGCGGGGGGACACAGTATTGGTAGGTGACTTCAACATGCCCGATGTGGATTGGGTCACGCTTTCCTCTGCTTCCGGCAGCAGCAGGAAGCTATTAAACTCTTTGAATGGAGCAGGACTCAGGCAACTGGTATTTGAGCCAACAAGGGATCAGGCAATTTTGGACCTGGTACTTACCAACGGAGAAAGTATCACAGAGGTCTCGGTGGGTGAAACTTTAGCCTCCAGTGACCACAATATGATATGGTTCAATCTCAGGAAAGGTTTCACGAAATCTACCACATTGACCAAGGTTCTCAAGTTCAAGGACACAAACTTCCAGGACATGGGAGACTTCGTTCACCAGGCGCTACAAACCCAAGCAGATACTGACAGCGTGGAAGAAATGTGGTCAACTTTGAAAACCACCATACAGGAAGCAACAAACCGCTATGTTAAATCAGTAAGCAAACGGAGTAGGAACAACAAGCCACAGTGGTTCTCTATGGAGATCTCAGACCTCATCAAAGAGAAGAAAAAAGCATTCATCTCTTACAAACAAACAGGGACACAGGACTCCAGAGTAGATTATCTGACCAAATCAAGAGCCGCCAAAGCGGCAGTTAGAGAGGCCAAATTCCGCATGGAGGAGTCTCTAGCAAAGAATATCCAGAAGGGTGATAAATCCTTCTTCAGGTATATTAGTGACAGGAAAAAGAACTCAGGTGGGATAGTACGACTCAGAAAACCAGACGGAGACCATGTGGAGACGGACTCGGAAAAGGCCCAACTGTTAAATGAATACTTCTGTTCAGTCTTCACCCGCGAGGTGCCGGGAATCGGCCCTCAACCACATACAAGGATTAAATCAGTAGACCCGTTTAGTAATTTCAAATTTACACCCAGCAGCGTCTACTGCGAGCTGTCAAAAATCAAGGTCAACAAGGCAATGGGGCCTGACAACCTACACCCTAGGGTACTCAGGGAGTTGGGTGATGTCTTAGAAGAACCGCTATCTGTGCTCTTCAATCTCTCCCTTAGTACAGGTAACGTCCCGATGGACTGGAAGACGGCTAACGTCATTCCACTACACAAGAAAGGCTCCAGGATAGAGATGGCAAACTACAGACTAGTGAGTCTCACTTCAATAGTGAGCAAACTAATGGAAACCCTAATCAAACGCCAATTGGATAGGATCATGGACGAGGAGAATCTACGGGATCCCCGCCAACATGGATTTACTAAGGGGAGATCGTGCCAATCCAACCTGATCGGCTTCTTTGACTGGGTGACGAGGAAGCTGGATGTTGGTGAGTCCCTGGACATCGTCTATCTGGATTTCAGCAAAGCATTTGATAGCGTGCCACACCGCAGGTTGCTGAACAAGATGAGTTCTTTAGGTTTGGGCGACACTTTAACCAAATGGATTGGGAACTGGCTTGGAGGTAGGCTTCAGAGGGTGATGGTGAATGGCACTCCCTCCGAGATGTCGGAGGTGATAAGTGGAGTGCCACAGGGCTCCGTCCTGGGCCCGATCTTGTTCAACATCTATATAAGAGACCTGACAGAAGGGCTTCGAGGCAAAATAACATTGTTTGCCGATGATGCCAAACTGTGCAATGTAGTGAGCAAAAGCACAACAGACAAAAAAGCAATGACAGACGATATGGTGCATGACTTACTTCTGCTGGAGCACTGGTCTAGGTCCTGGCAACTCAGTTTCAATGCCAAAAAATGCAAAGTCATGCACCTGGGAAGCCAGAATCCATGCAAGATCTACACCCTAAATGGCGAGATCCTGACAAGAACTGTAGCAGAAAGAGACTTGGGAGTGATTGTCAGGGAAGACATGAAGTCGGCAAACCAAGTGGAGCAAGCTTCATCCAAAGCAAGGCAAATCATAGGTTGCATACGCAGGAGTTTCATCAGCCGTAAACCTGAAGTCATTATGCCACTATATAGATCCATGGTGACACCGCACCTGGAGTACTGTGTGCAATTCTGGAGGCCGCATTACCGCAAGGATGTGCTGAGACTGGAGTCGGTCCAGAGGATGGCCACCAGGATGGTCTCGGGACTCAGGGAGCTCCCGTACGAGGAGCGGTTGGGGAATTTGCAGCTCTACTCACTCGAGGAGCGTCGAGAGAGGGGAGATATGATCGAGACATTCAAATATCTCACGGGCCGCATCAAGGTGGAAGAAGACATCTTCTTCTTCAAGGGTCCCGCGGCAACAAGGGGGCATTCGTGGAAAATCAGGGGCGGGAAACTGCACAGTGACACTAGGAAGTTCTTCTTCACTGAAAGGGTGGTTGATCGCTGGAATAGTCTTCCACTTCGGGTTATTGAGGCCACCAGTGTGGCGGATTTTAAGGCCAGATGGGATAGACATGTGGGATCTATCCGCAAAGATAGATAGCGAGGATCACTGGAGTGGGCAGACTTGATGGGCCGTGGCCCTTATCTGCCGTCTATTTCTATGTTTCTATGTTTAACCTAAGTAAATGGAGTAGCATGATCCCTAAACCTCTGCTCCCCCCTCCAACTCATGAAGTGGTGTGCCTTTGTCCTCGCGCGCTTTTGACCCGTCACCTCTTCTCACTAAGAGGTACTCTTACTCTGCAGTAGTATACAGTTTTGACACATTGTCCTCGGGAGACAAGGGAATATGCTCTTCTCCTCCTCTACTTCCTTATGTCTATCTGGGGTTAAATAGAGGGGTCTAAAGCCCCCCCCTTAAACACCACCACTATCAGAAATTGCTTTCTTCATGTCTCCAATATCCCACTCCACCGCTGTGGCCTTAAAAGCTATTGGATTCTAACAGTCCTGCAATGAACTCAAAAATATATCCATACAAATTTCCGAAAGATGAGTCCTCTCCAGGCATTACAAACCCAGACCATCCTCAGTTAACAATTCATTGGTAAGTACCAACTCACTGAACAATGAAGTAAATAGAGTAACTTCAACATTCATTCTCCTCCGTATCTTCTCCACAGCTTTATGACTTTCTGGCTGCTTGACATACTCTTCTTGGAATAAACTGTGACCACATCATCCTCACATATGGAAAACATATGCAGAGGGGTTGGAAAGAATTCCATGAGCCATGTTCAGCTTATTTCCTCCACTTATTTTAAAAGAAATTTACTACAATTGTATAGCTGTAACTACATTCTACTATTTAATATTCTGGTTTTTTAGGAAGACAGGGGTAAGAGGAAATGAGGGGACAGAAGGTGCTCTGACAAAAATTACAAAGACTAGGTGACACTCAATGAAGTTACAGGGAAATACTTTTAAAACCAATAGGAGGAAATATTTTTCACTCAATTAAGCTCTGGAACACATTGCCAGAGGATGTGGTAAGAGCGGATAGCGTAGCTGGTTTTAAGAAGGCTTTGGACAATTTCCTGGAGGAAAAGTCCATAGTCTGTTATCGAGACAGACATGGGGGAAGCCACTACTTGCCCTGGATCGGTGGCATGGAATGTTGCTGCTCCTTGGGTTTTGGCCAGGTACTAGGGACCTGGATTGGCCACTGTGAGAAAGGCTACTGTGCTTGATGGACCATTGGTCTGACCTTGTAAGGCTATTCTCTTTTTTTTTTTTTTAACTTTATTTATCATTACAACTGAAATTTACAAGAAGAACTTCTTGTTATAGAAATACAGTAGGAATATCTATTATTAAAGTCAAAAATAGATACAATGAACAAAATTTACTTCCTTAGACCACATTTAAGATATTGAGGGAGTAAAGCAGAAAAAAATAAATGGGAAGTACATTTTAGGAAATAACCTAAAAGAAAGGCAATATCACTGTTCAACTCTACCTTTTTCCATTAATCAGTTATGCTGAGGCGATTTTCTTTAAATCCCGAAAGGTTTTCATTTGCTCCGGGATGAAAAAAACATATTTAACATCTGCATATTTCACAAGACATTTACATGGGTATGCCAATAAAAAAGTAGCACCCAATGCCCTCGTCTCTTGTCGCATAGAAATAAACTGTCTTCTTCTTTCTTGGTACATCCAAGTAAACCCAAATTACTATGAAATAATTACCATGAAATAATTCTTTAGAATGTCGAAAATACAATTTCATAAAGGCATTTAAGTCCTGTTCAAAAACAAAGGAGACCAACAAAGTAGTCCTAACCGAAGAGTCTGTAATAGATTCTTCAAATATAGCGGAAATATTATTCAAATCTAATTGGGCTGACTGAATATTTTCTCCTTCCTTGACTCCCTGGTTTTATTTTGAAGAAATAGGTAAATAATAAATCCTTTTCATTGTGGGAATAAATTCAGTGGAATATTTTAATATCTCAATCAAATAACTTAAACATTACAAGAGGAGAAATCCCAGGAGTTTTGGGGAAATTCAAGACTCGTACAATCAATCTTCAGTTGTAGTTCTCAATCATTCTCATCAAGGCTATTCTTATGTGCTTCAAGGTGAAAATCCGGGGGTGGGGGAATGCAAAATGAGAATGAGGGGATCAGGAGTGGCAGGGTGGGGTAGGGTAGCAAGAGAATTGGAAGTGCTGTGTAGGGTGTCTTAGGGCATAAGAGGAACCATGCTATTGAAGATACTATTCCTCTCTCTCATGATTCTGGAATTACTCCCTATCTGATCCTATATTTCTCTTCTCCCTTCCCTCCCCTTTTCCCCTCATTCCTTTACTTCTCCTTTCTCTGCTCTCCAAGTTCCCCATCTTCCCTTCTTTGTGAACCTCAGTCCCTTCTATCATCTATTTATCTGTCCATTATTGCTGAAATCCCTGCTCCATTTACCTCATTTGAGTCCCCCCCCTCTCCTTCCATCCCCTGGATCTTTTCTCTGTTATATGTCCCCCCCATCCATCTTAGTTTATTTTAATTTAATATGCCACCTTTCATGCAAGACAAATACAGTTACAGTTACTTTATTTGATATACTGCAAGGAGTGTGTGGCACAGTGGTTGAAGCTACAGCCTCAGCACCCTGGGGTTGTGGGTTCAAACCCTGTGCTGCTCCTTGTGACCCTGGGCAAGTCACTTAATCCTCCATAGCCCCAGGTATGTTAGATAGATTGTGAGCCCACCAGGACAAATAGGGAAAATTCTTGAGTACCTGATTGTAAAACTGCTTAGATAACCTTGATAGGTGGTATATAAAATCCTAATAAAACTTGAAACTTAAATCAAAGCGGTTTACAACAATAAAAGCAAGGGTGACATTTCAAAAATCAATAAACACAAACAAAGGAAAACCACAAAAATAGAAAAACACAAATGGGGAAGAAAAGGGAAGATTTACATTATATTAGATGTAAAAAAAAGGAAGAAAAACAACAAGAGGTAAAGGGAAAAGTAAAAACCTTATCATAACCATAGTAAAATAGAATTATAAAGGGGGTTATCTCAAATGCCAACTTAAAATAATAAGCCTTCTGAACACTTGCGAGAATCACTTCAAATGGTGAGGTACCCTTATGCATATAGGGCGGTTTTGGTTTAATTTGGGACTTATTTGAGTGTATTGATCCAGCACAATATCATAAAGGAAGGAACAGTCAGCAAATTATGCTGAGAAGAACAAGGATTCCTTCGAGGTAAATAAGAAACCAAATGACTGATCAAAAAAGAAGGAAGACCCGAACCCGAAGACTGAATCTGGAAAGAGAGTATGTTGTACTTTAAAGGAATTTTATAAGCATTTGGTAGTATATGTTCAGATTTGAGTAAAAGGGTAATATGATCATATTTAGATCAATGATACAGTAAACAAAGTGCAGTATTTTGCACAAGCTGAAGATGACGAAGTTGATATTGAGGAAGACCAATTAAAAGAGAATTACAATAATCAAGTTTAGAAAAAAACAAGGAATCCGAAGTGACTTATAGTTTAAGAGTGACCGGATGGAACGAAACTGATGAAGTTTTAAAAATAAAGAAGAAACAAGTCTAGAAATATGAGCATGAAATGATAAAGAATTGACTAAAGTTACTCCGAGAATTTTTATAGACGTAGAGTACCACAAAGCAATACCTTTCATAGTGAAACATGGAAGATTTGATAGACGTTTAATAGAAGAAAAAAAATCATAGTTGATGTTTTTTGAGAATGAATTTTTAACCTATTCAACATTAGCCAATCGGCTATCTGGTCCAATTTTTCAAAAATTAAAGAAAAAGCACTGAGAATTAAAATGATAAAGAAGTTGAATATCATCAGCATAAATAAAAATAGTGAAACTGAGAGACTGAAGCAATAATGTGAGTGGAGCAAGAAAAATATTGAGAAGTATTGGCCTCAGGACTGATCCCTGAGGGATACCCAATTTAAGATGCTTTGAACTTGAAAAAGAACCAGAAAAATATACATTACGTTGGTTATTTCTATTCCGCCATTACCTTGTGGTTCAAGGCGGATTACATAAGAGTTGTGAAATTAGGTAATACATGTTAGGTAATTTGAACATTTTAGATTTGATAAGGAGTAGATAGTATAGTAGGTGGAGCTTGGAATGGATCTGGTCGTGTTAAATAAGATTGCTCAGTAAGATAAGAGTGAAGCCATTGAAAGACTTTGTCAGTAATACGTAAATCCTTAAGGCAATCTAACAAAATAGTGTGATCCACTAAGTCAAAAGCAGTGGACATATCCAACAAGAAGAGAACATTGCAATTTTTGTCCCAAATTGACCTTACATAATTTGTAAGACTTAAAAGTGAGTGTTCAGTCGAATAATGTGGATGATAACCTGTCTGATGTGGATGAAGCACATTTGTACAATGGCAGTTTACAATGAAAATTAATAAGAGGGAAAGTGGAACACCATATTTGACAGCATAGAGGAAAGAGAGCTCATATACTATAAGTAGAATAAAAAGGCAGGTGATCTCAATAACACTAGGGTATGCAAAAGCCTGAGTGAAGAGATGGGTTGTAGGGGTTAGCTTAAGGGCAATGGGCAGTGTGTTCCAGAACATAGGTGACAAGAAGAAGATTCTATGTCTGGTGGAGTCCAGGCACTTAAGACCTGCAGGAGAAATAGTCAGCAATAGATAAGAACATAAGAATAGCCTTCTTGGGTCAGACCAATGATCCATCTAGCCCAGTAGCCCATCCTCATGGTGGCCAACTGAGGTCACTAGTACCTTGCAAAACCCCAAAAAGTAGCAGCATTCCATGTTACCGATCTAGGGCAAACAGTGGCTTTCCCATGTCGGTCTCAATAACAGACCATGGACTTTTCCTCCAGGAAATTGTCCAAACCTTTCTTAAAATCAGATATGTTAACTGCTCTTACCACAACCTCTGGCAATGCATTCCAGAGTTTAACTATTCTCTGAGTGAAAAAATGTTTCCTTCTATTGGTTTTAAAAGTATTTCCCTGTAACTTTGAGTGTCCCCTAGTCCAGTGGTTCCCAACCCTGTCCTGGAGGACCACCAGGCCAATTGGGTTTTCAGATTAGCCCTAATGAATATGCATGGAGCAGCTTTGCATGCCTGTCATGTCCATTATATGCAAATCTCTCTCATGCATATTTATTAGGGCTAGCCTGAAAACCTGATTGGCCTGGTGGTCCTCCAGGACAGGGTTGGGAACCACTGCCCTAGTCTTTGTAATTTTTGACGGAGTAAAAAATCAATCCACATGTGCCCATTCTACACCACTTAGGATTTTGTAGACTTCAATCATATCTCCCCTCAGCCTTCTCTTTTCCAAGCTGAAGAGCCCTAACCATTTTAGTCTTTCTTCATATGAGAGGAGTTCCAGCCCCTTTATCATCTTGGTTGCTCTTTTTTGAAACTTTTCTAGTTCTGCTAAATGTTTCTTGAGATAAGGTAACCAGAATTGAACGCAAGATGAGGTTGCACCATGGGAGGAACACAATGTAAGGTAAGCTAAATATAAAGGACAATCCATATAAGTGGTTTTGGATTAGAAGTTTAAACTACACCTTATCCCTGACATGAAGCCAGTGATGTTGAACAAGCAAGGGAGTGATATGATTGCACAGCATAGAATTTAGTTAATGGTATAAGTTGTATTTTGAACTGATTGAAGATGTTTGGTCATGAGATTGGGGATTCCTGCATACTCAGTGTTGCAATATTTAAGACAAAAGATGATATGCATAAGAGTGAGGGCTGGGCTGATATATGAAAGAAGGAGTGGGTAGAGGAAGAGGAAAGGGAAAAGAAGAGAAGGGTAATTGAAGGGAAGTCAAATTGTTAATGAGAGGCAATTGAGTGAGTCTTGTTTTGCGGCCAATTGAATTTTGGCTTTAGATTCTGCACCAAAACTGACCTGAAATTCAGGTTTAGGTTCTGGCTGAAAATGACTGAGCGTTTTCTGTCCAAACTGAAAACATGGTCCTACCTCCACTGTTGCTGTCACTGCTGCAAGGCTGCCCCCTGAACCAGCTTCCTACACCCCAGACAAAGACTTGGGAGGAGACTTGCTCCTGCTTATGGTATTCCCATTTCCAAAATGGCAGTGGTGACCTCCCACAGCAATCTCATGAAGTTGCTGCAGGAAGCCATGGTCACCATTTTGAACATGGAGCCATAGAGAATAAGAGCAACATAGGATGCTTCAGTCCCAAAAAAGCCACTAGACCACCCGGACCTTTAAAAAATAGTTCTGGAGAGGGAAGGGGGAGAGCGGGAGGAGCTGGTGGTCAGGCTGGGTTTCTCTCAGGTTTGGGAGACTGTCTTAGGTGGAGGGGTGATCTTATGATGGCAATGACGATTGTGGCAGTGGCAGGGCCACATTTTCGGTTTTGGTTCTGGTTCCAGTCAAAATCAAGCTGTGGATTTGATTTTAAAACCAACGGTTTTGTTCAGCCTCTAGTCTGGCTCCTTATTCAAGAACAAACAGAGTTAATTAGGTAAAAAATATTTCATCTAACATGACAAACATTTGCAAAGTATTTGGCTGCACATGCATTTAAAATAAAAGATCAACGTGACAGAAAAAAAAATGTCCTCAAGTTGCTTATACTTGAATTGAAAAACAGATGTAGTTCTATAAAGAATGACTTAGTTATTGTTTAGCTGCAAGACCTAATCTTGTTTAGCTGCCCTTCACACTCAAGCAATCAGACATTACTTGTTATTCCAGATTTTAAAAAATTAGACTGGAGATGTACAGAGACTCGATCTTTATGGCTATGGGACCGGAGTTACAGAATTCCCTTCCAAAGGAATTGAGAATGATGGAGTCTCTGAGCATATTCAGAAAGTCTTTAAACACATTTGCTTTCACGGGCATTTTTATGAGGCAGAAAAGAGATAGTTAATTTGCTGTTCAGGTTTTTGATTACTGGAGTTGTATTTGTAAATGTCTTGAGGCACATTGGGCCAGATTGTATAAATGGCATTGTCATCCTTGGCCGCCTCAAAAAATAGCCGCTGATCATATATCAATTACACAATGGTGTCATTTCTAGAACTGTAGCTTCATGAAAGGTAGGTGCTAGAAACGGTAGGTCATGGGTTTAAAGGCCTACATTTCCGGTACCTATCTTATATATATCAATAATAATAAAATGCTAGCCGCGCATACGCACTCGTGCCGCGTGTTCCCTGATCCCTGTTCTGTCGGGGTGTGGCGGCACGAGTGTGCATGCGCGTATTACGTCACCAGCCGATGATCGCCTCCACAAGCCGGGACTGGTGCACAAAGAGCGCTTCCTGCCCCCCCTCTCTCTGGGATGAACCGAGAAATGGAGCAGGGCCGTCCTCCGCGACAGACCAGAGGAGTCCGAGTCCTTTGCCGCCCCCCCTTCCCTTCCCACAGGCCCGACTACGAACCTGGTGATTCCAGCAGCATGTGCAGCAGTCTTCACACGCTGCTTCGGGCCCTTCTACTGCCCTGATTTGCTCTGCCGCGTCTCTGATGATGTCATCAGAGACATGCCAGAGTAAATCAGGGCAGTAGAAGGACCCAAAGCAGCGAGTGAAGACTGTTGCACACGCTGCTTGAATCGCCGGGTTTGTAGTCGGGTCTGCGGGAAGGGAAGGGGGGGGGGGGCGGTGGCAAGGACTCTATCCGAGTAAATAAAAATCTCTGGGGAGAACGACAGAGACTGGCCCTGTACTAACTCCCGTGGACAGGGGGAGCAGGAAGATACAAGGGGGGGGGGGGAATGAAGGGAGGCCTACTTCTTCACAGGGGGAGCAGGAAGAGGTTCTGATGGACAGGGGGAAAAAAGGAAGGGAGGCCTATTGCTGGATAGGGGGAGCAGGAAGAGGTGCTGATGGACAGGGGGAGGTAAAACAAAGGGAGAAGGGCTGCTGCTGGATAAGGGGAGCAGTGAAGGGGTGGTGGTGGACACAGGGGAGGTAAAAAGAAGGGAGAATGGATAGGAAAAAGCAGCTAAGGAGACAGAGAGAGAAAGAAATAAAGACAGACACACACATATATTCTAGCACCTGTTAATGTAATGGGCTATAAAGCTAATATATATATATATTTCAATTTGTCTGATAAAGCAAAACTAGTTTGCTTTGTTAGTTTACTGTAAACTGGCCTGACACATTTTGCCTGACACCTCCAGCATAATAATAATTTATATTTTTAACTTTTGGTTTCCGTCAAGGATCAGACAAATTGAAACCAGCATAAAAATTAATGATCAGACAGGCAAAGCCCTAAGATCTTCCCACTTCCCCTTTAATTGGCTGGGAAAACCCTAGAAAGGTGGCGCTTTTAATTTACTAAAGAGGAGGCCGGTGCACATCGTTTATAGCTTTTTCGTCTTCCTCAGACTGTAAACAACGAAAAAAAACAAACAAACCACCAGGGCAAGCCTATAAAGTTTGGATCCTCTCCGTTCTCCCAACTAAAATACACCGGTACACGAGAAATTCCCCTTAATACTCATCTCTTTCTTCAGGTCACTTTCATTTACACTTTTATTTACAGCAAAGAGGCTGAACAGAGAAGGGATAGTGTCAAAGAAGGGACCGAGCTGTCATGATGAAATCTCAGTTCTGGTTTTAGTAAACTGATGGGCGGACAAGAGAAGGCTCATGGAGATAGGCAAAGATGTAATGTAATGTAAAGGTTGCTTCCTCTGTTAGCGTTTTTCATTAATCATATACGCATAAGTATTTATAATCAACCCTTTCCGCTTCACATCAAGCGCTAAGACCTAAGGTCCCCAGGACCGGGCAGCGCCGCGCCCAGGCGAGCGGAGCACAAGGCGCGCAAAGGGAGGGCAGCACGGGCGGCACCCTGAGCTCAGGGAGCCGGGCTAGGGTAGCAGGTCCCCGTGCTCCTCTCCTCGCCTGAGCGGCGGGGCAGCCACGAAGGAATAGCCAGCCCAAGGCAAGCACAGAAGAAAAATCCACACCAGCCCCCCCCCCTCCCTTCTCCTTCCAAGATTTCCCTCAGCAACAGCGGCAGACACAGCAGCGGGAAGGCAGAACAGAGCCGGGTGTAAAACTTGAGAGAAAGATGGTGAAGAAGAAGTGGGGAAGTCCTGGCGAGTTGGAGAGAGGCTGCTCTAGCCGGGAAGATGGAGGAGGTGACAGCGGCGGCAGTGGCACTGGAAGAAGGAGGACAAGTAGGGGGAGATTTGCCGAGTCTTGGAAGAGGTTAAGTTCAAGGCAAGGATCAACCAAGCGATCGGGACTCCCTTCCCAGCAACCTCCGGTAAGACAGATCGGCTCCTTTCCCTCCCTCCTCGCCCCGCTCCCTTAGCCAGGCTGGAGACCCCGTCCATGGTGCTGAACTTGTTTCCTGCTGTCGGCGCTGGGCGAGACCTATAGCTCTGATGCTCAGGTGCTTCTTTGCGCTTTCTTTGTACCATTGTCACAGACCCAATAGGTGTGGCGGCTAGATTGATGAGTTGAGAGACAGTGTAAGGTTTAACTCACGGGACAGTACATTTGATTTTAGAGCAATAGTCATTCTCTTAATCGTTATTGCATATACGTTTTAGGGTGTGTTTTGTACGTCTGTAGGTGTTTGAGAAATACCTGCATGCATTTTCACCTGCTGTGTGTAAGGCTGTACACTTATTGGTAGATTTCTAAGACCGTATCGCTGCTCTCAGACGTCTGCACGCACTATTTTGCAAATGCATTCAAAAGCACATCATATAAAGATTATAGTAGCTACCTCTGATTCTGTTAGGTAAGGTGTTGGAGAATAATTTTCCCTGAATGCATACTGCGATTCAGCACCTCATTAGAGTAATATAACATACAAGGGATGAAATTAATTTTGGCGGCCAACATAAAATAGATAATGCTTCATCGATCGCTGCTACGTTTTCCTTACTTAAATGACCAGATGTCTCGACCAGCTGATGGAAGAAAACTGTTGCATGCTAGAGATTTCATACTGTGCATTGGAACTGAAAAGAGACAGGCGGGCATCCTGTTGCATGTTGGTGCCTGGAGGTATGCTGCCTTTTAAACCAGATTTCATCCTAATAAATAGCAAATGGACTTGTTGCTTCTCTTTGCTCATCTGATCAAAGGCTTACAGTGGCAAAACTGGAATCGTTACAGTTTGGGATATAGGTGGCTAATGTAATAAACGAGCCTGTCTCATATTCTATCACAACCTGGGGTTTTTTTTTTTTTTTTGCCAAAATTTCAGTTATTAACTGTAAGGTAGATTGCATCATACCAGGCACAGCAAAGCCCAGCAACTGATGATTTATCTTGTGAAAACCATACTTTGACTTCCCCAGAGTTTCCCATTTAAAAAACATCTATAAAATCCATAAGACCATTTTATTTAACTTTGCATTATATGAAGAACCTAAAATTAAATATTTGGAAGGCTAGTAGATTATTGGCTTCAACGGGCCTAGTAAGAACTTTAGTTCACGAAAAGTATCTCTCTGGACACACTCACTGGATATTGAATTCCCATGAAATATAGAGATGGGTCCTGTGAGATCCAGTCAGTAGTATTATTTTTAGATTAGAATAATTGAAATGCTGGTTTCCTTCTCTAGGCTAGTTTGATAGTAAATGGCAAGTGTTTTAAAAATATTCTTACCTTTGATTTATAGACAAAATACCAGATAAGGTTTATTTGATCAGAAGAGTAAGGAAGACAAAACTATTTTCAAAGCCATGGTAGCAAGTCCCACATGGCAAATTCGACACAGCCGATTCAGTTCCTATGGGCTATGTCTTATTTGATGCACCAGTACTTGCTATCAAGGCTTTGTAAAAGGGGCCCTTAGTGAGTGGATTATAGCTATACAGTAGTTCCAATTTACTGCACTGTGGTAGAAGGGCTGTCATGTAATGAACGTATGAACCTTTATGAAAGAGACACGATAGACGCACCTAAATAAGAAGCACTTTCTCTAGCTTCTCTGTTCCTCACGATGGTCTCCTCCTTTCTTGAATTGTGGTAGGTGTGGTTGACAATCACAAAAAAATCTGTTGCAGTTATTAAAAACGGAAATGAAATTATTTGGCTGGCTATCAGAAGCATGTATTCATACACTGGCAGCCCCTATGTAGGCAATTCTATAAAATGGGTGATAACTTTTATGCATAAGTGTTACGAATTTTAGCATGCACATATGTATTTGTGTGCATACATGTGTACATACAGGACTGTACTGAATATTCATATTCAATTCAATTTGGACCCAAATAGTGCCCCAAATACATTGTTCATGTTCAGTCGAATACTACTACTACTACTTCTATAGGACTGCCAGACAGACTGTAAAAGACAGACTGTAAAAGACAATCCCTGCTTGATAGAGTTTACAATCTACTCAAAACAATAGTGATTTAAATTTAAATTTGAATATGAATAATCCAGGGCTCTACTGTGCAAAATCCTACTGATCTCTTTTTTCATGCCACTTATTTATGGTAAAGCTCAATGTCTATTATTCATATTCAGTTGAATAATATTTCTCATTATTCATATTTGGCCACTTAATAAAATATGCTATTTTGGTACAGTTCTGGTACGTAACAAATTTCTGCTTGAGTGCTATTATGCAAATATGAGTGTATTTTGCATAACACATATTTGCAAGGCAGCATATATATGGGTGGGCCTTGGGTGGGCCTTACATTTGTGCACCTTATAGAATACTACCAACTTCACCATTTAGGTGCCCACAGTTATAACAGCTTTATGGTTGGCATAAATAGTCACACCTAAATATTGAAACACAACAAAAAGAGATCCAAAATATTGTACTGCAATACCCACTATGACAGATCTCAGTCTACCTAGTGAAAAATGGGGGGAAAAAGCCTCAGAAGTCTACTTCTGAGAATCATCTCTGGGCTTCTGAGGCTTTCCCCCCCCCCTCTATTTTTCACTAGGTGGTCTGAGATCTGTCACACCTAAATATTGTTATTTGGACTATTGCACAATATATTTTAATGTATGATTTAATTTTACTGTTCTTTGCATTAGTGTACATGTTATATTGTATGATTTTTTTATGGTTTTATTATTATTTCTTATGGTTTCATAGACTCTTGACAAAGGCATATTTGCCGAAACACTGTCAGTGTCGAGTCTACAAATTTCTTCTATCAATAAAGTGTATCTTGAATAATCTACGGTTGAGCATTTGACATCTCTTCCTTGCGACTCTTTGGTTTGGTTGCTGCTTTCGTCGTAGAGGCCTTTTGGGATTTTCTTCAGTGTTGGCACCTAAATATTGTACATGTATCTATCCTGTTATGCTAGTACTGTATAAAGGAAAGGAGTAACCTAATTTCCATTATAGAATTGGATCCTACCAGGGTCCTTGCAAGTGCCTATTTATAGGCACCTTGTTATAGAATGGCTATTTATATGAGCAAGTGCTCTGTCTGAATTTTCAGGAGCACTATCTGCATAGTGCTGCAGAAAATTCTTACAGACTTCTTCCATACTATCTGAATAGTGCCAGAGCAAAGCAGGGACAAATCATGGGCATTATGTCTGACTCTATGGATAGTCGGTGAGAGTAAGCCATTGTTTGTAGAGCTATATGCTTTGATTTAGCACCGTTGACTATCACTACTATCCGCAGAGCCAATGATTGTCACTGACGCCCAAATATTTTCAGTGCCACTCACTATCCAGATGGTGGCACTGAATATATATAATGAAGTCAATTATCAAAAAGTACTTAGATATTTGGCACTGTGCCAGACATTTTAGTGTTGCTTCAGTTTCATTTTCAGTGAAGGACACATAGAAAACTAGGTGCACACTCTGGAGCATGCCTAGTTTTACATGCATGGAAATATGTGTGTGAGAGGGGAATTCCAGGGCAAACTGTGTGCCTCCTAAGATTTCAGCTGTGCTGTGACACATGGGCATGAAAGAGAGTCATCCATGTAAGCTAACTGTTTACAGGACGTGCCTCTTGCGGTGGAGAGGCATGTCCTGTAGGAAGTCGGCCAGCGACTCTTCTCCTTTCCCCATGCCTACCAGATCCCTCCACTGAAGCGGGTCATGACCAGATGGGCCTCCGCGCAAGCACGTGATGTCATTGTGTCGATGTCCACGTACTTCTGGGTGCCTTTCAGCTGGGGAACTGGATTTAGTGTGCCATCGGCCGGAAAGTTTGTGAGACACTGCTATCCATGGTGCCTATAAAAATTGGTGCTGAAAAAAAAAATAAAATAACAGCACTATTTTATAAAAGGCACACAAAGTTAGATATCGCTTATAGAATAAAGCTTAGCACCGGGAACCTCACCTAATTTAAGGCATGGTCATTTACACCAGCTGAAACATGTTATAAATCCTCATTCTTAAATTAGACACAGATCCCCCTTATTCTACAACTACAGGCATGAATTCAAGGAATGCCCTCAATCCACCCATGACTCTCCTACTTCTGCATCCCCTTTCTTCCCTTGCCTAAATTTCTGTCCATAAATTTTAATTAAAACCGATTGGCACCAATAATTGCTCATTAAGAACCCAATTATCAGTGCTAATTGGCACATGATTCAATTGGATTGCAGATGCAAATTGGGCATGCACCCAAATTTCTGCACACAATTTTTAGCACTTTTTACAGAATTTGGAGGTATATGCTTAGTCTAGATGTAGTGGTACAGATATTAAGCACCTGTACATCTAAGGTACAGTGGTGCCTCGCATAACGAACGCCTCGCACAACGAACGCTGCACACAACGAACTTCATGTCTTGATTCACACAACGAACTTCGTTTCACACAACGAACTTCACACAACGAACTTCGTTTCACACAACGAACTTCGTTTCACACAACGAAGTCGCCCGAGCTGCCGATGTATTGCATCCTTCCGCGCAGGCACTGCAGGCAGTCGTTAGTCACTGCGCTTAACTGCCCTCTCTCACTGTATACAGTCGTCCTTTTAAGATAAACTCAATATTTTTTATATATCATGGCTTCTAAAAAAAGCAGGAAGGTGATTTCTGTTGAAATGAAACGGGAAATAATTAGAAGGAGTGAATGTGGGGTAAAACAGTGTGACCTCATCAAAGAGTTTGGCCTCAGCAAGACCACCATTTTCACCATTTTGACAAATTTATCTTTTTTATGTCATCTTAGCATATTTTATGCTGCAGAACGAATTATTTTTTTTAACATGTATTGTTATGGGAAAACGCGTTTCACATAACGAACTTTTCGCATAACAAACTTGCTCCTGGAACGAATTAAGTTCGTTGTGTGAGGCACCACTGTATATACTTGGGCTGTACAACCTGGATTGCGTGGCCTGATATCTGTACCTCTATGTGTAGAGCAGCACATATTTTTAGTAGCTACGCATGTGCAGCAGCACTGAAAATTTGCTAATCCAGGCATATATTTTGACCATATTAGTGGACATCATTGGATACCATTTGGATACATTTATATGCTGCTGCTAGTGTTAAAATGCTGGCCAAAGAATTTGAACGGCTTGCCCTTTTACCATGTAGTTTATACTCTTCTATAATTTTCATTACAATATCTTGCATTTAAATTTTTATATACCTTGAAATTATTCTAAGAATATTAGACTGGATGGGATTAGATCAGAATGACTATCACTGGGGTCATATGCAACTGGACTTGCACTCTTAACTCTTGGAATCAGGACAACTTTGGCCCAGAATCCACGCCTTTTTTTTGATTGATTGATTGATTTTTTTTTTTTTTAAATCTTTATTCATTTTTAAAACTTTCAATAAGTATAACATAAGATACAATCATTTAATTCTTTAACATCACTTAATATACCATCAAAGTTTGACTCGCATCAAATATCCCTCCTCCCCTTATACCCAACAATTGTACTTAAGCATAATAAATCAATAGATTGATTGATTGATGTATATTTCTTTTTTCTGTAGCTGTATGGGTAAAGAAAGAGGCAGAAATACTGATAGTTACAATATCAGAAGACAGGTTGAAAGCACCAAATATCCACATTCTGATTTAGCAGACATTTATCTGGTGTTGTAAAACCTCTGGAATCTAACTGCTGATTGAATGTTGTCCACATCTCATTTCTAATTATATAGAGTTATGCAATCTTTTGAGAATTTTATTAGCATGAATACCTTTAATTTAAGCCTTATTGTGTGTCAGACTAGAGCCCAACAACAGCAAGTCATATGCTATTAAGCAAATCAAGAGTTGATAGTTTAAACATGAGGTCTGCTTACAACTATGTTGAACACAGGGCTTAGGCTGAGATTAAACCCATGCAATTAAAATTGTTGGTACATAACAAATTCAGAGGTCTCTGTACTAGCCATCATTAAATCTGGCTTAGGAATGTGAGTAATGCACATTTTTAATGGTGGGATTGCTTTGGACTTTGACACCTGATGTACTGACTAATGATATGCAGAATACAGAAGTTTTACCACAAGTGAAATGGCATCTAAAAAAGTACAGTTAAAGTAACATAAGAACATAAGAATTGCCATATTAGGTCCATCGAGCCCAGTATCCTGTTTTCAACAGTGGCCAACCCAGGTCCCAAGTACTTAGCAGAAACCCAAATAGTAGCAACATCTCAGAGCTCAGAGTGTGATGTCATAATGCCTCATTCTACCAATGCCTAACAGACAAACTTATCAGTGATGTCACAATGACTTGATTGTCCTATACTTGGTTCACATAAGAGCATAAGAATTGCCTTACTGGGACAGATCAAAGGTCCATCAAGCCCAGTATCCTGTTTCCAACAGTGGCCAACCCAAGTCTCAAGCACCTAGCTAGATCCCAAGTAGCAAAATGCGGGCCAGTCTCTGCATATGAAGCTTCCTCTTGCTAACAATTCCAAAGTGAATGTACTGGTTAACATCACAAAGAACCCTTATTTTATTATGTTTGAGGATAGGCCTCCCCCAAACAGTTCAAAGTGAGTTACAATTAAAATGAAACAAAATGATCATTAGATACACAAAATATCACAAACAATAGAATATCCATAAAACTAATAAAAAATACATTCTACAAAATCAGTATAAGCAGTATTCTCTCTTGTGAAAGAAGGCATAGAGATAGGGCAGACTACTTTCCTTCTCCTTGTTAAGACTTCCCCAGAGCTTAAGAGCAGGCTGCTTTCTCTTTAGTCTCTTGGAGGCGACTCCCTTGAGCACCTTACCAGCAGAAAGCCTGGAGAGCACTCCTCTTTGGAGAAAAGACAGGGCATACCATTTGTTACCTCTTTCCTCTCAGACTCCTGAAACTTTATGTGGCTTCTCAGCGACCATTGGCTGGACTCTACTTTCCACTGCCAGTCACTTCTATGTTGGTGCACCTTAATGAATGGTTTATTCCTCCCTGCTCTTATTCTCTTATACTGCATTACACAGGCACTAGTAATGGATGATAAGGAATGCCAGGGAAACATGGTATACACGATAAGTATGGAAAAGGACATCACATTTATTTTGTTTAATATGGTGGCAGTATGCCTGCTGTCAAGCCCTGCCATTGCCTGCCTTTCTGACAGGAAGCTGTTGGAGGGGGCAGGATGTAGCAGCACAGGAGTGTGGACATGTACAAGAAGGCCTTGTGCCATGCTTTTTGTTTCTGGCCTAGGTTGAGGCAGTGTGATAGTGAAGGGGGGGGGGAGGAATGATGCAATGCTGGACCTGAGGCATATGTGGGGAGGATATCTGATTTAAATGATGCAAGGTTGCACCAGAAACCCTAGCTTTATTTGTAAAGAAAAGGGTCTGCCTGCAATTAATTGTAGATGACATAGCTGTTCTGGTGGGTCAGAAATGGGCAGACTATGTGAATAATACGCCTGGCATGTCAAAAAATGCCAGTGTCACAGAATGCCAACATTAATGGTAGCATCCTACTGGAGAGATAGAAAGGAGAACTTTTCTAACTCATAAATGCAACATTTGCCATGAAGTGATATACAGTATGGGGGAAATTCTGTAAAAAGATAGGCACCTATTTCTTGTCAATCACATTTCTCAAAGCTCATAATTGAAGCGCCTAACTATAGATGCCTATTTATTTACACACCTATCTTTAGGCGCCTGTTATAGAATTTCCCCCTAGACTAGCCTTGAATATCAATAAAACTAACGTTATGCTCTTTCCATGGAAGGACTGCCATAGACTTCTTTCTCCCATTTCTATTAAAGGTATTCCTTTGCAGATGGCACACAATATTAGGATTCTTGGAGTAATATTCGATAATAAACTAACTTATCATGATCACATAAGCCATGTGGTCAAATCTACTTTCTACAGACTCCGCCAAATTCGTTCAGTGGCCAAATTTTTATGTGCAAAATCCCTGAATATTTTAATTCATTCGTTAGTAATTTCCAAAATTGATTATTGTAGTGCACTATTTAAAGGTCTACCGCAAAAAGAAATCAGACGTCTGCAAATTATTCAGAACGCCTCCGTTAAAATTATAAAGCCAAAAACTTCGATCACGTTTCTCCATTACTTAAAAAGGCACATTGGCTCCCAGTTGCACACTGTATCTTATTTAAAATATGCCTGCTTACTTTTAAATCATTATTATTTAAAACCCCTGCTTTTATTTTTAGAGTTTTAATTCCTCATCTTACTTCAAGACAGTTAAGATCACAAGATCAACATTTATTGGCCATTCCCTCACTGAAAGTTATCAATACAAGGCGTCACACCATTTTCTCAATAACAGCTCCCCAATCTTGGAATGACCTCCCACTATTTATTAGAGAGGAAAAGCACTTAGATAAATTCAAGTCTAAACTCAAGAGTTTCCTTTTTATAGATGCTTTTAGTGAATAAATCTCAAAGACTCGGTTTCTTTTTACTTTCTATTTTATATATTATTATAAATTTTATCTGTTGCCCTTCCTATTGTTTTTTCCTTAAACGTTATTAAATTAATATTGATTGTAATCCATTATTAATTTTCCCTCTGCTTTGGGATTATATGTATAAGTTAAACTATGTATAGAAATGTTTGTATTTGTTATTTTTAATTTGATATGATTATTGTTTGTTTGATTTGTTCCCCTTATTTGATTATTTATGAAATTGTACATCACCTAGAAATTGTGATAGGCGATTAATCAAATTATATAATAAACTTGGAAACTTGGAACCACCTTCCACATTTGAATAATTTTTCATTAACCTTACCAGCTGATCTTCAAAGCATTTTAAGCAGGCAAGAGGCCTAACTTGCCTAGGGCTTCCTAACTGTTGTTATTCACTGCACTTAACTGATTAGCACCTGAGTCAAAACCGGCTAACTTGTGGGTGTTCCAGGGAGTTAGCACTTATGCAGTTAAATGCCAATATTTAGCCCTTGACCACATAAACTGGACTGCATATATTGCAGTCCTACCTTTAAGCAGTTCAGCATATGTGATGATCTTAAGGTGGCCAAACAGGTTGAAAAGGTGACGGCGAAAACTAGCAGGATGCTAGGTTGCATAGGAAGATGTATGGCTAGTAGGAAAAAGGAGGTATTAATGCCCCTGTATAAGACTTTGGTGAGGCCTCATTTAGAATATTGTGTACAATTCTGGAGGCCGCACCTTCAAAAAGATATGAAAAGGATGGAGTCGGTCCAGAGGAATGCTACTAAAATGGTGTGTGGTCTTCGTGATAAGGCATATGGGGACAGACTTAAAGATCTCAATCTGAATACTTTGGAGGAAAGGCGGGAGAGGGGAGATATGATAGAGATGTTTAAATACCTATGTAATGTAAATGCACATAAGTCGAGTCTCTTTAATTTGAAAGGAAACTCTGCAATGAGAGAGCATAGGATGAAGTTAAGAGGTGATAGGCTCCGGAGTACTCTAAGGAAATACTTTTTTACAGAAAGGGTGGTAGATGCATGGAACAGTCTCCCAGAAGAGGTGGTGGAGACAGAGACTGTCTGAATTGAACGGGACCTGGGATAGGCATGTAGGATCTCTCAGAGAGAGAAAGAGATAATGGTTACTGCGGATGGGCAGACTAGATGGGCCATTTGGCCTTTATCTGCCATCATGTTTCGATGTTTCTATTAAAGGCTGAATGTTGCACTTAACTGCATAAGCTTTGGTGACCAAACTATAACCAAAAGTCCATAGTAGTGCCACACATGAGCACGGAGTGTGGGGTTGGGTGCAGATCCTGGCAGGGAGAATTTGGCTCAGAATGTTTTTTTTCTTGTTTTCCTCCTCTAAATCTAGGGTGCATCTTATGGTCAGGTGCGTCTTATGGAGCGAAAAATACGGTATACATTGTCGTAATACTGCCCAAAGCTGAAAGATTGTTAAGTGTGAGCCATCAGTATGAGCCAACCCAAAAAAGTGTGAACATCGGCCACTGAGTCTGAAACACCATGGCATTCTGTCAAGGCCAAGTGACTAGACCAGGCAGTCACTGAAAATAGATTCATACACCCTTGCTCAGTTGATCCAACCTAAAAAAAAAAAAAAAAAAAAAAGTTTATTTACACAAATTGTCAGGTACTTGATGACACAGATTCCCAAATCAGTAGAACACAAGGTCCCTTACCTCTATGCATCCTCTTCTCCCTATTTAATCTCACCACACACCACAAACTCTTTAGACATTTCTTAATCTTTAGTTTCTTGTGCAACTGTCTTGTACCCCCTGCGTATCCCTATCCCCACAACCAGACCCCCCCTTTTATGTCCCCCCAGGCACCCAGGGCTGATGCATCTTTTTCTGTACCCTGTGCCAAAGCTAAGACACTCTCTTATTTACCCTATTGCTGCCTTCTTCCTGACTTGCTTAGATGCCATACCCAGCTCACCATTCCAAAAACCTCAAAGATAGCTGGACCAACCCCCACCCAACAACGTACCCTGACAGCACATCCACACACCCACCCAGAACCCCACCAAGCCCTCCTTGCCAAACCAATTAACACCCCAAAACACTAGCCCATCACTACCCCCTTACCTCTCCAGAATACAGTAATAATGTGTGAGCTGCAGTTGTGACGTGATGCAACATCGCTGCTATGCAGAGACTTGCACCGAAACTTACCCTTCCTGCCATTCTACCCGCATGGCAAGAAAGGAGCCATGACCAACACCCCAAAACCAGGTAAAATCAATGAAATTGCCGATGAGAGAAGGCGTGCGAACAGAATGCTATCCTCATGCCCTGCCACCCACCAAAACTTGCTCCTGACCCACTTCTGCTTCCCCTTCTCTTATTGGAGTTATACACTCTTTGTGCTCCAATCAGAATAATCTATACTAGATGCTAGTTAGCACTATCCTGACCCTTCTCCCTCCCCCTCCTCACCACTCTTTCATTCTGCTCATCTGCTCTTTATGTCTTCCCTACCCTTAACCCCAAGTGACATCAGTGCTCAGCTTGGCCATGCTATGGGTTCCCCCCACCTAAAAGGAGGGGGGGTGCACCTCCATAATTGCTGAGTTAGCTGCTAACACTAAGGGCTCCTTTTATAAAGCCGTGCTAGCGGTTTAACGCACGTATTAGCGTGCGCTATACCGTCGGCTGCGCTAGCTGCTACCGCCTCCTCTTGAGCAGGCAGTAGTTTTTCAGCCAGCGCGGGAGTTAGCGCGTGATGAAAAGTCACGCGCGCAAAAGCCGCTAACGCGGCTTCATAAAAGAAGCCCTAAGTGGTTTTTTTCCTTGTCCTTAAATAAAATAGAATTCTAATCTGTGCCCTACCTAATATTAGCATTCGCACTTTGTCACCACCATCTAATACCTTTAACTTAACTCAATAAAACAACTTACAAAGTTATGTGGAATAATATTTTGACCACAGCTTTATTCAAACCAACATAAACGTGGTACGATAACACATTAGTCCATAAACAATTCCAACACACAAAGCAGCTGTCCGCCAAGACCCCCTTTCCCTGAGCTATTCAGTAACGAAAGTAGGTCTTCCTTCTTCAGAACCCCATATCCCTTTTAACCATAGCATGACCCACGGTATCATCAGGTCATAAACCCCCCCAACTCATGGCGGTATCGCCCATGAGTGATTCATTTCCATTCCCCCTTTTTCCATGTACATTAACTCTCCCCCTAGCTGCATTTCAAAATAATTTCCTCCCAAACTTCGGCAAGCACCACCCACCATTAAAGCTGCAACTGCCCTCCCTTCCATCCCCCATCCAATAAATTATCCTCCCCACAAACTGACCCCACACGGTGGGCTGGAGGGAAACACATTCACACACCACCTTCCCAAACCTACCACCCGCTTCCCTCACCATCAGCACTAATAATAACCTGCCAAAATCCACACACACTCCCTACCAATTCTCATCCTCCACATCCAACCAATCACAAGACTCCAATCTGTTCCTAACACTTTCTCCTAACAATAAAACGTTTAACCCCATAAACTCCCTATCCTTCCTTTAACTCCTTATATTTCCTACCGCTCCTCCCCCCCTCCCCCAACTCAAAATGCCTCCTAAGTTCTGACACAGTGTGATTGGTCACCTAATATTATGATCCCACCAGTCAAGACCGGTGGGACCCTCTTCTCCAAATTGCTTTGATTGAGAGAACATTCAGTGTAAGGTATATGAACTGCAAACAAAAGAGGGCATTAATAATCACTTAAATATTAAAGCAATTCATCTTAATCCAGTGAATCCTCCAGGGATGTGCTGTCATAATGTGAATAGCTGGCACACTTTGTCTAGGGTCTGCAAGCCTATAACCTGTTTTTCAATTATTCATTGGCACCTTGAAACTATGATATACTTTACCAGTAGATACCAGTCATCACATTTATTAAAGCATATTAAGTGATCACCCTGACCACTGATAAAATGACCAGAACTAATAATTTGCTCCGTCTCACTTATAGGATGCATGGCAGCTCATTTGTCCAGCACTACTGCCAGCACTAATGTGTTTAAGTATTTATTAATGACACTGAACTGGCACTGGAAGTTTTGCAAATTTCAATAAAAACCCTGCAGCGCCTAGCATTGATAGCAGATTTTGTTGGGCCTTAATTAAACATTGTGAGCAGTTCCGAGTAACCCATGCAGGTCCAAGGTCCATGGTTATTTTTGTACCCGCATATCTTGTTGCTAATTTTACGTAGGCAAATTACATGGGTGTTTTCTCTGTGGTCCTTCCAGCTGCTCTTTTTACAAGTAGGCTGCATATTCAGGATTGTTCACGAGAGAAAAAAAAGGTTCATTTTGTCAGGTAATTTCAGATTTATGTCAAGTATATCCTTTCACTTTCCCATCTTTATCGTTTTCATCATTCATTTCATTTTTAGCCTTGCTTTTTTTTTTTTAAGCAAGGCATATACTTGATTTTACCTAGACTAGAAATCTAAAAACCTAGAAAAATGAAGGCAGATAAAGATCATGGGGCTCATTTTCAAAAAAGATAGATGTCCAAAAGACAGCATACACTTGCACTTGGACAATGTACTAGTCAAAACGTCCAAGTGGGCATTTTCAAAACTGGACATCTAGCAGGAACTTCTTATCCGCTATGCATCCAGAGTAGAAACGGGCAAGTTGGTAGGCATACCATGGGCAGGGAATGGGTGGGCTTTGGGTGGTCTTAGACTTGGATGTCCTCCAACTATAATCAACCTTTTCCCAGGACGTCCTAGACGGAACTTAGACATTTTCAACTAGACCTGCTTGAGAAGCATCCAAGTGCTAAAAGGGTACCCAAACTGACCAGATGACCACTGGAGGGATTAAGTAATGAGCCCCACACAATCCCCCAGTGGTCACTGACCCCTCCTACCCCTATCCCCAAATTTGAATGAAACAGTATATACCTGTATGTAAAAGAGCAGTAGTTGTTATGGGAAAGCCTAGCAGAGAATCACACAAGTGTCTTAAGTAGTCAGGTGGGTGGGCTAGTGAACCATAGAGAGGAGGAGCCACCATTCTAGCCACTACATTTATGGTGGGAAGTGTGAGTCCACCAAAACCCAACTATACTGTTGTATGAGTGCCATCTGCAGCCAGGAGGGCTATTGGGGTAGTAGACAAGTGGGTATAATATAGGGGTGGGCAACCTTGGTCCTTAAGGGCCACAATCCAGTCGGTTTTCAGGATTTCCCCAATGAATATGCATGAAATCTATTTGCATGCACTGCCTCCATTGTATGCAAATAGATCTCATGTATATTCATTTGAGAAATACTGAAAGCCTGACTGTATTGCAGCCCTCATTGCTCACCCCTGGTACAGTAGGAATTTTGGAGGGCTCACTATATATTATAAGGAGGTTATAGTGACTGTTCATGTGACGTTGACAGCAGTGCTTTCTAATGTGCCCCAATGTTCTGTTGGCATGTCTGTGTGGCCAGTCCATTAGAAAGCTGGCCCCTCCCACATCCAAATGGGCTTCATTTGGACATTTTCAACTTGGATGGTATTGTGGTCGAAAATGAGGAATCAAGTTAGATGTCCTGAGGTTGGACATCTTGTTGGACGTCCTGGTGACCAAGACATCCAACTAGATAATTCCTCCCCCCTGTCCAACCCCCCCCCAAAAAAAAAAAAAAAAAATAAATTTTGGGATGGCCAGCATTTTTGAAAATAGAAACATGATGACAGATAAAGGTCAAATAGCCCATTCAGTCTGCCCATCCGCAGTACCCATTATCTCTTCCTCTCTCTAAGAGATCCCACGTGACTATCCCAGGTTTTTTTGAAATCAGACACAGTCTCTGTTTCCACCACCTAAACCAGAAGAGACTGTTTCACACATCTACCACCCTTTCTGTAAAAATGTATTTCTTTAGATTACTCCGGAGCCTATCACCTCTTAACTTCATCCTATGCCCTCTTATTCCAGAGCTTCCTTTCAAATGAAAGAGGCTCGACTCATGTGCATTTACATCATGTAGGTAATTAAACGTCTCTATCTTATCTCCCCCTCCCACCTTTCCTCCAAAGTATACAGATTGAGATCTTTAAGTCTTTCCCCATACGCCTTATCACGAAGACCACACACCATTTTATGTTTATAAAAAACATTATATACAGTGTGTAACAGCCAAAAAAGGATCCAGGCGGTTTACAACATATATTTCACATTCATTAAGGAAAGAACTCCATTTAACAATAGAAAAGGAAAGAATAAAAGCCAAAGTTATTTTTTTTCTTTTTTGTTTTTAAATTCATAAAATTCTATAACCATCAAAATTTCAATAATAAACCATAACTAATTAATACAAACTAAGAATTATCTTTTAAAAAATATCAATCACTATATAAATGCTGATTACAGTCCCAGACTCATTTCTTCAATTTGAAAAAGCCAATTGAAAAAAATGTGCTTTTAAATGTCTTTTGAAACTTATATATGATTCTTGTTTTCTCAAGGCTATGGGCAAATTATTCCATATCCGCAGAACTAAATAAAAGAACACACAATCTCTAGTTGAAGCAAGATATGCTTTCGAGATATGTGGAATGACTACCCTATTGTCATTCGTAGATCGTAATAAGCGCCTTCCTCTGGACCAACTCCATCTTTTTTTTAATATCTTTTTGAAGGTGCGGCCTCCTGGAAGTCCAATTTTTGACGTTTTGCAGGAAACATCCAAAGTCGGACTTAGATGTTCTATCGAAAATGCCCCTTCACATGTCCTATCTAGTCTGCCTATCCATGCACTGGAAAAGTTTAGCACAGGATCAATAAATCTTTTTTTTTTTTCTTTCAGATGGGAAGGAATATAAAACAAAACAACAGATATTGCTGACACTTTAAAATGAGGAGAACATCTCCACTGCTTGCTTGAAAATATGTGCAGAGGTATTCAAAATCTATGGGCTCCTTTAACAAAGGGGCGCTAGAGGTTTAAGCGCACGCTAAAATGCTGCGTTCGCTAGTCGCTACCGCCTCCTTTTAAGCAGGCGGTAATTTTTCAGCTGGTGCGCTATAGCTCATAGAAACATAGAAATAGACAGCAGATAAGGGCCATGGCCCGTCTGCCCACCCCAAAGACCCTCCCCATAGAAACATAGAAATAGACGGCAGATAAGGGCCACGGCCCATCTAGTCTGCCCACCCCAAAGACCCTCCCCATAGAAACATAGAACTAGACAGCAGATAAGGGCCACGGCCCTTCTGCCCACCCCAAAGACCCTCCCCATAGAAACATAGAAATAGATGGCAGATAAGGGCTATGGCCCATCTAGTCTGCCCACCCCAAAGACCCTCCCCATAGAAACATAGAAATAGACGGCAGATAAGGGCCACGGCCCATCTAGTCTGCCCACCCCAAAGACCCTCCCCATAGAAACATAGAAATAGACGGCAGATAAGGGCCACGGCCCATCTAGTCTGCCCACCCCAAAGACCCTCCCCATAGAAACATAGAAATAGACAGCAGATAAGGGCCACGGCCCTTCTGCCCACCCCAAAGACCCTCCCCATAGAAACATAGAAATAGACGGCAGATAAGGGCCCCGGCCCATCTAGTCTGCCCACCCCAAAGACCCTCCCCATAGAAACATAGAAATAGACAGCAGATAAGGGCTACGGCCCATCTAGTCTGCCCACCCCAAAGACCCTCCCCATAGAAACATAGAAATAGACAGCAGATAAGGGCCACGGCCCGTCTGCCCACCCCAAAGACCCTCCCCATAGAAACATAGAAATAGATGGCAGATAAGGGCTACGGCCCATCTAGTCTGCCCACCCCAAAGACCCTCCCCATAGAAACATAGAAATAGACGGCAGATAAGGGCCCCGGCCCATTTAGTCTGCCCACCCCAAAGACCCTCCCCATAGAAACATAGAAATAGACGGCTAATCTTGTGCATGCACTAAAAATGCTAGTGCACATTAGTAAAAGGAGCCCTATGCGTATACTATTCCTCCCCCAACCCATCTCTGCCTATAGGGTTGCTAGATTTGACTTCTCTAAAGGGCACAGTTTTTACCCAAGAGATCTAGGCAGGTAAATCCTTTACAATCTGGCTCAATGCCTTTGAAAACAGTCTTGATAATAATCAAGGCAGGCACTCACTAAGCATATATTAATTATTTAGGAGAGGCAGTGTGGGCAGAAAATGTGGCATAATGAGATTTAGCGATGCATTGTAGGGGAGGCCGATCAGTCCTGTAACTTTTTCTGCCTCTGAACACCAGAGGCAGAGCAGAAAGCTTGCTATTTAAAAGCTGTATTTTGCAGTCCTCACGGCACCCAGACTGTTTGATTGCGTTGATTTGTTTTTCAATCTGTTAAAGAGGGACCTACAAATATTTGGAAAAAGACAACATAATCACAACAGTTAACAAAACAGCAGTGACTGCCAACTGAGCAATTTCCCTTTTGCATCTTGTTTTTGCCAGCGCTCGACCATCTTCGCTCAAAAATCACTTGATTGGGAAGAGGTGGTAAATGGAAGTCTCTGCTTTTCATTCCACCTTTTCTCTTTAAATCTGACTTTCTTGCATTCTACTGTATCAAGCTACTTCTCTTTTCCGTATATTGTCTCTTTCTGTTCATCTCTCTCTCTCTTTCTTTGATATCTGCCCTTTATTTTTTTTTGTGTGTTTTTCAATTTTTATTAGAATTTTATAATAAAAACAATAACAATATAATCACCACAAGAACACCACTGTAGAATATTACAACCACTCGATATAGCCCACAGAGTAATTAGTGCACAATTATACCCCAATCCCACAACCCATCATATAATACCATATAATAAAATAAAATAAAAAGAAAACAAGAAAAGCATCAACATAATACTCACTATGCGGAAGTCCCATTGTTGTTTCTGCAAAGAGACTCCCAAACAACCACCCTTTATTACCAAACTCTTTATATTCTCTCTGTTGGTCGTGTTTGACATAGGCAGAAGTTGCAGCTGCTTTTCTTGTCCCAAAGTTGGCAATTTAAGGTCACCAGGAAACAGATCATTGTCCTTGTTGATTGTCCGTTGCCTATGTTTGATTTATTCTTGCTGTACACTGCCTTGAGTGAATTTATTCACAAATGCTGGGCTTTACTAAACAGTAGTGCGGGCCGGCGAGGTAAGTGCTCAGATGCTCTACCGTCATTCAGTGAAAGGAGCCCAAAAATACGAAATAAATTTTAATAAATAAATAAATGCATCTTTTTAATGTCCATCTTCTGACCATATCTAGCCCCCCTGCTGGGCAGACTTGCACGGTCTGTGTCTGTGTAGGGCCGTTTGGTGGAGGATGGGCAGGGGAGGGCTTCAATGGCTGGGAGGGTGTAGATGAGCAGAGATTTCGGCAGTTGGAACCCAAGCACAGTACCGGGTAAAGCTTTGGATTCTTGCCCAGAAATAGCTAAGAAGAAAAAAAAATAAATAAATAAAAAAATTTAAATTGAATCAGGTTGGGCAGACTGGATGGACCATTCGGGTCTTTATCTGCCGTCATCTACTATGTTACTATGTTACTAGGAAGAGGAGGGAAGGGGAGCCTGTCTTTTATTTTTAAGACGGCAAGTAGCTCGGTGGTTAGAGTACTAGCCCCTAAAGCAGGAAAGATGTGTTTCAGTTCTACCTATCTCCCCCAACACTTGTGACCTATGAAAAGCCATTTTGTTACCTGTTGCCTCAGGCTTTCACTTACACTGCAAGATCTCTGAGACTTGTTTTACAAATATCGCCAGTCTTTCCTGTGGCTGGAAGCTGAGTCATATTAAATCTTTAGGCCCAAGTTCTCTAGCAGGTCCTTGAGGAGGATATTATATGCACTTTTTTTTATAAACACATTTTAAGGAAAGGTATTTTTTATATTGATAATGTTTGTGTGTTAGAGTACTTTATGGTGGTTCTCAAATGCATTCTGGGAGATCATCTGTCAGGATATTCAGGATATCTGCAATGAATAGTCATGACATCTATTTGCATGCCTTGCCTCATTTGCATTCTGATTTATCTCCTGTATATTCATTATGAATATAATGGAAACGAGACTGATTGAGAGTTTCCCATATAGTTTGGGGATGGCCTAGTAGCTAGAGCTGTGAAATAAGAACTAGTGAAACCATGCTACAAATGCTGCTGCCCCCACTGACATTTCTTATGACCTTGAGCAAATCATTTGCTCTCCTACATTCTAGACCATTCTAGACATTTTTCACCACGAGGACCACATTGGGTACTTTAGCACTTTTCAGCGGGCCGTTGTAAAAAAAAAACCCAACCTTTTATTTTCTTTTTCCCATCCATGTTAAAACTGTAAAAAAGAATAAATTTATAAATATTTATGAGATTATTAAAATTATAAGAACTCTGTACAAGCAAATATGTGAATAAGTGAATACGCACCTTTAATTACAAATTGAGTATTACACTGCACCACTGCAAGTATTCATATGAACAATTAACCGTAATGACTAGTAATGAATTTCCAGATTCAATTTAACGATTAGTCATAGCGCCAGAGCTACCTACAACATCGCAAACAAGTACATAGAAATACTGCGAAGTATACAATTACAATTCAGTATTAAATAAAGTTGTGAATATGGGGTAAGATTAATAACATATTGGAAGCATGAATTACACTGACGTATGAGGCAGTTATTTGTGAAACATTATTACATGCTAAGCCTCCTATGGATCAATATAAATGCCGTGTTTTCTTTAGCAAGACTGGGATTGCCATGTAGATGATTACCTGTAATTGGAAGAACTGTTGGGCAAATCTTTGCTCCAGCTATAGGTATGAAAGGATGAACGCTGATAGTTTTGGGCATGGTAATATTTTTAAATTGGTTTGAGGCCCGTTGACATCTTATATTACCTCACTATAGTAGGTCTTAGATTGAGTCCATTTTTGTTTACTTTTGTACATATCCAGAGAAAGGGGGGGGGTATTTCTGTCATAAGTTGATCTTTGAATATTTATACTTGGGATGGGGGGAGGATGGAAGGATATGACTAATTTGAATATGGTAAAGTTACTGGGGAAATCTATGCTTATGTGTTTTATTAAATAATCATTGGGTGGGAGAAAATGGTTGGTTATGTATATTTGTAAGTTAAATGTGCTTATATTGCTTATTATATGTGATATATTGTGTATTGCACTATTGAAGTTTGGAAAATCAATAAAGAATTAGAAATACAATATGGAATATCAATATATTTTGAACATAATTTTAATTAATGCAGTTTTTTTTTTTTGCGGATTCTAATTGGAAAATTAGTCCAATTGGCGCATTTCCGCACAATTCTTCTGCGGGCCAGATAAAATCATATCACGGGCCAGATGTGGTCCTTGGGCCATACTCTGGAGACCCCAGTTTTAGATTGTCCTGAACTCACTTCCCATTTGAAATTTGTGCAACCACTGTACAGTATAGGCACAGTTTCACAAAAGCCTGAAAATCTGGCTTTTCAAGAAGTCCCTATTAGCAGCTTAAGGAGGCTCAGACTTTGTAATAAATGTTTACTCTAAAGAATGACAGTTAGTGGCTACCTGCTGTTTTATCTTACATTGCATGTATACAGTAATTAAGAACATAAGAAGTTGCCTCCGCTGGGGCAGACCATAGGTCCATCCTGCCCAGCGGTCCGCTCCCGCGGCGGCCCATCAGGTTGTGTAGCATGGAAGGAAAGAAGGGATTGGGACTTGTATACCGCCTTTTTGTAGTTTTTCAACCACACTCAAAGCAGTTTATATACAGGTACTTCAAGCATTTTCCACCTATCTGTCCTGGTAGGCTCACAGTCTATCTAATGTACCTGGGACAGTGGAAGATTAAGTGAATTGTCCACGGATACAAGCAGCAGTGCGGGATTTGAACCCACAACCTCAGGGTGCTGAGCCTGTAGCCCTAACCACTGCGCCATATTCTCTCATGATTCTATGTAGCAATATGCTGTTAGTAACCCACCTAGAACTCTGATTTGAGAGGCTTCGGTGGGATATAAGATTATACATAATATAACATGTATAGCAGTGCTATAAAATCAGTATTATTACTAGCGGGGTGTGTGTGTGTGTGGTATTTCATATTATCTTGCAGCCTTTTCATTCCTCTGTGCTCAACCTCCCTCAGGTCTCCCCATCCCTCATCCTCTCTCATCACACTGTCTCCACTCATCTCTTCCTCTTACCACACTCACATTTCCCTCTTTCTTCCCCATGTTCTATTCTCCATCCTCTCCCTTTTATTTGCCCTCTTCTTTCACAATTCCACCCTATTCCACCAGCAGGCAGCAGCTCAGACAACCGTTTTTATTGTGAAGAGGGACAATGACAGTAAAGCAGCCACCTGAGGCGGAGCATTCCCTTTCTCCAGGCAGTGGGTGGGGGGGGGGGTGCATGGAGCGGTCAAAGAGACGCAGTCCACAAGCTCTGCTGGTCCCCTGCTCTGAACAGGACATTGACGTCAGAGGGGCCAGCAGAGCCGACTGCTGTGCACATGTGGACTGCAGACTGTGGCCCCGTAACCACCCCCACCACCCCGCCTTTGGTATGCTACAGTCATGTATGCCTGGCTGCTGGCTTCTCCATATCTTCCACTGGCAGAGCTCAGGGAACTCTACCAGCTATTCTGTCTTGGCCACCGTCTTGTTTATGTTCTCAGTTTGTATGCTTACTTGCTCTGCTTGTGATATCAATTTCACAGATGAACGAACCAATAAATGGCCGAAAAGCACAGTGAAAATGACCAAAATATTTAAGAAACTGATGATTTGAGATTTTCCAAGGTAAAATCTTTTATTGTAAAACACCTTACGATGTACGCTCGTTGAAAGACATACAGGCTCTGTTTTAGCACAATTGCCTTCGTCAGGAGTCCAGTAATCAGTCAATGAGGGTGAACAAGCCAAAAAACCTTAGAAAAGCCATTTCCTCCTCTATGACAGCCGCTGCAGATATTTAGCATTCGGTGACATTTTTGTTGCCATACAGAAGAAGATTGCTTTTTTTTTTTTGGGGGGGGGAGGTGTGATCACTTTCATTGGTTGTTTATTGGACTCCCGGAGAAGGCAACTGTGCTGAAACGTGGCCCATGTCGAGTCTATATCTTTCAACCATTGTACATTTAAAGGTGTTTTACAATAAAAGTTTTTACCTTGGAAAATCTTGGATCATCATTTGTTTTATATATTTTGGTCATTCCCACTGTGCTTATCTGCCACTTTTTGTGTTTTGTGGGAATTGCAGTTTTCTCCTTTTTGTGAACCAATAAATTGCCATTTTCAACATAATGCTCTGAAAGTTACAAATTGTGTCCTACGTATCTTTTTCTTATCCACCTGCTGTTTTCCTTCTTAGAACAGTAGAATGAGTAGAATATAAAAATTCTTAAAATAAGTAAATAAGATTAACTGATTATCACCTAGCTGATATCATACTCAGAATCTAGGATTTTCTCCATTCTTTACCATGTTTCGGTATGACACCTTCTTGTTTGCCATCATCTGATCACTCCAGGTCAAGCCAGGTATAAGTTCCCATCTCAGATATGGACCAATATATATATATGCAACTATTTTGGCATCTAACTTAAACCAGGAGGATATCAGTCTGATTCATATTCAATGGGAAATACAGATTTTAAAATAAAATAAGAAAGAAACCACTTTGAACAGTTTCGTTGACTGGGAAGGTAGTAGATACGTTTTAAATTTTAAAAAATATCCAGTGGGGAACTGTTTTTCTGTGGTTCCGGCATAAATCATATGCGGATTCTGGCAGAATGATATCACCCTCCTTGTCCACGCCTTCCTTTAGTACCACTCTGTCTCTCTCTTATGCCTTCTTCCTAATTCCCCTTCATTCTTCCCCACCCTACCCACAACAATGATACTTCATTTTGATTTCATCACACCTGTTCCTCTTGTTAAAATTTAAAATTGGTTACAAAATGAGAATGTATGAGAAGAATTGATTTATGCGTTCTGCTTGGAGCAGGGGTGTCAAAGTCCCTCCTCGAGGGCCGCAATCCAGTTGGGTTTTCAGGATTTCCCCAATGAATATGCATGAGATCTATTTGCACGTACTGCTTTCAATGTATGCTAATAGATCTTATGCATATTCATTGTGTAAATCCTGAAAACCCGGCTGGATTGCGGCCCTCGAGGAGGGACTTTGACACCTCAGGCTTAAAGGGAACCTCTATGGAGAAAGTGGCTATCAACAGAGAAAACAGAAAAATTTTCAAGTTTATTAAAAATTTGACCGTTTAATCCAATTTCTAAGCGGTTAACATAATAAAATTACACAAAAACAGATTAAACATATTAAAACAGGGAAGACAAGTGACTTACACAAACATACAGCAACAAAAGGACAGATGGGGAAGAACTACAATAAATATAGGATAGGTAAGTCATAAAGGCTAAAACAGTAGGTTGGGTAAAAGATTGTAAAAAAAAAAAAGCAGGGGCCTTAAAAGAAAGAGTAGCTGGTTTGAACAAAAGGCAAGTGTTTAATCTTCTAACATATACACTTTTGAGGGACTCAAATACTATCAAAGGCCTTCTAAGAAGAGCTAGCTGTCTTTTAAAAAATATTTTTTATTGCTTCCAGAGAACATGCCAAAATACATTAGGAAAGATGTATAACATACTGTCATGCATCAGGGATCATAGGTATAATTTCATCAGTAGCAACACCAACTAATCTCCAACTGGAAAATGAAAGAGAAAAGGAACAAACCTTTAGTGTGGTGCTGTAGGATGTCCTATTTTTTACCCCAATTATAACTTGAAGAATTCCTTATTAGTTCTGAGCGAGGAGTGCAATGGTGCTAACCCCAATTATATCTTCAAATCGTCAAGAATGAAAGAAACATAATAACATTGTACCTGAGTTTGTAACAGGGTGCCATGTGAGACATCCAAAAAGCTCTATTTAAGCCTATTTTACACAGTGTCCGGATAAAAATGCCCCCCCCCCCCATCATTTTTCCAAATAACGCAGAAATAAATGTACTCTTATTAAAAAAGAAAAATACTATTATTGGCAGATATTACTTCAAGATGCCATAAAATCTGGATGATATCTGTTTTCCATGTTGTCTATTAATAGCCGCACACTAATTTGTCCATTACCATGTGGCTGTTAGCTAGGGTTACCATAGTTAGAAAAAGAAAAGACAAAAAAAGACACATGACCCCCACCCTGTTCAGCCTCTGGCCCTGCCTTAGCCCCGTCCGGTTCTGCATCCTGCCCCGCCCAGTTTTGCTTCTAGCCCTGCCCCATTCCACTCATCAGTCCCGCCCCAGAAAGCCTCTTCTCCTTGCTACGAGCTCCGGCCTCATCTGGAGGGCCTGGAGCATGTGCGGATGCCTGTGACATCATCCGCACATGCTCAGAGGCCCTCCAGATATGGGCGGAGCTTAAAGGGGCTTAGGGCCTGATTGGCCAGGCGCCTCAAACCCTGCCCACAGGTGGGTCCTGAGGTGCCTGGGTCAACCGGAATTGGCACAGTAGCCTTAGGCCCCTTCTGTGGGTGGGGCCTTAGGCACAAGGGCCCAACCCAGTCCCCTCCAGAGTCCTCTCAAGCTCCCTCCAAAGTCATGTCCCGCACTCTGTTGGGTAAGAGAGAGAACGTCCCAGGCCAGCTCCAGCTCCAACTTCTCCTCTGTCGCCTCGGAACGTATCAGAGGACTTCACTCCTCCGGAGATAAGGTGGTGCCTTCAAAGGAGAAATCAGATGCTTCAGCCTGCGTGCCTCTCCCAGGCAAGGTCCTGCATTTGGGTTCTGCGCTTGACATAGGCATCCATCGGTCCAAGTGGCGTACCAGATTCCTACAAGAAAACACGGACCTTTGATTTTCTTTTGACCATTGGCAAAAATCTGGGAAACTTTCGCCAGCAACTCTGACGGTGTCTCAGAACGAGCTTCCAGCCACCACCTTAAGTCCTGTAGAAGAAATTTCAAGACTTATTTGTTCAGAAAGTTTTTATTGTGATCTATGAGCCACTCTCAATATTTTGAGATCCACTTTGAACCTTCATTTGGGAGTTATTTATTTATTTAATTAATTTTCTATCACGTCCTCCCCAAAGAGCTCAAAACGAGTTACAGGTTAACATACATAATATACAGTCAACAGGTTACAATTTGCCTTAGTTATAGTCCACGTTTTTATCCAAACTTGACACATACTAAGGATCTAAAACCAATATACATAATACGGTGGAATACAAGTACTGTATCTAACCATCTAAATATACTCATAGCAAATATGATTAAACATAAATATAAACACAGAGCTAATTATCCTGGCAACACCACCACCTGCTGCCAGGATAACCAGCACTTATGGAGTCCAGGCAACAAGATTACTGTTTGGGTACTGGCAATAAATATCAGCCAGAGCCAGATAGCTTCTGGCAGCTACCAAATACCTCGGTTTTCAGCACCGCTATCGAGGTATTGTCTGGCTGTGCATACCTGAGTACTGAAAAATCTTTGGCACTGATGTTAAAAAACACTGCTGGGAACTGCAGTCTTAATATTCTCCCCTTTCTCAACTTAAGAAAGGGGGATGAGATTTAATTTTGACGGCTACAATCAAAGCGGTGTACACATCACATAAAGTACTCATTTTGAACCTGGGGTATTGCAAGGTTAAGTGACATGCTGAAGTGGGTCCCGGAAGTGACGTCAGAGAGAACGCCGGTGAAGTAAAAAAAAAGGCAAGGGTTGCTCGTGCATGGCAAGGAGAGGAGCGGGGGGATGGGCAGAGAGGAGGAGGAGGAGTGTCATGCCCTCAGCAAGACTGCATCCGGGGCGGACCACACCTCCCCGCACCCCTCTTACTATGCCACTGCTAACACACCAACTAACTGCTTAGTGTGCTTTAGGAAACAAGTTCCATAGTAACTTGCTATTCCACCTTTCGACAGTCTCACAATAAGCAGTTAATAAGGGCACAAGGCCATCAAAACAAGGGACATATAGAGACATAAATGATAAAAAGGCCATCATTAAAACATGCAAGGAAATAAGCAGCCCACAAATGACTTCTAGACAACATGTGCTTTAGGTAGGGTGGCCAGATTTTCCAATCAGAAAATCTGGACCCCCCCCTTAGACCCGCCCCCAAATAGCTTCTGTAGTGTGTTGCAGTCGATAATTTGAGGCAATCATATAGTTTGTAAGTGATCCCAATCAGCAGTAGTTAGGTTGACTACAATAAATATTCATGAGATAAAGATGCATACATTGGGGACCTAGTTTGTGCGAACCATCAAGTATATTCATCATGCATACCCTGAAAAACTGACTGGCTGTGAGGTTACCAGGTTAGGTTTGATAAGGAATGCTATAAATCTATGAGTTGTAACTTCTTCCTAAAGTTTCCAATAAATATGTCATCCTCTGATGGGATAATCTTATAATACAGGACTATAAAGCTTTATCTTTAGATCTCTCTGTTAGTTTCGCAGGTCCCAGATGCAAGTTTATGCTGACAACTTGATTATCTACCAGAATTTCTTTTCTATTTGTTCTCTGCAAAGTAATTTAGAAAATTTTTTTTTTTTTTTTAATATTGCACCAAAATCTAATTTTAAGAAACAGAATGAATTTAAGTGACTGCTTCTTTTCCTTCATATTGTTGGCACATAATATACTCCAGCAGCTTGCTGGTTTAGGTATGACGTCCTGTGGCTTTGCATATAAGGATGTGAGTTGTCAATTTTTGACCTATGCCATTTATAGGCAGCTCTGAGTATAATCTGGCCGCTCATTGGCTACTGCTTTCCTATAGAATAACTTATATTATTTTTAACCTTTAAATCCAGACTGACTAACTCTCCCAGATTTATTGACAGATTAATCATTCCTTACACTCCATTAAGATCAATATGGTCATGCAATCAAAATTTTTTAGCCGTTCCATCACTACGCCATATAGTATATGATACGACATATAAATCAATATTTTCTGTAACTGCTCCATCATGCGTGCGTGTGTGGACTGAAATAGAAAGCACAGCTTTGTGCCACTAAATCCAATGAATGAACTTTATTGGGAATCCTGAGGAAGATTCTTCAGTCGAAACACGGACCGTGTTGGGTCCTCCTTATTGATTCCTTTTGTGGATTACTTCGCCGACTTACCAATAAAGTCTACATCAGGAACATCTGTCTCCACAGAGTCTTTTTGTTTTGGACTTTGGACTTTCTGTGGACACGTGGAGTCAATTTCCCTGGTTGGGTATGCAATGCCTACATACCTTCGTGAAGAAACCTCTTTAAAGAAATTTAAATCAAACTTTAAAACATTTTAATTTTTTTTTTTTTTTTTATAAATCTTTATTGATTTCTAAACTTTGACAGTGCAATACAATTAATTGAACATAAACACTGCATAAAACGCACTATTAAATACACAATTAATACCTAAAACAATCATTTTCTCCCCCCACCTCCCAATATTAATACAAGAAGACATATTATGTGATTACAATATTATAATTAAGTAATTTTAATAATCAAAATACATTTTCCTCCCCCCACCCCCCCTGGATGTGTAAGGAACTCCAATAAAAAGAGAGATATATGACAATTATTGCGATGCAACAAATGCAGTCAATTAAATGTATTACTAAACCCTAAACATTCCTCATTCATTCTCTCATACTTATAAGTGGTACAAACATTTGTCCACCAAAATGTGTAATTCAGTCTGTCGTAGCTCTTCCAATTATGTGTAACCATTTGAATAGCTATTCCCGTCATGATAAAAAAAGACGACTTTTATATCTAATCTAATCTAATCCTTAGGTTTGTATACCGCATCATCTCCACATTCGTAGAGCTCGACGCAGTTTACAGTAGGAGAAATAGGAAGGAACTACAACAGAGGGTTAGAGGTAGAAGTGTGAAGAAAATTTAGAGGACTTGGGATGCCAAGATATAAGAGTTTCCTTGATTCCTAAGTTGGAGGGAGACTTACATTTTTTGAGAAAAGCCAGGTTTTCAGTTGTTTGCGGAAAACTTGGAGAGAGCTCAAGTTCCGAAGAGGGGAGGTAAGGTTGTTCCAGAGCTCAGTGATTTTGAAGTGGAGGGAGGTCCCTAGCTTTTCTGTGTGGGAAATGCCTTTTAGCGAGGGGAAGGATAGTTTTAATTTGTGGGAGGATCTGGTGGTATTAGGATTTGAGGAATTTCAAGAAAGAGGGATAAAGGGAGGGAGGATACCATATAGGATTTTGAAAGTTAAACAGGCGCATTTATATTTATCCAAAGAAGGCTTAACGTGTAAAAACGTACCACAAATTATGGATTCATAGGTTAAGGGAATTGCTGATTCAAGAATAAGATTAATTTGTCCCCAAATTGACTTCCAGAAATTAAGTATCAAAGGACAATAATATAACAGATGATCCAAAGTCCCTATATCACTATGACAATGCCAGCATCTATTAGATTTAGAACTGTCTAATTTTTGTAAACGAACTGGGGTCCAAAAAATCCTATGTAATAAAAATAACCAAGTTTGTCTCAGATGCCGACGTTGTGCATTTCAACCTCCAAGACCAAATTCGTGGCCAACGAGATACGGAAATATACTGTTTTATCTCGATGCTCCAAATGTCTCTAAGATTATTTTTTGGCTTCTTATTCAAAAATTCAGAAATTAATTTGTACCACTGGGCGGCCTGATGTCCTACTAAATCTGTCTGGTAGCAAAGGATCTGCAGGCTATAATAAGTTTTTAAGTTTTTCCATTCAGGGAACCCACTCTGAATAGCCTGCTTCAACTGCAACCACCTATAATGTTAAGACTTTAAAATACCAAATGATTGTTACAGCCGTAAAAAATCAAGCAGTTTTCCATTAGACATAACATCATCCAATGTCCGAATACCTGCCTGCATCCAATTCTTCCAGGAGATCCCAGCACCGCCTACTTGGATCTTGGAGTTTAACTATAAGGACTGAAAAGTAGACTTCATTATAGGAATATCTGTTAATTTATCAATAAATTTAATTGTTTTCCATGTGTCCAATATTATAATGTTGTCCTTAGCATATCTAGGTAGTCTGAAATTTAATACATGAGATAGTCTCATAGGGGACATAATTTTCCATTCTAGATGTAACCAATCTGGAAGATGCTCCATGAGCTCGGGGAGGATCCAATACATTCCCTGGCGCGTTATATAGGCCTGATGGTACCTATAAGAGTTGGGGAAATTTACCCCACCCTACGCAATTGGCTTTTGTAAAGATACTAAGGCAATTCTAGCATATTTACCCAGCCAAATACATTTAGTAAGAATACTATTCAATTTCTTATAGAAGGACCCTTGAAAATAAAACGGTAAAATGCCCATTTGGTAACAAACTACAGGCAAAACCATCATCTTAACTGTTTGAACTCTCCCCCACCAAGACAGATGTAATGGGTTCCATTGCTCACACATTCCGTGACCTTCAGCAATAAGGATTTTTCATTTATGGTACTTTTATCGTCTCTTCCAACGTTTTCTGAATCCAAATGCCTAAATATTTTATACCCTCTTCCTTCCAAAGAAAGGGGAGCGAATCAAACAATCCTTTTTGACAATGTACATTAAGCGGAAGAATCTCTGATTTACTCCAATTTATTTTTTATCCTGAAAATTTCCCAAATTTATCAATCAAATCAAGTAAATGCGGAATGGGTGTTTCAGGATTCCTCAAATGAAGCAATATGTCATCTGCATAAACAGAGACCTTGTATTCCCGACCTGTGTAAGGAATACCCTGGATCTCCTTTGCCTGTTCTATAGCTAATAACAAGGGTTCTAAAACAATATCAAACAACAAAGGAGATAACGGACATCCTTGTCTAACTCCCCTCTCCAGACAAAAACGTTCTGAAAAAGTATTATTTATATATAATCTGGTAGAAGGGGAACTATACAAGGTTTGAATCATTTGTATAAATTCTGAACCAATACCAAACCAATCCATTGCTTGATACATAAAGGTCCATTCTACCTGATCAAATGCCTTCTCTGCATCTAAGGATACAGAGAAGGCTGGATCATCCATGGCTTTTGTTAAATTTAACATGTGAAAAGCCAATCTAGTATTATTAGAAGAAGCTTTTGAGCAATAAACCCCATTTGGTGCATACCAATAATATAAGGGAGAGTCTTGCCAAGCGCAAAAACAATAACTTAGCCAACAGTTTGCCATCTACATTTATCAAAGAAATAGGCCTGTAATTTGAAACCAACATAGGATCTTTATTTGGCTTTGGCAAAATAATAGTTAATGATTCTGCCAAAGTACCTATAATGCAACCTTTAGTCAGTTGAACCTGATATGAATTTAATAGCTGAGGTAATAGGGAAATTTGGAATGACTTGTAAAACTCTACAGTGAAACCATCACCACCTGGAGCGGATCCAACTCTAAGGGACTTCTTCAATGCTGCTTATAATTCTTTCATTGATATAGGTGCATCAAGAGTTCCTTTTATATGCTCAGGAATTTTAGGCCCCTTAATTAACTCCAAAAACTTTAAACCCTCAAGTATTACTCAAATATTACTACTCTTGTTAAAAAAATCTTATTTCCTTCTTACTTTGATTTTGTCTCATTTAGATTGTTAGTACAATCTCTTATTTTGAGTTCGTTGGACTATTGTAATATTCTTTATCTTTCGATCTCTAAGCAAAACATAAAAAGGTTGCAGATCATTCAAAATACTGCGGTAAGGCTAATCTTTGGATTGAAACAAACAGGCCACATTTCGCAGTATTATCATAGATTGCATTGGTTGACAGTGGAGGCTAGAGTGATTTATAAATTTGGCTGTATATGTTTTAAGGCTTTGAATGGATTGCTGCCAAGTTATCTTCTTCTTCATTGTTTCAAACTTGTTAATAGGAAACATTTACAAACGTTTCCTTGGTAAAATGTTGGCATATCAGGCATCCTCATGGGAAAAAGAAATTGGCATTTATATATCATTTTTCACATCTTCAGAAAAATGTTTTCACGCCTTCAGAAAAATGTTGAAAACATATCTTTTTGGTAAATTTCATGATTAATTCATTGTGATCTGCTACATTGTTAGTTTTTCTTGGTCTGTAAACCACACAGAACCGTGAGGTCATTGCAGTATATAAGAATCTAATATAATAAAATGGTAGACGCGCAAGCGCACTAAAAAAATCGTGTTCCCTGAGCTGTCCCGTTTTTTTTTAGTGCGCATGCGCGGGTTGTACGTCACCAGTCAATCCCCTCCACAGGTGCAGTGCTGAGGTCCCGCCTCCGCCCTACACGGCGCCGCCAGACCCGGCCCTACACTGAGATCCGCGATCGGGTTGCCATGGAAACCCCGCCGCAGCCTCGCGGCTAGGTAGGGGGACAACAATCGCGCTTATGTTCAAGCCGCCGCCACGACTCCTCTCTCGAACCGCACCAGGATCGAGAGAGGAGCTGCGGCGGGGGCTTGAGCATAAGCGCCATTGTTATCCCCCTACCTAGCAGGCGGCCTTCCTCACCCGGCCCTACCGTTCCTTCCCTTCAGTTCAGCTCCGCCTATGTTAAAAGGAGCTGCTTTGAAATTGGAGCCCTGCCGCCATCGTAACACGTTCCCTTTGCCGCGGTCCCATATGTCAGAGAAGGAGCGGGACCAAGGCAGAGGGGAATGTGCTACGGCAGTGGCAGGCCTCCGATTTCGACGCGGCTCCTTTTAACATTGGTGGAGCTGCACTGCACTTGATGGAGGGAGGGAAGGAAAGGTGGTTGTGCGCTGTTGAGCCCCTCTTTGCCCTCAGACCCTCTCCTAACTGCTCCCTCCTGTCTCAGACCACTGGGGGGAGGTGCCTGTCTTCAGCTGCCGGGATGGAGGGAGGGAAGAAGAAAGAAGGGGCCCTGGCAAGCGAGTTATCAAAAGCCAACCATAGCCTGGGACCCCTACATGATATGAATAATGACCAGACAACAAAAGGTAAGAAAAATAATTTTATTTTCTGTTTTGTGATTACAATATGTCAGATTTGAAATGTGTCTTGAGGGAGGCTGCTGCCACGGCTTTGGACAGAGGGGTACCATTTTCGTGGGAGCCGGTCTTCGGAGAGGCTTGGGACGTGGGGACGGATGCGGGAGGGGCTGCCGCTGCGAAGGGCTTTGGTGGGGGAGCCAGCCAGACCGCAAGTGTGGGGATGTTGTAAGCGCGGATTGGTCAAGGAGCTGCCGCTGCTGAGGCTTTGAAATTGCTCTCCCACCATCACTCCCTCCCGCCCCGGCTCTGCCTCTGCCCCTGCCCAAGTTCAAAAGCAGGAGACATCTAGCACCCGTTAATCTAACGGGCTTAAACACTAGTCTGTTATGTTATGTTATGACTCCTAATGTATGATATGCATTTGAGTTACAGTTTCTACAACTTTGGTTCTATCCCCAAATCATTTTACCTTAAAATATTTGAAAATGTAAAATACTCATTGATGCCGGTGAACCTTCCATACAATCTACCAGCATTTTAGGTGTTACCTCAAGGATTCTTGTATGAGGGATCTTCAAAAAGTTTCCACACTTTTATTTTTTTTAAACACTATGGGGCTCATAATAAAAACTTAAACATGTCTAAAAACCTGCCCAAGTCAGCACTTGGACGACCTAAATGACAGGTCAACCAATTACCGATAATCAAACCAATTTTCTGGACCTGTTACAGGAATTTTTAGGCCTCTGAATCCCAGAGGTAAAATAGGCTTATCTGGAGGAGTGGTGTGGGTGGGATGGGGGCCAACCTAGACTTAGTCATCCTGCAGGGATAATCGAAGGTTTTATTATACATCCTAGATGAAACTTAAATGTTGTTAGTTAGACAATGTAAAAACAGGTATAAGTGCCAAAAAGGTATCCAAAGTGACCAGAGACAAAGTAAAGACTCGCACCCCCCCCCCAGTGTTCACTGACCCCCCTCTCACAAAGATTGGAATAAAAACGTACATACCTATTTCCAGAACATCAGCACCTGGTATAGGAAAGTCTAGAGAATGGGCTAGTGAAACATAGAGAGGAGGACCCAGGACCATAAGCCACTCTAACCACTCCATTTATGGTGGAACATGTGCGCCCCCCAAAACTTTACTCTGCTGCCATAAAGGTACCATAAGGGCTTATGGGGTTGACAGGTGGGCATAGTGGGTTTTGGGGGGCTCACCATAACCTATAAAGGAGTTCTGATGAGATGTTTATCTGGTACCCTTTTTGTGAATTTCACAGCAATGCCCTCTAAGGTGCCCCACTGCTCTGTTGCCATGTCTTGGTGGCCAGTCCATTACAAGATTGGCTCCTCCCATATCTAAATGGTCTTGTTCTTGATGTTTGGGACTTGGACAAAATTTGGGTTGAAAATGTATAAAGATAGACATCCTGGCGGTCTGGATGAACAATAGCCTGAACATTCAGATAGACAATTTTCAGAAAAAAAAGTCTAGATGTATTTTTTGAAAATGGGCATTTCCCACTGCCGACTTTGGGCACCATATGCCCAAATCAAACGTAGACGTATGCTTGATTATGCCCTTTTACCTATTAAATATCTCAAAGCAAATTACATCACTATCTTCAAGATGAGCTGGTCTGCATGACTGACTTGTCAGATGACATTATACAATATTCCCTCTTACCACTTCAACCACCCCAACCATATCCCGCAAACATATGAAAGTGAGGAAACCTTTTGAAGAAGCCTCATACATGGGAGTGTTATTTAAATAGTCATAGATGACCATCTGAGAAAAATATTACATGGATTCTAAATTTCTGATAGAAAATATTTCTTCAAATGTGCCATTCCATTATACTGCAGCAGGAACTTTGATATCCGATGAGATTATTTTTAGGAGTGACATGTAGAGCTATTACCTCAGAAGGTAGACGACTTTATAAATTTAATTTTCTCTCAGTGCTTTTTCAACTATTCCATTAACAGTATACTATAATGAGAGGACTTGAAATCTGATAGTGTGCATGAACAAATAAGACATAATTTGTGTTGCCTTTTTTTATTCATTATCTTTTATTATCTTAATGTTTTATGATGCAGTAAATCACTGTAATGCAAAGATAATGGGAAATGAACTGTGAGAAGTATCGGGAATTCATCAGTTAATGATGAATACATGAAGTGATAATAACTAACAAACTGAGTGAAGATTATGTACACATTTTGGGGAACTTATCTACTTCAGACTAGACTAATACTGAAAACTGACATCGAAATATAAGACTTCAGGGGCTATTCAGACCACTTTCTGGTAGGCACCTTAGAGTAGGCACCTAGCTGAAAGTGGTAGCGCCTACTGAATTAGGTGCCCAGTTGGCAGCATATCTATAAGGTAACTGGTGGGGATCCCCCAAGCCCCACCAGCTAAAAACTCTCCATACCTCCTCCCTTGTACCTTTAGAGGGTCGATCTTTGCCAGCAGTGAGCAGCCTGACTAATATACAATGCTCGTGCCAGCCCCACAGCCTTCCAGTAGAAGCACGCTGATTTCACCGTCTCTGCACTATTTTACATGTTGGGACTTCAGAGGGATGAAGGTATAGTGGCAGAGGAAGAGTCAGTCTCACACACGCTGCAGTGAAATGAATAATGCACTGGGTGATTCATTCAGAGCAGGGGAAAATTTAAATAGGTGCTTCTGCAATTTTCCTAAGATACACATTGTCCCCAAGTCAAATGTTGAACGCAATTCTTTATAGATGCAGAAGTTGATGAAGGGAAAATTAAGCACTGCCTAAATAATAACACTCTATCCTATCTCCATTTCTAATATAAATTTACAAAGCCTATTTTGCATATCAGTTACTCTTTGAAGGTTTTGTGATAGTTTCCCAGATGGCCAATAAATGATGCTTTCCTATTCCATACTCACTGTTATATTAATGTTACATTACAAGGTAGGGAGAACGAGAGGGCACTCTCTAAAGTTGAAAGGGGATAGATTCCATACAAACATAAGGAAGTTCTTCTTCACCCAGAGAGTGGTAGAAAACTGGAACATTAATCTGACTTTCAGTTCTATGTTCTATTCTGAAACCAGATTGTCTCGGGTGAAGAGCATTAATGGACTCGATGTGAGCCTGGAGCTGAATGAAAACAATTGTTTCCAATAATTGTGCCAGAAAAGGCAGATCAGAAACTAGGCGATAATTGTTAAGAATAGGAGGTTCAGCATTAAAATTTTTTTTAACGTGGTCTAACTATTGCTTCTTTTAGATTTGATGGTACAATGCCCAACTTCAGGCTTTTGGATATGTTGAAATGAATAATACTGTAGTAACTAGGACTATAGTAGATATCTTGAGCCACTGGTATCGAATATAACTGTGTATACAAGAAACACCAAATTAACATAAGAACATAAGAATTGCCACTGCTGGATCAGACCAGTGGTCCATCATGCCCAGTAGTCCGCACAAGCGGCGGCCCTCTGGTCAAAGACCGGCACCCTAACTGAGACTAGCCCTATCGGCGAACGTCCTTGTTCATCAGGAACTTGTCTAACTTTGTTTTGAATCCCTGGAGGGTGTTTCCCTCTATGACAGACTCCGGAAGAGCTGCCAACTGGGTGGGTTTAAGCCCAAGGTGGGTGGGCCTGGGCCCACCCTTGGCTATACCACAGGAAGGGAGAATTCTATAACAGTGTGCCTATATTAGGCATCCAGAAGGAACCCATATGACAACTATTCTATAAATAAAAGGAGATGCTTGCTTTCTTTTATAGAATACACATTTCACGGGTGAAATATGTGCCTTTAATTTAGGCAACAACACTTATTTTATTTATTTATTCATTTAGTTTTATATCTCGTCCTCCCAGAAGAGCTCAGAACAGGTTAAAAGTCTACATACAAAATAAAGCATATTTATACAAAGTGATAGCAAACATGGCATGGCAGGACATTGTCTGACAAAGATGGCAAAACATAGTTAACAAAGCATGGTAAATCAAAGTATGGTGAGCATAGTATGGCAAAACAGTATTACAAGCATGGCAAACCTAGTATGACATGGCAGTATGACATGTAGCATGATAAAACCTAGATGCCAGCCATGGAGAGAGTATAAATACTGGCATCTAAATGCCAGAGATAGGAATGCAACATACACTGTTCTATAAATTATTCATGTATGAATGCCACTCACGCTCTGTCCAGAGACCACATATACTGTATATAAAGCCATATGGTAACGTGATCAAGAGTGTGGCTTGGATAGGGTTATCAGATGTCCGGATTTCCCTTGGCTTGGATCTATTGCAAACAGTCATACACACAGAGGGGCATTTTCAATAGGACATCTAAGTCTGACTTTGGACGTTTTGGGAAAGACATTCAGAAATCCAGTAGAGAAAATGTCCATTTTTAAAACAGCAAGACATGTAATTAAAAAAAAGAAAAAAGATAGATAGATATCTAGACCTTGGCCCTTAGTGCGTCTATCTTTTTTTGGCCATTTTTGAATATGAAAATGTCCAAATGACAAAAACACAAAAACAAGCCATTGGAATGTCCAAGAAGCCAGCATTCTTAGCAAACTGGCCTTACAAACAGCTGAGCAGAGCAGTACAGAGCAGAGAAGCACCCTAGGGAGTACTGCAGAGAACATCACATTAAAAAGTCCCAGATACAAAAGACACTATAACATGCTTATATTGTATGGTGAGCCCTCCAAAACCCACCCAAAACTTATTGTACCCACCTGTACACCACAACAATAGCCCTTATGCCTGCAGGTGTCACCTTTATGTGGATACAGTAGGTTTTTGGAGGGCTCTCCAATTTTATTCAATCTCTATATGACCACACTGAACACCTTTAAGCTGTCAGCTTGGGAAATGTTATTCACTTATGCGGATGATATCTTTATATTGATTGAGATTGATCCAGATATTACCAATCTAGTTTCCAAAGTAAATCTTTGCATTTCCAAACTTCAAGCCTGGGCTTTATCTGTCTGAATGAAGCTTAATACAATTAAAACTAAGCTTTTGTGGTTAGTTCCAAGATTGAACTGTCTTCCTCCTACTGTAGCTCTGGTATGTGGGTCCTCCATACCAATTGAGTCCTCTGCTAAGATATTGGGAGTCCTTTTTGATTTCTCTCTTTCCTTTAAGGACCAAATAAATTTCTTGGTCATGAAAAGCTTCTTTAGTTTGCGAATGCTGAGGAAGGTTAGACATCTTTTTCATCACCGTCATTTTTCTATCTTAGTTCAATCAATTATATTATCTTGTAACGCTATCTACCTCAGCATCACAAAACTTTGTCTTCATAGATTACAATTAATTCAGAATACTGCTGCGAAGCTGATCTTTGGAAAATGTATATTTGACCATGTGACCCCTTTGCTTCAGAGTCTTCATTGGCTCCTGGTTTATTTTAGAATTCAATTTAAATGCGCTTATATTTCTTTTAAAATTCTACATGGTATCTTTAATCCTCTTATTCCTTTATTTTGGAATGTTTACCGATTCTCCTTTGCAAAAGGTATCCAACAATTTAAACTCTCCCTTCCTCCTAAAAAAGGGATTAAAGGAGTCAAGATCTTCAGTCAATCTTTGGTCTTTAAACTCTCTCAACTCTGGAATGATTTCCCCGTAAATCTTTAAAAAGTACTCTCTTTTGTCAAATATTTTGAAAATTAATTATTTTGAAATTTTGCTATTATCTTCTATTTATCATTTGTAAATCATTCCCTGTTTATTTAATTACTGTAAACCGAGTCAAGCCTTCTCAGAATGATGACTCGGTATACAAAGTTAAGCTTCAGTTTAGTTTAGTTTAATATAAGCAGGCTATAGTGACTTGTGTACCTGGAACATGTACCTCAAATTGTGTCGGGCAGACACCCAATTTTGGATGGGCTTGGATCCCAGTTAAAGCTTGGATCCCAGTTAGGTGGGCAAAAGATCCCATCTGTCCCTCTCACACCCAGGTGAGAGGTGAAGTCTTAACAGTAGCCTACTTTGATGACTCTCCCCCTTATTGACCAATTAAGATGTGGAATTTTGCTGCCTTAAGATGTGTTCAAGGCATTTATCATTTATCCCCTCTTTTACAAAACTGTGGAGTGTTTTTTAGCATCAGCCGTGGTGGTAGCAGCTCTGATGCTCAGAATTCTATGAGCGTCAGAGCTGTTACCACCGTGGCTAAAATCCACACTATAGTTTTGTAAAAGGGGAGGGGTTAGTTTGTGATTACATATTCCATACTAGGCGAAGGTGTTTTCTGTGTTCTGTGTGTCCGAAAGACATAGTTTTCTGTTAGGATTGACGGTGTAGGATTGATCTGTACTAGTCTGGCTTGTTTAGTTTTACAATGGGTGTATTGATGTACTGCTCACTTTTCCTAGGTACTCATGTGTGACGTGTGGCATGTTACTAAAAATCATGTTTTTCGTACAGATGGGGGGAGGGGTGTGAAAAAATGATGGGCCCCGGGTATCACATATGCTAGATACGCCACTGCGCACACCCTGACAGTAGTGACAGGAGAAGCAGCCTCCTGTCACTGCTGTCAGGGCTCAGCCCAGCCCAGATCTTTCTTGCCTACTCCCGGACTCTCCTGCTCTCTGCCGCTGTTCCCTTCAGTGCAAGCCCGTGATTTTAAAGCGGGCCTGCACTGTGGGGAATGGCGGCAGAGAGCAGGATAGTCCGGCAAGCAGGGAAGAGAGATCGGGCACTGGCACGACACACCGGCCCTGCCCGACACTCCTCACTGGCCCCGATCTCTCTTGCCTGCCCCCGGACTCTCCTGCTCTCTACCGCCATTCCCTGCAGTGCAAGCCCCTGGTTTTAAAGCGGGCCTGCACTGCAGAGAATGGCAGCAGAGAGCAGGAGAGTCCGGAAGCAGGCAAGAGAGATCTGCTCGACACCCCCAGGCCCCGATCTCTCCTGCCTGCCCTGCTCTGCTGCGCTCCCCCACCCCCAGAGAAAAAAGCAGGAGGGATAAAACTCCCTCCTGCCATCAGCATTTTTTTTTTTTTTTTTAAATGGTGCATGCATGCAGCACAGCCCTTCCTCACCCTCGCCCCCCTCCTGGCACAGCCCACACTCCCTGGCACCAAAAGTTTGTGAGCAGGAAGGGTGTTTAGTCCCTCCTGCTCCTAGGCCAACCACCCCCCGGCCCACCCACCCGGTACTTGTAAAATAGTTGGGAACAGGAGGGGTGCCTGGTCCCTCCTGCTCCTTGGGCAAGGCTCCCCAACATCTTCGGGAGCAGGAGGGGTGCCCGGACCCTCCTCCTGCTCCTACACACCGCCAAAATCTTTGGGAGCAGGAGGAAAGTCCTCTTGCTCCTACTCTTCGGCCAGCTGCTGCCCAATAGCAGCCTTAGGCCCTTCCCCGGCGCATCATCTGATGCACGGGGAGAGACCTAAGGCTCTGATTGGCTTAGGCTCCTCCCTTTGGAGGAGCTGGGGCATCTCAGCCAATCAGGGATTTCCTTAGGGAGGAGTCTAATGAAGTCCCTTATTGGCCCAAACCCGACTCAAAATAGCCAAGCAATTGTTAGTGAATCAATCGCTTGGCTATTTTGCATTGGGTTTTACTAATTTGATTGGGATAATCGGGATCAGATAGCTACAGGCGTTAGTGAATTGGGTCGGAGGGAAATCTGGTCGTAAAGGGCTCGCAAACTGATCGGTACACGATTGGTTTGCTTTGTGAATCTAGCCCTAAACTTCCTAAATTCTGAGCGTTATTTTGCCACTGTAGCTGAAAAGTGCCAATTTGCAGAAACAAAATTCTGTTTTTGACATAGTTTCAGATCATTGATTGAATAATAATAATAATAATAACTTTATTTTTTTTATACCGCAATACCACAAAACAGTTCAGAGCGGTTTACAGGATAAGAGACTGTACATTTACAGCGAAGTTACAGCTTAGTTATAGCGAAGTTACATCGAGGTTACAGCATATCGAAAAACAGTTCAGAGCGATTTAAACAATGTAGGTGCAGAGAATTGGTTAACAATTATATGGCATAATCCAGTGACAATTACAAAAAGATCCAATAATTGTTGCATGGGGAGAGGGGAAGGGTAGGGAGGGAGGCAAGGGATTATTAGTTTGGTCGGGGGGACGGGGGTTAGAGGAATTTATCAAAGAGGTATGTTTTTAGAGATTTCCTGAAGGATTGATAAGTTGGGGCAAGAGAGATGAGAGTGGACAGGCAGTCATTCCATTTGCCAGCTTGGAAAGAGAGGGTTTTATCGAAGAATCTTTTGTGGATGCATCCTTTTGGGGAGGGGTAGGCAAACAGGTGTGCATTGCGTGTACGGTTGGAGCCTGGGAAGGTGAAGTGGCGTGAAAGATATATCGGGGCTGAGCCAGTTAGGGTTTTGAAGCAGAGGCAGGCGAATTTGAAGATGATCCTTGCTTCGAACGGTAGCCAGTGAAGTTTCCTGTAGAAAGGGCTGATGTGGTCTGATTTTTTGAGCCCGTAGATGAGGCGGACTGCGGTATTCTGAATAAGTCGTAGTCGTTTAATGGTTTTCTTGTAGGAGCCCAGATATATGATATTGCAGTAATCCAGGGAGTTTAGAATTAGGGATTGGACCAGCAATCTGAAGGTGGGAAAATCAAAGTAATGTTTGATGGAGCGGAGTTTCCACAGGGTGGAAAAACATTTTTTGACCTGGGTGTTAGTGTGTTGTTCTAAAGTGAGGCATCGGTCCAAGATGACTCCGAGGATTTTTATAGTAGAGTTGATTGGATATGTTATGCCATTAAGATGCAGGGTGGTGGATGTTAGTTTGTGGTTGGGACTTGCAAGGAAGAACTTGGTTTTTTCTGGGTTTAGTTTCAGTTTGAAGCGAGTGGTCCAGTTTTCTACCATGGTGAGGACAGTTGAGATGAATTGTTCAGTCTCATTTGACAGTGAGGTGATGGGTATGATGATTGTAATGTCATCCGCGTATATATAGGATTTCAGGTTACGGTTCGATAGCATGTGTCCCAGTGATGCCATGTAGATATTGAATAGTGACGGGGATAGGGGGGAGCCCTGGGGGACTCCACAGGGGTTGCTCCATGTGTGGGAGAAGGTTCCATCATTATGGACTTGGTAGGTTCGGTTTTTTAGGAAGCCTGTGAGCCAGGTTAGTACTTGTCCGGCGATGCCTATGGAGTCGAGGCAGTTAATCAGAATGTCATGGTCTACTAGGTCGAAGGCACTGCTGAGGTCGAACTGTAGTAGCAGTGCGCTGTTTCCCAGTGAGAATAGTTGGAGGAGGTGATTGGTTAGTGAGGCTAGAACGGTTTCCGTACTGTAATTGGTGCGGAATCCAGACTGGGATTCGTGGAGGATGTTAAATTTCTCTAGGTATGATGTGAGGTAGTGATTGACCAGTCCTTCCATGATTTTTTGGAAGAGAGGAATATTGGCGATGGGTCTGTAGTTGGAGATTACGGAGGGAGATTCTTTGGGGTTTTTAATTATTGGAGATATGAGGATGTGTCCAAGTTCCAGTGGGAAGTGGCCGGTTGTCATGCACAAGGTTATCCAGTTGAAGAGTTCCGCTTTGAAGGGGAGGGGGGCAGTTTTCATGATGGTTGGAGGGCAGTTATCTAGTAGGCAGTTGGATTTGGAATATTTTGAGTATAGCTTGAGAAATAGGTTCCAGTCTGGGTTATTGAAGTGGGACCAGGTCATGTCTGCTGGTGAGCCCTCCTTTTCTGGAGAGGGTGGTTGGATATATGGGTAAGTGCTGGTTGTTGTGAGCGTTGTTTTCAAGTTGAGAATTTTATTGGCGAAGTAGTCAGCTAGGCTTGTTGGGGAGGGTGGTAGTTCAGTGGGGGAGCTTTTATGTGGGACGGTGTCCATTAAGGAGTTAACTATTCTGAAGAGTTTATTAGTGTTTAGGGATGGGGTGTTGATAAGTTGGGAGTAGTGCTTGTGTCGTTTTTCTTTAATCATTTTTTTGTATTCTGTGACTTTAATTCGCCATGAGTGTCTATCTGTGTTTGTGCCTGTTTTGCACCAGGTTCTTTCCAGTTTGCGTACTTCACGTTTGAGGGCAAGAAGATCTGCATCGAACCATTTAGCTGAGGAGCGGTGTTTTTTATTGTAAAGTTTCAGTGGAGCAATGTCGTTTAGGATCTTATTGCTGAAATTGTTCCAGTCTGAGATGAAGTTAGGGTCAGGATCTGGGATGGATGTTGGGTTGTAGTGGGACCAGAATTCTTCTGGGTTGAGTTGGCCTCTAGACCATTTTGTTTTTTCTTTGTGGGTGGTTTTTGGTTGTTTTTTGGTTTGTTTTATTAGCCAGTGTAATTTGAAATTGCAACGGAGGTGATCAGACCAGGGGGTGGTGGACCAGTTTTCTTCTTTAAGGTTGATGCTGGGGGTTGAAGTGGTGTTGGGGAGGAAGGAGATCAGATCTAGGTGATGGCCTTTGTCATGGGTTTTTGTAGGGGGTGGTTTAGAGAAACCTAGGGAGGTTAGGAAGGAGAGGAGATCGGCCACGTTGGAATTCTCTTCCTGTTCAAGGTGTAGATTGACGTCCCCTGCAAGAAGGTTGTGGGTGCCCGCGACGGAATTTGTGAGGAGGTATTCATAGAAATCTTCTTTGGCTTGGTTCCATTTGCTGGGGGGGGAGTAAAATAGTGTAATAGTTAGATTGTCTTTGCAGTCGGCTTTGGAGATTTTGCAGGAGAGTATTTCCAGATCGTTGGTCAATTTAGAATCGAGGATTTGGAACTGGAAGTGGTCGCGGAGGATTATTGCTAGGCCGCCACCTCTTCTAAAGTTTCTTGATAATGGAATGATTTTGTAGTTTGGAGGGAGTAGGTCTCTGATGATGGGGTCATGGTCGGAAATTAGCCATGTTTCGGTGAGGAGTAGGATATCGAGGTGGGTTTCTTCTAGCCAATCTTTGATCAGTTGGGCTTTGTTTCTAGCTGATCGAATGTTCAGATAGGCACCCAATATTGTTTGGTGTTCCGAGGGAGTGATGGGCTGAGTACTTGGTAGATTTTTTAGGAGTCTATTTCTTTTTTGTGTTGGTCTGGAGGAGTGTCGGGTGGAGTTGATTACGGTGATCGGGAATGGGCCTGATTCCTTGTAGTCATGGAGGATATTGGAGGGGGGAAGTGGTCTAATTGGTTTGATGGCTCTGTTCCAAGTAAGGTAGGTGGGGATGGGTTCAAATGCTAAGGTTCTGGTGATCCAATTTCTTGTGCTGAGTAGATAGAGGAGGAGGAGAGTAAGCAGTTTTTTTGTGAAATTAGGCATGTTGGGCCTTGCAGAAGTTTGATAGAGAGTGATGAAGGGTTGAGTAGGGGTTGGAGGGAGAGATTGATGGGGCTGGGGTGAATTGAGGTAGATGTAAAGGTGATTCTGCAGTAGTTGGTAGGAGAGTATCAGAGGTTGATGGGTCTAGCTGGTGGAGTATGCAGTTGGGGTATGCGGTTGGGAAACTGAAGTCATGCAGGGGGGAAGAGTGATTGTTCAAGTGTGCAGAAAGGTGAGGAAGTAGTCATGCACATACTTAGCTGCTAGGCCAGTCTGGAATATCCCGGTCAGGTTGGACTATTTGGAAGCAGTCGTCGGCACGAGGCTGGCTGATCCGGTTTTGAAGAGTCAGATCTGGAGAGCTGGGAGAGGTTGGTGTAGGGTGGAGAGGTAGATTTGGGCTCCACTTAGTCGCTTCGCGAAGGCGCGTGCTAAGGCGCAAGGCACGCGCCTTTGCCGTGCGCCTTCGCCGGCGCGCCGAACGGCCGCGCGCCGTTTAGAGGCAGTCTTTTTAGAAGTCCCAGCAAGTTTGTTTGGGGGGCGGAGCAAGCTCAGACGCCCAGCCCAGCAGTAAGATTATTGGATTCGGGCGAGGCAGGAGGAGACGATGTCGGCGGGCCCTACTCAGGAGCAGGGCAGGCGGTCTCGGCGGGTGCGAGGTAGGGCAGCAGCCGCTGCTAAGAATGGCTCCACGCACCGTTTAGAGGCAGTCTTTTTAGAAGTCCCGGCAAGTTTGTTTGGGGGGCGGAGCAAGCTCAGACGCCCAGCCCAGCAGTAAGATTATTGGATTCGGGCGAGGCAGGAGGAGACGATGTCGGCGGGCCCTACTCAGGAGCAGGGCAGGCGGTCTCGGCGGGTGCGAGGTAGGGCAGCAGCCGCTGCTAAGAATGGCTCCACGCACCGTTTAGAGGCAGTCTTTTTAGAAGTCCCGGCAAGTTTGTTTGGGGGGCGGAGCAAGCTCAGACGCCATGCCCAGCAGTAAGATTATTGGATTCGGGCGAGGCAGGAGGAGACGATGTCGGCGGGCCCTACTCAGGAGCAGGGCAGGCGGTCTCGGCGGGTGCGAGGTAGGGCAGCAGCCGCTGCTAAGAATGGCTCCACGCGCCGTTTAGAGGCAGTCTTTTTAGAAGTCCCGGCAAGTTTGTTTGGGGGGCGGAGCAAGCTCAGACGCCCAGCCCAGCAGTAAGATTATTGGATTCGGGCGAGGCAGGAGGAGACGATGTCGGCGGGCCCTACTCAGGAGCAGGGCAGGTGGTCTCGGCGGGTGCGAGGTAGGGCAGCAGCCGCTGCTAAGAATGGCTCCACGCGCCGTTTAGAGGCAGTCTTTTTAGAAGTCCCGGCAAGTTTGTTTGGGGGGCGGAGCAAGCTCAGACGCCCAGCCCAGCAGTAAGATTATTGGATTCGGGCGAGGCAGGAGGAGACGATGTCGGCGGGCCCTACTCAGGAGCAGGGCAGGCGGTCTCGGCGGGTGCGAGGTAGGGCAGCAGCCGCTGCTAAGAATGAACCATATCCATATTCTCTTTTTGGTAGGGCTGAGAACTTTTCAGCATCCCCTCCTACACAAGAAAAAGGAAAGAGAAAAACACAGTGATGTGCAACTTTAAGTATGTCCTTTAAAGCCACATGTTGCATAGGACATAGAGGATAGAGAAGAATGTATGAGCCAGAATATTCAAACTTTCTTAGGTATTTCACAAAAGGCATTCTAAATGTGGAGCATTTTGTAAAATATGTGTCAAGGGGTGCAGAAGGGCATGTGCATTGTGCAGTACAACCTGTGGGAACAGCCACAGAGTGGTTTTACCTGTGTACCATGTGTGAATGGTGATACATGTAAGTACTGAGTTTGCAGTTTGCAGAGGTAAAGTACAGAACCACATGTACAAGAGGAACCAATTAAGGAGCTGAGTTTTAAACCCCTAGCCTTTCATGTTTTGAGGTGGTTTTTTAAGGCTTGAGAGATAAGCACACCAGCTCCATTGTTCACTCCTCAAGACCCCCAGGAACGAAAAAACAACTCATGGGGTGTAAATGCTAACAGGGAAATCTTTTGAAATATTCATATTTAAAAACATTGCCCACACCATTACCTAAGCATGTCCCTTTGAAATCTGTGTGTGCTCTGGTATTTATGGAATTAACAGCGTTGCTAAAATCATTACTTACTATACTCATTATTTCAGTTGATTGACTACTAACGAAATTTCAGAGGTTCTGAACATCTCTTACGGCCCCATTCAAAACATTTTAACAATAGATTTGAGCATGAAAATGACCTGAGAAATGGGCAAACAGTTTCATCCTCCATCATGACAATATTCCGTGTCACACCGCTTCTGGTACAGCAATTTCTGTCAAATAACAACATTATGGTGTGTCCTCATCCACCATATTCACTGGATCTGGCACCGTGCAACTTCTGGCTTTTCCCCAAAGTCAAAATTACCATGAAAAGTAAACGTTTTGAATCAGTTTAGGTGGTCATGACAGCGCAACTATAGACACTCACAAAAGAGAACTTCCAGAATTGTTTCAGAAAGTGGGAAGAAAGAATGATGGGATAAGTTTGTTCAAAGAAAGGGGGAGTATTTTGAGGGGGATTAATGGCAATGTGTCTATTACTCTAATCATTTTTTTTAAATATTTAAACATTCACTGTATTTTTTGATCAAACCTTTTTAAATGTGTAAATGTCACTTAATCCTTTCTAAGAAAAGACCCTATTACAACAACAATTTAACTTTTTTAAATAGTGAAGTTAGATGTACATTGTTGTACACTACTATTCCTGGCAGAATTTTGTACAAAAAATTTGAAAATCTGTGCATATTTTAAAATAATCTAATCTTCTATTTGTGAATCACGCATACCTATACAGGCTCAAAGTGACATAATGAGAGGGGAGAGGAGGGGGGAAGAGAGGGAGGAGGAAGGCAGGAGGGGGAAAGAGGAAGAGAGAGAGGGAAAAGAGAGAATGAGGAGATTAAGGGCTCTTTTTATCAAGCTGCGCTAGCGGGGTTAACGCGCGTGACTTTTCATCACACATTAACCCCCGCGCTGGCCAAAAACTACCGCCTGCTCAAAAGGAAGTGGTAGCGGCTAGCGTGTCCGCAATTTAGCGCACGCTATTACACACGTTAAATCACTTGCGTGGCTTGATAAAAGGAGCCCTAAGTATTGAAAAAAATACCCCTCTTCTGATCTTCACCCAGCATAAGTACCACCTCTTTTGATCTCCAAGGTATTTGTTAACCCCCTTCTGATCCCAATCCCAAAATAAGTACCCCCTTTTGATTTCCTCCCCCTTAAGAAGAGGTAGTACTTGTTATAGGGCATATTGGAGGAAAGGAATTTTCAACACCACACCAAGAGCAATGCAAGCAGTGTGACCACTGCACAGAGGAGGAAGGGCTGCCCCTTGTGACCCTGGGAAAGTTACTTAAGCCTCCAGTTCCCACTGCTTTAAATGTAAGCTTTGAAATGCCAAAGCCACAAAAAGGCCCCATTCCCCTACACAGAGTACACGTAAGAAGAAACAAAAATTGTCCCAATCCACCATCTCCTCTTATTGGCAGTGGCAAAACAGGTGAGGCATGGGGTAGGTGCCAGTGGGCATATCACACAGGAAGCAACTACACTTCTCCCTCTGTATTTGTGGTGATAGGGGATTAACAGACCCATAAATACAGAAAAACCGTGAATAACTTTTTCATATGTTATTCGCTGTTTTCTATTAAAAACCATCGTGAATGTGGTGAAACCGCGAATAACATGTTGGGAGACCTGGCCTGTTCCTGAAAGAGAGGCAAAATACGGTAAATAAAGCGCTGGATATTGGCGATTTTCTCTGTAAACGCTTGGAATCAGCAATTTCTCTATGCAAGCTGACGCAATATGGGGGGGGAAGGGGGGGAGGAGCCAGCAAGCTAAAACCCACGAATAATCGAAACCGCGATTGCTGAAACCGTGAATATGGAGGGAGAAGTGTATAGCTCAGTACAGGCCTGGGTACTGGTGCCAGGGGGATTGGAAAGCGGTTAACCATCACCATCAAGGCTTCATCTTTTTTTGACAGTTGATCAGTGGCTGTGCTGTTGTTCTGCTGGTACTGTGGCTACACTTACTCCCGCCCCCCCCCCCCCTTTACGAAGCCGCATTAAGCTTTTTTTATCACCAGCTGCAGCGGTATAGTGCCGCAGCCAGTGATATAAAAGTCTAACATAGCTTCACAAAAAGGGGCCTTAGTGTCACCACTTGAAGTGGCTTTAAGTTCAGCAGAATCGATGCTATTCAATTACATGTCTATGTTTCTATTGGCAGTCCTGACAGATAGAATGTGGCATCAACTCAAGAGCATGATGTCATGCTGGCCACACCTCTGCTCCACCTCTGTAACCCACTCCTACACACTTTAAGCAGCTAGCATTTTCTTTTTACCACAGTTGTTAATTTTAACAGGTAGTAGTTATTTGCACTAATGTCTACTGCCCAGTATAACTCGTGCTAGCTGCGTAATGCAGCTTAGTAAAAGAGCCCTTTTGTCACTAAGTTAAGAGAAAATTCATGGATACTTCCTTTTGAAATTTGGGTACAAAATACTGTATCTTCAGTCTTCCTTTTGCTACAGGCACAATTCCAGTGGTGAGAAATATGGATAGACTGTAAAACACAACCCACATGTAATAGGGATGTACATTTGTTAGTGTGCCTGTGGTAATGTGGGAGTGGTGTGGGACCGAGGCCTTCATAAAACACAGTCGCCCAAGAGCGGATGGTTCGGTGTGAGGTATCCTTGAAGCATACTAGTGAAACTGGATATTTAGGGAGTCCCAGTAGAGAGGCTTCAATAATGGTGAAAGAAAGCCAGGAGGGTTTAAGAGGAAGGCAGAGTAAAAGACTCAGTAGCCTGTAGTTACAAGGAAAAAACACAATTTGAAGTGTCTGTATACAGATGCTAGAAGCCTAAAAAATAAAAAAGGAGAGTTAGAGTATATAGCACTGAATGATGAGGTGGATATAATAGGAATTTCAGAGACCTGGTAGAAGGAGGACAATCAAAGGGACACTGTATATATTACCTGGGTACAAATTATATTGCAAGGATGTATGTTAAAGAGGGAATTGAATCAACTCAAATAAACATTTTGCATGACATAGATAGCAGTGTGGAATCCTTATGGATAGAAATTACATGTGTGAAGGGAAGGAATATAAAGATAGGGTTATACTACCGTCCCCCTGGACAAAATGAACAGACAGATGAAGAAATGTTTCCGGAGATTAGGAAATCTGGAGAATTGGGCAACAGTATAATACAGGGTGATTTCAATTACAAAATAATCAAAAATCCTTACTTTATGAAAAACTGTCATAGGACATAGATCCTCCTATTTTGCATGCAGAAAAGCTACAACCAAGCTCTAGCAATCCAAAAAATGGGAGGAAAAAGGCCTGAGTTTAGCTTCATATGGTCAAAAAAACTCCCAAGCTTTTTTCATGCATGAACATGAAACACACAGCTATCAAAAAAATTCCTGCGCATAATTTGAAAAAACAGTCCAATGAAAGGAATCCTTCTGTCGAAAACTGGCAAGTAATGACAAAGCAAACCAGTCAGTTAGCTAATATTGTAGATTGAGAGTCGTTCTCTGTGCTCGCTCCAGCAGCGTCCAATGGTGGCTAACCACAGTGGCGTTTTTTTATCCGCTCCGCCCGCTATCTCAGGGGTTGATAAAATCATAAGTCGCTAAAATCATCTATATCACCTGAAGATTGAAGGGTGGTCAATGTTACACCGATTTTTAAAAAGGATTCCAGGGGAGATCCAGGAAATTACAGACCGATAAGCCTGACTTTAGTGCTGGGCAAAATGATGGTGACAGCTATAAAAAATAAAATTGTGGAACATGTAGCCAAACATGATTTAATGAGACAGTCAACATGGGTTCAGCCGAGGGAAATCTTGTCTCACCAATTTGCTTGACTTCTTTGAAGGGGTGAATAAACATGTGGATAAAGGTGAGCCGGTTGATGTAGTATTATCTAGATTTCAGAAAGCTTTTGACAAAGTTCCTCATGAGAGGTTCCTGAGAAAATGAAAGAGTCATGGGATAGGTGGCAACGTTCAGTTGTGAATTAGGAATTGGTTATCGGATAGAAAACATAGGATAGGGTTAAATGGTCTTTTTTCTCAGTGGAGGAGAGTAAACAATGGAGTGCCACAGAGATCTGTACTGGGACCAAGGCTTTTTAACTTATTTATAAATGATTTGGAAATTGGAACGACGAGTGAGGTGATTAAATTTGCAGATGACAGTAAACTGTTCAAAGTTGTTAAAACGCATGCAGATTGTGAAAAATTGCAGGCAGACTTTAGAAAATTGGAAGTCTGGCCATCCAAGTAGCAGATGAAATTTAGGACTTGTTTTACAAAGCCGCACAGCAACAGTCCCGAAGCCCTTTAAAACTCTATGGGCTTCGGGGCTGTTACTGCGCTGCAGCCACTAGCGCGGCTTTGTAAAACAGGCCCTTAATGTGGACAAATGCAAAGTGATGTACATTGGGAATAATAAACCAAATCATAGTTACCGGATGCTAGGGTCTACCTTGAGGGTTAGCGCCAAAGAAAAGGATCTGGGTGTCATTGTAGACAATACAAAGAAACCTTCTGCCCAATATGTGGCGGTGGCCAAAAAAGCAAACAAGATGCTGGGAATTATTTTACAAGGGATGGTTAACAAGACTAAGAATGTTATAATGCTTCTGTATCGCTCCATGGTGCGACCTCACCTGGTGTATTGTGTTCAATTCTGGTCTCCTTATCTCAAGAAGGATATAGTGGCACTATAAAAGGTTCACAGAAGAGTGACCAAGATGATAAATGGAATGGAACTCCTCTCATATGAGGAAAGACTAAAAAGGTTAGGACTCTTCTGATTGGAAAAGAGATGGTTGAGGGGTGATATGATTGAAGTCTGCAAAACCCTGAGTGGAGTAGAAAGGGTACAAGTGGATCGATTTTTCACTCTGTCAAAAATTACAAAGACTTTGGAACACTCATGAAATTATAGGGAAATACTTTTAAAACCATTAGGAGGAAATATTTTTTTACTCAGAGAATAGTTAAGCTCTGGAACGCATTGCCAGAAGTTGTGGTAAGAGTGGATAGTGTAGTTGATCTTAAGAATGGTTTGGAAAATTTCCTGGAGGAAAAGTCCATAGTCTGTTATTGAGAAAGACATGGGGGAAGCCTCTGCTTGCCCTGGATCGGTAGCATGGGATGTTGTTACTCTTTGGGTTTTAGCCAGGTATTATTGACCTAGATTGGCTACTGTGAGAAAGGTCTACTGGGCTTGATGGACCGTTGGTCTGACCTAGTAAGGCTATTCTTAAGTTCTTAAACAAAAGCCCCTTTATTAAATAATGCTGAACCCTGTTACCTCACAGGCACAGTAAACAAAGAATAATGTCTCTAAGTTCAGAGGCAAACTTTGTTCAGCCCTTAAACCCGAAGTACATATAGATTCTTGGAGTGTTGCACACACACACACACACACCCCTAATTCCAGTCAAATCTCTAATCAGGATTCTTATATAGCCAAAGTTAAAGCTTGGATTATCTTAGCTAAGGTTACCATATTTCGGACCGCAAAATCCTGGACACATTGCCCGGCCTTGTTCCACCTCTAGCCCTATCCCATTCCACCCCAGCCCTTCCCAGTTCAGTCTCCAGCCTAGCCTCACACAAGCCTCCTCTCTTCTTCCCTGACAAGCTCTAGCCAAGCCTGGAGGGCCTGGAGTATGTGCGGATGTGTGTGACATTATCCGTGCATTCTCAGAGGCCCTCCAGATAATGCAGGAGCTCGTCAGGGCTTTCCAAAACCTGGACAAACTGCCGGGTTTTGGAAAGTCTGTCTGGGCACCTGGACAGTTCTCTAAAAAGAGGTAGCCCTAATCTTAGCTGGATTCTAGTGACTGACATATCAGCAGAGGAAACAAACTCCAGGGTAGCTTCCCTCCTCCCAGAGCTTCTGCATCAAGCTCTCTCCTAACATTCCTATGCCTACCTTGGCTCTGCTTCAGCCTCTGATTTCTCAAGCTAGTGCCACCTTCTGGAAGGTAGCTTAACTGCCACATCAATGAGGGAGTGTATCTAGGGATGCTAATATGCCACTCCCTCCCTCACAGTGCCTTAAATTAAGTGCATGTTACTATGATTTAACATCACTGATGAATTAAAATGTGCGAAGTGCTTCAAAATGACATGGTGCATGTAAAAAATATCCATTCAAATGAACATGTGAAATAAAAAAGCAAAATAAACTGAAAATGAACCCAAAATGTTTGGCTTGTGCATGTGCTTAACATATATTGTTTTCTGATAATAGCTGAACCCCAGAATGACTCTACTAGTTGACCTAGTTGAAAAACGAAAAAAAAGGGATCTAGATGAAAAACGAACAGATGCATGAGTCATTTGGCTTAAGCGGGATTTTCCTTGATAAAGCCCTGTATGGGCGAAACATAGTCCTAGTCGGAGTGCCTGCCCCCACCCGCGTAGACGAAAGATGAGTATCTTTCCTAATAGAAAATATTAAAAAGTAGAAATAATAAGTATATAAAAAAAGCATATTTTGAGACCAATGACGAATTTGGGTGGCAATGCTCTGTTTGATAAAAAGTTTAATACATACAGAAGGTACCACTGAGGTCTATATAAATCTTCTAAATCTTTTTTATGAGTAATGAAAGATTGTATCCACAAAGACTGTATTTATATTGATCTATTTGAGTAGTGGGTCTTTGGATTTACTATTTTTGAGCAAGTGGAGTTGTTATATACAAAAGATATGGCTCTCCTCAAAGTAGTCAGAATTGGACACTGTGGAACCTTGCCTTTATTTGTAGTTAACTTGAGGAAAGACAGTTTTAAGACAGCCAGTTGACATGGGTCAATCACTATTTATCTAGGCAAATGGCTTTGAAAATTGCCCTTTCTATGCATCAGCTACTACAGGTCACCTAGCCTCCATCCCTACACATTTCTCTGTTATTTATCTTCATTCTCAAGTGACTTTGGAACCTGTTGGCAGCTGCAATGCACAGTACAGGAAAAATATATCCAGTTCTCAGGTAACAAGATTTCTAAAGGGCATTGCTTTCGAAAGAAAACGAACATTAAAAATGCATTGTGTTGAAGGGCATGCCTCAGTACAAACTGTACAACCGGTAATAACAGTTTGCATTTTTTTCATTTTTTGGGGTTTATGGCTGCTGTGGTTTTTGAGACTCATATTTCCTATCTGGTTCCACATTCAATGTGCCATAAATCAATGTCTACAGAATTGTTTTAGTGAAAATGCAGGTTCTCAAATGTCTGCACATGTATGACAAAATACAATTTGTTTATCGTTTGATGAAATTTATTTATTTTTTCCATAAAAATGAATGTGCGAAACAAAAAAAGCAAAATAAACTAAAAAATGAACCAAAAGTTCTGTACAGTATTTTTTTCCCACTTATTTAAGAGAGTAAAGTGTTAGAAAATGAGGCGTAAGCCCTATTTTGCCAAGTGCCAAGGTAGGAAATGGGACATCCAATTCAAGATATTCCCAATATTCTGGGTATTTTATAAAAGGTTTACTGAATTCTTTTTTGTAAAATACATGTAGCAGTGATCATCTCCAAAGTACAGTCCCTGGGCCGCATGTGGCCTCTGAAGTCCTCTTTTATGACCCTCAAACAGCTAAAATGTTCTTTAAATCCTGAAAATGTGTTAATTTCAATCTTACCCACTTGATATAGTAACTGCAAACAATCTCTTAAGGGTGTTACCCAGGTGTCTCATTTATGGAATTTGCTACTGTTAACAATCCAAAATATAGTAAGTTTGTAAAATATATCTTTGAAGTATTGTAAAATCAATATTAGTATTAATTTTTAATGTTTAATACCCAGTCTGAACAAGCAGATCAAGGCGATTTACAAAATTAGTAAGCTTGAAATCTTTTGGTGGCCCTCAGAGCTTTCCTGTATTCACACTGTGGCTCTTTACATGGAAAAATTTGGAGACCACTGACATATAGCAGGGGTGTCCAATGTCAGTCCTCGAGGGCCGCAATCCAGTCGGGTTTTCAGGATTTCCCCAATGAATATGCATGAGATCTATTAGCATACAACGAAAGCAGTGCATGCAAATAGACCTCATGTATATTCATTGGGGAAATCCTGAAAATCCGACTGGACTGTGGCCCTCGAGGACTGACATTGGACACCCCTGGACATATAGGGACCTGCAGAAATACTTGCCTAAGTCGCAGCATGACCACCTGTGATGCCCATTTCAGTTCAAAACACATTTAATAAATAGAAACATCCCTTGGGAAGCTGTAACCTAAGTGGTAACACTTCCACTTATAGGTGCTGATTTTGAGGTAGTTTACAACAGGGGTAGGGAACTCCGGTCCTCGAGAGCCGTATTCCAGTCGGGTTTTCAGGATTTCCCCAATGAATATGCATGAGATCTATTTGCATGCACTGCTTTCAATGCATATTCTTTGGGGAAATCCTGAAAACCCGACTGGAATACGGCTCTCGAGGACCGGAGTTCCCTACCCCTGCTTTATAAAATCACACATACAAGTGAAGTCAATTAGGAAGCTTTGCATAAACACTTCTATTGTTTGATATTTGGTCTGAATTCTAGGTCCAAACGAGCTTTTGCTATACACTTACATCTGTCACAGAGCAGTTGTAAATGTTGATGTCTGTCAGTTTTGTTAAACTATACAATCAGAAATATGATTCATGTCACTGCCCAAACCATTCACATGAGACACCACAGTCCAGCCTGTTCCAAGCTGTATATCCCACAGCTTTTTTATGTGTAAATCATGATTTTTAAACATGTTCTCTCAGGGTTTCTGCAGCTGGCATTGTGCTTGTTGCAGGTTTCTGGGTCTCGTTACATCTTGTCAGGTAGAAACTGACGTTTCAGCCACCATGCTGTGGCTTTCTTCAGAGTATGCTGTGAAGTCTGCAGTTTGTCTTTGTAAATAGTGGGTTCACTGACCTGATTGGGAACAGGGCAGTCCACCAATTTGAATTTTGGCGGGAAAGTCAGTTGGTCAGAAATTTGAATTTTATTGTGAAAGTCAGTTGGTCTCTTTTTCCATAGAATGGAAAAGTCTCTGGTGGGTTCAAAGATGCTCTCCCTGTAGAGCTGGGTTACATGTTCCTCTGACGCCGAAACACAGTTCTGTGTCGGGTCCATAGCTTCTGCTTGTGTCCTTTTATGAAATAAGTTGGTTTTACATCAGTGATCTTCAGTGGAGTGTCATTGTCCGTTCCCACTTCCTTTTGTGCATATAAAAGCATACATTAAAAGCAAAGTGTGTGCTTTGTAAGAAAGCTACATCCTCTTTGTATATACCCCCTGATTTTATACAGGTTGTCCAAAGTTGGGCCTTCAGTTTTGAGCATGGAACCTAGATGCATGCATAACTAATTAGTCAATTGGGTGCTAACAACCAATTATTGGCATTAGAGTTAATTGCATTTAATCACTTATGCATGCATTTGCCTACATGCTATTCTATGACTGCACATCAAAAGTGTGTCATGCATAATCTAAAAGGGGTTGGAGGAGCTTCCGTACAGCGAAAGATTAGAGAAACTGGGCCTCTTCTCCCTCGAACAGAGGAGATTGAGAGGGGACATGATCGAAACATTCAAGGTACGAAGGGGATAGACTTAGTAGATAAGGACAGGTTGTTCACCCTCTCCAAGGTAGGAAGAACGAGAGGGCACTCATCTACATCCCCACCCACACCCTCCGCTCAGAAACGGAGATACGCCTATGCATTCCCCCCGGAAGGTCCCTCCTCTCAGAAACCACCCGCAAACGCTCCTACAGCCACTTCATTCCCCAACTCTGGAACCAACTGTCCCCTCAACTCAGACAACAGAACTCACTAATGACATTCCGGAAAATGGTAAAGACCCTCCTCTTCAACTAAAGGTCACCCTCAGTCTACACCCAACCTCTTAAACCCCACCTCTACCCTTCTTTCTCCATTCTAATCTTCTGCCTAAATTTCTGTATAGTCCACTCTCAGCCTATACTCAAATAACTTGTATCTAAACTAAACTACTTATATTTAAACTACTGTTCTTAATTTGCTGTATAGTCCCTATTAGAGAATGACACGGGGAAAAAATCTGTCCCCGTCACCGCCCTGTCACCGGCCCACCATCCTCTGCACCGCCCCGTCACCGCCGTTCCCTTCACCGCCCCGTCACCGTCACCGCCATCCCTTTCACCGCCCCGTCACCGCCACTGCCATCCCATTCACCGCCCCGTCACCGTCCCCGCTGCATCCATATAAGCCTTAGTACTGTAATATTTAGCTTATTCCTTTCTTATAAATCAAAGTTCCTGCTGCTGAACTAGAGAAAGAGATGTTCAGCTGGCAGGGCTTTGTTTATAAATTTTTATCAACACAACTAATATACTATTTTATCCTAAAGCAAAAAATAAATAAATAAATATAATTTTTTTTTCTACCTTTGTTGTCTGGTTTCTGCTTTCCACATCTTCTCATTCAATTCCTTCCATCCACTGTGTGTCTTCTCTCTGCGTCTTCCATTTGCTGTTACTGTGCCTCTCCCTTAACCCCCCCCCCCCAATTGGTCTAGCACCCATCTTCTTCCCTCCGCTCCCGCATAGTCTGGCATCTGTCTTCTTCCCACTCTGTCTTCCACATTTCCCTTGGGGGTCTGTTCCTCTCCACCCTCCTTCAATGTCTGTTCTATTCCTTTCCACCACCACCCTTCCCTCCCTCCTTTACCATCTGTTCCTTTCTACTACCCTTCAGCTCCTCTCGCGTGGCCTATCTACCTTCCTTCCTCTTATTTTCATGGCACGTTACAATGTAATTTGTGCAAGCCACTGGAGCCTGCAAGCTCGGTCCCTGTCCCATCCCCACAAACCATCTCGCTTCTGTGCTCCTATTTTCTCCATTTCTAATATCTCCCCTATGTATCTGTCATTGCCCCCCCTGTGTCCATATACCATCCCCATGGCATGTCCCCTTTATGTCTCTGTCCCTATGCCCCATGCACATAATTTCCCCTCTTTCTGTTACCTTCCTGTGTCCAGATTTCCCCTATCTTCCTCTTCCATACCAGTGTGTCTCTTCTTTTCAACCCCATCTAGCTTTTTTCCCTCTTGCTTCTAGCATCTGGCTCACCTGCCAGTCCTTCCCTTTCTTTCCTGCTGTGGGTTTTTCTTTCCGACTTCATCCCCTTGGCCCAGAATCCTTTTCCCTTTCACTCCCTCCTTCCAATTTGAGCCGGGAACACTAGCGATCGCACGGTCCCCGCAGCCACTACCTGCCTGCCCAATCAATCCTAGTGTTTAGCCAGCTCTCTCCCTTCTCCTTACCTTAGTTTATAGGTTTTCTTTTTCGGCGACCTGCACGCTTTCCCAAAGAGCCGCGCACGCGCGGCTGCTCAGTGTTCAATCTTCTGCTCTGCTGCAACTTCCTGTTTCCGGTTGCGTCAGAGCAGAAGATTGAAACTGAGCAGCAGCGGGTGCGCGGCTCTCTGATAGCGTGCGGGTCGCCGAAAAAGAAAATCTACAAACTAAGGTGAGGAGAAGGGAGAGAGCTGGCTAAACACTAGAATCGATTGGGCAGGCGGGTGTGAGCTGCGGGGACCGCGCGATCCTTCATGCCTCACTGCGGGGACAAGACCATTCACCGCCCCGCGGGCAGTGAATGGCCTTGTCCCCGTCGCCGCAGCGACTGCTAGTTTTCTTCCCCGTTTTCGGCGGGTGACCCGCGGCTAAAATGCGGTGGCCGCGGGTAAACCGCCACCGTGTCATTCTCTAGTCCCTATATCTAAACTGCTGCACAGTCTCATATGTCCAAGTATTTAAATCTACTGTATAATCTTGTATGTCCAATTCACTCCATTGTGAATGTTTATTTGTAAACCGTTCTGAGCTACTGGGAGGACGGGATAAAAATCTAAATAAACAAAATAAATAAAACGTAAGGAAATTCTTCTTCACCCAGAGAGTGTTGGAGAACTGGAACGCTCTTCCGGAGTCTGTCATAGGGGAAAACACCCTCCAGGGATTCAAGACAAAGTTAGACAAGTTACTGGTGAACAAGAGCGTACGCTGGTAGGGCTAGTCTCAGTTAGGGCGCCGATCTTTGACCAGAGGGCCGCTGCGTGAGCGGACTGCTGGGCAAGATGGATCACTGGTCTGACCCAGCAGCGGCAATTCTTATGTTCTTATGACCAGTGGTGTATTAAGGAGGGAATGCAGGGAGGCGGTCTGTCTCGAGCGCCATCTTGGTGGGGGTGCCGGCACCTGTCCTCCTCTCCACCCCCCACTTCTCCCCCCCTCTTCTGTGTGTGTGCCCCTTCCCTACCCTCGTACCTCTTTAATCATCATGAGCCTGCTGCCCGCATCGGTGTCATCTTTCTCTGATGTCACTCCCGGGTCCCATGCCTAGTAAGGGACATCAAAGGGAGAGCAGACACAACACAGGCAGCAAGTTGGTGATGCTGCTCATGCCAGGAAAATTAAAGAGGTACGGGGAAGGGAAGGGAGCGAGGGGTGACGAAGTAGCAGGGAGGGAAGAGAAGAGGGTCGGGGAGTGGTGCCACCACTCCAGATGCCACTCAACCTTGCTATGTCACTGGGTGTGACCATGGGAGGGGCATGAGTAGGTCAGGAGCATTCCAAATATTTAGGCGCAGTGCTGTTAACAGAACACTAGGGTTATGTGTTCGACTTGAATGCCAGGATTTACACCAGGTCTTTCTAGAGAATGACACGGGGGGCAAATTTTCCCCATCCCCGCATGATCTCAATACTCCCGTCCCGTGCCCACAAGTTCTGTCCCTGTCCTTGTCCCATTTCTGCAAGCTCAGCCTTAACTGCACAAGCCTCAAACACTTATGATTTTACAGTGTTTAAAGCTTGTGCAGATGGAGGACAGAGCTCACGGGGATGGGGAAAATTTGTCCCAGTGCCATTCTTTACTATTTACACCCAAAGATGGGCATGGAAAACTTCTCTAAACTTCTACAAAGGGCGTTCAGCCTGGAGTGCCTTAGCACTTAGTGCCGATTTTTCACAGTGCTTAAATTTGATCATCACAGGGTGAACAGATGGACTTAACAACGATGTTGGAATCCTCAGTGAAGAAGGTAGCGAGTCCAGCTACCTTATTAGCTACGGTGGTTTTATCACTGGATAAGAACTGGATATTAAAGTTGTACTTCAAGAACACACCTAAAGAATTTCATGGACTAAAAGTTCAGATATTTCCTGATGTGACAAAAGAAACTCAGAAACGGAAGGAATTTTTGCTTCTTAAGCCAGGTGTCATTGCAATGGGGGGCATTATTTTTATTACGATTCCCATGCAAATGTATTGTAAAGTATAAGTCTTGTAATTACATTTTCTTAGAACCTTCTCAGTTGACGGGATTTCTTCCAGGAAACGCCTTGAAGGGGAGATAGTAACAACTTAACTTATCAGATTACGGTACTCTTGTATCATTCTCAGCTATCCGCCTAATTGGTAATTGGATAGTTTCTTTTTTCTTTATTTTGTTTTCTCACTCATGATTGCATCTTGGATCTGTACATTTGGGACTTTAAAATGATTAAGTGAATAATTCTGCATTTAATTATTATTTTTCTTTTGGTTTATATTAAAGATGTCTTAATCATATTCTGTACAAGAAATTTATTCTTGATAATTTGTTTAAATTAAAAAAAATTTGATCACCATTTGTAGAATTCACCCCATAATATGCACTGTTTAAGAAATGTGCACACTACTATTGGCAATTTTGAACAATTCCATTTAATATTATAATCATAATTATAGAAACATGACGGCAGATAAAGTCCAAATGGCGCATCCATAGCATCCACTATCTCCTCCTCTCCCTATAGGGTAAGGCTCGTTACACCTACTAATACTACCTATTCCCCAAGCCCCCATCACTCCTCCCACCCATAAAATAAAAATTTCCATTTTCCTGCTCTCCTTACCACTTTCCCGTTTCCTATACAGGTACCATTTGAAGGGAAAGATTTTTGAAGCCTCAGTTCAAGTGTAACATACTGTACGTGTTTGGGGTGGGCAAAGAGGGCAGTGGGGTACCACATGTCCTCAGCAACTAGACAGTAACAGAGGGAAAGGTCAGAGGTTGATCTCTTTGGTGCCCCAATCATGTTGAAGCACCCGATATTAAAAATATGGTGGTCAAAAATCTTTTCACAAGTTATTTTTACAGTGGAGGAGTAGCCTAATGCACTCCCACTGCAGCTCCATGTAACTTTAGGCAAATCACTCAACCCTCTATTGTCCCAGGTACAGAATATGTACCTGTATCTACTAAAGGTAGCTGGTTTTAAGAAAGGTTTGGACAAGTTCCTGGAGGAAAAGTCCATAGTCTGTTATTGAGAAAGACATGGGGGAAACCACTGCTTGCCCTGTATCAGTAGCATGGAATATTGCTACACCTTGAGTTTTGGCCAGGTACTAGTGACCTGGATTGGCCACCGTGAGAATGGGCTACTGGCTTGATGAACCATTGGTCTGACCAGTAAGGCTATTCTTATGTTCTTATGTGAACTGCTTTAATTGTAACTAGATCCCCCTTTCCATCTAACAGTCAAAAAAATATTTTTTGAAGTGTTGACACCACCAGGAAGACCTAAAGAAAAGCAATCCAGAGGAGGTCTATGAAAATTAAGAAGCATTTACAATGTAAACCTTTGGAGCTGAGGTTTAAGAGGCTCAGTATAAATGTCAAACATTTAGAAATCTGCTTAACGCAAAAAAAAAAAAAAGTGCAAGCATGCTTTTCAAGGGGAAAGAAGAGGTAAATATACAAAGTACGGTATGAAGGAGTAGACCTAGGGATGACATAACCATTTCTCCATAGAGTAAGTCATTCAAGAAGATAAAGGGGGGAGCAAAACAGTGCTGGAATAAAGAAAAACGCAGAAAAATAATTTCTCAGTGGAGAACTGAGAATAAAAGATGGACACAAGGTAGAGTTCGGTTCTGGTTAACATCATTGTGTAGCAGCTTCCTTTTCACCTCGGGCATTAAAAGGGACACAAGCGGAATGAAATCGGAGCTGAAAACCCATGCTTCGAGCGGGGTTAGTGTGGCTATGTTTAAAGAACTATTAAAAGTCTCATAGTGCATTCAGCTGCGGCACTAATATTTTACAAACATATATTTTCAGCTATTTTCAGCATTATTACTGTGTTGCAGCTGGTGGCACAATAGGACTCAAACTGTTATATTCTTATAATGAAAGGGCATTTTAGCAATTACTAAGGTAGAGTTTAAAACATGCAATAGCAAGCAAATCAGCTTTTAAAATTACAGCCTCACAAACATACTAATATCTTCTGGTGAAATAGCAGAATGGCAATTTATGAAAATTAATTACAATTCACTACTAGAATCAAAAGTTGAGGGATTCCTACCATCCCTTATCATTGTCTTTCTTGTGTCCTCCAGTGGGGCTGCTCTTCTAATTAACCCCCTCTTTTACAAAACCACGATAGCATTTTTAGCACTGGCCGAAAACAATAACAGCTCGGACGCTATAGGAATTCTATGAGCGTCGGAGCAGTTACTGCGGTGGCCGGTGCTAAAAATGCTAGCATGGCTTTGTAAAGGAGGGGGTTAGTAAAGGTTCTCAGTCAATTTAAGTGTCATAGGGAAGTATTACAGGAATAAGCATCTTGGTACCATCCTGTGAAAAAGTGAGCATGAATGAATACCAAACGTTTCTATGAAATCAGAAGTTAGTTATGTGAGAGGAAATGCAAAATGAAATAAATTTAATTTTAAAAGTTTTCACTATTTGAAAGCTCAACAGAAAATGCCCCCAGTTTAACTCCTGAACTCCAGAAGTATAGGTGGATAGCATTAAGACATTTCTCAGTTCAAGGAGAGAGGGGTGATTTTCCATTTCTAAAGCTTGTTTAACATACAAGAAAGGATTTCTATAAAGTTGTATGACTGCATATTTCCAACAGTGCCTTATGGATTTTTCTTTTAGGAAATTGTTTAAACCTTTTCTTAAAACCCTGCTAAGCTAACCACGTTCACCACATTCTCTCTAAAGAATTTGAATTCTATAGCAGCAATTGCCATTATAGAATACCCAAAACAGGAAAAGGCACCAAATTCTAATTATTAAGTAATAAATACCAGTTCACCACTGTTCATGTGTTCAAATCACGTAGTTCCTCAGAATGCCACACGATAGAATTGTGTGGTAGCCGTCCTCACCGGAACTTTTTAATATGTGATAGATTTGAACTAGTGTGCAATTATTTGCATAATATAATTTATAAAGTGTCAGTGCTATCTAAAAGCAAACATTTTAAGATAATCTGTACATAGAGTTGACTTAGCTTTAGAACCGGGTCTGCCTCATTCCCCACCTAAGTCCTCCTACAATTTGACCTTTCCGCTGCTTTCGATGTTGTTCACCATGATATTCTTGTTTACCAACTCTCTGAGATAGGTATCAACTCCACAGTCCTAGGCTGGTTCTCTAAATTCCTCCGCTCTCGTTCTTACATTGTTAACATGAATGGCACCTCATCCTCCCCCTGGAAACTGAATTGTGGAGTCCCACAAGGCTCTCCACTATCACCTATCCTTTTCAACATCTATATGTCCTCCCTAAAACTCCTCCACCTATCCCCCCTTGAAACAATTTATACTTATGCAGATGACATCCTCGTCCTTCTCGAGACCGATTCGAACCTCACCGACCTGTCTAAGAACATATCCTCTTGTATAATGAACCTACAATCCTGGGCCCACACTGTGCAAATGAAATTGAATGAGTCCAAAACAAGACTTCTTTGGCTCGGTCCAAAACTAGATCACCTACCCACCTCCATCCCACTCCTCTCTGCAGCTTGAGTTCTCGAGCAAGGTCTTGGGCATCATCATTGATTCCACATTGTCCTTCAATGACCACCTCCAATCCTTGGTAAAAAAAATGCTTTTTCAGCCTTCACATGTTGAGGAAAGTTAGACCCTGCTTCCATCAAAAACATTTTACCCTCCTTGTCCAATCCATCATCCTCTCCAGATTGGACTATTGCAACTCTATCTACTTAAGCCTAACTAAGAAAAACCTCCACAGACTCCAACGGATTCAGAATGCCGCGGCCAAGTTCATCTTCGTTAAAAGTAAATTTGACCATGTCTCCCCGCTCCTGGCCAAGCTCCACTGGCTTCCGATAATCGCCAGGGTCCACTATAAATGCGCCTGTTTAACTTTCAAAATCCTATATGGTATCCTCCCTCCCTTTATCCCTCTTTCTTGGAACTCCTCAAACCCTAATACCACCAGATCCTCCCACAAATTAAAACTATCCTTCCCCTCGCTAAAAGGCATTTCCCACACAGGAAAGCTAGGGACCTCCCTCCACTTCAAAATCACTGAGCTCTGGAACAATCTTACCTCTCCTCTTCGGAACTTGAGCTCTCTCCAAGTTTTCCACAAACATCTGAAAACCTGGCTTTTCTCAAAAAATGTAAGTCTCCCTTCAATTTAGGAATCAAGGAAACTCTTATATCTTGGCATCCCAAGTCCTCTAAATTTTCTTCACACTTCTGCCTCTAACCCTCTGTTGTAGTTCCTTCCTATTTCTCCTACTGTAAACTGCGTCGAGCTTTACGAACGTGGAGATGATGCAGTATACAAACCTAAGGATTAGATTAGATTAGATTATAGAATACCCAGCATAGATCTGCAGTAGGGCTGTCCAGAAAATCCTAAAAGTGTAAAAAACTGTGTCAATTAAAGGGCTCCTTTTACAAAGGTGCACTAGCGGTTTTAGTGTGCGCTCAGAACGTGCTAAAATGCCACGCGTGCTAGCCGCTACCGCTTCCTTTTAAACAGGTGGTAATATTTTGGCTAGCGCGCGCTAATCTTGTACGTGCGCTAAAAATGCTAGCGCACCTTTGTAAAAAAAGCCCAAAGTTTTTCCCATGAATTTGATTGTGCTTCATCAGAAAATAATTTATAAACATATTTTAAATCCCATCCTGGAGTCCCTCAAAACCACTGATTGCAAAAAGCTCTGTTTTTTAAAAAAATTTGCTATTATTTTTGCTTAATGGAGCAAACCTCTTGGTATTATAGCTATATTCTATGGGGCTCATAATCGAAAGAGAAATACGTCCAAAAACCGGCCTAAGTCGGCACTTGTATGAACATTTCCCAATTACGTCCAAGTTCCAATAATAAAAACGGGTTTTGGATGTATTTCTAAACGACCTAGGCCTTCATAGTGCCGCTAAACGACCAAAGCTAAGCAAGGTGTTTCAGGAGTAGTGTCCAGGGCGAGAGTTGGGCGGGACGTGGGCCAGCTTAGACTTAGTCGTACAGCATGTATAACCGAAAGTTATACAGCCCATGATTGACAGAACTTGGATGTTGTGACTTAGACCATGGTCTAAGTCACAAAAACCCACCTAAACTCACCAGATAAGCACTGAAAACACATAACACAGACCCTCACACACTACCCCAGTGATCACCGACCCCCCCAACCCCCATAAAAATATTAATCACACCTTCAAAATTCAGCCTCCAGACCATCATCACCTGGCCGCCTGGCATAGGAAAGCCTAGTCGCCAGCACAGCGGCAGCTTAAGTCATCTTGGGGGTGGGTTAGGGACCCATAGAGAGGAAGACCCATGCCCATAAGCCCTTGTAATCACTGCATTGATACTTAAACATGTGCACTCCCCTATATACCCCCAAACCCTTTTTTACTGGCATATAAGTGGCTCCTGCAGCTATTAGGGTGGTAGATAAGTGGGTTTAGGGGATTCTGGAGGTTAAAGGGAAGCAGCCGGCTAGGGAGGAGGTGGACGACGGAGACAGGAAGGGAGTGGTGAAGGAGGAGAAAGAAGTCGTGGAAAGACTTAACATGTTCTTTTCGTCTGTATTTAGAAACGAAGACACAACCAACATACCGGAACCTGAGCAATTCTTCAATGGAAATCAAGCAGAAAAATTAACATCCATGGAAGTGAGCCTTGAAGATGTGTGCAGGCAGATAGAAAAACTAAAAACTGACAAATCACCGGGCCCGGACGGAATCCATCCAAGGGTTCTGAAGTAATTAAAGGAGGAGATAGCAGAACTACTGCAGCAAATTTGCAACCTATCCCTGAAAACAGGTGTGATCCCGGAGGATTGGAAGATAGCCAATGTTACGCCCATCTTTATAAAGGGATCAAGAGGGAACCCGGGAAACTACAGACCGGTGAGTCTGACCTTGGTTCCGTGGAAAATGGCAGAAGCACTGATAAAAGAAAACATCGATGAACATTTTGAAAGAAACAAATTTCTGATAACCAGCCAACATGGTTTCTGCAGGGGGAGATCATGCCTAACTAACTTATTGCACTTCTTCAAAGGAATTAACAAACGGATGGACAGAGGAGACCCCATAGACATCATATACCTAGATTTCCAAAAAGCCTTTGACAAGGTGCCTCATGAACATCTACTCCGGAAACTGAAGAACCATGGGGTGGACGGAGGCGTACATAGATGGATCAGAAACTGGTTGGCGGGTAGAAAACAGAGGTTAGGGGTGAAAGGCCACTACTTAAACTGGAGGAGGGTCACCAAACCATAGGGTTTGGTGCTCGGGCCACTTCTATTTAATATATTCATAAATGATCTAGAAATAGGGACAAAGTGTGAGATAATAAAATTTGCGGACGACACCAAACTATTTAGTGGAGCTCGGACTAAAGAGGACTGGGAAGAATTGCAAAGGGACCTGAACAAACTAGGAGAATGGGCGACGAGATGGCAGATGAAGTTCAACGTTGAGAAATGTAAAGTATTGCATGTGGGAAGCAGAAACCCGAGGTACAACTATACGATGGGAGGGATGTTATTGAATGAGAGTACCCAAGAAAGGGACTTGGGGGTAATGGTGGACATGACAATGAAGCCGACGACACAGTGCGCAGCGGCCACCAAGAGAGCGAATAGAATGCTAAGTATAATCAAGAAGGGTATTACAACCAGAACGAAAGAAGTTATCCTGCCATTGTATTGGGTGATGGTGCATCCGCATCTGGAGTACTGCGACCAATATTGGTCGCCGTACCAAAAGAAGGATATGGCGTTACTCGAGAGGGTTCAGAGGAGAGCGACACGTCTGATAAAAGGTATGGAAAACCTTTCATACGCTGCGAGATTGGAGAAACTGGGTCTCTTTTCCCTGGAGAAGAGGAGACTTAGAGGGGATATGATAGAGACTTACAAGATCATGAAGGGCATAGAGAGAGTAGAGAGGGACAGATTCTTCAAACTTTCAAAAAATAAAAGAACATGAGGGCATTCGGAAAAGTTGAAAGGGGACAGATTCAAAACAAATGCTAGGAAGTTCTTCTTTACCCAACATGTGGTGGACACCTGGAATGCGCTTCCAGAGGACGTAATAGGGCAGAGTACGGTACTGGGGTTTAAGAAAGGATTGGACAATTTCCTGATGGAAAAGGGGATAGAAGGGTATAGATAGAGGATTACTGCACAGGATTACTGCACCTGTTGGGCCGCCGCGTGAGCGGACTGCTGGGCACGATGGACCTCAGGTCTGACCCAGTGGAGACATTGCTTATGTTCTTATGGTCTTATGAGCTGTAGGGAGGAGAAGACATGGCACCCTTTTTGTGAAGTTCACAGCAGTGTCTTGTAAGGTACCCCACTATTTAGGTGGCATGTCTGGGTGTGCAGTCCATCACTTTGCAGACCCCTCCCATGTCCAACAGGGCTTGTTCTAGGTGTTTTGGACTTGTACGAAAAGTTGGACGAAACTGTGGTATAAAAATGGACTATTTAGCGGCTTGGACGATCAGATCGGTAGGACGTATAATTAGACGATTTTCGAAACAAAAAAAATTTTGGACGTATTTTTAAAAAATGTGTCTTAGGCTGTTTTTTTACTTTGGACGACTTGTGAATTGGACGTAAACGGACTTAGACGTCCCTTTTGATTATGCTCCTCTAAGTGTTTTACACTGAACAGCAATCAGGTATTGATAAGGGAGGGGGAGGAGATAGAGAGTCCTGTACAGGTATACAGGTGAAGATTTTAAGTCCTCTATGAAACTAGAGGTGAAGACATAGCCCCTCTAAAAATCCCCCAGAATAATAGGCCAATAAATACTACTAAAGGCCTAAGATGGCTGAGAATGCTCTGACTAAAGTTGTCAGCCTTTGTACAATCTATGCTTGCTGAAATCAGCAAGCCAACCGAAACTTATGCTAAAATAAGCAAGTCAAGCGAAACTTATTCTTTTACATGGCAACTGGTACCACATCTGCTGTAGTGCCATAAGAACAGGGAAGTAAACATAAGAAGGATGAGGATGTGTCCTGGCCAAGAAAACAAAAATAGACCATTTGCAAGATATATCCTGGAATGGGCGGATCCTTACTGGACCCATTGCTCAAAATTGATGATTTGATATTAAAATGACATTTGACGGGAATAGATAGTTATTTTAGTATACAGGGTGTACATACAGTATGACACAGCATGGCACAAGATAATGTTAACCAATTAATAAATTGATAAATGTAATGATGTTTGTAAGTAACCAATAAAAACTAACAATGTAACATGCACCAATGTGAGCCAGGGCTATCAGAAGCATATAAAAGATAGTTTTTTGGCTATAAGGGGAGGACAGACATCCAGGTATACTCAAGCGCTTCAGGCATACTATCTGTCAGCTCCATATGCTGTAAGAATTTGCTCTTGTAACCTGTCATTGATTGTTAATAAAATATATATTAATTATACCAGCATATTGGGTTTCCGTGAGGTCAGTTATTGAAGGTCGTAAACAGGCTCTTCAATACTCGTATGTTTCCTATCTGTTCCAGCTTGCTCACAATCTAACTATGGTACCTGGGGCAATAGAGAGTTAAGTGACTTGCCAGGATCACAAGGAGCAGCTCTGAAATCAAACCCACAACCTCAGTGACACACCTTTCTGTGCTACAACCAGAATGGTTTACATTTATTATATGCAGATGCTTTCTTTGTCCCTACTGGGATCAAAATCTATGGACTAGGTTCATAAGGACACCGATCGTGTCCCATCACTTTCCGACCCGATTGACTAACCTTCCTCCTGATGTACTCCGCACCTGATCTGATCCGTTGGGAGCAGGAGGGGTGCTCAGTCCCTTCTGCTCCAGGTCTCCTCCTCTGAACTGCTGCCTTAGGACCCGCCCCGGTGTATTACGTGATGCATGGGGAGGGGCCTAAGGCCAGGATTGACTGAGGAACCTCGGGCTACTTCCATCAGAGGGGCCTGGGGCACCTCAACCAATCATGTACTTTCTTAGGGAGCAGTCTAAGGACATCCCTGATTGACCAAAAACAATGGCCAATCAGGGACTTCCTTAGACTCCTCCCTAAGGAAGTCCCTCAGCCAATCAGAGCCTTAGGCCCCTCCCTGTGCATCACATGATGTACCGTGGCGGGGCCTAAGGATGCAGTTCGGAGGAGGCCTGGAGCAGGAGGGACTAAGCATCTCTCCTGCTCCCAATTTTTTTAAGGTACGGGGATGGGGTGGAGTGGGCCAGGCTGGGCCAGGCCTGATGGCGGGTTTGCGATGGGGGGATAGAGTAGGCACCCCTCCTGCCATATTCATTCATGTGTGTGCGTGTGCGGGGAGGGGGTGGGCAGCAATGGGCATCGGTGTGGGGAGGGGTTTGCGATGGCAGGAGGGAGTTGGCATCCCTCCTGCCTTTTGGCAGGGCTACGTTTGTGTGTGTGTGTATGGGGGTATTTTGGGGGAGTTCGGGGGGGAGGATGCACTTTGTCGGGGAGGCTTTTTTATTTTATTTTTAATCGGGCAGTTATTTTGCGTGTGTAATACACGTAAAATATCTGTCCGATTAAAAAAATAAATAAAAAAAAGCCGGCAGAAGCCCTGAGAGTAGTGACAGGAGGCTGCTTCTCCTGTCAGGGCTCTGCCCTGACTCAGTCGCTTTTGAGTCGGAGTTTGCATGCAAATGATTTGCACCTCCGTGCAAATCATTTGCATTCAAACTTGATAGTAAATCAATTGCTGTTTTATAATCGGCCAGGAATCGGCCAACAGTGGTTGATTCACTATCCTTTAGTGAATCTAGGCCTATGTTTCTGTACCTGGTAAAATGGAGGATTGCCACAGTGGGAAACACATTCATTTTCTCGGGGTTCTGGGCCCACTGCACTAACCACGAGGCTATTCCTAATGGAAATCTGTGCATTATAATAATGATCCTTCTTGGATAATGGAAATTATACACTAACCACTATAAAGCTCTTGGATTTTGAAGATCTTTCTGTTCTTCCACCATCAAATGACATTGGTTCTGGAGGATAATTTATTTATGAAGTGTTACATGCCATAAGGCTTCCTGGCAGTAAACACTCCACAGCTCCCCCTTTCCTTCACATGGAGAGAGCTGATAAACAGCAAGGAAAAGATCAAAACAAAGGCATGATGTGCAGTTCAGTTCTTCTTATTTAGCATAACTTCAAATAAGTGTGAAATGCATTCCCTGGGAGCTTCAAAGGCTGAAAGGTAAATATGCATTTTGCATCCATTTGTTCAAAAGTTAAAAATTAGAGCACTCCTTTGAATGCTTTTGCTTATTATATGTAAATTCTATACAGTGCTTTTGTTTTGGGGTGTAAATTATGCATGTGGGTATTTGTTTATGTTCTTTTAGCTATTTGGGTATTATTTAATTAATTTTATTTATTTCACATTACTTGATATACCGCATGTAAGCCATCAACGGCATCTATGCAGTTTACAACAAAAAGAATACGGCCTGAGAGAGAAGAAAATTGGTTTGGTATTATTTAGCATCCCTAATTTTAACCTGTTTTATGTTCAAAACACCAGAGCACAAGAGTTGAAATGCAAGAGTTATGGAGGACAGCTTCTTAATCAATTTGCAAGTTTATTTAAGTTGCAAAATTGCTGTGTATACATCCAAGTAGTACTTGGAGCAATCTTTGGGAGGAGGAGGAAAGCCCTCCTCCTCCTGCTCTCTGGCCAGCTGCCACCCCAATAGCAGCCTTAGGCCGTGCCCCGGCACATCATCTGATGCACGAGAAGCCTAAGGCACTAATTGGCTGAGGCGCCTCAGGCTCCTCCCTTTGGAGGGGCCGGGGCATGTCAGCCAATCAGGGACTTCCTTAGGGAGGAGTCTAGGGAAGTCCCTGATTGGCCAAAGTCCCTGATTGGGTTTAAAACCGCGGGCTCCGCACTGCAGGGAAGGCAGCAGAGAGTAGGAACTCAGGGCAGAAAGCAGGGCTGGAAGATCAGGACGAGAAGGCAGGAGACACGAGGCAGAGCAGGGCTTCTATGGAGCTGGAGAGTCAAAAAGACGTTTTTGACTGGTCTCCAGCAGTCACTTCTTGGGTTAAAGCGGCCAGCCCAGTCGGATCCAAAATTTTGTGTAGTGAATTGGATCACTGTCCAATTTGCATGCATTTCACCTCATTTGCATACACGGATTCGAAGCGGATCGCAGGAGAGGTAAGTAAATCAGGCCAGATGGAAATTTGATAGTAAATGGGTCGCAAACCGATCGGTACACGATTGGTTTGCTTTGTGAATCTAGCCCTAAGTCCCTTGGCCAGAACTTCTCCTCCTCAACAAACTTTGTTGGTTGGAGTCCAGAATTCAGGTGAGGCAGATGAAGAAATATCAAGCTCCCTTGCAGCGGTCTCCTTTTTTCTTAAAGAAGTTAGTTTTCCATCACAATTGACAGCTATACTTAAATCTTTAAATCAGGATGTTGCTTTTAAAGATATATGGACTGTTGTCTCAAGTACAGAATCATTATAGAGGGAGGGAGTATCTCAATTATGTGTCTTCACCTCTGATTCAATTTCTAAGTTTAAAAAAGTAGCAAAGTAGATAAACTGTCTTCACAAGTTCAAACTCAAGTTGAAAATAAGATTTCTTCATTGAAGACTGCTAGTATAGGAGCAATTAAAGATAGTTTCTATTTGAATGGCAAATTGAAGACTTTGAAAAATTAAATTAGAAGTAGGAACCGTAGGTTCTTTAATTTTCCTGTTATACATCTTTATGTTGAAATACTAGTTAAGACATAATTTAAAGATATGCTTAGCTTGCCAAGTTCTGAGGATATTGCTTTGGTAAAAAGTTACTATGGAGAGAATTCATCAAAGGGCACTAACAGAGTTAGCGCGCACTAATGGATTTATTGAATACTAACAATTAGCACATGCTAAATGCTAAGATAACCATACGAATATAATGGACATCTTAGCGTTTAGCACATGCTAATCATCAGCATGCTATCTCTATTAGCGCCTCTTGATGAATTACCCCTAAATATCTAAACAAAAAGTTTCTGATGGTGTGCAAGAAGGTGACTCGGCTCAGTTGGGGCTCTCAGAAAATGCTAATTTAGCTGCCTTTCCTGAGGATTCCACCAATTTCATTTTAGCCAGAGCCACACACTTGGGGCTAGATGCACTAAAGCTTCCGATTGTCTAACAATCATCGCTAAACCGATTTGACTGGTTTAACGACTGATCGTATTTGCTGACCCAATGCTCTAAACAGTCTCACCGCCTGGTTTTCCATGTGGTCCTACGTCCTCTGATTCTGGCATGCAAATGATGTCATTAATATTAAAACCAGGCATCCGATCAGTGCCCTAAACTTGAATGCCAGAATTGGGTCAGTAAAAGCCAACAGTCGTTTCTTTTTCTTCATTTTTTCTATGGGTATAGATGTTGTACCCATTTAAAAAAATGTTGTGCTTTACTAGCCCCTCCTCCCTGACGCCCCCGGTAGTAAAAAATTGGCAGGAAGGATGCTCATTCCCTCCTACTGTTTACGTGAACCCCCCACCCGTGCCAGTCAATATCGGCAGGAGGGATACCCACTCCCTTCTGCAGCTGAGGGAGGATCATTATTTGGATATTTGCCAAAACATCATCCAACAGCGGCCCGCATGGTCTTAATGACTGTGCTTTGTGAATCTAGTCTTTGATGACTCTTTTCAATAAATTAGACAAATCACTTATATTACAAGCTTACTTCAAGAAAAAGACTCTGCTGTTTTGCAGGAAGATTACATCATTTTTTCTAATGTTTCAAGAAATACTCAGCAACAGAGGAAGGCTTTCTGGCTTTTAAGAACCACGATGTGGTTCCGAGAGCTTTAAAAAAATTTTTATTTCCTAAGATTCCTCTGTAAGTATTTTGGCCCCTTTTAATCAAACCACAGGCAGGTGAGGTAAATGCTCCTATGCTCATAGGAATTGAATGAGTGTCGGAGCATTTACCTCATCGGCTTGTGGTAAAAAGCTCTACCGTGGTTTAATAAAGAGGGCCCTTTGTAACCTAATGTTTTCCCGACTCCTCACAGTTAAAAAAAATTCATGGAGGAGCATGATGCCTAATTTTCAGGTTTGGGTTAGGTTTTTGAGCCTGAATGTTTAAGATTTGATATCTTGTTTTTCTTTTGTTGTTGTTCACTTTATGAAGGCTTCTCTCCAGCTCTCTTGAGGCGGGCTAGTGGTTGATAATATTTGTTTCCATAATGGTTTGTAAATGTTTGAGATTTTGGAATTGTTTCTACTTTCATTTCTTTTACGTTTTGGGAAATGCAAATTTCAGAGAAGCAAAGAAAGGAAAGGTTCCACATTTGCTAAGCCTTGTCTAAAATACTTCCCCCCTGTCTGATATTCAGCTGGCAGCTCTCAGCATTTTCAAAAGTGCTCACCGAAACTGGCTGAATTTGATCCTGAATTACTGAGTCATACTTATCCAGGTAACAGCGACATTCAGACCAGTATATGCAGTGGCGTAGTAGTGTGTGGGGGGGAGGGGGGGCAAAGGGGGCGGTCTGCCATGGGCACCATCTTGCTCGGGGTGCCAGCACCCCTTCCCACTCCTCCCCCTGCTATATGCATGCCTCTTCCCTTCCCCCGTACCTATTTAACTTCGGCATAAACAGCCACCAACTTGCTGCCTGTGTCAGCTTCGGCGCTCTCTTCGACGTCCTTCCAGGTCCCGTGCCTAGGAATTGACATCAGAGAGAGCACCGAAACCGACGCGGGCAGTAAGTCGGTGGCTGTTCAAGCCGAAGTTAAAAAGGTATAGGGAAGGGGGGGGCGCACAGCAGGGGAGGCAGGGAGGAGAGCTGAGGAGGGGCACCACCGCCCCTGGCTTTGCTCACCCTCGCTATGCCACCGAGTATATGGGTAAGTGTCTGGATTGCCTTGTTATCGCTATTATCCTAATTTTATCTAGGTACTTATTTGATTAGTGGATTGAATATCTCCCCTAACTGGATGGATCCGGGTGCCACCCCCCAACTCTGTTCCTGAACTACGGTTACCAGATTTTCGGTTGGAAAAAAAAAGGGGGATGTGCGGCCCCACCTCATTCCGCAGGTCACTGCAGACTGTGGCAGTCTCTGTGGAGTGTAGAGGGCGAAAGCCAGATTGTAGAAAAGCGGTTCCCAACCCTATCCTGGGGGACCACCAGCCATTCGTGTTTTCAAGATATCCCTCATGAATATGCATGAGAGAGATTTGCATATAATGGAAGTGACAGGCATGCAAATCTCTCTCATGCATATTCATGATGGATATCTTGAAAACTCGACTGGCTGGTGGTCCCCCAGGACAGGGTTGGGAAACAGTGTTGTAGAGGATCAAGAGTCTGTCGATATGAAAGGAAGTCAGGGCAGTGAAGGAGGACAGTGCGCTCGAGTAGCTCGGATAGGAACGGGAGAACATAAGAACATAAGAAGTTGCCTCCGCTGAGACAGACCAGAGGTCCATCTTGCCCAGCGGTTTGCTCCCGCGGCGGCCCATCAGGCTTATTGCCTGAACAGTGGTCCCAGACTAATTTTGTAACTTACCTCTAATCCTATCCCTATAACCTACCTCTACACAAGGTGATAGTTGGAGGGTCAGGTAGGGTGCAGGAGGGGGACTGGAGAGGGTTGGGGATGGGTTATGCTATCAGAGAGAGTATAGTTGTGATGGGTGGGGAGTTTTTTTGGCTATTAACCATAGCCACCTCTTAACAAAATTGCCCAGAAATAAACATTTATGAAACAAATACAAAAGGAAAATTTATAACAACAAAACAAAATTTAAATCCATCCAAGATTGGGGGGAGGGGGATAATTTTTGTTTTCTTAAAACTAAAGATATTTGTTGGGTTATTCGGTGGGGGGGGGGGGGGTATTTGATTTGAATTAGTTTCTGATAGAATATTAAGTGATCTTAAAGTGTAAAATGTTTTCATCTTGTATTGCAATTATTGAAAGTTTTAAAATGAATAAAGAATTAAAAAAAAAAAGACAAAATTATAAAAAAACAAAAAACACCCCGAGAATGACACAGGAAACTAAATAAAATGAAATGTTCTACCTGCATAGCCCTTTCTGTCCAGACCTGAATGTGTCACCGCTGCTGATTTCGGGCTTTGCAGAGCATTTTTTCCCATCTTTGCTTGTATGTTTCTGGCTTCCTTCAACAGAGTCTCAGCCGTTCCAAATTCCCAGACTGTCATACCTTCTGTGCCGTCCCTAAATAACTCCCACCTTTTCCCAGCTGACCGGCCAGAAAACCATATTCTAGACAGAAACCAGCTGTCACCAGTCTGAGAAATTGTATATAAGTTGATGCCCCTTCATTATTCAGGTGGAATACTGGTCAGCATGTAAAAAGGGACCCTTGAATTAGTTAAAGCATCAGTTAACCACCTCTTAACAATTAATACTGAATTGAAGTGGAAGGGACAACCTGATCCAGATAATTATTGTACTGTCAGGATTTCTTTATAGTGAACCTGATTAATTATATGCTCCTAACCTAGGAGTCCTTTTACTAAAGTGTGCTAAAATCTAGGCTTAATGTGTTTTAATACAGGATTTTATCATATGTAACGCCTAGGTCTAATGTAGCAGTTTTGTGGGTCATGCATTAATGTAACCATTAGTGCGTGGCACCTACAGGATATTGTGCTAAGTACTCCTGTGTTAACATGCACTAAGGGCTAGATTCACTAAGCAAACCGATCATGTACCGATCGGTTTGCACGCCCTTTGCAACCTGATTTCCCTCCGATCCGAATCACTTGTGTCTTGATCATCCTCCGATTGAGACGTTCAAATATGTCATGAGCCGTATCGAGGTAGAAGAGGATCTCTTTTTCCTTAAAGGACCCACGGCAACAAGAGGGCATCCATTGAAAATCAGGGGTGGGAAATTTCATGGCGACAACAGAAAATATTTCTTCACCGAAAGGGTGGTTGACCGCTGGAATAATCTTCCACAACAGGTAATTGAGGCCAGCAGCATGTCAGATTTTAAGAAAAGATGGGATTGGCATGTGGGATCTCTACATGGAGGTAGTTAGGGGCTGGGCCATTAGTGTGGGCAGACTAGATGGGCCGTGGCCCTTTTCTGCCGTCATTTTCTATGTTTCTATGTTTTTATGACTGTGCTGGCCGATCCAAAATAAGCGACTGCTGAGGACCAGTCGCTGAGGTCTTTTCAGACAGCCCTGCCTTCTGCTGCCCTGCTCTCTGCCCTGCTTCTCTGCCCCAATCTGCTGCCCTGTATCAGCCCTGATCTTCTGCCTGCCCTGATCTGCTCTCTGCTCCGTTTCAGCCCTGATCTCCTGCCCTTCCCCGCACTGCGAGCCCGTGGTTTTAACCCGTGGGTTTAAAGCGGGTTAAAACCACGGGCTCACTGGGCTGTTCACACTAGGAATGTTACAGAGTACGGGGGAAGGGAAGCAGGCAGGAAGGGGCAGAGGAGCGTGTGGAGATGGGGGAAGAGAAGAGGGTGGGGGAGGGGTGTCACCGCCCCTGGTGCCTCTCACCCTCACTTTACTACTGGGTGCACTGCCTAAATGAGTGTGCCTAAGGTATGCGTAGGGTTACCAGATGTCCAGATTTCCCTGGACATATCCTCCTTTTGAGGACATGTGGAGGTCCGGATGGCTTTTCAAAACCCGGCATTAGAATAGGTGACTTATATGTCTTATAAGCACTTGTATTTCTTTATAAAATGCTATGAACATGCTTTCATTTGAAACAACATATCTTAGCTTGGTATTTCACATGTGAAGTGGTACTGAGCACTATCCCTATCCATGGATAGTGTGGCAGCCGGAAGTAAGAGAGAGTCCTTCTGTTGGGGACTCCAGAGAGCACAGAAGTTTCTTGCTGCTGTGCAAGTGTCCCAGGATGGTTTTGTTACTCGGCTGAGGTCATAGGCATGATGTAAGGGGCCAAGACATTGCCACTGCCATGACTTTAGTGCTCACTTGATGACTACAATACAGAATCAATGTACTAACATTTGGGCCTGGATTCTCCTATAATGAAATGCAAACATTATGCCAGCTCTCTGCTCTCTGTTTGTGTTATTAAAAACTTAATATACCACCTAACCCAAATAAAAACAAAGTGGTATATAATTAAATCATTATACATAAAAACATAGAACTCCAATATCACACTAGATGTGCTAGAATGCCTCACCTTCTCAGTGGGTCACAACAGAGATCTAATGTTTGTCATGATATACAGAGCACCACACTCTCCAATGGCCATCCTAGATGACCTACAACCCTTAGCTACTATCCTTAGCAACCTGGTCATCACATACAACCAGGTCATCATACCTGGAGACTTTAACTTCACAAACAACCCAAACGAGACCGGTTCCCCGGCAGACTTCATTAACTCACTCTCAGACCTAGGCCTCCAACAAATGGCCCCTTCATTGATCCACTCAGCAGGGAACATCCTAGACCTAATCTTTATTCAAAAAGATACACCACTCACCACAGGACCTCCTGAGTGCACCAACAAACCAGTACCCTGGTCTGATCATCATTTGATCACATTCAACCAAACCTACACAACAAATCGACCATCAACCAGGAAGCAAACCCAACATAAGAAGATATACAACGATGACACCATCAACTTAGAGTATTTCTCCACAGGCCTTTCCAACCTAGTGGGAACATTAAATCCCAATTCTGAATCGTCAATGAGATAGCCATGGACTGGCACATTGAAGTAAAAACCCTATTTGAAGGGCTAGTGCCAATCAAAGAAATTGAATGCTATCCCCACAAATACTCCTCCCCCCTGGTTTACCGACGATTTAAGAATCAACAAAAGAGATCTAAGGAAAGCAGAAAGGAAATGGTACAAATCCAGGCTTAATAGTGACAGGTCCAAATGGAAGGAACTGCATGAAGAATATAAAAAAGCCACCCTAAAGGCTAAAAAAATATATTACTCCTAACAAGTGTGTGAGGCCACCGGGGCAGATAGGGAAAAAATGCTTGCATACCTACAAGTGGTATATAAATACTTAAATAAATAAATAAAAACTATTAAAGACCCCCAATAGATCAACAAACCTTTTTAAACTAACAAAAATGATACTTGCAACGTTGCAAGGAGACAACTGATGCCTTAACACCAAACTCGAAAGCGAAATGCTCTCAGACTACTTCACCGACAAAGCAGACAAAATACGGTCTCACCTCGACTCCGTCACTCTACAGACATCATGCCCCCATGACTCAGACAATAAAATTAAAACTACAACTGGGAACCTAACTCACTTCAAGACTGTCTCCCATGATGACATCACCAAAATACTAGACACTGTGGGGCTCATAATCGAAACAGAAATGCTTCTAAAAACCCGCCCAAGTCGGCACTAGAAGATAGGTCATCCAAATCCTGATAATCAAAATGACTTTTTAAGACATATGCAGGGACAATATAGGCCTCTGAATGCCGCTATGCGCCCAGAGTGGTGGAGTGGTGAGGGCAGGATTTGGGTGGGACGTGGACTGACCTAGGGATAATCAAAAGTTTTACGAGGCTGCCTGTATGGAACTTATATGTTGTGACTTAGGTGATCTAAAACCAGGTTTACGTGCCCAGAAGGTATCTAAAGTGACCAGATAACCACTGAAGGGACAAAGTACAGACCCCCCACACACTACCCCAGTGATCACTGACCCCCCTCATACCACCGTAAAAATCGGAATAAAAATGTGCTGGCTCACCCATTCCCCACCCCCACTCCCTGACATACCCCCTCTGCCACAAAAGAAAATTATTTTTAGCGCACTGTTTTTGCGAGCTAAGCTAATCTCAGACTTATCGAGGGCCTCCCAAGAGAAGCCCTTTTAAGCTTTATAAAAGGACCCTTTAATTTTAAACACCCAGAATGCATGATATACTTGTTCATGTCAACTGCAGTTAGTGTAGTCATTTTACATAACACAGCTTTAATATGTAAACACTTGTATAAACTACAGAACAGAAGAGGGAAGGATGAAGGAGTGCTTTCTCTGAGCAGACATCCCAGTGGATAAAAGCTTATGTTAGATTTTACATGGTTAACTGAACAGATGCCCATTGAGAGAGAGCCTTAGCTTACTAGCTCATTACAGTCAGGGGACTTGCTTTCATCTAACTTGCTTCAACACTTTTAAATTAACTTTCACACACCACTCTGCATTCAAATAATGTGTACGTCCATTTGTGAATATCATAAATGAAATCCTTTTTATTCTATGCAGGGTAATGGCCCCTGGGAATTCTGTCAAGATAGGTGTAATTACTAGTGGTGTAAACAATTTTCCTTAGGGCAACTGGTAGCTGTAGAAAGCTCAGAGGCAGCATAAGGCGTCCCTTGCCACTTCATTGTGCAGTTTTGCCTGACAAACAATTGATATTACCTGCACAGCAGTTCTACCTGGTGCAGCTCTGACAAACTGTTGCTAGGGAGAAGATGTACTGTGATGGTGTATTCTGATATCAGGTTGAAGAAGAAGTTAGAGAGCTCAGAGTCTTATCAAAGCACCATCTTATCAGATAAAAAATGGAGACCACAATATGATGTGGAGGGCCTTCCTTTCTAGAATTTTTAATGCTTTGCCTGCTTTTCTCTCAGTGGCTTTCAAGCTTTTTGTTCCTTTTGTTTTTGTTTAGGGAAAACTTCATTCTCATATTATACCAGTTCATGCTACTGTGCTATGTAATTACCTTACCTCTTCCATATGGCTCTTCAACAGCCTTGCTGGAAAAGCTGTGTGCTTTGCCAATTTATCTCTCTCTCTCTTCCTCCTTCTCCCCCAAATAGCAGTTGTCCCTCCTCCTGAACCCTCCCCTACCCATAGATCCCTTAGGATTACCATATGGCTCCAGAAAAAGAAGGATGGATTGAGACATCCATTTTTTACTTCCATTGACAACAATGGAAGTAATGAGGACAGATAGAGATATCTGGGTTTTATTTCCTTTGAAAGCAATGGAAGTAAAACCTGGATGTCTCAATGTTGATGGGTGACCAGAATGACCTTCGTCGGTTACACCTGTTCTTCCCACTTTAAAGCTTATTACCCATTCATAAACCTTTTGTTGATTCATGGTACTATGTCCATATTGAATCAATATCCGATGGTGAATTTCCATAGGCGTCATTCCTTCTACCCAAAGAAAGTGCACTACTGCATGTTGTTCTTCGATGGTGCAATTTTACAATGGAGCATCCATGTTTCTGACCTCGTGGCTGCCACACAACAAGGCTGAGCGCAGCACTGGTCATAGAAACATAGAAGATGATGGCAGATAAGGGCCATAACCCATCAGGTCTGCCCACTCTGTTGACCCACCCCCAAGTCTACTATCCTAGGGATCCCACTCCTGGTGACAGGTTCCCTTGGCTTAACCCTCTAAGGGATCCCACATGGGCATCCCATTTGCTCTTAAATTCTTGCACGCTGTTTGCCTCGATCACCTGGGTACATATGCTGCACTTCTCTGTTCCAGTTATCGCATAATTTAAAATTGCCTTTAATTTTTGATTTACCCTCATACATAAGAGTACACTTATCTGTAGGCACAAGTGATGACTAAAAGTGGGTTCCCAGTTTTAGAATTGCCTGTCATGTACGAGGTCTGTTTAAAAAGTTCCAGAACAGTTTGAATTGCGCACCAATGGTAAGTTCTTTTGAGATGCGCTAGGTGGCAATGGGTAGCTTGAAATCTCACGAGTAACCTCCTTTTTTCCGTATATTGATATCTGTTTACGACTCCGAGCTACAGCAGTTTTTGTGAAAGCGTGTTTTCATGATTGGCTATTTTTCATCATGTGTGACCTCAATGAGCAGTGCTACAGCGTGAAGTTCTATTTTTAATTGGGTATGACCGCTACAGAAACCTATGAAATGTTGAAAGTGGCTTATGGGGAATATGTCATGAGTCATGGAAGTTGTTTGTAATGCGTCATAATTCACAAATTTTGCGCAAAAATGTGATGACAGTTCTTCCCCAGCCACCGTACTCTTCTGACTTGGCCCCTGATGACTTCTTCTTGTTTCCTAAACTTAAATCCACACTGAAAGGAAAGCGATTCAACAGTATTGAAGCCATAAAGTAAAATTCGACGCAGCAACTTTGGACAATTCCTGAAGACACGTTTAAGGACTGTTTCCAGAAATGGAAGCAACGCTGGGAAAAGTGTATATGTAGGGAAGGGAGTACTTTGAAGGGGACCCAATGGAATAAGTTGTAAGATTGTTTAATACATTTTTATAAAATCAGTCCTGGAACTTTTTGAACAGACCTCGTACATATATCTGTCTAAATTCCTGAAACAGTCCTAACACATATACCTTCCTCCCTCCCTCTTCCTGTCACATAGAAACTACCTGATCTACTCTTTACCTTCTCTAGAAATGACCAATGATCTTTCATTTTAACCCACCGTTTATAACTCTTTTGTAATCCGCCTTGAAGCGCAAGGCAATGGTGGAATAGAAATCTCTAATGTAATGTAAGAAAGCAGACCCAGGAATACAGCAGAGCTAACACAGTTGAGAAATAAACAAGTTGCTTTATTGAGAGATCTTGAGAGTTGCTTAGCTTTAGACATTCCTCTATCACAGCAGCAGTATAAGCTTGACAGCAATACTTTTATAAAGTGTACACCAAATGCTTTTCTTAACTAGTTTACATGTTATTGTAAACGTTGGCATCTATATTCAGTGCTATTTAACTGGACAGAAATGGCTCGTGGCTGGTTAAATTGCCCGTATGGGGCTAACCAGTCATTTTCAGTGGCAGTTGGAGTAACATTTTTGATATGACGTCTAAATTTGAGTTTAGACATTTTACAGAATATGTACAAAAAATCCAATACCAAACATGCCCATTTTCAAAACTGCAAAATGTCTAACTTGTTTATCCAAAAATGGCCATTTTTCAGATGCACAGCTATCTTTTTGAACCATTAAAAAAAAAAAAAATTCCAAAGGAAAAACGAACAAAACAAGCCCTTGGGATGTAGGAGGGGCCAGCATTTTCAGTAGAGTGGCTACAGAGACATCCCAACATAACAGTGGGGCACCATAGGATGTACTGCAGTGAACTGTACATAAAAAGGCCCAGGTACTCATCTCTCCATAACTCCCTTATAATATATGGAGAGTCCTCCAAAATTCACTCAAAACTTAGATAATTTTAATATGCCTGACGTTGATTGGACTGTCCCAGTTGCAGAGTCAACTAGAAACAAGGAAATCTTGAATTTGTTACAAGAATTGTTCTGACAATTAGTAATGGAACTCAAGCGGGATAGAATTATTCTGAACTTGGTGCTTATAAACAGGGGAAGCGTTTCTGAGGTTACGGCAGGTGATCATTTGGCATCTAGTGATCACAGAATGGTGAAGTTTAATATTAAAATATAGGATGAGAGGACTTAATCAAGTTTGAAGGTTCTAATCTAGACTTCAAAAGAACTAACTTTGTCAAGATGGGAGAATGCTGTTGTATAAGTCTCTGGTGAGGTCCCATTTGAAATATTGTGTGCAGTTTTGGAGACCGCAGCTTCCAAAACATATAAATAGGATGGAGTCAGTCCACAGGGCTGCTACAAGATTGGTTAGTGGTCTTTTTCATAAATTATATGGGGCAGACTTAGAGAGGGGTTATGATATCTCCATAGTGTTAAAGTATATAGTTTTTCAAATTAAGGAATACTCCAGAAGGAGAGGGCATAGGATGAAGTTAAGAGGTGATAGTCTCAGGAGTAATGAATAATGTAAGAAAATACTTCTTTACAGAAAGGGTGTTAGATGCGTGGAATAGTCTCCCGGTGGAGGTAGTAGAGATGAAGACTGCATCTGAATTCAAGATAGCATATGACAGGCATTTGGGCTCCCTTAGGGAGAGAAGGAGATAGTGGATGTTGTGGGTGGGCCGATTGGATGAGCCATTTAGCCTTTATCTGCTGTCAAGTTTCTCCTGGACCCAACTGTACACCACACCAGTAGCCCTTATGCTTGTATGGGCCTATATGTAGGTAGAGTAGGATTTGGATGGGTTATGGAAGGCTCACATATTCCACTAGGTTTAGTAGTTAGAGTAGGGTATGGACCTGGGCCCTGATCTCTATGGTTCACTATACCACCCACTAGGCTACTCCAGGAACCTGCTTGCTGCTTTACTAGTACTGGCCATAACATCTGAAGCTATCATACAGGCAGGCATGTATTGTTTCATTTACACTTTGAGGGATGGGAAGGCGTCAGTGACCACTGGGAGAGTGTGTCTGAAGAGGAGGTCATGCCTACATCCTTCATGCAGTCATCTACTCAGATTGGGCATCTTTTTTGCACTTATTCATTATTAAAACAGGTCTAGCCCCAAATATTCAAATTTTGCCCTGGACATATTCTTAAACGTTTGATTATGGCAGAAAAACAACCAAATCATAAACCTGCCCACACCACACCTCTAACACACCCTCTTGAGATTTAGATGAACCACAGATCAACAGTATAGATATCCGGTTAGAATACAGATTTTGAAAATAACAAATTGGAAGGGTTTGGCAAGAAAAATGTCCATCTGCCCCTTTATGCCACATTTTGGACTTTTTTATTTTTTATTATTATTTATTATATTTTGAAATACAAAGCAAGCAGAAACGCTTGTTTAGATAAAACGAAAGGAAACAAAATATAGAGAAATACATTTTTACAAATTAAACATCAATAACTTCTTAGACCCCAACAAAAATTCTACGGGGAAGTGACCCCCAAACAAAAGGGACTTATTACTAAATAGGAAAGTCATTTGTAACTAATGGCCATTAACGGGAATTATTCCTCTATATCAAATTAAAGACCAATTTAACCCTTGGTGATCTTCTTTAAGTCCAGAAAAGTCCGCAAATGGTCTGGAACAAAGAAAGTGGACTTCAAACCAACATATTTAATGAGGCATTTACATGGATACGCTAGCTGAAAATGTGCTCCCAAATCCTTCACTTCTTGCCTCATATTAAGGAAAAGTTTTCTCCTCTCTTGGGTTTCTTTGTTAACATTAGGGTAGATCCAAACCCGTTGTCCCATGAAAGGAGTCTGTGCATTCCTAAAGTACATTTTTATTATTGCGTTTAGATCTTGTTGAAAAACAAACTAGGCAAGCAGAGTTACCCTCTATTCAATTTGCACCGTCGATAAGTCCAATATCTCTGATATATTACCTAGATCCATTTGAGCCTGAGTCTGAGGCTCTGTGTTTATTATAGCTGCTTCAATACCTTTTTTAAAAAAATAAAATGATCCCTTTAACCAGTTAGTGACATAGAAAATAACTGGTTAGCACCAAACTCAAAAATTGCTATTTTGGGGTGTTCTGGAGGTGGAGTCAGCACTTGGCCTGCTCTGGAAAGCCAGAAATTCAGTGCTGGTAACTGGACATGGCCTGGCATTGAATTTCTGGGTTTAACATCAGCGATAGTCAGCAAAACGCTGATTGCTGCTGGCTGAATACATCAACCCCATCATTTTGTTCTGTTTCTAGCATTATTCTTTTGCAGTTTAATGAATCTGAGAGGATGACAATGAGTTCTTGAAACTTTTTTTCCTTGAGTTGAAGTGGCATTAATGAGGATTCTCAATGCTTTCTACACTGGCTGTTACTGTCAGTCTATGTCTATAATTTAAACCACACGGGTCTTGATTCAACAGAGATTTGGCTGAATATAAATGAACAGTGGCTAACACTGAATTCCCAAATATCTACTGTAGTACAATGGGATATCTGTCTACTATTCTGCATGTTTTAAAACTCAGAAGTAGAGAATGACACAGGGACAAATTTTCCCCCATCCCTGCAGGAACTCAATTTCACCGTCCCGTTCCCGCAAGTTTTGTCGCTGTCCCTGTCTCTGCCCCATTCCTATAAGCTCTGCCTTAAGCGCACACGTCTCAAACACTTATTATTTTAAAGTGTTTGAGGCTTGTGCAGATGAGGGCAGAGCTTGCAGGAAAGGGGCAGAGACAGGAAAAGAACTCACCGGGGCGGGACGGGAAAATGAGTTCCAGCAGGGATAGGAAAAATTTGTCCCTGTGTCATTCTCTACTCAGAAAGTTATTTGGAACATATAGGAGTTGCCCTGTTGGGTCAGAGCAAAAGTCCATCAGGCTCAGTATCCTGTTTCTAACTGTAGTCAAAATACTTTACAAGTCCATTTTATTTAACCTTCAAGGATAAGCACTGGCTTTTCCCAGGTCTTCCTTAATAATGGTTTATGGATTTTACCTCCAGGAATTGTCCGAACCTTTAAACACAGCTGTTGATCAGTAGTTTGTCTAAATCTCAAGGGGGCCTTTTAGAGCAGTGTAATGCAAGCTGTATGCTGTCTGAGATTCCGTAGTTTACATAGCACCTATTACTATCCCTGGCTTCTGAAGTGAAAATGTATTGTATAGGGGAGGGGAGTTTGAATTACTACAGTCTGACATCTCTGTAGCTATTGACACTGTGAACTATGAGATTTTATTGTCCAACTTATCCAAACTTGGACTAGCTGGTTCTGTCTTGGATTGATTCCTTTTTGAAGAACAGACAATATCTGGTCTTAAACATAACATAACTGCAGATTTCTAGGCCGCATAACCATAAGTTCAATGCGGTTTACAAAAGATTACAAATGAGAAAGGTACAAAAGACACAATGATATCTATTCAGTCAGGTGTTTTGAAAAAAGAGAGGTTTTCAACTGATTTCTTTTTTTTTTTTTAATATTCTTTATTCATTTTCAAAATTACATTAAGTGTTAAATATATTCATTCAGATTAACATTAACTACATCACTTACAAACAATCATTGATATATTACATAAAAACATATCCCTTCCCCTTTTCCCATCCCACCCACCATTATATTCCATTATCATATAAAACATGTAATAATAAAATTCCCCCCTCCCTACCCCTTAAATCGATAAGTATAAGGGAAACAATTTCAAATTAATCTTTACACTACTTTGTTAATGGTTTCCACACATCCTGAAACTTCTTAAAGTATCCCCGTTGCAATGCAATAAACCTTTCCATTTTATAAATATGGCATAAAGAGTTCCACCAGAAGTTATAATTTAATCTCCTCCTAAGAACATTTTAGAAATCAGTTGAAAACCTCATGAAAATGAGGTTTTCAACTGATTTCTAAAATGTTCATAGGAGCATGATGTAAGCAATAACAACTTAAATTCTTTGTCATGAATGGCTGCTTGGTATGAAAGTGTATGATCGAGAAATTTCTTACTTTTACAACCCTGCACTGATGATGGGAAAACGAAAAAGGCATGTGATCTCCTACTATTCTTATTAGCTGCTACAAGAAAACTACTAGCTAAAGAAAGAGGAGCTGAACCAAAGGCAAATTTATAGCAAAGACAGCCCAACTTAAAAATGACACGAGCTTCCACAGGAAGCCAATGCAACGCACGATAAAATGGAGTCACATGATCATATTTCTTCAGGCTGTAAATCAATCTGACTGCTGTATTCTGAACTAACTTCCCATCTCGGGTCCCTCCATGTGGTGTACTGCAGAGGTCCCCTATCTCTCCTCTTCTGTACAATCCATATATGAGTTCATTAGGTCAAATTGTGTTGGAGTCTGGTGCGAAGCTTTTCTCCTATGCAGATGATATTTTTCTGCTGGTTCCAGTTTATTTAGATTTTGAGGCTACAATGAAGACCATAAATAATTTTATTCAGGAAATTAGAGATTGGTCTACTTCAGTCTGTCATAAAACTGAATACTGATAATGTTATGGTTTAGTATGGATCCTGATAGTATTCTAAAATCTATTTTGAATTATGAAGGACTATATTTAAATATGTTGGGTCTGCTTCTTGACTCGTCTATAACAATGGAGCCTCATGATAACAACTTGGTTCGAAAAAAGTATTTTAAACTCAGACAGCTACATCTTCTGCATTCTTATTTTCTTCCTGATCATTTTAGAATTATAGTACAGTTTTCTACAGTATTTTATCTATGGGCTCCTTTTACTAAGCTGCGTTAGGGCTTTAACGCGCAGAATAACGCGTGCTGAATTGTTGTGCGTGCTAGACCTTAGCGCCAGCATTGAGCTGGCGTTAGTTCTAGAAGCGTAGCGTGCGATAATTTCCTGCGTGCGCTAAAAACGCTAGCGCACCTTGGTAAAAGCAGCCCTATGTTGGACTATGGAAATATTTTGTATTTAGGAATTGCTGCTAGGTTTGGTTAATTGGATCCAGCTACTTCAAAATATGGCAGCAAGATTACCGTATTTTCACATAGATAACGCGCACCCGTGTAAAACGCGCACACGGGTATAGCGCGCAAAAAACACATATTTATGTACATACATTTTTATATACCGCGCACACCCGTATACCGCGCATGCTGCCCGACTCTCCTTTCGCCCGCCCCGACTCTCCTCTGGAGACCCTGACTCTGTTTTCGCCCGCCCCGACTCTCCTTTCCTCCTTGAAGTCTTGTCCCTACCCTGAAAGCCTGATGCCCCCTCCCGACGTCCGATTCACCCCCCCGCAGGACCGCTCGCACCCCCACCCCGAAGGACCGCTCGCATGCACCCGCACCCCCACCCTGAAGGACCGCTCGCACCCCCACCCCGAAGGAGCGCTCGCACTCCCACCCCGAAGGACCGCTCGCACCCCCACCCGAAGAACCGCTCGCACCCCCACAGCCGCCCCCCCCTCCCCCATGGAGAAGCTGTCTACCTTGTTTCCGGATGCCAGCGAGCCCAGCTGCCGACGGTCCCGCCCCTTCTCTGAGCCCTGCTGTGCTGCTTTTTCTTCCGGCGGTCCCGCCCTTTCTCTGACATCAGAGAAAGGGCGGGACCGCCTGAAGAGGAAGCAGCGCAGCACAGGGGGGGAGGCTGTGGGGGTGCGGGGGGGAGGCTGTGGGGGTGCGAGCGGTTCTTCGGGTGGGGGTGCGAGCGGTCTTTCGGGGTGGGAGTGCGAGCGCTCCTTCCGGGTGATGAATCGGGCGTCGGGGGGGGGAAACTATGTAAAAAAATTTTTGTACAACGCGCTCACGCGTATAACACGCAAGGGTATGCGCGGTTTGTAAAAACCACGTATAACGCGTGCGTTATATGCGAGAAAATACGGTACTATGTTGCACACCTCGATTTGATCATGCCGCTCCTCTGCTGGTTAGCCTACATTGGCTTCCAGTACAGGCTCGCATAGTTTTTATAAAACAGGTTGTCTGATTTTTAAAACTCTTAGGGTGAAATTTTATATGAGGTGCTTAATGATAGGCACCTACATACTGTAAATAGGTGCCTAAAGTTAGGTACCTAACTAAGGGGTCCTTTTACTACGGTGCGTTAACTGATTTAGTGTGTGCTAAATGCTAAGCCATCCATTATATTCTATAGGTGCCTTAGCATTTAGCATGTGCTAAATCGGTTAGCGCACCTTAATAAAAGGACCCCTTAATGAATCAATTGGATTAAATTATGAGCTTTAACAAGCTCATAATTGAAAATAAAAATAATAATTGTGCGATAAGCGCCTCTCTTATGTGCGATTCTACAAAAGATCGGTGCCTATCACATGGCGCCTAGCAGCACCTAACTCCAAAGTAGGCCTGTTTAGGGGTGGAGAATGACTTAGGTGCCATTAGGCCTGATTCTCTAAATGACTTAGGCACCTATAACGTAGGCCTTTAAAACCCTGGCCTACATTACAAGCGCCTAAGTTTTAAGTTAGGCGTGATTCTGTAATAGGCGCCTAAGTGTGATTGACAAGAGATCTGTTTAGACGCCATTTACAGAATTTTCTCCTTAGGGCTCCTTTTACAAAGATGTGGTAGCGATTGCCTTGTGGCACATGCACTAAAGCCCATTCAGTTCCTACGGGCTTTGGTGCATTTGCAACGGTGGGAATCGCTACCACGGCTTTGTAAAAGGGGCCCTTAGAGGTCAATACCCTGAAAGTTTAACTTCATTGATAAATCTGTTAGGTTCTGTTTCTGATTCTAGGCAGAGCACTTATCTATTTCTGGAATACCTATCAATTAGAAACATTAGGCTTAAGACAATTTTCTCTCATTCTTGTATGTATCTTGCAGTGCAGTTATAGATCAGTTTTCCTTTTCAAATCCATGTTTCAGTTAATTATTATAATTTTAGGAAATAGGTATTTCACAATTTATTTTTGAAATATTGTTACTAGGTTTATTGTACTTTTGTTAATTTTCTGATGCTGGTTTTTAACTCAGGTTTGCTTTTTTTTTTTTTTTTTTGCATCCTCCCTTGAGCCTTAATTTAAAGGGAATTGGTGAGCAAAATGTCCAGTACAACAAAACACCACAGAGGCATCAAATAGGTGCATTTTTTTTTAAAGTGTAATAGTAATATAGTAACATAGTAAATGATGGCAGATAAAAACCCGAATGGCCCATCTAGTCTGCCCAACCGTACACACTCTATATATTAATAATTTAATTTAAATGGTCCTTTTTCTTAGATATTTCTGGGCCAGAAACCCAGAGCTCTGCCCAGTAGTATGCTTAGGTTCCATCTACTGGAGTCTCTGTCAAAGCTCACTCCAGCCCATCTAAACCATCCCAGCCACTGAAACCCTCCCCAGTCCTGTTTTGCTCTGCACATAGAAGGTAATTTTTTAACAGGTTGCTAGGATAAGTAAGCAGGTGCCTATTCGTCTTTATAAAATACTAGCATAATGCACAAATTACACCTTAAAAGCAGGTGCAGACATTTACACCTGCTCTGTAGCAGGTGTACACGAACATACATGAAGAACATACCCACATACTGTATACACATTAAGATATTTTACAATCGATATGCAAACTTACAAATTGTACCTGTGCTCCACCAGTGCTGTGTCCCTACAAAGTTCACATGTTCATGCTAATAGGCTGGCATGTATTTTATAAGAGGCCCGTTATGTGCTATGAGGCCATACTTGCATGAAAATCACATGATAAAATGTCCTCTGCAGAGTTTATTTACATGTACAGAGGAGCAGATTGAATGACCATTTCCTCAAGACGCCTATCAGTATAACTGCCCTGCTAAAACTATGAGAAAATGAGAGTCAGTGGCTGCTGAAATTATTTGGTGTCAGTTCAAAACTGATGGTCCTGTTTTCCCTGATGAAACTTTACAGCAAAAAGCTGTCAGTCGGACTATGTTCTGAATTTGATCTCTCAATCAAACTTTGAACACAAATAGGTTTGAAAGTTTAATGGTTTTTTTGTTTGTTTGTTTTTGATATGCCATATACAATTGATTTTATGAAGTTCTATGGAAGGTTTTTTATGCCCAACATAGGTGCTGTTAAGTCCGTCAGTTTAAATTAAAGATTCTGGCCAGGGATCTGAAGCTTTTCCTTCCAGTACTTATTTGTCATGCTTTGATGAGTTTTGGACAATTGAAAGTGGGGATTTTTTGATTTAATACAGGCTTTACCCCAGAAATGACTAGAATATTTTTTTTCTTCCTTATTATAGGTTAGCAAACCCTGATATATGGACCATAGGGTAGTATGTGACTTCCTCCTTCCTGTTATGTCATGCTCTCTGCAATTCCTTCATCATACTCATTAAAAAGAACCATAAACTGGCCTGTGGGTTTTGAATATACACTGCTACAAAGGGAATGCTGTTCTGTGTGGATGATGTGCCAAATTGTCAGAAGTTACACAATATTGCTGGTACCTCATCTCTGCCCTTCACAAGCCCCCGAGGCCTCACTGCCAAAAAAGCACCACAGACCTCTGCACTGTACTGTATCATAGCAGTGTTTGTTTTCCAAAAGCTCTCTCCTAGGGAAGCTACATTTTGCCAACTATTTGCAGGGCTTCTTCAAACACTGTAGTCACTGATATTTTGGCAAGATTTTAAAGAAGTATTTGAAACCCTGCCTTGCTCATACAGCCATGTCATATTTATGACAGCAGTTTTCTGAGTGAAATGTGGAACTTTCTGTCAAATTTATCACAGGAACCTTCTGTAAAATATGTGGGAGCATACATGTAGGTTACAGCATGTCCATAAGGAACTGTCATTTCTAATCTAATCAATCTACAATTTGTGAGTCGCTCTTTGCCTAATTAGGTTCAGGGCAACATACAATTCAAGTGATAGGCAAAAAAGATAGAAGAATTAAGGAGTATGAAGACAGTAAGCAGGAGGAGGAGAGGGGGAGGGAGAGTCTTCTACAGGGAAGAATAGAATGGACATTATAAGTACAGTTTACATTGGATGAAGATATGATCTTCTTTGAGCTAGAACAGATACTGATTGTCAATGGAGTGTATTGTCTCGAAGAGAAGAGTCTTTAGTTTCTTTTGAAAACTGAAATAACTGGGTTCCGTTTTGAGGGTTATCGGGAGACTGTTCCGGGTCTTTGTGCTGAAATAGAAACATGTCACAAAGACACAATAAAACAGCATCCCTTGCAATTCTGCTGGTGGAAGTGTCAGTTTGGCAACTTATGCATGTAAATGTCACCACAGACCCATGTAAGTGCCAAGTTTTACAAAACTACAGCCAAGATCTAGCAAAAGGGGGCTTTGAACACTAGAGGATAAGCCCAAGTGTCCCCTCAATCAGTGTTGAAACCCCAGGCCCAAATAAGCCATTAGCTGACACGTTTGGCCCAGAGAAAGTGTAAACGCCAACTATTTATTTTAAAGAACTCATGAATTGGCATGTAAAATGAAAATAAATGAATAGGGTAAAGGTGATGGGACTTGATCAACCACTTTTTCTGTGAGGTTACACAATCAAAGCGGTTTATATATTTTAGACAGGTGTTTTTCTCACACAGCCAAAACTTGCTCATTTCCAGACAGTGTGCGCTGTGTTTCTAAATTCATTATCTGCACACATGGAGGGAATTTCTACCAATGGCCCTCAAAAACAGGTGCTGGGAAAAATCCATGGCACGTACTATTCTATAAAGAGTGCTGATCACCTTTAATCCCTAATACTAAGTCACCTTGACTATTGCAACATTACCCATCTGGCCATCTCCAGGAAGCAAATGCAGAGACTTCAACTGATACAAAATGCAGCAGTCAGGTTGATTTTCGGGCTGCAGAAGTCCGATCACATAACCCCTTCCTACCGATTCCTGCACTGGCTGCCAATGGAGGCACGTACGAAGTTCAAGCTGGGATGTCTCTGCTTCAAGGTATTATCTGGCCTAGCCCCTAAATACATAACAGACCTCTTCTCATTCTCAACCAACAGACATGAGAGAAGAACACACCTGAAATTCGTTTCCCCACCGGCTAGAGGATGCAAATATAAGAGACACCATCAACAACTTCTATCGTATCAAGCAGCCTTATGGGGCAAAGACTTGGAAAAACTAATTACACACACAAACAACTATGGTGAATTTAGGAAACACCTAAAAACATACCTGTTCTCGAAATACCTAGGTAACGATTCAGGACAATAGCCCCCTTCGTAATCCCACCCAGATCTGATCTTGAAAACTGTTAACCTCTGATCTCTAACTATGAATGCTCCACTCAATTTATGGAATTTCTCTAATTCATTGTAAATCGCACGGAACTTCACGGTCCTGCAGTATATAAACTGTTGCTATTATTATCACTGTTGTTACTATCAGATGTTCTCAGCTATACTCTGTAAGTCGCTGTCTGTACAGTTTCTCTTCGTTGTAAACCGCCTAGAAGTCGCAAGATTGTTGGCGGTATATAAGAATAAAGTTATTATTATTATTTAAGAAAAAGCAGATAGAGTGGATTCCCACTCCCAGCTGTGGATACCAGGACGGACGCCTGATAACCATCAAAACAGAACCCTTTTATAATAATAATAATAATAAGTTTATACGCTTCTTCCTCCGTATCCACAGGGGTAAGGGGCAGAGCCAGCCCGCAAAAATAAAAAAAAAATGCGAATAATATTCAGGCCAGTTCTGCCCCTAACCCCCGCTTCCCCCTGGCTATTTTAAGCCTTACCTGATGGTCTAGCGGGTTTTCGGGGCAGGAGCGATCTTCCCACGCTCCTGCCCCCATGCAGATCGCTCACAGGAAATGGCTGTCTTGAGCTCCCGTCGTAGTCTCGAGAGCTCAACTGTAACCAATAATTGGTTGTTAGCACCTAATTGACTAATTAGTTTGCACATGTATCTGGGCTCTGTGCCCAACTTTTGGCAGCCTATGGGATAAGGCCTTCTATTTGCATGTGCAAAAGCCAAACAAAGCTTCTAAAATAGCATCAAATATCATTTGTATATTTAATTCATTTTCTATCCCATCCTTCCCAAAGAGCTCAGAACGGGTTATAAGAACATATGAATTGCCGCTGATGAATCAGACCAGTGGTCCATCATTCCCAACAGTCTGCTCAGGTGGGGGCCCTAAGGTCAAAGACCAGTGCCCTAATTGAGTATAGCCTTACCTGCATACATTCTGGTTCAGCAGGAACTTGTCTAACCTTGTCTTGAATCCCTGGAGGGTGCTCTCCCCTATAACAGCCTCCGGAAGAGTGTTCCAGATTTCTACCATTCTCTGGGTGAAGAAGAACTTCCTTACATTTGTACAGAATCTATCCCCTTTTAACTTTAGAGAGTGCCTTCTCGTTCTTTCTACCTTGCAGAGGGTGAACAACCGGTCTTTATCTACTAAGTCTATTACAGGGGTGTCCAACCTTTTAGCTTTTCTGGGCCGCACGCAAACGCTGCAGTAAGACAGAGAAGGGAGCCGGCTATTCCCTTCATTATCTTTTGATCATGTCCCCTCTCAGTCTTATCTTTTCAAGGTTAACATACATAATATACAGCTAACAAGTTACAATTTGCCATAGTTTCAGTACAAGTTATTTCGACACAAGTTTTTATCCTAACATCATGAGCTTCTCAAATCCTTTGTGACTTTTTGGGCAGTAATATCTAGTGTGCACTGGCAGGATTTAGACAGCTTGGCAATGTCTTGTCTGCAATGACTTCTCTGTTTGTTATACAGGCTTCAGCACTGCGGTATATAACTCGCAGCCTCATTCTTTGCGGGTTGGAGCACTGTTAGATGTTGAATTTATTCCCCCATCAAATCTATTTAGGGTTCTGCACGATAGCCTAAGCATCTCTTTTTTTTTTAATGCAAAAATATGCAAATGAAGAAAGCCTGAGAACCAAATCTCTTGCAATATGACTGTTTACCTTAAACAACCCCGCTCCCTCCCATTCAGTGGGTCTGTAAATTTTGGAAGATATTTCTTTCTTTTCTGCACAACCTACAATTCTATGTGGGTTACAAATTATTCAAGTACTCAAGCATTTTCCCTTAACTATCCAGGTGGGCTCCCACTCTATCTAATGTACCAGGGGAAATGGGGACTAAGTGACTTGCCCAGGGTAACAAGGAGCCAGTAGGATTCAAACCCACAACCGCAGGGTGTCAAGGCTGTAGCTCTAACCACTGTACCACACATATATTTTGCATTCTACCTACTTTTCTAGCAATAGCCCTATTAAACAAACTGTGTTTCAACTACCAATATAAACCAAATATTCCCCCTACATCCCTCCCTCCCTGCACCCAGACTCATCCTCTCTCTGCCCTCGATAGATTATCAAGAGAATGTTTCTTAGAGAAAATTTCCTCATGATTGGTTTTCAAATACTCTCTGAATTCAGAAATCTTTATTGCTTTTAAATTTTGGAGATCTATTTGGGATCAAGTGAACAATATATTAGAAAATCCAGTGGCATTGACGTACGATACCATCCTATTTGGTACGTTAATGAGGGCTAAAAGTCAAATAACTGCTCAAAATAACAAACTTCTCTTTATAATGACAGGGGTTGCCATACAACTCATTTTGAGGAATTGGAAGAACTGTGTTAGATTAAATTACACTTTCTGGTGGGAATCTCTTTGTTATACTTTAAAATTGAGCGTATGATGGCCTTACAACAGAGACATTATAAGAAATTTATGGATGTTTGGGAGCCATTGACAGAATTCTGCAAGGAGTGATTGTTGATTTTGCCCTTTGATCATGCACATCTAGGGAGGGTGGGGAGTTATTTTTATATAGAGTGCAATTGTTGGGTATGTATAAAGGGGAGGTTGATATATGTATTTGTCATAAATAAAATTTGTTAGAATTTAAGTGCTGTTAAAGTATAAAATGTCTGTAAAATATGTTGCACTTATTTTTGGCTTTAAAATGAATAAAAAAAAAAAAAAAAAAAAAAATGAATTTTCCATGACCGTTTCCATTAAGGGATATTCAGAAAAATGAGTCAATAGTGTTGACTACTTCTTTCTGTATTTTCCTTATCTCTTTGCTTTTTGCTATCTGTCCATCATCTGTCATCACACTTTATTCTTTATTCATTAGATATGTAGAAATGTGACTATATCTATATTACAGGGAAGGAAGAGAGAGGTACAACAGAGAATGCAAGGGGACCTCTAGTCACAGAATAGCAAAGGGCATTTATGCAAGTAATTTAATGATGTGCATCAATTAACAAAATATACTATTGCAAATAGCATAGCTATCTAATTTTACTCATCATTAAATAAAGCATGCAACATTTCTAGCTCAGCTTCTCATCCTTAAAATATGAATGACAGCACTGGCATAGGATGAAAAAAAAATCCTAAACAGGCACTGACCGCTGATGCAAATGTCAGTATCCCTGGGCAGTATTTGAGTTCAGAGCAGCAGATTTAATATGCTCTATTGAACCTGTTCCATTTTTCATCCATCCTAAAATCCCTCCCATTGCATGGCACATCCTCAAAACGTGGAAGGCCCAACGAATGCCAGAACAGTTTCATTATAAAGCAGCCTACTGTCGGAGTTACTTACAGAGGCCACTGCAATTCACAGGTTAGTGGGGTAAGTGCCTGAGGGGGATCAAGCAGCTGGCAAAAAGAATAGAAAAGAGTAAATGTATGGCATGCAACCATAGTCCAAATGAGAGAAAGACTCAACTAGCAAGAAGGAGAAAATGAAAAATCCTAACCTAGAAAATAGAAAACAAGTGATGGAACAATACATGCATAAAAGTGAAAGCATCTCAGAGAACAAACAAGAAAGCACAGAAATGGCAAATACATCCATACTAAAAATAATTCTATTCATTTTTATTTTCTTTATTGATTTGGAACCAAATTCTGTATAGTGTGACCAAAGCTGCATTTGCAAATCTGTGCGCCTTGCTAATTTGTGTGCGTAACGTAATTGTTTAATACACCAATCAATGCTGATAATGACCAATTAACAAGTAATAATTGGCACTAATTAGACTTTATGTACCTTTATTAGACTTTATGCTCAGACTCCTCAGGCCCCAAGGGATGGGGCCTAAGGAGTCTGAGCAAATCAGGGCCTTCCAGATATCCATTATGTAAAGGGTTCCCCAAATCATGATGTAAACCTTGTCCTAACACTAGATAGGAAGTGAATCTTTTAAGTGTAGTGGGAGGGAGGGGGGGTCCCCCACCCCCCTCCTCAAAAAAGAGGGTTACTTCGTAACCTTCAAAAAGACAAAATAGTATCCACTGTTGGAGTGCATTTGATGGGTCGCCTCCCATTCAGTGTGTGCATTTGTTGGGGTGCAATTGTTGTGTGTGCATTTGATGGGTCACTGCTCAGAGCAGTTTACATGAATTTATTCAGGTACTCAAGCATTTTTCTTTGTCTCTCCTGGTGGGCTCACAATCTAGCTAATGTACCTGGGGAAATGGGAGAATTAAGTGACTTGCCCAGGGTCACAAGGAGCAGTGTGAATTTGAACCTATAACCTTGGGGGTACTGAGGCTGCAGCTTTAACCACCGTGCCACACACTCCCCTTGGCATGGTCATAAGGTATTTATGTGCAGGCACAGACGTGACAAATCCAAAGCATTGTGTTTCTCCTGTTTCCAGCAAGCCTGGCAGCGCTAAGAGCAGCCAGCAGGGAAGACCCTTAAGTAGCAATGTTGATATACATTTAGCAGTGCAAGGTAGAAAAATGAAAACTATTGAAAAATCTAGTTCAGGAATGAGTCTCCTATCAACCATCTGTACCTTTCATTAAAGAAACTCCAGGAATGAAAATGAAAAGGCATGCATTAAACATCCAACAGAAAGTGAAGCTGCTTAAAAAAAAAAAAATGACACAAGAACATAGTGTTGAGAAAACATCAGTCTCTGATATTAAAACACAGAGAAATAGGATTCTACAGTTTTATGCTGCTAAAAGTAATTATGTAATATATGATGCTAAATGTATAACTTTATGTTGGTCTTGGAATTCTGATCTGGACAGCATGCAGTATTGGTGGTTTCTCCCAGTCTTACAGCAACGATGCGCCTATGTTTGGACCTGTTAATGGAGAAGGTCAAGTTTTATCACTCAGAAATGAAGAGTGAAAGCACATGGAATTGCACCATTGCTTGGCTTCACGGGCTTAAGAGTTGCCATGGCATTCATCGCCTCAGATCTTCTGGTGAAAAGCTGTCTTCAGATCATGAAGCAGCAGAGAAATATTTAAAAGATTTTACTTGGCTGATGTCTGAGAATAGCTTGACTGCAGAACAAGGCTAACATTTAGGCAAAACAGGAAAGCTCCGGAGATGATTGCCGTGAACATCCTTGACTGTTAGGAATGCACACAAGACAAAGATTTTCAGCTCACTTTGCTATCTTTAATTTTGGAGGTGGGTTTTTTTTTTTGGTTTTTTTTCTTTCTTTCTTTTTTTGTTCATTCCACATATTCATTTATAATGTGCATGAATGAATTTATTCTTACCCTAGGTTAAATTGATTTGTGCAGAAAGGAATTAAAGAGCGGATGGTCTTTATATGTTGCAAAGCAGGGGTCTCAAAGTCCCTCCTCGAGGGCCGCAATCCAGTCGGGTTTTCAGGATTTCCCCAATGAATATGCATGAGATCTTTGTGCATGCACTGCTTTCAATGCAGATTCATTGGGGAAATCCTGAAAACCCGACTGGATTGCAGCCCTCAAAAGGGACTTTGAGATCCCTGTTGTAAAGTAATTGGCATACAGAAGTGCAAACTGCTAGTCATCAGTAAAATTGTTCTTGTCCAGGAGTATTCCAACATTTGAAAGTGCTCCTTATTATTTAGGCCCTCTCTTACAAAGGCGCGCTAAGCGTTTTAGCACGGATTTAGCGCATGCTAAATCAACATGTGCGCTAAACCACTAACGCGTCCATAGAATAACATGCATGCGTTAGTGTTTAGCGTGTGTTTGGCGCACGCTAAAAAGCTTAGCGCACCTTTGTAAAAGGGGGGTGAGGGGGGGTCAGCGGTACAAAAGTGAGCCCAGATCCAGTGATGGGTTTCAGAACCACTTTGTATGCGAAAGCCATGAAATAGTTTAGGCAAGTTCCAAGGAAAATGCAGGAGAGACAAAAGGGGGGATTGCAAAGTTTAAAAGCTTGTGCGCAGCATGTGCTCTGTTTAATAATTACTAACCCCACTTTTCCCAAGATATTGAAACCCCAAGTTTTACGGAGCAAAATCTAGAATCATATACTTCAAACAGATTCAAAAAATATTTTTAATTCAAAACTTCAGAGGTGTCACTCAAGGCTCAGCTATCCTCTCATTGCCAAGAGATTTACACTAGAGAATGACACGGTGAAAAAATTGGTCCCCGTCACCGCCCCGTCCCCGTCTCACCATCCTCTGCACCGCCCCGTCACCGCCATTCCCTTCACCGCCCCGTCACCGCCACTGCCACCCCATTCACCGCCCCGTCACCGCCACTGCAACCCCATTCACCGCCCCGTCACCGTCACCGTCACCGCTGCATACATAAAAGCCTCAAACGGGTACGATTTTATATACTTTTCTTTATTTACGTATAAAGGAAACATTCTTTAAAACTTTAAAACTTTAAAACTTAGTTAAATATTAGTTAATAACTATACAAAAACAAAACACGACATGTACTTTTAATTGTCCTCCAAGGAGCTGGTTTTTTTTTTTCACACAAACAGTCCTACTAGAAACCTCTAATGTGGCTTAGTAAAAGAGACTGGCTGAGCTACTCTTTCCAATAGCATACACATTCTCATGCTGAAATAGAAGGAACAAAATGCATAGGGAGGCAAAAGAAATCATAACAACCTAGCAGACAAATTGAAATTCAGAAAGAAAGGTGTAGAGCAGTAGATATATAGAGGATATGCAAATGAATCTGATTAATATATATTTTAAAAACTATTAGATAACAATCATGAAATCACAGGAAACAGTACATATGGAGAAACACACATTATTGAACATTGAAATAGCATTGAACGTGAATATAGGTGAAGCAAAATTCATCGTGCCAATTTCTCCACTTCCACGATTCTTTCCCTACACTCACCCCCAAGCCAGCAGCCGATTTCACTCTGCTCCTTCCTCGATGTCCTGAACTTCATCGGGCAGCAGCAGCATTCACAATTCACTTCTGTTGCCCGCTTCAGGCCTTCCTCTCTGTCGGGTCCTGTCTTCATGAAAACAGGAAGTAGGCAGGACCCGGCAGAGAACAAGGCCGAAAAAGAAAACCGGCAAACTAAGGAAAGCTGGAGAGCAGTAGCGTACCAAGGGGGGGGGGGGGGGGGGCGGGAGGGGCGAAAAAGGTAATGGCGCCATGCCTTGGAGCACCGAGGCAGACCGAACCCCCGAACCTCCTCCCAGCCGAGCCCCCGCCGAACCTTTCCGACTTTCCCAGCGAAAGCAGCAAACCTCCCAACAGTAGCGTCAGAGGGAGGAGAAAGCCGCGAAGGAGGTTTAATTACAGGTGTGGCAGTAGCGATTGGTCCTCTTCTTAGGGGGCGGAGTCAATGCGGCAACGTGCAAGTCGGGTTGAGGAGACAGACCACGCGAAGACAAACATGGCCGCCTGGAAAAAAATGACACCCGGTCACGACCAAAGACTCACGGTGAAAACACGGTAAATAGCGGTTCTTTGAAGGGGGTACATTGGCCTGCGGGGACAAATCTTTTCACCTGCGCCTGCGGACGGTGAAAACTTTTTTCCCCGTGTCTGCGGCGATTTGAGTATAGAGTCTCTGAAGCCCGCAGCCAAACCGCAGGCTCCCCGCGGCTCACTGCGGGGATCTCTCCCCGTGTCATTCTCTAATTTACACACCAACCTCCTCATAAGTTTTGAAAGTTGTTTTTTTTTAACTCTAATAAATATAAATTAGTAGATTTAAATAGATATTTATAAGAATTTATATCCCAAACCCCCTTATTCATCTTTGGAGGAGCGTATGGCGCAGTGGTTGGATCTACAGCCTCAGCACCCTGGGGTTGTGGGTTCAAACCCCACACTGCTCCTTGTGACCCTGGGCAAGTCACTTAATCCTCCATAGCCCCAGGTATGTTAGATAGATTGTGAGCCCACTGGGACAGAGAGGGAAAATGCTTGAGTACCTGATTGTAAAAACCGCTTAGATAACCTTGATAGGTGGTATATAAAATCCTAATAAACTTGAAACTTTAGAAGGGTGAATAGAGACTAGTTACTGATCTTAATCAAAAGTGCTCAAACACATTCTGTCCGTCAGCCCAGGGGAGTAAATCCAATATCTAATTAATATGGACGTTGCTGAGATGTTGCAATTAGAGGATGGGTCGAGAGCAGGCATGAATTGGTCACAGTTCGACTTTCCAGATTGGTTCCTTTTTTGCAAACTATTTAAGAAGTATACTAAATCCAATTGTAGACTTGATAATTGCATCTTTTTTATGTTTAAAGCTGAATTATTTAGATGGATTACATTCTTATTCAAAAAAGGTACATTTCTGGAAGAAATAGGCCATATTGTTGTTACTCCCATTGTCAAAAATTCCATGGAGCCTATTACTTGTAAAACTAACTATAGGTCCATAAAACTTATGGAGGGGTTGGTAAATGTTGCTTTGGTTAATTACTTGGACAAATTTGACATTCTTCAGGATCATCAATCTGGTTTCCGTGCTGGTCACAGTACTGAAACAGTCCTTGCATCCTTATTAGACTATCTTTATAAGCAATTCAGTTTAGGTTCAAGTGTCTTGATTCTTCAATTGGATTTGAGTAGTGTATTCGATCTAGTTGATCATGATCTTTTATGGCCTGCTTGGAGTCCATTGGAATCACAGGAACGTTTATAAGTGGTTCAAAGGCTTCTTACAAAGTCGATCTTATCATGTATAGTCCTCTGGGATATATCCATCTACTTGGAGTAATTCATCCAGCGACCTTCAGGGATCTCCATTGTCACCTACTTTTTTAAATATTTATTTGATTTCCCTGGCTAATTTACTACAAGATCTAAAAGTCAAGTTTTATATCTATGTGGATGATATTACTATATTATTGCCTATGTCATCTTTTACAGATGATATAAAAGATCAGATCGCTGTAATTCTGGCAAAAATAAAACTTTGGATGTTCAGATTCAAACTTAAACTTAATTCTGAAAAAACAAATTTTTTTCTTGCTAGTCCAAACGATATTATTTTAGACAATCAAGCTCAAATCAACGACCAAACTTTTGAAATTGTCCTCTCTATTAGGATTTTGGGGGTTATATTAGATCGTTAGCGTTTGAAGAGCTTATGGATTTTATGATTAAGAAATGTTTTCTGATCCTCTGGAAGCTTTGAACTATTAAAAGATATTTCAGTTTTGTCTCTTTTAGACTTTTGGTACAGTCTTTAATTTTGTCTGTTCTCAACTATTGTAATATTATTTAATTGGCATCCTATAAGAAAAAGTTAAAACATATTCGTTTAATACAGAATACTGCGATGCGCCTGATTTTTGGCCTAATGAAATATGACCACATCAGTCCTTTTTATCAGCAATTACATTGGTTACCTTTTGAGGCACGCATTCTTTTTAAATTAGGCTGTCTTTGCTTTAAAGCTCTTTTTTGGTCTGGCTCCGGGATACCTATTCAATTCAATTTTTATAGTTCATTAAAAAATACTCGTAATAATTTTGTTTATGTAGCCTTCTGTTCAGGCTTGTTGTTACAAGAGATTTTTAAATAAGACATTTGCCTTTCAATTAGGAAAAATGAACTCTTGGTTAAGCCCCTTGATCTTTCAAATGTATTCTTATAATGTTTTTAGAAAGTTTTTAAAAACACACTTGTTTGATAAGTTTGTTACATAACTTTGTTCTTAACCGTATATTTTTATCATGTTTTTTCCTGAACTTATGTATATTTCACTGATTGTACAGTTCTTCTTCTTTGTGAACTGCCCGGAACTTTTATGGATAGGCGGTATATATTATTAAATATACAGCGCTGCTATAGAAATGATAAATAGTAGTAGCAATAGCAGCAACTAGTTAACACAGGAATACTCACTCTTTGCCCCTGATATGCCCCCTAAAAAACCCCCACAAAAATTGTCTAGTGTGCACATTTAAAAATAACCATGTGGCACTGTGGTAGTCTATTTTTTGCTACGTTAGGCAGCAGTCCCTTAGTATAGACAAAATCAATATAACGCATGCTATCCTATGAATGGACACTTGTAAGGCAACTTGTATTCATTAAATATTTTTAAGGCACGCTCAATTTTTCATTAAAACAAATGTCTGAAAGGAACTGAAAATCGAAAGAAAGCTTAAAAATTTCTAAAAATGAACTGAAAATTTCTCACCTCTGTATACCCGTGGAGGGGCATAATCAAAACATATGTATAAGTCCGATATGAACGTAGGGCACTAGTCGCCCAAAGTTGGCACCGGTAAAATGTCCATTCTCGAAAAGTACATCTAAACCAGGGATCTCAAAGTCCCTCCTTGAGGACCGAATCCAGTCGGGTTTTCAGGATTTCCCCAATGAATATGTATTGAAAGCAGTGAATGCACATAGATCTCATGCATATTCATTGGGGAAATCCTGAAAACCCGACTGGATTGCGGCCCTCAAGGAGGGACTTTGAGACCCCTGATCTAAACTATTCTGTTTTTCAAAAATCGTCTATCTGTATGTTTGATCATCCAGACCGCCACTATGTCTATCTTTATACCACATTCTTGACCAAAAATTCACCCAAGTCCCAAATGCCCAGAACAAGACATTTTGGACATGGGAGGGGCCAGTATTATGAAGGACTGGCCACCCAGACATGGCAACAGAGCAGTGGGGTACCTTACAGGGCGCTGCTGTGAACTTCACTAAAAGGGTGCCACATAAACATCTCACCAGAACTCCCTTATAGATTATGATGAGCTCCCCCCCCCAAAACTCACTATACCCACCTGCCTACAATCCCAATAGCCCTTATGGCGGCAGATGCTGCCTAGTGCAGTACAGTAGGGTTTTGCGGGGTTTTGGTGGGCTCAACATGTTCCACCATAAATGTAGTGGTTAGAGTGGCTTATGGGCTTCGGTCCTCCTCTCTAATGTTCCCCAACCACCACCCCCCCAGCTATTTAAGACACCTATGTGCAGCTCTACTAGGCTCTCCTACACCAGGTGCTGATGTTCTGGAGACAGGTATGTACTTTTTTATTCCGATCTCTGCAAGGGTGTGAGGGGGTCAGTGAACACTGGGGGAGTGTGTTGAGGTCTTTATGTTGTCTCTGCGATGGTTATCTGTTTATGCCCTTGATCCAATTCTCTGGTCACCCAATCAAAAAATTCAATCAGATTCGTTTGGTATGATTTACTTTTAGTAAAACCATGTTATCTCAGATCCTGTAACCCATTAGATTCTAGGAATTTCACTATCCTTTCTTTCAGTAATGCTTCCATTATTTTTCCAATAACTGAAGTGAGGCTTACCGGTCTGTAGTTTCTTGCTTCATCTCTGCGACCACTTTTGTGAATTGGCATCACATCTGCTCTTCTCCAATCCCCAGGAACCACTCCTTCCTCCAAAGATTTGTTGAACACTCCTTCTTCCAAACCACTCCTTCCTCCAACCACTCCTTCCTTCAAACCACTCCTTCCTCCAAAGATTTGTTGAACACTCCTTCTTCCAAACCACTCCTTCCTCCAACCACTCCTTCCTCCAAACCACTCCTTCCTTTAATCACTCCATCCTCCAAACCACTCCTTCCTCCAAACCACTCCTTCCTCCAAAGAATTGTTGAACACTCCTTCCTCCAAACCACTCCTTCCTCCAAAGATTTGCCATAAACTCTTTGAGCTTTTTCAATATCCCGGATGGATCCTGTCCGATCCCATTGCTTTGCCCACTTTCAATTTTTCAAGTTGTTCATAAACACTTTCTTCTGTGAACAGAGCGGTATCTACTCCATTCTCGTGTGTAACTTTGCCAGACAATCTCGGTCCTTCTGGATTTTCTTCCGTGAACACATCCCAACTTAAAAAAAAAGATTTTATTTTTTAGCACTGGGGCATTTTTCAGGGCAGAAAGTAGGTGTGCTCAATGATAACCAATCAGCATAGCTACATCACCATGCACTAACCGATTAGCAATTGACTAGCGCAGGAGTCCTTACCACCTAGTAAATAGGTGGCGGTAGGGGCTCATAGACTAACGGATATATACTTATTTAGAAATTAGTACGTGGCCACTTTTGGCGCAGCTTAGTAATAGAACTAATAAAAATCCCCAAATCAGCAAAAAAAATCATTTTAATAAATCTGAACCTAATTGTTCTTGGCTATGCATATCCCTAGCCTGCAGTGCTACTAACTCTCACTTTCTTCATTTGTGTCTTGTTTTTTATACTGCATTGCATGTTTGTTGTACTGGCTATAAGGCAGACACTAGAATATTAAAGTGTCAATATGCAAATCCTTTTGCTACTATAGTAAGAATTAATTACACTTGTTTGCCGTTCTGCCCGTACTTACAGTTCATAATATGTATTCATATTTAAATATATGCATTTATTAAGCTGAAATTTTTATCTAACACTCTTTTGGGGCCAGGATTCAAAAATGTTTCCCATATGGGAATGGAAAGGAATTTTAATTTATCTAGCACCTTCTGTTCATCTGTGTGCTTTACAAACACTGAGAGATGGAAAGAGCTAGAACTGAAGTCACTTCTAGGAAAAGAAGCAGAATTTGTATTTGTATTTTATGCAACCACATTGCATCTCAGTGGTACTGGGGAACGGGTTAGTGAGAGTGTGTGCGTGCGCGAGAGAGAGAGAATGAGAGTGAGATTGAGAGAGAGGGAGTGAGAGTGATAGAGGGAAAGAAAGAGTGACGGGGGGTGAGAGAAAAAAGTGAGAGGGAAAGAGAACGAGATTGTCTATAATGTGATGCTAAAAAAATAATAATTTTACCGTAACAGGTTTAACCTACAACAAAATATCACTGGCTAGATTTCATAGGAGAAAAAGGTTTCTAGTGCACAGAGACAGCAGAACAATATTATCTTGTGAGGGGCTGCTGAAAAGTTCTCAGTCCAATTAACAAAGTTGAGGGAATCTCTATTGAGGGTTTTACACTTTTACTAAGCTACGTTAACATTTTTAGTGCGGGCTGAAGATTAGCGCTCGTTAACACCCGCGCTACGTGGAAAATACTAACGCCAGCTCTATGGAGGTGTTAGTATCTAGCACGCAGGGCATTGTAGCGTGCGTTAAAACCGCTAGCGCAGCTTAGTAAAAGGAGCCCTTAGTCCAGTGATTTTCCACTTTTTTCGTTCCTTCTGAAAAATACAGAACAAAAAGAAGAAGAAGAAAAAAAGGATCATCGCTGGACTGAGCGAATAGCCTTCAATGGAGACGGCCTTAACTGTTGGTTTAGCTGAGAACTTTTCAGAAGACCCTCAAAGTTCTGTAAATATTACTATTCTGACAATTCACAACATTCAACATCGGATCAGTTGAAAAAAATGAGCAACGAATGAGAGAATCACAGGAGACAACAAGAGAAAAGAATTCACATATTAATCAGACTTCAAGCTGTTTTAAGAAATATTTTCTTATAGTAGAAGTGTAAGATATTTACTTAGAAGGTAATTTTATTTATTCAGTTTTCTACACTGTTCTCTCAGGGGAGCTCAGAACAGTTTACATAGATGTATTCAGGTACTCAAACATTTCCCCCCGTCTATCCCTGCAGGCTCTCAATCTATCTAATATACCTGAGGCAACAGGGGACTAAGGGCTAGATTCACTAAGCAAACTGATCGTGTACCAATCGGTTTGCGACCCTTTGCGACCCGATTTTACTCCAGCCTGATTCACTTACCTCTCTGCCGATCCAATTCCGATCTGTGCATGCAAATGAGGGGAATGGCATGCAAAGTAGGCAGGGAAGCGATTCACAAAACAAATTTCGCAATCCGACTGGGCTGGTCGATCAAACCAAGAAGCGACTGCTGGGGTCTGCTGCTTTCCGACTCTCCAGCTCCATTGCCCCCCTGCTCTCTGCTGCCCCGAATCTCTCCTGCCTGCCACCCTGATGCTCTGCCCCGAATCTGTCCTGCCTGCTCTGCCCCGAATCGCCACCCTGCTCTCTCCCCAATCGCAGCCCTGCTCTTCCCCGAATCTCTCCTGTCCTTCCCCGCACTGCGAACCCCTGGCTTTAACCTGCAGGGCTCGCTGTGCTACTAAAAGTAAAGTTAAAGTAAAAAAAAAAAAAGTCATGGCTCAGATGGGTCTTAGACGCATGCGCAGACCATCTACAGATGGTCTGCGCATGCATCGGAATCGCACACTGGCGGGGGCTGGAAGAGTTGCCATACTAAACTAAACTAAACCTTAAGTTTATATACCGTATCCTCTCCGCGGAAGTGGAGCTCGGCACGGTTTATAAGAACTTAAAATATAAGAAGAGAAAGGAAAAGGTTTACATGAGCTTATATATAGAATGGAAGAGTGAGAGATTGGAGAAACTGGGCTTCTTCTCCCTTGAAAAGAGGAGACTGAGAGGGGACTTGATTGAAACGTTCAAAATACTGAAGGGAATAGACTTTGTTGTCTGGTGACTTTATTTTTCTGTGCTTTTAACTGTGTTTCCAGGGCCTTCTTATCCATTGACTGTTTTTCTCTCCATCTTCACTTTCTGCCTTGCATCTATCTTTGGTGTTAACTTAACATTGAATATATCCATTTTTCTGCTTTCTTCTCAAAATCTACTAAATCTCTCTCCTTCCCTCCCTATTTCCACGGTCTGACATCTCTCTCCTTCCCTCCTTCCCCCTCCCCACAGTAGTCCAACAACATCTCTCCCCTTCCTTTACCCTCCCAGTCTGGCATCTCTCTCTTCTTCTTCCCATAATCTGGCATCTCTCTTTACTACAGTACTACTATTATTATTTCTATAGCGCTACCAGACTCCCCTCCTTCCATTCTATTTTCTGGTCTGATATCTCTCCCTTCTTGTTGTCATCTCTCCTCCCCCCACCCCCCAATGTAACATTTCTCTTTCCCTTCTTCCTTTCTGCCTCCTGCAGTCCATTTCCCTTCCCTTCCTCCTTTCTGGCCCCCCTCCCAGTCCATCATTTCTCCCTCCTTTCCACCAGTCCAACATTTTTTCTCTCATCCTCCTGCATGCTTCTCCTCTGGTCCTCCTTCCTTCCCCTAACAAACATCTCTCTCTCTTCTCTGCCCTTTTCCCCTTACCCAGAGTGTAACATTTCTCCTTCCCTCCTTTCTTTCCTCCACATCCATCTCGTCCTTTCCATGAGTCCAACACTTTCTCCCTCCTGCATGCTTTCTCTCAGTGTCCTTGCCTCTTTTCTCGAGTGGCATCCCTCCTTCCCACCCCAACCCAACATGTTCTCTCCCCATGCACCATCTTACTCTCCCCCCCAGTGTGTAGCACCTTTCCTTTCCTTTCCCTCCCTTTCTGCCAGGTGCAGCAGTATCCCTTCCCTGCTCCCCATGTCCAGCAGTACTACTTCCCCCTACCCTGCTCTTCATGTTCAGCAGTACCCTTTATCCCTTCCCTGTCCAGCAATACCTCTCCTGTCACTGCTAGCGGCAGCTCACTGTATGCTTTTAACTTCGGCACACGGCTGCCACTAGCACTGGTTTAGCCTGGTTTCATCAGGCAGCCTCAGGGTCTTTGCTAGGCCAGCCCACTTTGATGATGCGATGCTGGCCGGCCTAGCAAAAGCCCGTGGGGTTGTCTGATGAAACTGGGTTAAACTACTTCTCGTGGCAGCTTTGTGCCGAAATTAAAAGCACACAGAGCTGCCACTGCTGGTCTGGGGGTGCAGAGACGAGGAAGGCAAGAGTCCTGTCAGATATACGCAACGCGATGGTAGAAGTCAGCTGACACAGGCGCCGGAGCCTCTCTTCCTGCCCTGTGAGCCATGGCACACTTAAAATCTCAAAAGGCACACTAGTGTGCGATACACTGCTCCAAATCTTTAAGTCTGTCCCCATATGCCTTATAATGAAGACCATTCACCATTTTAGTAGCTTTCCTCTGGACCAACTCCAACCTTTATATATCTTTTTGAAGGTGCGGTCTCCAGATTTGTAGACAATATTCTAAATGAGGTCTCACCAGAGTCTTATACATGAACGCACGCATTTGTGTAACATCACCATGTCACAACTGCGCATACACAGATGCCCTCAAGATGCCGCCCTGATCACACCACTTTTCAAAACCCGGACAGAGTACCAGGTTTTGAAAAAGCCATCTGGACATCCGGAAACCCTACATCAAGGTATGCGCCAAACAGGATATTCAACGAGGGATAGCTGATGATATCCTGCTGAACATCGGCAGGTAGCCAGCTAAGTGCTATTTAGCCACCCGGGAGCCGTTCCCAGCCAGCTAAATAGTGCTGAATTCTGTGCCCTGGCTGTCTTAAATCTAGGTGCAGAAGTTTTAACCAGTTCGATTTAGATGATTTCAGCAGAAAGTCTAGATGTGTGCTCTTTATCTGCCATCATTTGCTTCAGTGTAGCTCCATATTGTCTGTAAGGGGTTAATAGTAGAAAATGTTGGCATGTGTATTTGAGTCACATGACTTCTCTTCTTCCTGTAGTTACCTCCTGGTGAGTTTTGCCCTCTCTTGCTGCCCTTGATTTACATTATTAATGTCCTGGTTTTCAGCATATATTCAAGCAGGACACATCTATTGTGATGAAGATGCCGGCTTCTTCCAAAGGGCAGCTTCAGCAAATCCACTCAGTAACCACAGCCATGCAAATATTCATGTAGGCACTCATCTACAGACCCCCAGACACATGCAAGAAGTTGGCAGACAGAGCTGCGAGATGAGGCAGACAACAAATGCATCGGCTTTTAATTAGCCCAGATGAACTAAAATGAACCTCTGAAGTGCTGCCATGCTGGGCAGTCCAGGCGGAAAGATAAGGGAAGACAGGCGGTAATCATATTCGTAAACCCTATGAGGGAAACGCCATAACAAAAGCTTGCTTCTGAGCTTCACTACTCCCCAGAAACCTATTTAATAATAATTGAGACTGAATATTGCAGTCATAACACCTCCAAAGTCTTTAGAGCTTAGTCTTGCAATATAGACAGCCAGGTCTTATGTGCATTCTTGGCATAATGGAGTACGCTGGGTGGATACACTAGAAATCAGAGGTGTGAGCTATTCTACATGGCCCCGTTATAGGATGATACGGGATGGGTTAATCTAACATATTCTGTAGAGATTTCCGTTGTTATGGAAAAGGTACACAGATCAAGGTGTGAATGAGTCTAACTCATCAAATGCATTCACTGAGGAAATCTGTTTGAAAGCATAAACAATAAGCCCAAGGCTAGTATTGAAGGGGGGGGGGGGGGGGAGGGGGAGGAATGCAATCAGTGCATCTGCCTTGGGAAAGCATAGCCGCTCAGCAGGCTTTGGGATTCCCTTTCCAAATTTCTGCCCTAAGCCCCAGCATGTCTAACATGGGCAATGAAAAGCCATCATGAGTGATATCAGAGAAGTCTAATGTGCCTATATAAGTAATAAGTTACTTGATAAAATGGCTTAAATCTCTAATAGTAGGATATTGAAGAAGCAAATCCACCCAGCATTTAAAAAAAACACAGTGCTTCTCAATCAACAGAATAAATATATTATTTAAACTTGTCTTTGTATCATTAATAATTCTATCCTCTACTAATTCTTATAAGAGTAGTTATTTGTATAGGTTCAACAAATACTTGTGTCCATAGCTCAATTAGCATTTGATTGGAGTAAGACCTCAGGTTTACTGTAGCTAGCCTCCTCACTGGTCAATCCTTTGCTGCACCCAAAATATAATTTCTTATACATTTTTTTTTTAACTTTTGACTTTTTATATATATCAATAGTGAAATAATTCACTTAGCTTTTATTTTTAAACGCTGTGACAGTGGCTGACTGAAGATTCTTCCTGATACAAATAGACAGAGTGAGGCAGTATAGAGCAGTGGTTCCCAACCCTGTCCTGGGGCACCACCAGGCCAATCGGGTTTTCAGGCTAGCCCTAATGAATATGCATGAGAGAGATTTGCATATAATGGAAGTGATAGGCATGCAAATCTGCTTCATTCATATTCATTAGGGCTAGCCTGAAAACCCGATTGGCCTGGTGGTCCTCCAGGACAGGGTTGGGAACCACTGGTATAGAGAACCAAGGTAATGCCTGACATTCCCAGCGGAGTGGATATTTGCCATGGGAGCCTTGGCCATTTCAGTACACAACAAGGCTGTGCCGTCATTTAGAAGTGAAAAGAAAAATGCAACAAAAAGGTTTACTTGGTTTCAGGATGAAACAGAAAACAATGCAATGAACTTTGTTTTTAGTATTCAAAATTTGCAAATACTGCATACTATTTGCAAATAGGATATGCTAAAATAAAATAAAACAAAATAAAGCATAATTTATTATTTATGAAAAACTTTTCTATACTGTTTACAAAAAACTAAATGGTTTACATCAATAAAAACATACATACAATAAGAAAATAACCCTCTTACCCCCACAAATGAAGCATAAAGCCTTGAATCCCCCAGAAATGAAACAAAAGAAGGTGTGAACACCCCCAGCAGGCAGTATGCGAGGCAGCTTAACCCAAAGGAGGAATGTTCCAGGAATTATCTCTAGCCATGCACTAGTTGTACCATATGCTGGTTGTCATGGCTGCCAAAAGCACAGCTGCACCTCAAGAGGCAGCATTAAGTACAGTTCTACTTTTAGCAGTGCAGTAGTGGAGCCATAGTTGGAAGTAGTGTTGTACTGGCACATGTCCCACCCAACATCTGCCCCCAGTTCCAATCTGCTTCTTCATTATCAAAATCTCCTCTCCCATCATCGCCCCATTCCAATCTGCTCTCATGTTTCAAGCTCCCTCAATATCCCCCCCCCCACTCTGTTTCTCTCCTCAAGGGTCAAAATCCCCCCAACACCTCCCAATCCAATCTTCCTTCAAGTTTCAACCCTCCCCCTCTCCAATGGCATTCTGGCATTTTCCCATTCCAGTCCTCCCAAATGTCAAAATCTCTATCCCAATATCCCTGTGTTCTGATCTCCCTCATTTCAAGCCCTTCCCCCCAAGCAGAGGCTGATCCTCTTATACCCCTATGTCTCCCGATACCTATCTTTGATTTCCAAGTTGGTCCACTGGCTCATGATGGAATTGGTTTGCCTTTGTTCCAGTCATAGGATAGTACCAACTTCAAAATGGCACTGATGACCTTAGTGGTAGTCTTCTGGTACTACCGTTAGAGGGCAACATCCTAATCTTGGACTCAGTGCAGTCCTGGGGTAAGAACAGAGAGGGGCCTTTCTTGTCTTGGGCCACTAGACCATCATAGAGATCCCCAAGTAAATCCTGGGGGAGAAGGGTTAGCCTTTGTAAAGGGAAGGGCTTGTGATCAGGGGCAGTGATTTTTGTTAGACAAGGAGATTGGAGAGGAATGGGGTTTAACACTTGAGGGGGGGATTGAAACAAGGAGATTTTGGGGGATTAAAATGATGGGGGATAAAAACAAGAAAATGTCAGGGAGATGTAAAATTTTAGGGGAATCATATTGGAGAGAGGTTTTGGGGAGGTGTGCTATGCAATAGTACATTTTTTAATTAGATATGTTTGGCTGGCACCATGTTACATACATGCTACATGTCACATACATGCTCTGGCTGATAGTGTGGGAACACTTCTGCGCTATTTGCCACTACATATAATGTGGTGCCCCTGTAGCATAGGCTTTGCACATACTGTGTGCTAGATTTTGTTTCTAATGTGCACTAAGGTCCTGATTCGATAAATGGTGCTTAAAACTTAGGTGCCGAGTGTGGCACTTAAGCTCGATTCTATATAATAAGATACACTTATAGAATCATGCTTAGTGGTTCCTAAATTGGGCTTAGGCATCAATAGGTGTCCTAACCTTAGGCATACCCTATTTAAGCCAGGGCTTTCTTGGCCTAAATGAGTGTGTCTAAGTCAGGTGCCTACCAGTGCCTAAATCTAAAGCAGGCACTTACATGAAAAACACACCCACGATCTACTCCCTAAGTATACCTACTTTCTGGTAGATGCTTTGGACTAGGTGCCTGCCTCAAAATGGTAGGTTCCTATCAAGTTAGGTGTCTACCATCCAATTAAGTGCAAGTTATAACAATTACAAGATGATAATTGTTAATTATCGACACTGATTAAGCCTTTTAATTTTTTTTTAAAAAAAACACCCTCTCTTTTATGAAGCCATGTTAGTGTTTTTTATCGCCGGCTGCAGTGGTAAAAGTTCTTTTTTTTTTTTTTTTTAATTCTTTATTCATTTTCAACACATTCAATAAGTGAAAACAGAATAAAATTAAACATTTACACTTTAGGCATCACTTAAATTTTACAAGATTCATACATATTAATACCCTCCCCCCACCCAATCTAATCTTTATCATTGAAATAACTTGTATTGTATTGTTTGCTTTATTTCCTCCTTATGTAATTTGGAAACTTAATAAACAGTTTTGAACTAAAAAAAAAAAAAAAGGAAATAACTATAAAATTTTCCATATCTTCAGAAATATACTCTATAGATTTTAAACAGAAATTACATGTATCTAACCATTCAGACTTATTTATCAAACCACAAAAATTTACCACTCTTCCCCCCCCATTTCCATCCATAAAAATAATCAATAAAAACCTTGTATACCTCCCATCCCCATCCCCCTCCCTGGATGTGCATTTTATCTAACAACGAAAACATAACTATAGTGATTCTGAACGGCGGAGCTTTTACTGCCGCAGCTGGCGATAAAAACCCCTAATGTAATGGGGCTATTCCAGAGAGGACTTGCTGGCGGGTGTCACATCATACAATTTCCTTTGACAAGGGTAAAGATAGTGGTGCTCCTTCAGAGTAGCTTAGAGATTTCAAAGGCATGCAGAGAGCCAGCTTATTCTTCAGGTACTCTGCCCATTTTGTCTGAAAGCCTTGCCAATCCAATCAGAAAAGGTTTCAAATTTGGTCCCGTGGGGTTCTTCAGGAGGTTCAAAACACAGCAAGTCGTATGTTATATCACACTCGCCGCTTCAATCACATAACCCCTCTCTTCCTAAAACTCCTTTGACTCCTAGTCCAGTTCCGCATCGTCTTCAAAATCCTCACTGTGACTCATAAGACCCTTTACTCAGGACAGCCACTCTATATCTCCTTAATAATTATCCCCTCCACTACCCCTCTACTCTCTAGATGTGAATCGACTTGTCCTCCTGGGCCCTAAAAAGGCAAAATTTGAAACCACTAGAACTTTGGCCTTCTATTTCATTGCCCCTACGGCTCAAACCAACATTCCTGAAATTCAAGTCTTTACTAAAAACTTATCTCTACCATACAGCTTTTCATTTAAACAACACCTGATATTCCTCCACTCTCCCAAACCTGTGTGGACACAGGAGCCACAAGATTTTCATGTATTTTTCTGTTTGAGTAGAATGATTGTGACTGTTTCCTATCTGATCTAATGGCGTCCTTTTCATATTTGTTACATTTTAAAGTGTAAACCGCTTTGACCCACTCGTAGAAAGGGCAGTATATCAAGCCTAAATAAACATTAAACAATATTGGTAGACAGTACAGTTTGCAAGAACAGCGTGATCTGGTTACACCACTTTCAACTCTCTATCAGCCATGCTACAGCATTCAGATTTAGTTGTAATTGGTGCAAACTCTTTCTGGTCTGGCTAATATACAGAGTGTTACAGCAATCTAGTTGTGATCAGATTCTGAAAAACTGTCAAAGGTGATAGATGTAGTTTTTAAAGATTGTTTAAATTTGTATGATCAAAGTAAGTGATGAGCCTAGTAGCTTCCTGACCTGTGATTTTACAAGGTAATCGTACTTTTCCAAAAGTATCTTGATGTCAGGTACTTGTCCACTTGGGTCAAAACCCAGAAAATATGTGTTTTACTTGGGTTCAGGCAGACTTTATTGGTTTTAGCGCATTAGTTTCTGCTAGACAAGCAGTCAGTTTACATAACATAACATAAAAATCGACTTCTAGACCGCATGACCTTGCAGATCTATGCGGTTTACAAAAGATTACATCTACTTACAACTGAGCAATCATGGAATTTAATTACCCAAAAATCTAGAGCATAAGTAAGTTTTTAAACATTCTCTACATTCCAGATATGAGAAAGACATAAGAAATAGTTGTTTGAATTCTTTGTCCCAACTGGCAGCCTGATATGATAGCATATGCTCATGAAATCTTTTGAACTTACAACCCTTCACCAATTGATAAACAAAAAAAAGCACGAGCTTTACGTGAATGTTTTTGAGTAGTCAGTTTACACAGAGCTGTGGGAGGATCTAGTTCAGTGGGTATGAGCAGCTGTAAATTATCAGTATAACATTGGCATAGATCTGGAGCTTTGTGTCCATCGACTGAAGCAACTTGCTTAGAGATTTGAGGTAAACAAGCAGTAAATAAAGCAGGCGACAATATGGATTCCCTTGGTACTCCATAGCTCAGTACCCAGGTTGATGGTGCACTCTTGCCGAACAGAGCTGACTGTTGCCCGTCTGACACACATGGTATGTGTGCGCGAATACTGTGCCACTGATACCTGTTTCCATCAGCTGTACAAGCATGATATTATGGTCTACAATGTTGAAGGCTGCCGAGAAATCCTGCAGCAGTAGTACTGATATGTTTGTGATGCAGTGCACAAAAAAATATTCTGTGACGGGGGAATGGAAACCACCCTGCTGCTTCCCTTAATTCTTTCCAGTTGTGCTTAGCTTCTAGTTCATATATATAGGTCCCTAGGGAAGGTGGACACCGAAGCCTGGATCCCTGCTACAAAATACTGCATTGCAATTGCAAGACTAGAGGCTGTGGTACAATTGTCAAAGGATAGAATTCTGTCTTCCGTGATCTCAGTGTACCCATATTAATTTTGACATCAAAACCAATGCTAGGAAGTTTTTCTTCACCCAACGGGTGGTGGACACCTGGAATGTGCTTCCAGAGGGCGTGATAGGACAGAGTACGGTATTAGGGTTCAAGAAGGGATTGGACAAGTTTCTAGAGGAAAATGGGATATAGGGGTATAGATAGAGGACTACTACACAGGTCCTGGACCTGTTGGGCCACCGCGCGAGTGGACTGCTGGGCATGATGGACCTCTGGTCTGACCCAGCAGAGGCACTTCTTATGTTCTTATGATGAACAGCAGGCAATATTCAATGTTCAGAAACATCCTGTCACATAAAAAGGGATATTTGCAAGATATGTCATGCAAAAACTAATTGAGTGTGGCTTAAGAAAATAACTGTACAAGAGGAGAAACCATTATAGAATACTTTCCTTTATAAGAGCTGAGGAAAATGTTATCTTATATTTTTTGTAAAGTCCTGAAGACTCATTATTTTTAACTGTTATAACTTTCTATTTGCTGTTTAATGAATGTATGCTGTATTGTTTTATGCATTGTTATCAAACTAGAAGTTAGTTTTGAGATTAGTTTTGGTTAAGAACATAAGAATTGCCATGCTGGGACAGACTGAAGGTCCATCAAGCCCAGTATCCAGTTTCTAAACAGTGGACATCCCAGGTCCCAAGTAGTAAAACAGATTTTAGCTGCTTATCTTAGGAGTAAGCAGTGGATTTCCCCAAGCCATCTCAATAATGGCCTATGGACTTCCCTGTTAGGAAATTATCCAAACCTTTTTTAAACCCCGCTAAACTAACTGATTTCACCACATTGTCCGGCAACAAATTCCAGAGTTTAATTACATGTTGTATGAAGAAATATTTTTTCCAGTCTGTTTTTACAAATCTTGTAGAGCATAATAGAACAGAATACTAGCATAGCCTGGCATATACAGTATTCATGTACACACTCTTCTTGGGTTGTTTCATTCTGTCACAGAGTTCCTAGCCAAAGTATGAGCAATTATTAGACAGGGACTCACAAAGCTTGAATGCTAGACAAGAACAAGGTGGGAACTTGGATTGAGTAAGATAAATTTTAATGTCACTGTACCCCTGAGAATTACATCCAAAACAAAAGGGTAAATAAGGATTACTGAAAGCAGAGACAGAGCTGCCAATTTACCCATTCCAGGAGGAAGACTTTTTGGCTAGTCATGGATTTCTGCCAATCTCATCCTGGTACTGTATGGGACCTGCAGCACTGATCTGAATGGATAGAATCATGGACTACAAATACTACACTGCTTTGGGATGTAAGTTGAAAACCAGAACTAGCCAACAAGTCTCCCTTCTGGAATTGGGTAACTTGGCAGCTCTGCAAAGAGCTTGACAAGAAGCAGGGAACAGAGCTGTCAAGTTACACAGTTCCAGAAGACAGACTTATTGGCCAATCCTGGTTTCAAACTTATATCCCAAAGCAGCATGATATTTGTTATTTCTGATCCTATCTTTTGAAATCAATTTTGTAGGTCCCATAATGCACTAGAATAAGGTTGCCATAAATTCAGGACCAACCCCAGGGCAGGATTAATTCTTCGAGGGCCCCTAGGCACTCAATTACACTGGGCTCCCCTGGGCCTGCCCCACCCATGCCCTTCCCACACCCGCCCCCAATTATCTGTTTTCTTATTTACTCTTTTATTTCCACATATATTTCTTTTTTTTTAAATTCAAAACAAAGATTAGCATACCAGCGCACAGTTTTTCTTCTATACAACCCCCAAATATCTCTGAACAAATCCCCCTTCCTTCCCTTCCCAACTACTTACCAGGACATTAACTATGAACCCTTTCAATACGTATATAAAAGCGTTCAAATATATTGTAAAGCAGTAATACTATCTGAAATTTAAGTCTATATTAATAACTAAATTTACATTGCCTAACTGCCTCACTCTACATCAGGGGTGTCAAACTCAATCATATAAGGGGCCGAAATCTGAAAAAAAGGCTAAGTCGCAGGTCAAGTTTTTAATTAGGATACTTAGGGATCCTTTTATTAAGGTACGCTAACTGATTTTGCGCACGCTAAATGTGCACCTTAATAAAATGACCCCTAAGTGACTAAGGCTTAGTCATTGCAGACATATAGGGTTACAACATCTCCAACCCTACACCGGCTCTGTGGTGTAAACAAAATAAATATTGTAATTACAAAACAGAAAATAAAATTATTTTTTCTACCTTTTGTTGGTCCCAGGCTCTGATTGTCTTCTGATAACTCGCTTGCCAGAGTGTCCTGCCCATTTGTTGTTTTCTTCTTTCTCCATGCTAACCATCCATCTTCTATCTCTGTCCTCCCCTTCCGTTTCTCTTCCCTCCCTCAGAGGTCTGGCATCTTTCCTTTTTTTCATGTCTATATCCGCAGCTTTGGCAATGGACCCCCATCATCCCCAGATCCACCATCTGTCCTTTTCTCAACTACCCTTTCATCCAGCATCTCTCCCTCCTTCCCCACCACCCCAGGGTCGATCATCTCTCCGTTTCTCTTCCCAACTACCCTGTCCTATGCCACTTCCAGAAACTGTATGCCTTCCCCTTCCATCTTTCCCTTCACCCCCATTGGTCTGGCATCCATCTTCTTCCATTCCCTCCTCCAGTGATCTGGCATCTCTCTCCTCTCCTCTTCTCTTTTTCCCTTCCCTTCCCTCATTCACACCCCCATGGTCTGGCATTTCACTCTCTTCTCTCTCTTCCCCCCACTTCCATCAGCATTTGCCCCCTTTCTTTCCCTCCAGCCTAAATCAATCCATTATCCTTCCCCCTTGTTTTCCCCCTTTCCCTGCACACCAATTCCATCAACATTAGCCCCCTTTCTTTCCCTCCAACCTAAATCCATCCAGTATCCTTTCCCCTTGTTTTTCCCCTTTCCCTGCACACCAATTCCATCATTAGCCCCCTTTCTTTCCCTCCAACCTAAATCCATCCAGTATCCTTCCCCCTTTCCCTGAACACCAATTCCATCAACATTAGCCCCCTTTCTTTCCCTCCAACCTAAATCCATCCAGTATCCTTCCCCCTTGTTTTCCCTCTTTCCCTGCACACCAGTTCCATCAACATTAGCCCCCTTTCTTTCCCTCCAACCTAAATCCATCCAGTACCCTTCCCCCTTTCCCTACACACCAATTCCATTAGCATATGCCCCCTTTCTCTCCCTCCACCACCACCACCCTTTCCACACAGCAATGGCAACGCACCCCCCCTATGGCAACGGGCCCCCCTCTTCCATCCATGCACGGCAACGGGCCCCCACCCGATGATGACAACAATGCCATACCACCACAGCATCGACCGATGGCAATGCAGCCAATGAAGCTCGAAGAAGATCCCGCGATGACTGTGTCTGCCGGTCCATCCCCCTCACTTACTTCTTCTGGCAGACGCAGTCATCGTGGGATCTTCTTCAAGCTTCATTGGCTGCATTGCCGTTGGTCAATGCTGGGGGAAGGCTGGCGTTGTTGTCGTCAGGTGGGGGCCCATTGCCGTCAGTATGTCGTCCTTCAGTGGGCCCCCCTGACTATTTTGGGCCCTAGGCACCTGCCTAGTTGGCCTATTGGGTAATCCGGCCCTGACTGGCCCAAATCTTCCTTTAGGAACTGGGTAATTGGGAGCTCTGTTGGAGTCCTGAGGAATCAGGAAATAATGCAAAAGCAGGAACTAAATGAATGGCTTGAAAAGAAAACAAGATAGAAGCATACAAAATATTCAAGTCTGCCCTAAACTGGTCTCTCTTGGGTCAATCAAGAAACAGGAACTAAGATTACCAGAAGTACCAGTCACATGCATGCATGGAACAGTCTCCCAGAAGAGGTGGTGGAGACAGAGACTGTGTCTTAATTCAAAAGGGCCTGGAATAGGTACGTGGGTTCTCTCGGTGAGAGAAAGAGATAATGGTTACTGTGGATGGGCAGACTAGATGGGCCATTTGGCCTTTATTTGCCATCATGTTTCTATATTTCTATGTAACTAGAAATGGGAAGTGTCAAAGTTCCAAGAGGCAGAATAGCTTCTTCTGAAAGAGAAATACTGACCAACTAAGGGGGTCACTGGTTTGAGACTGTCTTATGTCTGGAGTTATTAAGAATATGGGGGGGTGGAGGGAGGGTCATGCATACTATTAACCAGAAAAAACCCCAGTGTGGTGAATCTAGAGAAGAACAAAACATTGTGACAGACTCTTTGGAATCATCTAAAAATATTGAACTTGGATCTAAAGTATCTGGAGTGACTTTATAAAACATGTTTTATTAAATCTAAACAAAATCAGCAAGACAGACTACAACATATAGTAGAAATGATCCAAACTGAAATCACAGGCAGACCTCAATTGTTTTCATTTTTACATTTCCCAGTCTCCTCTCCCACCCCTACCCATCGTTATGAAGACAAAATACTAGATGGTTAGTTCTTATCCAAGTCTGGATAATTTTGAAGAAAAGCAACCGTGTGAGTAACAGTTCACAGTCAATAGTTCAAAAGCCAACTATGAGCTCATTGAGGAATAGCTGTCCAAATAGGCTCAATGATTTTTGGGAATATTTTCCAGCATGTAAGATGGACCCAATCAGCCATAAATATTGTAGCATTTACCAGGTTCTTCCACTGAATAATATTGGGGGGCTATGCAGCTCTCCATTGTAGCAAGATAGTCCATTTTGCCAATAAAAACAAATAATGCAGAAGGATGCGCATCATTTTAATAGGTTTGCAAGAGGCTATTTAATAATCCTTGAACAGGAAACTTTGTGGAGAAAGGAGAAGACACACACTCGGGTAATGCGAAGTCTTTCCCATCACATCTTTCCAGAACAGCTGTAGGATTGATTTGGTTGGGACAGGTACTCATTGAGAGGCCATAAGTAGCTTTCTATACCCTCTCTATACTTCTCACTCTCACGATAATCCAATCTACTCCAAAACTGGAGTCTGAACTAACTGTTTACTGAAATAAAAGTCTTTCAGGAACAATTACAATGTAGCAGCAGCTGGTATAAAGCTGAGGCAACAAGAATCAGCAAGAATTATTTACAATATCTCTGCAACTCAACTCCCAGAGGAAATCCACGATCCTCTTTTAACTTCTACACATATTTCCTTAAGTTATTTCTCACTAGTCCTACTAGAAGGACATATTTTTAGTCTCATAAAGGCTTTCCCTCTCATAGTTCTGACATGACTGAGATGAGATTCAGGGATTCTGAGACTCAGATGCAGGTTCTTGAGATCTGGCACAGCTGAGGCAAGTTGCTATCTTTAGAAGGCCTGTAGATTTAGATGATAAGGTTGTCTTGAACCCAGCAGATATTTCTGGACTACCAATAGATGGCAAAAGTCGAGGTCATCCTGCTGGGAAATAGTTATGTAACCCAGTCTCTCCTTCAGGAAGGACAGAGGGGGCAGGAGAAGGAGAGATGGCAAAAGGGATGAAAGGGGGTCAGGGAGACATGGTAGAGGGTGTGAAAAGGGGAGAGGGAGATGGACATGGTAGAGGGGGAAAATGAGAAGATGGAGAGATGAACTTAGTGGAGGAGGACAAAATGGAGAGAGAAAGAGATGGCCTTAGTGGAGGAGGCAAACTGGGGAGAGGGAGAAATGAACAACTCAGAGAAAGCAGAGGGGGGAAGAGAGATAAGGAAAGGTGGAAGGGATATGGACTCAGGGCCAGAAGGGGGAGGGAGAGATGTCAGACTTGTAAGGAGGGGGTAGAAGGCTAGAAAGGAGAGATGTTGAACTTGTGGAAGGGAGAGAGAGAAAGAAAGAGGAAGGAAATGCAGGGTTACAAGAGTGGAGTAAAGGACAAGGAAGGTGATGCTAAAAATGGTGGATCTGTGTAGGAGAGTTGTGAAAGAGATGAGTGAGAGGAGAATAATAAGTACAGAGGGTAGAAATGTGGTAATGGGGGGGGGGCAGATAAAAGAGAATAAGAAGATGGGAAAGGTGAAAGCTAAGGCTTAAGAGAAGGGGATAGAAAGTTGATTAGATTAAAAGTAAAAAGGAATAAAGCAAGAGTTACATTTGAGTGGATAGAGGCAGAAAAGAAAAAAAATGAAAGAGAGCACTTTAAGAGAAAGATAAGAATATATGAACAGCCATACTGGGTCAAACCAATATATAAGCCATTATTATAAATTGGATGTTTCTATCTGTGACATGAGATTGCCTTGGTTAAATTAAATGTTTAAACTTAAAAAGCTGTTTTATTGAAAGCAAATTGAATCAAAAGGACAAGTGCCCCACCCTTTAAGGGGGGCAGCGGCGACAAAAAAGTTGAGGCCATTGCCCGTGGAGGGAAGGGAAAGGGGGGTGGGGAGGGGAATGGGAAAACATGGGCAGAGAGAAACAGGGTCAGCGGGCCAATTAGGCACAGGGACGTAGGCACAAAGGGTGGGGCGAGTGAGGGTGAGGCGACCTGAACTGAGGCAAAAGCTGAAGTTCAGCCTTCGCCATGTTATAAATTGGATGTTCCTATCTTTGACACGAGATTGCCTTGGTTTAATAAAATGTTTAAACTTAAAAAGCTGTGCCATTGAAAGCAAATTGAATCAAATCAAATCAAAAAATCGATTCAATAGGGCAAATTAAATTGAAAAATTTGCCCCTGAATTGGGCAGCACTCGTACAGAGGATAGACATGTGGTAATGGGAAACAGGTGAAAGATAAATGGGAATAGGAGGCTGAGGAAGGTGCAAAATAGGAAATGGGAGAACTAAGTGGTGAGAGAAGGAGTTTGAACATTGATAGGTAGGTGAAAAGTAGAAAGGAATAGGTTGAAATTTGAGTGGACAGAGGCAAAAAAAAAAAAAGGAAGGAAAGAACCTAAAAGAAAAATCAATATGTCAGAGACAGATACTGTTTATTGAGGATACAAGGCAGGAGGAGAGAGGAGAATTGAAAAGGGGACAACAGCCACTGGAAACAGAAGAAAAACAGGAAAGCAGACAAGTAACTGGAACCAGCATAATAGAACATGAAACCGTCCAAAAAACAAAGTGTTTTATTTGGAATGTATTAATTGAAATATGTTAGCTCTGGGAAATATTGATTGCAGATGTCTTTGTCCTGTATTCAGTACAAAATATGGAGCCCCTTTTCAGGTTTTGTATTTCACAAGGTGCCTGGTATTGGAGAGCTGTGTGTTGTTATTGCTCAAATAAATCAGGATTTATTTTTTTGTATGGTGACTTCCATGGAGAAATGTTCTAGTTCTGATCTGCACCGGGGAGGTGGAATATCAGCTTTAATATAACTAATTTTATTATGGTGTGTTAAACTGAGCTTTTCTTTTGCTTTCTTTCTCATTTTGTTCCTTGTTGTTTGAGCATCATATATCTCCTTTGTATTTTTGCAGAAAAGCAGGTTAAAGTATGTGTGATAAGAAATAGAGAATGACACGGTGGCGGTTTACCCGCGGCCACCGCATTTTAGCCGCGGGTCATCGCCGAAAACGGGGAAGAAAACTAGCAGTCGCTGCGGCGACGGGGACAAGGCCATTCACCGCCCGCGGGGCGGTGAATGGGTCTTGTCCCCGCAGTGAGGCATGAAGGATCGCGCAGTCCCCGCAGCTCACACCCGCCTGCCCAATCGATTCTAGTGTTTAGCCAGCTCTCTCCCTTCTCCTCACCCTAGTTTGTAGATTTTCTTTTTCGGCGACCCGCACGCTATCAAAGAGCCGCTGCTGCTCAGTTTCGATCTTCTGCTCTGACGCAACCGGAAACAGGAAGTTGCAGCAGAGCAGAAGATTGAACACTGAGCAGCCGCGCGTGTGCGGCTCTTTGGGAAAGCGTGCAGGTCGCTGAAAAAGAAAGCCTGCAAATTAAGGTGAGGAGAAGGGAGAGAGCTGGCTAAACACTAGGATCGATTGGGCAGGCGGGTGGGGGCTGCGAGGACCGTGCAATCACCCGTGTTCCCGGCTCAGACTATAAGGAGGGAGTGAAAGGGAAAAGGATTCTGGGCCAAGGTGATGAAAACGGAAGAGGGGAAATTATGTGCATGGGGCATAGGGACAGAGACAAAAAGGGGACATGCCATGGGGAGGGTATAAAAGGACACAGGGGGGGGCAATGGCAGATACATAGGGGAGATATTAGAAAAGTATATAAAATCGTACCCGTTTGAGGTTTTTATGTATGCAGCGGTGACGGTGACGGGGCGGTGAATGGGGTTGCAGTGGCGGTGACAGGGCGGTGAATGGGGTGGCAGTGGCGGTGACGGGGCGGTGAAGGAAATGGCGGTGACGGGGCAGTGCAGAGGATGGTGAGACGGGGACGGGGCGGTGACGGGGACCAATTTTTTCACCGTGTCATCTCTAATAAGAAACATGTTTTTAAAAATTTGTCTGGCAGGATCTATTGTTTTATTTTTTAAAACATGGATGACCTGGGACTAAAAGGAGTGGTGCGTGAGATTCTGCTGTCATTTACTGTTACTGAAGCTACTACCCTCTAAGAAGCTGCTGCCATAGGCAGCTGGCCAGTCTTGCCTAATAGTTGGAGCAGCCATTGCCCCACCCCCATTTTGGATGCTCATCCCTCGCTTCAGGCAGCAGATTGACTTGAACCACCCCTGACTGTAAGTACACTTCTCGCGCTGCTGGTTTGTGGTGTTTTACGGTTGCTGACTGGCTCCAGAACAACCTGTCGAGGTAACCATGTCGGGCAAAACTGGAGCCATTGGAAAGACCTAGTGGCATCTTTAGAAACTTAATTACTGCTACCTTTGGGCTAGTCTGGGAATGGGTAAGAAGGGAAGGAAAGGAAAGAAAAGAGAGAGGCTATTACACAGGCTGGAAGAGGGGTGGAGGAAGGGAAAGAGCCTCAGGCCTGCCCAAAATTGGCTGTCTGGCTATACCACTGCTGTTTACATTACACTCCTCCCACCATATTCACTGTAGTTAGGGGTGGAACATGACCACGAATATGGAAAAACCACAAATAACTTTTTAGATGTTATTTGTGGGTTTTTTTTGTAACAGCCATTCTTTAATATATTAAAATCGCGAATAATAGCAGCGATTTTAAAAGCTGGGAAGCAGCGATGTTCTCTGTGCATGCTGGGAAGCAGCGTTTTTCTTTGTGCACCCTGGGAAGCTGGGAAGCAGCGATTTTCAGGGTGAAAGCTAGAAAGCGCCAAACTTTTTATCGCTACAGTACTTTACTCATGATATAATTTTTTTTTTTTGGGGGGGGGGGTGTTGGAGTCAGCATGTGAAAAATCGTGAATAAGCAATACCGTGAGTGCTGAAACTGCGAATACAGAGGGAGAAGTGTATTCTTCTTTGCTATGCAGTTTAAACAACTGCCATCTTTAGAAGAAGGGAAAACTGCATTCAATGTTTCCAGGCTGCGGCATTGTGCATGCAGTAAAAATAAGGAGGTATGACCCCTTTGAAGCTTGTGCAGCCAGAGGGATCATAGTTGGTTGAATTCTACTGATGAGGTATGCTTAGGGTCTCTGCACTAGTGTTTAACTTTTCCACAGTAAACTGGATAAAGTGGTAGGATAGCCATGTTAGACTACTTTAAATAGAAATAAAACAAAACAAAGGAAAGAAAAGGAAATGTGATGCTTTTCCTATCACATTATAAACCACTTTTATGATTCACATATATATTCCGATATACTGTAGGTCGTCATTTGCTCATTTTAGTATTTCTGATCTGAGGAAGAAGGGTTACCTTCAAAGGTTCATCAAAAAGGGACTGATTCTATATAGAGCACCTAAAATATCAGTGCTGACTAGCACGGCGCTAAGAACGATTCTGTAAAAGTTATATGTACCTTATAGAATCACGCTTAGCAGCAGAGCATGTTATTATTGGCAATTAAACAATTCAGCCAATTAACCAATCAAGTTGTGTGTGCACATCAGCTTCACATACACAACCTTAGGAGCCATAAACAGAATTTGGGACAAAATGCATTGTCAGTTCAACCAAAAAAAAAGGTATCATCTTATTTTCCTTTAATTGCTTTGTTTTATTTCTACTTATTTCAACAATAAGCTGTAAACTTGCATTGAGAGTGTCAGAAAATCAACTAATAACACAGGGATGTTTCACAAAATTGAAACAAACCCACTGGTGGAAGAGCCAAGAGAAAGGATTATTTAGAAAATATTTTACAAGTCAGTGACAGGAGGCCAAGCCCTCCTTTACTTTTAAGGTTTTGAGGGCATAGGGGATCTTCTCAGTTGAGATGTATACATATAATTTTTATTTTGGCACAGCTTCTGCACACATAACCAGGTGTTCCTATTATTTTTCAGTGACAATCTGCCATCTAGGTGCATATTGATGATGTCACAATGATGTCAAGATTGTACATCAGATGTGTCCACTTGATCTGAAATACAGCCGCTGTGATTAGGGATTCTCTTATTTTCTTAGCCTTTTGGGAATGAGGTTTAGTATGCTATATATATTTCATTTGCTTTGCTTGAGTAATGCATTATTAAACATCTTTTTCTATTATTATCAAAGAGGAGTCCTATTTAACACCCCCCCCCCAAAAAAAAAAAAAAAAAGACAGTTTAGTATGCAATATATGGAATTTTTTCATGTGCTTTGGTTATGTAATGCATTACTAAACATCTCTTGACCTTAATATCAAACTGGAGTCTTTTATATCCTTTATAATAGAAGACCTAAGTCACGTCCACCTAACTCGAGCCTACCTAGCACCCATCTCACTCTCAAAGGTAGACCTGCTTTTGCAACACCTACATTTTAGGCATTAGGTAGACGTGTTAGGATACTGAGCAGCATGTGATTCTGTAAATGGATGTCTATATTGGAGCCATGCCCACGCCTATCCCATTAGGCGCAGCTTTATCCAATGAGTGTCTATGAAATTGTGGATGCCTATTTTGTGAATCGTGTCCAGCCTTTGGACATCTAACTTTCAATTATTGCTTGTTAAAGTCGTTAATTGGGCTTATTATCCACTTTATTTGGACATCTAAGTCAGTGGACATTCACATTGTGGATGCCTAAAGTCAGACATCTTTTACAGAACCTGTCCCTAGCTGTGTGAATCTATAAGATTTAACGGCAGGTCTCTATAAAGTCCAAAGTACTAGATTTTATAAAACTCCTATCCAGGATACACTGAAGCAACAATAAATACATTTGTACCACATAATTAGCTTTCTAGTCCAACTTTACAAAACATACATCTTGCCTAGAATCAAAAACTGGATAGCTTTCTCTCAGCTATTTAAAATTCATTCTTTAAATAAAAATTATGCATTAATTTGTTTAACCAACTGTTTGAATGTCACTAACAAATTACTATTCATTATTATTTTTCAGTCCAAAAGAACTCGGGGCCAACATCTACACTCTCATTGTCCCCGGAGCTGTAATTACAACTAATTGGTGAATCATCACATACTGCTCTTAGAAGCTGTGCAGGTTGCCATTCAGATGTACTGAATGGAGTTTCCCTTTTCATACCTAGGGGGAATGGCTTGGGATCTAGGTCTCTAAATGGCAGCACTTCATGTGCATTCTGTGTTCTGTGCATATGGCTATCTTACATTTCAAAATATTAATTCTGAGCCATATCGAGTTGCGTGTGTTTTCACAGTGAGCAAACACACGCTATCTCAGTAGCGTATTACCAGTTAGAAGGATTTCCGAGGAACAGGAGTGGAAATCCTGCTGCACTCCCCACGGCTCGTGATCAAGAGATATCAGTGGTGTAGTGAGGGGGGAGGGGGTGTGGGGTGGTCCAACCTGGGCGCCATCTTGGTGAGGGCACAGGCACCTGTCCTCCTTTCTGCACCCCCATTCATTCCCCCCCCCCGCCATGCGGCATGCCACTTCCCTTCCCCAGTGTCGGATCTTCCTCTAACATCACTTCCAGGACCCACGCCTAGGAAGGGATGTTAGAGGATGAGCTAATGCTGGCGCAACAGCAGCTTGGGGTGCGTGTGGCAGGAGGGGGCGAGGAAGAAGCATGTAGAGGTGAGGGGGGCAAAGATGGCAGGAGAGGGGCACCACCGCCCCGGGCGCCTCTCACCCTCGCTATGATCCTGCAAGACATCCTCCCTTCTAGTTTCTGCCCAGTCGCATTGGGGAGTGCAACAGGATCTTAACTCATAAAGCACTGGGTTGCACACAGAAATGACTATAGTACAGTACTCCCCCAAACTTCGCGGGGGGTTCCGTTCCAGGAATCCCCGCAAATTTTGAAAAACCTCGAATATGGTTTTTATAGGCAAGAGAGGGCAGCTGGGGTGCCAAGGCAGAAGAGAGCAGCTGGGGCGCCGGCGAGTGCAAAATCACTCGCGGTATGCTCCGACCGCCTCTTCCTGTTGCTAAAGTCAGGTTACACCAATCAGGAGCTGCTTTGACATGCAGCTCCTGATTGGTGTAGCCTAAATTTAGTACAGGAAGAGGTGGTCGGAGAGTACCACAAATTAGTGAGTCTGCAATTTGTGAATCGTGAATTCACGGGGAACACTGTAATTCAAAAATTGGATTATTGTAATGTTCCTTATTTAGGAATTTGTCATCAAGGCGCAGGGCCTTGCAAATAATTCAAAATGCAGTCGCACGCTTGATATGTGGTGGAAGCAGATTTGGTGGAAGCTTGATTTGTAGTGGAAGCATATTACACCAAGTTTGAGAAAACTTCACTGATTATCTGTCAGATTTCATATTGTTTTCAAGGTTCTGGTATTAACTTTTAAAGTCATTCAATATAATTGTGTTAGATACCACCCTCCCTTGGTATCTAACACAATTGTTGAGGCTTTATCAGCCATCTAGATCATTAAGAACAGAGGGAAAGTTACAACTATGTAACTTTTGCATACAACGAATGTAATTTTTGCTAATATGAGAACATGTATAATATCAGTTGAAGGTGCTTTATTGTGGAATAATCTAACAGGACAGCTGAGGTTGCTTTGTGATATTCAGAAATTTAAGGAACTATTGAATACAACTCTGTTTGTGGAGGTATTCTTTTGACTGACCTAGGATCTTGATTGAAGATGTTTTAGACATGTTTGTTTACTTATTTGTATATTGGTTATATAATGATTATGTTTGCAGTTTTGTAAACCGCTTACATCTAGAAATTTTTTAAATAAATAAATAAAGCTGCACTCTAAAGAGTCCGATTCTATATATATCTCCTAAAAAAATTGGCACCGACCAGTGTGGCCCTAAGCTCGATTCCATAAAAGTTACATGCATCTTAGAGAATCACGCTTAGCGTCAGTATGCGTCATAACTTTTAAGTGTACTCGTCTGCACCTAAGTTGTGTGCACATTGGCGCATAGGTAAAAAACTTGCATGTAGCTCATAAGAATGCCCATGCCCCTGTATAGATACGTGCATTGGACATGGTACATAATACTTTGTGCTATCCGTTTACCAAGTTGTGCGCGCAACTTTCAGTTAACTCCAATTAACTAAAGTTATGAGTTAATTGACAATTATTGGCTCTAATTAGGCCTATTAAGTTGTGCACATACATCAGCTATGCACACATATGTATGCACACAACGTTAGGCGCCATATACAGAATTTGGAGGGAAATAAATATCAATAGAATTCATCATTTATTCCTGACCATCAGTGTGCCCTACTTTAGGCATGTAAATTTGAGTACCAAGCATAAAATTTGGAGGTACATGAAAGCTGAAAAAAACAGAAATTAAGAGGCTGGTTCATGAACAAGTTCCCTTGGCAAAATTGGGATCTGCAGTAACAGCACTCATTTTCACATCAAAGTGTTAATCACATCAGGCATCACCCTCCCCGTGATTATAATACACAGGGCTAGATTCACAAAGCAAACCGATCGTGTACCGATCGGTTTGCGACCCCTTAGTGACTCCGGCCCTTGATTCACTTACCTCTCTGCTGACCATCCTCCGATCCGTGCATGCAAATGAGGGCAACGGCATGCAAAGTAGGCAGGGATGCGATTCACTAAACAAAACCCTGTAACACCGACTGGGCTGGCCGATCAAAAAAAAGTGACCGCTGAGGACCAGTCACTGAAGCCCTTTCCGGCTGCCCTGCCTTCTGCCGCCCTGCTTCTGCCCTGTCAGCTCCGAACTCCTGCCTGCCCTGAATTCCTGCAGCCCGATCTCTCCTGCCACCTTGACTTTCCCACCCTTCCCTGTGTGTGCACAAAACCCCTCCCTTAAGAAGAGGGAACAGTAGTGTCTTGGCAAGTCCTATGTCCGTTGCTCGGTCTCTCTCAAGCCCCTCGTCCTGCTCCAGCACTGCCAAGATCTTAGGGCAAGCCTGTGGTTTTAACCTGCGGGCTTAAGCGGGTTAAAACCATGGGCTCCAAACGTCCTTTTTCTGAAACCTGCTTGTTTCACATTCCCTTTCCCTCTGCTCTAGACAAAAAGAAAAAAAAAGTTAAGTTAAAAAAAAAAAAACCGGCCCTGGCTCGGACGGGCATGCGCAAACCATCTACAGATGATCTGCGCATGCGCGCGGATCACACCACAGTGATCTGTGCAGGCAGATGGGGGCGTTCTTCCGATCGCCCCATCTACATATTTTTCCTTTCAGAATTCGTCGGATCTGCCGGATCGGGCCCGATCGGGCAGGTTGATGAATCTAGCCCACAGTTGTCTTCTTGTTTATACGTTTAGGAGGATACTTTCAAAAAGCTGCTTAGCAGAAAAGTCTAAGGATACTTTTGAACCCATTTATTTTAAGTCCATTTTCAAAGAAAAACATCATAGAATACAAAAGTTTTCTTTGAAAGCTGGATTTAAAAAAAAAAGATGGCTGTAAAGTCCCCGTGTACACTGCCTGTGTAATTCTGGAAGCTGAGGTTTCTGGAGGGAGATACTCAATTATATGCTCACTTTATAGAATATAACAATCATGACATAATCTTCATTCCAACAGACCTGACTCATAGTTAATAGGTGAAATAATTAAAATAGTTTTAGGACCTCAGCGGTGATACTCAACATTCTCATACCACTAAGATTTACAGACCCACTTCATCACTGGCCCTTTAATCCTCCTAAATTTAAATTATGCTTTATTTTATTTATTTATTTTTTTTTTTACAAAATTTAAATGTACTCATCTGCAGTTCACTTTTTAAAGTCGGCTGTGAAAATTTTGAGAGTCGGGAGGACAGGTCAGGCTACGCATGGGACTATTCACTGAAAGAGCATGTAATGAAATATGAGTCATGTTGGAGAGGGATTCCCCCCCAGCCTACATTATATATGAACTGCAGATAAGTATATTAAATTTTTGTAAACATAGCATATACCGTATTTGCCGGCGTATAAGACGACTGGGCGTATAAGACGACCCCCCAACTTTTACAGTTAAAATATAGAGTTTGTTATATACTCGCCGTATAAGACTACCCCTTCTTCCGATTCGCGACCCCCCCCCCAAGCCGGCAAAAACAGCTTTGCACCGCAGGCCCAGCCGCCCAAGACGAGTCGGAGGCCCCTACCCGCCGCATCCTGCACGTGGGCAGACTCAGCACAAACGCTGCTGATGGCCCCAATCGACACGCTGACCTCCCCGCGCACGCTGACCATCTTCTCTCTGCCTGCACTTTCCCCGCGGCCCTCTTCGGCGACTCAGCAGGGGCAGCGATCAAGACAGGCTGCAAACGTCGGGACCTTCCCTCTCTGAGTCCCGCCTATTTTGTTTCAACTTCCTGTTTCCGCATAGGCGAGACTCACAGAGGGAATGACCGCCTGTCTTGATCGCCCGAGGCTGGGAGGAACAGAAGATTTCTGCAAACACCATCGGGGCAGAAAATTTAACGGGTCCATCTCGCCGGTCCTGTGCGGACCGGCAGGAATTTTCTGCGGACCGGCACGTAAACAGTACCCGGCGTATAAGACGACCCCCGACTTTGGGGAGGATTTTAAGGTACTGAAAAGTCGTCTTATACGCCGGCAAATACGGTACTTTAAACTTAGGGGGATTAAAGGGCCGATGACGAAGTTGGAATATAAAGCAGGCGTGTGGGGAAAGGCTATTGCCTATGCACCAGAGACCCCAAATCCTGCTGCCCTGGGTCCTAGCCCCCCTAATGGCTGAACCAGTTCTTTTTCTTTGTAAAACCGATGCAACATCTGTGCCACTGTGTCTTCACAATCTTGCCATCCTGTTGTGGAGGAATCCTCAAATTTGAGCTAATCATTCTGATTTAGGATAACACTGGTCAACAAAACAAAAGTGACACCTGCCGTTGATACGTCATGAGAAAATCTATCTACCAGCACTTCACATAAAACTGGGTCTGCTGAAAAATTTTGTGGCAGAAAAAAGATATCTTGGTGTCCCGCCTTAAAAGGATTCCATTGCTTCAGCCTTGAACCCAACAATTCTGCTTTCTCCTTTGACGATGACAAGTCTCTAACCAGATCATTAAGATCTTCTTGAGTTAGCAAGTGAGGTTGTTTTTCATCCACTTCAGGTTCATCCAACTCCTCCACAGCAGCAGAGGCACATTCTTCATCTGAACTTTCGGCTCATTGTGCTGCAGATGTGGAAGGAGGAATTGGAATTGGATTCTCCGAGCCACGAGGAACGGGTTTAATTGCTTACGGGCAATCAGGATACACAATTTTTATTTATACCTCTGTGTGAATCCAGCAATTTTTGTCATGCAAAAATAACAGTCCGAGTGATGATTTGTTGGTTCACGCCACACCACGGGTACAGCGAAAGGCATCTTCTTCCATTTCTCATTCAGCTACTGTGTTAATCCAGAATAGCAGACAGTGCAGCACACATGAGATGCCCACGCTTTATCTTGGTCGCCAACTTTACAGCCAAAATATGCACTTTGAAGTCTGCTGGACAGATTCTTTCGCTGATCTTGTGCAGTAAATTGTCCACAGACGTAACCGAAATGATCAGGATGGTTAACATAACTTCATCTGTTCATAATAATTATAATATCTTAGACAAAAACAAAATATAAAAATTCACAGGTAGAAAAAGCAGCACAATCACTTTTTAGTATAAAATTTCAAATTGCTGGTATATGTAATCGATGAGCTTTCCTAAAATGCAATATTGTGTTACAGAAACAGTAAAATACCGACGCTTCATGGTAGCGTTATGACAAAAATGATATAAACATAAACGGACGCATAACTTACAAACAGGATGTGATAGATGAAAACTGTTTTCAGATGTAGAGTCAGCATGTGGCCCCTGTTAAGGTACAGGTGACAGAACTCTAGTAGCAAAATGCTTGTTGACCAGTGTAATAGTTTTAAGTTGTACTCAGAGTGGGGCAGTCGATTCATAAACAGTACACAATATTTCTCCATGAAGACCTCCAGAATTCTTAGACATCTTTCCTCAGTTGTGTTTATACAAGTTAAATCAAATGCACCTGATGGGAAATCAGAGCTTAGCAGCAAAGCAGCTGCTCACCATGTCTCTGCATGATTTTTATCATGTACGGTACTTTCTTTTCCCTCATTACAGGTCTCTCCAGCTACACATGAGGAATATCACATATAAGTTAGATTTAACAGAAAAATGCAATTTCTAGACTATGCCCCAGAAATAATTTGCAGATAGGAAGAAATGAGGTTGAAGCCTGCCAAGATCCCTTTTTACCCTGGCAAACCCTAAGCATTTTTAAAAATTGGCCTCCTATTAAATCTGTTAAATATTGAGCTTGCAGGCAAAAAGCTTCATATTGGTTCCTTATAAAACTGTAAAATACAGCCTTAGAAGTTTCAAGTGTATTAAAATTTTGTCATGCCGCCAAATCAGGTTTCAAGGTGGTGTACATAAAAAAATTACAAAGTACATATATTTAAAAATACAAAATACAAGTGAAGATTTGACATACAAAGACTTGACAAAACAGACGGATAAACTGGAACAAGAGGGAAATTGGTAGATCCAAATTATTTAAAAAGAAACCAGAAGTGGAAAGAACATTGGGAAAAGGAGGTGGTGACAGATCAATAAAGTCCCTTTAAATCAGCCATTCCCAAACCAGTCCTTGGGGATCAACTAGTCCCACTGGGTTTTCAGGATATCCACAATGAATATTTATGAGTTAGATTTGCATGCCATTGAGGTAGGTCATACAAACCTATCGCATTCATATTCATTGTGGATGTCCTGAAAACCTGATAGGACGAAGTGTGCCCCAAAGACTGGATTGGGAATTGCTGCTTTGAACAGCTGAATATTATTCTCTGCAGATCGTTCTGCTTCTGAAGATCATGTCAAGATTAATTGTTTAAAATTGAAAATGCAAATGTCAACCTTCTAATTCATGAAGTGTCCATTACACAGTAATTGGTGCTGGAAATTACTTTCTGTGTTTTAGATGAATTCCATCGCTTTTAAAGGAAACCCAGAATTGCATTTGTATTATAACATTTCCAAAAGCTCTGCACATGCAATAACCCTGTAGCAAATATCTTATTGTTGTGGCATTATTATGTCCTTTCTTCATCCTGTTCTCTAAACTCCATGTTTGGAAGAGTATTAAAGATGAGAACACACACTGATTCATTTAAGAAGTTTGTGGGAGTTTTTTTACTAAGGTGCACTAACAGATTTAACATATGCTAATGATTAGCATGCACTAAATGCTAAGAAATAACAACAGACAGCAACAGGGTAGACATTAATGTAGATAACAAACCAAGCTTTATTGGAACAATAGTGTTACAAATAGTTAGATGATTCGACACATGTCACGTTTTGGTCAACAGACCTGCATCAGGAGTCAAAATTAGCTGATGGCAATATTATAGATACAAAAGTCAATAATACCGCAAGGTTCTAAATCTGTTTTAAGCCTATTTTCATTGTTAAAGAATGTCAGGCATTATAAACTGAGTCCCTTTTACTAAGGGGCTTTAAGCCCTAACGTATGGTAAGCATGCCACAAAAGGCTTACTGTAAAATGTGTTAAAATATTTTGACGTAGTATTTCTTAGGTTATTTTGAGCTCTTGGGATCTCCAGTAATTGTAGACTATAGTATTTCATGAGGAAAATTGTTGGATTTTGTATTATTTTTCCTTTCTCATAAATGATTTCTGTAAGGACTGTTTGCCTATCTTTAAACATAATTAAAATAAAATAAAAAGGATTTTGTGGTAATTTACCTAATGGCATTTGCTAATCCTGCATAATTTATTTATTTATTTGTCATTTTTTTCAGAAAAGGGCAGAGAATGTGCATGGAAGCATTATTCAACTAACGCGTTCAGATTAGTGAACATTAACTGGATAGTATGTTCTTAATGCAGGAGCAATTTTCACCTCCTAAAAGGGAGACAATAACTGTTCCTTTATTATTTTTTTTCCATAAACATATAGAGTTAAGAGAAAACCCACTGCAGTTCTCTCCCATGGCCTGCTCCTACAGGTAGGGTTACCAGATTTCCGGACCCATGGCCACGTCCCCAGGACCGCCCAGTTCCACCTCTTTCCTGCCATGTTCCGCCCCCAGCCCCACCCACAGACGGAATCCGTGCATGCACAGACACGACGTAATGATGTCATGCACATGTGTGCATGCGTGTGACATCACCATGGTGCATTTGTGCATGCACGGATGCCCCTTCTCGATACGATTATGTTGGGAAGCTTTGGGTGCTGGGTTTTGAAAAGCTGTCCAGAGGAGGACAGTTCTGTGGAAATCTGGATATCTGGTAACCCTACCTGCAGGGCCACGGTATGCACCAGTCTGGTTCTCAAAAGGCAGCACAAACAGCTTCTCTACAGCCGGAATTCTCAGAGTTAAAGTTCTGTCTATCAATATTCTGCATAATTGGGTCTGGCCTAACCCTATGTTCCAAAATTCCAATGGTTGCAGGTCTCCAAGAGAAACTTGGCCTACCTTAGTGGAGCTTCTGTTTCTTATGCCCTTTTAGTAAAGGCAGTTTGAGGACTGCTTTCCTCTCCCAGGGTTTCTGTTTAGGTACTGCAGTTCAACTTGTAGCAACCTTAGGTCCTTAACCAAAGCCTCCCTGACTGAGCTGTGCTGAGGGTTTTTATCCTGCCTTGACCACACCCTCCGTTTTATGTAGGCTGACGTTTAAGGTGTCTCTGTGACTGTGAGACACATAGGAGCCAGCTCTGTGTGTGCCATGGGTACTTGAGCACCCCTAATATCAAGCAAACTCCTTGAGGGAGGGGTAATATCCATTGGGTTTGGCAGCTAGCATCATTTTGGAAAGTTGGCTCCTTTGGTGAGATGTACTGTTAAGGGGAAGCAGTAGTTTCCTATGGACTCCCCCACACTGTATAAAATAAACCTATCTTGTACAATTTTCTTCTCATGGGCAATATAATCTATTTTTCGGAAACACCTTTTTTAAACCCTTCTAAAGGTAGAGACGCTGTGGAAATATGTGTCTTCTAATTGAGCACGCTAAGGCAATTTCAGAGAAGCCAGTATCAGCTGAGCTCATAGCTTTGAAAGCTGCATAAACAAAGCTGGACTGATGCCACAGGTAAGGGAAAGAGGTGGTAAGCTATAGGTGGACACAATGAAACAGGGAAATTGAGGACTGAATAGTAAAAAAGAATTTAGACAGAGGCAGAAAATAAATTGAGAAGGAAGACCAGGGAAGAACAGGAGGAAGGGAGTGGAGAGAGAGATGCCAGAGCAAGGGAAAGGACCTGGGAGGAGGAAAGGAGGAAGGAGACAGATACTAGATCTGTGGGGAGGAAAGGAGGAGAGAGAGAGAGATGATAAAATCTGCTAGGAGGGAGGGAGAGATGGAAGGGAAGAAGGCAGATGCCACACCATGGGGGGGTTGGGGGGGCAGAGAGAAGTAGATGAATACCACGCCAATGGGGGGGGGGGAAGAGATAGAAGGGAGATGCAGACAGTTTCTGGAAGAGGAATAGAAAGAGAGCAGATACCATATGGAAGAGACAGAAAGAAGGCAGACAATGGATGGAAGGAAGAAAATGATGAGAAGAAGAGGAAAGCAGAAACCAGACAAGAAAGGTCTAAAAAAAATTTATATTTGTTTTATTTATTTATTTTTGCTTTAGGATAAAGTATTATTGTAACTGTGTTTATAATTGTTTATTAATAGAAAATGGAAATAAGGTGATTCTGTTTATTGGACTAATTTTAATACATTTTTTACTATTTCAGAGACCATAACTCCTTTCCTCAGGTCAGGACAGGGATACTATAACAGCAGTATAGTTTACTGACCTGAAGAAAGAGTTTTTAACCTCTGAAAGCTAATTGAGAAATGTATTAGTCAAATAAAATGACAGGAACTAAATTTTCTTCCTGCCATGCCCCTTGCCTCCTACCCAAAAGCAAAATATAAATTGGTGGGCTTCCCACAGCCCTGCCAGCTGAAGATCTTTTCCTCTAGGAAAGAAGGGGGGATTTGTTCAGAGATGTTTGGAGGTCGCATTGAAGAAAAACTGTATACTGGCACTGGTATAGTAATCTTTGTTGTTTGCTTTGAATTTTTTTAAAAAAAGAAATATAGTGGGGGGATTTGAGATCCAAGATGGCCGCACGAGGAGTTGTTTGAGCTTCACTCTCCCTGAAGCTCCTTAAAATATCTTTGTCTACTGTAATTATTTACCTGGTTTATAATGCCGAAGAGGAGGGGACGCAGCGCTGCTGGAGCCTCGCAGCGCTCCAGAACGGCCGTCTTCGGAAACATCGAGGACCTGATGAGGAGAATGCAGGGCACGCCGACAGCTTCGGGGAGTTCCCCGCGGGAGACGCATGGTGGAGGCGCATCTGTGTCGCTCTCCATGGGGCCGGAGACATCGTTGAGTCCCGAAGTAAGGGCACCTCCCCCACGCCCTCAGTCAACCAGTTCCCCGCGAGAGGAGGTACTTCCTGAGGTCGGAGTTCACCTCCTCCCGGAGGCTAAGGAGAACAACGGGGGAACTGTGTGGCAGGACTCCCTGCTGGTGCAGAGGAGTCTGAGCGAGGAGACTGAGGAGGAAGCGGTGGGGGATGAGAGAATTCGACAGACTGCTGTAGGAGACACGCTGCCAGAGGGTGAGCTAACCAAATTAAAATTACAACCTTTACAACTTTTTCAAATTGAGAAGCCCCGAGAGGTTACATTAGATTCTCTGTGGGATCTTGTGGCCAATTTGGCAAGATCTATAAACCCACAACTACAACAATTAGAAAAGAAACTTAATAACCATGAAATTGAGATTAAAAATTTAAAGACTGGACTTGAGGACTCAAAAACTTCAGTACAGAATGTCTGTCAAGAATTAAAAGTCTCCCAACAAATTATTGAGACATTAATTAAAGACAATACTAACCTAAGAAGGAAGATGGAGGCAATGGAAAATTTCTCTCGTAATAATAATCTCAGACTGATAAATTTCCCTAGGGTTCCTATGATAGCCCCAAGGGAAATGTTGAAACGTTATATGACGGAAGTATTGGAACTTTCTGAAGAGTCGTTACCACCATTTACACAGGTCTATTACCTTCCAAATAAAACTCAAGACCAACAACAACAGAAAATGGGACCTGATTTAATGAACATATCTAATATTTTGGAAACGTCTGATAGAGAATTGATGACCCCAGCCACTTTACTTTTGACAGTAGCTCTCGCACCAGATAAAAACTGGTTGCTGAGACTCTTCTTTAAAAATAAACACAAAGAATTTTTAGGTTGTAAAATTCAGATGTTCCCAGATTTGGCTAGGGATACACAGAGAAGGAGACGAGAATTTTTGTTAAGGAAACCTGGTGTTATATCTCTGGGGGCGACCTTTTACTTGCGACATCCATGTAAATGTGTTGTTAATTATCATTCTCATAAATATGTTTTCTTTGAGCCATCTCAACTGACAACCTTTCTCTCAACTGCACCTCTGGAGAAAGAAAGTGCTTAGTTTAAGAAAGGGTGCTTTAATCTCATTCAACTAGTTATTGCTTGGTTTAAATATAATTTCTTTGATTCGCCTATTACCCCTCTTGGATCTGATTGAGGACTTGAGTAGAAATTTATGCTTATATTTGATATTCTTTTATATATCTTTTCAATTGTATTAATTTCATGCTGAATTTCCTTTCTGTACAAGTTTTATGCTTGATTATATTGAAAAATTCAATAAATATTAAAAAAAAAAAAAAAAAAAAAAAAAAAAAAAAAAGAAATATAGTGGAAACAAAGAAGTAAATAAGAAAATGGGTAAATAAACGGGGTGGGACAGGGGGGCGGGGCATGGTGGACTTGTGTGCCTAGGGGCCCTTGATGAATTAAACCTGCCCTGGGGCCAGCAAAGGCTGTGTTTGAATATCAGATTTTTGCAGATAAACATTTTCATGTATGCATACATGTTGTAAAATGAAGTTGTAAGCCAGGTGTTAGCAACATGCATATAGGGCTGGCTCAACTTATGGATCAGGTGAGATAGCCTAGGGTGCCGATGATAAAGGGTGCCATAATCCCAGTCCAGCATCTCTCCCTCTGTGAGGAAGAGATACCAGATTAGGATTCGAGATTTTGGCACCTTTTGTCACCAGTAGTAGAGGGAAGACTTGAAACAGAGGGTGAGCACTGGATCATGGCTTGGGGGGGCATTGATGCAAAAGTTGATTTAGGATGCCACAGTTCCTTGAACTGGCCCTTCATGCATGCAATGTTTATTCGTTCCCGGATATTCAATATATGTACCCAGTTCCCAAACACATCTTCAAACCAGGGCAGGATTAATTTGTTGAGGCCCCTAGGCACGCAAGTCCACTGGGCCCCCTGCCCCACCCCCTGTCCCACCAAACCCCGCCTCCTATCCCATCCAACCCTACCCTTTTCTTCTCTTCTATCTCTCCCTCCCCATCCATTATCTGGCATTTTCTCTCCATCCTTTCTCTCCTCTCCCTCTTTCCCCCTGGTCTGGCATATGTCTCCTTCCCTTGCTTCCTCCTCCATGGTCTGGTATCTGTTTTCCTTCCCCTCCCTCCCATGGTCTTGGCATCTCTCTTCTCCTCTCCCTTTCTTGATCTTGCTTCTCCCTCCTTCCCTCACTCTCCTCAATTAGGTGCATCAGCATTTCTCTCCCCCCCATCCCCCCATTGGGTACATCAGCATTTCTCTCTTCCCCCGACTGCCTGGTAAGGTCAGCTTCCCTTTCACATAATTAAAACAACAAGGAGGGCTACAACATAATCATGTTAAAAAACAACAATATAAAACAAATACAATCATATAGGCAAAATCCAAGTCAATTTGTGGGGATAGAAATTAAGATGTTATAAGAAAAAAATCCTCTATTAATTGCACCAAGGTATAGAACAAATGCATGCCTTAAAGTAGTTTGAAAAGTACATTCTAGCAAGGTCTTGTCCTCATTCAGCATCAAACAGCCACTTCAGTTCAAGTGGACTTCTACTATTGTCCTCCTTGAGCCACCTCCCTCCCCAAGGCCAGTTGCCAGCAGTTATAAGGACCTGCTCCTCACCTGCAGGCTTTCTCCCAACAGGAACCTCCCCATACCAGCGCAGCCTGGGCCTAAAAGCAGAGCATTCTCTTCAGCCACCTCTTACTTTGCTCTGAGCCCAGTGGGCCTGTGCAGAGCTGGGGCCCTCAGGCAGCCGCAGGGAAGGCTCACCACCCCAGCCAGCTGCCTCGACTCTGTTCCTGTCCGCAGCCCAACATCCAGCAGCCTTCCCATAGTTTATCACTGGCCTGACTTGGTTGGCTGGTTAATGGTTGTTGTTTTTTTTTACCTGGCCGCGCCGCTTCCTGCACCTGGCGGCAAGTCACACTACACATGCCTGGGTAACGCCGCTCTGAAGTCGTGGTTACGAGAGAGAAAGCAGTGAGAGAGTAGGAGGGAGGGAAGCTGACCCAAACATTCTTCCTGACGTCACTGACGTTGGAGAGGAAGTTCAGGGCCAGCCAGGCAGCAATTGGCTGGCCCGGAACTGCCTCTCCGACGTCGGAAGAAGGTTTGTGGGCCGGCTGCTGGATCTTCCCTTAGTTGTAGAGGGCGGTGGTGGTGGCCCGGGGTTGGGGGGGGGGCGCAGGCTTCAGCGCCGGAGGGAGGGAGGGAGGCGGGCAGATGCTGCGTCAGAGGGGACGGGGCCCGAAGCTGATCTTAGTTTCTTGGGGGGGGGTGAACACCGATTTTAGTTTCTCAGGGGCCCATCGCCATTTTAAAAAAATGCTGAGTTGTCTGTTACTTGTTTCTTCAGCGGGCCCCCCCTGACAAGTTCGGGCCCTAGGCACGTGCCTCTTGTGCTTATTCATTAATCCGGCCCTGCTTCAAACTATTCCTCTCTCAACCTCTGCAAGGCTTCTTTTCTATTTGCCCAAAATATGTGCATTATGAAGGTACACACGCATGCTGATTTAAAGCCCAAGTTGGCATAGGCTGTCAAGGTCAGAAAACGGACATTCAAGTCAGGGTGTTCAAAATGTGCCTGTTAGCTTACTAAATAATCAATGCATGTAGAACTTTATTGTAAAATATATATAAAGGCACAGACCTTCCACTGTCTCTAGTCTCAAATGCTAACGTGCTTCATCCTACCACGCCATGTACTGTCGCACATTGTATTGACCGTCATATAATGTTCTACTGTGCCAAGCCCCCCCCCCCCCTTGGTGGTATAATGTATAGCCTTCACTGTTATACATGGTCCCACCGTGCTACGTCTGACCATACCATGTTTGTCACACATTGTCATACTGTCACCAGTTTTGTCATATTATACCACATAAGAACATAAGAAATGCCTCTGCTGGGTCAGACCCGAGGTCCATTGTGCCCAGCAGTCCGCTCAAGCGGTGGCCCAACAGGTCCAGGACCTGTGCAGTAATCTTCTGTTTGTGCCTATACCCCTCTATCCCCTTTTCCAGTAGGAATTTGTCCAATCCTTTCTTGAACCCCAGTACCGTACTCTGCCCTATTACTTCCTCTGGAAGCGCATTCCAGATGTCCACCACACATTGGGTAAAGAAGAACTTCCTAGCATTTGTTTTGAATCTATCTCCTATCAACTTTTCCGAATGCCCTCTTGTTCTTTTATTTTTCGAAAGTTTGAAGAATCTGTCCCTCTCCACTCTCTCTATGCCCTTCATGATCCTATAAGTCTCTATCATATCTCCTCTAAGTCTCCTCTTTTTCCTTGACCACACGTCATAGTTACCATACTGTTTCCCATACCACGCCATGATTTCTCATGTTATGTTTGCGGCTCCATGTCTACCGCACTATGGTCTCCTTTTACTAAGGCGCGCTAGCGTTTTTAGCGCGTGCTACATTGCCCCGCGCGCTAACCCCCGTGCTACGCGCCCAAAACTAATGCCAGCTCAATGGTGGCATTAGCGGCTAGCGCTCGCTAAAACCGCTAGCGCAGCTTAGTAAAAGGAGTCCTATGTTTTGTCAGACTATGCTCGCCATGTCATGCTTTTTCATATTATGGCTTGCCATGCTTTAACTATGTTTTGCCATTCCTGTCAGACAATATTTTGCTATGCTATCTTTTACCATACTATGTTTGCCATCACTTTGTATAAGAACATAAGAATAGCCTTACTGGGTCAGACCAATGGTCCATCTAGCCCAGTAGCCCGTCCTCGTAGTGGCCAATCCAGGTCACCAGTAGCTGGCAAAACCCCAAAGAGTAGCAACATTCCATGCTACTGATCCTGGGCAAGCAGTGGCTTCCCCCATAACTGCTTTATTATGTATGTAAACTTGTAATTCGTTCTGAGCTCTTCTGGAAGGACAGGATATAAAACCAAATAAAGAATAATAATTAAAAAAAAAAAAAGAATAAAAATGTGTATTGACAGCAGATATATGGCAACAGCCATTTTACAAATAAGCATGTTAAAAAAAAGAGCAAACTATTTAGTGGGGGCAGAGCACTGGAGGAAGAATAAGCAACTTCAGTAACTTGAAACTAGGACAGGTGGGAGTAAGGCCAGTATATGCCTGACAGTGCATGTCCAAGGGGAATGCCCCTTTGAAGCCACTTCAGAGCAAGTGAGCAGTAGTGAGGGTTAGGAAGATGATGATCTGGTGAGTTTTGTTCCTACGTTTAACTATTCCCATTAGATAACGTGGACAACAGGTAGACCAAGAAGAAATCACCTTCTGTTTCTCCTCCCAATTTTTCAATGTCCAGTGGATAAACATCTGGTTCTGCATCTGAACTCTAAACAAACAAACAAATGGAAGAAATGTGGGGTAACTGAAGTGGAAGAATCAATTCTTGTGGAGAGTGACTTTAAAACTGATGAATTATTTTTATTTTATTTTTACTTTTTGTTTTTGTTAGTAGGGCTTGTTTTTAATTTGTTAGCTTATGTTAGCTTATATTTATTTATTTTTTGGGGGGGGCATATATTATATTTTATTTTAATTTATATTCTATATTCTACATTTTTAATTAGATTTTAATTGGATTATATATGAGAGGGGCTGAATTTATAAACATAGGATGAATGTAAAATGAGATTAGTTCCTAGGAGGATGCATTGTAACACCATGTCAACAGCTCAGTTCCAATTTGTGGTTACTAGCTGTGGTAGTAGGACTTCACTTTACTGCATCTCTATTTCAAAATCCTAGTATGGAGTCCTCTCCTGATGTTCAATCATCGGTCTCTTGGCCACCTTTTGGGAACAACTTAATGCCTCTTCTGAGAAGGCTGCTCCATCCCTGTCTCAGTATTTAGTTAGGATACCCCCCTCCCCGCACATCACGTTACCTTGTTGGATGTGTGAAAAACTGTAACCAGGACAGCAAAAACACTGAATGTGATGGTCACCCAGTTGTGCGGTTTTACAGAAGAAGTGGTTCTCAAATTCCATGATGTGGACTCCAAATTACATGCCACTGATGAATATTGACTCCCTTTGAGTTTATCTACTTTTCCTAAAATTGGAATAGCTACTAAGACATGCGGCTGCTGAGAATATTTACCAGAGGCAAAAAGAATATTTCTCTGGGAAGGAAGTCTGCGTGTAATTTTGAAAATGGCATTCAGAAGCCGAATATGTGAGGGTAAGTGCTCTTTTCTAAGTCCGCTGCTGTGAAAATAGCCTGAGAATTGAAAAATGTCAAATGTGAAGTGTACTTTGGAATTACGAGCCCTGAGCCCGACCGTCAAGCTGTCATCATTCTCTGTTACAGAAAGAAATGGTACCATTTTTTTCATACCCATAACCTTTACCATAATATATGTTTAGAAAGATGTCTTAGAGAGGAGACAGTGAAATGACAAGTCTAAATTGATGTTATTATTGCTATTATTTAGGATTAGCCCATATATTTTCAGGATAATTGGGTCAATGCAATGAAAACACAGCTGCTGGCATGATTAAGAAGTTTCTTCAAAACAAAAATGTTCTTTACTCTTTTTCGTTTGTTTAAACTAGGCTGGAGAACGGACGTGACATGACCATCCCTTCATCTCTCTACCATTTTATATATTAGTTATCTAGAGATTTGTGGACATGATAAAGGCAAAACAAGATTTAAATTAAAGAAAAAATATGCTGACCTCAAACAGTTGATTGAATTTTTAAAGACAAAAGAAGATTTGAAAGTTCTGTTTGTTCTTATAGATAATAATGCAGGTTAGGCTGACCTGCATTCTCCCTATTCAGCGAACATGTTGATTCATTATTATTCCTTGAAATACATATTTCCATTTTTCTTTGTTCCTTAAGGCTCCTTTTACAAAGCTGTGATAGCGATTCTCCTGCGGCAAATGCGCTAAAGCCCATGGGAACTGAATGGGCTTCGGTACATTTGCTTTGGGGGAATCACTACTGCGGATTTGTAAAAGGAACCTTTAATTTCCTACTTTTCCTAAAAATTGTGGATAAATTTGTAATAGAGGGGTGCTTATACTTAGGCGTGCTAACTTATTTAGTGCACGCTAATTGATTTAGGGCATATTCTATGGGCGCCTTAGCATTTAGCATGTGCTAAATCGATTAGCACGCCTTAATAAAAGGACCCTAGAATTTCTTGTTTTTCTTTCTTTATAGATTTAGTCCTGTTTTTCCAAATGTCACTTGTGATATGTTAAATGAATAATTTTGAAAAATAAAAAGTTAAAAAAAAGTGCATGCTTTACATGAAGATCTCAGACCCTAAAGACCATTGGAAGAAGGCAATTGTCCATCCACAACTTAAGGAAGCTACAGTAGGCATCCTTCGCATGTCCAATATGAAATCTGCCATTTGTTTTGAAGCTATTAGAGAAAACTGTGTCCACCCAACTTTCCAGCATCCTGGACAAAACAAACATGCATTGTCCTAGACAAGTGTTTTTGCCTATTCCAGTGATGAAAACAAAAACAAAAACTGTGGATACAGATGTTCTGGAGATAATTTATTAAATACTGACATATAAAACCATAAAAATTCAATTAAAAAAATAGAATGATAAAAAATACTGTGATAAAAATCCAACCGGACCCTACATTTTTTTGCTACTTCAGCTTGTCTGCAGTGTTCTTTGCTCACATGTTTAAAGACAATAGACTGTTTTCAGTCCAATTCTTTATATGTGAGGTTGCAAACCATTGGAAGGCATGTTCCCGGAAACACAGACCGTGTAGGGTCCGGTTGGATTTTTATCACAGTATTTTTTATCATTGTACTTTTTTAATTGAATTTTTATGGTTTTATATGTCAGTGTTTAATAAATTATCTCCAGAACATCTGTATCCATAGTTTTTGTTTTTGTTTTCATCGGTGGATTGTTTTCACTGTGGATCATTGGGTCTCCCCATTTTTCTATGTTTTGCCTATTCCAGAACATAGCCCTGTTCTGATAGGCATTGCGCAATATATATGCATGTCATCCTTGATTGCGGTAGATTGTCCTTCAGATTTTATTGTATATATCTTCAGCATTTGACATTGTGGATTATTCTCATCTCCTCCATTGACATTGGCTTGAGGGGGCGCTGCTCTGATCTGGTTTCAGTCCTTTTTAACAGATTGATCCTTTCTTATTATCTGGAGTATAGAATGATACGTGGACAAATTTTTCCCCCTGCGTGAACTCATTTTCCCATCCCTCCTGGAGAGTTCTTTTTCTGCCCCATTCCTACAAGTTCTGTTCTCATCTGCACAAGCCTCACACACTTTAAAATCATAAGTGTTCGAGGCTTGTGTGGTTAAGACAGAGCTTGCAGGACTGGGGCAGGGGACAGTGGCACCGACAAAACACGCGGGGACGGCTCGGGGAAATTGAGTTCCTGCGGGGACGAGGAAAAATTTGTCCCCATGTCATTCTCTAATCTGGAGCAGCTCTCTCTCAGAGAACTGTAATCTTCAGTGTGGGTAACTCAGGGCTTTGTCAGGCCCCCATATTCTCAAACATTTTATTTGCCTCTCTTGCCATTCCATTCCACATATTACATTTCACAGCCTTAATATATGCCAATGACATTGAGTTGCACCTTGCCTCTGACCATTCTTGCCCTCATGACCTTAATACAATGACTGACAGGATTGATAGTAATAAGCTAACCCTAAACAATAAGAAAACAGAAGCTTTAGGAAGAGACAAGTGTGCTAAAAGCTAGAGGCAAGTGTGGTGTTGATGGCTGTGAAAGGGGTTTCCTTGAAAAAACAGTAGTGAAACGTAGATTCTATGTCGGAGAATCTGCCCCTGCCATTAGATCTTTTAAAAATGAGTATTGCCTTTCATTATAAGCTTTGTTTTGATAAAATCTAAATAAAACTAAGGCCCTAAGGGCTCCTTTTACTAAGGTGCGTTAGCATTTTTAGGGCACGCTGCCCCCCGCGTTACGCGTAAAAACTAACGCCAGCTCAATGGTGGCGTCAGCATCTAGAGCAGCTTAGTAAAAGGAGCCCTAAGTGAGAAGCAATAATTTATCGTGATAAAAATTTACTGAAGAATTTGAAGACCGACAAAGAGGCTGGTGCATTAGTCTACCGTATTTTCGCGGATATAACGCGCGCATTATACGCGTTTTTACGTACCGCGCATACCCTTCGCGCGTTATATGCCTGAGCGCGGTATACAAATTTTTTTTTACATATTTCACACCCCGCCCGACGCCCGATTCATCATCCGGAAGGACGCTCGCACCCCCACCGCTCGCACCCCCACCCCGAAGGACCGCCGACTCCATGACAATATCGGGCCAGGAGGGAGCCCAAACCCTCCTGGTCACGGCGACCCCCTACCCCCACCTCGCACTACATTACGGGCAGGAGGGATCCTAGGCCCTCCTGCCCTCGACGCAAACCCCCTCCCCCCAACGACCGCCCCCCCAAGAACCTCCGACCGCCCCCCCAGCCGACCCGCGATCCCCCTAGCGACCCCCACGCCCCCCCCACCCCCCTTCCCCGTACCTTTGGTAGTTGGCCGGACAGACGGGAGCCAAACCCGCCTGTCCGGCAGGCAGCCAACGAAGGAATGAGGCCGGATTGGCCCATCCATCCTAAAGCTCCGCCTACTGGTGGGGCCTAAGGCGTGTGGGCCAATCAGAATAGGCCCTGGAGCCTTAGGTCCCACCTGGGGGCGCGGCCTGAGGCACATGGGCCCAACCCGACCATGTGCCTCAGGCCACGCCCCCAGGTGGGACCTAAGGCTCCAGGGCCTATTCTGATTGGCCCACGCGCCTTAGGCCCCACCAGTAGGCGGAGCTTTAGGATGGATGGGCCAATCTGGCCTCATTCCTTCGTTGGCTGCCTGCCGGACAGGTGGGTTTGGCTCCCGTCTGTCCGGCCAACTACCAAAGGTACGGGGAAGGGGGGTGGGGGGGTCGTGGGGGTCGCCAGGGGGATCGCGGGTCGGCTGGAGGGGCGGTCGGAGGTTCTTGGGGGGGGCGGTCATTGGGGGGGAGGGGGGTTTGCGTCGAGGGCAGGAGGGCCTGGGATCCCTCCTGCCCGTAATGTAGTGCGGGGTGGGGTTAGGGGGTCGCCGTGGCCAGGAGGATTTGGGCTCCCTCCTGGCCCGATATTGTCGGGGAGTCGGCGGTCCTTCGGGGTGGGGGTGCGAGTGGTCCTGCCGAGGGGGGAGAAGAATCGGACGTCGAGGGGGGGCATCAGGCTTTCAGGATGGGGACAGACCTTCAAGGGGGGACAGGACTTCAAGGGGGACAGGCAGACCTTCAAGGGGGACAGGCAGACCTTCAAGGGGGACAGGCAGACCTTCAAGGGGGGACAGGACTTCAAGGGGGGACAGGCATGGCAGGTGAACGGAGAGTCGGGACAGCGCACGGAGAGGCGGGGCAGTGCACGGAAAGTCAGGGCAGGTGAACGGAGAGTCGGGACAGCGCACAGAGAGGCGGGGCAGTGCACGGAAAGTCAGGGCAGGTGAACGGAGAGTCGGGACAGCGCAAGGAGAGGCGGGGCAGTGCACCGAAAGTCAGGGCGGGTGAACGGTGAGTCGGGGCAACCAGAGGAGAGTCGGGGAGGGCGAAAGGAGAGTCGGGGTGGCCAGAGGAGAGTCGGGCAGCATGCGCGGTATACCCATGAGCGCTGTATACAAAAGTTTCCGTACATACAAGTGTGGTTTCTGCGCGCTATACCCGTGTGCGCGTTATATCCGCGAAAATACGGTATTTGGAAAAAACAGTATTCTAAACAGCGGCACAGCTGAGGTCAGAAATATGCCTTATTCTGTGTGGGTTGAGCTGGCGTTCTTTAAAGGTGATTGATGATATTTGGATTGAAAAAATACTTCCGAGAATAATTATTTGATGCTTATTGAAAGTTAGGTAGAGAAGGGACATTGTCTTCATGCACTTGGATTAAAACTCTAAATGTTATCAGCAGATTAATCCATTAAGAATGACTTTTACTCTGCATACCCTATGCGCTATTTGAAATATTTTGGACTCCGAGGTGCTTCATACCATAACCATGCACTGATCCTCTAATGTTTGGACTCCTGTATTGCTTTCTATCAGGATCTAAAGGTATCCCACATTGAAAGACTTCGGTTAATGCAAAATGCAACTGTTAAGCTACTTAGTGGGACAAAGAAGGATGGGCCACGTAACTTTTCTCTTGAAAGAGCATTGGCTCCCCATATTCTGTAGGAGAATGTTTGACTGTAACTTTGGTTCATAGAATTTTCAGCATGGATCTTCTGCTTATGTACGGCAATTTTATAATGGGGCACTTAGATTTAGCAGTTAGGCCCTGACTATATAAACAGGGCCTAACTTGTAGGCACCATTAAGCATAAATATCAATCATCCGCGAGGCACCATTTATACAACTACGCCTGGTGGTGACTAAGCGGTCTTAAGCACCGGTAGGCACTGAAACCTTAGGCACGCTCCCATTTATGCCGGGATTTTCTTGGCCTAAATAAGCGTGCCTAAGTCAAACCATGCCCAGACTCTACCCATAACCACACCTACTTTCTGGTAGGAGCCTCAGAGTAGATGCCTACCAGTTAGGCATCTACCAGATATTAATATTTTTAATTTGTTTATTAATTAATTTTTAATGATGCTTTTCAATTATCAGCACCAATTAAACCTAATTGAAAAACATTGCTTAACTTCAGATAACGTTTATAAAATCTAGGCCCTAGAGGGCAACTATTAGGACCTATTTTTATAAAGGAAAGTAGCTATCTACTTTCTTTTAAAGAATGCTAGCATAACTGGGTATATGTGTATGTATACAGTTAAGTAGGGGCTTAGTAAGGAGGGTGTGAGGGGAGGGGGACCGCCCCAGGTGCGGTCTTTCTAATGGTGCAGTCTTCCTAAGGGTGAGGCACCCCTCCTCCTCTCCGCCCCACCCTCACTCCTCTCCTTGCCGCACACGCACACCCCCTTGCTTTCCCCGTACCTTTTTTACTTCCCCAGCACGAGGTTGCTGCCCGCATCAGAGCTCTCTCTCCGACATCACTTCCAGGACCCGCGCCTAGGAAGTGACACCAAAGGGCATGCCAACGCTGATGTGGGCATGCTGCTCACGCTGGAGAAGTTAGAAAGGTACGAGGAAAGGGAAGGGGACGCGTGTGCATCGGGGGGTGGCGTGGGAAAGACGGTGGAAGAGGGGCGCCACAGCCCCGGGTGCCGCTCACCCTTAGTAAGCCACTGCAGTTAGACATGAACTCTTAAGCTAGCTGTGCAATTTTTCTAAATGCCTGAGATATGCAGAATGTTTTCTATAAGTCATGCACATAAGTATGATTCCTGTCTATACATATCCTATGGAAAATATGTGCATATTTACAAAATAATGCATAGCTGAATTTCTGATATTTGTACCAGCATGTGTACACATATTACAGTATACACTATTGTCAGGAGTGTTCTGAAATGTTATGTGTATTATTACATTATTCAGCTTTAGCGCACCTAAATCCAGCACTAAAATTTACACCTGGTTTCAGCAGGATAAGTTTCGCACAAAAAAATTTAGTGCAGATTTTTTTTTTCCAGAGCCGAGTTCCAAGCACTTATAGAATTCTACCCAGATCCTTAATAGAATCATGCTTAGGATGCTTATGTATGTAAGTGCTACATTTTTCAGTGACCCGTCAAATGCGCGCAGGACTTTGGTGCGCCAATTCCGCCCCAACGTTTACACGTAGGACAAATGCACTCTGCCCCTTTTGCCTTTCCGATGCCATCCTATTTGCGTTTTGAGGGGGAGGTTCGGGGGTACCTAATGCTCCCGTTGAGGGGTGTAGGGGGGAACACCCCCACGACAATTAAAACTCAAGCTCTCCTTCCTAAGTATTCCCGTTTCTGCTCTTCAACTTTCGGGGGGGGGGGGGGGGGGGGGGACCCTCCCTTCCCACCCCCCCACTACAATTCCGCTCTACTTTATGGGGTTGCCAATGCGCTCGATTGCCTACGATTGATTTATCTTCTCTACTTTTTTTCATCTCTTTAACTGACTCCCCTCCTATTCTCCCTCTTCTCCCTCTGTTTATACCCTTTTCTGTTATCTTTTCTTTACAAATTGTAGTTCTCCCTCCTTTCCTTTTGTCTGCTATCCTTCCCTTTGTCCAGTTTATCTAGTCTGTTTAAGTTTTGCCTATTTGGTATTAGTACCCCATTTTATGTATTATTTTAATGTACAACGCTTAGAATTTTATGATTAGCATTTAATCAAATTTTAATAAACTATGAAACTATGAACCCTCCCCCCACTATACTCACCACTGCGCCCTGAAAATCCTGCTCCCTTTATGCGCACACGTGTCTCTGCACGCATTTGATGGAGTGGAATTGTTGGCACGCCAATGTCCTAAGTGCTACGGATGGTGTCCCCATTTTTCTCCACTTAACACGTACAAAGGGGCATGTCCTCATGAGCACCTAGTTGTAGTCAAGCTCCTCACATGGGTAAGTTGTCTGTTTAATTTAGACCTGCCAAATCGCAGGTCTAAATTAAACAGATAAAGGTCAGCCTGGTCAACACTTAATACACTTATTCAGCAGATGACACGGGGACAAATTTTCCCCGTCCCTGCAGAAACTCAATTTCCTCATCCTGTCCTCCTGAGTTTTGGCGCTGTCCCTGCCCTATTCCTGTAAGCTCTGTCTTAACCGCACAAGCCTCAAACACTTGTGATTTTAAAGTGTTTGAGGCTTGTGCAGATGAGGCTGGAGCTTGCAGGAACGGGGCAGGGACAGGAAAAGAACTCACGGGGAAGGGACAGGAAAATAAGTTCCTGCGGGGACGGGGAAAAATTTTGTCCCCGTGTCATTCTCTATTCAGCACCACTGACTGGATAGCAGTGCTGAAACTGCATGTTAATTGAAATGCCCCAGCTTAATATCATTCCCATAGAAGCTATTATTGCAGTTATGATGGTATAAAACCTGTTTTTCTTTCATATTCTGTGTGCTATTCGCAATTGTAATTGCAGCCACAGCAATTTTTTACCTTCATTTTCCAAATTGAACTGTATTACATAACATGAACTAGATTTAGTTTCATTTTATTTTTCCCACAGCTGCCGCTCACCCAGTTTCTTGAAGAGCCTTTCATATAGTAAATTATCACAATGTAAGAGAACTTGCATGTGTCCTGTATTCTGGCCTAATCTGAGAAACTGCCTTAAGGTATATGATAACGGGTACATTGTGAAGGGTTATATAAGGGGAGACTCTTAGAGCAGCTTGCTTCAGACGAGGCCCGTAGGGATGAAACTCAGTTTGAAAGCAATTTGATTTTCATCACGTGCACAAACACCTGCAAAAATAATAATGGGAAGGAAACAAGATCAAATATCTTTCTCTTATTTAAAATGTTACATCTTGTTTTGTTTTTTTTCTTGAAGACGCATGACAGCACTTCCTCAAGTAGATACGAGGGTAAATCAAAAAGTAAAGGCAAAATACATTTAACGGCTTTAATAGAGGTAACTATGAGCAATTGAACAAATCACTTTTCCACATAGTCCCCATGCAAGATGATGCATTTGTTGTATCGTTCAACGTTCAACTAGCTTCTACATTCCTGCAGAGAAGTTTTTCGGCTGCTCCCAAAGCCAAGTGAGCACCACTTCCTTTACTTCATTATGAAACATAGAAACATGATTACATTACATTACAGATTTCTATTCCGCCATTACCTTTCGGTTCAAAGCGGATTACAAAAAGAGTTATGGAAGAAGGGTTACAACGTTAGATCAGAGAAGGTTTCCAAGAGAGGGAAAAGTAGGATCTGGGGTTAGGGAGGGGATGGTAAGAGAGGGGTTAAGCTTTATTAAGGGATTTCTTGAAGAGTATAGTTTTTATTTCCTTTCTGAACATCTTGTAGTCTGGGGTTGTTGTCAATAGGTTGGAGACTTGGTTGTCTATCTTCGCTGCCTGAGTGGCCAGTAGTCCGTTGTATAGTTTTTTTCCTTTTTACTTCTTTGATTGGGGGGTAAGTGAATGGGGTGTGTGTTTTTCTATGCCTGGTAGAGGTGGTTTGGATGAGGCGGTCGTTTAGGTAGGTTGGGCTGTCTCCATTTATAGTTTTAAATAGTATACAGTAGAATTTAAATTGTATTCTTTCCTGGATTGGAAGCCAATGAGAATTGATGAATGCCTCAGTAATGTGATCATGTTTTTTCAATGAATAGACGAGTCTCAGAGCTGTATTCTGAATTGTCTGTAGTTGTTTAATCATTATTGCAGGGCAGCGGGATCTCCCCAACAGTTTAAAAGTTTGTTTTTGCCGGTTTCAGTTTCTTTTACCTCTCGACGGACCTCAACACCTCCCCCCACGGACCGGGAGCACTCAGGGCAGAGCGGGAGCAGAGTAAGGCACACTCTGGGTGTGGTAGCGAACTCCGCCCCCTCCCCTCCCGACGGTACACCGCTGAGCCAGTTGGAAGGCTCAGCGGGATCTCCCCAACAGTTTAAAACTTTGTTTTTGCCGGTTTCAGTTTCTTTTACCTCTCGACGGATCTCAACACTTCCCCCACGGACCGGGAGCACTCGGGGCAGAGCGAGAGCAGAGTAAGGCACACTCTGGGCGTGGGAGCGAACTCTGCCCCCTCTCCTCCCGACGGTGCACCGCTGAGCCAGTTGGAAGGCTCAGCGGGATCTCCTCAACAGTTTAAAAGTTTGATTTTTGCCGGATTTAGTTTCTTTTACCTTCTCACCGGTCCTCAACACCTCCCTCCACAATCCACTCTCCTACCCAGACACTAAACACAGCCAACAACCTAACCACTGGAAACTACACTGCCTCTACCAGCAGCCCCACCTCCATAATGAAGCTAATTCCACAAACAAACACCCAGATTATCCTATTAATAATCTTTCTCATATCCAGCAAACAACCTACCCAACATTCCCACTAGCTCAATTGGAATCAAAACCCTTCACCCTAACAGGAGAGTTCCAATAGACAGAAACTCCAACCACCAAACAAGCATTCAACACTCCATAACACCAGCATGGGGAAGAAGAGCAACACAACCCAAAACCAAACCGCACCATAACCCAAATTCACTCATCTACCTTAAAACGATTCACAACCACCAAACAGAAACCACCACCCTTAACTGTGCCTACTTAAACGTCAGAGCCCTAGGTCCAAAAACAGAACTTATAAAAACCTGGATAAAAAACAAAAACCTGGACTGCCTCTTCCTCACAGAAACCTGGCTAACATCGGACACAGACCCAAGAATTACAGAAGTCTGCCCTCAAGGATACAAAATTACAGTGACCCGCAGAGAGAAAAAAATAGGAGGCAGATTAGTGATCTTACTCAAAGATTCCCTAACTTTAAACATATTGGAAAAAACTTCCACCCCTTACATGGACCTTTTAGCATGTCAAATCTCTTCCACCGCACTGAAAAACTCACTAAATTGCATGCTCTGTTATATAACACCGGGAAACTGGGCCATGGTTATATCCGAATTTGAAAACTTCATATACCAAAACTCACTTACAGCAGCACACAATCTTATCCTAGGAGACCTAAACCTTCATCTTGAAGACCATTCATCCAAGCCAGTAGACAATCTACTTTCTTTCCTTAATGCCCTATCCTTCCAAATTTTAAACCCACAAACTACTCATGAGAAAGGACATCAACTGGATATTGCAGCCTTCATAACCCATCAAACATCTACTTCAGAAATTCAAACATCTAATGGAACCTGGTCCCCATCCCTCTGGTCAGACTTACACCTTCAACATCATCTGGACCAAAAACAAATCCAAACCAATATCCAAAATAGTAACCTACACATCACGCAAACGCATCGAGCCCGCCATTTTCTGGTCAAAAGTAGACAAAACAATCCAAGAAGATAACCCCAAAGACTTCATTTCACACTGAGGCTATTTGAGCAACAACATCCTTGATGAACAAGCCCCACTTCGAACCAAAACCAGAACATGCAGACGATCAGACCAATGATTCGAAGAAGAATTACTCCTACTCAAGAGACAATGTAGACGTCTGGAAAGAAAATGGAGAAAAACCAACCAAGATCACACGAAAACCGCCTGGAAAAAAATTAACAAACAATACAAACTTCTATTAAAAGAAAAGAGAAAAAAACATTACACCAACCTAATAGGCACGGAAATCCAAGACACCAAAAAACTATTCCAAATATTAAAAGATCTAACTAACACCATACCCTATTTGACCACTAACAATAACTCCTCCCCTTCAGCCTCCCTCCTAGCTGAACACTTCAAGAATAAAATTACAAACACCAGAGCTACTCTCATTAGTAACCCAACCCACCTACTCGAAATCACAATACTCCCCACAGAAAATGAATCTTGTGATGCAGACAGATCTTGGTCCCAATTCCCTAAGATACATTGGACTGAATTCAACAAACTCTACAATAAGTACAGCCACGCATCATGTGAACTCAACCACTGCCCGCCATATCTCCTGTCATCAGCGAGCACTAAGTTCCGTACCTTACTCCTAAACTGGATATAAACCATGCTCACAGATGGCATTTTCCCGAATGACCTCAGCGAAATCAACATCACCCCAATCTTAAAAGACCCAAAAGGACCAACAGACCTCTCATCCAACTACAGACCAATAGCCTCAATACCTCTATATATCAAACTAACAGAAGGATTAGTAGCCAAATTCCTCACCAACTATCTCGAGGACCATAACTTACTCCATCCCACGCAATCCGGCTTCAGAACTAACTTTAGCACAGAGACACTACTAGCCTCCCTTATCGATACAGCAAGACAACACCTCAGCATTGGAAAAAAAATGCCGCTCATACAGTTAGACCTGACGGCGGCATTTGACCTGGTAGACCAGGGGTGCCCAACACGTCGATCGCGATCGACCAGTAGCTCAGGAAGGCAACGTGAGTCGATGACGGAGCCCATCCCGGGCTCCGTGATAGACTCGTGTTGCCGTCATGATCTACTGGGCCGATCAGCCTTCCTCTCCAGTGTTCTCTCTAGGGCCTTTTAGCTGGGCGGTCCGCCCAGCTGTCATCTGCTGCTGCCGCCGCTGCTGAACATTAAAAAAAACAAAAAAAAACCGGCTTGGAGATTTCAGCCCGTAGTGAACTTATGCTCCGTGGCTCTAACGTGTGCGTGCCGGCTTCCCTTCTCGTCCCTCCGAAACCGGAAGTTATGTCCGCAGGGGGGGGGGGGGAGAAGGGAAGCCGGCACGCACATGTTGAGAGCCCTGAAGCAAGCATTCGCTATGGGCTAAGGCGGGAGACAGGTTAGTGAAGCATTTGCTCTTCTTGCTGCCGGGTCCTGCCTACTTTCTGTTTCCGCGAAGGCAGGACCCGGCAGCATTTCCCCCAACAGCTCGATCGCGATGCTGGTCGGCCGAAGCAGGGAGAGGTTGGGGCAGCGTCGGCTTTCGGGCCTGTTATTGGTGGCGGTTTGGGTCCTGGTCCCCGATGGCAGTGGCTTGGGGGAGGGCAGGGAGAAAGAAAGAAAAAGGGCAGGCAGGGAGACAAAAGGAAAGAAGAGAAACATAAAAAAAAGAAAGGGAGGCAGAGAGAAAGAAAGGGCAGTGAGAGAGGAAGGAAAAGTTGGGGGAGGGAACGAGGTCTGGAGGAGAGGAAGCATACAGGCTAAAAGAAGGGTAGAAAGATTGGATGCACAGTCAGAAGAAGAAAGTGTAACCAGAGACTCATGAAATCAGCAGACAAGGTAGGAAAAATGATTTTGTTTTAAATTTAGTGATCAAAATGTGTCTGAATTTATATCTGCTGTCTATATTTTACACTAAGGTCCCCTTTTACTAAACCGCAATAGAGTTTTTTAGCGCAGGGAGCCTATGAGCATCGAGAGCAGCGCTGGGCATTCAGCGCAGCTCCCTGCGCTCTAAAAACTGCTATTGTGGTTTAGTAAAAAGGGAGGGGGGTGGGTATTTGTCTATTTTTGTATGGTTGTTACTGAGGTGATAGTGCATAGAGTCATCTGCTTTGACCTCTTTGAAAAACCCTGGAATAGGAATGATAATTAACATTTTCTATGCGTACAGTGTGCGTTGTGTTTTTTTTAAAATTTTATTGTTGGTAGATCATTTTGACTTGGTCATTTTAAAAGTAGCTCGCAAGCCCAAAAAGTGTGGGCACCCCTGTGGTAGACCATAACATCCTACTGCAAATCTTGGACTCAATAGGCATCTCAGATAAAGTATACTCATGGTTTGAAGGTTTCTTAAAATCCAGAACATACAAAGTAAAATCAGACAAAGAAAAATCCAAACCTTGGTCCAACCCCTGCGGCGTTCCACAAGGGTCCCCACTGTCCCCTACTCTCTTCAACCTATATATGGCCTCTCTTGGCGTTTACCTGAACAAACAAGGCCTATCTTCTTATAGCTACGCTGATGACATCACCATCCTCATTCCTTTCGACCAACCAATGCTCTTAATGTCAGACACACTACACAGAACTCTAGCTACAGTTACGACTTGGATGGAAGACCACAAACTGAAACTCAACCCAGACAAAACTAAATTCATCCTCCTAGAAAATAACAAAATCCCAACCATAACCAATTTAGAAATCAACTCTATCAACTACCCTTTGCAAACCACCCTAAAACTTCTAGGTATGACTATTGACAGAGGCTGCACCATGCAACCACAAATTAACAAAACAATACAGAAATCTTTTGCAGTTATGAGAAACCTTAGACAAGTCCGAAAATTCTTCGAAAAAACACAATTTCAGCTCCTAGTACAATCTCTAATCCTAAATATCCTAGACTATTGCAACATCCTCTACCTCCCCTGCCTGGTAGATAAAGGCCAAATGGTCCATCAAGTCTGCCCATCCCCAGTAACCATTATCTCTTTCTCTGTCCGAGAGATCTCACGTGCCTATCCCAGGTCTTTTTGAATTCAGACACAGTCTCTGTCTCTACCACCTCTTCCGGGAGACTGTTCCACGTATCTACCACCCTTTTTGTAAAAAAGTATTTCTTAGATTACTCCGGAGCCTACCACCTCTTAACGTCATTTTATGCCAGGGATCTCAAAGTCCCTCCTTGAGGGCCGCAATCCAGTCGGGTTTTCAGGATTTCCCCAATGAATATGCATTGAAAGCAGTGCACGCAAATGGATCTCATGCATATTCATTGAGGAAATCCTGAAAACCCGACTGGATTGCGGCTCTCAAGGAGGGACTTTGAGACCCCTGTTTTATGCCCTCTTTCAAATTAAAGAGACTCGACTTATGTGCATTTACATTACATAGGAATTTAAACATCTCTATCATATCTCCCCTCTCCCGCCTTTCCTCCAAAGTATACAGATTGAGATCTTTAAGTCTGTCCCCATACGCTTTATCACGAAGACCACATACCATTTTAGTAGCCTTCCTCTGGACTGACTCCATTCTTTTTATATCTTTTTGAAGGTGCGGCCTCCAGAATTGTACACAATATAATAATAATACTAATTTATTTTTATATATCGCCTAACCAGCAGTTCATAGCGGTTTACACAATAGGTACTCACAATATAATAACATCATGCATTATAAAATTCTAAGTAACTAATGAATAAAAAAATACAATATAAACTAAAATAAGTAAGAACATAAGAAGTGCCTCCACTGGGTCAGACCTAAGGTCCATCCTGTCCAGCAGTCCGCTCACGCGGCGGCCCAACAGGTACAATACCTGTGCAGTAATCCTCTATCTATACCCCTCTATCCCTTTTTCCAACAGAAACTTATCCAATCCCTTCTTGAACCCCAGTACCGTACTCTGTCCTATCACGCCCTCTGGAAGCGCATTCCAGGTGTCCACCACACGCTGGGTGAAGAAAAACTTCCTAGCATTTGTTTTGAAGCTGTCCCCTTTCAACTTTTCCGAATGCCCTCTCGTTCTTGTATTTTTCATAAGTTTGAAGAATCTGTTTCTCTCCACTTTCTCAGTAATGTATTTTATATTGTTTAAATAAGTGGGTTTTAAGATCTTTTTGAAATTGACAGTAAGTAAGAAATGGAGAAACAAGAAGATTCAAACATGAATTCATTAATCTTGCTTGGAATGCTAAGGTCCTATCCAAAAATATTTTGTAACGACATGCATTTGCTGAAGGAAAATAAAACCAACCATATCTACGAATATTTTTCTTAGAAATAAAAAAACTAAAATGAGAAACAAGGTAAGCCGGTGCTAAGCCAAATAAAACTTTAATATTCTGAGGTCTCACCAAAGTCTTATACAGGGGTATCAATATCCCCTTATGCTTTCTCTTTTGCTCTCCGGGTCGAAGTGATGCACCCATGTCTTCTCGCTGGTGACAATTCTCTTTAGGATACTCAGATCTTCTTCATACTGTCTCAGGAATTGGGTCACAACCTCCATATGCTGTTGATTGTGCAGATCAGTAAGCTGTTTGGGAACCCATCATGCACAGACTCCTGTATCCCAAATCCTCATGCATTATGGCAAATGCAGATCCATAGCTGATATCCAAATTTGCAGCCAATAGAGACACTGTTATCCATTGGTCATCTCTAATCAAGACATCCACCCTGTCAATGTGCTCTTGTGTGCTTAATGTTGATGGGCGACCAGAACGGCCTTCGCCGGTTACATTTGTTCTTTCTGCTTTAAACCTTTTTACCCACTCATAAACTTTTTGTTGATTCATGGTGCTATATCTATACTGAGTCAATATCTGACTGAATTTCCACAGGTTTCACTCCCTCTGCCCAAAGAAGGTGCACTACTGCACATTGCTCTTTAATGGTGCAACCTTGCAATGGAGCATCCATGTTTCTGACCTTGTGACTGCCACACGACTAAAGGTCGAGTGCTGCACTATGCGTGGACGAACTATCCAATGTATGAGTTCAAATTTCGCTAGCTCTGCTCCGGTTATCATGTAATTTAACAATTGCATATAATTTCTGATTCGCCCTCATACTTTCTGAGTGTTTTTGGAGGCTCTTAAACTTGAAATTCCACATGCTGAAACTGGTTTTGATGATTCTATGTGAGCAATAAGATTGAACATAAGAGCTGCAATACTGGGACAGACCTCAGATCCATCAAGCCCAGTATCCCGTTTACAACAGTGGCCATCCCAAGTCACAAATATCTGGCAATATTCCAAGGAGTAAAACAGATTTTATGCTGCTTATCCTAGGAATAAGCAATGGATTTTCCAAAGTCCATTTTAAAAAAAAATTCTTTATTGATTTTCCAAACTGCAATAGTGCAATATACAGATATATAACATACAATTAATCAACAAAAGCACATTCAACTTATGAATATATATAACCAAACCTTTTCTCCCACCCACCTACCCACCCAGTGATTATTCAATGCAACACAGAAACATAAATTTTTCCATAAACTTTACCCTATTCAAATTAATAATGTCCTCCCATCCTCCCACACACCCCAAATGTACAAAATTAGGACAGAAATATCTCTCCCCTCCTACCCTTCCCTGGATGTGTACGGAAATAAACAAAAACTGACTCATAATCAAAGGCCTACCATAGTGAAGTAAAATATGATATCAACAGGCCCCCAAACCAATTTAAATAAATTACTGTGCCCCAAACTATCAGCATTCATTTTTTTCATATCTATAGCTGGAGCACAAATTTGCCCACCAGAAAGGGAAATTTAGGCGGTCGTAGTTCTTCTAATTTCGGGTGACCATCTATAAGGCTACCCCGGTCATGATAAGAAAAAGACAGCATTTATATTGATCCATAGGGGAGTGCCAGCAACTATTAGATTTAGAACTGTCTAACCTGTGTAACCTAACCGGGGTACAAAAAGATCTATGTAACAGAAAAAATCATGTTTGTCTTATAGACGCTGACGCTGTACATCTCATCCTCCAAGTCCAAATTCGTGGCCATCGAGATGCAGAAATATACTGCTTTATCTCAATACTACAAATGTCTCTAAGACCATTTTTTGGGTTTTTTTGTCCAAGAAATCAGATATTAATTTATACTACCAGGCAGCCTGATATCCTAACTAATCTGTCTAGAAGCATAGGACCTGCAAGCTGTAATAATTTGTTAGATTTTGCCAATCAGGGAATCCCCTTCTGAATGGCTTGCTTCAACTGCAACCACTTATAATTTTGAGAGTTAACAATACTAAATGTTTGTTGCAGTCGTGAAAACTCAAGCATTTTCCCATTTGACGTAACATCATCTAGTGTATGTATACCTGCTTGCATCCATTACTTCCAGGCGATTTTAGACTTACCAATTTGAATCTTAGCGTTTAAACCACAAGGATTGAAAAGTAGATTTCTCTACTGGAACATCTGTAAATTTATGAATAAATTTCAAAGTTTTCCAGGTATCAAATAAAATACAAAGTCCATGTTAATAATGGTTTATGGACTTCTGTTTTAGGAAATTATACAAACCTTTTTTAAATCCTGCTAAGCCAACTGCTTTTCTTTGGCACTATTACATGCGTTAAACCGCTAGTGCGGCTTGATAAAAGGAGCCCTAAGAGTAAATGTAGACCTGAGGTAGCAAAAGTAGAAATTGTTTCCTCTTCTTCTGGGTTATTCTTGATACATCCGGATACATTCTAATTTTTTGGCTCTTGAATAACTTATCCATGTTATCAGCATGATCTCATTAGTTATTATCATCTCTAGATCATTGATAAATATTTTAAAAAGCAGTTGTTCAAGCACAGACCCCCTTGGGAACCCCACTATTTACCCTTCTCCATTGAGAATATTGACCATTTAACCTTACTCTCTGTTTTCTTTTTTTAATCCAATAGGACATTACCTCCTATCCTATGACTTTCTTTTTTTTTTTTTTTTTAATCTTTATTGAATTTCAAAGCTGCCAAAAAATGCAATACAATATACATACAAATAATAATAATCATATATGCATTTATGATCAATCAGCATCAATACAACAATAAAACCCCCTCACCCAACCACATTTTCATCAGGGAATATAATCACACAAAAGATATACCCCCTCCCCTCCTCCCTGGATGTGTGTGTATTATACCCTTAGAAATAAATATAAAAGACAACTATAACGAATCCAAAAAAGACGTCAATGGGCCCCAAACTAACTTGAATATCTTAGAATGCCCCAGCATATCCACATTCATCTTCTCATACTTATAACTTAAGCATAAATTCGCCCACCAAAATGTAAAACTAAGGCGATCCCAATTTTTCCAATTACGGGTAACCATTTGCATGGTTATCCTGGTCATAATAAGGAAAAGCTGACATTTATATCTATCCCATGACTTTCTGATTTCCTCAGGAGTCTTTCCTGAGGCACTTTGTCAAATGCCTTTTGAAAAATTCAGATGCACAATATCAATCAGCTCACCATTATCCATGTGTTTATTCACCCCTTTGAAGAAATGTAGTAAATTGAGAGTTTGCAAAATATGAAGGAAAAAGGAAGAGATTTGGTAAACAGTGTTCCCCCGCAAATTTGTGGTTTGCAAATCGCGGACGCGATCATTCGCGGTCTGCTCCGACTGCCTCTTCCTGTAGTAAAGTTGGGATACACCAATCAGGAGCTGCATGTCAAAGCAATCATTGAAGATTAACAGTATCGACACTCATTCACAAGCACTGTTCACTCTAAGCTGAGCAGGAGTCCTCCAGCTGCATTTCTGCCAGTAGGTGGTAGTGCTTCAATACTGTCTTTTTTTCATCATTAGGGATGGACAGGTTCCCCAGAGTCCTGCACAGCTTACCTGTCCCTCACTATTGAAAATGTGTTAGTGAAACAGTGCCACCCACTGGCAGGACTATAAGTAGAAGACTCCAGTGTACAAGCCAGTATGCACACAATACTAAAGCCTTATACATGACTGCACAATATTTGTGGACATTACACTAAGGTGGTTTGAATTTTGTAGCTCCTGAGTAGCACTGGTAATCCTTTACCCCGCTCCTTCTTAAAATATATCAGTTTCCATGGAAAGCACACAGGACAGTGTTATTGAAACTAATACGACTTGATATGCTGATGCACCAGTAGTTAGTAGTCTGTATCCTCATTGGCCGACTGAGTGGCAAGTGATTTGCATTTCAACATAGCAAGACCTGAGCGCAGGAGGAGTTAAAAGGGCAAGACAAGCATATTTATGCTGACTCATTTGTTTACGCTTCTGTGCCAGCATCAATTAATCTAAAATATCTCACCAGTGTGGGTGCCCACCCTGTGCATATATTTATCCCACCTGCAAGCGATAAGCAAAGAGATTCAGAAAAGCTGGAAAAGCTCACAATTTTATTCTGTTCCTATTAAACATATCTCTTGCTTCATTCACATTTAAGTTAAAGTACAGAGACCTGCAGAACCAAAAAACAGAATTTTTACATATTTACTTGTTTGTTTGTTTTTTTGGCTATTATTTGCCCATCCCAAATCACTAATTTTTTACAGCCATTTTATCATTCTTGCCAACTATACTACATCTAGTAGAGTCTATGGTTCAGTGATCTGGCTTAGCTGCAGTAATACATAGCAGGTAATTTTTTAAGCATTCGATTTGCTTTATTTTTTGTTTTATGCTCAGTGAATCTGCATGATTCAAGTGAGGCTTTCATTTCTAGGTGTCACTTGTAACCTCCTGGCTGCAGTAACCAGAGTCGTACAGATGGTTCCCCTCCTCCACTGTAAACCGGGCACACTGCCACTGAAAACTCTTACCTGGCAGCTGCTACACCAAACTGCTGGTGCCCATGGGGCTGCACAGTAGACATACATATACGTACAAGTTTCTTTGATGCAGTGGGTGCTTGGGCACCCCCCACCCTCCAAATATTGTTCTAGGTCCAGAGAGGAGTAAGTTGTGATGAGTTTTGTAGTTGGCGTCTATGAGCTTATAGATACATAGAGAGATAGATGCGTGCATTGATATTTAATTATCTTTGTTGACACAGTTTGAAAAAGGACAAATTAACCCCCCCCCCTTTTTTTTTACAAAAGCGCAGAAGAGGTTTTTAGTGCTGGCTGGCACACTGAATGCTCTGCAGTGCTACAATGATCATAGAGTTCCTATGAGCGTCAGAGCAGTGCAGACCATTCAACGCGCCAGTCGGCGCTAAAAACCTCTTCCACACTTTTGTAAAAAAGGGGGGAAGGGCAAATTATCTGTTATGGTTACTCACATGTTATGTACTAACAATCAGAATCACAATATTGTTAGACAAATATGATCTGTTCTTACTGCAGTGCTGCAATGCCAGCTCTTCTTGGTGCCAGGGCAAAGGCAGAACAAGACGTACAGAAGCCTAAAGGGTTGACAGTGTTTTCCAAAGTTGCTGTATGCCCACAGTGCCCAAAAGGCCTTGGTTAGCAGGACTTTTACTCATTCCAGACTGCAGGAAAAATACATTTCTTATTAAATAAGAACCAGTGTATACAAATAATTTCTTAAAATCAGCTTATCACACAAAGCTCTTCCATAATCATGGCAAGCAATATTTCACCCAGTTTTACCGGTGCCATTTTATGTGGGGAGAGAACCTCCATTTTGTGCCACTTACTTCTATATTCAGTTCAGTTTTGCCAGATTTGCTTGAAGCCATGCTTGCAAAGGGCTGCTGAAAGGTTATCGGCCCAACCAACCACGTTTCCAAAGTGTTATTGTGTCACAGTAGCTGGAAAGAGTGTTATCTTATTTCGTTAAGTGCCAATTTGCAGAAACAAAATTCTATGTTTTGACATTGTTTCAGATCATTGATTGAACCATCATTCTATTCTTGGTTGGGCTGTGAACATTGCGGAGAGGTAGGTGAAAAATAGTGGGATCATGAAATTGAGTATTTGAAGTGAAATTATGAGGCTTAGGTGAAATAATAATAATAATTTTATTTTTGTATACCGCCCTACCGCAAAGTTTTAGGTGGTTCACATACATTACTAACATTATACAATCAATGAATAAAAATACAAAACTATAAATAGTACTAAAATTATACAGTAAAAGAATAAGATACGATTTGCTAAAATACAGTAGAAATCCACAAGAGTCTTTGATGTGATTCCCTTGGAGCTCTCCTCTTATGCTGCCATATTTGATAGTGTTCACCAGTGCCCTCATCTTTTTCTTGGAATTCCTATATCCAGTCCCAATGGACCATTTCACCCCTGCTACATTTGGGTCTGGAGTATAGGCAGTGGAACGCTTTTTTGGTTTTTTTGGGGGGGGCAAAAGCTCTGCCCAGACTCTAGCCAAACCCCACCCTGACCCCACCCAAGCTCCGCCCCTGACTCCATCCCCATAATAATGATAGTATTACATTACATTACATTAGAGATTTCTATTCCGCCATTACCTTGCGGTTCAAGGCGGGTTACAGAAAAGTTATAGAAGGTGGAGTACAAAGAAGATATCTGGTCATTTCCAGGAAATAATAGAGAGATCAGGTTGCTTCGGGGAGTTGGGAAGTTAGTGGGGAGAAGGGGGAAATTTGTGGAATTATGATGCTTTTTTAGGGATTTCTTGAAGAGTATAGTTTTTATTTCTTTTCTGCTTTCTTCTCAAAAGGCTCAAGGTTAACAAGGCAATGGGGCCTGACAACCTACACCCCAGGGTGCTAAGGGAGCTGTGTGATGTCCTGGCGGAGCCACTGTCCAAGCTCTTCAACCTCTCCCTTAGGAAAGGCAGCGTCCCGTCGGACTGGAGGACGGCTAACGTCATTCCACTCCACAAGAAAGGCTCCAAGATGGAGACAGCAAACTACAGACCAGTGAGTCTAACATCGATAGTAAGCAAACTAATGGAAACTCTAATAAAACACCAATTGGATAAGATCCTGGATGAGGAGAATCTACGGGATCCCCGTCAACATGGATTTACAAAAGGGAGATCGTGCCAATCCAACCTGATCAGCTTCTTCGACTGGGTGACGGGGAAGCTAGATATTGGGGAGTCCCTGGACATTGTGTACCTGGACTTTAGCAAAGCATTCGATAGCGTACCACACCGCAGGTTGCTGAGCAAGATGAGTTCTATAGGATTAGGTGACACATTGATGAAATGGGTTGGGAACTGGCTTGGAGGTAGACTTCAAAGGGTGGTGGTGAACGGCACACCCTCTGAAATGACGGAGGTGATCAGTGGAGTGTCACAGGGCTCGGTCTTGGGCCCAATCCTATTCAACATCTTTATAAGGGACTTGGCAGAAGGGCTTCGGGGTAAAATAACATTATTTGCCGATGACGCCAAACTAAGTAATGTAGTGGGCAAATGCACAATAGATGATGTTTCAATGCCCGACAACATGATGCACGACCTACTCCTACTGGAGCGCTGGTCTAGGTCCTGGCAACTCAGCTTCAAAGCCAAAAAATGCAAAGTTATGCACCTGGGCAGCCAAAATCCATGTAAGACTTACACCCTAAAATGGCGAGATCCTAACAAGTACTGAAGCAGAACGTGACCTAGGGGTGATCGTCAGTGAGGACATGAAGGCTGCCAATCAAGTGGAGCAAGCTTCATCCAAAGCAAGACAAGTCATAGGTTGCATACGCAGGGGTTTCGTCAGCCGAAAGCCGGAAGTCATTATGCCATTGTATAGATCCATGGTGAGGCCCCATCTGGAATACTGTGTGCAATTCTGGAGGCCGCATTATCGCAAGGATGTGCTGAGACTGGAGTCAGTTCAGAGAATGGCCAACCGGATGGTCTCAGGAGTCAAGGATCTCCCATACGAGGAACGGCTAAACAAATTGCAGCTATACTCACTCGAGGAGTGCAGAGAGAGGGGGGACATGATCGAGACGTTCAAGTATCTCTCGGGCCGCATAGAGACGGAGGAAGATATCTTCCTTTTCAAGGGTCCCACGACAACAAGAGGGCATCTGTGGAAAATTAGGGGAGGGAAACTACGAGCTGACACCAGGAAATTCTTTTTCACAGAAAGGGTGGTTGATCGCTGGAATAGTCTTCCACTGCATGTGATCGAGGCCAGCAGCGTGCCTGATTTTAAGGCCAAATGGGATTGTCACATGGGATCTATTCACAGGGCGAAGGTAGGGGAGGGATCTATTCACAGGGTGAAGGTAGGGGAGGGACATTAGGGTGGGCAGACTAGATGGGCCTTGGCCCTTATCTGCCGTCTATTTCTATGTTTCTATGTTTACTTTCCTGTGTCTTCCCTTCCCATCTATCCATGTGTATCATTTTCTCTCTCTTTCATCTCCCCTATTCCCATCCATCCCATAAAAAACATTTCTTCTATCTCTCTTCCATGCCATACCCATCCCTGTGCACCATCTCCTCCCTCTCTCTCTCCAGTGGTCTGACATCAGTCTTCCTCCTTATACCCTCATATGGTATGGCATCTTTCTCCTCTCCCATGGTCTGGCATCTCTCTCCTTCCCTCACTTTTCCTATGGTCTAACATCTCTCTCCTCTCCTTCCCGCAGTCTGGTATCTCTTTCTTCTCTCCTTCCTTTCTCTGGTCTGGCATCTCTCTTTCCCATTCCAGTGGTCTGGCAACTCTCTCCTTCCATCACCCTTCTCCAGAATCTGACATCTCTCACTTCTTTGAGTCATCTGTCCTCCCTCCCAGTGTAATATTTTTTTCCTCCTCTCCACCACTATCATGTCTAACAATTCAACCTCTTCTTCTTTTCCCCATGTATACCATCTCTCTTTTCCTCCAACTCCATGCACCTATGTACAACAATTTTCTTTTTATCTTCCCTCCCCCACTGGCAGCATCTCCCACTCTTTCCCTCACTTCCCAGCACCCCATCCATGAATCATCTGTCCTTCACAACCTCATCCCAGCCCATTCAACATCTAACCTTCCCTGTCTCAAGTTTCAAGTTTATTATAAAATTTTATTAATCGCTTATTCTAAAAACTAAGAGATGAACAAATCAATAAAATTACAAGCTTGGGTGGGGGGGGGGACAACAAAACTAACAAAAAACTGAACCTTACAAAAAATATGGAAGACTAACTTTACTAACATAATAAAACGTGAGGAAAGGATGGGGAAAGAAATACAATTTGGTTAATAGAAGAAAAGACACTTATGGTTGAAAACAATAGGAAGGGAGAGAACAAAAAATCTCAAAGAAGTTATGAAAATAAAATGAAACTCCTAGTCGGTCCTTTTAGTCATTAAATGCGTCTTTAAAAAGAAAGCTTTTAAGCTTGCTCTTAAATTTATCAAAAAATTTTTCCTCTCTTAAGTAAATAGGGAGGGAATTCCATGTTTGAGGAGCTGTAACAGAAAAGATGAAGTGCTGTCGCATATTCAGCAGCCCCCCGCCCAGGTGGGAACAGGAAGTTGCTGCTGAATCAAGAGTTCCAGGGCAGGCCGATGGCAGATGTCTCATCTAGTGAACGCTGTGCCGTGGCCGCCTTTAAAATAATAGCAATGGTGGAGCGGGTGGGCAGGAAGGAAGAGGAGGTAAGCATGGGGAAATGAAGCATCAGGAATTTTTGGGGAGGCCATGGCCCCTGTGGTCCCCCCGCACCCCCCTCCCCCCGTTCCGACGCCTGTGGTCTGGAGAGTACATATCTTGGTCTCTTTGTAGCACTTCTATAAATTATTTCTACAAAGGGGGATGCTTAGCATCAATTTTGTAATAGGTTAATGTTGTGCCGGAACTGCAGGGGCAAGCTATAAGTTAGACATGTCTACTTGCAACAGGGCAATGGTTGACATAATTAGGCCTGTCTAAGTATGCTATGCAATGGGCATAACATATAGTATTCAAGTTTATTAATATTTTGATAGACCGGCCATCCCAAGTATCTGGTTGGTTTACAGTAATAAAGATAAAAGATATATATATATATATAAAGCAAAATTTAAAAGTATTCTATAAGTTACACCCATTGTTTGGTGATGCCAAATGCTTGGAACGCACGACCCAAGGAAATCAGAGCAGAAGTAAATTATAAAAATTTTAAAAGACTATTAAAAACATTCTTTTTTAAGATGGCGTTTGAAGATTGAAGAATGATTGGAGGGGAGTTCAGCATAAATCTCCAAGAAATGAGGGAAAACATTGTACTATTAGTCCTTGTTATACCTTAAGAATGTGGACAAGTAATAGGAGTATGAAGGCGTTTTTATTTGAATGTCTATTTCTCTGGATGTGGTTAGATCTTTCCTATTATTTTAATGGATTTTCTTTATTTCTTTTAAACTTGATTTATTTGTTGGTTTATTTTTGGAAACTGTAAACCGCCCTGATCTGGTAAAGCTGGACAGATCAAGCTTTTAAATAAAACATAAAAATATAACCCCCCCCCCCCCGACAATTGTATGCTAAGCAATTTGGCCCTGATTTTATTGAAAAAAAACAAAAAAAACCCAACAACACCTACAGTTATACACCTAGATCAGTGAGCCGAGCCAATATAGGCACCTAACTTACCATCCTCCCCCTCTTTTATGACTTTGCTTTAACATTTTTTTTTATCACCGGCCATGGCGGTAAAATCTCAGACGCTCATAGAATTCCTATGAGCGTCTGAACTTTTACCGCCATGGCTGGCAATTTAAAATGCTAACACCACTTCATAAATGAGGGGGGAGGGTTAAGTTCTTGTAATTGGCTTAATCAGCGCTAATAATTGAAAGCACCATTTAAAACCAATTAATACATGTATCTAGCCAGTAAGAACCTACTACTTCAAGGTATGTGTCTACATCGAGGCACCTACCAGCAAGTAGTCATGGTTAGTGGCAGATTTGGGGCCTAAATGGCAGTACACGTAAGGTTTTAATGCCCACCAGAGCCTAAAAATGCTTAGGCACTGCTAAGCATGATTCTTTAAATGACGCCTAACAGCTGATTGACAGCCACATCTAACAGTGCCCATAAGTTAGATGCCATTTATCAAATTACTGGCACCAATCATACATATTTATTTGTTTGGTTTTATATCCCATCCTCTCAGGAGATCTCAGAACGGGTTACAAGTTTACATACATATTAAAGTTTTTTATAGGTTTTTAGCTAACATGGCACGGCAGGACATTGTCTTACAGGGATGACAGAACAGTCAATAAAGCATGACAAAACACACAACACAACATAATATAGTATGGTGAGACATAGCATGATGAGCATTGTATTACAAGCGTGGTTAACATAGCTTAGCAAACATAGTATTATATATACACCCATAGCACCTGCATTTAGAATTGTCTTTCGTGTGTTTTTCTTAGCAGGGGCTGTTCTAAGCAAGGGATAGTCAGAGAAATCAGAAAGAGATTCAGGACAGGTAGAAAGCAGAGCCACTATGGATATTTCAAGAGAACCCATTGCACTACCTAGGAGGGGGGTGCAGAAAAGTCCTCAGCCCAACCAATTTTGCCACTGTAGCTGAAAAGAGTGCTATTTTAGTTTTGCAATGTGCCAATTTGCAGACTTTAATGAAACAATACAGCAGATACTCAGTTAACTGCCACCCATAGAGACTGATAGTTGCCGGATACATGTAGCTTCTGGTTGCTTGAGAGTTACTATTAAAAATAGGCCTAATTAATACCATACCCCATACTATGCCATACCATAAACTGATCCAGACAAAACTATCGGTCATGTGGTAGGCAAAGCGTGAGCGTACTTAGGTGTGGCATACCAAGTTTACACTTAAATTTCCACCATTAATTGATTTTATTTTCATTTTTTATTTAAAGTACCGTATTTGCCGGCGTATAAGACGACTTTTCAGTACCTTAAAATCCTCCCCAAAGTCGGGGGTCGTCTTATACGCCGGGTACTGTTTACATGCCCTTACTTTACATTAGAGAGCTGCACGGGGACGCCCCCTAGGGTCGCGGGGATCCCATGGGGACGCCTCCGAGGGTCGCGGGGCTCCTGCGGGGCTGGATGTCCTCAGTCTTCTGGATGTACGCGGCTCTTCTTCTCCCTACCTTCTCTGCTTGCAGCACAGAGCCGAACGGAAGTCTTCCCGACGTCAGCGCTGACGTCGGAGGGGAGGGAGGACTTAAACAAAGCTTAAACAAAGCCCTCCCTCCCTCCGACGTCAGCGCTGACGTCGGGAAGACTTCCGTTCGGCTCTGTGCTGCAGGCAGGGCAGATAAGGAGAAGGAGAGTAGCCTCGCGGTTCGAGTGGCTACCAAGGGAGAGGGGCAGCCCGCCCCGCCCCGGTTGCAGCACAGCCGGCCAGGTTCCCTTACTTTTGTGGCACTTCCCCGACCGACCGATAACAGCCCGGGTCCGACAATCCTCCCTGCCCTGTAGCCGCGAATCTAAATTACCTTCTTACAGCAGCTGTAAGAAGGTAATTTAGATTCGCGGTTAAGGGCAGGGAGGTTTGTCGGACCGGGGCTGTTGTCGGTCGGTCGGGGAAGTGCCACAAAAGTAAGGGGACCTGGCCGGCTGTGCTGCACCCGGGGCGGTAGAGAAGGTGTGTGGAAGAAGGGGTCGTCTTATACGGCGAGTATATAACAAACTCTATATTTTAACTGTAAAAGTTGGCGGGTCGTCTTATACGCCCAGTCGTCTTATACGCCGGCAAATACGGTATTACAATATTTCTTTTATTTCTTTTGCTGGTTGCTTGAGTTCTTGTTAACAAAGAATCTAAGAACATAAGAACAGCCTTACTGGGTCAGCCCAATGGTCCATCAAGCCCAGTAGCCCGTTCTCGCGGTGGCCAATCCAGGTCACTAGTACCTGACCAAAACCCAAGGAGTAGCAATATTCCATGCTACCGATCCAGGGCAAGCAGTGGCTTCCCCCATATCTTTCTCTATAACAGACTATGGATTTTTCCTCAAGGAACTTGTCTAAACCTTTCTTAAAGCCAGCTATGCTATCCGCTCTTACCACATCCTCTGGCAATGCATTCCAGAGCTTAACTGTTCTCTGAGTGAAAAAATATTTCCTCCTATTGGTTTTAAAAAGTATTTCCATGTAAATTCATTGAGTGTCCCCTAGTCTTTGTAATTTTTGATGTTGTTCCACTTGTACTCATTCTACTCCACTCAGGATTTTGTAGGCTTCAATCATATCTCCCCTCAGCCGTCTCTTTTCCAAGCTAAAGAGCCCTAACCATTTTAGTCTTTCCTCATACAAGAGGAGTTCCATCCCCTTTAACATCATGGTCGCTCTTTTCTTTCTTGAGATAAGCAGACCAGAAATGAACGCAATACTCCAGATGAGGTTGCAGCATGGAGCGATACAGGGGCATTATAACATTCTTAGCCTTGATAACCATCCCTTTTAAAATAATTCCTAGCATCCTGTTTGCTTTTTTGGCTGCCGCCGCACATTGAGCAGAAGGTTTCATCGTATTGTCTACAATGATACCCAGGTCCTTTTCTTGGGCGCTAACCTCCAAGGTGGACTTTAGCATCCGGTAACTGTGATTCAGGTTATTCTTCCCAAGTGCATCACTTTGCATTTGTCCACATTAAATTTCATCTGCCATTTGGACGCCCAGTCTTCCAATTTCCTAAGGTCCACTGCAATTTTTCACAATCCGCATGCCTTTTAACAATTTTGAACAGTTTAGTGTCATCTGCAAATTTAATCACCTCACTCGTTGTTCCAATTTCCAGATCATTTATAAATAAGTTAAATAGCACAGGTCCCAGTACAGACCCCTGCGAGATGCCTTTTATATCTATCTCATCATTCAATGCTATATATTCTATCTCTCCTATTTTATTTTTTAAGCTTCTAGCATTTGTATACAGACACTTCAAATTGTGTTTTTTTCCTTGCAACTACAGCCTGCTGAGAAGACAGGAAAAATTTGAGTCTTTCCTCTTAAACCCTCCTGGCTTTCTTTCACCATTATTGGAACCTCTCTATCGGGACTCCCTAAATATCCTGTTTCAATAGTATCCTCCAAGGATACCTTACACTGAACCATCCGCTTCCGGGCGACTGTCGGCTTTCCCCCACATCTCAGTTTAAAAGCTGCTCTATCTCCTTTTTAAACGTTAGTGCCAGCTGCCTGGTTCCATCCCGGTTAAGGTGTAGTCCGACCTTTTGGAACAAGCTCCCCCTTTCCCAGAAGGTTGCCCAATTCCTAACAAATCTAAATCCCTCATCCATGCACCATCGTCTCAACCATGCATTGAGATTTTGGAGCTCTACCTGTCTCTTGGGTCTTGCGCGTGGAACTGAGATCATTTCTGAAAATGCAACCCTGGAGGATCTGGATTTCAGCTTTCTACCTAAGAGCCTAAATTTGGCTTCCAGAACCTCTCTCCCACATTTTCCTATGTCACTGGTACCTACATGTACCAGGACAGCTGGCTCCTCCCCAGTACTATCTAAAATCCTATCTATGTGACGCGTGAGGTCCGCCATCTTCGCACCAGGCAGGCAAGTGACCAGGCGATCCTCACGCCCACCAGCCACCCAGCTATCTACATGCCTAATAATTGAATCACCAACTACAACCGCTGTCCTAACTTTTCCCTCCTGGGCAGAAGCCCCTGGAGACACATCCTTGGTGCGAGAGGATATTGCATCACCTGGTGGGTGGAGCCTAGCTACAGGATTATTTCCTACTTCACCAGGGTGATGCTTTCCTTCTAGGAGACCTCTCTCCTCAAAGGCAGCACAGGGACTACCAGACTGGAGGTGGGACTTCTCTACAACATCCTTGTAGGTCTCCTCTATGTACTTCTCTGTCTCCCTCAGCTCTTTCAAGTCTGCTACTCTAGCCTCAAGGGAACATACTCATTCTCTGACAGCTAGGAGCTCTTTGCAGCGAGCACACATATAACTTCTCGCTAACCGGGAGAAAGTCATACATGTGACACTCAATGCAAAAGACTAGATAGCAACCCTCTTACTGCTGGACTACTGTCTGCATCTTGTTATTGAGCTAATTAATTAATCTTATTAAACTACTAGGAATATATTAGACTAGTATAGAAAGCCTTAGGATTTTATTAAAAGTTTGTTGTTTTAAGATCTAAACTATCTTTAGAAGGGAACCTACAATTGAGCTTTTCTCCCCAAACCTATCAAAGCTCAGATCAAAATAATGTATACTTACCCAAACATATGTCTTCTATTTTTTTCCTCTCAGAAAGAGAATGTCCTCTTCTTTCCTTCTCTAACAAACAGATAGTTGCTGTGAAAACTATCTTTAATGCAGATCCTCTACAATAGGGGTGTCAAAGTCCCTCCTCAAGGGCCACGATCCAGTCGGTTTTTCAGGATTTCCCCAATGAATATGCATGAGATCTATTTGCATGCACTGCTTTCATTGTATGCTAATAGATCTCATGCATATTCATTGGGGAAATCCTGAAAACCCAACTGGATTGCGGCCCACGAGGAGGGACTTTGACACCCCTGCTCTACAACCTCCTTCTTTGAACCAGGTTTACTGAGGGTTAGGCACTAGGCCAGCATTCTTCCCCTCAAGGGTCACCTGTGGAATCTGATCTCTTAAGAAAGTCCTGTCATTCTTTTCAGCTGCAGTGGCAAAATAGTGTGAGATTCAGGAGAACTTTTCAGCACCCCCCCTCGTACGAGCCAGCCCTGCCATAGGATTTTTCTCCCACAGTTAAAGCCCTTCAGAGTCAAATGTATTGGTTTCTGCCTGAGCTGCAAAAATTCCTGAAAGGCCCCTCTGGCTCAAGTCACAGAGTTCTGAAATCTATGAAAATGTTTTTGACGCTAGTATTTTCATTTCCCTCATGGCGAAAAAGGAAAAAAAAATCTAGCTTACGGAAGTCATGCCCTTTTATTCTGTTACATGACATGAGAGGGAAAAGCATTAGATGCAACTTTTTCAATAGAATAAGTGACATAAACAAATAGTACAATCTTAAGAACCTAAAAAAAGCAATACTAGGTCGGACCAATGGTCCTAGCCCAGTATCCTGTTTCCAACAATGGCCAATCCAGGCCACAACTACCTGACAGAAACCCCAAGTAGTAGCAACATTCTACAGTATATGTTGATCCAGGGCAAGCAGTGGCTTCTCCCTACATCTGTCTTAATATTATGCTATGGATCTTTCCTCCAAGAACTTATCCAAACCTTTCATAAACTCAGCTAAGCTAACTGCTCTAACCACATCCTCTGACAAGTTCCAGAGCTTAACTATTCTTTGAGTATTAAAATATTTCCATGTAATTTTATTGAGTGTTCCCTGGTTTTGAATGGGTGAAAAATCAATTCACTTTTACCCGTTCTACACCACTCAGGATTTTGTAGACCTCAGTCATATCCCCTCTCTCAGCTATCTCTTTTCCAAACTGAAGAGCCCCAACCTCTTTAATCTTTCCTCATACAAGAGGAGTTCCATCCCCTTTATCATTTTGGCTGCTCTTCTTTGAACCTTTTCTAATCTCCGCTATATCACCAGCGCTAACAGTTGAACAGTAAACTTTCTATGGACCCTGAAGTTCTCCATTGTGGCCCTCAAAACAGTTGGTTGGAATATTCTTCAAATCCTGTAAATGCATTAATTTCAATCTTGTCCGCTTGATATATTAACTGCAAACAATCTTTTAAATGGATTATTTTCTGTTTACTGCTCAACTGTTGGCGCTGGTGTCAGATTCTGTGGTCCTGAGGCAGTGGCAGAACACCACGAAACGATCGTTGACCCATTTTTTGCTTAGAATCCTGAATTTTCAGCAGATTGTTTTGCTAGTAGAAACTTTTTTATCACATGACATACCAAACAATTATCTAATTAGTGCATTCATGAACGTTTTATGCCAATGATGTGTAGGAGGTAGGGTCTCTTGACTCACTCAATACTGAGGCTTTTTCTTTCATGTGCCCAAATATCTTTGGCATTCAAAGTTAACTATTTTTGTGTGTTTTTGCTTTATTTGTGGTTGTTATTTTCCTCCACACCTCACATTTTTTGATAGTGTGTCCATCATGTCATGATCTGCACTTTCATGCCACTCAGCATTTTGTACTAAGAACATAAGAATAGCCATACTGTCAGAGAAGTGGTCCATCTAGCCCAGTATCCTGTATCCACAAGTACCTGGCAGAAACCCAAATGGTAACAGCATTTCATGCAACCGATTCCAGAGCATGCAGTGGCTTCCCCCATGTCTGCCTCGATAGGAGACTATGGGCTTTTCCTCCAGGAGTTTGTCCAACCCTTTTTTAAACCCAGCTATGCTAACCATTGTTACCATATCCTCTAGCAACGAGTTCTACAGCTTAATTATTTGTTCAGTGAAAAAAAATATTTCCTCCTATGTGCATGTGATCAGTAACATGTAGATAAAATTACCTTTGCAGTACTATTAAAGTGCTGAAGTGGCTTTAAAATTGCCCTCAATATGGTCCTCTTTTGACACTGATGGCTGAAGTGTGACTCAAGCTTTGGAAGGTCATGCTGATTTCCCGTCCCACTTGACTCAGTTGGCCAGGCTCTTTTTTTCGGCCACAAAGTTTTCCTATTCCATGGCACTTGCATGTCTTTTTTTCACAGTGTTTTTGCAATAGAACGGGCTCTTTGCTTTGAAAACAAACTCAACTAAATCCAAATGCAATATTTCACAACTGGAAGGTTGCTGAATTTTGACATTACTAGTCATGCAAAATTGTTCCAACAGCATGGGGATTTTCCAAATTGTCTACGTCCGTGAGCATGCAAATCCTATATTTCAAAGAGGATTCATCTATTGCTTCAGTTGCCCTTAACTGAAAGAAATGCTGCAGATGTCAGTGAAAATGTGCCAGCATTTTCAATGGTAAGAAAACACAGTTGTTGGGTTTGATCATCCCGATTATTTGAAGTCCACTTCACGTGCTGTTAAAGTCTCTGCTGCAGCCCTCCTTTCTGGCTAATGCTCCCTATGAGCTGGTAAAAAAAAAAAAAAAGAAAAGAAAAAAGAAGAAACAAAACAACCACTTCTGTGCCTCAGTGGTGCTGCCTAACCCTAGGAACCAAAGAACTATGGGGGTAGGATGAAAGTGAAGCAGGAACTACTTTTGTGTCCATTTATCACTGCATAAGGAAAATGAAGCTAGCCTCGAAAAGGAGCCTGAAAGAATACCGAAGTAAAAGATATAATATGAACTGAGATAAGGAATGGAGTGAAGGAAAATCATTCTTATTGCTTGCAATTGCATTAGATTCAGGTACACAGAGAGCTAAAACCAATTCAGCTTTGTATAGCATGAGCTTTGGGGTCTTTTTACTAAGGCACGCTAACCGATTTAGTGTGCGTTAATCGATTTAGCGCATGCTAAATGCTATGGCGCCCGTAGAATATACTGGGTGCCTTTGCATTTAGCTCGTGCTAATCTTTAGCATGCTAAATTGGTTAGCATGCCTTAGTACCCCAAGGTGGCATAAAGGACCAAAAAAGTGGTAACCACAAAAGGCCTGATAAATCCAGTGGAATTCTGGTCACACTATGACATCGCTGCCAACTCAGATCCTGACTCATTTACGGTACCTGGGCCAACTTGAGCGCACAGATCCTAAACAAAATGGCCCCCATAAAATCAAGGAAATTGAGAAACAAGAACTTGGACAGCTGGTTCGACGCCAAACTAGGAACGGCGAAACGGGAGTTACGAAAACTCGAAAGAATATGGCTGAAATCCGGAGATAGTCAAGAGAGAATGAATTGGAGAACAAAATTAAAAGAGTATAAAAAACTCATAACAACTAAACGCACTAACTTTTACGCACAAAAATATCAGTTCTCCAAACACATACATCAAAAATCTTTTCAAACTAGTTAACAATCTTTACGACATTCAGACCTTAACTTGTCCTACCTTAGACTCCCCACCTCCGGCCAATGACCTAGCCAAATTTTCATCAATAAAATCTCCAACCTGAGATCCACCTTTTCGGTCCCCACATCCAACCGTCTGAACTACCCAGTTGCTCAACTCATCGACGAACCTAGGGTAGATATGATCTGGAACACTTTTACTACCCTCACCTGGCAACAATTCCGCAAGTACTACTCTAAATATGCTGATTCCTATTGCAAATTAGACTTTTGCCCACCAAATGTGATGAAAGTCGACCCGGTCACCTTCAAAGCCAAGCTACACACTTGGCTTTCTTTCCTTCTACAGTCAGGTACTTTTCCAGAGGCCCTAGGCCAGATCCTGATCACCCCGATAGTAAAAAATCCCAAAGAATCAATCAAACTGTCTTCAAATTACAGACCCATTCCCTTCTTTGTTAAGCTGATGGAAGGCCTGGTCATCCAAGACTTAGTAACCTATCTGGACAAATTCAGTATACTAAATGACAACCTATCAGGTTTTCATTCCGGCTACAGCACTGAAACTGTCATCGCCTCACTGCTTGATTCTCTCCACAGCTTATTCAGCCAGGGCACAAGTGCACTGATCCTGCAATTCGATCTAAGCAGTGCCTTCGACTTAGTTGATCATACTATTCTTATGGATTGTTTGGAATCAATCGGTCTCTCTGGTAATGTGTTAAAATGGTTCCAGGGTTTCCTAAGCAATCGATCTTACCAAGTTTACAGCGACAACACCCATTCCTTCAGCTGGGTAAACTCGTGTGGAGTCCCACAGGGCTTCCCCCATCCTCCACACTGCTCAACATTTACCTTGCCGCACTGGGGAACCTATTGCAAAGTTTAAAAATTAAATTCTACATCTATGCTGACGACATCACCATAGTCTTTCCCCTAACTAACCTATCTCCCGAGATGAAAAACCACCTGGCATCCATCTTAATGCAAATCAAACTATATGGATGGCAGAATTCAAACTAAAACTCAATTCAGAAAAAACCAAATTCTTCCTGGTGAGTCCAAATGACAAAATCAAAGATTCATCAATTTCCTTGAATGGTCAAGTCTTCCAGATTACAGATTCAATAAAAATTCTGGGAGTAACCCTGGACCGCTACCTTACCCTTGAAGCTCACACTGACTTACTGGTCAGAAAAGGCTTCTCAACATTGTGGAAATTAAGAACTATCAGAAAGTACTTCGATGCTGTCTCATTCCGCTTACTGGTGCAATCCTCCATTCTAAGCTCACTCAACTATTGTAACATCATCTATCTGGGGTCTTTCAAAAAAAATCACTCGAAAACTTCGAATCATCCAAAACTCGGCAATCAGATTGATTTTTGGGTTAAAAAACAGGAACACCTAACTCCCTACTACCAAAAACTCCACTGGCTACCCCTCGAAGCGAGAGTGGTGTTCAAATTTGCCTGTCTCTGTTTCAAATCCATTCTTGGTTTGGCCCACATGTACTTGGTTCCCCACTTCAACCTTTAACATCCATCCAGACCCACACGCAGAGTCCATCTATTCAACCACCCAACACTAAAGGCCTGCCATTACAAAAGATACCTGAACAGAACACTTGCCTTCCAAGCAGGCCAACTGAACGATTGGTTGGGTAACATTATCACGCACTCCTCTTCCTACCTAAGTTTCAGAAAACTTATAAAAACAAACTTGTTTTACCAATTCGTAACCAAGTCCTCTTAAGCCTTACCTCTCCATCTCTAACCGAACCCAGGATCTCTTATGCCTCACCTCTGCATCATGCTCTCTTGTATTTTGATGATCTTATATTGTACCTATATTCGCTGATTGTCCAGCTCTTCTTTGTTGTAAAACGCCTCGAACTATCACGGCTTTGGCGGTATATAAGAATAAAATTATTATTATTATTATTAGTAGTAGTAGTAGTAGTAGTAGTAAGAGGACCCCTTTGTTTCTTAGCTTTTCCAACCTTGCTGAATAAGTAACAGGAACTGAGAAGTATACAGCTTAGTGGATGATTAAATGGAATCAAGAGTAACAGTCTCCAAATCCCTCAATTTTCAGGAGTTGTTATGAATTCTCAGATCCTGTCTGCTGAGTTACTGGACCATGTCTGTTCAATTGCTAGGTAAAAAGCAATGCCTTCTGAGGGCTCTGGAGAGGCAGGCAGGTGAGGAGGATACACTGTATGGTTTTCAGAGTTGTAGCCCACAATTTGTTTCACAGAAAAAAAAAATCCCTTGATTCTCTGAGCTGCTTACCTCAAGCAGTGCAAGGATTATACTGTACAGAAAAAATACTTGCTTATAGTATATGTAAACTGCTTTGACTGTCCCCACAGAAAGGCGGTATATTTCGAATCCATGACTCTTTTGCCTTTACATTTAAGATATTGGTGCAGTTTCTTGAAAATATCAGCAGGTGGCAGCATACACAGTGTAAAGTCTAAGCAGGCAGAATAGTAACAAAACACACAATTACTGATATGAAGTGAAAGAAGAAATGGAATAAATAAAAGTAAGAGTTGACAGCAGGGCAAGTTAAAAAGAAGTTTAACTAGGAGAGGTTAAGAAAAAAGTAAAATAGAAGGAATAAGAAACTGAGCTACCAAAGCTTTTCACTAACTTCCTTTCTCTAGGCATTTCGAGAGAGGGCATTAAACATAGGCACGGAAAAGACAAAATGGACTAGAACTGACTTTTCTTGCTTATTTATGCATTCACCTGGGATAATGTTTCCCGGTGGTTTTGTTTTGCTCATACTGGGTGAACTGAGGATAACTATAAGGAGCTGCTTTATTTTAGGAGCAAGGACATAAAGAAATGCCAGCACTGAAGTCCGTTATGTGTGTATGTGACTGTATTTGCCTGTAAATGAGCAGTTTCCAGTTAGATGGCATTCTGTCAGTAGGCACTTAGATGCAACGGCATGTAATATGTGGGTGGGTGTTCACACGAGAAGAGTTTGGTCAGGGCATATTATTATTACACATGTAAATTATATAAAATCTTACAATCTATGCACGGTCTTTTGCAATCTAGGTGCATTTATACTAGCCCTATGGTTTGGGTAAGCATTTGTGCTGTAGCTCTTTATTTCAGATTGGAAGGGTGTATATTCTCTTACCCCTCCTAACTTTCTTCACAGTAAATAGTACAACGTTTATAGATCCTCAGAAGTACCACCTAGCACTCATACAATTTCACTGTGTCTGGCTTAATGTACTACCTTCCTCACCGGATCTTCCATACTTTGCTATTACATTTATAAAAACATTTTTCCACCTTAGTGTATAAATAGTTTAAAAATACTTAGCTTAAAACTTGTGGTCATGCTTTCAGGGATTTATCCCGCCAACATGTTTCACCCGAAGGGGTTTTATCAAGGCACCATATCCCTTTTTAAAGCTTAACGCCGCTGTACCCGACCACTGAATAGTTAATTATTTATTTGGCATTGTTGCTCAGAAGTAACATGTGTCTTCTATGGCTCTTATGGGAGACCCAATACACACAACTGGGTGAAAATTCAAACTCAGGGTTGTTCCCAAAATTCGTAGATACAACAACAACTGATGAAGGAATGAACAATACTTTGAATACCTTTTTAAACTTAAGTGGCGCTCAGAATCCAAGATGGAGTAAAAAACCTCAGTGTGGGGTGCGGAACCCCTAGAGAGCATTTTTTGTAGAATCTATCATTGCACCATTAAAAGTGAAAAGGTAATGAAAAGTACGTTCTCAAATAGTTATGTCCATCTAGTGAAATAACTCTTCAATTTGTGAATAAATTCAAAAAAACGTGAGTTCAAAAGGAACTTATCTTGAATGTTCAATTAGCGTTGACCCGGCGAGGTTCTGACGCGTTTCGCCAACCCTGGCTGCTTCAGAGAACCCGCTGACTTGCTAGTGAACTGCTGCTTAAAATGTGTCCTAAACAATGTAACAAAGACAAAAAATGATGCATACGTGTAGCCGTTAAACATAATGTTACAGCGAAACAGCTAATACACAAAATCTAGACGCTGACGGCAGGGTACCTGATTCAGAAGAACTTCTTTTACATTTCCTGTGACACGGTTGCTCAGCTGAGCACCCGGATTTAAATTACGTCGATGTGTCAATCAACTAATGTAGAAACGCCCACCACTCTACTTCTTTGTTTAACCCTGTAGGAGCCACAGTTTGCCAGTGAAATATCCATCTTTGTTCGTGTTTCCATAACCAGGCTTGCGCATTTCCTCCCCTATCCAGATGAGCCACTTCTAAAACAACAAACCGGAGGTCTTGTAACTGATGTGAAGTCTCATGCCAATGCTGCACTAGGGGGGCCCCCATATCGCCCCTCCTAATTTTGCTCAAATGCTCAATAATACGAGTTTTAATATTTCTGGTGGTATGCCCTATGTATAACATTCTGCATGGGCACATGATCATGTATACGACCCTCTGAGTGTCGCAATCGGTGTAATGTTGAAGAACATGCGCTGAGGCTGAGGCGACTATGTAGCAATAAAGCGGAGTACAAGGTCCGTGCTGGTGATATGCGGCAACGCTTTGTGGAACGTGGATACCCGAAAAGAGTTATTAAAAGGGCTTACAAGAGGGCTTTATATGCCCATCGTACGTATCTGTTACAGCCAAAATCTGACCATCCAGAAGCCCGCATGGTATGTACTCTTCCGTACTCGTACAAAGCTTTTGGCATTAAGAAGATCATTAATGCACACTGGCATATTTTACAGGTTCACAAATGCCTTGAACAACCCCCTCTGTTTGCTTATTCCAGAGGCAGAAACCTACGTGACTATATGACTTCTTCTCATTTCGTCAGTACTTCAGCTAGTACACTTGCGCATTCCACAGGACATTTCAAATGTGGTCACTGCACTATCTGCTCTTATGCTTTAGAAACTACGTGCATCAAACATCCTACCTTATCTAAGACGCATGTTCTTCAACATTACACCGATTGCGACACTCAGAGGGTCGTATACATGATCATGTGCCCATGCAGAATGTTATACATAGGGCATACCACCAGAAATATTAAAACTCGTATTATTGAGCATTTGAGCAAAATTAGGAGGGGCGATATGGGGGCCCCCCCTAGTGCAGCATTGGTACGAGTCTTCACATCAGTTACAAGACCTCCGGTTTGTTGTTTTAGAAGTGGCTCATCTGGATAGGGGAGGAAATGCGCAAGCCTGGTTATGGAAACACGAACAAAGATGGATATTTCACTGGCAAACTGTGGCTCCTACAGGGTTAAACAAAGAAGTAGAGTGGTGGGCGTTTCTACATTAGTTGATTGACACATCGACGTAATTTAAATCCGGGTGCTCAGCTGAGGGACCGTGTCACAGGAAATGTAAAAGAAGTTCTTCTGAATCAGGTACCCTGCCGTCAGCGTCTAGATTTTGTGTATTAGCTGTTTCGCTGTAACATTATGTTTAACGGCTACACATATGCATCATTTTTTGTCTTTGTTACATTGTTTAGGACACATTTTAAGCAGCAGTTCACTAGCAAGTCAGCGGGTTCTCTGAAGCAGCCAGGGTTGGCGAAACGCGTCAGAACCTCGCCGGGTCAACGCTAATTGAACATTCAAGATAAGTTCCTTTTGAACTCACGTTTTTTTGAATTTATTCACAAATTGAAGAGTTATTTCACTAGATGGACATAACTATTTGAGAACGTTTTCTAACAAGTACTTTTCATTACCTTTTCACTTTTAATGGTGCAATGATAGATTCTACAAAAAACGCTCTCTAGGGGTTCCGCACCCCACACTGAGGTTTTTTACTCCATCTTGGATTCTGAGCGCCACTTAAGTTTAAAAAGGTATTCAAAGTATTGTTCGTTCCTTCATCAGTTGTTGTTGTTGTCTTATGGGAGACCTGCATCTCCAAATGTCTGTTTACTTGGCACTGTTGCTCTCGTTCAACATCAAGCCGCATAAAGCAGCTGTTTCACCCTCTGCGAATTAAAGGGTTAAATATAGGCATGCTTTTGCCACTTAGCCTAGTATTCCATGAAGAAAAGTAAGCTTCAACTAGCCATTATTCCTAGCTCATAAAGCAGGGGCTCAAACTTTTTCTAGCTGTGGCGCACTAAACGGAGTATAAATTTTTCGGGGCACATTATAATTGAAATTATAAAATTGCAAAACCAACATAAAATTAAATTTGAGAGTTATTTATTTAAAGTTCTTTAAGCTATGCATGGGTAATTGTACCAACGGTGAAACTAACCCCCTCTTTTACAAAACTAGTGTGGTTTTTAGTGCCGGCCATGGAGGTAACAGCTCTGATGCTCATAGGAATTTCTATGAGCATCGGAGCTGTTACCGCCGTGGCTGGCGCTAAAAACCATGCTACAGTTTTGTAAAAGAGGGGGGGGGGGTGGATAAAGTAGATGAAATAAAATTGCTGATTGATGCAATAGATGTGCTTGTTTTTGAGTACAAATTAACTCAGAGCGCAGTTCGATAGTCATAAGAACATAAGCATCGCCTCTACTGAGTCAGACCACAGGTCCATCATGCCCAGCAGTCTGCTCCCACAGCGGCCCCCCAGGTCAATGACCTGTAAGTTATCTATTATTCTAAAGCATTTTGTATTGCATAGTACCCCTCTATTTGTACCCCTCAATCCCCTTTTCCTTCAGGAACTTGTCCAGTCCCATTTTGAAACCGACAATCGCACTTTGTTCTACCACTTCCTCTGGAAGCGCATTCCAGGTGTCCACCACCCTCTGAGTGAAGAAGAACTTCCTGGCTTTTGTTCTGAATCTGTCTCCCTTCAACTTTTCCGAGTGCCCTCTAGTTTTCGTTTCCCCGGCCAGTCTGAAAAATCTGTCCCTCTCTACTTTCTCTATACCCTTCATGATCTTGTAAGTAGTCGACAATCAAGCACGAATTTCATCATCCACCATCTGCAGGCGTTCTCTTTTTTTTTTTTTTTTTCAATTTAATTTCTGTCGGAGCTGAAAATCCAAGTTGGCAAAGATAAGAAGAGTCAAACGGTAACAAAGCCTTGATTGCTTTGTTGCTCAAGTTAGGACAACTACTGCATGAAAAATAAAAATAAAATGATTTGCCGTTAGCTTTCAAGGACCAATCACATCAAAAATGATGTTTGTCTCGGCAGTTGTATCCCTACGCACACATGCTCGTAACATTGACAGACTCTTGTGTACGCGAAGTACATGTCATATATTCTAGTGTAGAGAAGCTAATAGGAGAAACTGCCTTCACACCAGTGAACAGCAAACACAACAACAAAGGTGACCCATTGGTGTTCAGTCAATTTCATTATGATTGTTTCATCAAGGTTTACATGGGCTATACATGATATATCCATGTTTTCTTTGAATGGTTTAGTATTGTCCATAGACAATGTTTTATGACAAACTTATGGTTATTTTTTATGGATTATCAATGTAATAAAATCTTTGGTTGTTCTATCAAGGTTCACATGGGTTATATAGAATATATCCATGTTTATTTTGAATGACTCAGTATTGTCCATAGACAAGGGGCTCCTTTTACAAAAGTGCGCTAGCGTTTTTAGCGCACACGCCAGATTAGCACGCGCTATAGCGTGCACTAGCCAAAAAACTACCGCCTGTTCAAGAGGAGGCGGTAGCGGCTAGCGCGCAGGGCATTTTAGCACACGCTATTCCGCGCGTTAAGGCCCTAATGCACCTTTGTAAAAGGAGCCCAATGTTTTTACGATCTTTTGTAATACATACATTTATAGCATATATATGTTTATTTCATATGTTTGATGTGTTTTCTTTTTTATGAATTGTATATTTAATTTATTATATGCTATATTTAGACTCCTGACCAATAGGTCACCTTTGTTGTTGTGTTATCTATTCTAGTCTATACTTATGAAGGGATTTTTTTTTTTTTAATAAAGTACAATTTTGGAATCTCTCGTGGCACACTGTGCAATGGCACAGTTTGTCCTAAAGCTAAGGGCTCCTTTTACTAAGCTGCGGAAGCGTTTTTAGCGCGCGCTGCAGATTAGCACGCGCTAACCCCCGTGCTACGTGGAAAAACTAACACCAGCTCAAGGGAGGCGTTAGCGTCTAGCGTGCACGTTAAAACCGCTAGCGCAGCTTAGTTAAAGGAGCCCTAAGTGACTCCTTATACCCTGTGACTGGTGCTGCATCTTTCTCCGTCTACACAGTGACAACATAGTCAGTAAGATCTAATAAGATCCACAGTACAAAAGAAATGGAAAATAATTGCATAGCATGTGAAGAAACCAGCCATAGCTTTTTAAGCATTCATTTACAAGTGCAAACCAAAAGGCTTTGCTCTGTACAATGGTCTTCTGATCTCTCTGCTAAATGAGTTCTCTTTGGCACCATGAGTTTTCATGTAAATGAATCCAGACTTTGGCAGGTGCAATATTGTTTCCCTAATCTCCTTTCTCAATTCATGATCATATCTACAGATGGTACACTAGTTGCCTTGCAGGCTGGAAGTGTTCAGGTAATTGCGCTGTAATTTAATATAGGCATTACTGTGTTTGCTAATTAACATGCAGGAAACTTTTCATGAATGCAAAACTGATGAGTTCTCCTTTCACCTCTTTCCTGAGAATCCAACCCACTCTACACCGGTAAATAAATAAGAAGGTGACGAATGGAACAGCGTCCTCAGGAACAGGAGGGCTTAGAATTACATCAGAGGTTCTGAGTTTTCCTCATGCTCACTTCTTTTTTTTTTTTTAAATTCTTTATTGATTTTCTAAACTTCAAAAGTGCAATACACAAATATATATCATATAATAAGTTAATAAAAGCACATTCAACTTACAAATATGCATAACCAACCATTTTCAACCCCCCCCCCACCCAATGATTATTCAGTGAAACACAGAAACATAGACTATCCCAATAACCTTACCCTATTCAGATTAAAAATATCCTCCCACCCCAGGTGGACATATTCAAAAGTCAAATTAGTACAGAAATAGCCCCCCACCCCCTTTCTTGGATGTGTACGCAAATGAACCAAAACTGACTCATAATCAAAGACCTACTATAGTGAGGTAATATATGATGTCAACGGCCCCCAAACCAGCTTAAATAAATTACTGTGCCCCAAACTATCGGCATTCATTTTTTCATATCTATAGCTGGAGCACAAATTTGCCTACCAGAAAGGGAAATTTAGGCGGTCGTAGTTCTTCCAATTTCGGGTTACCATCTGCATGGCTATCCCAGTCATGACAAGAAAAAGGCGGCATTTATAACAAACCATAGGGGATTTACCATAGGGGATTTAACATGTAATAATGTTCCACATATGACCGCCTCATACGTCAGTGGAATTGATGATTCCAATTAGAGAATGACACGGGGAAAAAATCTGTCCCCGTCACCGCCCCGTCACCGGCCCACCATCCTCTGCACCGCCCCGTCACCGCCGATCCCTTCACCGCCCCATCACCGTCACCGCCATCCCTTTCACCGCCCCGTCACCGCCACTGCCATCCCATTCACCGCCCCGTCACCGTCCCCGCTGCATCCATATAAGCCTTTTTCCTTTCACTCCCTCCTTCCAATTTGAGCCGGGAACACTAGCGATCGCACGGTCCCCGCGGCCACTACCTGCCTGCCCGGTCGATCCTGGTGTTTGGCCGGCTCTCTCCCTTCTCCTCACCTTGGTTTGTGGGTTTTCTTTTTCAGCAACCTGCGCGCTTTCCCAGGGAGCCGCACACGCGCGGCTGCTCAGTGTTTGATCTTCTGCTCTGCTGCAACTTCCTGTTTCCGGTTGCGTCAGAGCAGAAGATCGAGGCTGAGCAGCGGCGGGTGTGCGCGGCTCTCTGGTAGAGTGCGGGTCGCCGAGGAGGAGGATCTGCGGACTGGGGTGAGGAGAGGGGAGAGAGCTGGCTGGACACTGGAATCGATTGGGCGGGCGGGTGTGAGCTGCAGGGACCGCGCGATCCTTCATGCCTCACTGCGGGGGACAAGACCATTCACCGCCCCGCGGGCGATGAATGGCCTTGTCCCCGTCGCCGCAGCGACTGCTAGTTTTCTTCCCCGTTTTCGGCGGGTGACCTGCGGCTAAAATGCGGTGGCCGCGGGTAAACCGCCACCGTGTCATTCTCTAATTCCAATATGTTGTTAATTGTACCCCATATTGACCTCCAAAAGTTAAGTATCAAAGGACAACAGAACAACAGATGATCCAGTGTCCCTATGTCCAGATGACAATGCCAGCATCTATTAGATTTAGAACGGTATAACTTGTGCAACCTAACAGGGGTCCAAAAAGATCTATGTAACAGATGCTCACTTCAATAATGCCGGTTGCATAACACCCTTTGCTTGTCATTTTGTTTTTGTTGTTCTTGTTGTTTTTCAGTAAACAGAAAACAAATATAAAAAGAAAATAAAAATTCAAGTAGATAAAAAAAAAATAAAAATCAAGAGAAATTTGATAACAGGTGGCGAGGTAGGGAAGACTCCTAGGCGCATTTGCTACTTCGGTTATATAAAAACAATGTAACTGCCTAGATGCCCTTATAAAACAGCTTCCAGACTATAGGACATTCAGAAAAGAAATAAAAACCACACTTTTCAAGAAATTCCTGAAACAGCAATAACAACACGACCTCTAAATGCTCTTAAGATCTACAACTTACCTCTCTAGCTAATCATTGTAATTCTGTCTTTTTTAAATTAACCTTTTGTAATCCGCCTTGAACCGCAAGGTAATGGCGGAATAGAAATCCCTAATGTAATGTAATGTAATGTAATATATATAAAGATCAATTCTATAAAGGGTGCCTACAATTAGATGCCAATAGTGTGCATTAATTTATAGAATAGGTGCGCTTAGTACACATGAATGACATCACAAATTGGCATTCACGCAAGTATCCGCTAGTCAATATTCAGTCAAGCTGTCATATTAGGCGCAGGCCTTGAGATTCTATATATGGCACCCAGAGTTGTGCACTCGCAAATTAATTGAGCAACGAGCACTGTGCCAAATAGACCTGCCTAAAAAGCAGGTCTGTCTTTGGATGCTAGGCCTTAGCTGGCCAGCTGACAAATATTGGCTTGGCCAGCTAAGTCCGTGGCACAGAACTTTAACCTGGAAATTCTATGCCGGTAACCGGATATAACCCCAGCAGTGAAAATCCTTATTCACCGCCAACCGTGGGAGGTAGCTGAGCTGCCTCCCACGCTCTGAAACTGGGCTCATTGAGCATGATGTAGAAATCTTACATAGAGGGCAGTGTGCAGTGTGATGTCTGGGTGTACGATGCAGAGAAGGGTTTTTGTGCAGCAGTATTAGCTCCAACGCTCATAGAGGTTTTTAGTGCCAGACGGCGTACTTAATGCTCTGCGCTGCTCCGACGCTCATAGGAACTCTATGACTGTCAAAGCAGCACTAAAAACTTTTTGCGCGGTTTTGCATATCTTAAAATAGTGCACAATTTTGCACACTATTTGGAGAATTTGGGGGAGTGTGTTTAGCCATCAGCTCTTGCCTCTAACTCAAGCTACTCCGCATTTGTCCCATTGTCCTGTTGAAAAGTGAATTTTCTCTCCTGTCCCAGCTCTAGGGTTACCAGATTTTACTCCTCTACAATCTGAACCCATAGCCCCGCCCCCAGGCCTGCCCAATTCCACCCAGCCCCACCCCATTCTACCCAAGTCACGCCCAAGCCACGCCCCTCTCAACCTGTTTTCGCCCTCGGAACTGCATGGGGAGGCATCCGAGCATGTGCAGATGCCCTCCCGACGCAGTCCCAAGGGGAAGCTTTTCAAACCCTTTTCAAAGTGTCGGATTTTTAAAAGCCATCCAGACATGTTCTCCAAAAAGAGGACATGAATGGATAAATCTGGAGGTCTGATAATCCTACCTAGGTCCATCCATTTCTTCCTCAGTCTTCACAAGCCTTCTTAGCCTCCCTGTGCCTGTTGCTGCTAAGCAGTTCTTCTTTTTGGGGGGGCATGTACCAATCTGGATGTCTCAATTTTGATTTGTATCTTTTTTGTTGTTGTTGTTTAAATCTTTATTGATTTTCAAATTTTGATAGTACAATACAATTGGTAAATCATAAAATACTGCATAGAACGCACTAATAACTATAATATTATTACATTAAACAGTCATTTACTTCCATCCTCATCTTAATTATTAATACAATAAAACATATGATGTGATTTCAATATTATAATTAAATAATTTAACTCCTCAAAGTACATTTCCCTCCCCCCACCCACCCACCCACCCTCCCTGGATCTGTAAAGAAATCTAATGAAAAGGGAAGAAACATGACCCTTACTATAATGCAACAAAAGTAGTCCATGGACTCCATACATCATTAAAGGACTTACTAGTCCCCAAATGTTCCGCCATCATTCAGCAGTTCTTTTTCTACTATAGGTTCCAACATTTACTAGAAACATCTGGAAATATGTAGGAACTGATTATCCTTCTCATCAATCATTTTAAAAGGCTTTTTTAAAATTATTATTATTATTTTTTTGCAATAACACAATCTATATACTCCACAAGGGTCCTCAATCAACACTATAACTCAAATGGTAGCATAACTTCACCACCATTAGATCTAATGGTGGTGAAGTTATGCTACCATTTGAGTTATAGTGTTTTTTAAAATTATAGCATAGGTATGACGTACAATATACTATGGAATGACAAAATAGTGAAAAGGAATATTAATCTAAACACGCAAAAAAAAAAAAAATCCATAAAATTGAAGTTATGTAAAGAAAACCAGGAAAAAGTAGCAATGCCATAAAAGATGTATTCCGTAAATACCAGTGATTTTTTTTTTTAATGACTGCTGTTTTCCACATCCCCTAGCACTCCATTATGCTAAAAATCTTGTCTCAATTACAGAGTGCAGTTAATGCTAATTCAGTGGCACTTAAAATGCACATTATGTATTCATCTTCCACGGAAGGTCGATAGGGAAATGGTTGGCCAAAAGTGAAGCAGAAATGTATGAATATACATTAGCAATATCCATTAAAAGTTCTTGCATTTTCAGTCATTTTGGATCTTGACGCATTGCCATGGAAGGTGAAAAATAATACTGGGAGAGGGGGGGAGTGGTGGATGTTTTACTATAGCCTTTAAATTTTATAAACAGCTTTGCAATTCAAAAAGAAAAAAATTTACAATTGGAAAAACAGACAAAGAGCATGGAAAAAAATTGAAAATGCAACTCTATTCAATTTGATTGTTTTTCACAGGTAATTCTGTTAGATAACAGATTCACACTATAGTACACTGGCCTCCTGAATATGCATGTCCTGGCAGAGAAAAGGACAAAGGGGAATTTGACAGAGAAATTAAAACTTCTGAAGTTTATCCCCCCCTTCTACGAAACTGCGCTAGCAGTTTCTAGAGCAGGGAGCCGCGCTGCTCCTAACGGTCATAGAGTTCCAAAGAGCATCAGGAGTAGTGCGGGCCATTCAGCGTGGTTCCCCACGTTAAAAAATTCTAGCACAGTTTTGTAGAAAAGGGGGGTATGTATCCTAAATAGGAGGAGCACCAGGGTCATATGCCACAAACTTAAGCTGTGAATGAGTCCTGCCAGTTTGTTCATCTTTTAATGCTGCCTGAAAAATGTGAACAAATAATTTTATTTTTTTTCCATGGTTAATCACAAGTGACTCAATCAATAGCATGAAAAATATCAAGAAAGCTTCACATGACTATTTAATTTAAGCTGATGCCTGCATTGTTTTGTTTTGTTTTGTTTCGTTTCAATAAGGAATTTCATGAATCTGTTTCAAATGTACAATTGTTACCTGAAGAATGCTTTTTCAGGGGGCAGGCCTGGTGTATTAATGGCTACACAGTTTCTGAAACCAGCTTCTGATTCACAGACTGACCAGGACCATTATGCTATAGAGGAGGCACTGGAGAAGGAAGTCTTAGCCACTACATTATGACACCACCTAGTGGGCAAGCTCAGAATGCATGCTTACTGTTTCCTATAAGTAATGACAGTTCCTGAGTTGCACTTAAAAAACTAGGTCATGGATTTTCAATGCTAGGTCCAGGAGCCAATGGCAGACCCTGGAGACCGCTGGAGCAGTCCTTTTTGTTTTGGCTTGTTTTCTGCTAGTGTCTGTCTCTATATCCAAGCTCAAGGAAAAAAACCCAAAACAAAACAAAAACCCAGAAGTGAATGAGGGGGAACAGCCACATGCAGGAAGAACAAGGTATTTCTCAATAGATGAAAAGAATGTATTTGGAAATGCCCATTGCTTAAGGATACACATAATAAAAATGCAGGCTGATGGAATGGAAATCATTGACAAGTGCTGATCAACAGTGTTGAGGTCTCATAACAGAAGATATTTGGTGGCTCTCCTTCAGCTCATTTGGATCTAACAGTGGCCCTGACTTAAAAATTAGTGAAGACCACTGAACTAGGCTAAACTGATGAGAGCTGAGAATCTGAGCCACTACATAGTAGCACCACCTAGTGGGCAGACTCAGGATGCACGCATACTGTGATCTACTGTATTATGTTGTATTGAAAATTTATTTATAACACATCTTTATGCAAGGCAGGCAACACATCAACATACCCAGTTATAATACGAATTTCATTATTTACTACACTCTATCACATAAAATACAATGACAAATTAGGAGAAGCAGGGGCAGTAATGTAGTCATAAATCTTATACGTAGTCATAAATTTGGGCAAACATTACAAAGACTAGGGGACACTCGATGAAGTTACAGGGAAATACTTTTAAAACCAATAGGAGGAAATTTGTTTTTCACTCAGAGAATAGTTAAGCTCTGGAACGGGTTGCCAGAAGTTGTGGTAAAAGCAGATAGCGTAGTTGGTTTTAAGAAAGGTTTGGACAAGTTCCTGGAGGAAAATTCCATAGTCTGTTATTGAGAAAGACATGGGGGAAGCCACTGCTTGCCCTGGATCGGTAGCATGGGACATTGCTACTCCTTGGGTTTTGGACAGGTACTAGTGACCTGGATTGGCCACCGTGAGAACGGGCTACAGGGCTTAATGGACCATTGGTCTGATCCAGTAAGGCTGTTCTTATGTTCTAAGCACGTAATCTTTCAAAATTAATTTAAAAGAAAATGAAATTCCTTTGCCATCTCAGTTCAATCAGTACACTGTTCCATTCCTTAGGACCTGCAACTGAGAAAGTGCCAGTTCTTGTGCAGTTGAGTCTTAAATGGCAATAGTTTGGGATTTCAAGAGTGCAGATATGCAGGGAACGCAGTGATGCCTTCATATAGTGAAAAAATAAAAAAATCATTATATAGTCCCAGATGTATCAGCAAGAGCAAATTTACTGTATTTTTCGCTTTATAAGACACACTTTTTCCCTCCCAAAAGTGGGTGGAAATAAGGGTGCGTCTTATAGAGCGGATACTAACTAAGCCCCTCCCCTACCTTAATTTCCTGTGGTCCGGCGGTCCAGCGCTGTAGGGCAGGAGCTTTCAGCAGGCAGAGTCAGAGCGGCAAGAAGGCAGGCGCAAGTTTTTCGCTTCCTGCCTTGCCGCTCCGTGAATGGCGGTCCAGCCCTACAGCCTCCTGTCCTTCTCTTCTTTCTCCCCCTGAAGGGCAGCGGCAGTGGCAAAGCGGCAAGCAGGCAGGTGCGAGTTTTTCGCTTCCTGCCTTGTTCCATGCCGCTCTGTGAATGGCTGTCCCAGTTCTCAAGAATTTGATTCAGAATGGTTTTTTTCTTGTTTTCCTCCTCTAAATCTTGGGTGCGTCTTATGGAGCGATAAATACGGTAATTTAATCCGCTTTAACTCTCACAAAAATATAGCCACATGCTCTGTGGGGGCTAATCCATACAGAAGTTGTGCTGCAGAGTTTTGCAGTGCCTTCAAACAGGAAACTGGCAGACCTAAGTACACAATGTTACAGTAACCCAGACTACCAAACACTACTGTCTTTAACACTTTTTGGAAATCAGATCTATATAATATTGGATGTAATTTACTCAGTAAATGCAGCTTAAAATAAATAGGTTGGTTTTTTTTGTTTGAAATATTTTTATTCAAAAAGCAAACTGAGGTGGGCTTGGGGAGAGCTGGGTGGGGGGGGGGGGCTGGTGGTGTGTAATCTGTCTAAGGTGAAAACCTTTGGGGGGCGGACTGCACAGACTAACACATGCTGTTGTTTTGTTTACTGTATTTGTCCCTTTGGGAGTCGCCTCTGTTCCTGGGGCCTTTGGTTCCCGCCTGCATACCACTTTAGGGTTTGACCTGTATACTTCCTTTTTGTAAAGTAGTTTTAATGACCTGATGAACTTTCACAGTAGATGACAACATACTGTTCAATAGGACTCCCCAACATCATATGTCTTTTAGGTCATCCAAGTGCCGACTTAGCACTTGGATGACCTAAAAGACATATCGCCCAAGAGCTGATAATCAAACTGACTTTCTGGAAATGTCGTGGAACTTTTTATGCCTCTGAATGCCGCTGTGTGCCCATAGCTGAAAGGAGGAGTGGTATGGGCGGGATGGGGGTGGGATAGGGGCCGACCTAGATTTAGTAGTTCTTCCCTGATTTCCCCTTGAAGTGCACATCTGTCTATCCCTACATTGTATGTCCCCCTCATTTGAAAATTATTTATTGTACAACGCTTTGTAATCTTTGAAAAAAGCGATTTTATCAAATATGAAATAAACTTGAAACTTGAAACATCCTGGATGAAACTTAAACGTTGTGTTAGACAATGTAAAAACAGGCATAAGTGCCAAAAAGGTATCCAAAGAGACCAGATAACCACTGCAGAGACAAAGCAAAGACCCCCACACATTCCACCAGTGTTCACTGACCCTCTCACACCCCCCAAAAAATCAAAATAAAAAAGTACATACCTGTCTCCAGAACATCAGCACCTGGTTTAGGAAAGCCTAGTACAGCTGCACACAGGTGTCTTAAGTAGCCTGGGGGATGGGCTAGTGAACCATAGAGAGGAAGACCCAGGCCCTTAAGCCACTCTAACCACTACATTTATGGTGGAACATGTGCACCCACCAAACCCTACTGTAGGGGCAGAGCTATAGATAGTGACCCTGCCTCTAAGGTTGCCTGGTACGAGGACCGATGCTCTTTTTCCTACAAAAAAAGTACTGACTGTCTCTGTGATGCATTTTGTGCATTGTGATGCTCAAACCTTTTCACTACTTCTCATTATCCCAGCATAGCTTTCATGTTAATACGACTATAATTCACTTCTATTAACTGCTTGAATTGAATTATGCAAGTGTACAGTATAACACACATTAATGCTTGCAATAAAACAGACCTCATAGTACATAGATTGAAATATCAATTTGTCCCTAGGTCTATTTCCAAATGTTTGGGTACTTTTTGCCTAATGCAGAAAGGCAAATATATGAGGACTGACTAAAAAGTAATGAGACTGCCTCTGTTTTTTCTTTTTTAAATATTCTTTATTCATTTTTAATGTCAAATACATAGTGCAAACATATGAACAATCAATATCGTAATAATTTGACCCCCCCAAATGGATTTGCAGAATTTGAGTTTAAGGGACAATAATATAGCAAATGCCTCTGGGTTTTTTTTCTAAGAAGTAGACATGGCGACGCTGTGCTGGTTCTTGTGAAGCTCATACGTAGACATTTCTGAACCTGCAGTTGAACTGCCCCACTCTTCATTGCTGGGTCACAGCGAGAGAAAGAACTTTGTACGTTTTGTCATGGTGGATGAGGAAGGCCAGAGGTGTGCGACTGAATTTTGCTGTAACATTTGCCATCACATTTCAAGTTTCATTATCTCTCTTTCCAAGTTTAACATAAAATTCAATCAAACCCTTCTGGCGTGCATCAAAGACACATCTTCCTTATCCACCATGACGAAATGTACAAAGTTCTTCCTCTCGTTGTGACTCAACGATGAAGACTACGGCAGTCCGACTGCAGGGTCAGAAGCATCGATGTGTGAGCTTCACAAGAACCAGCATAGTGTTGCCACATCTACTTCTTAGAAAGAAAAACAGAGGCAGTCTCATTACTTATCAGCCTTCGTACATTTTCAATAAATTCTGGATTCCCAGAAGAGATGTTATATTTTCGCAGTAATGTGAAAATAGCATCACCACTTATTACTAAGAGCAACAAAGATGCCAGGTACATGTATTCTACTTTATCGTCAAATATATTTTATTGAGCACCAAGAAAAACAAGAAGAAACAAGTACAGAGAAAAACAAATAGCTCCAAATTTTACACAAAAATCCAACAATCCAACAAACCCACCCCACCAACCCAACCCACAACTCAACCCCCCCCCCTCCCCACTCTCACTGATGCCAAACAAAAATAAAGTAAACAAAGAAAAAGACAAATCTCAGGGACTTCAACAGTTCAAAATGCGGCTGCGAGCCACCACCACAAAATACATCTTTTTGCGCCTCAGACTTAGGTCGTAGAAACAGACTGCACCTTCACCTTCACAGAATGCTAAAGGTGTCTTTCTGCTCATTACAACAGCAGGCCTCAGGTCTTCAAGCAGAGTGCAGCTAGACAAGTAAAGATTTTAATATTAATTTTGAATTCTATGCCAAATGAAAATCGCCTGTATTTACTCATGCAAACATGGATTCGTCTTAATCTTTCAATTGTAGTCATAAAAAGCATTCAGGACGCAAAGGGTGTGGAAAAGAAACATGAATTAGTTACATTACATTACTGATTTCTATTCCGCCTCAACCTTGCAGTTCTGGGCAGATTACAAAAGAGACATCTGGACATTTCCAGGATGATTACAAAGAGACTTCTGGACTTTTCCAGAAGAGTTACAAGAAGAAGAACATTTCCAGAGGAGTTACAAGAATGTTGTAGTATAGTTTAGGGAATGTGATACGGCAAGGAGGATTGGGCTATTCCAGTGGATATACAATTCGGGATACTGTACAGATAGGATATAGTGCAGTTTCAGTATATATGCAGTTAGGGAAGCAGTTGACAAGCTTGGGCTTTGAGGGGAAGGGTAACTGGTGAAGAAGGGAGGATGGGGGAGTCACACTGAGGGGAATCCAGGTTGGAGTTATGACATCTGTATAAATTTTTTGAATAGATGGGTTTTGATTTCTTTGTGAAAAGATTTGAAATCGTTTGTTGTCATCAGCAGGTTGGAGATTGCATGGTCCAATTTCGCTGCTTGCAGACTGTCAAACATCTTCTTACGCTGGGTGCCTTTGAGTGGGGGGTAGGTAAATGGAATCTTAGATCTTCTTTGTCTAGCGGCGAGATTTTGGTTCAGGCGGTTGTTTAGGTAATTGGGGGCTGAGCTATTTATTGCTTTGAATAATAGACAGTATAATTTGAATTGACAGTATAATTCCTGAATGTATGTAGATAGGCATATAGATCCAACTGTGTAACATTAGAGAGGTATTATTAAAACTAGGTATTTTATAAAAGGCTGAGTTTTTCAAAAAATAAAATACATAAAGTGCCATTGAACACAGAGATAGAAATGGTGCTGCATACAAAAGAAAAGACTATTTTTTTTTTTTGTAAATCTTTTTTAGACATATAAGAAAGAGCCTCTTCACAGGGGGATATCTACATGTGCAGAATAATTTTATAGCAGGTAGGGAGGGCAAATAAATGCCTATTTTGGACTATTTTGTAAAAGGCAACTTAAGTGTCTTTCTAAAAAGCCTCGGGAAAACCTGAGGATATTGTGACTAAAATTAATCCTTAGGTTGTTTCCACATTGTGTCTTGAGTAATGCTAAAGCAGTTGCCAAGTTGTAGGCAGCAAGAAGGTGTGTAAATTGTGGCCACGTCCAAATATTAATACCATAACAAAGGATACCACTCGGTGCAAAAGTACACACTGGAACAAAAGTACAGAATAGAACAAGTTCACACTGTTTGTGAAGTATTATTATGTGTGTGTTGTTGTACTTTGCCTTGTAAAAGGCAGATTATAAATAAACAACCCATAAACCATAAACTATGATTCTAGGGCATGTACTTTGCCAGTGGATGTGTGCAAGAGCAAAGCACAGAAGGACACATGGAAATTATAGTGACGTTTCGAGTTTCAAGTTTATTAAGTATTTGATTAATCGATTACTCAAATATCTAAGCGATGAACAAATCATTCAATTTACAGATAATACAGGGGTTATAAAAGACAGATGGACACTGAACAAAACATATTAAATTAACGACTAACAGAATAAACAGAAAAGGAAAACAAAGGGAAAGGCAGGGTAATAAAATACAATAATAATGATAGAAAGAAGGACGATTATGGGAAAAAAACAATAGGAGGGAAATAAAAGAAGTAGCCTTATGAAAATAAGCAAAAATAGGCTGGGACTCCTAAATACCATAAGCGTCTTTGAAAAGAAAGCTCTTAAGTTTACTTTTAAATTTATCTAAGTTCTTTTCTTCTCTGAGATAAATAGGGAGGGAGTTCCAAGTTTGAGGAGCTGTAACAGAGAAGATAAAGTGCCGCCGTGCATTAATAACTTTAAGTGAGGGTGTAACTAATAGATGTTGGTCAATAGATCTCAGTGATCTGATTGGGGATCAATAACTTGTAGATGAAAGCTGGGGTTTTATATAACAGGGATTTGAAAGTAAGTAGATTTAGTTAATAACTGGATCTGGATGAGCTCCTTTGTTCCTTTTCCCAAAGCCCAACCTTACCACAGGTACCCATCCTAACTATTCAATAAGACACAACAACTCTATTTATGGGTAATTAGCCGCAGCTCAGTTTATTGATACAAAAACAACATGTTTACATATTTTTACAACTTCAATTAATATAAATCCAAGAGCTCCCCCCGAGCTACCCAAACAAAGCATTCTGTGCCCTCGACCCTGCCACTTCAACAAGGGTCTGAGGGGTGGCATGTCCCTCATGCCCCTTTTTCCCGGGTCACCTGACCCACCAGGCACGGCACCCCGCCGGCCCACCGCTCATCACCCGATGAGCCCCAATGACCGAGTAGCTCGGGGGATCCGCCCCCGAGCTTCTCCCAAAACAAGCAAAACAAAGGGAGGGTGGGAGGGAAAAACCGCCTTGGAGGACCCGAACAGTTAAGGTCCTCCAAGCCCTCCCCTTTTATCCTTTCAGCTCCCCCGTGCACGCCCCAGCCCACCAATGAAATTTAAATTCGGCTTTTAGCCTTTTTCAGGCCAATCAGCCGCAACGCTGACTCGACCGCCCCCCCGACCGCCCCACCGATCGCTAACACGGAGGCTCACCAGCCCCGTATTACGTTATGCCCTTCGACACTAGGTCTCGGGCTCGCATTTATATTGAATTCGATACGCTACTGGAAGCCAGTGTGCTTTCTTAAGAAGAGGAGTGACGTGATCAAATTTCCTTGCTTTCATTATGAGTTTAATTGAGGTATTTTGAATGATCTGCAAACCTAAGACATAAGAATAGCCATACTGGGTCAGACCAGTGGTCCATTCATCTTGTTTAGTTAGTATCCTGTTTTCAACAGTAGCCGATCCAAATTACAAATTACCTGGCAGAAAACAAATAGTAGTAAGATCCCATGCTACTGATTCCAGGGCAAGCAGTAGCTTCCCCCATGCCTGTCTCAATAGCAGACGACAGACTTTTCCTCCAAGAACTTATCCAAGCCTTTATAAACTCAGCTATCCTAACTGCTGCAACGAGTTCCAGAGCTTAACTATTCATTGAGAAAATATTTCTTCCTATTTATTTTATAGGCATTTTCATGAGAGAGATTTGCATACAACTCCTCCACTGCATGCAAATTGATCACATGGATATTCATTGTGGATATCCTGAAAACCTGACTGGCTGGGGTTTCCCCCAGGATAGGTTTGGGAACCACTGACCTACACATATATGTGCTTACATCTAGGCTTGAGAACTTACAGAAGCTATAACGCTGGTTTAATTGCGCTTTCCTGTATGCACGTTTTTGGACATATGCACTAGTATTCTATAAAGAAAAACAGGCTGGATATGAGAGAGTTGCCACAAACATTTAGGCCACTGCTGGGTTTTTGACAACCCTGTCTTGGTGCATTTTGGGGTTTGCAGCACTGTAGAATCAGGGACCACACATAAATTGAAAGCCTGTGAGTTCAGTAGCAAGCCAGCTGTGTAAAGTTTACTGTAGCATTTGGTATTGAGCACTGCCCCCCCCTTCATGTCCACCAAGAAGAGATCCAATAGCCAGTTGCCATTAATCTGAGAAATAGTAGCAGAGAACTTCTGAAACTGTGCTTTATTAGACACTTTAGTCATTGGTCCCATCAGGTAAGCCTAGTACATCGCTTGAGAATGCAAACGTTGCATCCTGCCCTTTCCAGGTGCCTGAGTGCCAAACTGACTTATTCCCCAGATCTGAAGCTCCTCCTAGGGGCAACTATTTTCTATGTCCAAAGCAGAGCTGGCAGCACTACAGAGTAGAGAGTTGCACGGGGACAGAAATCCCACCCATTCCTGCCCGTCCCCGCCAGGATCCTCTCCGTCCCTGTCAGGATCCTCTCCACCTATCCCCGCAAGGAATTACCTCCATCCCCGCCCGTCCCCATAAAAAGCAGCAATTACTTCTGACAGGATCATCAATTCCACAGTTTCTTTTGTGTTTGCGCTGCTGTTTTCCTTGTGGAATCTCTTTGGTGGAACCCTTTTTTTGTTTTCTGTTCAGGTAATTAACTTATAAACCCCCTCTTTTACTAAGGCTGACATGTCCATTATATTATATGGACGAACCCTGCTTCCAAAGCCTTCCATCCCCGTGGGAGTCTCGTTGGCTAGAGGGGGGTCCCCATGGGAATCCTGTGGACCAGAGGGGGGTCCCCGTGGGAGTCCCGTGGGTTAGGAAGGGATTCCCGCGGAACCCGTGGGATTCCTGCAATCCCCGTTTCCGTGCAGACCTCTACTACAGAGTAGATGTAGGAGAACCTAGAAAAGGGGTTAATTTAATGATCATCCTCTGTAGGAGCTTCCATACTCTGTGTCAAGAACAGAGCTGTGTAAACATCCAAATATTCAAATATATTCAGCTCATTGCAGATTTGCTCACATGGTGAGTAAGATATTTGGCTACAGTTCTTGGGGTTAATCTGGCTCTGCCCCATGGAAATTTACTCAGATAAACGTTTCCATACATCTAAATTTCTGAGGCTAAAAGACTTTCTGTTCCAGTAACCCATATTTTTGCAAAATATCATCTTAACTGTGAAAATAAGATGCACAATATTGGCACACAACCCTAAATTACACTGCAGTACAATTTATGTTTGATGAAATTCTTCTGGGTTCCTTCAAATTCTTTATTTTTCATGCATTAATCACAATGCAGATGCAAAGAATCAGCACTATATTAACTGTAGCCTGACCAGTTCATCTCTGGCACAATGGAAAAACAATTCACAAGATGTCAGCAACAAAAGTGCTATCAATCTTTCTCCTTATTCAGATGAGGTACATGTAGGTGAGAAGCCTAAGAAAACTCCCGGGATGTCCTGTGGCAATTTACTCATAGTGTTTATCGATATTTAGGAAATGCACTTGCAGTGCATTGGCTCTTTAACATGATTAGCAGGCTTTTGGACAATATTGGATTGAGTCAGATGCACAAATGAGTGATGTCATCTGACAGCGCCGGAATAGAAATGCTCTCCCAGAGCTCTGAACCAAGGGACAAGTTCTGAGCATGCTCTGCTCTGCCTGAGCGCTGCAGTCTGCTCAGATCCTTCTGTTTTGCTTGTTCTACTCTATTGAATAAAACACAACTATGATCTCCCATCTTCTAGGACAGTGCTTCTTAAACCTGTTCTGGGTGACCCTCAGCTAGGGTTACCAGACGTCTGGATTTCCCTGGACATGTCCGGACGGCTTCGTCTGGGTTTTGAAAAGCCTCCTCAAATCAAGTCGGGCAGGGAGGAAGTCTGCCCATGCGCAGGTGCCATGCGATGATGTCACATGTAATGTCATCGCATGGCATCCACGCATGCCGCAGACTTCCTCCCTTCCTGACAAGAGCAGGCAGTGGAGGCCGTGGCTAGGGTGGGACTGGGGGGCGGGATTAGGGCATTACATCAGCAATGCGGCAGAGGAACGGCCCAGGCCGTGAAGCAGCCTGTCTAGATTGCTGCCAATACTGCCGGTTTGTGTTAAGGTACATTTATTTCTGTCTTGCAGTTTGGATGGAAGGGAGAGATGGGGTGGTGGGGGAGGAAGGGGAGGGGAGGGGGCGGGGGGTGCACTATGGTAGCGGGTGGGATAGAAAGATGCTACACAGGGGGATGAATGGAAGGGAGGGAATCAAGCTGCAAGGGATGGGAGGGAGGGATAGAAAGATGCTGCAGAGGGAAGGCACAAGGGGATGGGTGAGCGAAGAGGAAATATGCTGCACATGTGGGAGAGAGAAAGGAAATAGGAAGAATTGGGGTGGAGGAGAGGAAGGGAGAGATGATCATTGGAGATGAAAAAAATAAGACATCCCCGAAAATAAGACCTAGTGCCTTTTTTGGGCCCAAAATTAATATGACAGTGTCTTATTTTCGGGGAACATGGTAGTATATAGTTAATAGGTTATGATTCACACTGGATTTGCCATAATTTCAATATCGCCGATAAAAGGGGGAGGAACTGTGTCTGGCGTTTGCTCAGAAGAGCAATTGATAGCACAGTTCATCCTTCTACCTGGCTATTAAACAAAAAAGTTGCCCCTGCTCTTTCTGCCTGCCATTTCAGCTAGACAGGCAGGACTCTCTGAAGTTCAGCTAATTGGGGATTCCCCTGCCCCGATCAGCTACTACTACTAATATTTATTATTTCTATAGCGCTGAAAGGAGTACGCAGCGCTGTACATTTTAACATACAATAGACAGTCCCTGCTCAGAAGAGCTTACAATCTAATTTAGACAGGACATTTAGGGTTGGGGAGATTATGGTAGAGGAAATGATATGGTGGGTCTAGGTATCTGACAGCAGTGAGTGGACGTTAAGAGTTGAAAGCAGTTTTTAAAAAATGGGCTTTTAGCTTAGATTTGAATACTGCTAGGGATGGAGCACAACATATTGATTCAGGCAGCCTGATTCAGGCATACGGTGCTGCATGAAAGAAGGGACAGAGTCTAGAGTTGGCAGTGGAAGAGAAGGGTACAGATAAGAGGAGCTTGTCTGATGAACGGAGATCACGGGGAGGAGCATAGGGGGAGATAAGTGAAGAGAGATATCGGGGGGGGGGGGGGGCTTCAGAGTGAATGCATTTGTAAGTCAGCAAGAGGAGTTTAAACTGTATTTGGAAATGGACGGGGAGCCAATGAAGTGACTTGAGGAGAGGGGTAATGTGAGAATAGCGGCTCTCACAGAAAATGAGTCATGCAGCAGAATTTTGAACGGATGGAAGAGGCGAGAGTCGGGCGCTTGGCTGAACTGACATTTTTTAAAATGGGCGCAGAGGCATGAGGAAGTGGGCATCCCTCCTGCTGATGATCTTCCCCCCCCAAAAAAAATAGTGTAAGTGGTGCTGGTGGCGTTGGGGGGATGCCGGCATGGGAGGGTCCCAACCTGTTGCAGGAGGAAGTGGGCATCTCTCTTGCTGATCTTGAAAACAGTATGGGGGGGGGGGGTGGAGGGACTCAGCCTACTTTTACTCACACAATACACGCTTAGCAGCTACTAGGAGTTCCAGAGCTGCCAGAAAATATTGGTACCAATTTATCGGTGTTGGGGTGGGAGGGAGAGAGGGGCATTCCCTTTAGTTCACCACGAGAGCTCATTAGAATACTAATGAGCTCCTTGTAATGTATTAGCATAGGGATTCTCTGTGGCTGCTATCACAATCAGCAGCAGCCATGGAGATCGACTTTTACTGCCACTGATAGCTTTTGTGCATCGGGGCCTATGTTGGGAATTCAAGATGGCACTTATTTTGAAGCGGTTTTCTAAAGACACATTTTTCTTTAGGGAAGTATCTCACGTAACCTGTCAGACTTGTAATTAAATGCAGCTGCATTAGCTGGCAATGGTGATACATTTGTACTCATTCAGAGCTTTGTTCATAAATAAATGCAGTGTATGTATTTACATTTGTTTGGGAGCAGGTGTTATACAGTACACATGCTTCAGTCACATACTTAAGTGTGTATTTTATATCCTACATCAGTGTTCTCCAACACATAGCTCTCCAAGTCCTTCACTGTGATCCTGAAACAGTTGGCTGAAATGCTCAAGTCCTGTAAATGTGTTCATTTCAATCTTGCCCAAACAATCTCTTAAGGGTGTAACTTAGGTGTCTCATGTGTGGAATTTGCTACTGTTGACAATCCAAAATGAAGCGAGTTCTTAAACTACACTCTTCCCCCCCCCCCCACCCATCCATATTCACAGAGGTTAGGGGCACATCCCCACAGCAAATAAGAAAAATTTGCGAATAACTTTAGGCCTGACTCTGAATCACCCCTGCCTCCCTCCCACCTCCTGGTCCTCTCCATACCTGTTATTTTAAGAAATCAAAAGACTGCCAGTACCGCACATCACACTACTAATGGCTGGGGTGGTAGCTGTGGTTTGTTGAACCCAGGGGCAGACTGAATTTTGTGAAGGGAATCCAACCTCTTTGGAGTAACTGGTATTCGAAGGGGGGATTCCCAGTTTGTGAGCAAGGCCTCTTTCATAAGGTTGTGTAGATGAACCTTCAGGCCGTATTTGGGCAACTCCTTGTAGTCGAGTGCCTCTCTGAATTCTGCAGCGGGTTTTGCTTCAGACTCCATCCTAACTGGAAGATCCTGCCCCATTTGCATAATAAACTTGGTAAAGGATAGGCTGGCAGGGGGAAGAGTCTGGTCAGGCAGTGAAGCTGAATTTGGAAGATTGCCATCAGAGAATTCATCGTTGTAGTCAGATCTGCTAGAAACAGGAAGAGACAAGTCAGAATCGAAGTCCTCAACATAATGCCCCATAGATCTGGAACGGTGGTGGAAGTGATGAGGGGAGCTCCTGGCAGAACATCTGGTCGCGTTATGATGTCTAGAAGAGCCGTGACCTCGGGGGGGGGGGGGGGGGGGAGCATCAATGTGGATGCCATGAAGACTGTTGAGAGGAGTGTTGAGAGTCAGAAGAGATGTTCCAATGTTCCACCCCCCCAATGACGATGCGGCCATAGATGCAATTGATAGGCGCGTGTTAACGCTGTAATTAAGTGCACGTAACACCCGTGCAAGAGTCTGAAAGTGGCGGTCTGTGGTATCTCACTTACCTTGCTCAGACCCAGTTGAGGCTAGGGGGCGTGTTGACAGGATTTAGCACAGTGTGCCACTGCAGTAGTCCGGCTAGCCCATTCTATAGCAGCATATTCAGATGATCTTGGAGAGCAGGGGCCTGTGCGGTAGTCGGTACATATGGCGCCTGTTGCTGGAAGTGCAGTGCCTGTGTGGTTGGCGGCACAGAATGCGCTTGCTGCTGTGGAGATAGCCTGTATATGGTAGGCGGCACAAAATACGCTGGCTGCTGTGAAAATAGCGCTTATGTGGTAGACAGCACAAATTGGGCTAGTTGCTGCAGATATACTGGGACTGGCGCCTGCGCGGTATTCATCACAGAATACGCCTGTGCAGAGCCATCCAGTCATTGCTTCTTTGCCGGAGGAGATGCTTATATTGCAACAGCTTTTTTGGGGGGAGGGGAACAGTGCTTGTACTTAGCTTTCATACGTGGTTCTGGTAACAACAGCAGCACCGCAGTAGCTGAGGTAGAGCTGAATGTTGAAGTCAATGGCCCAGGAGTAGGGCTGTGAAGAGGAGCCTCCGCGTCGGTGTTGACCATCCTCGACGCCCCTTCAAAACCGACCCAAAAGTCTAAAAACTAATTGGGAGGAGAATGACTCCGAGAGAAAAAACCTGCCGACACGAGGTTTCTTAGAGAGGAAAAGGAGGCTAGTAGGCTGAGGTCTAAAAGCACTCCTTTCCGCTATACCGGAAAATACAGTATAATAAATGGAAAGTAAATTTAATATGGGAAGGGACAAAACATACGCAGCTAATATATGCAGAAAATAAACTTGTATAATATACATATGTTAAAAGTGCATGCGATACACGCTGCAAGGTGTGTGAAGAGAAAATCAAAAGATAGCTTCTCTGCTCCGTGGAAAACAAAGAAATGATGGTCCCGCATGCTGGCAGCTGGCGGGAAGGCACCCACGCATGTGCGGTATGGGCAGTCTTTTGATTTCTTAAAGTGACAGTTCACTTTGGACAGTCTGTGCTGGGTTCCGTGGATGATGCTTCCCATATGTGAGAATATGCTGCCAGCTTTTCTTGGGATAAAGTTCTTTATATATTATCTACCAGCTGCCACTAACTGATGCCTGGAACAGACTACCTGAGTCAGTACATCAAGCTCTGTTTCTGGCTGCTGCAAAGGAGTTGTGCACCTGAGCAAGGCATAGGTGGGTCATGAGCAGGTCACACAATTATGTACAAAACTTATAGGACCTGATATTCAACAGTGTTTCTATCGGGGGTGTTTAACACAAGGGTCTCAAAGTCCCTCCTTGAGAGCCGCAATCCAGTCGGGTTTTCAGGATTTCCCCAATGAATGTGCATTGAAAGCAGTGCATGCACAAAGATCTCATGCATATTCATTGGGGAAATCCTGAAAACCTGACTGGATTGCGGCCCTCAAAGAGGGACTTTGAGATCCCTGGGACAGGAGAGGCTTGTGCCTAGTTTTAACCAGTGACCTGGCACACAATATTCAGCGTCAATTAACCCGTCAATTAGTTAGTGCTACTGAATGTTGCTACTAACTGGCCATCTCTTAACTGGTTAGGTTAGGGGCAGGTCAGGGGGTAGACCATGGGCATAGCACCTACTTTGTTAGTTAGTGTTGATTTTCAGTTTGCTAACCGGCTAAGGAACCATTTAAAGTTAGGACAAGAAAAAGGTTGACCTGACTTTATGGACTAAACCTTAAAAACTTACCTTTTCAATGATGCATTCGATCTTTTACTTTCCATTCAATAATCTTTTTTTTTTCCATCTAATAAAATATGAAGCCAATTTGGCACCAAATTTACCCTTCCTTTTGTTCATTCCATTAATGTTTTTCTTTCTTACTCGATTAGCATTGTAACTTTTCCCCTTTTTCCCTCACGACTCACGTTAGTTTTACCCTATACTGTCAATGTCACTTTGTACGTCAGCACCAGATATTTATTTGTATATTTCTCTTATTATATTGTACATCGCTTAGTAAATTAAATAAGCGATTCAATAAATACGAATAAAAACTTGAAACTTGAAGTTAACCTGGCACTGGTCTGAATACTAGCTGGTTGACTTTAAGTAGGGTTACTAGACGTCTGGATTTACCCGGATACTCCTCTTTTTAGAGGGCATCTGGACGGCTTTTCAGAACCTGGCACTTCATCTGGGTTTTGAAAAGTAGATAACATCGGGAGGGGTACCGGGCTGGGGGGGATAGGTGTGAGGCAGAGGTGTGACGTGGACATAACAGGGCGGGGATGGATGTAACTGGGCAGGCATGGGGTGGGTCTATGGGGGCCAGATTTTACATATGTAAAATCTGGTAACCCTAACTTTGAGTAACCAGTGATTCCTAGATATTCAATGCTGGGTGCTGTACATGCCCTGGAATTGAGGTCAGGCCAGTCACCACCGTGACTCCTAGGTCATATACCACTGAGAATACTGTAAGTTGAGTATATAAGTGACAGCATTTAGGTGCTTGCAATCATACCTGCTACTGATAAGTGATTACGCCTAAAAGTTGTATCAGAAATGTGGGCTTACTATAATGGATTTGGTGTGCAAATTTGCCCATATAAAATGCTACCTAGATGTTCAGATTTTGGCACCTAAGTTTTAGCAAAATGTATAGAATTGAAAGGTCTGCCTGCAAAGGAGCAGTGTGCAAATTTGCCCCTATAGAATGCTACCTAGATGTTCAGATTTTGGCACCTAACTTTTAGCAAAATATATAGAATTGAAAGGTCAACCTGCAAAGGAGCAGTGTTAGGTTTCTACCAAGATGGTGCAAACCTCTGCGAAGGCTTCCAGGCCTAAAACAGTCATCTTCAGCATATTCACCCAGGCCTGATGTCAAGGCTACTTCAAATGTTCTGTCAAAATTTCTAGAGAAGTGCAGGCACCTCACTCAGCACAATGTCAGTCAGAGCGCTGCCTGTAAATGCAAGCTTCTGCAATCGTCCCCTGGGCTATCAGTGCCATTGAAAGAGATCTGGTGTGACAGTAGTGCTGATAGCTGACTCCTCCAGTAGAGGCGTCATGTTGGCCTGTCAGAGCAGACAGAAGAGTGCGTAGCAACGCAGATCATGAAAAGGCACAAATTATTCAGCAGTGACAGTACAGGCATCGACTTGGCAGGGCCAGATTAACACTATATTGGGTCCTAGGCAAACTTATATTTGTGCACTTAAACTTGTTTGATATACTTCTTTTCTCACCCACATCCCCTCCTCCCCTGCCCCCCAACATTTCACTTCTCCAGAAATAGCAAGGAACGTGCAGAGCCTATCTGTGGATATGGTTAGGGTTGCCAGACATCCGGATTTACCTAGGCATGTTCTCTTTTTAGAGGACATGTATGGGCGTCCGGACGGCTTTTCAAAACCTGGCACTTTGTCCGGGTTTTGAAAAGCTTCCACCTCAGGACCGCATCAGGAGGGCATCTGTGCATGCGCGGATGCAACATCATGTGACATCATCGCGTTGCATTGTACGCAGGCGCAGATGCCCTCCCGATGCGGTCCCAAGGACGAGACTAGGTTGAGGGGGCGGGGCTGGGGAGATGAGGCTGGGGTAGAATGGGGCGTGACTTGAGTGTAATGGGGTGCAACAGGGCGGGGCTATGGATATGGATTTTACAGAAGTACAATCAGGTAACCTTAGGCATGGTGGCAGTAATACATTGAGGGTGTTCAGGAGGACCCTGCAAGCACATGCCTTAAACAGAGAGCCTTAATGGTTAGAGCTGGACTGCTGCCAAGCTACTCATTTCCAGGAGGGAAATTCTGAACTATTACTGGATTTTTGTGACTCTTTCCTGGTACTTTATGGGACGTCAAGTGCTGATTTTACTTGGTAGTATCAGGAACTAGAAAGAGGAACTCATTTTAAGAAATTGGAAAAACTGGGATAGGTTGAACTACACATTCTGGTGGGAATCCCTGTGTTATACTTATAAAATGGAGCGTTGCATGGCCATACAACAGGGACGTTTTAAGAATTTTATGGATGTTTGGGAGCCATTGGCTAAATACTGTAAAGAGGAATCATTAATTTTATTTTATAGACAAGTAAACATATACATCCTAGGGGGAATGGATTTGATCCAGGGATTTTATGAATAGTTTCATGAACATTGTGTTATATTTATTAGCTGGGAGGGAGGGGGGGGGGGAAATTTCATTGTGCAGTAGTATTTGTAAGTTTTGTTGCGATTATTATTATGTAATGGGCGAAGATGTAAATCATTTATTGCGCATTTGTAGTCAGAAAAATCAATAAAGAATTTTTTTAAAAAAAGAAAGAGCACGCTGAATGGGGTGTAAGTTCAACCACTGGACTTTCTAAAAAGTCTCTCTCCTGGAGCTAGGTAATTCGGCAGCAGTGAGCCAAGAACCAAAGACGTTGCAAAGGTCTTTTCCACCCTCCATTGCCTCTGGTACAAACTAGATGTGTGAAGAGACAACGTAAATTGAGGTATATACGAGGGTTCTTCAAAGAGTTTGCATACTTTCATATTTTCGCTGGAAATGGTTGGGGGCGGAAGAAGTGGTAAGAGGCTTTCATATGCCAGGTGCTGATGTTCTGGAGGCAGGTATGTATGTTTTTATTCTGATTTTTATGGCGATGGGAGGTGGGAGGGAGGAGGGAGATTCAGTGATCATTGGGGGAATGTGTGTGGGGGTCTGTACTTTGTGTCTGCAGTAATTATCTGGTCACCTTGGATACCTTCTGGGCACTTAGACCTGATTTTAGATCATCTAAGTCACAAAGTATAAGTTCTGTCTAAGCAGCCTCGTAAAACTTTTGGTTATACTTGCAGTATGACTAAGTCTAGGTCGGCCCACGTCCTGCCCAAATCCTGCCCTCACCACTCCTCCTAAAATGCCCCTTTCAGCTCTGGGCATACAGAAGCAGTCAAGAGGCCTAAGATGCCTCTAGATACTTCTAAAACCCATTTTGATTATCGGCACTTGGACGACCTGTCTTTTAGACGTATTTTCATTTTGATTATGTACCTCATAGCGTTACTTAGGCGATGCTAAGCCCAACTTTATACAGTGTGCGTAACTTTTATAAAATCACGTTTGGCGCCACACTAGTCGGTGCTTACTTTTAAGACGGCATATATAGAATTGGGCCCAAAGAGGGCATTCATAGGGAGGGGCATGAACAGGGCCAACATTTCTTCTCGTAGTTACACACTAACATGCCACATTTAGCTGTGCGCATTTACACCTGCTATTGACTTGGCATAAGTTGGCATCGCTAAATATATGCCCACAGATGTTGACTTACACCAGTATTCTATAATGGAATCTTGGTGTCCAGATGCTGTTACCGAATTCACTCTCAATTGGCTACATCTAGGTACTTGACTTTTGGTACCCAGTTATAGAATTGCCACCTTGGTTTACAACTCAACATAATATGTATATGCCCGTTAAATGGGTTATTAAGATGTTATACGATATTTATTTATTTCTAAAATTTCTTAACCGCCTATAACTAAGTGGCTTACAGCATAAAACATTCACAATGATTCAGAGAGCAACATATAACATGTTTAACCCACCAAAAATAGCAGGGAAATACAGTAGGATTACATATCATCAATCGTTAATGGATCAAAAGCATTATTCATAGTTCAGATTCCTCTTTAAACATTTCCCTTCCACATAGCATCAGAGGAAGGCATCTATATATTTTATGAAGGATTTGCTTAAACTTATACTTAATAGAATGGTCGCATTATAAACCTGGATGTCAACACAAAAATGTATAGCATCTGAATTATCTGCCATGAAATCTTTCATACCAATTAGCCCAATGTGTCAGGGATGAGTAGAAGAGGGAATTTCAGTCCTCAGTCCACATACAAAAATTGTGCTGACCCATTTGCCATCCTCCCCTGCCACCATTACATAGAAACATGAAGGCAGATAAAGGCTATATGGCCCATCCAGTCTGCCTATCCACAGCATCCATTAACTCCTACTCTCCCTACGAGATCCCACATGCCTGTCCCACACTTTCCTGAATTCGGACACAGTCTTTGTCTCCACCACCTCTACCAGGAGACTATTCCACGCATCTACCGCCAGATTCAAAGCACACAAATCAAAGTGCTGACGCCTGCAGATGAACTCAAGAAGCCCCCCTTCTTTGGGTACCTCTTGCACTGCTTCCCACAAAAAGCCCACTCTAGGAAGGCTGTTCTCCCTTCTCTTTTCCCCTGCTAGGTGGTATTTCTCTGAGTATAGTAGCCATGCCAACATAATGATGGGTGTCCAGTCTATTGGGAGACAGGCAGTTTTGGTCAATCCTTGGACGGGGTGGGACTATTTTTACATAGGTGTTAACTGCTTTGACGTTACTGGCTCACAGTAGATAACAAGTGGATGAGAACACGCCATGTAATTTATCCTGAATCCAGTAAAGCCTGAATTGCATAGATTGCTTCTTCATTTAAAAATGCAATAATTTCATCACAAACTTACTAACCTGTTGGGGGACTATATTAACATGCACATTACATAAGAACATAAGAGTTGCCATCTGGAACATAGCGAAGGTCCATCAACCTCAGTATACTGTTTCCAACAGTGACCACTCCAGGTCGCAAGTAGCTGGCATGATCCCAAAAAAGTAAAACTGATTTTCCCAAGTCCATCTTAATGACATATGGACTTTTCTTTCAGGAAATTATCTAAACCTTTTTTAAACCCTGCTAAGCTAATTGCTTTCACCACCCTCTCTAGCAATGAGTTCCAACGTTTAATTATACATTTAGTGTAGACTTATTTTCTCTGGTATGTTATAAATCTATCACTTAGTAGCTTCATTGCATGATCCTTAGTCCTAGTATTTTTGGAAAGAGTAAACAAGCGATTCACGTCTAACCATTTTACTTCATTGGGGAAATCCTGAAAACCCGACTGGATTCGGCCCTCATGGAGGGACTTTGGGGACCACTGCTCTAGGTCAGGGGTAGGCAACTCCAGTCCTCGAGGGCCATAATCCAGTCGGGTTTTCAGGATTTCCGCAATAAATATGCATATCTATTTGCATGCACTGCTTTCAATGCATATTCATTGGGGAAATCCTGACAACCTGACTGGATTATGGCCCTCGAGGACCGGAATTGCCCACCCCTGCTCTAGGTGAATCTTCAGCCATGTGCCTTCTTCTCTAAGGGCAGACCAAGCATCTTCCCTTCTCTTCCACCCTATCACCACCACATCCCCAAGGTATCTAGCATCTCTTCTTCCCTACCTGCTACCTCCTAGTTGTGCAGCATGTTCCCTTCCTTACCCACTCCTCCCTTAAGGTTTCCAGCATCTCTCCTTCCCTGCCACCCCCTCTCAGATGTCCAGCATCTCTCTCCTTCCCTTCTGCCTTCCTTCCCCTACTGAACGTACCTTCCCCTTCTTTGCATTCATTGTTGCTTCTGTGCTTGTGGCTCTAAAGATGTGTTTGTGTGGCTGATTCAGGTTTTGAGCATCCATGCATGTTCAAGACTTGTTCATCCTGCTCTCTCTGAATTTGCTGTTTCAGAGGGTATGGGACATGGCAACCCTGAGTCTCGTGGGTACTAAAGGCACTACACTGGCTGGGCTGACTCTTGTTTATAGTCACTGACTTCTGAATTGGTTATGCTCCCCAAATTATGTAACCCTGAGCAGACACCTAGTTTTCTGGTGGCCGGCCTGACCCTGGTTTGCATGCTAACAGGATCTTTCACTTGGGAGCTCTTAGAGTGAGGAATAATGAAATGTGCATTCAGTCAGTGGAAAAGAGGCTACACTCATTTCAACACAGCCATTTTATTTATGCTGACCTTCCATCTCTTTAGTTTAGTACATATCTGCAGCCTTAAAAAGGGAATCACCATCCATGTTAAAAATAGTTAGTCACAATACATGTGTTAACTGATTACTTTTACTGTAGGTTAGTGTATAGACCCCCTATAACTTTGTCTTCTTGTTCAGAAGCAGGCCTTTCAGAATCCCTTTGATAAGAGACCTTCAGTAGCTTGAGGCCCTCCTGTATCTTGACCTGGAGGTGTTTTAGGAATGGCCTGTTACCATGTTTTTTTTTGTATCCTTGTCAAGTGCTGTTTGCAAGAAAATGCATTCACTTTCTGAAGAGGTTTATAATAATCTGAGAAAAAGCAAAAAAGGAAATTCTACTGTATATGCACCCTCTAAATTCTAAAGGTTTGACCCCCTAAGCCTATACATAGTAGGAGGTGATGCAACCCAGTGCTCATATGAATCAGATTGTAATAAACTGACCTCAAATGCGTTTCTGTCTGAGGGCAGCTGTTCCATTTCTAGTTAATAAGCAACCTAGCTCCCTAAATGAGGCGAAATCATAAAACTATTGAATGCCTGTACATCAGTATTTTGATTCAAATAGGATGAATATGTTTGATTCTATCAATTCAGGCGTTCGCTTTTTTCTCCAGGGAGAAATAGGACCAGCACTTCATATTGAAGGGTACACAAGGCTGAATGTTGCAGCAAACTTACAGAGGTCATTGGGGAATGCTAGCATGGAAAATATTATAATGATTATATAAAAGAAGAGGAACATGCAAAAACATTGAAAATGAAGCCATGCAGCTTTTTTTCTGCAGCTATTTCATGTCTCAGCAATTTATTAATCCGTGCAACGACGGAGGCAGATCATTCATTTTCTGACGAGCAAACAGCGAAAAAAATAATTACAGTTTTCATTTCTTCTCTGCCATTCTGTCATTGCTGAGGAAAATAGGTAAATACATTAGCTGAAGGCTGTCTTCACATGTGTATATTAGCTAATAGACAAGCAGACTAGATGTGCTCTGTGGTAATTAAAATTAAAAAATGTTAATACAAGTTTTTCCCTCTTTAATTCTCTTCTGGTCCTCCCTCCTCTCCTTCTCCACAACCCAAGATCAGAGGAAGTAGATGGAGGAAGAAGTCCCAAGCTGAACTGTGATGGCCAGGGAACAGGGAAGGGACCATGCACTGCAGAAGGAAATGAGGAGAAGAGGGAGAGAGCTTGGGATGTACAGACGGAGAAGTAGGTGGTGGAGGGAGTGGAGGAGGGCTGGACCTAATACACTGGGCAACAAATTTTTTCTTTTTTTAGAATTAGATCTCATGTGTATGAAAATAGCCTTAGTTTTCTCCTATCACGTATCGTTTTTGAGCTAATCTCAAGTATTGATAGCACGAGAAGTCATAATGTAACGTATTGCGCCGATTTAAGAGTTCCTGTAAATATTATTTTCCAGAATCGTTTTGCTGTTGATGTGCGTTTTATAAATGAGATTAGGAGCATCTCTAATGTCCAACAATAGTCCGCCAGCATTGATGAATTCCATCTGCCCTGACATCATTTCTCCATTGTAGCAATGTCCTGGTGAAACCTTTCCCTGTGGCTCATCACTAACGCTACCAAGATTATCGGAGGGAAAAAAAAATCCACCCACTACAATTCATGCCCCCAAAACTCTGTTGCACAGTGATATTAATGAAGAATAACAGGAGGAGGGAGAAAATTCAGTACAGTATGGACTCAACTAATGGGTTGCTGGTAGAAGGAAGGGGGGGAGGACCTGGGATGATGACGCGGAAGGGGGAAAATCCAGAACTGTGAAGAACGAGGACCCAAGAAATGGGAAGAAGAGGACACAGGATTAAGACGGAGAGTCCTCTCCTCAGTTTTTGCTGGGGCCCTAATGGGTTTAATAACAGCCCTGGTTACATCCAAAAAATCCTCATGCCAGTGCTAACATCCATATGTTTAAACTATTGCATATTCTAGTCACTGTTTCAGTGGATAAACTGCTATTTGTAGACCTGGATCGCTTTCGGTTAGACAAACAATTCCTACAGAGAGCGAAAATGATACCACATTTGCTAACCAACCTTTTTATTTGCCAAAATAATTACTTTTTTTTTCAGATGCTGACGTCTTAGAAAACAAAATAAAACTGAAAAATGCTTTCAGCGTGAGTTTTACTAATCATTTTAAGATATAATCCTTGGCATCTTTCTACATCTGCTGCTTCACTGAAGTGTGCAAAAGTGCAACAGAATGATCAACTGAAAATAGGGAATAGCTCAGGAAGAGGAGACAAAGATATAAAGATGAAACGAGAGAGAAAAAAATACAGTGCAGAAACTGGAAGCAACCACCACCCTTCCCCAGCATAAAATTCTAGCTAGTATCATTCATTTCATATTTTTCGCTGGGTTAAAAACATGAGATCCTTTGTAGATGTAACTTGCTGTCAAACTGTCTTCCCGATCACAGTCAGTGCTCTCTTTGAAATTACTTCCTCCTCTAGAAAACAAGGTGGACTTCAGTTTTGTAAGACACACATTTTCCAACAAAAACTTTTACTTACAAGATACATTTAGATGATTGGCTAAGTTACAGTGGCAAAAAAGGTATATATGTTTGGCTTTTATTTGGTAGGGTCTCAAAAAGCATAAAAAGGTCCCTTCTTGAACTTTAAATTGAAGTATAATTGGGGAACTCTACCACCCAATTCTCCACTATGGGCACTGGTCAAACTGGGAAGATTAAACTTTCTGTCTAGCCTTGGTTTAATCTCCAGTCCAATCCTATGGCAAAATTCCAAAACGTGACGCTTCCACTGAGTTTGATACAAATAGGTCCAGTCAAGCCTAAAATCTGATAAGCCTCTCATCATATCAAACTGAGGTTGAACAACGAACTAAAATAATGTTTATTATCTCTGTAGTCATCCGATTTGCTCTCCTGAATTAGGGGGGGGGGGGGAGTTATCAACGTGGATTACCGTTAAGATGGGTTATTTAGAATACCATGATTTGTGGTAAAATATAGGGTTACCAGATTTTCTGATGTAGAAACCCGGACACATGGACCTACACTGTTCTGCCTCCATCCCCGCCCCATTATGCCCCGGCCTCTCCCCCGCAAAGCCTCATCTTTCTTTGACCTCCAGGCCATGTCTGGAGGCCTCTGAGCATGTGCCGATGCCTTTGAAGTCAACTGTGCATGCTCACAGGCCTTCCAGATGTGGTTGGACAAACTACCGGGTTTTGGAAAATATGTCCGTGCACCTATGCAGTCTTTTAAAAAAAGGACATGTCCAAGTTTTTCTGAGCGTCTGGTAACCCTAGTAAAATAACCTGTGGTAAAATAGCATGATTTGTGATAAAATAACCTTAAAATCCCTACACTTCAGCTTGGCATATCAATCAGTTTTATGATGCACTGTATATTTCTTTTACCATTATATGCTTTGTAATGTTGTTGCCTCGTCAGTCTCTGCAAATGACATGCATAAAAGTGGCAGACTTCAGTCCTTTAGAGACAGGTCTGGCCTTCAGGACATCTGCAACGGAACTTTTTTTTTAGCTCTAACACAATAAATAGAGCAAATATTTTTGCGGCACACTAAATGGAGCAAATGTTTTTCGCTGCACATTATAATTGAAATTATAGAATTGCAAAACCAACAAAAAATTAACCCCCTGTTTTACAAATGCATAGCATGAGTTTTAGCACTGGTAGCAGCGGAAACTACTCCGACGCTCATAGAATTCCTATGAGCGTTGGAGCAGTTACCACCGCTGCTGGCACTAAAACCCCTGCTATGCATTCATAACAGAGGGGGGGAGGGGATAATTTGAAAGTTATTTATTTAGAATTCTTTAAACTATGTATGGGTAATTGTAACAATGGTGAAAATGAAGTAGCTAGAACTTAATTGCTAATCTTCGTGATGAATGTGCTTTATTTTGAGTTCAAATTAACTCAAAATGCGGCTTGATAGTTGACAAGCAAACACACATTTAATCATCGGCCATCTGCAATTGTTCACTTTTTTTCAATTTAATTTCTGTCGGAGCTGAAAATCCAAGTTCGCAAAAATAAGAAGACCCAAATGGTAACAAAGCCTTGATTCCTTTGTTGCTGAAGTTAGGATAACTGCTGCATAAAAAAATAAAACTAAAAGGAAAGGGATTGGGACTTGTATACTGCCTTTTTGCAATTATACCACCACACTCAAAGCGGTTTATATACGGGTACTTCAAGCATTTTCCCTATCTGTCACGATCTATCTAATGTACTTGCCGTTAGTTCTCAAGGACCAATTTATCTGGGTGGTTGAATCCTTACACATACAGATGCTCATAACATTGACAGACTTTTGCATAGGCAACGGACACGTCATCTATCCTAGGGTATGCTTATGAAGGGAATTTTTAAAAATAATGTAAAATTCTGAAATCTGTCATGGCACACCTGAAATTTCTTCAGGGCACACCACTGTGCTGTGGCACACAGTTTGAGGGACACTGGAACAAGGCAGAGGCAAACTAGGCATGTGCCACAGGCCCAAAAGTTTGGGGGGGTCCTATAAGATGTGCTGAGCACTCAGGAGCCCTTGATTGGCAACTGTTTGAATTTTTTGTCAAAAAGTCAAAATGATGGCTAAAGTATCTGGTTATTTTTTCCACAATTTAGCCCTCTATAGCTCTCCAATCCTCACTCCTTCTAGTGCAGAGAGTGTGGTAGGAACCAACCAATAGGGAAACTTCTGACCACAAGGGGCAAGAGAGAAGGCAGTGATCCTAATAGGGGAATGGTCTTGATAAAGCTGTTAGCGAAACATGTCGACCAAGATTCCCTGACAGTATGAAGTTGAATGCCCTGATCATATAACCATAAAGCTAAAGTGGATTCATTTAAATTGATTATTTTTAAAAATTTTATATGGATCTATAATAAAATAAAAATATAAAGATATAGGAAAGTTCTAGGAGGAGGTTGAACCGATGAGGATTTAACAGGTAAAGCTTAAAGCAATGAATTTTCTGAGCTTTGAGTGGTGTTGCTGAGGTTCTATAGGATTTACTTTATAAGCTTTATTTGGGGATACTTATGGAGGAAAAGAATTCTAGTACATATCACCAGTTTTGTTTAAGTACCACAGAAGAAGTGAGTGTGAGCAGGCAACATGATCTTTATCCTTGATCTCCTATCCTTTGAGAAACAGTCATAGGAAATGTCTGCAAGAAAGGAAGAATGGAATTATTTCATGTTGCACAATGAGGTTATTCAGTACAAGAATGAAGAGAGCTGAAAATAGGTTTCATTTTACAAATACCTGTACTCTATTATTACAAAGAACAACAATAAAGACATCTGTCCTTTCACTGGGACACTAAGGATGTGATTTACAAAGCTTTCTTCTTACACTTGGGGAATATAATGTTACCAAATCTGTCTTGTTTGGCAGATTGCATGGACCATGCAGTTTTTTAATTACTGTCATTTACTGTTACGGATTAAATTAGGTTCTTTGTATCCCTCACTACAGGTTAAGTTGCACGTGTTATGACACTTCACAAGAACATTTACCCATCTATGGTCAATTTGCATGGGTCAAACATTTGTTTTACCTGCAGAAATGGTTTGAACAATGACCCACAGAATGGAGAGAGCCCCTTTGAAAAGTCCCATATGTATTGGTAAAGAGAAGTTAAAATTTTTATCTCATTGGTCAGTATATGACATACATGTGCCTATCTTAAACTCTGGAATTCTTTGCCAGAGAATATTGTAAAAGCAATTAGCTTAGCAGGGTTTTAAAAAGGTTTGGCTAACTTCCTAAAAGAACATTTCATAATCCATTATTAAGATAGACTTGGGGAAATACATTGCTTATTCATAGGATATAAAAAAAAGGGTGTCAAAAGAATCCTACTCAAAGGAGAAAACAAGCACAAAGTAGGAAAAAGGAAAGTCCGTTATCCAGACAGGCACAATAGAGTTTATCATCACAGTATTGTCCAAATCAAACTTCCAATGCAGAAAAGTCCATGTGATTATAGAAAAACAAGGCTTTAATCACATCCTCTGGCAACAAGTTCCAGAGTTTAACTATTCTTTGAGTATATATATATATACACTAGTTTTTTAGCTCGTTACATTAACGGGTGCTAGAATAGATGTGTAGACTTAGGCATTTCTTTTTTTCTTTCTTTCTGTCTCTCTCCCTGCCCCCTTTCTTTCTTTCTGTCTCTTTCCCTGGCCCCCTGTCTGTCTTTCTTTCTGTCGCTATTCCTTCCCCCTGTCTGTCTTCTTTTAGGAATCCCTCGCAAAAGGGGGAAAGTGGCAAAAGAAAGGTAAGAGTGGGCCGAATCGAAACAAAAAAATCCGAAGAGGCAGGGATGGCCGAGGATCGACGGTCCCTCCAACAAACCTTTTTTTCTTTTTTTAAGAAAATTCCCCCCCTCCCCATCGTCCAAAGTGGTGCAAGAGTGACAGGGTATCCCGGCCCAAACCTTGCTTACCTTCGTCGGTGTTTCGTTTCGGTTTCGGCTCTGGGTACGTTTTACATCGTGGCTGTGTTAACCCCCCCCCCCCCCCGTCTCTTTCTCATCACATCCTTCCACTCAGATCGGAGGCTCTGTCGACTGCGCCTCTGCCCGGGTTGTGGGGAGAGAGAAGGAAGCATTTCTTACCTTGTCTACGGCTGAACTGGGGGAGAGTGTTGGAGTGGGGCAGGAGGGGGGGGGCTTGGGTTCTTCGCAGCCTGGATCATCCCGTCCTTCTCATAGCCTCCCCCGGTCAATCCCTGCCTGCTTTGGGGAACTATGAGGAGGATTCCGCCATGTCAACGCTGTCAGGAGGGGGACACACATGGGATGGGAGGCCGGCCCATTTTACCGTAATCTGTGAAGTAGCCGGACCGCCTGCGACTCTCCTCTTGATGGCGGGGGAGGGGGAGGGGGACCTGAGGATCGGCGCTGTCTCCAACCCACCACTGAGCCAGCCAATGGACATCACCGTTGTGGCTGGCGTTGTGAAGGGGCGGCGCGGTGCTGTTGTGATGTAATATGCATGCATGCGCACTCTTGCCGGCACATCCCGACAGATCAGGGATTAGGGAACACGCAGTGTGAGTGCACATGCGCGCTTAGCGTTTTATTATTATATATATATATATATATATATATACACATATATTTCCTCATTTGTTTTAAAACTATTTCCATATAATTTCAATGAGCGTCCTCTGGGTTTTATACATTCCGAGTAAAACCTCAATCATATCCCCCAACTTTTCAAAATGACTGGGGGTGCTAAACTCATCACAAATGAATAGTTCTTGATCTGAGTAATGGAGTTTGCCTGACACTGATCATCCACAGCACCTGCGCTTCACTCAACTCACAGCCATCCATCTATGAGGAACTGCAAGACATATACATGAAAGTCATGGAATCATACAGCATCCTTTGCCTTCTTCTGGCCTCATGGGCCACCTGCATAGTCGCACACACACAGTGAAGAGATGCTGAGTCTTAGAGGAAAAATTGAAACAAGAAAATTTAGAAAAAGAATCAAACAAAAGTGTAGGCAACAAATGCCCCCCCCCCCATCCCCAAGATCCATCTTCAAGTTTTAAATACAATTAGTGACAGTAGTCCTGTCTCAGAAAAGTAGAAGGAGCCCAGCTCTCTAAGACTCCTACCCATCTCTCTACCGCCTTCCAGCATTAGCAAAATATAAGCTGTTGGCTTTCCAAGCCCCTCCCCCCCCTTCTTATCCCACTGCTCGATTTTATACCTTAAATACTACTCATTTCCTGATCCCCTTTTAGTTTTGGGGAAAAGCTGGCTCTCAGAATTTTGAATAAGAATTGGTCCCTCCTTAACAGTGTCGTAAAAGAATGAATGAATACTGAGACCCTCTTTTATTAAGGTACGCTAAGCGGTTTAGAGTGCGCTAAATCAACGAGTGCACTAACTGCTAATGCGTCCATAGGATAACATTCACGTGTTAGCATTACCGGGTGTTTAGCCCACACTAATATTTATCGTGCGCTAAAAACCATAGCGCACCTTAGTACATGAGGGGGGTAAGTGCCAGTAGGCTGTCCTAACTAATATGTAGCTGAAGTGGGAAAAGGTAGGAGCATGTCCTATTCCTGTTTGATTTGTGGAGGTCTTTTAAATGTTTAGGGAAGGGATTTCTGGAGATAAAGGACGGGAGTCACAAAATGGAAGTCACTTGGGGTTTTTGTTTAAAGCAAGAACGGTCATAAAGGGTATTTTTTTGGAGGGGAGGGGCACTCACAACTTATTTTGCTTATGCCAGAAGTTGGATCAGGAAGGCAGGAAGGGATACAAAAGCTTATTTAAGTTAATGCAACGAGGTGATCAGGAGAGGGTTAGCAGGTTCAGCATCTTTTATATTGGATAGGTTGTTTGAATCCCCAGCACTTTCTGTTTTAATACTCGGAGGGATGTTTAAGGTGCTGGGCATATACAGCAATATTGTATAAAAGCATAGTATGAAAGTAAATGACGGTAGAGGAAGGCCTGCATGATCCATTCAGTCTAACAAATGATGAGAGGTGGATGATGTGCAAATGATGGAGCAAAGCAGACCAAACACACAGTACGATGTAGGTAGAAGACACTTTATTGGAGAGCAAATGAATTAAAACTATGCCTGATCAAGTTTCAAGTTTATTAGGATTTGATATACCGCTTATCAAGGTTATCTAAGCGGTTTTTACAATCAGGTACTCAAGCATTTTCCCTATCTGTCCCGGTGGGCTCACAATCTATCTAACGTACCTGGGGCTATAGAGGTATAGAGGCTGATGAACATTAATAAGGCAGTCTTTGTTTTTCTGTTTTGAAAAAAATTTCAATAAAAACTTCTTGAACTGAAAAAAACTATGCCTGATGTGGCCATGTTTCGCCTAAAGATAGGCTGCGTCAGGAGTTTACAACTAGAGGGAATCAATTAAAAGCACCTCTCTCTAGAATTAGCAAGGCTTGGCAAAAATCCATATTATCCTTTGAAAGGATACCATGCAAAACATTTCTTTTAGAAGAGAAGAACAATACTCTTTTCTTACGTTTTCTGATTACTGGAGTGTTTGTTCATACATTCTCTTTTAAAACCTTTTTAGTTTTGACCCCCCTTATCTGAATTCCTTAGTGATGTGAGTTCGCTCTCATTGTATTAAAATATTGAATTTTAAATCTCCAATATTTGCTTTGAATGACCAACATTTCACATCTCTGTTCAGATTGTAGCTATATTTTTGTGGGAGTTTCATTGGGAAAGGGTTAAGGGGGGGGGAAGGGTAGTCCCCTCTTTGAAAGTTATTGGGGCACGACGACACAATATGTTTTCAGTGATGGCACCGTAGCTTTGGAACGCCATACCACAGCATTTAAGAGTGGAAAATGATATGTCGTTTTCGTTTTAAAAGTAATTTAAAAAGTTTTCTTTTTAAAGACGCTTTTAACCTTTAAATTATGTTTAATCTTTATTTTTTTTCTTTCTTTGATTGCACTCTTCCTTTCCTATTGTTTTTTCCATATATGGTTCTCCTTTGTACTTTAAAAATACTGAATTGTAGTTCTGTTCCCTCTTACCTTTTGTATTAATTGGTCTGTAAGTCTATTTGTCTAACCCATTATTTTAAATTTTAAATTGTATGTTTAAATATATGTTTATATTTTATCGATTTTGTACCCCGCTTAGTAAAACTAAATAAGCGATTCATCAAACTCAAATAAAACTTGAAACTTGTTCCTTGGGAAATGTTTTATTTGACTTTCCTAGGTGAAGTTCTATTATACATTAACTTTTGATGTAGATGTTTATACAAATCACATTGGTTCTGTCACTACTTATCTTTGATACTGTTGGCTTTGTTTGTGATGATAAGCATTTCAATAAAGATATTTATAAATAAAACCTTTTAACTGTAGTTTTGTTAATTAGTTTGCACATGTTGATTCTTTGTTTCTCAAGTGAAAGCACACATTTTCTTTGCTTCTTCCGATGAGCTTTCATACCATTCCTTTTTTTCTTTTTTAGTTGATTAGGCAAGAGTCCTCCAAGAAGACCATGTATCTCCCCTTCCTTGCTTCAATAATTCAGCGCAGCCGCTCTTGCTGTCTGCCCATTCTGATGCAACAAGTCTTACGCTGACACATGCATGAGTCAGCAGCATCACAGGTCAACTGATGTACTCATGCTCAATAACATAATAACATAGGAGTCCTTTTACTAAGGCACACTAACCGATTTAGCGCAAGCAAATGATTAGAGCGCACTAAATGCTAAGGCACCCATAGAATACAATGGACACCTTAGCATTTAGCGCACGCTAATCATTAGCGTGCCTTAGTAAAAAGACTCCATAATTGCAAAGTAAATGATGGCAGATGAAAACCCACATGGTCCATCCAGTCTGCCCAGCAACTTAGCAGCAACATACAGTAACTTAATCATGCAGTGTTATGTGATATCAATATATAAAACAATATGCATTAAATTCATCCCTGTGCTAATGATCAGAGCTTGTTACAGTTCCTGATAGCTGTTAATGTACAGTTTATTTTCTGGAATTGTTATAAATGTAGACGTACAGACCATACTTTAGAAGTCCCTGTGCAATGTCCTATTTTCACTTAACTGAAACTGTCATTAAACCCACAATGAGCCAATTATCCAAGCTTCCAACTGTCCGCACCTCCTATTCCATTCGAGTCTAGGAATTATAAAATTCAAAGCACCACATTATCTACGGCAACTCAGCCGTCCCACTCATCAAACTCTTAAATGATGCATGGTCCACCTCACGCAGAATTCTCAACAGGATCCAACTGAAGTATTGAACCTCCTCTCGACAAAAAATCTCAAGTACAAAAGAATCTTCCAGTCCATGGTCACCTTCTTCGGAGTTAAAATCTGGAATGATCTTGCAGAGACTATAATAAAGGAAACCAACCATACCCTATTCCAAGGATCTCAAAGTCCCTTCTTGAGGGCCGCAATCCAGTCAGGTTTTCAGGATTTCCCCAATGAATATGCATTGAAAGCAGTGCATGCACATAGATCTCATGCATATTCATTGGGGAAATCCTGAAAACCCGACTGGATTGCGGCCCTCAAGGAGGAACTTTGAGACCCCTGCCCTATTCCGAAAGAAACTGAAAACTTCATTCTTCGACAATTAATTCCCCCAAGATCTTCATAAGCACCTGACCTTTACTTAATTTGCCTACGTTTTTATGTTTCCTGTCCCCTTTCCACTCCTTTCCCCCCCATCTCTCTCCCCTCCCTTTCCTCAAGTCACCTAGAGCCTGTTTAGGGGTGCTTTTTCCTCCTCTCTTTGCCTTTGGTCCTCATTCATAAAAGAGTGGGCCAATTATTTCACTGGCAAATCCTTAACAAATTTGTTAAGTATGGACTAGTCTTTAAATAAATAGCTTTTCACACTAACTGCAGCTAGAGTTGTATTGGTCACTCCATGCAGCTTACACCCTGTCTATGCCCTGTTTACATAAGAACATAAGAAATGCCTGCACCGGATCAGACCCGGGGTCCATCTAGTCCGGCGTTCCGCACACGCGGAGGCCCAGCCAGGCACACCCTGGCGAATACAATGTCACTCGTATCCCTCAATGTCTTCTGCAAGAAGATGTGCGTCCAATTTTCCCTTAAATCCTAGAACGGTGGTTTCCTCCACCAGCTCTTTCGGGAGAGAGTTCCAGGCGTTCACCACTCGCTGTGTGAAGCAGAACTTTCTGACGTTTGTCTTGGCCGTGTCCCCTCTCAGCTTCAGGCCATGACCTCTGGTCCGAGACTGGGTTACATTTGCCAATGTGAATAACGCTGTTTCTTGCTCACCATCCTTTCCCCCTGTTGGTGAGTGAGCTTGCTCCATTATGTCAATTCCTTTTAGCAATTTAAAAGTCTCTATCAGATCCCCTCTCAGTCTTCTCTTCTCAAGGGTGAATAGTCCCAGTTTTCTGAGGCGATCTTTGTAGCTCAAGTTCTCCATACCTTTTACTAGCTTCGTCGCTCTCCTCTGCACCCTCTCCAGTAGTGTTATATCCTTCTTCAGGTATGGAGACCAGTGTTGGACACAGTATTCCAGGTGTGGTCTGACCATTGCTCTATAAAGCGGCATTATGACCTCCCTTGATCTACTCGTGATTCCTTTCTTTATCATGCCTAACATCCTGTTAGCTTTCTTTGCCGCCGCTGTTTAAAGGTGGAAGGACACTTAGACCTGGATTCTGTAAACGGCGCCTAAATCAACTGGAGCCTACAAAAACAACACCAGCTGCTTAGGCACCAATAATAGAATCGTGGATACCGGCGCCCGTGGATACCAGCGAATTGCATACAGCAGCGCCTAAGGTCATCTCTGCCCCTAACCACTTCAGGCTCCACTACCGTATTTTCACGCAAATAACGCGCACCCGTATAAAACGCGCACACGGGTATAGCGCGCAGAAATCACGATGATATGTACAAAAACTTTGGTATACTGCGCTCACGGGTATACCGCGCATGCTGCCCGACGCTCCTTTCGCCCGCCCTGACTTTCCGTGCGCTGTCCCGACTCTCCGTTCACCCCCCCTGACTTCCATGCACTGTCCCCCCTTGAAGGTCTGTCCCCATCCTGAAAGCCTGAGGCCCCCCCCCGATGTCCGATACATCCCTCCCCCCGAAGGACCGCCGACTCCCCAACAATATCGGGCCAGGAGGGAGCCCAAACCCTCCTGGCCACGGCGACCCCCTAACCCCACCCCGCACTACATTACGGGCAGGAGGGATCCCAGGCCCTCCTGCCCTCGACGCAAACCCCCCTCCCCCCCAACGACCGCCCCCCCCAAGAACCTCCGACCGCCCCCCCAGCCGACCCGCGACCCCCCTGGCGACCCCCCCCACCCCCCTTCCCCGTACCTTTGGTAGTTGGCCGGACAGATGGGAGCCAAACCCGCCTGTCCGGCAGGCAGCCAACGAAGGAATGAGGCCGGATTGGCCCATCCATCCTAAAGCTCCGCCTACTGGTGGGGCCTAAGGCGCGTGGGCCAATCAGAATAGGCCCTGGAGCCTTAGGTCCCACCTGGGGGCGCGGCCTGAGGCACATGGTCGGGTTGGGCCCATGTGCCTCAGGCCGCGCCCCCAGGTGGGACCTAAGGCTCCAGGGCCTATTCTGATTGGCCCACGCGCCTTAGGCCCCACCAGTAGGCGGAGCTTTAGGATGGATGGGCCAATCCGGCCTCATTCCTTCGTTGGCTGCCTGCCGGACAGGCGGGTTTGGCTCCCGTCTGTCCGGCCAACTACCAAAGGTACGGGGAAGGAGGGTGGGGGGGTCGTGGGGGTCGCCAGGGGGATCGCGGGTCGGCTGGGGGGCGGTCGGAGGTTCTTGGGGGGGACGGTCGTTGGGGGGGAGGGGGGTTTGCATCGAGGGCAGGAGGGCCTGGGATCCCTCCTGCCCGTAATGTAGTGCGGGGTGGGGTTAGGGGGTCGCCGTGGCCAGGAGGGTTTGGGCTCCCTTCTGGCCCGATATTGTCGGGAAGTCGGCGGTCCTTCGGGGTGGGGGTGCGAGTGGTCCTGCCGGGGGGGGGGGGGATGTATCGGACGTCGGGGAGTCGGCCGAGCAAGAGGGCTTGGGCTCCCTCTTGCTCCGATCGTGGATGCGGGTGCGGGTGGGAGCGCGTGCGAGCGGTCGTTCGGGGTGGGGGTGCGAGCGGTCCTGCTGGGGGGGTGAATCGGGCGTTGGGCGGGGTGGGAACTATGTTTTAAAACTTTTGTATACCGCGCTCACGCATATAACGCGCGAGGGGTATGCGCGGTAGGTAAAAACGCGTATAACGCGCGCATTATATGCGTGAAAATATGGTAGATGCCATGCGGTAGGCCACACACATATATTTTGGCCCCAAAATCTTGGTTTAGATTTGAGTATATATGGTAATACCTTTCAAGTATTTAAACACTTGTTTCCTCTCTGGGAGGGAGAGATGCCAGCCAGTCAGATTTAGGACTACTTATGTAACATCTACATTTTGGCTGAAAATTAGTGTTAGCTACATAACTTTCCCCTCTGACCTAACTGCACATCTGGGTACATTGAGAATTCAAATGGTTATAGTCAGCCACCAGAAAACTCATTTAGCCAATTAGCCGAATCACTTTTCTTTGTTTTAATCTAGTCAGGTCAGCCTGTGTCTAGTCTGCTAGACTGCTTTAAATATTGATGCCCAAGGTTCTAATCTGCAAACTAAATCAGTGCTGGAAGAGGCTAGCATATATGTACTAAGTTTAGTGTGCATTCACATGGAAAGGAAAGGGAGTCAGCCCTGTATTTAGTCAGCCTAACCACTCCAAAAGGACTGTGTCTGAAGTTAAGAAAGTATGGGATAGGCATGTGGGATCTCTTAGGGACAAGAGGAGATAGCTGATGCTGTGGATGGGCAGACTAGATAGGCCATTTGGCTCTTATCTCCCGTCGTGTTTCTATGTTCTATGTGCTACCTGTTGTGGGCAGGAAGAGGATGAGGAATAAACACAACCATTGAGCAAGACCAGCAAAATACCTCCTGCAGCTGAACCCTCCCTTCCGCATGCTGAGGTCTGGCATTTACCTGATCTCTATTCATAGCTACTTATGCACCTGCAAGGTCCTCCACAGCTACAGTGTGAAAGACATGCCTCTCTAGCTGGTGGGACCTATCCTCTGCTATGTCCTGCCTCATTGATGCAACTTCCTGTGAGCTGAATGTGATGGGGGGAAAGGTCCCACCAGCCAGAGAGGCAGCTTTTAGTGCTGTTTCTAACGCAGTAGCTGTGGAGAACTCAGAAGGCAGGTAGGCAGCAAAAGTTGGGAGGGAAGTACCAGACTTGGTTGTATGCCGGACCCGGGGAAGATGCACGAGCGCTTGTGCATATGCATCTTGGTCCTCCCACCCAGGGGCCACTGAGTCCCAGCTACGCCGCTTCACACAACAATGATTCTTATCTGCTCTTGATATGTTGTACTGATAGTAGGAGGAGGGGGAGGAAGGAAGAAAGTGTTCCCCGAATCAGGAAAGCAAGGTCTGTGCTAGCATTAAGCCAACTAGTAAGTTTAGAGCAGAAACTGTTGTTCAAAAAACCCTTGCAGTGATGTCCTCTGATCTCCCATTGCTGCCATTACCATGGCTACACCACTCCCACATCACCCTGGACAGGTAAGAAGTGTGACGCGAAGGCTCTGAATCCCTGCATGCTGCACTATAAAAGTCCAGTCAGTCCTTTCTCCTCTGACACAGACTTTCTGTTTATATGGGGGGAGGTGGGGCAGGACCAGCTAGACTTTCATAGCACAGGAGTCACGGTTTCAGAGGCTCTAAGTCAAGCTTCTTTCCTGCTTTATTGCTTATATGAAGATGCTGAGAGGTGCAGTAGCAGAAAAGGAGATGGATTGTGACTCCCTAAACTCAGGGGTGTCAAACTAAGGCCCATGGGCCAAATTTGGCCCATGAGAAAATACCCTGTACCTTCCCTCCCTCCATCTCATTGTCCACCATCTCTCTCCTGGCTTCTCGGACTCACCTTCAAAGCAGCCTGCAGAGGATCGCCGGTCAGCTGTAGTGATCCTAGCAGGTTGTCATAGCCTCTGCAGCATGCTCCCTCTGCCGTGGTCCTGTATGTCAGAGGAGGACGGGACTGCAGCAGAGGGAACATGCTGCGGAGGCTGACAGCAGCCTGCTAGGATCTCTATAGCTGACCGGCAATCCTCTGCAGGCTGCTCTGAAGAGGAGTAGAAAGAAGGGGGAAAACATGCAGGCCTTCGGGGAGGGGGGGACCTTGGTGTAGAAGTACATGGAGGGAGGGAGTCCAAAGAGATGTGCATATGCCAGACTGAGGGTGGGGGGAGGGGAACAGAGGAGAGGAAGAGAGATGGTGGACGATGGGATGGAGAGAGGGAAGGAACAGAAAGGGAGAGAAGTTGGACATAAGGGATGGTGTGGAGGAGGGATAGAGATACTGGATAGGAGGGTAGTCGGGAAGAGAAAGGGAGATACGTTGGACCCTACAGTGATGGGGAAGGAGGGAGAGATGCTGGATGAAAGGGTAGTTGAGAAAAGGAGAGATGGTGGATCTGGGGATGGTGGGGTCCATCACTGCAGCTGCGGGGATGAAGACGATAAAAAGGAAAAATGCCAGACCTCCGGGGGAGAGAAGGGAAATGGAAGGAGAGGACAGAGATAGAAGATGGATGGTTAGCACAGAGAAAGAAGGAAACAACAAATTGGCAGGAGACCCTGGCAAGCAAGTTATCAGAAGACAACCAGAGCCTGGGACAAACATGATTTGAATAATGATCAGACAACAAAAGGTAAAAAAAATAATTTTATTTTTTGTTTTGTGATGACAATATGTCAGATTTGATATGTGTATCCTGCCAGAGCTGGTGATAGATAGCAAGATTGAACTAGAATCTAAGAGAGGAAAAGTCTTTTTTATTTATTTTGTTTACATCATAGAGCCGGCGTGGGGTTGGAGAATTTATAACCCTATACTTCTACTACGACTAAGGGGTCCTTTTATTAAGGTGCACATTTAGCGTGTGCTAATCTTTAGCGCGCACTAAATTGGTTAGCGTACCTTAATAAAAGGACCCCTATGTATCTTAATAAAAAATTTGGCCCGTGACTTAGCCTATGTTTTAGATTTTGGCCCCTTATGTGATTGAGTTTGACACCCCTGCCCTAAGTCAAACACATTTCAACTGAATGCTCCTGAGCTCTAAATAGAGTTCATTGCAACTGGCCTGTTTATGGTTCACTCTCATATAGACTGTGACACCTAGAAAGGTGTTGTGTTCATATAAACTGATCAGAGACTTACAGACAGAGCCCTATGTATAAAAACAGGAGAAAAGAAAGTTCTTCACACAAGTGGTGAACCTTCCCATAGTGATCAATCAGGTTTCTTGTTTTATTTTCCCATAGAATAAAAGATAAAACTTGATTGATCTCTATGGGCAATTGCTCCACTTCTGTGAAGACCTTTCTTTAGGGTTACCAGATTTTATGTATGTAAAATCCTGATCCATAGACCCGTCCCCCCCCCCAGGCCCACCCAGTTGCACACATCCCAGCCATGTTACACCCATACCACCCCCCAGCCTCGCCCCTAACCCCATCCCCTCAGCCTGCTGGTCTTGGTCGGGAGGGAATTAGCATTGCTAGCGACCAATGTTATTGTTTCAATACAGGTTGCAGATGCTCAAATCTAGAAGCTCCCATAATCAATTTCACAGCTGTATTTTGAATCACATGATGAGCATGTATTTTACATTTTTCCACCCCCAACAGTAATGCATTACAAAAATCCAAGTTACAAATGACCATGTGATAACATTGGTTTGATCCTTGATGATGCTCATTTGAAAAAACAATGAGTTCACCATCAATAGTATATGAGGCTGCATTGTAAAATGAGAGTCCAAAAGAACACCAACAGCCTCATTTTAGGCTAAATAGGTAGAATTACATCACCTACTTTTATTGACTGTGAATCCATCAACGGTTGACTATTCCCAACAAACATGATTTCTGATTAGTATGTAAGCCCTCATTACCGGCAAAATAGGAGCTCACTTGCTAATGGGAAAATAAGCATGTGGCCATTTTTTTTTTTTTTTTAAATAGAAAATACGGTGGTGAACACTGGGAAGATGAGTCACATGGGAAGGGTGACTACTTGGAGGAGGTGAACAGGCAAAGTTAGCAGAAATGTGAGGAGGGAGTGAAGGTTGGAATAAGGAGGATGAGAGGATGAACGCATTGGTGAGGATAAGAAAAACATGCATGTGGCAAGTTTATTATCCTCATAGTTGGCAATTCTAGGTGCACAGTAAATATCATGATATGCTCACTGAGGCTGAAAATTTAACACAAACACCTGCCTTAGGTTAGGTGTTAGTTTTTAGCTCAGGGTACACTGGGATTTCATCATGCAGAAGAGGTGTCTGCTGGAGTAGAATGAGTTAGTGGATGTGCAGAAGAGAATATGGGTGAAACAGAGGAGAATGAAAGGGCAATAGAGGAAGAGATTAAATAGGAACAAAACAGAGCAAACTGAGAAGGAGGCAAAGAAGGCGGCAAAAAAAGAGGAGGAGGAAGAAGTGGAATAAGGAAATGAACAGAGATAGAGGTTGGAGACATCCTGTGGCTGAAAGATGTTTGAAGCAACAGGACAAGGAGAGAACACAACCGTGAACTTTTGTGCTCTTGCTCAGATGCTCCTTTTAATATCTAGATGTTGATGTTTTGTGTGTTTCATTGTGCTTGGGAGCTATCCGACATCTAATGCTATTCTTTTCCAAATATGATCTTCCACTGCCAGGAATTTTCCTGTGGAGTACTTTACACTGGAATTTTCCAGTATTTGCTCCAGAATGTAGTTGTTTTCTTCTTCAGTGAAGAAGCAAAATATTCATTGGTGTGACCATGTGCCAGCCTTTAAGGTAGTCCAGATTTCTAATTAGGCAGAGCAATAGCCTGAAGGTGCTACTAGGGCAGAAAAGATAGGTGTCCTCTTTTCAGATGATTATCTCTTCCAAGCCCCATCCAGCCTGAATAACAGTGTTTCATTAGACCTTTAACTCTTATAACTAATCAGAGAGAATTATCCATAAATTTAAAGGAAGTACCCTTCCTCAGAAGTTCTTTACCTTGGGAAAGAAATGAAATTTCTTCCCCTAAAATACTCTTTTAACACTTATCACCCTTTTTACAAAACCGCAAAAGCGGCTTTTAGCGCAGAGGGTAGTAAGGTTATGAGTTGTAGCCTGTCTCAAAAAGGAGGGTTTATAACAGTGTCTCTCAAACTTTCTCGAGCCGGGACACACTAAAGGTAGTGGCCACGGCTCGAGGCACTCGTAAGTGTGTGGATCAAAGACCAAAGTTAAGGTGCAGTCCTCTTTCAACACGGACTGCACCTTAACTTTGGTCTTTGATCAAAAAAAAGCTGGACTCTCTTTGCTATTATTTGATTACAACACCTTTATTCAGCTACATAACTGGAGGGACAAGTGACTAATTTTTTCATTCTCTGTTCAGGCATTCGGGGCATTGCAGGACAGTGAGCTTTTTGTCTTCCACTATATATATTTATTTATTACACATTGTTTACACTTGACTTGCACTTTAAAACACACAGGAGCACACGGCTGGCAGTGAGTGGCAATCTCTGCTCAGTGTTTTCTGGCTTTGCTATTCTAAGCACTAGAGCTGCTCTTTGAGTCACTCTTTAAAGCTTTCAAACTCATGCTGAGGGTGCTACTTATCTTAAAAATTTAGATTTGAGGTTTATATATTTTTGGTGGAGTCTAGGGAGTTAACTTTCCTGCAATGTCCTAGGGAACACCCAACTTATATTTTGGTATCTTTTAAGGATATTTTGTCTTGGGGTTTTTGCTTCATTTGTACCACTGCCATCGATCCATGATGAGTTTTGAGGACTGCACAGGATAGTAGAAGGGATAAATGCTAGACCTGTGAGAATTTGGGGGGGAGGGGTAAGGGGGTAAGGGAAAGAAAGGGAAAAAGAGCTGCCATACTGTGAAGGCAAGGAGCAGATAGCTTGAGAAGAGGGGACCAGTCCAACTGCAGTTGGCTCCTACAAGTGAGTGGCCCCTTGGGCTTTTTACCAGGCATGTTCAGGCCCTTGGCAAGCATACAACATGCTAATTGTACAGTGTGGGATGGGCTCCATTTTAATGGGCATGCTAAATTTTTTATGCATCATTTGTTAACATCATTGTAGGGGAGGGAAGTTTCATAGCGACTACAGAAAATACTTCTTCACCGAAAGAGTGGTGGATCATTGGAACAAACTCCTACTGCAGGTGATTGAGGCCAGCAGCGTATCAGATTTTAAGAGAAAATGGGATATTCACGTGGGATCTCTAGGGAAGTAAAGTCGGGGGGGGGGGCGGGTTTTAGGGTATGGGCAAACTTGGTGGGCTATAGCCCTTTTCTGCCATCATTTTTCTATGTTTCTATGTTCTAACCCCTAGCCAGTCAGGTTTCAAGATATCCCTCAAGAATATGCATGAGGCAAATTTACATATAATAGAGGTGTACTAGAGCATACAAAATGCCTTTCGGCACATTTTTGCAGTATTTTGCCTATTAACATATGTAAACTTATGTGCTAGTTATTAAAGAAAAATATTTTTGGAGGAGGTGTGTCTTGGGTAGAGGATGGGTGTGAAAGCATTTACCAGCTAGCAAAAGAACATAAGAGCTGCCATACAACTGCCACCTAATGCAGTAGGGTTTTGCGGGGTTTTGGTGGGCGCACATGTTCCACCATAAAGGTAGTGGTTAGAGTGGCTTATGGGCCTGCGTCCTCCTCTCTATGGTTCACTAGCCTATCTCCCAGGCTACTTAAGACACCTGTGTGCAGCTCTACTAGGCTTTACTATACTAGACGCAGATGTTCTAGAGACAGGTATGTACATTTGTATTCTGATCTTTGTGGGGGTGTGAGGGGGTCAGTGAGCACTGGGGAGTGTGTGTGGGGGTTAGGGTTAGGGTTAGCTACAGGATGACTAACTGCCTGTTTTACTAAGGTGCGCTATGCTAAATATACATGCGTGCTAACCGCTAACGTGTCCATAGACTAACATGCATGTGTGGGTTAACGCGTGCTAATATTTAGCGCACCCTAAAACGCATAGCGCACCTTTGTAAAAGGAGCCCTCAATCTAGGCTGGCCCACATCCCACCCCAACCACTCCTCCAAATATACCCCAGTGGCATTCAAAGGCCCAAAAAGTTCCTGGAAGCATCCCCAAAATAGGTTTATTTATTTATTACACTTATAGCCCGCATAGCAACCATCTATGCGGATAACAACAATACGTACATAATTAAAACAAAAAATGACATATATCAACAAACAGATCATTATAAAATAACAGCATACAGTAAACAACCTTAAACCTATACCTTAAAATAATTAAAACCAAGCAATTGCAAAATGGCCTAATTTGAAAAGGCAAGTCGAAAGAAGTAGGAAATCAGAAATCAAATGGATGGAATCTAGAACCCAGTTCCATAGTAAAGGTCCAGCTACTTGGAATATATGTGATTGATTTACAACTTTAGTGACAGAACAAATTGTGGGAACAGCTAAGAAATCTCTGTCCTGTGATCTCAAAGAACGAGAGGGTATATGCTGTATATCTGCAGAAGAGAAGCAATCACCTTAGGCAACAGGTCACCTACAGATTTGAATACCAACGTTAAAAGCTTGAATTGTATTCTCCATATAATCAGCAACCAGTGAAGTTTGGCCAGTACAGGTGTGACATGGGAAAAGCGGGGCACTCTAGCTATTACCCTAGCAGTGGTATTCTGAGCCACTTGAAGGTCTGATTATTATCGGCACTTTGACTTGAACCCACGTGGAATGGACATGAATGACTGAATCTGGACTCAGCCTTCTCGAAAGTTTTGGATGAATTGAACTTGTGAAAGCTAAGTATTTGGGACTCTTTTTCTATGTTGCTGGACATTTGTTCCTTCATAGCTGATTTGGTCAAGTTGATATAAGGGCTATATTTAATTCAGTATTTGCCTTCCCGTGTTGACTGACATCTCTAAGAAGTGATAAATTTTTCTTCTTATGCTTTTCTATTTTTGCCATTCCGGCTATTGGATAGAAAATGAACTAACACTGGTGGTGGTGGAGGGTTTTTTTTTTTTTTTGCCTATGATGAACTAAGGACTCACTCGTTTTACAGCTTTTGCTGTTTTGATGAGTTCCTTGACCTGCTGTGGGGCTTTTTTCTCCACCTTGTTTTGTGTGTTTCTCACTTTCTACCTCAGCTGAAGGAAATAAAGGTTTTTTTTTAAATGTATAGGTAATTGGAATCGCCCATTATTATACTTTTGCCCACTTTGCCAGCTTTCCTAATTTCTGAAAACATTTTTCATCTGTCTCCTCATGTAGTCAGGGCAGAATTAATTCGTCGAGGGCCTCTAGGCACACAAGTACACTGGGCTCCCTGCCCGGCCCCACCCCACCCTGCGCCCAGGCGGAAACAGGAAGCTGCGTCAGAGGGAAGCTTTGGGCAAGCAGCACCGCTTGCAAAATTACAGTTCCCGTTGCCTTTCTTACCCGCGTTGCTTGCTTGTCTTACTTTCCGTCGATCGGGGTGGGGCCCGCGTTGCCGATCGGGAGGTCCGCGTTGCCAATCAATGCTGGAGGGGCCCATCGCCGTTTGGAAAAAAACAATGTTGATGCCTTCCTTCATCGGGCCCCCAGACCATTTCGGGCCCTAGGCACGTGCCTACTTGGCCTATTGGTTAATCCTGCCCTGAATGTAGTAAACCCTACCTGTATATTCCTTCTCTTCACACATGGAATTTCTATCCATATGGATTCTACACTGCTATGTCATGCAGAATGTTTAATATAACATAACATAAATTCAACTTATAGACCACATAATTGTAAGAATCTATGCGGTGTACAAAAAATTAGTCTAAGTCACAAATGAAAATCTGAAGAAATTAATTACCCATAAATCTAGAAAACAAATAAGTCTTCAAATGCCTTCTAAAGTCCAAATATGACATGGACAGAAAGAATAAAAAGTGTGTTTACTAAGGCGCGTTGGCCGATTATATTCTATGGACGTGTTAGCATTTAGCACGTGCTAAATCGGCTAGCGCACCTTAGTAAAAGAGGGGGTAATTGTTTAAAGTCTTTATCCCAGAGGGCAGTGATTTATTTTGTTTGATTCCCTCTTTAACATATAGCACAACCCGCCTCTAATTTGATATACTGAAATGAGGTAATATTAGCCTAAAACAAAACACAAGAGTGACATAATCACCTTGGAGGTGTACAAATAGAGAGATGTATGTCACTGCTATTAACGTGGGGAATAAAGCAAAATGAAGATTAAGGCAGAAGATTAATCTCGTTTTCCAAAACATCAGAATTCCAATCAGGAAAAATAAAAACATATCTTTCTCATATGTTCTGTAGGGCATAAAAGGCGATTTCAGTGCAAACCATGCATCTAATTGCATTGCCCTGACCCTTAGCACCAAGAAACATTTCCTTCCCTAATATGTGTTATGAGCTACTTAACAAAAGAAAACCAAAATAAATAAAGAAAAAAAAAATGTTCAGGCTTTCAAGTTACGCATATGATAAATTGTGATGGAAACAAAACTTCTTTGTCTGGCTCTAGAATGAAATTTATGATTGGAATAGAATAAACTGATACCTCTTTCTCAAACTTGTCCAGAAGCGAGGATGGGTCCAAGCTGTCCAGTGACAGCTGGGTTCCAAGAAGACTTCCATCACCACTGACACTTTTCCGATGGGGGCAGACAATATACTTTTTGGCGCTTAGAAGGAGGGCTTGAAAAAACACCTGAAAGACTTCAATAATATCTTTCGTAAACATCTGTCCAGATATCACAGCTGGAACTTTGGAAAAATTAAGAAAGTTTAAGATATTCTTTCCGATGGTAGTTAAGTAACGATGCTTGGCTACAAAATAGTCCATTTGGACACAAGGAAACTCCATTTCTTGCCTAGTTTTCTAGGCCAAATTCATCTATAATGTTTGAAGCCCTTGTTACACTGAAGTTCACACAATGAATGTTATCATAACCATATGCAAATACATAAAAGAAACTTAGGCAAACATATTTAATAAAATACAGTGGTGCCTCACACAACGAACTTAATTGGTTCCAGGAGCAAGTTTGTTATGCGAAAAGTTCGTTATGTGAAACGCGTTTTCCCATAACAATACATGTTAAAAAAAATAATTCGTTCTGTAGCGTAAAATATGCTAAGATGACATAAAAAAAGATAAATGTTTTGTTATTATTTTTATTTAGATACATCTAAAAACATAATTGTTTTTTAAAACAACACACATTTTTTAAATTTAAAGACAGACTAAGTAGAGTCTAATTTTACAGTGAGAGAGGGCAGAGTCTCAGTGGCAAAAACTGGGACTTAACTGTTCATTTTTTTTTTCTAGCATCGGGGAAGCGGCGAGAGTAGCTCCGCCCCCCCCAATGCATCAGCAGTAGGCGCCGGGCCCCTGCGAGCCGACGGTCCGCCACTGCACAGGGAGCCAGGCGGAGAGAGGGCAGTTAAGCGCAGTGCCTGCGCGGAAGGATGCAGCTCGGGCGACTTCGTTGTGTGAAACGAAGTTCGTTGTAGGAAGCAAGACATGAAGTTCGTTGTGCGCAGCGTTCGCTGTGCGAGGCGTTCGTTATGCGAGGCACCACTGTATCTGGTTAGTGTTCAAAACGAAACAGCTGCTGACTGGTTCAATTGTTCGAGGCTACCTGCTAATTTTCAGCAGTGCGTAGCTGGTTATTGCCGCCGAAATTTAGCAGTTAGGCCCAGATTCTATAAATGACGCTGTTGTTGGTGGCCACCTTAAAAGCGGCTGCCCATGGCGTGCCAATCACGCAACGGTGCCATTTGGAGAGTCACGCCTTCGTGAAAGGTAGGTGCCGGAAATGCAGGCCAAGGTTTTCAAGACCTACATTTCCAGCACCTACCTTTTGACGTGAATCACACCTACGGAGGCGCTTTACGGTGCCTAACACCACTTCTAGTGTTAGCCATGCCTACAGTGGCTTTAGATTCGCAAAGCACCTCCGTAGGCGCAATTCCGGTGCTTTTTACATTTTTCTTTTAAAAGCTTTTTTTTTTTTTTTTTTTGGGTTTTAAACAGGTGCCTATCTTAAGTTACCGTTTATAGAATTCGGGCCTCAGTGCCTAAATGAAAACCAGATATTTGGGGGGCATTCTGGGGTACAGTTAGCACTTGGCTGGTTAACTGGTGATATTCAGCACTTAAGTGGCCAAGGTAGCTGCATAAATGTGTCTGCCTAAACACAGTCCTACCTTATGCAGCAACCATGGTTGGCTAAGTTCCGAACATCGACTTAACTGGCCATGTGTTAGCCAGCTCTGCATAAATCGGATAGTCAATGCCAAAGCACTGATATGGCCCAGGATTGAATATTCGGGATTAAATAAAGCTGGCAGTGCTCAGCAAAACATTCACTGCTGCCAGCTGAATATTTACCCCTATGTGTCAAAAATTAAATGTGAAAGAAATCACTATCACAGGAAATTACAATCCAGTTCAATCTTCCATACCGCAAATACCTCAAACGAGTGTTTTGCGACTTACATTAAAAATAAACTGTGCAGCAAAATACCTTGCCATCTGGGAACTAAATAAACCCCAATATTATTATAAATCTTGGAAATAGTGCAAAACACATTTTTATGTACACACCGAATAAGATGCACTGCTTCTCACAATGGCATGCATTTTTCACTTTTCTTCCCTGCAGAAACTGTGTATGAAAATGTCTCTTCGTAGGCCTTAGACTTCATTTAACAACCGGAAAGGTATCCATCCATCCACTTTTTCCAGGCATTTAATCATATCTATTATGCAAACATGTAGTAAATTGTTTGGACAGCTGTTACTTCGCAGGGCTTTGGAAAGCATCTATGCTTTTTTGGGCAAAGAGATGTTTGCATGATCTGGTTAACCCTAGTTTGACAGCTGTGATGAAACACTATCTTTGGCTTGTACCGCTGCCTTGTATGCACCCTCAGATTAAAGAAAATGAACCTTATGTGTTTTAGGAAGGTTCAGCGGAAGTTCAAAGAATTTAAAGATAAAATAGTACACCCAACCTACTTCAATGGATAAGATAAAGGAACAGGAACTCCTGGATTTGGCTCACACCTTATTAGCAGTGGTTCAGGGTGAGTTATATTCAGGTACATTAGGACTCTTCCTGTCTTTGGAAGGTTTTAAACCAAAGTTTATATCTGAGGCAACAGAGAGTTAGTTGACTTGCATAAGAGCATAAGGAACATCAGTTGGATTTGAGTCCTGGTTTCCCTGAATCTCAGCCCATTACTCCAACCATTAGGTGAGTCCTCTACTCTTGCCTCAGAATGGGACAAATCTTAGCCTTAGAGGGATCTGAATATGGAGTAAAATAAATCCATTCCTGAGCCTTGGAGAGAATTATCTGGGGGTTTCCAAGGCTTATTGGAAGGTGGCTGTGCAAATGGGGGGGATGATTAGAAGCTTTGCCTTTTGAGATTTGATTTTAAGTGACATCTGTTTTTATTAAGCAACTCCCATAACAAAAGTAAACAGCAGGACAAAAAGGATTTCAAATATTGAAAACAAAGCTCCCTTCCCCCAAGAGGACTGGACTCTGATGTCCTCTCAGGTTACAAAGTATCCTGACCCTCCAATCCCTCCCCCAAAAAGCAAACCCCGCCCAGAACCCCCCCCCCCAAATCCCCCCACCCCCCAGATCAGACAGGCGGGATGGAATACAACTGCAGTCTATTCAAGATACGACTACGAACCCAGGGAGGCAAACTGTCCAAATAAGGAGTTCAAATATGAACAAAGTCTCTGCTCCGTCGGCAGGAGGAAGAGCCAGAAGGGCCTCCCAGCCGAGAAGGTCATGTAATTTATTCCTCCAGTACCAGAAGGAGGGAGGAACCTCCGCCAGCCAGAAATTCAATATACACTTTTTCCCCAAAATATAACATTTGCTCAAAAACAATTTCTCCGCAGAGGTGTACACAGAAAACAAGGAAAAATGAGCAAACAACATATGATATACAGAGACAGGAACAGAAACCCGTAAGAGACCCTGAAGAAAGGAAGCCAGGGCCCCCCAAAAGCTCTGAATACTCTCACAACCCCAAAGACCATGAAAGTAAGAATTCACCTCCGCATGACAGGTGAGACAGTATGGGGTATCGACACATCCCATATGGTAGGCCCGGCTCTGGGAGGCATATGCTCTCAACAAGGTCCTGAAGTAGCATTCTCGAAGCTCCGCACTATGCAATAAAGCAGGAACACAGCGAAGAGCCCGAAGCAAAAAACCGGCCCCGAGCTCCCGCCCCAAATCCCTCTGCCAAGCCGTCAGTACCAAGGAAAAATCCCGAGGTGGGCCAAGCGCCCCAAGTTGTTTATGATATAAGGGGACCGAGATCCCAGAGGCTGAGTCCTCCCCCCCTTCCAAAAAGGCACGAAAACTGATCCCAAAATCCAAAGAAAGAGAGCTCCGAGGAAGAGGATGCACATAATGCCGCAATTGACAATGAGCAAAGGGAAGACCCAAAGAAGGCAGACCCCTATGTAGCAACTCGTCGCAGGAGAGGAGCGTTCCGTCATCCCGCAGTAGATGAAAAAGAAACTCAAATCCTCGAGCTCGCCAGCGCCCAAAGAGAGAGGGAAATAGCCCAGGGGGAAAGGAGAGATTGCCGGTCAGACGCAGTAACACACTAACATGAGGATCCTGCCTCCAAAACGGCATCAGCCATCGCCAAACCTCCCAAAGGGGGCCACACAAAACACTCCGTTGACAAGAAACTGGCAGCACCGCCAATCTAGCATGCTATAGGGAAAGAAGGTGAGAAGGATAATAATAATCGCGCTCCAGGAAGAGATCAGTATAAAGGTCCGTACCCAAAACCCAGTCCCGGACGTGGCGTTAAAGACACGCCTGATTATAAAGAGCAATATCCGGCACCCCAAAACTGCCCCGGCTCCAGGAGCCCACCAGCAACTGCCACCGCAATTTAGGTCGCCAACCACCCCAAAAGTACTTGGACAACAAAGAGGAAAGGGCCCGGATATCCTTACGCAAGAGATACAAAGGCAAAGTCTGCATTACGTAAAGCCACTTGGGGAATAAAACCATCCGAAAAGTTGCACCCTCCCCATCAAAGAAAAAGGCAGATTACGCCAAGCGGCCAACACAGAACTGGTAGTGGAAAGCAAACGAGCGACATTCAACCGGTAAAGCTCCCGAACATCCATGGACAATTGAACGCCCAAATAGCGAAAGGAGGAATCCGCCCAGTACAGTGGAAAGGTCCCCCTCCAAGAATGCCGGAGACCCTCATCCGAAGCCAAAGCCTCCGATTTCTTCAAATTTAAGGTGAACCCTAAAAAATCCCCGTATTCCCTAATACTCTCCAAAAGAGTGGACAAAGAGCATTGCGGGTTAGTCAAAAAGACCAAAAGATCATCGGCAAAGGCTGCAATCTTAAAATGAGAGGCACCCAGTTGAAGGTCACTGATGTCAACGTTAGATTGCAGCTCCCGAATCAAGGGATCCAAGGAAAGCACAAACAGCAAAGGCGACAGGGGACAGCCCTGACGGGGATGGAAAAGGGGTCCGAAAAACCACCATTCACTGAAATCCGTGCCACCGGATCACTATAAAGTGCCAAAAGAGCACTAAGAAAAAAAGGTCCAAAGCCATACGCCCGCAGCGTGGCAAAGAGGAACCCCCACCGCACCTGGTCAAAAGCTTTTTCGGCATCAAAGCTCACAAGTACAGTGGGGGTCCCATCCACTCCAGATTTCTCCAGGGCCAGCAAGATACGGCGAAAATTCTTAGAGATCGGCCGATCACGCACAAATCCTACCTGCTGGTCCGATATTAGGGAAGGTAGCACTCGAGCCAACCGATTCGCCAGTACCTTAGCCATCAGTTTCGTCTCAAAATTCAGCAGGGAGATGTGTCTATAGGAGTCCGGCAGGGTTGGGTCCCTGCCCGGCTTAGGAAGAACAATGATCTGAGCCGAATTCAAATAACGGGGCAAAAACCCCTTGGCCACATTTAAATTAAAGATTTCAGACAACAACGGAGCAATCTCATCCACCAGCAACTTATAAAATTCACCACGGTAGCCATCGGGTCCCGGAGATTTGCCCAGCGGGCTGGCACGAATCGCCCACTCCACTTCCTCCGCCATCACAGGGCGCTCCAACATGTCGGAGTCAACTGGAGAGAGATGGGGTAAATCCAAGCTGTCCAAATAGACCCCCCCGTCAAGAAGTGGGCCTGGCGAGGCATACAAGTCAGCGAAAAAGTCCTGCAGAATACGACTAATATCCTCAGTCTTATGATGAAGCACGCCCTGCGCATCGCGCAAAGCGGTGACACCTGCAGATCCCCAATAGGAGCGAGCTAAATGCGCCAGCATCCTGCTACTCTTATTGGCGAACCGAAAAAGCTGAAATGGATAATGCTCCCGAGACCGCTGAGTCCCCCTATGCAGTAGCTCATTCAAGGCCTGCTGCGCCTCCAAAAGCTGTGTTTTAAGCGCCAACGTGGCGGCGCTGGCAAAGCGGCACCGCAGAATCCGAACCCTATGCTCCCAGGCAAGAATCTCTCTATGACGTGCCTTAGCCTCAAAAGCTACAAATGACATGATTTCCCCACGCAACACGGCTTTCGCAGCCTCCCAATAGAGGATAGGATCCTCTCGATGTTGCAGATTAGCACTTTGAAAATCTCTCCATTTAGCCAACAAAAAATCTTGAAAGCGGGCATTACGATATAAATGACAGGGAAACCTCCAGGAAACACCCCCCACCTGGGGTGACCCCCAAAGCCAACACAGGCCCACCCAAGCATGATCCGAGATTTCAATGGGTCCTAGAATGGCTTCCAGAACCACAGGGAGAAGTTTCCGGGACAGAAGAATAAAGTCAATGCGAGAAAGCATCCTGTGTGCGTGAGACAGATGGGAATAGTCCCACTCCACCGGATGGAGAACCCTCCAAACGTCCAATAAGCTCAAAGAGGAAGCCAGCATGCCAGCCCCAGTGCAGGTCCTAAGCGACTCCCGTCCCACAGACGAAGAACGATCCAGCCGGGGATCAGGGACCTCATTGAAGTCACCCCCGAGAATCAAAGGAATATCACCAAACTGCAACAAGAGGTTACGCAGCTTCTGAAAAAATTTGGCAGAAGGATTGTTAGGAGCATAAAGATTACAAAACAATAAGGGTTTATGGTTAAGAGATAGAGGCAATAAGGTACCAACCTTCAGGATCCCGAAGCACCTTGTGAGTTTGCAGGTGAAGGCCCTTGCGAAAAAGTATCACCACACCGCCCTTCCCCCCCAAAGCCGGAGCCTCCAAATGTGTACCCACCCACCAAGAGCAGAGCTTAGCATGTTCCACAGAGAACAACCGGGTCTCCTGGAGAAAAGCAATGGAGGCCCTCCTACGATTCAACGCTTGCAATATTTTATACCTCTTAATAGGTGAGTGTATTCCCCCCACATTCCAAGAAATCAGATTATGTTCCAGGAAAGACTAAAAAAAGGAACCAAAACAGATACAGAATATCCCATCGTAGAAGGCCAGAGGAGCATCCCAGCCACCACCTCTCTAACCACACACTCAAAAAAACCACCAACCACCCACCTGTCTGAACCAAAAGAGATCCCAGTCCCAAACCGATCCCCCATCCCCTCCCCCTGCCCCCCCCCAACTTCCCCCCGCCCCCCCCAACCCATACCAAACCAAGTACCGCACCCCAATTGGTGCCACTTCCAGAAAGCAGACACGCCCCCACAAAGCACCTCAGCCCCCAGACACACCCCTAAACTGGCAAGCCAGGACCAACCACCACAAGAAAAAGAAACGTAGCCAGAGAGCAGGATCCCCAGACAAAGAATACCTCAACCACCATCCCAGTCATCCAACAAGCAAACTGAACACACACCAACCCCACTACGGACAAGCAGACCAAACTCACAGCAACCACACCGCAAGACCCAAGCCAGACCCGTACTCCGCTCAATTGAACACACTCAGATAAGCCCCCCAGACAAACCCCACCACAATCCAGTCCACTTCCACTCCGACACCCACACACACTCACAGTGACACAAAGCAAGCAACCTCCCCCCCTCCACACACACAGCAAGAGATAACAAACTCAGAATGCAGGAAACCCAAGTGAAAATCTGTTCATATCGTGGAGTGAAATCAGAAGAAGCCCCAACATCCAGGGGTGAAGGCCCTCAGAGGAGACAGCACAGCCCTCTCGAAGCCAAGAACCACAGAAACCAGCTCCCAGCGTGGGCAACTCCACCAAAGAAGATAGTCAGTAGATCATGGTGCCACCTCCGGAAACTTCTCCTCCACAAACCGCTGAACCGCCTCCGGAGTCTCAAAATAGTGCGGCCTGCCGGAGTGCAACACCCGCAACCGTGCAGGGTATTGAAGAGAGAAAGGAATACTGCGCCGGACAAGACTGGAACAGAGGGGAGAAAACTTGCACCGAGCCTGCGAAACCTCCGCTGAGTAATCCTGGAAACAGAGGACCGGTTTATTGTTGTAGAGCAACTTCTTCCCCTGGCGCAGGGCTTGAAGGACCGCAATCTTATGGCGATAGTTGAGCAGGCGGCAGATAACCACCCACGGACGCTCCACTCCATCCCTCCGGGACCCCAGATGATGCGCCCGCTCAATATAGATGGGACCCAATTGCTGCGGAAGGGCCAAAGATTCCAGCAGCCACGTCTCCAGAAAGTCCCCCAGTTCAGAGTCCCCCAGAGACTCAGGCAAACCACAAAGCACACTATACGCAGAGAAAATGTTAATTATCATTTATATTCTGCGGGTTTTCAAAGAGGTCAAGGCAAATGACTTTATGCAATGTCACCTCAGGAACAACTATACAAAAATAGACAAATATATCACCCTCCCTTTTTACTAAACCGCAATAGCGGTTTTTAGCGCAGAGAGCTGCGCTGAATGCCCTGCACTGCTCTCAATGCTCATAGGCCATAATGCAAAATATAGACAGCAGATATAAATTCTCAAAACGGACACATTTTGATCACTAAATTGAAAATAAAATCATTTTTCCTACCTTTGTTGTCTGGTGATTTCATGAGTCTCTGGTTGCACTTCTTCTGACTGTGCATCCAATATTTCTTCCCTTCTTTCAGTCTCCTGTATGCTTCCTCTCCTCCAGACCTCATTCTCTCTCCCAACTTTTTCTTCTTCTCTCCCTGCCCCCTCCCCTTTCTTTCTTTCTTTCTTTCTGTCGTTCCCTTTCCATGCCCCCTTTCTGTCTGTCTCCCTGTCTTTCTCTCTCCATAAGAACATAAGAATTGCCACTGCTGGGTCAGACCCGGGGTCATTCATGCCCAGCAGTCCGCACACGCAGCGGCCCTCTGGTCAAAGACCAGCGCCCTAACTGAGACTAGCCCTATCTGCATACATTGTGGTTCAGCAGGAACTGAATCCCTGGAGGGTGTTTTCCTCTATGACAGACTTCGGCAGAGCATTACAGTTTTCTACCACTCTCTGGGTGAAGAAGAACTTCCTTATGTTTGTACGGAATCTATCCCCTTTCAATTTTAGAGGGTGCCTTCTCGTTCTCCCTATCTTGGAGAGGGTGAACAACCTGCCCTTATCTACTAAGTCTATTCCCTTCAGTATTTTGAATGTTTTGATCATGTCCCCTCTCAATCTCCTCTGTTCGAGGGAGAAGAGACCCGGTTTCTCTAATCTTTCCCTGTACGGCAACTTCTCTAGCTCCTTAACCATCTTAGTTGCTCTTCTCTGGACTCTTTCGAGTAGTACCGTGTCCTTCTTCATGTATGGCGACCAGTGCTGGACGTAGTACTTCAGGTGAGGGAGCACCATGGCCCGGTACAGCAGCATGATAACCCTCTACGATTTGTTCGTCACGCCCTTCTTTATCATTCCTAGCATTTTGTTTGCCTTTTTCGCCACTGTCGCACATTGCGCGGACAGCTTCATTGACTTGTTGATCAGAACTCCCAAGTCTCTTTCCTGGGAGCTCTTTCCAAGTACCGCCCCGGACATCCTGTATTCGTGCATGAGATTTTTGTTACCTACATGCATCACTTTACACTTAGCCACATTGAACCTCATCTGCCATGTTGATGCCCATTCCTCGAGCCTGATTATATCACGTTGCAGATCTTCGCAATCCTCCTGCGTCTTCACTACTCTGAATAACTTCATATCGTCTGCAAATTTAATCACCTCACTTGTCGTACCAATGTCCAGATCGTTTATAAAGATGTTGAAGAGCACCAAGCCCTGCGGCACCCCACTGGTAATGCTCTTCCAGTCTGAGTATTGTCCATTTACCCCAACTAGCTATTTCCTATGCTCCAGCCAATTTTTAATCCACATAAGTATTTCACCCTCAATTCCATGGCTCGCAATTTTCTGAAGTAGTCATTCATGAGGAACCTTGTCAAACGCCTTCTGAAAATCCAGATACACAATGTCTACTGGGTCGCCCTTGTCTGTCTGTCTGTTTACTCCCTCAAAGAAGTGCAGCAAGTTCGTCAAACACGATCTGCCTTTGATAAAACCGTGCTGACTGGTCCTCATCAGCCCGTGTCCGTCAAGATGATCAATGATGCAATCCTTTATCAGCAACTCTACCATCTTTCCCATTACCGAAGTCAGATTCACCGGTCTGTAGTTTCCCGAATCTCCCCTCGAACCTTTCTTGAAGATCGGCATAACATTTGCCACCTTCCAGACTTCTGGAATCTTTCCCAATTTGATCGACAGATTGGCTATTAGTTGAAGCAGTTCAGCTAAAGTCCCTTACAGTCCCTTGATGACCCTCGGATGGATGCCATCCGGTCCCGGGGATTTATCGCTCTTAAGCCTATCAATCTGTCTACTCACCTCCTCTAGACTGACCATCATTCCTGTCAGCTTTCTGTCTTTGTTTCCAGCATATAGCCTGATGGGTTCCGGAATGCTGTGTAAATCTTCTTCGGTAAATACAGACGCAAAAAATGTGTTCAGTTTGTCAGCGATTGCTTTGTCCTCCTTTAGCGCTCCCTTTATTCCATGGTCATCCAACGGTCCCACCGCTTTCTTCACAGGTCGTTTCCCCTTAATATATCGAAAGAAAGTCTTGAAGTTCTTCGCCTCCTTAGCTCCCTCAAAGAAGTGCAGCAAGTTCGTCAAACACGATCTACCTTTGCTAAAACTGTGCTGACTGGTCCTCATCAGCCCGTGTCCGTCAAGGTGATCAATGATTCAGTCCTTTATCAGCAACTCTACCATCTTTCCCGGTCAGACTCACCAGTCTGTAGTTTCCCGGATCTCCCCTCAAACCTTTCTTGATGATCGGCATAACATTTGCCACCTTCCAGTCTTCCGGAATATTTCACGATTTGATCGACAGATTGGCTATTAGTTGAAGCAGTTCAGCTATAATCCCTTACAGTACCTTGATGACCCTCGGATGGATGCCATCCGGTCCCGGGGATTTATCGCTCTTAAGCCTATCAATCTGTCTACACACCTCCTCTAGACTGACCATCAATCCTGTCAGCTTTCTGTCTTTGTTTCCAGCATATAGCCTGATAGGTTCCGGTATGCTGTGTAAATCTTCTTCGGTAAATACAGACGCAAAAAATGTGTTCAGTTTGTCGGCGATTGCTTTGTCCTCCTTTAGCGCTCCCTTTATTCCATGGTTATCCAAACGGTCCCACCGCTTCCTTCGCAGGTCGTTTCTCCTTAATATATCGAAAGAAAGTCTTGAAGTTCTTCGCCTCCTTGGCTAATTTTTCCTCGTAGTCCCTTTAAGCCCCTTTTACCGCCTTATGGCACCTGCATTGATGTTGTTTGTGCTTGTCCTAGTTTTCGTCTGTTTTTGACTTTTCCATTCCTTAAACAAAGTTTCCTTGTCTCTGATCACTTCCTTCACCTCTACAGTGAGCCACGTCGGTTCTTTGTTCTTTTTCCTTTTGGATCCCTTGTTGATACGTGGTATATATAGATTTTGCGCCTCGGTGACTGTGTCCTTAAAAAGGGACCAAGCTTGCTTTAGCGTTTTTACAGTGCTTATCCTCTTCTTAATCTTCTTCCCTACCATGAATCTCAACCCTTCGTAATTCCCTTTTCAAAAGTTCAGTGCCGTGGCTGTCGTTTTGGACCAATGTTTCTCCTCTGCATCCAGATCAAAGTGGATCATATTGTGATCACTGTTTCCCAGCATTCCTTCTACTTCTACATATTGTGCCGGTCATCGTACGCCATTTAGAATTAAGTCCAGAATTGCATTTCCTCTAGTATTTTCCTTGACAAGTTGTTCCAGGAAGCAATCGCCTACAGCATCCAAGAACTTGGTCTCCCTAATGCTGCTGGAGGTGCCTAGGTTCCAGTATATTCCCAGATAGTTGAAGTCACCCATGATAACTGCGTTGCCTCCCTTACAGTTGCGTTTAATCTCGTCCATCATTTCTCCGTCAATTTCTTCGGACTACCCTGCTGATCTTCGTTTCCAGGACATTTGTTCCTTGAATTTTGACCCATAGAGACTCTAACTTATCTAACTTATCCATCAGTTGTGGCGTGTTCTCTCCGGTAGATTCAATTCCCTCTTTGATGTATATGGCAATGCCCCCACCTTTTGGGGCCACTCTGTCTCTGCGGTACAGCTTGTATCCCGATAGCAGTGTCCCAGACGTTTTCTTCAGTCCACCATGTTTCTGTGATGCCTATGATGTCAATGTTATCTTTTTGTACCATAGCTTCTAATTCACCCATCTTATTCCTAAGGCTCCTTGCATTCATGTACATATACTTGAGTTTGCGGCCTGTTCCTTTCTTGCATTTCCTTCCCTCTTGTGTCCTTTTCGATCTGTCTTGTCTGTGATCCAGTGAGTCTTTCTCTCTATCTTCTTGTATGGTGTCCTCCGGGTATACCGATTCCCGAACCATTGACTCTCTCTCTCGGTCGACTGTCAGCTTTCCCCTTCTTCCTAGTTTAATTCCCGAACCATCGACTCTCTCTCTCGGTCAACTGTCAGCTTTCCCCTTCTTCCTAGTTTAAAAACTTCTCAACTTCTCTCTTGATGTTACTTGCAAGTAGCCTCATTCCGTCTCTGCTGAGGTGGAGTCCATCCTTCCTGTATAGCTTGCTCTGCCCCCTATCTGTCTATCTCCCTGTCTTTCTCTCTCCATGCTCCCTTTCTTTTTTTTTTTTTTTCCAGAGGTAAACAATATTTTAATAGCTTAAAAGGATGTACACAACAAAACAATCTTGTGTATGGTTTCCTCTGTCCTTTTTGAGGTGCCTTACTCATCAAAGTTTCTTCATTGCTGCATCAATATCTGGAATCTGTTCCTTCAGCTGGTTCCACTGATCAGGAAATAAAGCAATTCCTGAAACATATTCCTGTGGATTCTTAGCGGAAGCCTTTATTTCCTTTGCAACCTTCTATTTCTCTCTCTTAGTTTTAGCTGGAGGAGGTTCTTTCTTTCTCTTCTTCCTCTCACGTCTATTATCTGAGTCACTGCAGGAGCTGGATGAGCTCAAGTTCTCTTTGGTCTTAGGCATTCTAAGTCAAAAGCCCTCACTAACACCTTCGTTCACACTGCGTCGAAAAACCAGAACAGACCTCTGTACAGACCGCTATCTCCATGCTCCCTTTCTGTCTGTCTCCCTGCCTTTCTTTCTGTCTCCCTGCCCCCCTTTCTTTCTTTCTCCCTCCCTGCCCTCCCACAAGCCACCGCCATCGGGGAACAGGCCGCCGCCGTAAAGAGGATGCTGAAGCACCGGGCCGACCAACCTCCCCCACCCGACCTCAATTCTAACGTACGATAGGAAGTTCCGGGCTAACCAGGCAGCAATTGGCTGGCCCAGAACTTCCTCTCCGACGTCAGAATTGATGTCGGGTGAAGAAGATTGGTCAGCCCTGCACTTCAGCGTCCTTTTTATAGGGTCGAGAAGCAGGTAGAACGGAAGGCAACGCGAGTCTATCACGGGAACCCGAGATGAGCTCCGCGATCAACTTGCGTTGCTTTCGCGATTTACTGGTCGATCGCGATCGACCTTTTTGGCACCCCTGTTCTAAACAATGCTCACACCCTGCCCACACACTGCTGGGCACGACGGACCAGTGGTCTGACCCAGCAGCGGCAATTCTTATGTTCTTAAGTCCTGATTATATATACAGTAAGTATATACATATCTATAACATATATGAGGTAGACCAAAGATATGGTATTTATTATATAAATACATAGCTAGATTGATGACCATTTTGACAATGGAATCATTATTCTAGAGGAAATTCACTATATATGGCTCCTTTTATTAAGCCGCAGTAGAGGTTTCTATTGCAGTCTGGCGAATTAACTGCTCCGACGTTAATAGGAATCCTATGAGTGTTGGAGCAGTTACCTTGCCAGGCCACGATAGAAACCTCTACCTCCAGCTTAGTAAAATCCAGTGTATGATAGTTATAATTACTGCAGAGGGATTTTGGTAAATATACCTATACTGATTACACACCAAACAGTCCATGGTAAAGTTACTGGATGATAAATGTAATGTGCTGTCCATGCCCACTTTCTACTCATAATCTAGTCATTTCCTGCTTCATATCATTAGGGATGTGTGCGCATATCATTTCATATATGAGGGCTCTTAAAAAAGTTTCTGTACTTTCATATTTTTGCAGGAAATGGTTGGAGCGGGAGAAGTAAAGAGGGTAAGTTAGTAAGCTGCTGGGAAAAATGTATCTCAAATCAGGGTGATTATGTGGAAAAGTGATGTAATTTGTTTTTGAGATATTTAATAAATAATGTTTAAAAAAGAAAAGTGCAGAAACTTTTTGAAGATCCCTCATAGTTTGCAATCTGAAACTGAGCCCCCCCCCCAAAAAAAAAAAAAGTCAGTTTATTTTCCAACATAATTGAAGAAAATTTTCCAGTGTTAACAATATTATGAAGAAGCTAGCCTCAAGCCTGTACCTTTTTGTTGGAAGGCAGGAGGAGCTATTTTGCATTTTGGGCAGTCTAGCATAATCATTCCATTCTTTGCTATATCTCCTATTTCTTTTAATCTTCGTTCCTGTTTCCTGATTGGTCCAGTAGGGACCAGTTCAGATCAGGCTTGAACATTTCTTCTCCACTACTGGGTGTTGTTTCCTGTTGTTTTATCTTCCATTCTTTTATTTTATTTCTGGCGGGGAGAGGGGGGTTGGGGGGGGGGGGGAGAGGTTCCTGAGGCTCTTTGTTTCAGAAATTCTTGTTTGTTCTTTTTGTTGGGCGCACTTCTTGGAGGTATCGTTACAGTAAGACTTACATTGAGCAACTGTAATTATCGTCTTATTCTAGTCTAGTATTCAAACCTCAGAGTTCTATTCTATCAGTTCTGGGACAGAATGAACCAGCCAGAGGAAAGGTATTGAAAAGCTGACTCAATCAACCAAATAAAATAGCTAATAGAAGAACTCACCTAAATCCAAGTGCCACGTCAGCTTAAGGAGAGCTGCCAAGTAACCCAGTTTGAGAAAGAAGATTTAAGGCCAGTCTTAGCTATATGATAACTCAATCACAATACATTATGGAACTTACAGCATGGATTTCAATGGGTAGAATCAGGAACTATAACTCCTACATCGATCTGGGGTATAAGTTCAAAACTAGGATTAACCAAGAAATCTCCCTCCTTGAACTGGATAACTTGGCATTAGAGAGTTTACTAATGAATTGATTCCAGGGACTCCTGGCACACCCACAGGGGATTCTTATAGAGGAGGCCCAAAGGGCTTTATAGCCTCCTCCTCAAAGGAACAATCTTATGCTGAGCTCCTCTCATGTTGCACTTTTGTGCAATTTGAAAACTTTATAGCTCAACAAACCAACAAGGCTGATGCTGCATATCTACAATGGAAACACAAAATCAGAACTAAGGCCCAGATCCTGTAACCGGCACCATTGTCAGCAGCTGTTTTAAAAGGACTGCCGATCACATGCCAATCATGTGACAGCGCCGGGTACAGAATCACATCTCCAGCAAAAGTTGGCACCAGAAATGTAAGCCAGGGTTTTCCAGGTCTACATTTCTGGCACTTACCTTTGATGTGAATCATACCTCCATAGGTGCTTTAGGCTGTCTAATGCCACTTCTGATGTTATCCATGCCCACAGTGGCATTAGGTGACCTAAAGCGCCTATGGAGATGAGATTCTGGTATCAGTTTTTTTAGGTGTGCCTTGAAACAGTTAAAAATGTAATTTAAACCGTGTTTTTCTACTAAGGTTGGGAATCTATCAGCGCCTAAAAAAATTGGCACTATTTAGAGAATCCGGACGTCAGAAAGAAGACTTCCGACACAGCCGCGGATCGCGTGAGGAGTTGATACCCGCAGCTTTGAACAGAAAAATGACTTCAGGCAGCACAGGAGCCAGCCAGAAGTGAAACAGCCGCTGGAGGGAGGCACAGAAGAAAGGGAGGGAGAAGGTAGTATTGGAACTCGAGAGGGAGCACAAGCTGGGCCGCGGGTTGGACGCTCCTGATTTAAAGGTTACTGCCGCTGCTGCTGGTTAAGGAAAGCAGCAGCGGCAGAATAGGGAAGGTGGTTCTGGCAGCTTGGGACCCCTGACCATTTCGGGCCCTAGGCCTGTGCCTACTGGGCCTACCTTTAATCCGGCCCTGACATCATTGTTAACGTGACCATTTATTTTTTTCATCATAACGGGACATTTATTAATATTCAGTCCCGCCCCCAACCCCACCCTAGCCACACACCCAATCCCACCCTAGCCCCGCCCCAGCTCCACCCCCAATTTCTCCCATTCATTTTTCATGTACACATAATGTCTTATTAATTCCTAATGGTAACCATAAACTTTTTAAAAAACCACAAAGCATACTATACGCAGAGAAAATGTTAATTATTTATATTTGGGGGGTTTTCAAAGATGTCAAGGCAGATGACTTTAAAATATGCAATGTCTCCTCAGTAACTATAGAAAAATAGACAAATATAGTACAGATATAAATTCTCAAAACAGACACATTTTGATAACTAAATTGAAAATAAAATCATTTTTCCTACCTTTGCTATCTGGTGATTTCATGAGTCTCTTGTTGCGTTTCCTTCTGACTGTGCATCCTTTCTTTCATTTCTTTCTTTTTGCACTCAGGCCCAACAGTTGTCCCTTTCTATTCCCTCCCTCCTTCCTTCCTATGTCCTCAGTGCCCTCAGTGCCTCCTTCCTATGTCCTTAGTGCCCCCAGTGCTTCCTTCCTATGTCCTTAGTGCCCCTTCCTATATCCTTAGTGTCCTCGGTGCTTCCTTCCTATGTCCCCCTCACTGCCTTCCAGCTTTTGTCTCCACCCCCTCCCCTATGCTCTGGCATCTCTCTCTTCTCCTTTCCTTCCTTCCCACTCCACCCCATGGTCTGGCATCTCTATCTCCTTCACATCTCTCTCCTCTCTTTCTATCCCCCCTCCCACTCTATTATCTGGCATCTCTTCTTCCTTTCTCTCCTTCCTTCCTTCCTCCTGGTCTGGCATCTGTCTCCTCCCCCTCCCTTCATATACCCTGATATCTTTCCCCCCCTCCATGGTCTGGTAGCTCCTTTCCTTTCCTTCTCTCCCATGGTCTTGGCATCTCTTTTCTCTCCTCTCCCTTCCCTGGCCTTTCTTCTCCCCTCTCTCTCCCCAATTGGGTGCAGCAACAGCACTTCCCTTCTCCTATCCCCTCCCCAATTGGGTGCAGCAACAGCACTTCCCTTCTCCTATCCCCTCCCCAATTAGGTGAAGCAGCAGCTTTTCTCTTCCCCTATCCCCTCCCCAATTGGGTGCAGTAGCAGCTTTTCTCTTACCCCCTTGGGTGCAGCAGCTTTTCTCTTCCCCCCTCCCCCCTTGGGAGCAGAAGCAGCAGCTTTTCTATTCCCCCCTCCCCCCTCTTGGGTGCAGCAGCATCATTTCTCTTCCCATCCCTCCTAACGGCAGAGTCGTAAGCTTCCCTCCATCGCTGACCTATCTTCCATAGGTCAGCGACGGAGGGAAACTTATAACTTGCTGCTCTTCCTTGCTTCGGGCCTTCCTCGTTGCCGGGTTCTGCCTTCGCTGAAACAGAAAGTAGGCAGGAGTCAGACCCGGCAGCGAGGAAGGCCCGAAGCAAGTTGTAAGCTTTCCTCCGTGTCTCCCTTAGCTTCCCTCCATCGCTGCCTGTAGTGAACTCCTGCTCCGAGGCTCGAATGTGTGCGTGCTGGCTTCCCTTCTCTTCTCCTTCCCCCCCTCCCCCCGGGACGTAACTTCCAGTTTCGGAGGGAAGCCGGCATGCACACGTAAGAGCCCCAGAGCGTGGGTTCAATTTGAATTCTGGAGTCAGCCCGGGAAGGAACATCAGCGGCAGCAGCAGCAGGATTAGGGCGCGGAGAACACTGCGGGGGGTTGATACTGGACCGACCGTCCCCTTGTCCCTGCGCACAGCTTCGGGACGCTGTCCCTGAAAACGGGACATTTCGGCGGTCCGAAGCGGTGGCTCGGGACAATGGGAAGGTTGGTCCAATAAGGGGACTGTCCCGTTCAAAACGGGATGTATGGTCACCTTAGTCATTCTCTTCTTGCTTGGGTTGAGAACTTTTCAGCACCTCCTCATATGTGTATACACAGTATATAAAAAGAATCTAATATGCTAAAGCACTCTAATATATTGATTCTTAAATATACTACAATAATTTAAACACAGCATATACATTTTAGTAAAGTGGACCTTATGTGTAATTGAAAAAGTACCATTTTCTTTCTACCTCTTTTGTGCAGGCTCCAATGAATTGTGAGAAATGAGCTCAATGTGTTTCAGCTGTGCTACGCAACCCCCCCCCCCCCCTTTATTCGGTTATTTTGGACCACTAATACTATACATGCAGTGATCCTAAATTCCTCTCTTCACAAGTGGCGAGAAACTGTTCCAAACTATTTTGCAACTCTTTCCTAAGAGATTGTTCAGATTCCATTCCAAAGGAATCAGAGTGAAAAGAAAGAGCGTGGCAATGTGCTGGCTCTCAATATTTTCCATGCGAGAAAAATAATATAAAATATCCCTTTTTTTTTTTTCTTTCCCTAGAAAATAATGGGAGCAATGCAGGCAAGCAGGAGAGCATGTGTGATAGAGATCAGTTCAAGCTGTGTGCAGTATTTATACGAGAAGAGCTCCATATTGGAGAATACATGGAAAGGCTTTCCCTCCAGTGTTTTCTAAATATCTCTTATTGGGCCATTTTAGTAACTTTTTCAGGGAGTATATAAAAATAAAAGAAAACATAAAGGAGATAAGGTGATACTTTTTTATATTGGACTAAATTAATGCATTTTTTGATTAGCTTTCCAAGATAACCCTTCTTCAGTTCAGAAATAAGCTAATGTTAACAAACATGTAAGATTCAAGGTTTATTAATATTTGATTTATCGCTGAATCTGTTTACAAAGCAATGTACATAAGTTAAAAGAATAAAATATAAAAATACAAATTAAAACTCAGTAACAACAAATATCAGACAAGAAAAACTTGAAATGGGAGGAAAAGAAGGGCAAAGATTACATCTGTTATATATAGAAAGACAAATACGGGAAAAAAACATAAGGGAACGGGGGTAGGTAAAAAGATTGGAAAAATTTTTAATATTGAGTATTAAAAACATCTTTAAAAAGAGGGAGGAGTGAACAAGGGCTGGGTGGGTTGGAAACAGATAGGAAATAACTTTTTGAGAGTTTGAGAATGGCCGCATATCCCAATTCATGATTATAGATTTTAAGGAAATAACAATATTTGACCACTGAATTGACTGCTTAGAGCAGGGGTGTCAAAGTCCCTCCTAGAGGGCTGCAATCCAGTCTGGTTTTCAGGATTTCCTCAATGAATATGCATGAGATCTTTTTGCATGCACTGCTTTCATTGTATGCTAATAGATATCATGCATATTCATTGTGGAAATCCTGAAAACCCGACTGGATTGCAGCCCTCGAGGAGGGACTTTGACACCCCTAGCTTAAAGGGTAATTATAAAAGGAGCCGCCAGGTTGTAGGTATTTCAGACACACCTGAATGCAAGCATTTTAGTCAATTATGTATCATACGTGGCCACCTACACATGCGAATCGCCATTTATGAACTGCAAAGTTGTATGAAAATAGGGGTGAAAGTTTCATGGCGCATGCTTTCATTTGGCCATGTTTAGCTGAGCGGTGGCATTGAAGTATAGCCGATGAGCAGTTTCATAGTTAGCACAAGCGTGTTGTTACACCTCATTCCCCGATGAAGTAAATGAAACGGGGCTCACCTCAGATGAAATAGTACTGCAAGCTTAGTTAAATCTAGCACAGACATGGGCAACTCCGGTCCACGAGGGCTGGAATTCAATCGGGTTTTCAGGATTTCCCCAATGAATATGCATTGAAAGCAGTGCATGCAAATAGATCTCATGCGTATTCATTGGGGAAATCCTGAAAACCCAATTGGATTCCGGCCCTCGAACCCCGGAGTTGCCCATGTCTGGTCTAGCATTTCTCAATGTGGAAAATAAGAAATTGAAAAATTATGGTTAAGAAAGGAATGCAAGATTGATTCAAGTAGGATAGTCAATTAATGAGGATTGTAGTTGGATCAGGCTATGCTACCTGATTGGCAGTCTGAGTATCCTTGTATTTTGATAGTTCAGTCCTTGTTATGATGGCTATATGACAGGGTTTATGGACTAATAGTAATAATGTGCAATAATCATTGAGGGAGTGCACAGAGGCAGAGTTTGGGCACAGTGTAGTTTGGGTCCACCCATGTATACCGTGTTTCCCTGAAAATAAGACAGGCCTTATTTTCAGGATATACACATGATCATCTCTTCCTTCCACTCCTTCACCCCAATTCTTCCTCTTTCCTTTCTCTGCCCCATATGTGCAGCATCTTCCCCTCTCATCCCTCATGCAGCAGGACCCTTGCTCAGCTTCCCTTCCCTCCCTACCATCCCTTGTGCAGCAGGACCCTTGCTCAGCTCCCTTCCCTTCCTCCCATCCCTCGTGCAGCAGGACCCTTGCCCAGCTTCTATTCTACCCTCCCTCCCATCCCTCGTGCAGCAGGACCCTTACCCAGCTTCCCTTCCCTCCCTCCCGTCCCTTGTGCAGCAGAACTCTTGAGCAAGCATTGACCCCCCCCAGCACCCACACCCACCGTGCAGCCAAATGCCCATCCTTCCCACCCTCCCATCGGAACCCCACCGCAAGTCCTACTTACCTCCCTAAGCAGCGTCGGGCCGGCAGCACTCTAAACAGGCTGCTTCAGCCTTGTCCGCCCATGAATTCACTCTGCCACATTACTGATGATGTCATCAGTAACGCGGCAGTGAATTCATGGGTGGACAAGGTCGAAGCAGCCTGTTAAGAGTGCTGCCAGCCCTACGCTACTTAGGAAGGTAAGTAAGGCTCACGGCAGAGTTCTGATGGGAGGGAGGGAAGGATGGGGATTCAGCTGCACGGCGGGTGCGGGTGCTCGAGGGGGGCGGTGGTGCTCGCTCACTCAAAGGTTCTGTTGCACAAGGGAAAGAAGGGAGGGAAGGGAAACTTAGGGACTAGGGTTTATCTTAGGGGTAGGGCTTATATTAAGACCTACCCTGAAAATCCTGCTAGGGCTTTTTACAGGGTTGGCCTTATTTTCAGGGAAACATGGTAGTTTGGAAATTTTTTAATGTTCATGCTTACATGCGAAAAGTACAGAGCAGCATTTTTAGCATCCATAGAGCTGATATATACTCCCTGAAAAAGTTACTAAAATGGCCCAATAAGAGATATTTAGAAAACACTGGAGGGAAAGCCTTTCCATGTATTCTCCAATATGGAGCTCTTCTCGTATAAATACTGCACACAGCTTGAACTGATCTCTATCAGTGGGGGAGAGGGGGGAGTCTGGGATGGGGCTTGGTGCGGGATTACGGTGTTACAGGGCAGGGATGGGTGGAACTGGGTGGGTCTAGGGGGTCTGGATTTTCTGATTGGAAAATCTGGCATCCCTGAATAAAAGGAACTCCTATGACTTTATAAAATTGCCCTTTTGGGGATATTGTAAAAGGAGCCACATAGGTTTAGTTAGCAGGAACATCTGTAAATGGCAATATCCTGGTCATTTGTGTACATAAGTGACCATTTATACTCGTATGTCCTCCTCTAAAATGACAGCAAGCAGGAAAATGTGTACCCTGCTTTGAGGGCATGTAGTTTGCCAGTGGGGGATGCATGAGTAAAGTACACTCAGAATGGCACGAAAGATGCTGGGGGGGGGGGGGGAAGGGTCAGAGTAAAAGGGGGCACTACCTACCCTTGCTATGCCACTGGTTAGGTGTTTTACCCAGCGTCAAAAGGAGTTGCAGTGGGAATTGAACCCACTGCACTAACCACTAGGCTACACTGCCAGCTGGTGGAAGGAATGGGTACCTCTTACATTTTCTCTTAGTTGCCCTATTATAGAATTTCCTCATAGGCTCTAACATTAATGTGACAAATACATGTGTTAATGACTAGTATACTTGCACACAGACACAAAGGCATGGACATGCATACATATGTAAATTGCAAATAGCATGCTATGCACTGTTCTGTAAGTACATTCGTACTTTCCATGGCATGTATTTTCTGTTGGGTGTACACAAGGGTATAATCTGGGCAGAACTCAAACTTACAGATGTAAGTTTATGGAATACTTCAAGTCACACATGTATCTTTGACATGTAGGCACAAACATTTCTACTAGTTCAATGGCTAGCACATGCGCTCGTGCCTAACCCCATATGATATAACATAAAACATATCCACGATCACTTCCAAGTCCAAAGAAAGCTCTTAGATCAAATTGCATTTCTTTTAATTTTAATTTCTCTTTAAATTCTTCCAGACCTCAGCAACACCACTCTCTGCTCAAATACTCTCATAGCGGCAAAACTTTAGTCATTGTATAGATAGGATTACCAGATTTTCTGTTTGGAAAATCCAGACCCTTATACCTGCCCCCAGGACCGCCCAGTTCCATCCAGTCCCGCCCCCTCCTCCCCTCCCCCCCCGCTGCCTGCTCTCATCGGGCAGGAGAGCATCTACTCAGGTGCGGATGTGACACGATGGCATCACATGTATGCGTGTGTGCATGTAACATCATCGCGTTGCATTCACGCATGCGTGGATGTGCTCCTGCCTGACAGTGATTTGTTCCAAGCTTTTCAAACCCAAAGTACCAGATTTTGAAAAGCCATCCGGATCCCCGGACATGTCTTCAAAAGGCATTAGATCAAACGATCTATTTCAAGCTTGGACAAAGGTAGTGTGCTCAGAGAGGAAGGGGCGAATTTTGGTGATATTGAAGTGACAGAAGCGACAGGTCTTAGCAGCTTGTTGGATATACGTAGAAAATGAGAGGTTAGAATCGAAGATGACTCCAAGATTGCGAGCAGAGGAGACTGGAACAATGACAATATTATTTACAGAGATGGAGAAAGGAGGAGGAGGAGGAGCAGAGGGTTTAGGAGGAAAGAGGAGCAGCTCAGTCTTGGACATATTTAGTTTCAGATGACAATTTCAGATCACACAATTACAAACTCTAATGTTCTTTAGTACACAGCAAACACTGAGTTTTTGCTCGAACGTTTACATGAGGTTTTTAGCTGTCAGTCCTGATGCATCACTTACCATTTTCTGGTTTGATTAATTGTGCTTGGCATAATTCTAAGTGTCATAACACTCCATTACTTTCATAGCTGAAGTGCAGAGTAATTTAACAGTGACAGTCAGAGAACTGAAAAAAAAAAGTAGAATACATAAGAACATAAGAATTGCCGCTGCTGGGTCAGACCAGTGATCCATCGTACCTGGCAGTCCCCTCACGCAGCGGCCCCCAGGTCAAAGACCAGTGCTCTAAATGAGTCCAGCCTCACCTGCGTATGTTCCTGTTTAGCAGGAACTTGTCCAACTTTGTCTTGAATCCCTGGAGGGTGTTTTCCCTTATAACAGCCTCCGGAAGAGGCTGTTCCAGTTTTACACCACTCTTTGGAATCTATCCCCTTTCAACTTTAGAGAGTGCCCTCTTGTTCTCCCTTCCTTAGAGAGGGTGAACAACCTGTCTCTATCTACTAAGTCTTGAATGTTTTGATCGTATCCCCTCTCAGTCTACTCTTTTCAAGGGAGAAGAGGCCCAGTTTCTCCAATTTCTCACTGTACGGCTCCTTTAATAACCCATTTATATGAGGCCACTCAGAATGGCTTAAATAAAGGTCAAAATAAAGGCAAAATATCTCTCTTTGGAGGAATTATAAGTTATATTAAGCACTGCCTCAAATAACATTTAAATCAGTAGCAGAAGTTGGTTTCAAGTTTGTAAAAAAAATTAAAAAAAAGATTTGGACTAAGACAAAGGGTATTTTATATTATCAATGTGCCATTTAAGGTTATTGATAAGATGCATTATTTGACCACTAATTATTTTAACACAAATACCATGTTATGCAGAGACTTAAGGGCCTCTTCTATTAAACTGCAATAGCAGTTTTCTAGCGCGGGGAGCCACGCTGAATGGCCCGCACTGCTCCCGACGCTCATAGAGTTCCTGTGAGCGTCAGGAGCAGTGCGGGCCATTCAGCGCGGCTTTCTGCGCTGAAAACTGCTAGCGCAGTTTAATAGAAGAGGGGGGTTAGAGATCATTTTAGTAAGCAGCAGTAAGCGCTAGCGTGTGCTTACCGCACATTAAAAAAGCTTACTAGGGGATGTGCACTGGTATCCCACGGTAAATTTGCCTGTTTTTGTGTGCTCAAAAATTTCCTATTTTTCTGGAAGGGGAGTGGATGTGACAGTGCTGCTAATCATTTAGCACATGAGCAGTGGCATAGGAAGAGAGGGGGGGAGGTCTGTCCCAGGCACCGCCTTGGTGACCCATCTTTCTCTCTTCCTCTTGCTCCTTCCCCGCCCCCTACTTTCACGCACACACCCCTTCCCTTGTAACTCTTTAACATTCCCAGCATGAGCAGTAACCCAAACATGCTTGCACCAGCATCGACTCTTCTTCTGACGTCACTTCCTGAAGCCACGCCTCTGCTCCTTCTCCTCACCTCTCCTTCTGCAGCATCCCCCCCCTCCCTCCCCGGTGATAATAAGAGGCTCAGGGCCGCAGCTGGAGGACATCCACGCATGCACAGATGTCGACATGATGTCAAGCACGTGTCATTGCGTTGATGTCCACACATTTCTGGGTGCCCTCTAACCGCAGCCCTGAGATTAGGGTGCTAGCAGCTTAAAAAGCTTGTGACACACTGCTGTAGGATGTGAATGGAAGTGCCAGGCATGCCCCTGACCAGCCTATGCCCCTCCAGCTTCATGCCCTCTTGCAGTTGTGCACTATGGAAATAGCACGCTTATTTGTAGAATGCCGACAAAGGGCAGTTATGTATGTAATAACTAATTATTGCTAATAAGCACCAAATATAACTCAGAATTGATCACTACTGCCAATGAGCATCTAGTCATTTACCCCCCTTTTACAAAATTGTAGTGCGGTTTTTAGTGCCAGCTGCTATGGTAACAGCTCTGACGCTTATAGAAATCCTATGAGCTTCTGAGCTGTTACTGCCATGACCGGTGCTAAAAAACATACTACGTTTTTGTAAAAGGGGAGGGTGTTAATTACTTACCTACATAACTAACCTTATTCTATAATATTGGCATGCAACTGTGTATGCTAAGCATCAGGGTTGAACATGCAAGTTTATAGAACGAGGGGGTTCGTGCCTCCTATTTGGGAGGCAGTAAATAGTCCTGCTTTAACTCTGCTTTACTTCGTCAAATACACACAAAAACAGGGGCTAAATAGACTCAAGGTTACTCCACTTGAGTGATTATGAAGCAAGTATACTTAAACAAAATAAAATAATCGCTCTTATGTAAATTTCAACCGAAGTAATTTCAACGTTGTTTCTATATCTTGGTAGCTTTTTGTGCTCAGAATCATGAAGCAACATTGAAATTATGAAGTTATTGTCTTCATGATTCTGAGCACAAAAAGCTGCCAAGATATAGAAGTAACGTTGAAATTACTTCGGTTGGAATTTACTTAAAAGTGATTATTTTATTTTGTTTAAGTTAACTCTGCTTTAAGCAGTTGGGCCCTGATTCTATAAATGGTGTCTAAGACATAGGCACTGAGGGACGCAGTGCATAGCTCCTGTTAATCTTCATTTAGGTGCTGTTTAGAGAATCGGGCTTAACAGTGCCTAAAATGGACTTAGGCACGGGTAGGTGCCTGGACTCACTGAGCGAGGCATGTCCTGTAGACAGTCAGCTGATGCCAGCGCCTCTCCTCCTCCTCCCCGGCACCTCGCCTGGCGGCTCAGGGCCTGTCTGCAGGGCCTTCGCACATGCGCAGATGTTGGCATGATGATGTCATGCATGCACATCACATCATCATGTCAATGTCCGTTCACTTCCGGGTGCTCTGCAGCCGCGGCCTGCTATCTATCATGCCATGGCTCTGGATAGTTTGCGAGACATGCACCTTTAGTTCAACACTAAAAGGATAGACAGCATAATATTAAGGATAATAGATGGAAATTGATCTATTCTGCAGTAGTAGGTTGGGTGGTAGAAATCTGGAGAAATAATTAAACTTTAGAGAGCAATATTGGATCTATATGTTAAATATGGTGAACTCACCCCTCCCCCCGTGGTCTAAATATTGAGATCAAATAGGTGTCACTATTATGATGCAGGAAGAATTGTGATTGGCTATTTTTAATGTTGAGTGAGAGGAGAGTTTAAAAGAAGCTGGGTTAGGTGGCTGATTCAGAGAGATATGTACAAAGATGAATTCAGCGAAAATGTAGGGTGTGTGTGTATGTGTGTGGGGGGGGGTGGTGATGGAGGGGGGGATATGAGTTTTATTGCACCTATTCTAGCTGGGATTTATTACTTCAGGGGCATGTCCTTGATAAAAATTTTATAGGCAAAACATGTGGCATGTTGGACACATTATTCCCTGGCAGTCTGGATTCCTTAAACAGATAAGTGATACTTTATTATAACATAAAGAATATATGAAAAAAAGAGAGAATTTAAGGACTAATTACAATGATTGTACATGAATCTCAGAACTATGAGAGAAACTGAGCTCTGAGTGGCACTGTTGAAGTCTTTAAAACAGAAAAAAAAAATATTGTAAACCCAGAGGTGACTGTTTTTATCAGGTAGGGGTACGGGCATGTCAGGGGTTTTCTGAAAAGTTGCAAAATACTGGGTATCTGCGCCGGCATTTACACCTGGTTTCAGCAGTAGGTGTAAGTGTGGCACCCAAAGTACTTTTCAAGAATGGACATTTTCCCGCTGCCGACTTTGGGCGACTAGCACCCTATGTCCAAATGGAACTTAGACGTTTCTTTTGCTTAAGCCCCTCCACATAAACACTGTTGAATTAACTACACTAGCTTTGTTTTGAGTGTGGAAGTATTAGAATTGTTCAAAGCTATTACTAACAAATTTGTTTTATGATTAGACCTACGTACATAGTTCAAATAAATCAGTTTAATTTATTAACTAACCTTGTTCAGAGAAGCTTTTTTCGATTTTTTTCCTGGGAGGAGAAGAGGGCGAACCCACCCGATAACACTTCTTTTCCCCAGATGAGGTCCCGAGCGCTAACCGAGTGAGGGACCAATGGAGACTGCTTTTGGGGGACTCAAACCAGGTCAGGCTCCAGACCCAGAGCCGCCCTGAATGGGGCATTACTTAAGCATTAGCGAATGTCACCCCAATGTTTAGTTTCACCAATATGTGAAAGCACAATGCAAGAAAAAGATTCAATAGAATGATTTTTAAGCTTGCAGTGGGATACCAACGGTTCACGTTTCTTAGCCTGCAGGATACAATGCCAATGCTCAATCATCCTTGTTTTTAACAGGCAAGTGGTTTGGCCCATGTACAGTAAACCATAAGGGCATTGTAAAAGCTAAACCACATTGTTTGTCTTGACCTATCTGCCTCATTTGAGAAATCCATGGATGTAGTGACCAAAAGATCTACCTATTTTTGTTACTTTTGAGTTCCCAAGTGATTGGGATAGTATTGGAATGATCTTTCTTTTAGGAAAAAAAAAAAAGTTAATTTGCTTAAGGGTCAGAAAACACAGCTTTTTTTGACTTGCCCTGGGCTACGCAGGATTTTAGAAAGACATTTTTGTCCAGGAGCCAGGAAATTCTGAGTCTTAGGGCTACTTTTGAAGTACATTTTCCTTGTACTATAAGGCAGATTTGTACTACAAGGCTTGGTTACTATTTCTTCTGTTAAATATTTTTTTAACCTTCACAATTATGGTTTCTAATAGATTCCAGATTGACTGAGAAAACATTAATGCAGGATGAATTAGCTAGAGGAGATATTTCTGCTCCTTCCTGGTTTTCCTTTTTCTTTATTGCATTATTATTCTATGTTTCAGGGGTTCTCTTGCTCCTTCCTCTTATTTGTAAGTTAAGTTCTGGTAACATTATGGGCGTTTTGAGGTGCATTTCATCTTGGGAGCGGAGGGACCTGTTCAGCACGTACAGAGGAAGCTTGGCTGTCATGTAACTTGGTGTCATGTCGTGTAAGGCTTTGAATGCTAGCATCAGGCCCTTGAAGACACAATGTTTGGCTACAGGCAGCCAGTGAGCTGACGATAAAGCCTGAGAGACAGAATCGCAGGAATGGAGGTTTTTTAGTAATCTTATTGCCTCATTTTGAACACATTGGAGACGTTGAACGTTCTTCGCCGTGAGACCGTTGAATAGGCCATTGCAGTAGTCCATGCGGGAGAGAAATAAGGCATAGAGTAGTTGGGTAACGTCAAATTCAGAAAAGTAGTCCCTTATTTTCCGGAGTTGTTGCAGGTAGTAAAATGAGGAAGATATCACCTGAGAGATATGGTTGGAAAGTGAAAGGTTGAAGTCAAGGAGTATTCCTAGATGGTGCGCTTGGTCTTTTGAAGTTATGGTAGTCAAGTCCCGGCATAGCAAGGAATGGGCACAGTTGCAGTGTTCTTTGTGGATCCAAAGGAGTTCCGTTTTTGAGGCGTTTAGTTGCAATTTGTTGACGGACATCTAGATTTTTGATTTCCGAGAGGCAGTGTAGGAGTTTCTTAATCTGAGCATCACAGTTTTCTCCTAGCAGTAGATATAGTTGGAGTGAATCTGTATTTGGTATTTGCGGGCTAAGTCTATAGCAGGTCCAATGTAGAGTTTGAATAATAGGGGGGATAGTAAAGCCCATTGCGGAACACCATATTTGATCAGTTTCAGTTTCAATAGAGTATCATTGAGCAATACGCTTTGGGATCTATTATTCAGGAAGGAGGTGAACCATCGTAACGCAGTATCTCAGATTCCAATTTCAGAGACCCGTGCAATGAGGAAAGGATAGTCAATAGTGTTGAATGTTGCGCTAAGATCTGGCATCACCAGGATATATGACAAACAGGGGTCTAGGATGGAGCCAGAATTTTGGTGATGTCATCGTGGGAGACAGTCTCAAAGTGAGTTAGGTTCCCAGTTGTAGTTTTTATTATCTTCTCTGAGTCAAGGGGAGATGATGTCTGTTGCATAGCAGAGTTGAGGTGAGACTGTATTTTGCCTACTTTGTCAGCGAATTAATCTGAGAGCGTTTCACTGTTGAATTCAGTATTAAGGCATCGGTTGTCTCCTTGTGATATTGTATCTTTTTTGTTAGCTTAAAAAGGTTTGTTGATCTATTGGGGGTCTTTAATAGTTGTTGGGAGTAGTATCTTTTTAGCCTCTAGGGTGGCTTTTTTTATATTCTTCATGCAGTTTCTTCCATTTGGACCTGTCACTTTTAAGCCTGGATATGTGCCATTTCCTTTCTGCTTTCCTTAGTTCTCTTTTCTTGGTTAAGTCTTCAGTTAATTAGGGGAAGGAGTATTTGCAGAGATAGTATTTAATTTCTTTGATTGGCGCTAATCCTTGGTATAGGGATTTTACCTTAGTGTGCTAATCCATGGCAGTCTCGTCAACAGATTCAGAATTGGGTTTTAATGTTCCCACTAAGTTAGAAAGGCCTGTGGAGAGATCCTGTAAGTTGATAGTGGCATTGTCGTATATCTTCTTATGTTGGGTTTGCTTCCTGTTTGATGGTTAATTTGTTGTGTTGGTTTGGTTGAATGTGATCATAAGGTGATCAGACCAGGGTACCGGTTTGGTGGTGTAGTTAGGAGTTCCTGTGGTGAGTGGTGTATCTTTTTGGATAAAGATTAGGTCTAAAATGTGCCCTGCTGAGTGGGTCGGTGAGGGGACCATTTGCTGGAGGTGATTTTGAGCCAATCAGGGCCTTTGGCCCCTCCCACTGCATACCAAGATGCAATGGGAGGGGGAAGTCCTGTCATTTGCTGCACGCAGCCCTATAGGAAAGTGAGCTTTCCTTCTGCTGTTTGCTCTTCCAAAGAGATGTGGGAGAGGGAACCAGGAATGTTGGGGGAATGTGTGTGTGTGTGTGGGAGAAGATGTCAGGGGATGTCGAAGGATGTACATGATATTAGGGGGATGTGAGGGATGCCAGGGGGAGGAGTGTAGCACTCTGTGGCTCAGCTGATCCTAGTAGGGGGAATCCCCATCAGCTGAGCCGCCAGGAATCCCCCAAACTGGCTCAGCTGATGGGGATTCTTTCTTCCACGATCAGACAAGGTAGTTGGTGGATATGTCTACAAAATTTGTTTTTGTACAAAAAAGGTAGACGTCCTAAGGACCAAAACTTATACCTAGCTCATTTTCAACAATAAACGAAAGACGTTTTGGCAGCTTTGACAATGGACATTTTTCCTGCAGGGTTTGTGGACGTCTTCCACAAAATGTCCAACCTCACACTTAGGCACACTTTTGATTAAGCTCCTCCATGTGTTTTACATTCAGGTAGTCAAGCATTTTTCCCTATCTGCTCTGGTGGGCTCACAGTCTATCTAATGTGCCTGGGGTACTGGAGGATTATGTGACTTGCCCAGGGTCACAAGGAGCAGTGTGGGATTTGAATCCACACCCTCAGGGCGCTGAGGCTGTAGCTCTAACCACTGCGCCACACACTCCCCAAATCTGCACATTAGCAACATTTAGTTTATTAGTGTACTTTTAAAAAGTTAGTTTGCTCTAGAACATTTTAGCATACCTTAAACTATGAAGCAATGCATGCTGAATCGATTATGACTGTGGTTCTGAACCCAATTTTCATGGCACATCCAGATAACTGGGTTTTCAGGATATCCACAATGAATACCCAAGAGAGAGATTTTCTATGGACTGCTTCCTTGATATGCAAATCTATCTCATGCAATTTCATTGTGGATATTCTGAAAACCTAAGTAATGGCTGTGTCCCGAGGACTGAGTTGGGTTAAGGTATGTTAAAATGTTCTAATGCACATTAGAAATATTTTTGTAAAATACCGTGTTTCCCTGAAAATAAGACAGTGCCTTATATTAATTTTGGGCCCAAAAAACACACTAGGTCTTATTTTGGAGGTATGTACATGATCATCTTTTCCTTCCTCTCCTTCACCCCAATTCTTCCTCTTTCCTTTCTCTCCCACACATGTGCAGCATCTTTCCTCCCCTCCCTCCCATCCCTTGTGCAGCAGAACCCTTGAGCACCCCCTCCCCCTCCACCACTCAGCCAAACTCCCGCTGACCCTCCATCCTTCCCTCCCTCCCATCCAAACCCTGCCCAGTTTAATTCCTGGAGCAACGTTATAGACCCCCCAACTGGTCTCTGGCGTTCCCTTTACTTGTATAAGCCTTGTTTGCTTGGCTAGCAGCAGCTGACTCCTTATACTAAGTTCTAGGACTGGTTTGTCAGGTGAGGGCATGGACAAACAAGCTGGAAGGCAGGTTGGAACTGTAAGTCCACTCATTCAGCACACCCCTTCCATCCAATAAATCAATCCAGGTCAGAGGGTGCAAAATCTAGGTAACCAATTTTATCTTAATTCAGATTAAACAGGAAAAACCCGTGAGACAGCTTCATTTTATAATGTTTTAAACGCGGTAGTAGTAACAGCAGTGGCTCTGAGACTCCTCTGCCTTAGCAGAAGTTCTTTGTAGAAAGTCCTTTATAGCGGTTCTCTCTTTAGAGCCACTTCCCTATGGGGGCTGAATTGAGATCAATGGTAGTACAGCTGGGGGCCTTTGAGCCTGCAGGTACACAGTCCTGGTAGCTGGTACCTTCCCTGATTCTGGGATTCAAACTGAAGTTCTCTAACCTGATGCTTCTTTCGGATAGTTTTTGCCGTTGCTCTGCTTAGTTTTACTTCTGGACGCAGTGTGGCACTCTGGTCCCCCGTTCCAGGCACAACTTGGCATCAGTGTAGCAACTACTCCATTCACTGCTTCCCTTTCCTGTGCACTGGTTGGTGTCAGGTCAAAAGCGCGCCGGGACAAAGGCGCGAGCAGACAATTGAGCGCAGCGCGGAGGTGCGCGCCAAAGAAAATTACTGTTTTTAGGGCTCCGACGGGGGGGGCGTGGGGGGAACCCCCCACTTTACTTAATACAGATCGCGCCGCGTTGTGGGGGCATTGTGGGGGTGTGGGGGGTTGTAACCCCCCACATTTTACTGAAAACTTCACTTTTTCCCTGTTTTTAGGGAAAAAGTTAAGTTTACAGTAATTTTCTTCGGTGCGCACCTCCGTCTTGCGCTGTTGTCGGCGCGCGCCTTTGTCTTCCGCGTTGTTTTCTATGAACCGCACTGGTTGTGTCAAGTCACATGTATTCCTTGCATTTAGTGGTACAGTACAGTGACCATAGAACAGAAGTCAAAGACAAGACCATGTCCATGAACTAGGGTTTTATAATCCCTCAGCTTTCCTCCTTCTGCCTTTAGTAGGCAGAAGAATCAGCCTTGGTTCTAGAAACTCTTTATAATGTCACTGGGGTACTAATAGTTAAATATTAGTGGAAGTCAGAAAAATATTAGAGTTCAAATAAAAGAACTGTCTTCTCATTCAAATTGGTAACCAAACTTCAGGATTGCAACCGTCACGTTTGAAAGTCACTCAGAGGTATAGAGTTCTTCAAGAAGAGAGTTGCGCCCTCTAGTGATGAACCAAAGTATATTTTTCAGTCGTTGCAACTTTATTAGTTCTGGTTACGCTCCAAGTTTGATTACAAAAGTAAATAAATAAATGAATGTCTTTACAGTCTTTCAAACACTTGTATGAAAATACTTTGTTTTTTCTTATGTTTACAAATCTTTTCAAATGAACATTGCTCTGTGAGAAAATTGAGAGCAGCTTGATAATTCAGTTTATAACAGGTTCGGGGACTTTAGTAAAATCCAGACGCCTAGACCCGCCCCCAGACCTACCCATTCCACCCATCCCCATCCCGTTGCACCCCGGTCCCACCCTCATTCCTGCCCTAGCTACGCTCCCCGCTGCCTGCTCTTGTCAGGCAAGAGGGCATCCGCGTATGCAATTTCAAGGAAGCTTTTCAAAACCCAGACAAAGGGCCTCGAAAAGGGGGACATGTCCGTGGAAATCCAGATGTCTGGAGCCCTAGCCAAATGGCCCATTCATTCTGCCCATCCACAGCATCCACTATCTCCGCCTCTCCCTGAGAGATCTCACTCGCCTGCCCCACACTTTCTTGAATTCAGATACAGTCTTTGTCTCCTTTTAAAAATGTGCCATAATTAGAATTTCATGCACCACTGGTAATATTTTATTATTGCATGGTGCTCTGTAAAAATTTTTCTATGAGCACATAAAATCTAGATTTGAATATTTATTTAAAGTTGTGTTATTAAATAAGTGGACACATTAATATTTGGTGTGGGGCCATTGGTTTGGAAATAAAAGGCTGGTCTAAGTCTCACTTCTAGCTGCTGGCATTTAGGCATATAACCCCTAGTATTCTATTAACTGTGCATGTATTTCATAGGCATGCCCCTCACCCACTTCTGTCCCTCCTATGATCCCCCCCTAGAAGTTGCACATAACAGCTTCTAGAATAGTGACTAAGGTCAGTAGCACGTGAAATTACCAATCGGTGCCAGTTAACACCAAATTAAGCCACTAATTGACTGTTAACTCCAATGAACAGCTAATTATTAATTTGTATGCACAACTAACCTTATTCTATAAATTGGGAGCCCAACATTTCACGCTAACCCCCAGATTCTAGAAATGGCATACAAATTTATGTGCGTGAAATTGTGCATTATTCTGAGATGCGTGCACAACTAAATTGACTAATGAGCCAATCAGCGCCAATATTTCAGTGCTTTAGTTGGCAATCATTTGGATTTGGGCACGCATCTTGCTATGCGTTATTCTTCAAAATTCCACATGCATATCTTATAGCATGCGACACAAGAGGGGGCACGGACAGGTCAGGGGCATTCACTAAAAATCTGTGCACAGCATTACTGAATACCAGGGATCCACGCCCAACTTATGCACTGGAATTTTCTCCAGGTTTATGTGAGTGTTGACACTCGTGTGCAAGTTTAGTGTAGAAATTGGCTCTAAGCACAATTCTACAAATGACAAACAACTTGGAGTACTGTTCATAGCAGTGTCTCTCAAACTCTTTTTTAACTCCGGCACACTAAATGGAGCAAATTTTTTTTTTTTGCAGCACATTATAATTGAAATGATAAAATTGCAAAACCAACAAAAAATTAAATTAGAGAGTTATTTATTTAAAGTTCTTTAAACTATGTATGGGTAATTGTAACAATAGTGAAACTAAAGTAAATAGAATACAAATGTCAATCAATGTGATGGATGCACTTGTTTTTGAGGGCAAATTAACTCAAAATGTGGCTTGATAGTTGACAAGCAAACATGCTTTTCATCATCCACCATCTGTAGTCATTCTCTTTTTTTTTCAAATTTAATTTCTGTCAGAGCTGAAAATCCAAGTTTGCAAAGATAAGAAGATCCAAATTGCAACAAAGCCTTGATTGCTTTGTTGCTCCAGTTAGGATGATTACTGTATAAAAAATAAAATAAAATTGCTTGCTGTTAGTTTTCGAGGACCACTTATGTCAAAGAATGATGCCTGTCTGGGTGGTTGTATCCTTACACACAGACACTCATAATATTGACAGACTCTTGCATATGCAATGTACGTGTCATCTATCCTAGTGTATACTATGAAGGGAATTTTTTTTAAATAAAGAAAAATTCTGCAATCTCTCATGGCACACCCGGAATCTCTTCGGGGAACACCACTGTGCTGTGGCACACAGTTTGGGAGATACTTGTTTTATAGTATTGCATTCCACGTAGATTTTTTATGGTACTTTTTTTTTCAGCACAACCTACTGAATCTAATCCTAAGTATCCAGGTCTATAGAATTAGGGGGTTACTCGTGGATGCAGAGAGAAAAAAATAATTTACAAATAGTAACAGTAAAATAAAGTTATGTCCAAGGAGATCGATAATATTAACAACAATTCCCCAGTTCTGGTCCTGATCTGTAATCATAGAAACATAGAAAAATGGTGGCAGAAAAGGGCCATAGCCCATCGAGTCTGCCCATTCCAAGTACCCGCCCCCCTGAATTTACTCCCTTAAAGATCCCACGTGAGCATCCCATTTTCTCTTAAAATCCGTCACGTTGCTTGCCTCAATCACCTGCAGTGGGAGTCTGTTCCAATGATCTACCACTCTTTCGGTGAAGAAGTACTTTCTGGAGTCGCTACGAAACTTCCCTCCCCTGATTTTCAGCGGGTGCCCTCTGGTGGTCGAGGGTCCCACGAGACAGAAGATATTATCTTCCGACTCGATGCGACCCGTGATGTACTTGAACGTTTCAATCATGTCTCCCCTTTCTCTTCGTTCCTCAAGTGAGTACAGCCGCAATTCTTTTAGTCTTTCTTCGTATGTCAGATACTTGAGTCCCAAGACCATCCTGGTGGCCATTCGCTGAACTGACTCGATCCTCAGCATGTCCTTACGGTAGTGTGGTCTCCAGAATTGGACACAGTACTCCAAGTGAGGCCGCACCATGGATCTGTATAACGGCATGATGACTTCAGGTCGCATTTCTTGTCTGGTAGCAGGATGCAAAATATTTTGCAGCTTCAGCTGTTTTGTCTCCTCTTCCCTCCAAGATTATGTAGAGTTTTCCTGCTTATTCTTTTCTGGGAAGTCTTTGATTTTCTCTATTAGTTTTGAATAATGTCTAGTTCCGTTATCTGTGTTTTGCACAGTGCAATAGGAAAAGCATTTCATTTTCTATTTTTCCCAGCATTGCGTGATGCAAAGTTCGGTTTCTTGAGGTTTTGAGATGATGGAGTTCTACATGGTGATATTTGCTTTGGTCTATTGATGTACAGAATAGTTTCATTTGTGTTTATGATAGATAAGATTGGAGTCTTACATTTAGGGCATTAAGGGGAGGCATTATCAATATGGGCTAATGTTAAAATGTGTTATTTCACCGTTAACCCAGTTATTAGTAACTATGGGCTCCTTTTATGAAGCTGCGTTAGGGCATTAATGCGCGGAATAGCGCGTGCCACATTGCCCCGCGTGCTAGATGCTAATGCCAGCATTGAGCTGGCGTTAGTTCTAGCTGCGTAGCGTGCGGTAATATGCTACGTGAGCTAAAAATGCTAGCGCAGCTTAGTAAAAGGAGCCCTATGTTTCATTGCATTATATAGGACCTGCAATAAATAGCACAACTTAATGGCCAACTAATATATCTTAACTATAACCCAACCTAACATTGATAACTATCCGCCCAATATTCAACTGGTGGCAGGCAGAACTTTGATTGCCTGCCACTGGCATTAAACCTGGATATTCAATTCTAGGCCATTTCTGGTGACTGGCGTTGAATATCTGAGGTTTTCAAAGCCAGTTAAGCCAATAATCAGACTTAACTAGTCATGGCTTAGCAGCCAAAGATAGATCTGCATTTTCTGCAGCCTTATTTACCTGCTAAACCTGGTTGCTTAAATTCAAAATACCGAACCCCCAGAATGCCCCTGGAATACCCCCAATATTGATGGCTTTTTTTTTTTGTTGTTGTTGTTGCTAGCTGGGCATTTTCAGTGGTGATAACCAGTTAAATGCCACTGAAAATGCCCAGTTAGCCATCGAGACATGAGTTAACCAGTCGGCAGCCATTTCCAGCTGGTTAACTCAAGCTGAATACTGGATGATGGTATGTCCCTTATCTCTTTGATGTCTAAGAAATGTAATCAACATGGGCCACATTTGACACTATTTTAGTTTAGGTTCTATTTTATGCAATGAGACACATAATTACTATTAACCCAGATTAACAGCAAATTAACAGATCTTAAGGACAGCCCATATTGTTAACTTCCTCCATAATAAAAGAAAAAAGAAACAAAGAAACATGATGACAGATAAAGACCAAATGGTCCATCTAGTCTGCCCATCCGCAGTAATGTATCTAGAAATTGAAAATCACTGTTATGTGTAATCAACGTGATGCAAGTATTGGACAGTCAAGCCATTATGACATCACTGATGAGGTTGGCTCTTAGGCATTGATGGAATGCAGCATTATGACATGACAATATCAGCTCAGGTTATCAGAGACTGAAACTCTTCACACTAAGGGGGATGCATAGAATAGTCTCCCAGAAGAGGTGGTGGAGGCAGAGACTGTGTCTCAATTCAAAAGGGCCTGGGATAGGCACGCGGGTTCTCTCGGAGAGAGAAAGAGATAATGGTGACTGCGGATGGGCAGACTAGATGCGCCATCAGGCCTTTATCTGCCATCATCTTTCAAGCTATCAATATGGATTACTGTTAAGATGTGTTATTTTACCATTAACTTTGTGTTATTTTAGCAGAGGTCCCATTTTATGCAATGAGACCTAGTTACTAATTGGTGTTAAGAGTAAAATTCACTAATAACTTCCTATAAATAGGCTGATGCTAGATCGAGAATATCAATATGAATGAAATTGAAATAGAGACCTTGGATCTCAAGTGCCCACAGTTATTTTGCCTTTAGAACAAGTCTTGGCTAATAACTTTCTTGCCACATTTTAAGGATAGTCTACGTTAATAACTCCCCCTCCACACACACCCTCCAAGTCCAATATGCTTTGATGTTTTACACAAGGAACAGCGTCCGGTTTGAACCCACAACCTCAGGGTGTTGAGGCTATAGCGTTACATACCAAAGTATAGCAGTATCTGATTCTTATGAGTTTCTCACATGTTAAACTCTACTTTAATGTTGTTACGTTTTTGGTCTCTGTGTCCAATCCACATCTGGTTCTCTTGGTATCCTCTGTATCACATATACGTAAGCATAGATTAATGAGAGAAAGCCAACATGGTTTTAGTCAAGGGAAATCTTGTGTTCCCAATCTACTGCATTTCTTTGACGGGGTGAATGAACATGTGAGTAAAAGTGAACCGGATGATATTGTCTATTTGGATTTTCAAAAGGCATTAGACAAAGTACCTCATGAAAGACTTCTGAGGAAATTAGAAAGTCATGGGATAGGAAGTAATGTCCTTTTATGGATTGAGAACTGGTTGAAAGACAGAAAACAAAGTGGGTTTAAATGGTCAAAATTCTCAATGGAGAAGGGTAAATAGTGGGGTTCCCCAGGGGTCTGTGCTCGGACTGCTGCTTTTTTTAACATATTTGTCAATGATCTAGAGATGGGAATAACTAATCTAATCTTCTATTTGTGTGTCGCTCATACCTGTGTAGGCTCAAGGCGACTTACAGAGATAGTGAGATAATTAAATTTGCTGATGACGCAAAGGGCTCCTTTTACTAAGCTGCGAGAGCGTTTTTTTAGCGCACGGAGGATTTTAGTGCGCGCTAAACCCGTGCTACGTGGCTAGAACCAACGCCAGCTCAATGCTGGCATTAAGGTCTAGCGCGCTCACTAAGTGCCCGCTAAAACCGCTATTGCAGCTTAGTAAAAGGAGCCCAAAGTGGTTCAAAGTTGTTCAATGGCAAGAGGATTGTGAAAAAGTGCAAGAGAACCTTGTGAGTCTGGGAGACTGGACATCAAAATGGCAGATGACGCGTAATGTGAGCAAGTGCAAAGTCATGCATGTGGGAAAGAGGAACCCAAACTACAGCTATGTGATGCTGGGTTCTGTGTTAGAAGTCACTGCCCAGGAAAAGGATCTACGCGTCATCGTTGAGGACTCAAAAAATCAAAATGCTGTGAAAAATATGTTAACCACCACAGTTATGAAGACCCCCCACAAGGTTAACTAAATAGTTCAAATGCCTAAGTGAAGGAAAAGATCTCAGAACAGCACCCCAAGGATTATTTGTTATTCTCCTTTGGTCATATAGTGATGAAGGATATCTTTCATCGATCCAAAAACCTTCACTATCGGCCTGTTTTACAAAGCCACGCTAGCGGCTGTGCTGCACTAACGGCCCTGAAGCCCATAGAGATTTAAAGGGCTTTGCAACTTTGTAAAAGAGGCCGTATATGTATGTTTTCATTATGCCCCTCCACATATCTACTGTAATTTTAACCGATGAATAGTGGATGAAGGAATTTAAGTTGAAGCTTCATTCAGATAAATCAAAATTCTTTTCTACTATCCCAACTAAATGTAATACAGTGAATTTGATATTGAACAGGATTTTGTATCCCATTAATTCTACAATCAAAATTTTAGGAGTATATTTGGATTATTAATACAATAATACATATGATGTGATTTCAACATTATAATTAAATATTTTAACTCCTCAAAATACATTTCCCTTCCCCCACCCACCCACCCTCCCTGGATGTGTAAAGAAATCTAATGAAAAGGGAAGAAACATGACCCTTACTGTAATGCAACTAAAGTAGTCAATGGACTCCATACATCATTAAAGGACTTACTAGTCCCCAAACGTTCCGCCATCATTCTTCCATACTTTTATGTGGTACACACATTTACCCAGAGCAACAACAGAAAAATCCAACTGAAGCTGCAGTAAAAAATCACCAAAACGGAAAAACCAACAGAAACTGCAGGCAATGTACAAGATGCAGGCAGGATTTATTTTACCAAATTAAAATGCAGTAATATAAAAACCTTTTTACCAACCAAGGGACCTGACACGGTCCGTGTTTCGGACAGTACACCTTCGTCAGGGGTCCATGGTAAATAAGGTATAAGATATACCGCAAAGAATAAGGGTAACAACAAATGCCTGTGTGTTCAATTCGCTAAGGGTCACTGCCAGAAGTGAAGCGCCTCAAAAACTTTAATTAATCCTGTCATGGTTCTTCCAATTATGTGTGATCAGTTGAACACCTATTCCTGTCATGATCAGGAAAAGGCGACTTTTATACTTGTCTAAAGTAGGCTTAACATGAAGTAACATACCACAAATTTCCGCCTCATAGGATAAGGGGATAGATGACAGAACCTTTAGACATGATGTGCCAAGTGTGTTGAACTTAGGGTGAATAGGTAGAATAATTTGTAAATTTGTAAATTTCATGGCTCCATGTCATTCCCTTCTTGGCTGGGCTGAAAACTTTTCAGCACCCGCTTGTATATTTTTTCTTGACTTCCTCCTGCCAGAACACCTCCCTGAAACACTCTCCCTCCCAGCTGCAATAGGCAGGAAAGATGCCCAATCCCTCCTGCCAGAACACCAGGGGAAGGGCTTTAGGTATCTGGCCAATTGGAGTCTTTGGCCCTTCCCAGTGCATCACAAAATGCACTGGGAAGGAAGCCTAATATGTCGGTTGACCCAGGTGCCTAAAACCCCTCCTATGGGAGGGGCCTTAGGCATCTGAACTAATCAAGGCCTTAGGCTTCTCCCTGATGCATCCCAGGATGCACTGGGAAGGGGAAGGCCTGCCAGCCAGAGGGTGTATGCCTCCCTCACACTGGACCTTCTCTTTACAAGGTACGGGGAAGTTGGGGTGGTGGTCTCCCTTTTAGGGGGCTCGCTGGGTGGGTGGAGGGGTGGTCACCAGGTGGGTGGGGGTTTGGTCAGTCACTGGGTGGGGAGGGTGTTTCGGGGGGCGGGTGTTCTGGCAGGAGGGATTGGGCATCCCTCCTGCCTATCGTGGCTTAGCGGGAGGGTGTTTCAGGGGGTTCTGGCAGGAGGAATTGGGCACTCTTCCTGCCGGGAGATGCTTCGAAAGGGTGGTGGCAGTAGGGAGTGGGCATCCCTCCTGCCACCTGACTTCAAGGGGAGGAGGGGTTCCCTGCTGCTGCAGTTGCCTCTAAGCTGATCGTGGCAAGGCTATTCCTTTACCATGATCAGCTCAGCAGCAACGCAATTCTCTAACCGGTGCCTGTGACATAGATGCTGGTTAGAAAATCGGGGAGGTTAGGCAGGGTTAGGTGGGATTAGATGGGGTTAGACATCTGTCCTTCAGGACAGTCACGATTCTATATAGGACACCCATATGTGATTCTCAAATGCCGCTTATGAAGCTCCTGAGACTGAGCGTCTTATACAGAATCAGGCCCTAAATACTCAGACACTGCGCCAATGTGCATAGGAAATCTATGAGAGTTGGAGCTGCATTGGAACATTTAGCGCTCCGGTCCAAGGTAGAAACCCTCTCTAGGTAGGAAATGGAATGAATTAGGAGTAAAAAGTTATATCTATGCAGATAACATTACCCTTTTGATTCCTTTTACAAATCTTGCAGGGGATATTTTCTTGAGGATTCAACATCACTTAGAAACAATTGAAAACTGGGTTGCTTTGCATCGGCTAAAGTTGAATATGAATAAAACAAAGTTTCAAATAGTTTTTTCCCCTCAACAAGCTGCTTTATATCAAAATTTAATAGAAATTGAAGGTTTGGAATTTTTACAGACAATTAAGGGACCAAAAATTCCTGAGCATGTAAGGGAAAATTTGGATATGCCTATATCATTCAAGGAGCTTCAGACAGTATTGAAATCCCTGAGAGTTGGATCCACTCCGGGAAATGATGGATTCACTGTGGAGTTCTTTAGATCATTCCAAATTACACTTTTACCTAATCTTTTAAAATTATATCAAGCACAACTAACTAAAGGTTGTATTCTAGGTACTATGGCAGAATCTTTAACTATCGTTTTGCCAAAGCCAAATAAAGATCCCCTTTTGGTTTCAAACTACAGGCCTATCTCTTTAATAAATGTGGATGGAAAACTTTTGGCTAAGCTATTAGCTTTAAGATTAGCCAAGGCTCTGCCTTATATGATCGGGTTTTGTTGCTCAAAGACATTCTTCTAATAACACTAGACTGGCATTTCATATGCTAAATCTATCAAAAACAATGAATGATCCGGCCTTTTCGGTCTCTTTAGATGCGGAGAAGGCTTTTGATAGGGTGGAATGGACTTTTATGTATCAAGGAATGGATTGGTTTGGGATAGGATCGGGATTTATTCAAATGATTCAAACCTTGTATAGTTCCCCTTATTCCAGAATAAATCTAAATAATGTTTTCTCAGAAAGTTTTCGGCTGGAGAGGGGAGTTAAGGTGGGGGAGGGGGGTTAAATAGCTGTATATTATTTATTGGTATAGAGTGCAGTATGTTATATTACTTGATTGTTCATATGTTTGCCCTATGTATTTGATTTTAAAAATGAATAAAGAACATAAAAAAAATTAAATATAAATAGAACACAATTTTCTTTGCCAATATAGTCTCAATCATACATAAATATGGCAGTATATAAATCTCCAAATTGCATTTAAACTACTATCTATTGCAGATTCCTCAGAAATGCCACCACCCAGCCAATCTATTTTATAAATTATTTTGAAAAGTGCTTAACCCCTCCTCTACTAACGCGTAGCATGGGTTTTAGCGACGGCAGTGGCAGTAACTGCTCCATAGGAATTAGTGTTAGTAAAGGATGGGTTAGTGTTCAATGTGCTTAATTAAAACTTTTTAAATCATAAGAATATAAATACATAAAATAACAGCTTTGCTGCCGTTTCACTTTTGGCATGTTCTTTTATATTTAAAGCTTGTTAATCTGTGTTGGGAAGGGACCCATTCAACATGTTTCACCACTCGGCTTTCTCAAGATCTTTTTGACAGAAAACTAGTAGGGATGGTGCATGGCAAGAGTGAAGGGGGGACTGTTCTTGAGAAAGCCGAAGGGTGAAACATGCTGAATGGATCCTTTCCTGACACAGATTAAGAAGCTAAGTTATTTTATATATTTTAGCCGCCGGGGTTCCAAGGAACTGGACAACAGCACCCCTGGTGGCCACAGCAAGAACTGAACCAGGCGCGCTACTCAGTAGGGAGTTAGCCCTGTAGGGTTAAAATAAAAACAAAAAAAACACAAAATTCTTACTTCAAGCAAGTTTCAATACGGTTTTAATGTTCAGGATGTGCCAGAGCACTTCAATGCACTCCAGTGCAGCAAAACAAACACTAGGAAAAATCCTGGATAGCTTTCAGGATTTTCCCTGCCAAAAAGAAAACGCTACTTTTCTAACAAACAGGGTGTTTTTTTTATTTTTCCAAAGTTCTTTACACTAAGCCTGCCTAATGCAGACTCCAGGTAAGTTCTTATTGGCTTTAGCAGTCGCAGTACTTCAAAACCAACTTAAACACAGAAGCCTCCAGCTAAAGGATAAGCAGTGCTGGGGCCGGTATAATTGCCTCAGGTTTGCCTTATATTGTCACTCAATAATTAGCTCCAAAAATGCTCACCCAGGTAGTGGCAAGCCTTTCCCTCATTAAGGCAAGACTCAGCTTCTTAACCATTCCGGGCTGCAAGGAAAAAAACAACCTTTGTAGTCAGCACACATCAGTGTGCAAATCATAAAAAAACAGTTCTTTTCTTCAGGACACCTGCCAGTGTTCCACCCTATACAAAGTTCAAAAACAATTGGGGTTTTCAAACCCAGAGAACTGGATTCTGTCCTCACAATCACTCCAACACAGTGAAAAAGGAAAAATGTCATCAAAGGAAAAACAAATGAAGCAAAAACATAATTACTTCCACAAGTGTCCCAAAGCTCAGCATTCCACACACAGCAGTGCCCTCAGCAGTGGTTAGTAATTGCACTCACATCCATTACTTCTGGCTCCTGGAACAAACTTGCAGGAATCAGCCCTTCCTCCACTTCCATTTGTTCCTCTGGTGAAGTTGCTGCCAAGTCCATAGAGAAGCCAGCCTCTTCTATCTCCATAGGGACTGGGCCATTACCCTGCTTGGAGAGGCTTGTTCCTCTTCCCTAACCTCTCTAACAGCCTAGAGAGATCTACTGGCTTTTCGGGAGGAAGCCATGCCCTAACCTGCCTGAGCTTGTTCTGACTTGAGGTTTTGACTCTTGGGCTCCCCCCAGTGGACACCTGGAAAATTACCTGGCTTGCTCCAACCAGGATCAAGTTTAAACCTGGTGTTTCTAGCAGTGCTATGAGAAGTGTAGTGACTGGGTAGGTCTTCCCTGTTCTCCCATTTAGAGTCAGTAATCACATCAAGCTGGTCTATCTGAACTTGTGGTTTGGGGATTTTGTAAATCCCCTTTTGGGTCTTTCTACCACCCTTCCTGCCAGATTTAACAGGGACCATGGCAGGCTCCAAGCCTGACTGGTCACAATATTTATATTCTTACAAATTTAAGCACTTTTCAAAATAATTAAACAAGCAGATTTGATGATGATCTATCTGTCACAAAAATGTTTATTACACAGCCTTTGGATTAGTGATTTGGCTGGGTGGTGGCATTTCTGAGGAATCTGCAATAGATAGTACTTCAAATGCAATTTGGAGATTTATATACTGCCGTATTTATGTATGACTGAGACTATATTGGCAGTTAAGAAGTATACTGGCTGCATTGATTAAATATGTATGAGGCATGTCTCAATTGAATGGATATGCCAAAGTGAGAGGGCATAGAATGAGAAACTCAGGAGTAATCTGAGGAAATATATATATATATATATTTTTTTTAAATATCAAAAAGGATAGTAGATACATGGACTAGTCTCCTGGTAGAGCTGATGGAGACAAACACTGTTTCTGAATTCATGCATGTGGGATCTCTCAGGTAGAGGAGGAAATAGTGGATGCTACGGATGGGTAGAATGGATGGGCCATTTGGCCTTTATCTGCCATTATATTTCTTTTTCTTTCTTACTATTTTTTTTACATAACATGCAAAAATGAAAATCAAACAAGGCAATATCAAAAACCAGGAAAATACAAAAACATAAGTAACTTCCATTAATTTTTAGCCCACATTACTGGGACTGTCTTGTTCCTTAATGGGTTAGGAAATATTATTTAAATAAACATATTCACCATCATTATTCCTACAGACAGGCACAAACAAAATTAGAATTTAAAGTCACTTTTATCATCAACCATTAAATGTTAGTCTTCTGAAACTGTCTGAAGTACATGTTTATCTTTAAGAAATATCTCCAATTGGAATGGATCCACAAATATATATTTATTATTTCCAAAGGAAACCAGACATTTACAGGAAAACCTGAGAAAAAATGTATCCCCCACAGCTAAAACCGGATTTCAGCTGTAGGAACTACCTCCTTCAAAACTGTGTCTGTCTGGCTACATCTGGAAACACTGTTAATTGCTGGCCACAGAACAAAGCCTGTTTCTTGGGAAAGTATAATTTTAAAATTGTTTGCTTTTCCAATTCTGTCTGAAATGTTACCAATAAAGTAGATTGTCTAGGTATACTGTATATTCTTTAGATGATTCCAAAAATTGAGAAATAGTTAAAGTATCAGGAGACACCAAATGATCCATTCCCCCTCTTCAGTTGCACATTTGGAGCTCCAAACAATGTAATAGAGATTGTAAGGTGAAAAAATATCTACTTGAGAATATTGAAGAATATCTCTCACATACATTTTCAGAAGCTCCAATGGTGCTAAATAGTGGGAAATAGGAAAATTCAAGAATCTAAGGTTCCTAGCGCTCATTAAATTTTCCATTTTTCCCCACTGGAAGTGCAATGATGTACTATCCTTAATATTTTAAATTGCTGACGTTTGCACAGTAGTAACAGAAGAATCTAATTTATCCAGTCTGTTTTCAATTAAAGTTAATTGAGCCTCATGTTCAGCTACCTTAGTAGTAGTTTCTATTGAAAACTGACACAACTTAGAAACAGTACTTTGCAATGAAGTCCCAGAAATCATTTGCACCAGAGCCGGTAGTGGAACGCTGATAGACTCTTTGCTCCATCTCAAAGGCTCCAATGATAAATCCAAACCTATTGATTGGAAAGGGAGATGAATCTTTCCCTTCCTTAGACTCATACCCATTCCTCCCTTCAGAAATTAATTCAGGTTGAAGATGGTTTACCCGAGGATAATAAAGCAGAATAAAGAGATGTATTTACTTTACCAATATTGGAAACTACTACAGGGGGAGCAAGATGTTGGTTCATAGGGCCCTTTAAAGAGGTAGATAAGAACATAACATAAGAATAGCCCTACTGGGTAAGACCAATGGTCCATCAAGCCCAGTAGCTCATCCTCACGGTGGCCAATCCAGGGCTTTTTCCCATAACACTCACAGTTTATGGTTCCCTGCTCCTGACTCCTCAAGGATCCAAAGGGGCATATCCTGCCCCTTTGGACACAAACCCATGGGCATGCTTCTGTGGGCTGCATTCTACAGCTTGATGACATTTAAGAGGCCTCAAAGGACCTCTCTCTCCAGTAGCTGCTGTTGGCTGCTATCCATGGGGGTGCCTGTCTGTAGATCGCAAAGGATCCCTCCGGCTCAAGACACTCTTCCCCTGCCATCATATTTCTATAGTACATTTCTATCCCCGTTAAAAACATCAAAAGGTATTATCCAGGGGCCTGCCTCTACATGCAGATTTCTAATTCCCATGATAAAATCCCTTTGTTGCCCCAAAACTCCTGAACCTTCAGACAAGTCCAGAAGCCAAATGTGGTCCCTTCTTTTTTACTCATCAAATACTCCAGCATGGTCGCACACCCTGCCTGAAATGTTCTCAATGGTGAGAAATACACTCTCCTAATCAATTTATATTGAACATCCTGCAGCACTAAGTTATCTATAGGCTTTGGCTACCCTTCAAAACCAAATCCTAAACCCATTGGTGCTATGGAATTAACAGCAGAGAGTACATTTAAATACTGCAAATTAAATAATAATATTTAAAATTCAGATAATGGAATTATAGGGGTTTAAACAATACAGCAGGTTATTAAGAAGCTTGTGCTTCCTTCTGTGTTCCTGTCTGACTAATTCTCCACTACTTTAATTCAATTAGTTAAGCACTCATTTTGTGTGTGCTGTCATTAAGATGGTGTCTTTGTTCTGGTTGCATTTTGTAACTTCATTATTACTGTATATTATCCTAGAATTATTGGCCTTATCAAGTGAAAACAGACATATTACTGGGAGGTTTATAAACATACAACCTTCTCTGGCATAATATTGCTCTGTATAAAATCCCTTCCCCTCATTAAAAAAGTCTTCTCTGTGTGATACTGTATGGCATCCCACTTTAAATTTTTGCCTTCTTGTAATGAATTGACTGAATGAGGCTCTTAGAAACCCAAGGAAACTCATCTTCCATGAGCAATTAAAGGTTTGTTAAACCTGGAGCTCTTGCTATTTAAAAGTGAAATATGTGGGTGGTGTACTACAGAATGACAACAATTTGTTGCCACCAAAGCAAAATTCTGCATAAATGATGCAGTTTTTTCTGAAAAGACGTGGCAATTTTTTAAATAGAATTTTAAGAAGGATATATTTGAGTGAAACAACAAAACCCTGCAAAGATTGAGTACCTGAATAAATTTATGGAAACCATTCTGAGCTCCCTTGGGAGAACGGAATAGAAAATTGAATAAATAAGTAAATAAATAAAATTAAAAAACAGCGCTTCAAAAAAATGGGCAGAAATGTGAATTTTACCCGTTTCTTCATTTTAGGGACAAATTTATCATTGAAGGTCATATAGAATAGCTTTGTAAATATGCAAATGTTACCTAATCTTCAGAAAAATATCAGTGCCATAAATAAAAGTAGGGTCAATATTCAAAGGCACTTATCTGGATAGTGCCAGTGTATATCTCCTCTGACCATCTCAACACTATCCAGTCAGAGCTGGGGCAGTTTAGAAGTAGAGCTTGGGCAGAGCTGGAAGTTATCAGGCAACTATCTGGAACAAGGTAGGAGGACTGCACAAAGGCTGTCCTAATGTTATCTGGTTAGTTATCCAATTATCTATGTGACACAGTAGTTAGAGCTACAGCCCCAGCACCCTGAGGTTCTGGATTCAAATTAGAGAATGACATGGTGGCTATTACCTGTGGCTAGCCGTGGGTAACCCACCGAAATGGTGGGGGAAAAAAAGTGGTCGCTGTGGGTATGAGGACATGGCCATTCACTGCCCTGTGGAGCGGTGAATGGCCTTATCTCCACAGTTAAGGGAGAGAATGCACCTGGTTACCGATCGCACGGTCCAGAAGCCCCCTCCCTCCTTCCTAATGATCGCCACCATCCGAGCATCTCCCTCCCTTCCTTCCTTCCTTCCCCTTACCTTCGCTGACAATTTTAAATTTTCATGCAACAAGCAGCCGGAGTCTTGAAGTCACGTGCGGCTGCCAGAAAGTTCTCCTCTGACGCAACCGGAAACAGGAAGTTGCATCAGAGGAGTAGTTTCCGGCAGCCGCATGCGATTTCAAAGCTGCTTGTTGAGCGGCTGCTTGTTGAGCAAAAATTAAAAATTGCCAGCAAAGGTAAGGGGAAGAATGGGAGAGAGGGAGGGAGATGCTAGACCGCACAAAGGGTGCTGAAGGGGAGTGGAGAGAGGGGGGTCAGAGAGGAACAGACGCTGAATGGAAATGGGGAAGAGAGAGTGGGGAGAAGACAAAAATGGGGAAGAGAAGGGAGAAGACGCTGAAAGGAACTGAGGAAGAGAGAGTGGGGAGAAGACACTGAAGGGAACTAGATGGAAGGAGGTGATAAATAATAAAAGGCATATGTTGGATTGAGGAGACAGATACTAGATCTGACGGGTGGAAAGGAGGAGAGAGATGCTAAAAACCACCCGGGGGAAGGAAGGAAAGATGGAAAGGAAGAAGACAGAGATGCCAGACTAGGGGGTGAGTGGAGGGAAGAAGATGGGTGCCAGACCAATTGGGGGGAGGGGGAGGAAGGAGAGATGGAAGGGAGAGGCACAGCAACAGAGCATATGGAAGAGGCAGAGATAAGGCAGACAGTGGATGAAAGGAATTGAATGAGGAAAGCAGAAACCAGACAACAAAAGTAGAAAAAAAAATTCTATTTATTTTCTTTTTCTTTTTTTTTTTTGCTTTAGGATAAAGTAGTATATTAGTTGTGTTAATAAGCATTTATAAACAAAGCCCTGCCACCTGAAGATCTCTTTCTCTAGTTCGGCAGCCAGAACTTTAATTTATAAAATTACAATTGTACAGAATATTGTTTCTTTTTATACTTTAATAAAATAAGTTCAGTATAAAACTATTTGAGGCTTTTGTGGATGGGATCAGACGGTTTGAGGGGCGGGGTTGGGCAAGACGGGGACAGGACGGGGACCGAACTCACGGGGATGGGACGGGGACGAGCTCACGAGGATGGGGACAAATTTTTTCCCCATGTCATTCTCTAGTTCAAATCCCATGCTGTTCCTTGTGACCCTGGGCAAGTCACTTACCCCCCTTTTTATAAAAGCATAGCGTGATTTTTAACGCCGGCCCATGGATTGCATACTGGCCTGCACCTCAGTGGGCTCCCTCGCCCTGGGGTGGTCTGTATCTGCTTGCTATTGCTGCTGTTTTTCCTGCTCCTCCTGTATTGCCTTTGTTATTTCGCTGCTGTATTTGCTTGTTTGGGCTGTTTGTCATTTTCAATAAAGATATGTTAAAAAAAAAAAAAGCAGCTCCGATGCTCATAGAATTCCTAGGAGCGTAGGAGCTGTTACCGCCACGACTGATGCTAAAAAACGCACGCTTTTATAAAGGGGGGTTTAATCCCCTATTGCCCCAGTTAGATTAGATAAGTGGTTCTTAACCTGGGTTCGACCGAACCCCAGGGGTTCGGTGAGTCAGTCTTGCGGGTTCGGCGGAGGTCAAAACACACCTCCGACTCATATAGTGCGCAATCCTTTTCGAGGATGCTGGACATAAAAACGAAGAAAAGGAACAGACTTTGTTGCGAAAATGACATGAGAGTGGCACTTGCCAAGGTAAAGCCGCGCACTTCTGAACTGGTCTCTGAGAGGCAACAGCAGAAGTCACACTGATTTGCAGTAAATTTCATTATTATGTTATTATTATTCGAAAGGGAAAAATGCTTGAGTACTTGAATATAAACCATTTAGGCTTTAAGTGATATCTAAATACTAAAAATACTAAATAAATAAATAACTGTTTAGATATCACAACTGGTCAACACTGAATCTAGTGTCTGGGTACCTGAACTGATTGTCCAGATTATGATTGACTGTGGGGGCCAGAATTATTAAAACCACTGACTACCATGGTTAAATATTGGGAGATTATTTACATGCATCTCGGTTTGCTAAACCTTGACAGCTGCATGACATTTAAAAAAAAGGTTTGGACAATTTCCTGAAGGGAAAGTCCATAGAATCACAGAAAGATGATGGCAGATAAAGGCCAAATGGCCCATCTAGTCTGTCCATAGTCTGTTATTGAGACAAACATGGAGGAAGTCGCTGCTTACCCTGGATCGGTAGCATAAAATGTTGCTACTATTTGGGTTTTTGCCAGGTACTAGTGACCTGGATTGGCCACCGTGAAGACAGGCTACCAGGCTGTTCTTGTGTTATGTTCTTACGATATAAGTTACCTTTCTCCATCATAATCATTTTCAGGGTAGTTGCCACAATATTTAGGAAACTAGAAACCCAATATTACATGTACAGTTTAGAGGTGCAGTTTTCGGTGTGGGCTACCATTAAGATGGCTTTACAACTTGTACTTTTTTTTTAGCATAGACCTTATTTCATGTAATGAGACCTATGGAGAAAGTTATCAACATGGGCTACCATTAAGACAGATGATTTTTAATTAACCCAAATTATTAGCAGCTAGGTTTCATTGCATAAAATGGGCCCTGTTCTAAAACAGCATGAGTTAATAATAAAATAACCCATCTGAACGGAAGCTAACATCGATAAACTATACCCTTAGTTACTAATGACTGGGGTTAAGAATAAAATAACCCTACCTAATGGTATTCCACTTTGCTAACTCCCCACCCCAATCCCTACCCCCACTATTATGCACAGCTTCTGTCTAAATTCATTTGGCCTGGATTGCGATTCTAGTACATTTGATCTTCAATGCCAGTTTTGCTTAGGCTTACGATCAGTCCTTTAAAATATAATTTTACCCATCCCTTTACAGTGTACTTTCAGATGAGAAGCTGTCACGGAATGGCATCATCACCGAACGTGATTCTTTTAAAACTCATTCTTTCAAAGGGATTCGTGCTTTTGTTTCAACCTATTCAACGTGGGAAAGCAAAGAACTGAAGTGCAGGATGAGCTGCATCGCTGATCCAACCCCCACGGGGAGGAATAACAGCAGTTCATAGATGCCGAGGAATAATCGGAACAGGAACCACAGGAAGCGGCACAGGAAAGAACTATTTCCATGCCTGCTGCCTGCTGGTGTCATCGCTGAGTTCTATCTGCGTCACTAAACGGAAGGCCGCAGTCACACTGGGTATTTTCTAAGCTGGTTCTTTCACTCTTTTCTTTTATGTGATGAGTAAGAGCCTTTATAAATATGCAGAAATCCAAATAAAACAAGAACCATACTTTGCCCTGGATAGCAATCTGTGAAACAATTTTAAGGCATCTTTTTTTTTATTTTTTTTTTGGGGGGGGGGTGCCTGGCATGAAAGATTTTGATATCTCTAACAAGAAAAGGTCTTTGGCAATGCAAAGATAGGGATCAAATCTCCTCAACCAGCAAGCTAGCACAAAATCTTCAAGGGAGTTGAAATTGAAAAAGATACAGAGACCTTCATTTCTCACATGACCTGTGAGGATAACGTTGTATCTCAGAAGTGAATGCCAAACAGGAGCTTAGCACAATATGTGGATCTTTGTTAGGAACTTTAGATAGACTTGGAGGGACAGTTTCGATGTGATATCTAAGTCCAAGTTTGGACATTTTGGGAAACGTAGAAAAATCCTATAGAGAAAATCATCATTTTGTAGATGTTTTTGGGCTCAGTGTGTCTTATCTTTTAGGCCCATTTTTGAAAAAAACCATAGCACTTTAGCAAAATGGCCATAGAGACATTTTAGCAGAGCAGAAGACCACTCTAGGGGGTACTACAGTGAACTTCTCCATCCCTGCCCTTCTCCTGAGGTATAAACACATCTTTTCCCTTCTCAGCTTCCAAGGGTTACATTACATTACATTACATTACATTACATTAGTGATTTTTATTCCGCTTGTACCTTGCGGTTCAAAGCGGATTACATAAGAAGAGAACTGGACATTTCCAGGATGGTACATGACAATAGAGAATACAGTTTGAGGATAGAGACTTAATAACAGAATGATAGTAAAGACTTAGTAACATCGGAAGATGTTTTGGACGGCAGTGATTTGGTTTCTTGGGGGATGGGTGAGGGAGGTTAGGTAGATTGTATATGCTTTTTGAACAGCAGTGTTTTGATTTCTTTACGGAATGTCTTGAGGTCTGATGTTGTGGTTAACAATCTGGTGATGGAGGGTTCGAGTTTTGCAGCATGTGTTGCCAGGAGGCTATCGTAAAGCTTTTTGCGGTGAGTACCCTTGAGTGGTGGGTATGCGAATGATGTCAGTGTTCTTCTTGTTCTGGTTGGAAGGTTACGGTTTAGGCGGTCATTTAGGTAGGTGGGTGCAGTACCGTTAATTACTTTGAAGAGTAGACAGTATAGTTTGAATTGAATTCTGGCTCGAATCGGTAGCCAGTGTGAGTCTAGGTAGGCATTGGTGATGTGGTCAAATTTTCCGAGTGAGTAAATTAGTCTAAGGGCTGTGTTCTGAACAGTTTGAAGTTTTTTGATCATGTTTGTGGGGCATGGTAGATAAAGGATATTGCAATAGTCCACGAGACCTAGTACCAGGGATTGTACAATTATCCTGTAGTGTTCTTTGTCAAAGAATTTCCTTATTTTTCTTAAGTTGCGCATTGTGAAGAATGCTTTTTGGGTAGTTTTGTTGATTTGGGTCTGCATAGTGCAGCATCTGTCTATCAGCACTCCCAAGATTCTGAGTGAGGTCTGGATTGGGTATTTGGTTGCTTTAATTTCTAGGTCTGTTATGGATGGGTTTTTGTCCGTTTCAAGCATTAGGAATTTGGTTTTGTCCGAGTTTAGTTTCAGTTTGTGGTTTGTCATCCATTTTTCTACTTCATCCAGAATTATTTCCAGGTGTCCTGTTGAGGTGTGGTCTTTGGTTTCAAAGGGGAGGAGTATAGTTATGTCATCTGCGTAGCTGAATGATGTTACACCTAGGTCGTCTAAAGTGGTGCCGAGGGAGGAAATGAAGAGATTGAATAGAATGGGCGACAGTGGTGACCCCTGCGGGACTCCGCATGGATTTGACCATGGGTTAGATTTCGTGACCCCATCCAACCCATCCAATAGTACAGGTGAGAGAAATACCTACCCTTATCTAGTTCTCGTTTCCATCTGGATCACAGGATTTTTTTTTTTTTTTAAAGGACTCTATCCTTCCTACCTTTAAATCCAGAATTATGTACCCTAATGTTCACTTAGGCCCCTTTTTATCAAGCTGCATAAGGGGTTGTTTTGGGGTTTTTTTAAATCGCAGTAAAAGCTCTGACGCTTATAGAATTCCTTTGAGCGTTGGAGCTTTTACCGCAGTGTTTTGTGATTTAAAAAAAACCCTTACACAAATTGATTAAAGGGGGTCTTAATGAAGGAAAAATAGCTTAATCAAGGATGCACTAAAGCATTCCTTGCTAGTTTTAGCATGTGCGTACACTAAACATGTGATTATTATAATTTTGCAATTATTTTTTGAGAGGGTGGTCGGAGGTGGTAAGTGGGCGTTTATGTATTACCCTGTTAGACCCAGATTCTATAAACAGCTTGTAAAGTTAGGTACCTAATTTAATTAATTAGGCTGCACTGCCGCTGATAATTGAAAATGGTATTAAAAAGTAATTAAAAAGACATAAGATCAGGCCAGCAACCCACCTCCTCCCCCAAGCATCCTACTTCACTATTTCTTTTCACTATACAAATTGATCAATCTATATATTTAAATCTCCCCTTAATTATTCCTTTAATTACCGTATATCCCAAACCCACTACATACAAATCTACATAAATTCAATTCAATAAAGAAATGTATAATTTAAATTACCTTATGTTTATAACAATCTAAATATCAAAAATACATTAGAATTTCCTTTACACTTCCCCTTAAAAATATTAAATTAATTTTAAACCATAAATGCATTACAATATTACAATACATAAAATATTTATGGATAATTTGTTTTAACATATTGATACACTTATTGTACGTTTGAAAATGAATAAAGAATTATTTTTAAAAAGTAATTAAAAAACAATTTCAAAAAATTAATAATCTGGTAGACCCTAACTCAATAGGTGCTTACCACTTTGAAGTAGGCGTCTACTCTGAGGCACTTACCAGAAAGTAGGTGAGGTTGGGGGCAGATTCTGGGTAGATTATGGGCGTGGTTTGACTTAGGCACTGGTAGGCACCTAACTTAGGTGCACTCATTTAGGCTAAGAAAATCCTGGCCTAAATGTGAGTGACCTATGATTTTAATGCCTACTGATGCCTATAACCAGGAGTGTCAAAGTCCCTCCTCGAGGGCCGCAATCCAGTCGGGTTTTCAGGATTTCCCCAATGAATATGCATGAGATCTATTAGCATACAATGAAAGCAGTGCATGCAAATAGATCTCATGCATATTCATTGGGGAAATCCTGAAAACCCGACTGGATTGCGGCCCTCGAGGAGGGACTTTGACACCCCTGCCTAAGACTGCTTAAGTGCCGTTATACACGATTCTATAAATGGTGCCTAGTGGATGATTGACAATTGCGTTAGAGAATGATCTGGGGATCAATTTTCTCAATTCCCATGGGATCTCTCTCTGTTCCATCTCCGTGAGCTTTGTCTCTGTCCCTGTCCCATTTCTGCAAGCTCTGTCCTCATCTGCACAATCCTTTAAACACTTAAAAATCATAAGTGTTCAAGGCTTGTGCAGTTAAGGCAGAGCTTGCAGGAATGGGACAGGGACTGATACTACGGGGACGAGGCTGGGATATTGAGATCCCGCAGGGACAGGGACAAATTTGTCCTTGTGCCATCCTCTAATGTGCTTAATGGCACCTACAAGGCAGGCACCATTTATAGAATCAGGGCCTTAGTATCTCTACGTGACTGCAGGCTAACTGGTCAGTGCTAAGGTTACCAGATGTTCTCTTTTTAGAGGACTGTCTAAGCGTCCGGACAGGTTTTCAAAACTGGCAGTTTGTCTGGTTTTTGAAAACCATTGAGTTCGGGGCCATATCTGGAGGGCATCTGGGCATCCATGGAATTTGACTATTAATGTCTTCCTGTTTTAATATTGCTGAAATCTGACCTGCTAATGTCTGTTCATGCTTTCCTGGAATTTTGGGATACAGTGTGGGGAGGATGAAGTTTAAGAACTTGTTAAAATTGTGTCTAACTATTTTGCCTTCCTGTGTTACACTCGTTGTTGTTTGTTTTTTTATTGATCGAAGGGAGCTTAAGATAATGTATATGTAATTTGTAAACCACATAGCCAATATGTGGTATATAAATTTTTAAATAAATATCACATGCCTGCATGTAACATCACTGTGTCACATTCTTGTATGCTCAGATGCCCTCCAGACACGGCCCTGAAGAGATGAGGTTTATGTGGAGCTAGGGTTGGGGGATGGAATGGGGCGGGGCCATAATCATCTTTCTTTTTTTAAAATAAAAATCTGGTAACCCTAGGTTAGTGCACAATTAACACGGGAACCCTTACCATCTCTAAATAGATGGTGGTAAATGCTCCCATAGTAATCTGCTGTCAGACTAATCTTCAACCTGAGAAAATATGACTCGATTACAGCCTTCATCAGGCAACTGCACTAGCTGCCCATCCCGTCACGAATAACCTTCAAAACTTCATGCATCATTCACCGTATACTTTATGGAAACTCCGCGGCTCCTCTCATCCAGCTCTTCTCCAAGGCATGGTCTATTTCCCGCAGAACCCTCAACAGAATACTTCTAAATCTCCCTTCCACAAAAAATCTACAATACAAGCATGTTTTCCACTTTCTAGGCGTAAAAACTTAGAATGACCTTACTGAAATGACCAGGACAGAACCTAAGCACATCACATTCCGGAAGAAACTGAAAGCTCATTTATTTGACATCTAATCACTTGTATCCTCTTCTCCTCCTGTGTTTTCCTGCCCTCCATTGTCCTCCCTACCCTCTTCTAACCCCTTCTTCTATAATATCGCCAAAAGCTTGTATAGGTATGTGCGACGCACAAATGGAAGAAATAAATAAATAAATAATCTTCTAAAATGGTAATAGCCATTAATGAAAACATTAGAATAAAAGGTTTTGTTAAAGCTGTGGTAAAAATGGCCTTAGCCTGCGGAAAGGCTCATGTAAGGATGTTCTTAAGGCCAATTCTTATTGCAATTTAGTAAAAAGAACCATTAAATAATTAACATTACGTAGGAGTTTGTTGAAATTACAATCATGTCCAGTATATTTTCAAGGTATATTTTAATTGAAATTTCACTGCTCTGTTAAGGTTCACTATCAAAAGGTCTTTCAGGATTAATGACAGTTTTATAAAAAGTATCTGCTTTATAAACAGCATCTTGAGTCATTTAAGGGGAAATGTACAGTATGTCATTGATGGAAACTCAATAGTAGACAATTTAACTGAAGCAAAAATGGACTAAACACCAGATGGCAATAATCTCTGGTTAATTAAAACGTGGAATTCTATTTGACATATTACCATTATACAGACAATTACATTACAATCCATTACAAATGCTGCTAAGGACCTCTAGTGGTTTAAAGTGGGAAAGGACAATGTAGAGCCCCTTTTCCAGTACAGTAAAAATACACAGTTGTGCACATTTCCCAAAGCTGACAGAACAAAATAACAGGCTTCTTATAAAAGAATGAAAAGGAATAGCCTTGTATAATCCTGGAAAAAAACTAAAAACAACCAGCTATAATGAGAAAATATACGATATCCTGCCACCAGTCCAGAAATATAATCTGTCCTAAAATAATGAATAACCAAAGCAGGAAACAAAATTGTCCACAACAAAAAGTCAAAAGAATACAAAAAATGAAGTTAGGCAAACACCACAGTATCAAGATGAATACACAGTAGTTTATTATAAAGGCAAATCGTAATTGTAGAACATGTGGAATATATCAATATTCAAATGTGGATGGCATTTGATGAAATGGAGAAAAAGAGAGTGGAGATAGGTCTAAAAACACCCAGCCAGGGATATTTGAAAACAATGTTCTAGACAGAACTTTAATTTCTTCAAAAGATCAGACCCAACACATGTTTTGGCTCAAGGAGTCACAAATGTGTTGCCTCAGGGGTCACAAATGTGTGTTGTATAAGAAGAACTTCCAATCGATAAGAAAACCAATAATTATTTTCCTGTCAATCAATAGCAATTAGGCAGCAATTCCACTAGGTGGCAGCATTTCATCTCAACAGCCATTTTACCCCAGTTTTAAAAATGGCCTTATGTGGAATGACCTACATAATGACACACTGAGACCATTTAAAAAAAAAATTATTTATTTAATGATTTATATACATAAATGAAACATTTTGTAACAGAAAAGAGTTTAGCCCTCAAATTAAACAAGTAAAAACAATTAAATAGCATTCTTATAAAATTTATTTGGCTGGGTAAAACTCCTAGAGTTGCTTTGGTATCTTTACAAAGGCCAATTTCAGAAGGAGGGGTATATTTTCCCAATTTTTATAGGTATCATCAAGCCTATATTTTGCGCCAGGGTATGTGTTGGGTCCTCCCAGAGCTCATGGAAAAACTCCCAGATTGGTTGTGGTTAGAATGGCAACTCATGTCTCCATTATGCCTTTGCCATGTGCTCAGTATCAAAATGCCTGGTTACAGTAAAGATAATAGAATATTAGCTGATACATGGAAAACATTGCGTTATGTAAGTAATTTAACAACAATTTACAAATCTACAAATCAATCTATATGGCTAAACTCCAAGATTCAAATTGGCGGAGAAAAGGTCGTCTGGAAGCATTGGATGATTGCAGATATATGTCTATTAAGTGATATTATCTCTAATGGTAAACTGCTTGAGTTTTCACAGTTGCAATACAAATTTGGCCTTAATAAATCAGAAAGTTTTAGATGGTTGCAATTGAAGCAGGCTATTCAGGCCGGGTTCCCTGAATGGAAAAATCTTAGTGAGCAATACAGTATGGAGTTCTTATGCTTTCAGGCGGACTTCCTGGGTCACCAGGCTGCCCAATGGTATAAATTATTAACTGGACTTATTAAAAAGAAACAAAACACTGGTCTGAGAGACATTTGGAGCATAAAGATTAAACATCAAATTTCGGTGTCTAAATGGACACAAATTTGGACTTGGAGGATGAGATGTACAATGTCAGCATCTATGAGACAAACATGGTTTTTTCTGTTACATAAAGCGTTATGGACCCCTGTTCAGTTACGAAAATTGGATAGCTCTAAGTCTAATAGATGTTGGCATTGTCATCTTGAAGCAGGGACTTTAGAGCATTTATTGTTCTATTGTCCATTTATTATGACTTTTTGGAAATCAATTTGGGACCAAATTAATTGTTTATTAGAAAACCCAGTGGCATTGTCATATAATACTGTGTTGTTTGGTATGGCAATGAGAGCAAAAAGTCAGATTTCTTCAAATAATAATAAATTATTACTTATAATGACTGGGGTTGCCATTCAACAAATTCCGTACAATTGGAAAAAATGGAGTAGACTAAACTATAATTTTTGGTGGAATTGTATATTGTACAATGTATTTGATTATGTAACAGGAAGGGTTGGGGAGGGTGGGGGTTAATAACATTTTATGTGTACTCTTGATGATTATTAAGTGATATATTTGTGACTTATGTGATTTATTATATTGAGGCACTTATTGTACATTTGAAAATGAATAAAGAATTAAAAAAAAAAAACAACAACCAAGTAAAAACAAATCACAGGTCATTAGACCCTAGAGGATTAAGGTGCTCAAAACTCTTATAATAGCCCAGAGGGAGACAATTCACATCTTAGAAAGAATATAAAACAAAAACAAACAAACCACAATTGTAGTGATACTTCCTCAAATTATTAACTGGACCTTCTACTTGGGGTCAATTAGGATTACCTAACACCGAAGCATTATGCATTGGTATCCCTTTCCCTTCAAGAGAAAATTGTAACTGGGAGGGTTCAAAAATACATAGGAATTCTGATCCAAAAGGATCATACATTTACAGGGATAGCTAAGTTGAAATTTTTCTCCCAGAGATACCACATGTTGCTTTAACTCCAGGAACTTATTTCTCCTGGTCTGAGTTGTTTTCGAGACGTCTGGGAACATGGAAATCTTACTTGCTAAGAAGGACACCTCTTTAAGTCTAAAAAATAATCTTAGTAGAGCCTCTTTATCCTGATGGAAAACAAATGTCACCAGAAGAGTCGCTCGACTAGTAACCTCATCCTCTGAGGATTCTGTAATATTGATAACTTTTGAAGCCTCAGGTAGAACCCCCGGAGTAGAGGATTGTTTTTTCAATGCTGGCAGAAAATATATTTTATGAAGTGGAGGAAGTCATTTTTTACCTCACTTTGGTAAAAAGGCCCCAAAATGAAATGACAAATTTTTGGCCTGCACACCCCCAAGTGGCATTTCCTTTGTTGTGGCGGAAATCACTTTGTGCTCTTACTTTAGTATACTAGGCATTCTTGTTCACTGTCTAACAGGAATGAGAGAAACACAAAAAAAGAACTCTTCTTGCTTTCAATGAATCTTATTGAACATACTAGGCTATAAGGGGGGAAGGGTGGGTATGATGTGTCTACAGAGAGATAAAAACATAAGATTTACCATACTGGGACAAATCGAAGGTCCATCAAGTCCAGTATTCTATTTCCAACAGTGGCCAATCAAGGTCACACATACCTGGCAAAATTCCAAAAGAACAAAACAGACTTTATCCTGCTTATCCTAGAAATAAGCAGTGGATTTTCCCAAGCTCATCTTAAGAATGATGTATGGACTTTTTTTAAAAGAAATTATCCAAACCTTTTTTGAACTCTGTTAAGCTAACTGTTTTCACCACCTTCTCTGGCAACAAATTCCAAAGTTTAATTACACATTACATAAAGAAATTGAAGATTTTTTTTTTTTTAATTTACTACATAGGACCTTCATTGCATTCCCTCTAGTCCCAGTGATCCATATCCCTTCCTCTCAACACACATTGTGGATAGCAGAGCTGGTGAAAAGATGAGAGCCAATAACTACAGTGCATAAACAAAGCTGCCATCAATATTCACAAGTAGGCAAGAACACTTTCACATAAGCTTCTTCTACATATTAAGAATCTTTTCCTTGCTGAAGATGTTTATACAACTATGAGTGGAACAAGCCAGCCTCCCCAAAGATTTCTCGTCTTTTAGGACACAGCAGAATGGTTACATGCAACCTCTTTATGCCTCCAACACCCCAAGGCCTTTGGTGAATCTCTCCAGAGGGTTACTTCTTAGTGTCCATTCTTTTTGGGAGTGGAGGGCAGAATATGTTGATTCAATTTCAGATAAAACTCCTAACATTGACCTTTCAGGCATACAGAACAGGTTGCCCCACATATCTCATCTCTAATACCATACACTACTTTCCAGCTACTCCAGATTTATAATCTGAATGTACCACAACAAAAGCCGTGTCACTCATTGACCTTCATTCTCATTCTTTAAGATGGGTCACCATTGGCATCTTCCTTTTCTCCCTTCCCTTGGTTCAGCAGCTTCCTTATTCCCCCCCCTCCCCCCTCCCTACCCCTTCCCAGCTTCTGTTAATAGACCTGCTGCTTGCAGGATGGAAAAAAAAGCAGTATAAAGGCGTGGAGCTGCCATCTAGGCTGCACAATTGATGACCCCTTCTGAAATGGACTTCATGTTTTTAAGGGACTGAACCAGCAGAGCCATCAGTGGCTTTACCTAGACAGTGGCTCTGTACCTTTAGGCTGCAGTTCTTGACAGGAAATGGCTTGGCCAATGGAGCTAAGGAAGCTGTACCACTGGACTGGGGGGGAGGGACCCATTCACAAAAATTTGTTCAGGGCTTCATTGGTGGTTAAAGCAGCCCTGATGCCACCTCAGTAGGTAGTGTTAGATGTAACCACATTCACAGTGCATGAATGTCAGGCACATTCCTGTGGAAATTGTAAGAATAATGCTGGACACACCCCTAACAGATACCTCAGAGCCATTGTAACATATTTATGTATGTTACAGAAAGGATGGTAGATGCATGGAATAGGGTCCCAGTAGAGGTGGTGGAGACAAAGACTGTGTCTGAATTCAAGAAAGTATGTGACAGACACATGGAATCTCTTAGGGAGAGAAGGAGATAATGGATGCTGTGATTGGGCAGACTGGATGGGCCATTTGGCCTTTATCTGCCATCATATTTCTATGTTTCTAAGTTAACTCAATACGTGCAAAGAAATTAACTCTTTAGTAAACATCCTCCGAAGATTGAACAGACATTTTCATTTATCTGTCAAACATTGAAGCCCCAAATAATTTCCTGTTGTAGTAAGAGGAGGCGGGGGTCCATCCTGGGCACAGTCTTCCAAAGGGCGTGGCACCCCTGTTCCTCTCTGCCCCCCCCCCCCCCCCGCTCCTCTCCTTGCCACGCTCCCCTTGCCTTCCCCTGTACCTTTTTTACTTCCCCAGCACGAGGTTGCTGCCCAAGTTGGCATCAATGATCTCTATAATGTCACTTCCGGGACCCGTGCCTAGGAAGTGACTTCAAAGGGCGAGCAGACGCCGACGTGGCATGCTGCTCACGCCAGAGAATTAAAAAAGGTACAATGAAAGGGAAGGGGGTGCACATGCTGCAGGGGAGGCGGGGAAGAGGGGCACCACCACCCAGGCCGCAGCTCACCCTTACTACGCCACTTGTCAGTACTGGCAGAAATCGATGTAACGTGCCCCTGTAGACAAGTATTGCCCTCAATGAATGTCCTCCAGTAGCTTTCTTATATTGTGCTGTACTGTATTATGCTAATGACCATTTTTATGGCCTTCCAGTTTCAACAGTTCTCACAGTATGAAACAAGTACCTATTCAAATGTGATCAGATCCAAAGAAATAACTTTTCAACTTCAGATCCAGAGAAAAGATACTAATGATTGTCAATCTTCTACATTTTCTGATGCAATTTATGCTGTCATACTCATTTTACACTGCATTTTATGCATTTTGTTTGATTTCATAATAGAAACTGTCACAGATTTCTAAATACCGTATTTTTCACTCCATAAGATGCACATTTTTTTCCACCCAAAAGTGGGTGGAAATCTTGGTGTGTCTTATGTAGCGAAGATGCAAAATTTGTATCCCCCCTTAGCATTGTAAAATACCCTCCCGCTGCTGCAATAGCTTTTCAAAACACATTCCCTCTGCACCGCTGCCGCACCTTTTCAAAACACCCCCGCCTCACCTTTTCAAAATACCCCCCCTGCCTCTCAGCACCGCCACCGTCATTGGTACCTTTGAGCGTCGGAGCATTTACCCCACCAGCTCGCGGCAAAACTCTGTCCTGAGATCTGTTGATCCATAGTATTACATCCGCCACACCCCGTACCTTTTCAAATCACTCCCTCCCTCGCTAGACGGCTCTCGAACTCAGGTCAGGAGCAAGCGTTACATGCTCCTGCTTGGGCCCGCATCTGCTTTCTGAATGGTGGCATCAGTTCTCGCGGGACTCGTGAGAACTGATGCCAGCCATTCAGAATGTTAGATAACAGGAAGTTAGATAACAAGCCGTAACAATCAATAATTGGCTATTAAACAATTATGATTTCAAATATGTTTATTGAGTTTTCAATAACATAAGAGTTTTTTTTTCATTGTTCTTACTTTATTAAACAATTACGGATGTTAATTTGGATTTGTGCGTGGATCTGTCTGCACACAAATTTATAAAGATCTGCACCCAAATCTTCTCATGTGCAACTGAGAAGTAGGAGTGGTCGTGGGAGGGGAATGGGAGGGGCAGAGGCATTCACAAAATATGAACACAGCGTTACAGAATTCCAGGGATCTGCACGTAACTTGTGCACCAGGACTTACACCAGGTTTTAGTCGGAGTAAGTCCTCACGCCCAAAGCTGGGCATGCGAATCCCGGACCCCCCTTTACAGAGTAGCACTGGACACTGATTTTTCATAGTGCCCATTTAAGGGTGCGATTTAATGAATGCGGACTTTAATGCTTTGTTGCTCACTGATAATGGTGTACACTCTGTGGAGAGAGGGTGCACTGTTTCAGAAACACTGTGAACATAAGTACATAAGAATAACCTTACTGAGTCAGACCAATGGTCCATCAAGCCCAGTAGCCCGTCCTCACGGTGGCCAATCCAGGTCACTAGTATCTGTCCAAAACCCAAAGAGTAGCAACATTTTATGTTACAGATCCAGGGCAAGCAGTGGCTTCTCCCATATCTGTCTCAATAACACACTATGAACTTTTCTTCCAGGAAATTGTCCAAAACTTTCTTAAAACCAGCAAAGCTGTCCATTCTTACCACATTCTCTGGCAACGCATTCGAGAGCTTAACTATTCTCTGAATGAAAAAAATATTTCCTCCTATTGGTTTTAAAAGTATTTCGCTGTAACTTCGAGTGTCCCCTAGTCTTTGTAATTTTTGACAGAGTGAAAAATTGATCCATTTGTACTCGTTCTACTCCACTCAGGATTTTGTAGATTTCAATCATATCTCCCCTCAGCCTTCTCTTTTCCAAGCTGAAGAGCCCTAACCGTTTTAGTCTTTCCTCATACGAGAGGAATTCCATCCCCTTCATCATCTTGGTCGCTCTTCTTTGAACCTTTTCTAGTGCCGCTATATCTTTCTTGAGATAAGGAGACTAGAATTGAATGCAGTACTCCAGGTGAGGTCTCACCATGGAGCGATACAGAGGCTCTCTTTCCCGATAGTGGAACCAGCACTCATGCATGTACCATTCTGTATGTGTAAATTTGTGCTCATTCACAAATTTTTGCATACATGCATACCCTAATGGGAGAACAGTGGCCCTTTTTCTGAAATAGTGAGCCCTTTTCCCAAATTGTGTGAACTATTTCCAGAAACTGACCCAATGACAAACCTTGAATAAAATGACAATCATCCTGAATGACACAGGAAACGAGAATAAACAAAAGTATTCAGGCTGCTTTTCCCTAGCCACCAGCACAGTTCATATTGGCCTCCTTTTATCAAGCCATGTAAGGGTTTTTTATCGCTAGCTGCTGCATTAAAAGCTCTGACGCTCATAGAATTCCTTTTTCAAATGAAGAAAAATTTTGGCATAAGAGGGCATAGGATTAAGAGGTGATAGGCTCAGGAGTAATCTAAGAAAATACTTTTTTACAGAAAGGTTGGTAGATGCATAGAATAGTATTGTGGTAGTGGAAACAAAGGCTAGCACATGGGATTTCTCAGGGAGAGGAGGAGATAGTGGATGCTGCAGATGGGCAGACTGGATGGTCCATGTGGTCTTTATCTGCTGTCATGTTTCTGTTTCTATATTTGCAGCATGGCTTTCTTCTCCAAGTACTGGGAAGACCCCTAAAAGTTACCACAGAGCTTTCTGTAGCTACCACTGATTAACCTTTGAACTTAATGTGTATTACATGCAAAACGGTAATGCAGTTTAATAAATAGGCTCTAACAAGGGAATTCTGAATATGGCGCAGAACATTAGGCTCTGCTTCCATGCCAACAATTCAATGCAGAAAAGTGTTCTAATGAATGCAAGGCACCAAAATGGGCAAAATAAAGCAGATCTGGGCAAAAACACACTTATGCTCCCATTTATAGAATAGTGCCTGTGTTTCCTCATAGATTTGCAAAGGAGCTTGGGGGGGTCATGAGAGAAGCATTGGGGGGGGGGGGAGTCAGGTGCATTCCCTTAAAATGCATGCAGTGTTATGGAATAATTGGGAATCTGCGCCCAACTTGCATGCTGGTTTCAGTTAGTGTAACTGAAGCACAGATCCCGGCACTATGAGTATTCTATAAAGGGTGTTGATTCCAGAATGCCCGTTATAAAAAACCATTCAGGGCCAATTGCACAAACATTTGAGTGCTGTTTATAGAATCTGGCCCTAAAAGGATCATGGCCCATTTCCAGCATGCTCAGAATCTCCTGTATGCTGCATTAGACAGCTAGTTCAGTAGGGGCTGATGGGTGTTTTAAATTTTAAAAAGTAGAAGATATTGAGGAGAAGCAGAAAGTGTCTTTGGGGAACAGTTAGATAGGATCGGGGAAACATAAGAGGATTCATATAAATGAAGAAGGTGGATAATATATAGAAGAAAATGAGAAATGATCCATTGTTATCATGAGACATGAACAGAGACAAAGGTGAGAGAGTTGACAACTTCTAGGTCTCAAACGCTGTAGTGAAAACAGCAATTGGTATGGATAAGGACAAGAGATGCTGAACAGCTATTATTAAAGGAACAAAAAATACCTGGTGAAGTAGAAATGAGCATATTGAGGAACACGATGTAATGAGAGATCTGTAGAATAAAGTGACTGAGCGGTAGTTATATTGTAAGGATTATGCATTCGTCAGCTTGCACTCAGTTCCTTTGGGCTCCTTAAAAATAAAAGTACTTGCAAAATTGGCTTAATTGATGAGCCATTTTGGTCTATATCAACCATCATTTGCTACGTTACTATGTTATTATGTTAAGTTTTAATTCCATCTGTTATAGAATTTCACAAGTGGGTGTTTATTTTTGGTGGACGGGGACATTCACCTCTTTTATTATGCAAGTCAAGCATTTATTAAAATGTCTTACTCTCTGATTTTATCTAGGTCACTGTGTGTGTCTGCAGAAAAAGTGACACCCACACTATAGTTCTTCCAAGAATGTTATGAATTTCTTCATTCTATGCATTGCGTAATAATTAAGGCCCTCTTTTACTAAGCCCGGTGGAGGTTTCTACCGCGGCCCGGGGCGCTAAATGCTCCAACACTCATAGGAATTCTGGGCTTTGGAGCAGCACCAGAGCGTTTAGCACTCTGGCCTGTGATAGAAACCTCTACCGCAGCATAGTAAAAGGGGAGGTAAACTTCAGAAAGACAGGCATTTTGGCATTAGTTCATGGAAATAATCCACTGCAAGGGGGCCCATGGATTATACGTTTTTCCAGCAGAGCTAAAGCTGCATAATCCTGTTCATATATCTGGCTCTAAACGTATACTTTATGAATCACTTAAAATTATCCTGTAGCTTTTATCTGATTTAGGATTTCATGTAATATTTTCACCAGTTGGTGCTTTAAGAATGATATCAAGTTCTACTCCTTTAGAATGCCAGTTCTCTTTTAAATCTATTACAGGCCAGAAGTGACCAAATATTAATGTGAGTTGGAGCCTATCTCCATTTCTGAATTAGCAGACATACATATCACAAAATTCCCTATCATAGGCCCTCCTTTGTAAAGCTGCACTAGCGTTTTTAGTGCCAGCCGCGGCGGTAAGAACTCCAACGCTCATAGGAATTCTATGAACGTTGGAGTTCTTACCTCTGGTTAGAGAATCAGTATGGTTAGGCAGGATTAGATGGGGTTAGGCGTCTGTCCGTTAGGACAGAGATGATTCTAAAATGGACAGATGCAATTCTAAATAGGACGCCCGTGTGTGATTCTCAAAAGCTGCTTAGGCGGCTGCCGAGAATGGGTGTCCTGTACAGAATCAGGCCCTAAACATAGATAAATTTTGGGCACCTAGGACTGAAATCTATATATTGTACCTAAAAAATCTGCGCTGAAAAAAAATGCTATTCTCTAAGTTAGGCACAGTTTATAAAGTTACAAGTTAGGCACAGTTACAAGTTAGGCACAGTTTATAAAATAATACTTATGCACTAAATTTAGGTGAGGCCATTTTACACCATCAAAAACGATGCCCTTATTTTATATGCATGACTTAAAGTAATTCCCCCCACCCCGATCTGCCCATGACCTGTTCATTTGTGTGCCTCCATTTTTTACTCACATGTAAAATTTTGGCACAGGTCCTGTGCCTTAATTTATGCACATAACTTATAATTGATTCCTAATTAGCACCAATTAGCTTGGCACTGATTAGCTTGTTGTTCAATTAAATTACACACGCAATTTGAATATGTGATCAAAATTACTTGCACAATTTTTAATGCTTTTTATAGAATTAGAGGGCTAATGACTTAACAGAGTATGTGATGCTGGCTGCATCCCCAGAGGGCTACTGATCTATTGCTTTTCCAAATATATAGTGCCTCTCTCTCTCTCTCTCTTTCTCTGCATAGCAATTTGGAAGAAAGCAAACTCTTCCCTCTCAACCCCAAAATGCCCCTCTGCATCCAAAGCCAGTTGTACAGCAATAAATATATTAATATGGCAAACCAAAACAGGAGTTAATTAAAATTCTGAGCTATCAGCTCACCTCTTGGTGATACAGAATCCTGACTGGGCCAAAAACATTCACTACTGGAAGTGGAAATGCAACATAAGAAAATAAAAATAGCCATACTGGGTCTGACCCAACAATGTTCCTTCTAAGGACCGAGTTCATGTGAGCAAAAGTTTTCCATTATGTTATCCTGATGATATTATACACACTGTACATTACAAATTAAGAATTACAAATATAAATAAAAAATGTAAAATAAGACAATTTTTATTGAAAGGTCTTAAAACATTTTTCAGTTAGATCTCAGAAGCTAACACCTTCTTCCCAAGTCAAGGTGGTATGCTGTCCTGACCTGAAGATTTTTTCTCCACAAAAATAGGACATGTGGTCCCGCCCCATCCTGTCCCCAGCCCTGCCCCATCCCACCACGGCCCTATCCCATTCCGCCTCCAGCCCCACACTGTTCTATTGCCAGCCCCACCCCCTTCTGACTCTAGCCCCATCCCCTCATGTTCTTTCCCAAGTTTAGGGCCATGTTTGTAGACTACAGTCTCTCCCAAACGTATTCTTTAGAAACTAATTTGCAGTCAGCTTCATGAGTATTTGTTCAGGACAGGCAGTTAGAATTTCTTAAAAACTTTGTTTTATCTCCTGAGATATTATTATGTTAATATTTTAAGGAGATATAACAGTTTGATTAAGTGGAAGATATGTTTTTTTCTTTTTTTTAATGATTGTCATTATGTTTCTATACCTCAGGCTAGATCAGTTGTAGTCCAAGATGGCAGTGGGACCAATAACTTACAGTAGATTCCTTAGATTTGACTACTTTTCTGGAAACCTCTCAGGAGGTAATTTCTACCCGGCAACCCTCTTTTCTACTCTATCATCTGAAAAAAATAGGATTCTTAAAGACTTATTTCTGTAAATGAGATGTATGGTTTTGAGGCCAACCAGGTTGGAATTTTCTGGATGTGGTAAGGTGCTGCCCAGTTGCGTCATAAAGAGTTTCTTAAATTGAAAGACAGGTGTTTTCATTTTGAGGTTTATTCTTCCTACAGTCCCCCTAGCAATGAAAATTCGTATATCAGTTTAAGATACAGCAGTGCAGTCGCTAGTGAGTGTCAGCAGATTGGGAGTCTCTGAGGCTTTTAACCATCTAATAAACAGTTTGAACTGAAAAAAAAACCCCATCTACCCAGCACATTGCAACTGTAATGTCAAACATCTGCTAAACATTGTGTGGTTGATTTCCATTAGTACTTGTTGGAACAAGGCATACTGTTCTGAAACTTTTCAAGAGCAATTACTTTCAAGGGAGCTTAATTGTAAGGACTAGTCAGTGAATCTGTTAGCGCTTTGTGCAAACTCAGGAATTCTATACAGGGCACCAAACATGAGGTGCCAAAATCGGAGCACTAAGCAATTTTCTAATGGCAAATTGGTGCGCCAAGTCTATTATAGAATACGAGCAGAAGTTGGCATTTGCATGCCAATATTTCAGTGTGCCCGCCAGGGTCGCAGTAAGGGTGAGCGGCGCACAGGGCGGTGGCGCCCCTTCTCCGCCCTCTTCCCCACCCCTGCCGCACGTGTCCCCTTACCTTTCCCTGTACCTTTTTAACTGGCGTGAGCAGCATGCCCAGGTTGGTGTCGGCTCGCCCTTTGATGTCGCTTCCTAGGTGCGGGTCCCGGAAGTGGCATCAGAGAGAGCAATGATGCCGACGCAGGCAGCAACGTTGTGCCGGGGAAGTCAAAAAGGTATGGGAGAAGTCAAGGGGCAAGCAGCAAGGAGAGGAAGAAGAATGTTGTGGCGTTAGGAAGACCCCCCCCACCCCGCTCCCCTTTACTATGCCACTGGTGCACGCCTATATCATATTAATAAGAGGTGTAAATGTGTATGCCTCAATTTGGCACTATCCCCCAGATTCTAAATATGGTGTCCACGATGCACATGCAAATTAATAAAGTTTGAGCCTGTAACTATCAATAACTTGGTGCTAACAACCAATTTTTAAGTTAATTGGCACACATTAAAATTTGTGCGTTCTTCTGGCTGCATGCCATTCTACAAGGCGTGGTGCTTAATTTCACTAGCATATAACTCCAAAAGGGGCATGTCAGAAGCATTCCAAAAAGTTATGTGCTAAGATATAGAATACTAAAGTCCCTTGAACAAAGGCCAACTTAAGATCAGGAAGATCCTTGCTTAGTAATGTCGGGGATACAGACTGTAAATCTCAAGTGCCCGTGGCCAGTTACCAGAACTAATCTTGGTTACTTAGGGGCTATGATTGATTAGAGTCTTTCCCCGCTATATGAGCATTTTTTGCATTTATTTTATTGCTATTAAAACAACTTATTGTTCTTAATGTTCAATAATGCTGTATAATACTTAGCTTGGGTATTATGTATTGCCCGGCTTTCCCCCTACGGAAGATCTCCGTTTCGCTCTCGTGTAATACTGAGAGCTTCTTCAGGACAGCATTATATTATACAGATTTTTCAGACTAAGATATAGAATACTGCCACAGTGCACCTAACTTACCCCCTCTTTGATTAAACCACGATAGCGGTTATTAGCTCAGGGAGCCACGCTGAATGTGCCTCGATGCTCCCACTGCTCATAGGAACTCTATGACTGTCGGGAGCAGTACGGAGCATTCCGCGTGGCTCCCTGCGATAATAACCGCTATCGTGGTTTAGTGAAAGAGGGGGCTATGTAATTGGCAAAATACCCATAATAGCCTCAATAATTAGAGAAGAAAATGTAATTGGGCAACTGTGCTTAGCGGCGCCTAATGCCTAAGTGGGCGTTTCTATAGGTGGAGCATGACTTAGGCATCAGTAAGTGTGATTCTCCAAAAACTTAAGTGCCTGAAATGTAGGCTTTTAAAACCCTGGCCTACATTTCAGGCACCTAAGTTTTAACATAGGCGCTGCTAGCCGCGATTCTGTAAACAGTGTCTAATAGGTCATTTTACTAATGTGTGCTAACCAAACTGATTTAGTGTGTGCTAAATGCGGACGCATCTATGGACGCGTCAGCGTTTAGCACACGTTAATTCAATTAGTGCACACCATATCAGTTTGGGCGCACTAAATCGGTTAGCGCACCTTAGTGAAAGAGGGGGTAAGTGTGAATGACATGCAGTTGGCGCCATTTTTCTAAGCACTAGCCAATGTAGGCGCCATTTAGAAATCAGCCCCGTTAGTGCTCTTATGCACGTACCTGCCATTTCACCACCCGTTTAACACATAACTGCCAATATACTGTGGACATTCTATGCTAAATTGGCGCCTATCTTTTGGTGCAAAATATAGAATTAGGGGGTTAGTTCCTATCCGAAAGCAATATATAAATACACATATATGCATTGCTAATCCATGTTCCTCCCCTTGACCAGATTAAGTTCAGCAGAGACTTCTTAACTTCAATCTTGACATCTTTAAATGTAATGTTAGGTCAAGCGTAGAGCACTTATAATTAATTTACACAACAACACAATCCAGATATAAATTAGGGAACAGATTATATGGAGAGGGCGATGATGTGGAGAGTGAGAAGTGCCTTTATTCAGTAGGAATATATGTGTCTCACGTTCCTTCTCATTGTAATATAACATCAAAGGCATCTCGGGTCAAAATGTTGCAGCTGACACTTCAGCAATGAAATCCAGAGCGTAATTATGTGTTGAATGAAAAGAGATTTTCACTGCTTTATTTTAGATATAATTCTTAGTGACTTAATTATGCGTCCTCGGAAAGGAAGGGCAATGAACTTTTCTCTGCTGCTGGGCTGAGTAGAAAGGCTTTACTTGGTGAAGAGATCCATAAGTATTAACATTTCAAAATTATTGGGGGTGCCAAACCCAATGCAGATTGTCCCTCCCTATACATAACAAGGGAATTTACTCATTATTGGGAGAGCTCAGCGTTCCCTGCACAGAGCTGGATTCCATGAAGGAATCAATTAGAACTTATTTCTATTGGGCTACATTTAAATGGAAATAATTAAGCCCTTTTTTCAAGTAGCTTCCCTGATAGCTGTCTAAAATGTTATTACCTTCACATGGAAAGCACCCAGTGGAATACCACCTTACCTTTATGAAGAACAATTACAAACTGGCTGTAGAGACTTCTCAAGAAGCCATCTTGGTAGCTACTTAATCTGGGATATAAGAGGAGCAGAGTCAACCCAGAGTGACGGTGATGTCAGGAAGAACTTCTGAGGTGCACCAGAGGTTTTCCAGTCAACACTGCCGCATCCTACTGAACGATGCCACCAAGTAGTACTTTATACGAGCAGGGCAGAATTAATTCGTCGAGGTTCCCCTAGCACACAAGTACACTGGGCCCCCTGACCCGCCCCACCCCACTATGTGCCCAGGCGGAAACAGGAAGCTGCATCAAAGGGAAGCTTTGGGCAAGCAGCACCGCTTGCACAATTACAGTTCCCGTTGCCTTTCTTACCCGCATTGCTTGCTTGTCTTACTTTCCGTCGAAGGGGGGGGGGGGGCGTTGATGATTAGGGTGGGGCACGCGTTGCTGATCGGAGGGGGGGGCGTTGATGATCAATGCTGGAGGGGCCAATCGCCGTTTTGAAAAAACAATGTTAATGCCCTCCTTCATCAGGCCTCCCTGATCATTTTGGGCCCTAGGTATGTGCCTACTTGGTCTATTGGTTAATCCTGCCCTGTATACAAGTATGATAGCTGTGAAGAACCACCAAGCACCATCATACAAAAGGTTGCATTGATGCCAGCAGAAATCCTTTTCACATTCCTTAAGACTGGAATCTTTTAGAATAGTTAGCACCCATGCTGGAGAGGGAAGAGGGTAGAATCAGGAGGAACAGATTTGGTAATGTATCTAGGAGGGTTTAGGCTTGTTAAGAGTCAGATTAGCACAGGAAGAATGAAACTTATGTTCAGTGCAAGCAGTGATGTAGGAAGTGTTAGAGGCACCCCTCCCCCATCCCCCACCTCCACAAGGTTCTCTCTCTGCCACTTTCTGCCGCTTCCCTTCCCCTGCACCTCTATAAGATTCCTGATGTGAGCAGCAACCCCTAACCTGCTGTCGTACCAGTGTTGGCACTTCCTCTGACATTACTTCCTAGGTGCGGATCCAGGAAATGATTTCAGAGGAAGAGCAGATGCTGGCACGCCAGCAGATTGGGGGTTGCTGCTCACGCCAGGAATGTTACATAGGTATGGGAGAAGGGAAGCGGTGTGCAAGCTCAGTGGGGGAGAGGGGGCAGAGAAAGAGCGGGGTGGACAGGAGGACGGGTGCTTGCGCCTTCACCAAGATGGCAGCTGGGCCGCCATACTGTTTCCCCCATCATGATTAGTCTTCATCCACTAAGCGACTCCAACCTTCCTCATGCTGCCGTAACACTTGTACTCAGTGAAGTTAGTAAGGGGGGCCATAGTGGAGGAAGACTACCCATGATGGGGTGGGGGTGGGGGGAAAACAGTATGGCAGCCCATACTAATTAGCCTCTTTACTTTGGGAGGGGAGATTTTGAGAGGAGGCAAGGCATGAACATTAAAAATGTAGCCTTTGCTTCAAAACAGGTGCTAAATATTTGATTATGGCAGACTGGTGAGGAATATTGCAGTATATTTTGCATCAACACACTAACACCTCATTTGCACATGAGATATATGCTTACTTTAGAAAGGCACAATATTTAAATTAGAGAATGGCACGGGGGCAGATTTTTACCCATCCCTGCTGGAACTCATTTTCACGCCCCGTCCCAGAGAGTTCTTTTCCTGGCCCTGCCCCATTCTTGCAAGCTCTGTCCTCCTCTGCACAAGCCTCAAACACTTTAAAATCATGCATTTGAAGTTTGTGCAGTTACGGCTGAGCTTACAGGAATGGGACAGGGACAGCATCAAAACTTGCGGGGACGGGCCTGGTAAACCTGCGGGGATGGGGGAAAATGAGTCCCCGTGTCATTCTCTAATTTAAAGAAAGTTTTTATATGTGGCAGATTATATCCTATTCTATTATAGTGTCCACAATAAATATTATTAGAGATCTAGGATTACTAGACCTCAGTGGCTTTACTCGTAGCTCCCCTTATTCAGTTTATAATCAGTAGAATGAGTTTTATTAAGGCAGCCTCTTCCCCAGCCTGTAGATAACTTATTCAATTTTTTAACATTTCCTTTCAATATCAAAAACTTGGAGACAATATAGAAAGTGCTCATCCCTGAGATTCTTCGGGGACTCCGACACAAATTCACGTTTCACTTAAACGCTGTCTCAAGGAGTTTCCCCTAGTTGGACACGCTGCTGACTTCTTTCCAAGCTACTGATTATAAACTGAATATGGGAAGTTATGAGTAAAGCTACTGAGGTCTATTAATCCTAGATCTCAAATAATATTTATTGTGGACATTGTAATAGAAATACTTTAGGAAGCATGTCATAATGGAGGTCACAAAATGTTTTGGCACTCTCTTAACCCAAGGCTAGCCCAAATGGTGCTCGAGGCCCCCACCTACCTCAACTTCAGAAAGCTACTTAAAACTCACCTTTTCAACGGACACAACCCCTGACACCCCATCCTCTACAATGCACCGAACTCCCCTTTCTACTATGCACTGAAAATCCCCTCTCTCTCCTTCTTACTGTAATATCCCTTCCCACTACCCTCAACCTTTTCTTCCCTTCTCCAGCTAACCTTAACGACATCATTCCGTGTCAATTGTTCTTTATTATCGTTATCTGTAAACTCTGATATGTTGATAATTTGATAAATTGCTGTGAACCGCCTAGAACTCCCTGGGTATGGCGGTATACAAGAATAAAGTTATTATTATTATTATTATTATTATTATTAACATTCACACTTCCTTTTAGTGCATTAGATTGGGCTTTAGGTGGCAATTCTATAACTGTACACTTATAAATAGGGCCGGTAGGAGCTTGTTTGATTAAGAAATGTATGTTCATTGGCAGAATACTAGTGTAACAGCAAAAAATATGTGCCTTTAATTTAGATGCAAAATCTTCAGAATATTCCAGATTCTATATATATATATCTTTAAATATCTTACGGCCTCAGCCCCACCACTCCACCGCGAGTATAAATTTATAGCGTGAAGAATTATGTGGACCTTCATCATCGGCCCTAAGTCCATTTTCTAACTCATCTTATCATTCCATTTAGGCCCTGTTTTACTAAGGTGCGCTAACCGATTAGCGCTCGCTAAACGCTAACGCATGCATGTTAAGTCTATGGATGCGTTAGCGTTTAGCGCGTGCGAATTGGTTAGCGCACCTCAGTAAAACAGGGGGTTAATGGGTTTTTTTAAAATTTCATAAACTTATAAATTGATTTCTTTCTAATGTTAAAGATTAAAATTTCAAAATTTTTCAGACGCTTATCTTAACAGCTGACATAACCCGGGAGAAGTTGACCCGACGTGTTTCGCACAACTGTGCTTTTTCAAGGGTCCCCCTGTAATAAAAACAAACATAGAGATCAATTAAATACTTCATTCTTATCGTAGCTTATCATCCGACTTACAAGTAAGTTTAGCAAGCAAGATGGCGCTGGCGTCTTTCTCTCCTACTCATATACAAAGTTAACAGCTGATTTTCCCTGTACCCCATTGGATAGGAAACTAACCAATCAATGATGTTCACTCTATTTCTGCATTGAGACCCTTCGGTTCAACGGTATCCAGTTTGTAAATAAACCGTTGTTCTTTTTCATTAATAATTTTCTCCACATTACCACCCACCCTTGCTCCACCATATCTATAACACGCCATCGCAGCTCTTCAATACTATGGTTTTTTAAGGTCCACTGTTATACCATGGGGGCTTGTAAAATCTGGTTAGTCAACCGCGATTTCTGCTCATTTAAACAAATTTTCACAGGTCTACTTGTGCGACCCATATACACAAGGGCACATGGGTACACTATGGCATAAATCACATGACTGCTATTACAGTCTGTATTATAATCCGATCTTAGGGTTAAGTTCTTACTCGGGACCCTCCATTGAGCCCCTTCAATAGTTTTACTACACCATTGACACCTACCGCATTTGTTATGTTGACCCCTTTACTAGTTTTTTAAAACCAAATTTCTTAAAATTTATTTTTTGCCCAATTGTAATACCCTGTGTGTAAGCAAATCTCAGAAATTCCTGCAAAGGGGGATAGATCCATACCACATGCCATCATTTTTTCATCACCATTATCAATTTATTCACTATTTGTGAATAGGGGAGGACACCAATCAAGTGCCCCCCCTCCATCCTCCGGTAATTTCTCTGCTAATAATAAATCCTTTTGTGCATATTTTGTCCTCAAATATGCCTGTTTTATGACTTTTTAGGGTACCCCCTAACCTCAAACAGAAGCTTTAAAATCTAAGCTTGATCCTTAAATTCAGCTAATGTTGAACATATCCATCGTGCTCTAAGAAACTGACTAATGGGCAAATTAATCTTCAACTTATAAGGATGGAAACTAGTAAAATGCAGGAGGGTATTACGAGCAACTGGCTTGCGGTATAGGACCGTACTTATTACCCCATCCGTAAGCTTAATTCTGATATCTAAAAAGTTAAGGGCTGCACCTGGGGCAGACTGCCCCCCCCCCCACCTCCCCCCTTCGTACGCCACTGCTAAGCACATAACTTAAAGGAATACCACTGATCCACCCACTACCCCTCCCATTTCCATGGCCTCTTTTTTAACTCACATGCAAAATTTAGGGCCCCTTCTATTAAACTGCGCTAGCAGTTTCTAGCCCGAGGAGCTGCGCTGAATGGCCCGTGCTGCTCCCGATTCTCATAGTGTTCCTATGAGCGTCGGGAGCAGCGCGGGCCATTCAGCGCAGCTCTGTGCTAAAAACTGCTAGCGCAGTTTAATAGAAGAGAGGGTTAGGTGTGGATCCTGCACTTAAATTTACACACATAATTTGTAATCAATTCTAAGTGTCAATAACTGCTTCTCAAAACAATTATTGGTGATAATTAGTGTGCTATTCAGTTAAATAGCGCACAATTGGGTTCATGCTCAAATTTGTGTATCTAATTTTCAGCATTTTTTATACAATTATAGGGTTAATGTCCTCGGTTAAAAAAATTGTTTATCACTAAAAATCTGTGGGTAGTTGCACTGTCTGTGGGTAATCAAGGGCAAACCTTTTTGTTCTCAGTGGTCTAGTTTGCACATTTCCATGGGCACTCTTGAAGCTCTTCACGTTTGTTGAGCAGAAGCAAGAATATCGATGTGCTATATTTTATTAGAAGAATAGTATATACCCCTCCCCCACAAACACATATTAAGCATCACATTTTCTTTCAGTACTTTGCACTTTGGGATGGCTGGAAGTCTAAAATCTGTAAATGGTACATACCACTCAAAATATAATTACAGGGTAATATATATCAAAGGGTAAAAGACTTTCACTAGGTTTTACTCGTATACGAAGAAGACACGCCCATTCAATGAAGACATATTTTAACATAGAAACAAAAGGGCATAAATGCAATGCCAACTATAAATTCAGACTCTACTATGGGCATAAAATTGGTTCTCTGATTTTAAAGTATTGAACTAGTGCTGGCTGTAGCCACTAGACTGCGCTGGATTCTCCTTATCTCTACACTGCTTTCAACCACTTGATGGCATTTTTGTTTCAGCCTTTCCTAAGGAAAACTGATCCTCACAAAATTCATTTCTTTACAGCTCCTATACCAACAGCAGCTCTGATATAAATAATAATAATAATAACTTTATTTTTGTATACCGCCATTCCCAGAGAGTTCTAGGCGGCTCACAACAATTAATTAAGATTACAAACAGTGAAAAAAAGCATTGGAATTACAATATTATAAGTTTTACAATAGTAAGGTAAAAAAGTTTATTTACAGGAAAAACCGGTCGTTGACAGTTAAATTGGTTTGGTGGGCACAATAAGAGGGGACGGTGGAGGTTCAGGTGAATTGAGGGGTATTAAGGAGGTGAGGGTGTGTTAGGGGTTCTGTTCGTGGAATAAGTGAGTTTTGAGTTTTTTTCTGAAGTCAAGGTAGGAGGGGGCGTCAAGTACAATTTGGGCAAGCCATGAGTTTAGTTTGGCTGCCTTGAAGGAGAAGGTTTTATCGAGGAACCTTTTGAGGTGACACAATTTTAGGGGGAGGAAAGCAAACAGATGAATTCTGCAAGAGTTCGTATTGTTGTGATTTAGCTTGAAGTGAGCATTCAAAACCAAATGCAGAGAAGCATTTGCTTATTTCTCCTAATACACTCTGTGCTCGCCAGGGCATAGCAGAATGCAGGGAAATGAAATCCTCACACATACTAAAGGGGATGGACCATCTTATCTTTACCCCCAGTCCATGTGGGGAGAGCTAGACAGTCTATGGACAGTGTACATGGTTTATCTTGCTTAGGAATCAGGTTATTTTCAGAGTTTTTTTTCTTATGGTAAAAACTTACAGATCAATTATTCAAATCAATTTAACTAAGCAGGAGAAGATCCTACCTGGTTAAATCACACCAGCTAGCTTAGGAACCAATATTCACTAGTGCTTAACTGGACAATGCCACTGAATATCTACTAGATCTTTACAAATTAAGTTTTCTGCCACACTTTTGGGAGTCCTCTTTGACTCCTCTCTCTCTTTTAAGGATCAAATTAACTCTGTGGTCAAGACATGTGTTTTTTAACCTGCATTTCTTGAGGAAGGTCATACACCTCTTTCATCATTGTCATTTTTCCATATTAGTTCAGTCAGTTGTATTATCTTGCCTTGATTACCGTACTGCAATTTTATCTACCGCAGTACCACAAAAACTTGTCTTTATAGATTGCAACTGATTCAAAATACTGCTGCGAAATTGATCTTTGGGAAACGTAAATTTGATCACGTGACTCTGTTGCTTCAGAGTCTCCATTGGCTGCCAGTTTATTATAGAATTCAATTTATAAATGTGCTTATGTTTTTTTAAAATCCTATATGGTATCTTTACTCCTCTCCTTCCTTTATCTTGGAATGCTTACAGACTTTCTTTTGCAAGAGGTAACCAACAATTTAAATTATCTCTTCCTTCCAAAAAAAGGTTTAAATGAGTCAAGATTTTTAGTTAATTTCTGATCTATAAGTTTTCTCAACTTTGGAATGATCTTCCATTTCTTTTAAGGAGTTCCATCTCACTTCAATTTGTTTGCAAATCTTTAAAAACTACTTTATTTGCTAAACACTTTGAAAATTAATTTCCCGAAATGTAGTCTTATTTTTTATGGTTTTTATTTAAGTTAATTATTGTAAACCAAGCCGAGCTATCTTAGAATAATGACTCGGTATATAAAGCCAAGCCTTAGATTAGATTAGATTCCCTCTAAACTGAGTGGGTGTCCTCCACATATAGTCATGTCACTGGAGGGTGCTGTTTCTTTTTATCACATTTTCCTATTTGCAGTTTCCTTGGGGATAGGAGGATCAACAGGCGTTCACAGAAAGTGACAGGAAAGTTTTGCAAGACTCCAGACCCTAGTGACTGAAAACACAATATTGAAACATCATCCCCCAATGGCAGGAATGGGGTTGGAGAACTCCCTGCTTAGCTTAGAGAGAAGAGTGGCTTTGACCACCATGGCACTCTCCAGTTAGTGCTGGGTATGGTTATCAGCTGACGGGTTATGCTGGACATGTCATCTTTTTCAGGACTCTGTTGGGCTTCCAGGCAGCTTTTGCCTATTTTTCATTTTGTCCGGCCATTTGCACAGTGCTCTGGTCTGCTAAAGGCAAGTTTGCAATCTTCAGGGTGCCGGCAGCTTGAGTCAGCTGAACATGCTGCCTTTGGTAGCCCAGAAATTTTGTCTCTGTGGGAAAAGGACATTGACGCCAAGGAAAAGCTTCTGGGGTCACTGAAGGCAGCCTGTTCAGCTGACTGATGCTGTGGCGACCCGAAGAATGGAAGCGGTAGCTTGCCCTGGAGGAGAAAAAAAAGAAGAGAGGCACCGATCCCATGGGGGAGAGAGGGAGACCAGGGGATCAATGTCACACCCGACAGGGGGGAGGGAAGGATAAAGAAGGAAGACAAATTTGGAAGGAGAAAGGAAAGAAAGAAGAAGGAAGGAAGGAAAGGGAAGGGAAGGGAAGGAAAGGAAAGGGAAAGGAGAGAGAGAGAGATGCCAGACCATGGGGTGAGGGAGGCAATGCCAGGGGAGCAAAGGAGAGAGATTCCAAACCACAGGGAGAAGGGAGAGAGAGATGGAAGGGAAGGGAAAGAGACAGAGATGCCAGATCATGGTGTTGGACAGGGAAGGGAAGGGTGAGGACAGAGAATGCCAGACCATGGGGGAAGGGGGAGGGATGAAGAGGAGAGAAATGCCAGAGCAAGGGAGTAGGGGTGGAAGAGAATGAAACAGAGATACAAGACTGTGAGGTGGGGTGGGGTGGGAGACAGAGATGCCAGACAATAGGATGGGATGGGCTGTGGAAGAAAAGAAGAAAAGGAGAGGAGAGACATGCCTAATAGGAAGTCTATGAGCATCAGAGCATATAATCATCCAGGATGTGGTGAAGAAACCTCTATCAAGGCTTAGTAAAAGTGGGGTTAATTATTCAATTAGTCTTAATTAGCACTGTTAATTGAAAATCATAATTAATTAGCTGATAGGTGCTTAATTTGGTATGCGCCTACAACTTCCAAGTAGGCACCTAGACCAAAACATCTAACAGAAAGTAGGCATGATTAGGGGCAAATTGTGGGCAGATCTTGGGTGTGTTTTGTGTGTTGGTGCTTAAATTGGACTTAGGCACCAGTACTTAGGCCAAGAAAACCCAGGCATAAATATTAAGGTTTTGATGTCTACTGGTGCCTAAGTCCAATTTAGATGCCAATAGGCGCAATTCTACCAAGCGGGGACTGTCTCTTGAAGATTTAATGTACAGCACTGTGTACATCTAGCAGCACTACAGAAATGCTAATAAGTAGTAGTAGTAATTCTATAAATGGTGCCCAACTCAAGATTCACAGCCGCTATGCGCTGTGCTGCTCAGCGCCTATGTTTTAAGTGCCACTTATAGAATCGGAGCCAAAATTCATGGCCTGACTGATGAGCTGAATCCGGTGCTGTAGTGAAAAGTAGCTAACAGCAGACTACGAAGTTCTGCAAGCACTATGAACAGTGAAACAACGGAACGGAAATTGCTGGGATTGATTTGCTCATCAACTCTGGCTGTTGATTATTTGTTTTCAGGTGAGAAAGATCAGGGCAACATAGATTTTGGGTTATTGTGGGGTTTATTTAGGCTGTAAGTGGGTAGAGTGTGTTGTCTGAGATCCTACAGTTGAACGGAGGCTCAGTTTCGATTAGGAAAAACAGCTCTTTCTTTTGCTTCCTTTTCCCCCCCTCAGACCAAAATAATAAAACTCAAAAGAAAGAGCACTAGAGATGTGCATTCAAGTTTCTGGTTTCAGTTAGGAAAATTTCACATGTGTATAGGATATGTACTAAAGAGAGTTTACATGCATAAAACCTCTGAATTAATGCACTTACAGGTAGGGTTACCAGATGCCTGGATTTCTCCAGACAGGTCCTCCTTTTGAGCTTGTCTGGGTTTTAAAAAGCTTCCTGACATAATTGCATTCCATCTTGTCTGCACATGTGCGGATGTTGTCTGGAGGTGGGGCTGGAGGGGGGGACGTAGGCAGAACTGGGCGGTCCTGGGGGGCGTGGCCATGGGTCCAGATTTCACCGAAGGAAAATCTGGTAACCCTACTTACAGGGATCCTTTTACTAAGCCCTGGTAAGCACTAACACATTCTTACCGCAGCAAAAAAGGGCTTACCGTGGAGTGCACTTAGGCACCCTGCAGCAATTTTTGCATGTATGCACATTACCCATGCACTAGAATATAAATTTGTTTTTTGGCGCTGGGGCACGTTTGGGGGCAGGGAGTAGGTGTGTTCTGTGCTAATCAGTTAACACAGCTACATAACCAATTAGGGCAGGATTCTATAAACGGCGCTGTCATCATTGGCCACCTAAAAAATGGCCGCCTATCTCATGTCAATCACGCAATGGTGCTGTTTATAGAATTGAGGCTTCATGAAAGGTGGGTGCCAGAAATGTAGGCCAGGGTTTTACAGACGTACATTTCCAGCACCTACCATTCACCTGAATTGCAGCCTATAGAGGTGTTAGGTGTCATAAAGAGCCTCTGTACCTGCTATACAGGTGCTGTTTTTTAAGGCATCTGCATTTTTTTAAAATAGAAGATTTAAATCATTTTTAAATGGTGTTTTCCACTTAAATTAGGCACCAGTAAGATGCCTACTGGTGCCTAACTTAAGGCACTGTTTATGGACTACAGGCCTTAGTACATGAACCCTTACCACCTACACAATGGGTGGTGGCTTGGGCTCACATGCTAATGGCCATACGCTAATGGGAAAATTACCAGTGGCCTTTAATGGGGAAAACAGAAAAATCAGCCTTTGACCTCAGCAATAAAAATGGCCTTAGTGCACGGAAAAGACTCACATAAGGATGCACTAAGGCAACCCTATTACCGCAGTTTGGTAAAAGGGCCCCAAAGTTAATTAGCCACATGTTGAAATTTTTCCATTCATTAATCTGTGTGCTATAGTTTATGGTTCATTAAAACTTGATATACCACCAAGCCAGCGTGGATTTACGCGGTCTACAACATTTTTGGGAATGAACTGCCAAAACCCACAAACATCAGAACAAAAATTTAAAAATGATTAAAAAATAAACTGATTTTTTTTTCCACGCACACCCCTAGACAGTAGTAATGAATCACATTGTCAACAGAAGGTAAGAAATGATTGGAAAAGTGTCCAAACCTTGTGCTCTTTTTCTTTTTTTTTACTGAAGTTTGAAGTTAATAGGATTTCCTAGATTCTCAGAATCAGATTTATTAAATAAGACAAATCCTACTTTATCAAACAGATTGATGTAGACATAAGGACATAAGAATTTTCTCACTGGTTCAGATAAAGGTTTCGATATTCTGTTCCAACAGTGGACAATCTAGGTCACAAGCACCTGGCAGGATCTCTGAAAACAGATAGAGACCATGCTGCCTATCCTTACAATAAACAGTCAGGCCTAGATTCTCTAACTGGCGACAATTTTTTAGGCACCTATAGGTGCCCATACTCAGCCTAAAGTGCATACGGAGGTGTAATTCACATGAAAGGTAGGTACCAGAAATGTAGGCCTGGGAAAACCCTGGCCTACATGTCTGGCACCTACCTTTGCCGGAAGCGTAATTCTGCATCTGGCGCCCTTATATGATTCAAAAATATAATGCTAATGCTTCTTATTGTCTTTTACTATTTTTAAAAAATATTTTTTAATGCTTTCTTAATGCTCTATATCCACAACCTTTGTTAAGTGAAAGACTCTTTACAATGTGCTCAGTGCTCCTCCACCCAGGTCATTAGCAAAACGCTGTAACCGTGTGTGTGACTGCTGGGAACCATCATCGCACATGTATATCTACTCAACTTCACAAAACAACCAGCTTTAAATTGCTACTTATCTTTAGCATACACTTCTCCCTCTTGAGTCGTGGCGCATGGCGCGTGGCGCGTGGCTCGTGGTGGCCAGCGTGTTGTTTATGGTACGATGCAATGGAGGTCAGAAGCATGATAGTGCAGTATTTTTGTAGTTTTTCGTATGATTCTGGGTAATTCTAGTTAGACAAACATCTGTGTTAGTTAAGGACCACGCCCAAATAGAAGCGTACGAAAAATAGGTGAATAAAACATTTAAATATAATGTAGCTAAGGCCAGAAGAAAAATATACTAAGGATTAATATAAGGGAAAGCATAATAATATCTGTGTATGTACTTTGCTGTTGAGCCAAATCATGGTGGAAATCAGGATTACATGGAATCCATTTTAGGTTCTTTGTATGTACTATGACTGTCCTGTCTTAGGCCAGCATCTTGTGCCAGTGAATAGTTTCTGTTCTTTGTTCAGCTTCCTGCCTTTAGCCTCGTGGTTCTAATTGAAAACAGATGTGCTTAGACCAGTTAGAAAAAGCATATTAGATTCCATATTCCAAACTGAGATATAAAATGTATGAAGTATGAATGGCCAAGATATGAATGAAATTATGAATGTTTGGGGCCCATGGATGTAATATGTGATGATATGATTGTGTAAAATATAAATGGTTTATATAAATGGTTTTATAAGCATAAACACGCTTCAGGAAGAGGAGAGGGGGATTTAACCCCCCCTTTTTCTCCTGAGTAAGATTTCTGTGTAAGGCTGTGCAATTTGAATCTGTCAGCTTAGGAGTTTTTTTCCTTTAAGGCTCAGAACTTGTCAGCATGGAAGGACTGAGAATTTACCATGTTAATAATTGTGAATTCTTTTGAATGTTAATGTTAATTCAGAAATCATCTGAAACTTTGACTAACTTTTAAACATGGAGGAATGTTTCTTTGTCTAAACTTTGAGACCACCCATAGAAATGTTATTGGTCGTCAAACTTGATGATGTCACTAAACCAAAAGTTATATAATAGACTGTAATGAGATAGAAAAACGAGACCATTGTGAGAAGGCCAGTCTTTGGCCACGATGATGATCTCCCATGAGCGCAACGTAAGCAATTATGCTATTCTTTTGATCTAATAATGGGAAAATAGAACCAATAATTCAATAAATTCTGGTTATAATTTTAAAACGTTGCGCTGGTGTCATTTTGCATGTAGAATTATTTTCAAACCTGAAGCTTTCACAAATGGCGTCAATGCCCCGTGCTCACTCTGTATTCGCGGTTTCAGCATTCACAGTTTCGATTATTCACGTTTTTTAGCTTGCTGGCTCCTCCCCCCAAAATACATCAGCTTGCATACAGAAATCGCCGATTCCAAGCGTTTCCAGAGAAAATTGCTGATTCCCACCACTTTCATCACCGTATTTTGCCTCTCCTTCAGGAACAGGCCAGGTCTCCCATCATGTTATTCTTGGTTTCACCATATTCACGATGGTTTTTAATAGAAAACAGTGAATTACATATGAAAAAGTTATTTGCGTTTTTTCTGTATTTGCGATTCTGTTAATCCCCTATCACAGTAAATAAGGAGGGAGAAGTGTAGATGTTCCACGGCAGTGGTCTCAAACACGCGGCCTGGGGGCCACATGTGGCCCGCCAGGTACTATTTTGAGGCCCTCAGTGTGTTTATCATAATCACAAAAGTAAAATATAACAGTTTCTTGATCATATGTCTCTTTAGCTATAAATGACAATATTATTATTAAGACTTAGTCAAAAGGAAAGATTTATAAACTAAAAAGAGTTTTACCTCATGCAAAATTGTCATTTCTTTAATAAGACATTAACTATTTTTTTCTGCGGCCCTCCAAGTACCTACAAATCCAAAATGTGGCCCCGCAAAGGGTTTGAGTTTGAGACCACTGCTCTACGGTGATGATGTGCAATGAGGATCTGCAGTTCACAGTTTTTTGTTTATTCAAAAAGTGCTCGTGCAAAATCAGAATATAAAGCATTAAGAAAGCATTAAAAATATTTTTTTTTTAAATAGTAGAAGACAATAAGAAGCATTACAGCATTATATTTTTGATGCATATAGTATGAATGCTGTACAATACAAATAAAGATCCCAAGTAAAATAAGGTTTGAAAGCCCTCATATGATTGACATGCAATTGGTGGCCGCCTTTAAGGCGGCCAAAGACAACGGCGCTGGTTACAGAATCCAGGTCTTAGTTTGTTCAAATTTACGTTCCTGATAATAGATTATGGACCTGTGAAACATTTTTTTAATCCGCCTACATTAACTGCTTTTACCACAGCCTCTGACCATGAATAAAGGTTAATGATGCCATTGCACAATAGAAACTGGCATCGACTGAGCTGGAAAGTTAAAGGAACAGGATGAAACTTCCAAGAAAAAAAAGTAAAACAATAAACAAATGGCATTTGTATTGTGAATTATAGGCAAATTATAGGCAAGAACAACCACTACAGAAGAAGGTGCAAAAGGAAGTGTTAGGGATGCGCACAAAGCAAGTAAGATTATTTGTGGAGCTTTCCCTAATTTTCAGACTTTTTTTCAGTTCATTTGAAATATGTGTGTTAACAAAAGCATTTTAATGCACATTATAACTTTTTAACATACTGATCAACTTAATGCAGGGGTGCCCAACGCGTCGATCGCGATCGACCGGTAGCTCAGGAAGGCAACACGAGTCGATCGCAGAGCCCATCCCGGGCTCTGTGATAGACTCGTGTTGCCGTCCCGATCTACCGGGCCTATCAGCCTTCCTCTCCCCGACGTCAAAGACGCCGACGCCGGGCATTAGGCTGTTTTTTGTCATTTTGGGGGGGGGGAGGCGTGGCGGCGGCAGCAGCAACAGCCTGAAAAATAAATCATCCTGGCCGGGGTCGGTGTCATGCTCCGGAGCTTCTACAGCCTTCCTATCTCCCTCTCCCTTCTACCTGCTTCCGGCCACACCCCCTGCTCCGCGGCTCTCTTCGGCAACTCAGCAGCAGCCTTGGTAGAAAAGCTAAAGAATATAACAAAGAGAAGATCTCGTATACAGTTTTATTGATGAGAAGGCAGCAACTATTATATTTTGGTTAAGTTTTTTTCTCAAACTATTAGAGAAGGTATTTTTTTACATACTCATTTATTTAATACACATATTTCCTGAACCTTGATGAGCAGTTAGAATGCAGTTCTATAATACAGTAGGACCCTCATATTTAGGTGCCTGGAGGGTGCCTGATTAGAAGCATATTCTATAAAGAAAGAAAACACCTTCTTTTCATTGTAGAATATAGGGTCAATACAGTGACTTAGTTAGGCAGAAATGGTCCTGCCGGTTAAATCGCCTGTTTAAGGCTAACCACTAATTTTCAGTGACACTTAACTGGTTAGTGCTGCTGAAAATAACTGGATAGCACCAAACTAAAAACCAGCTATTTTATGGACATTCTGGGAGTGGAATTGGCACTTGGCCAGATAAATGCCGATGTTTAGCACTTAACTGACCAGGTTAACCACATAAATTTGACCTCATAAAAGGCAGTCCTATTTTTCTGTGGTGCCCAATAGCCATTTAAGTGATGAATTTTGCTGTTAGCTGGCTATGTGTTAACTAGCTCTGGAAACATGGAAATTCAATGTCAGTTCTTGGACATGGCACAGCACTGAATTTCCAGGTTTAACACTGCTGACAGTCAGCAAAACGCTGATCACCACCAGCTGAGTATCAAGTCCTACTAGCCTAGCAGGTCAAACATACATATAATTTAGGTGTGAGCACTTATACCAGCCAAGAGCTGCTATTAATGCTGATGCCTAAATGCAGGATTTACACAGGTAAATATAGAGTCTACAGTACATATGTAGATGTGCGTTCTGCCTATGTGTAGATCCACCTGTATATATGCTGTATACTATAGGATGCATGCACTAGGCAGAATTTTGGCATTTATGAGGGTCACAGAGAATGACATGGGCACAAATTTGTCCTCTCCCCCATGGGATCTCAGTATCTCCATCCCTGCAAGTTCTGTCCCTGTCCCATTCCTGCAAGCTCTGCCTTAACCATACAAGCCTCAGACACTTATGATTTTAAAGTGTTTGAGGCTTGTGCAGATGAGGACAGAGCTTGCAGGAATGGGGCAGGGCCAGAGCTCACGGGGTCAGGATAGGGATAGAGAAATCCCACAGGGATGGGGGAAAATTTGTTCCCCTGTCATCCTCTAGACCAGTGCCCAATAGGTCGATCATCCAGGACTCCCTTTGCCTTGGTGATCTATCGGGCCGATCAATCTTCCTCTCCCCGACGTCAATTCTGCCGTCGGAGAGGAAGTTCGGGCAAGCCAATCACTGCCTGGCTGGGCGGAACTTTCTCTCCGATGGCAGAATTGACATCGGGGAGAGGAAGATTGATCTGCCCGAAGCAGAGAGAGCATGGGGCGGCGGTGGCTTTGGCTTTGGGGCCTGTTATCCATTGGTGGCATTTGGGTCCTGTTCCCCGATGGCAGTGGCAGTGGCTGTGGCTTGGGGAAGGGCAGGGAGAAAGAAAGAAAGGGGCGCAGGCAGGGAGACAGAAGGAAAGAAGAGAAACAGGAAAAAAAGAAAGGGGGCATGAAGAGAGAAAGAAAGAAAGGGCAGGGAGAGAGGAAGAAAAAGTTGGGGGAGGGAATGAGGTTTGGAGGAGAGGAAGCATACAGGCTGAAAGAAAGATTGGATGCACAGTCAGAAGAAGAAAGTGCAACCAGAGACTCATGAAATCACCAGACAAGGTAGGAAAAATGATTTTATTTTAAATTTAGTGATCAAAATGTGTCTGAATTTATATCTGCTGTCTATATTTTACAATATGGTCCCCTTTTACTAAACCGCAATAGTGGTTTTTAGCGCAGAGAGCCTATGAGCGTCGAGAGCAGCGCAGGGCATTCAGCGCAGCTCCCTGCGCTAAAAACTGCTATTGTGGTTTAGTATAAAGGGAGGGGGGTGGGTATTTGTCTATTTTTGTATGGTTGTTACTGAGGTGACAGTGCATAGAGTCATCTGCTTTGACCTCTTTGAAAAAACCCCAGAATAAGAATGATAATTAACAATTCTATGCGTACAGTGTGCGTTGTGTTTTTTTAAAATTTTATTGTTGGTAGATCATTTTGACTTGGTCATTTTAAAAGTAGATCGCGAGTCAAAAAAGTGTGGGCACCCCTGCTCTAGACCACAGTTCTTCAACCGCCGGTCTGCGGACCGGTGTCGGTCCGCAGAAAATTCTTGCCATCTGCGCAGGGCCAGCGAGATGGACGCCGTTAAATTTCCTGCCCCGGTGGTATTCGCGGAAATCTTCTGTTCCTCCCAGCCTCGGCGATCAAGACAGGCTGCCGACGTCGGGCATTCCCTCTGTGAGTCTCGCCTATGCGGAAACAGGAAGTTGAAACAAAATAGGCGGGACTCAGAGAGGGAAGGTCCCGACTTCGGCAGCCTGTCTTGATCGCTGCCCCTGCCGAGTCGCCAAAGAGGGCCACGGTGAAGCTGCAAGTAGAAGAGAGATGGTCAGCGTGCGCGGTGGGGGGCAGCGTGTGGATTGGGGCCATCAGCAGCATCTGTGCTGAGAGTCTGCCCATGTGCAGGATGCGGCGGGTAGGGGCCTCCGGCTCGTCTTGGGCGGCAGAGCCTGCGATGCAAAGCTGTTTTTGCCGGCTTGGGGGGGTTGCGAATGTGCAGGGCACAGCAGGAGTAAGATCATGGGGAGCCTTCAACAGTGGCTGTCTCCTCTCCTAGCAGCTCTGTACTTACCAGGGCAGTGATTCACTTCGGCAACTTCCCCTTTCCTCAGAGGCGGCAACAGACCCAAGGCTTCCTAAGGAAATCACTGCTGCAGGCAAGTACTGAGAGCTGCTGGAAGGAGAGGAAGCCACTGTTGGACGCTGGGAAGCTGCTGGATAAAGGGAGAGCTGCTACTGCACCTGGAGGGAGGTAGAAAGAGAGATGCTGCTGGGAGTGGAAGAGGGAAAGGGATGGGAAGAGAGCTACTGTTGGATAGGGGGGAGGAGGGAAGGGAGAAGGAAAAAAGGAAGGAAACAGCTGGCAGGGAGATTAGAGGAAGGAAAGGGGAGAGACAGGAATGAGAAAGTAGAGAGAGATTGATGCTGGAAAGGGGATTAGCAGAGAAATGAGAGAGGGATAAAGATGCTAGATCTGGTGTAGGAGAGATAAAAATGAAGAAAGCAGTGAAGCTGGAATGAATGATGTAAAAAGGAGAGAGGAGGTACAGACTGGATGGAAAGGGGAGAGGGGCATAGAAAGAAGTCAGATACATATGGAAGGGGGAGAGGCCAGACAGTAGATGGAACGGGCAGACGCTGGAAGGAAGAGTGGAAAGAAGATGAAAGCAGAGACCACAAAAGGTAGAAAAAAATCATTTTATTTCTATTTTGTCATTACAATATATCAGATTTGAAATATATATCCTGCTAGAGACATAACTGGGGACTGCAAAGTCTAACACTATTCCTATCATGTGTGACTGCAGTATTCTGTTAGCATGATATTTCTGTGTAGTATTCTGTAATAATTTGGCTTGTTCAGTTTTCTTGATAGTAGAGGGGATATATGTGAAGGGGAGGGGAGACAAGGGTTTTGTTGGTCCTTGCTCTGAATATTTATAATTATAAAATGACAATTGTAAAGAATATTGTTTCTTTTTATACTTTAATAAAATACGTTCAATATAAAATCATAACTGAGGCTTGTGCAGATGGGATCAGATGGTTTGTGGGGACCAAGCTTGCGGATACAGGGCAAAAATGTGTTTTTTTTATTTCGGTCTTAGTAGTTTGCCGGTCCACAAAATAATTCTTTTATTTCTGCCGGTCCACGGGTGTAAAAAGGTTGAAGAACACTGCTCTAGACTAGAGCATATAGGCATATATGCCATTATTCTAAACATTTATGTGTGTATCTGGTATGTAAATGTTAGCACCTCTTTTATACAATTATCCCCTGTTACATGCCAGATAACACACACAAATGTTTTAAATAATGGCATATATGCCTAGATACTCTCATTGGATGTTAGCATGCATTAATATTAGTACAGACCTGAGCTACTAGCTACCACATGCTAAAACCAACCAATGCTATAAAAAATCTCACACTGCTGAAGCCAGCTTGGGGTGGGATCTAGGTGGGTTTTGAGCACAGAAGAGGCTTGGACAGTGCTTACAGTTAGCATATGCTAAGTAACTGGCACACAGGAGACATTAAGTGCAATCGCAGCTCCTGCAAAAAGTTCCACAGCTCCATCTGTCGTCTGGAAAACCTACATGATCCCAAGGTGCAGGTGATCCTCCCCCACTTCCCTATTGACCCTGTGGCTCCCCTCCCACCACACGTGCACACTTATGCAATGGAGGAATAGTGTGCTGAGAACATGGGGGCCTGAGTTCAGTTTCCAGGTTAGCTCCTTCTTGTGACCCTGGGCAAGTCACACCCTGAATTACCCTAGGTAGAAAGTTAGATTGTGAGCCCTGTAGGGACAGAGAAAATACCTTCATGTAATCTATGTAAACTGCTTTGGTTGTACCACAGAAAGGCGGTATACTGAATCCATGACATCAGGCACTGGGTTTAAAATGGCACCAGTTGACCCTTTGTAATAGTCTCGTACCACTGCGAAACAAGAACAATCATACCTTATTTGGGAGACTGACCCCTAGTGGTAGTACTGCAAGATTATCAACTGATATCATTATAACCCCAGAGCTGGAGAAGGCAGAAGCAACTGGGGATTACTCCCTAGACACCAGGAATGCTATAAAACAAGGATAAGAATTTAATTTATCTGAAGCAGAATTTCTTTCGTTTCAAGACACCAGTTACTGGAAGTGAGAAACAGAGCACATAATACAGTACTATATGTCATAACACAGCACGTCATACACTTCTCTCTCCAGCATTCTACCAGGCAGGGTATTTTTTTTTTTTTAGGTACTTCAACAAGAAACAGCTATGAGTTCTGATGCCTACAGCATAAAGTTATCATACCAACTTTTCCACAATCACAAGCCTGAAGACAGAGGTCTCAGCCTTGTCTTGGGCACATCAGTTTCCCATTTCTTTTACCTAACAGAAACCTAGAATTCTAGGTTTCTAGAATTTCTTTTTCCGCAAATCAACTCTAAAGCTAGTTCTGAAAACTGAAGTACAGATTTACATTCATTATCCCCCCTCCTCCCCAATAAGTCCTGGGAGGGGTCTTCAGAGGGCAAGGGAGGGTCACCTGCATCTTGGGCTAGAAGTGGAGCCTGCCTTCTGTCACTCGGGCAGTGGGAGAGGAGAGAGATTGTTGCTAGAGAAATGGGTGGGTTTTCTGCAACTGTGCTACAGACAGTGTAGGTGTTTGCCAAACACCTGACCTGACATTTGCTGCACTTTATGTTTTGTAAGTAGGACTCTTAATTATGCCTTAAAAATTCAAATACACTTCTCCCTCTGTATTCGCGGTTTCAGCATTCACGGTTTCAATTATTCACGGTTTTTAGCTTGCTGGCTCCTCCCCCAAAATTACATCAGCTTGCATAGAGAAATCGCTGATTCCAAGCGTTTACAGAGAAAATCGCCAATTTCCAGCGCTTTATTCACCGTATTTTGCCTCTCTTTCAGGAACAGGCCAGGTCTCCCACCATGTTATTCATGGTTTCACCATATTCACGATGATTTTTAATAGAAAACAGTGAATAACATATGAAAAAGTTATTTGCGGTTTTTCTGTATTTGCGGTACTGTTGATCCCCTATCACAGCGAATATAACAAATTGTCCAGCTTGAAATCAAAATGCAGTAATATCAACTCATGGTGTGGCTGAGAGACTCAGTGAGCCCTGGGCGAGAAGACTGAGATGCTCCCCCCCCCTCAGCGTATTTGCGTTTCCTCAAATCCAGTGCCCTGCCCCCCTGGGTCTAGTGACCCTCCTCCCTGGATCTGGCATCTCCCTTCCCCAGGTGCTTAGCTACTTACCCGTCTGCTGGGCCACCACAGCTACAGCGGCAGAGACAGCACTAAAGGCTGCTTCTTTGACTGGCAGGACCTTTCCTCCGCTGCATTCCACCCACAGGAAGTTTTATCAGCATGGCTGGATAGAGCAGAAGATAAGTCCTGCTGGCCAGAGCAGCAGCCTTTAGCGATGTCTCTGATGCTGTAGCTATGGAGGACCCAGGAACTGGGTAGGTAGCTGAGCATAGGGGGTAGCCCCTACCATTAGGTGACCCTGGACATTTCACCAGATCGGTCAATGGTCACTATGCCTGTGATCCTAGCATATATAAACACATATAAGAACAGAAGCCCTCCTTACTAAGCCGCAGTAGAGGTTTCTACTGCAGCCCGAAGCGCTAAATGCTCCAACGCTGCTCCAATGCTCATAAGAATTCCATGAGCATTGGAACAGCGTCAGAGCATTTAGCGCTCTGGGCCATGGTAGAAACCTCTACTGCGGCTTAGTAAAAGTGTGTGTGGGGGGGATAATGAACATCAAGAAATTGAAATCTGCAAGTAAGCAACATTGTGAGGAATCTTAACCCTGCAGAACTATTTACAGAACAGAACAAAACATGACAATTCAAAAGATAATTCATGAGCTTAGCAGGGCAATTATGGCAGGTGTAATTTATCTTGATTTAAATCCATGACACATTGTAAAATAATACAAACCCCCCAAAATTAACATATCAGATTTGCTGAGACAGAAAGGAATCTAAATGTCTTTTGAGACAAAAGGCTTATGCAATACCACATTCACAGAAAACATTTTATCATATGGGTTGGAAAGAATTTTAGACAGATGATAAAATACCACTTCATGCTCTATTTTTCAGAGGGTTCATAGAGCAATTCAGTAACTGGGCACTTAAAAAAAAAAAATCAGGATTTAATTACTGCTTTTTTGAAGAAATTCATCCAAGGCAGTTTAAAGCATGAACAAATCAAATATAGGCAATAGCTAATTATAGCTGTAAAAATATTCAAATAACAGAACATAATGGGGTAAGTTCTATGCGTGGTGACAAAATTTAGGTGCCGTGAAAAATCCACACCAAGTGCTATTCCATAAAGGGCACATGCTCTGAGCTGGGCATCATTTATAGAATAGTGTTTAGCACTGGGATTTGCATAAATTCTAGGAACCCCCATGATCTGCCCATGCCACTCCCTTGGCCACACCCTTTTTAAAGCTACATGTGGAAAATTTTATGCGTGCATTTTTATAAAAATACAGCTTGAAAAGATGCATGCGCAAGTTCTAATTATTTTTTTTGTGTGTGTCAAAAAGTGATTCTTAGCATCCAGTCGTTGGCACTAGTTTATATAGGCCACCTTTCATCAAGCCACGTGAGGGTTTTTTTTATTGCCGGCTGCTGCGGTAAATGCTCTGATGCGCATAGAATTTCTTTGAGCATCAGAGCTCTTACCACAGTGGCCAGCGATAAAAATCCTTAACACAGCTTGAAAAAAGGGGGGGGTCTTATGTTTTTATATCCTTGGATTACCGCCATAAATCTATGCAGTCATACAAGCATCGATGCTTTCAGTAGCAGGGGTGAAGATGTGGAATGCTCTTCCTGGTCAGTTATGCTGAACGGATGAAATTTAACAAAATGTTGAAAGCTCAGCTATTTGTAACTGTATTTGTGAGCTATTTATAGTTTAGTATGGAAAGCAGTTGGAAACCATGCAGATAATTTTATTTATATTTTGTGTTTTATATGTAATATTTATTGTAAAGTTTTATTGGGAACTGCCTTGGTTTAAAGCGGTTTATACATTTTAATAAATAAATAAATAACTTTGAACAACCATTACCATAAGAGTCAGCTCTGGGGGTGCTTGATCACCCACAATTTTGAAACAAACTCTTTGATTGCATTCAGGAACAGCTAGATTTAGCTTTCCATTAGATTTAGCTTTAGAATCCCCCAATAATTTTGAAAAGTTGGTTACTATGACCTTTACTGAATTTCCTCCTATTTGTCTGGTCTGTTTGTCTCAATTGGATTGTAAGCTATAGGGCGCAGGGACTGTCTCTATTTTGTGTCTGTACAGCACTGCATAAGTTTAGTGGTGCTATATACATTTTAATAGTAAAAGCAATAGTAATAACATTATACCCCCCACACACACACACGCAACTACCATCACCAAAAAGAAATAGTACTTATTTTGCATAAGAGGCAGAGAATTTTCAAAGCTTTTTACATGGTAAACAGCTACTTTCTTGTGTAAAAAGTCTTACTGAAAATTTATTTCTTCACTACTGATAAATATACTCCCAATGTTATAGCATGGTAAGTAGCAGAGAGAGAGGGCGGAGGAGAAAGTACAGATGGGGGCATTCATTTTGCATATATTTTTGCAGGCATACTGGCACTTGCTTCAACACAGGTGCAAATGGATGTACCTTGCACCTTCTCCATGATTGGCTTGATTTTCAAAGGAAAAGTCCTTATAAAGTTTCCCTTTGAAAATGCAATTGCATTCATGAGAATTCAAGGGTTGTATCCCATTTAAAAACTATCTCCAGTCTGTGTTGTTCTGTGGGGGGAAACCTTTTACATATAAGGTCCTATATTATTTTACATATCAGGTCCTATATTATTAAAATGCAGCATGTTTAATGGCTATCACATATTTGCAGGTACACTTTGATAACAGCCCTGGTAATTGGCTTTGGTTAGTGTGGGAGAGTGCATTATTTAAAACCAGTGGCATGAGTTATTTGACTATGCACTGTATTTAATTTCGCTCTAATGACTCTGCTGAATTATCTGCTTCAGTTGACCACTTAGACTAGATAAGTGATGCCATGGTTTAATTGCATTATAAATTTTGTTCATTTATAATATACTGCAGGCAGAAATGGAGTACCATAAAATAATGTTTTATGATTAGCAGTGTATACTGGCAAAAAAAACAAAAGGAATTGACCCCAAAATATCCACAAAGAAGAAAATCCAGAGAAAACAAAAAAAACTCTGTGGAGTGACGATGTTTCCAAATGGACTTTATTTGAAAGTATCAAAGTTCCAAAGGTACACTGAAATCATCCACATAAAATAATTCCATCCACATGCAAATGCTAGCAGTGTCTCACTTCTGGTTCACCACACAATTGTTTCCCACGTACTCACCTTTATAGGACCCCCAGGGACCCCTGAAGAAGACATTTTGTCGAAACGCGGACCATGTTGGGTCCTGTATCCCTAGCGGACTAGGTCCTTTAAGGCTCTTATGTGGATGATTTACTTTTATGTGGATGGAATTATTTTATGTGGATGATTTTAGTGTACCTTTGGAACTTTGATACTTTCAAATAAAGTCCATTGGGAACATCGTCACTCCAGAGTTTTTTTGGTTTTAGCAGTGTATACTGGACATATGTAACTTCTTCCTGGTAGTAAAAAGTGAAGTGTACACTGTCAGCTCATGGATTCTCTTCAGACCTTCACTTTGTTCTGCTGGGTAATGCTTCCCTTTCCTCTCTAAAAGTACTGGGAACTGAGCACTTTGATGTGTGGCCAAGGCTTGGGGGAGGTACCTGCCACAGGACTTTTCTTTAGCATTTTATTCCTTTCTGTATTTTAATTTTTCATTGTCATTCTAGCAAAAACAACAAAAGATTGTAGAATAGAAGATTGGATGTATCAGTTTGTAGTTTAATAAGCGTCCCAAAAGCTTAAAAACAATCCACAAAGTATGTATACAAGTGACCCACAGGATAAAAACCAAATAATGTATAAAATAAAAAATGACCCAACACAGGCCGTGTATCGGCAAAATAAAAATATTCTGTTTTCTGAGGCTTGTTCCTGTCAGTATTATCTGATTTAAGAAAATTAAGAAAAACGTTCTCTACAATTTAGGTTGTTCATTCAATGGTTTTGTTGTTTTATATTAAATTTGAAAAAAACATGTCATAAAAATTCCAAGTAGTTAAGAGGCTACAAACAAACAGCACAGCACACAGATATCCAGTGTAGGCTGTGAACTGATAATATACAAATTCCTTAGAAACATTGAAGTCATTTACCAGTTAAACATATTGAAATCTTACATTTTTTCAAGCGGATGTTGCCTAAGATACTAGGACCAGGCAGGTTAGGGAGACCAGATGTAAAACTCTGTAAATATCTAAGGAATGTCACTATTGTGCAGGGGTGGAGTGAAAGGCATCTGTGACCCTGGACAATAAGGTTCCTGGGCCCCTCCTGTGTAAGGTTATCATATGGCTCCCAAAAAAAAGAGGATGTCTCAATCCCAGAATTGAGACATCCAGGTTTTACTTCCATTGAAAGCAATGGAAGTAAAGAGGACAGATTGAGACATCTGGATTCTACTTTCATTGAAAGCAATGGAAGTAAAACCCGGATGTCTCAATCCATCCTCCTTTTTCTGGAGCCAAATGGCAACCCTATTCCTGTGGGGCAATAAGACTCCTTGCCCCTTTCCTGGAGCAGTAAGGCTCCTGGAGATCCCCCCGAGCAATTAGGTTCCTGCCCACCCCCCTTATCTGTTCCTGTGTAGCAGAAGGCATGGGCAGTGGTTCCCTTCATCTGTCTTTCACTGAGCTCACGGCCTGCTTTCTGCTGCATCCCGTCCTTGCTGAAGTAGGAAGTTATCTGTCTTATCATTCCCTCTGTAATTCCCAATCTGAGCACTGTGTTTAGATGCACCTTTTTTGTCCAGTTTGTGTCGTAACTAGATTATAAGCTCTTTCGAGCAGGGACTGTCTCTTCAATGGTTGATGTACAGTGCTGCGTATACCTTGTAGAGCTATAGAAATGATAAGAAGTAGTATAACAGAAGGAGGTAGGATGAGCTGAGAGCAGGCCATGAGCTTGGCAGCAGATAGCTGGCAGGAAGCGCTTCTCCCCTCCCCCAATTGCTCTGGGCCATCAGGTACTACCCGGTTGCCCATATAGTCAATCTGACTCTGCTAGTGAGCAGAAGTGAAGAAAGGTTTTCATTCAAATCTATCTTTTGAAGGAGTTCAATTACTGTGTTGCACATACCACGGCAGCCTTTCTGGGGCAAATTCTACAAAGGTGCATGCCCAAATTTATGCTCCTTGTGCAAATCTGCATGCACAAGTTATAGAATTAGGTCAGCGGAATGCAGAAATTAATTTAATAATTAGGAGCTATTTGGTGCTAATGAGCAAAAATAGGTCATAAATGCTCTTAAATGACACTAATTAGCACCAATTAGCAGTTATGGGTGCATCTGCCCTTAGTCGGCATTCTAGAAGTTACGAACCCAGAATCAATCGTGCAGAATTTCCAGTGGGCGTGGACATGGGAGGGGCATGAGCGGGTTGGTGGGTGCCCAGGATAAGTGCACACAAGTTATAAAATACTATTATGCACATAACTGCCATCAGTTAGACACTTGCACTTATACCATTCATTGAACTGGCATATGCACTTGAAGGTGCACATATACTGTACATTTAGGCCCGGATTTTGTACAGGACACCCAGTCTCAGAAGCTGACAGGTGTCCTATACCGAATTGGGCCTAAGGCTATCTAAAATAAACGTGATTATGTAACCGACTTCCATGTTACAAACGCTGGTTACAGAGCCGGGTTTATTTTAGATGCGGCCGCTACACTTATTGCGGCAAGGGATCTCCCTGCCGCAATAAATATAGCGGCCGAGGCTGTGGCCACCAGTCCCCCCACTCCCCGACGATTGCCGGCAGGAGGGTGCCCAACCCTTCCTGTCGGAAGGCCCCCCAACAATCGCCGGCAGGAGGGTGCCCAAATCCTCCTGCTGGAAGACCCCTCACCCCCCGAAGTTCACCGGCAGGAGGGTGCCCAACCCCTCCTGTCGGAAGATGCCCCACCCCACCAATGATCGCAGGCAGTAGGGTGCCCAATCCCTCCTGCTGGAAGGCCCATCATTCCCAGACGTTTGCTGACAGGAGGGTGCCCAACCCCTCCTGCCAGAAGGCCCCCCCCCCCAAAGTTCGCCAGCAGGAGGCCATCCCCCCCTTGTGAAGATCTTTTCCCCATGAAGTCCCTCCCCGGGGGGTCCAGGGAGGTGTTAGCAGGGGGGGGTCTTTGCGGGGGGAAGGCCTCCGCGGGGGGACGGGGGGGGGCTTCCAGCAGGTACTGGGAAGTAGGCATGGTTAAGGGTGATTTGGGGGAGGAGTTTGAACGTGGATTGACAGGGGCCACTAGGTGCCTACCATGGGGCACTCCTTTAGGCCAAGAAAACCCTGGCCTAAATGGCACTGCACCTAAGAATCCAACCCTTATCAGTATCCAAGAATGCTTAGGTGCCACTAGGCGTGATTCTATAAACATCAGCTAGTTGTTGACAACCCGTGTCGAACTGCACCTAGGAGTTGGATGCCATTTATAGAGTTAGGGCTTAAGGGAATAGTGCAGAGGCAATCTGATTGTTAATGCCATTGAAAATCTAGGTATGAACCCAGTCAGTGGGACAAATCCAAGCAGGAGCCATTCTTATCTAAATAAGCCTTGCTGAATATCAACTCCTTCACAAGGTTGTATGTTTGAATTGTTTCTAAAAGCTTTGAGTAATATGTTGATTGTTGATGAATGTAATACTGCTATGAGTTCCTGGGTTAGGAGCGTAATATGAAGAGATGTCCTTTAAGAAAAGAAACGAATGAAAGCCCAAACATTTGGACAGGCAATCTACCTTCCCCTCATTGTAAAGGTGCATTAATTAACAGAGCAAAAAGCTTTTCACACAATCAATAATGCACTTAAAGTGAAGTCAATAATCATATCTCAAAGCAAATCAGGCTGGAGCAGCCCGGCATCCAATTATTAAGACCTAGTGATGGAGGAAGCACAGCAGAAAAGAGATTCATTGTTACTTATATACTGTATTTAGGGGTTGATACTCAATGGGGTTTAAGCAGGCAGGAGAGGTTCCTACCCACTTAAACCCCACTCATAAACCATCCAAGGATATTCAGTGGCACATAACCACACACTGCCACTGACTAAACCCTCTGACCAACATGGCACTATGGGCTGCACTCAGTACATGAAGCACAAATATGGGTACTAAAAAAAAAATCAGTGTTATTCTATAAAGGGTGTCCTGGGATTAGCGCTCATTATAGAATACCATTGGTTGTTGAATTCTGTACCCAAACTTACTCCAGGTGTAAATCCCAGTGCACAAGCATCCATGATATTCTATAGTACTGTGCACAATTATCCGGAACATCCTGACCCATCCCATGCCCCTCTCATGGGAATGCCTCCTTTGCAGTTGCCTGTAGACACACAGGTGCTATCCTATAACTGGGCGTATAAGTGTATTTCCACAAAGATCTGCCATTTTTGGCCCATTTTGGCATCTTGCAACCACTGTAATAAAATTTTGTGGCAAAATTTGAGCATGGAAGTAACACATTTCTTTAGGTGCCATTCCTCAGGATGTGGTTAGTGCTGGAGCAATCCATGGGCAGAATTGGGGCAATAGTTATGCAGGCACTAGCCATATTCAATGCCAGTGCCCACCTAGCTAAGGAGGCAGATTGAACTCCACAAAAGCCAATCCTGCCATTATGCAATTGGCTATGTGGATTCTGGCATGAAGATTGGCCAGCACCCACATACTGTAACTTCTGGGTCCAAAGCTGACTCAAATATTCAATGTTAGTGCTGAGCATGGCCTCGGCATTGAACATCTGGATTATATTTGGAACCACTGACCACTGTTGGCTAAATGTGGTTGGGGAGTAAGTGTTAAAATCTGATAACCATAGCTATACAATGCAGTAAGTGCCAGATTCTGCATATGGCACCATTATCAAACACGGTACCGTTTGCATGTCAATCATTCAATATGGCATTGGCAGAATCATGGCTATGTGAAAGTTAGACACTAGAAATGTAGGCCAGGGTTTTAAAGACCTACATTGCAAAAACTAATACTCTCCTCTTCCCTGGGAAAGAGGGAGCACAATTAATTTCTCCAGTCACCATTGAAAATACCCCACTTCTACCAATCACGACTACTAAAATCTTAGGTGTCCTTATAGACAATAAGTTAACATTTCGACCACAAATTAGTGCATTGGTTAAAAATTGTTTTTATAAATTAAGAATGATTAGATCATTGGCCCCTCTACTTGACACTAATTCCTTGAATATTCTGATCCATGCACTTGTAATATCAAAAATGGATTATTGTAACTCTTTATTAAAAGGGATCTATCATAAAGACTTAAAATGTTTGCAGCTGATCCAAAATACAGCCATTAAGATAATCTCGGGCGCAAAGAAATTTGACCACGTTACCCCACTGCGTCAAAAAGCCCACTGGTTGCCTGTCCTATACAGGATAACTTATAAAATTGCCCTCTTGACATTTAAAACTTTACAGACCAATACACCAGCATTTATAGACAGACTTTTGATCCCATATGACCCTCTGAGAGCTTTAAGATCTATTTCTCAATATACTCTTAACATTCCATCTTTAAAAATTATTGGTACACGTCGTACCTCAATCTTTTCTGTGACAGCCCCTATGATTTGGAATACTCTTCCTTTACACTTAAAAATGGAAAAAAACTTACATAAATTTAAAAGCAATTTAAAGTGCTTTCTTTTTAAAGATGCTTTTAACTGATCAACTGTGTTTTAGTAACTAATTTAATCTTGTTTCTTACATTTATTTTCTCAATTCCATTTTGTGTTTACCTTAAATGTTTCTCACATTTTCTATACCGATTGTATTTATCCTCCTCTTCCTATTCGTGTCCAGGGCTTTTCGGTCCTTTTTACCCAGTACGTATTTGTTGTCAGTCATGTAGTTTTTATTATAATTCAATTAATAATAGATGTGTCATTACAGTAATGTAAAGTTTTATTTGTTAAATTTTTGTCTAAATGTTAATTTTATATTTTGTACTCATGCTTTGTAGTTTCGAAAAAGCGTTCAATCAAAAACCTGAATAAACATAAAACATAAACATAAACATTTCCTACGCCTACCGAGAATGGCGTCAAAGAATGCTTGGGTCCACCTTGGGGGTTAGCGCCCAAGAAAAGTATCTGGGTGTTATTGTAGACAATAAGATGAAACCTTCCGCCCAATGTGTGGCAGCAGCCAAAAAAACAAACAGGATGCTAGGAATTATTTTAAAAGACATGGTTAACAAGACTAAGAATGTTATAATGCCTCTGTATCGCTCCGTGGTATAACCTCACCTGGAGTATTGTGTTCAATTCTGTTCTCCTTATCTCAAGAAAGACATAGTGGCACTAGAAAAGGTTCAAAGAAGAGCAACCAAGATGATAAAGGGGATGGAACTCCTCTCGTATAAGAAAAGACTAAAAAGGTTAGGGCTCTTTAGCTTGGAAAAGAGACATTTGAGGGGAGATATGATTGAAGTCTACAAAATCCTGAGTGGAGTAGAATGGGTACAATTCTTCACTCTGTCAAAAATTAGAAAGACTAGGAGACACTCGATGAAGTTACAGGGAAATACTTTTAAAACCAATAGGAGGAAATATTTTTTCATGCAGAGAATAGTTAAGCTCTGGAACGCATTGCCACAGGTTGTGGTAAGAGCAGATAGTGTAGCTGGTTTTAAAACTGGTTTGGACAATTTGTTGGTAGAAAAGTCCTTGGTTTGTTATAGATACAGACATGGGCGAAGCCACTGCTTGCCCTGGATCGGTAGCATGGAATGTTGCTATCCTTGGGTTTTGGCCAGGTACTAGTGACCTGGATTGGCCATCATGAGAATGAGCTACTGGGCTTGATGGACCATTGGTTTGACCCAGTAAGGCTATTCTTATGTTCTTATGAGGTATCTAAGAGCATCTAAGATCATTTCTGGCATTAACCACATCCATAGTGGCTTTAGGCGCAACAAGGTGCCTCCTTAGATAGAACAGCTCCAGTTTTTAAACAGTGTTTTAATTGTTTTTTAATCAATGTAGTCAATTACTGTTCTGATTGAACCAATTAAAACAATTATGTTAAGCAGCGTTAGGGCACCTAATGCCTCCCAACTTATGACTATTATTAAATAGGTACCCAATACAAAAGAATATAAATCTGGTGTTAGAAAATGATTTTTTACGTGTAGAACCCACAGGAAAAGTTTAACTGCTAAAATGATTGTCCTATATCAACATTTATATGGCAACACTGTGACATATCATTGGACAACTGCTAGTCATTGGACACTGGCATTAACACAAGTTTCAGTGTTTCCCCTGAAGAATCCCGTTGGTGTGAAACGGACTTGGCTTATGTCGGGTCTAAAAAGATAAGTGCTTGTTGCTAGTCATAACACAATATGCCAGATTTTATGTCCTACGTCACATTATGATTGTTGTCAGCTCTTTAAAATTCTTAAATGGGAGAAATAGGAGTTGTTGAAATGTATTTAAAATTGTTGAAATGTATTTAAAATTATACAAACATTCATAAAAAATAATATATTTAAACAGATTAATTAAAGTAAAATATTAAAAAACTCTCACAGAGATTGTGATCAATTATGATTCCCTAACCCCGAAATTGGTTTCCTTCTATTGATTGGACTCTAGGGGTGTTTTAAGATCTTTTCTCTCTGGGGGCATTATTGTGCATTTTTATCACTAGAGTGTTCTATATTATATGGTATTCTGAAAAATTTGGGGTTTGAACACTCCATTATAGGTTTCCATCTTTTTGGTGAATTAGAAGCTATGGCACAAAAAAATAACCTTGACATCATCGGCATCACGGAAACATGGTGGAACAAGGAAAACGTCTGGGACACTGTGCTATCGGGATACAAGCTACACCGCAGAGACTATACGTCAAAGAGGGAATTGAGTCTACTGGAGAGAACACAAAGAATAAGTTAGAGTCTCTATGGGTCAAAATTCCAGGAACAAATGGAACAGGTAGGAAAATCGGCATCTACTACCGACCCCGAGGGCAGTCCGAAGAAATTGACGAAGAAATGATGTATGAGATTAAATGCAACTGCAAGGGAGGCAACACAGTTATCATGGGTGACTTCAATTATCCGGGGATAGACTGGAACGTAAGCACCTCCAGCTGCAGTAAGGAAACCAAGTTCCTGGATACTGTAGGCGATTGCGTCCTAGAACAACTTGTCAAGGAAAATACGAGAGGAAACAAAATTCTGGACCTAATTCTAAATGGACTATGAGGACTGGCACAAGGTATAGAAGTAGAGGGGACGCTGGGAACCAATGATCACAATATGATCCGCTTTGACCTGGACACAGGGGTGAAACATCTATCCAGAAAGACAGGCACGGCGATGAACTTCCGGAAAGGGAATTATGAAGGGATGAGACTCATGGTGGGGAAGAAGATTAAGAAGAGGATAAGCACAGGCATGGTCCCTTTAGGCGCAAAATCTATATATACCGCGTATTAACAAGAGATCCAAGAGGAAAAAGAACAAGGAACCGGCGTGGCTCACTGTAACGGTGAAGGAAGCGATCAGAGACAAGAAGACTTCGTTTAAAGAATGGAAAAGATCTAAAACGGATGAAAACTAGAAAAAACACAAACAGCATCAAAGCAGGTGCCATAAGGTGGTAAGAGGGGCCAAAAGAGACTACGAGGAAAAAATAGCCAAGGAGGCAAAAAACTTCAAGCCATTCTTTCTATATTTTAAGGGGAAACGACCCTCGAAGGAAGCGGTGGGGCTGTTGGATGATCATGGAGTAAAGGGAGTGCTAAAGGAGGACAAAATCATCACTGACAAACTGAACACATTTTATATGTATGTTTACCGAAGAGGATATACACAACTTACTGGAAGCTGACAGGCTATATGCGGGAAACAAAGATGGGAAACTGACAGGGTTGACGGTCAATCTAGAAGAGGTATGCAGGCAGATTGATAGGCTTAAAAATGATAAATTCCCGGGACCAGATGGCATCCATCCGAGGGTAATCAAGTAACTGAAAGGGGCTATAACTGAACTGCTTCAACTAATAGCCAATCTGTTGATCAAATCAGGAAGGATTCTGGAAGACTGGAAAGTGGCGAATGTTATGCCAATCTTCAAGAAAGGTACGAGGGGTGATCCGGGAAACTATAGACTGGTGAGTCTGACCTCGGTACCAGGAAAGATGGTAGAGGCGCTGATAAAGGACTGCATCATTGAGCACCTTGACGGACACAATCTGATGAGGACCAGCCAGCATGGCTTCAGTAAAGGAAGATCTTGCTTGATGAACCTGCTGCACTTCTTCGAGGAGTAAACAGGAAGATAGACAAAGGCAACCCGGTCGACATTGTATATCTGGATATTCAGAAGGCATTCGACAAGGTTCCGCATGAACGACTACTTCAAATTCCATGGAATTGAGGGTGAAATACTCACGTGGATTAAAAACTGGCTGGTGGATAGGAAACAGAGAGTGGGGGTAAATGGACAATACTCAGATTGGAAAAGCGTCACCAGTGGAGTGTTGCAGGGTTTGGTGCTCTTCAACATATTTATAAACGATCTGGAAATTGGTACGATGAGTGAGGTGATTAAATTTGCAGATGATACTAAGTTATTCAGAGTAGTGAAGACACAGGAGGATTGTGAAGATCTGCAACGTGACATAAACACGCTTGAGAAATGGGCCGCAACATGGCAAATGAGGTTCAACGTGGATAAGTGTAAGGTGATGCATATCGGTAACAAAAATCTTATACACAAATACAGGATGTCCGGGGCGGTACTTGGAGAGACCCCCCCAGGAAAGAGACATGGGAGTATTGGTCGACAAATCGATGAAGCCGTCTGCGCAATGTGTGGCGGTGGCAAAAAGTGCGAATAGAATACTAGGAACGATTAAGAATGGGATCACGAACAGATCAGAGAAGGTTATCATGCCACTGTACTAGGCCATGGTACGCCCTCACCTGGAATACCGCATCCAGCACTGAAGAAGGACATGGTACTACCGTATTTTCACGCATATAACGCGCGGGTTATACACGATTATTACAAACCGCGCATAACCTTGCGCGTTATACGCGTGAGCGCATTGTACAAAAATTTTTTTACATAGTTCCCCCCGACGTCTGATTCACCCCCCCACAGGACCGCTCACACCCCCACCCATAAGGACCGCTCACACGCACACGCATCCGCATCCCCACCCCGAAGGACCGCTCGCACGCACTCCCACCCACACCCACACCCCCACCCTGAAGGACCGCTCGCACCCCCACAGCCTCCCGATCCCCCCCCATCATGTAGAAGCTCCTACCGGTGTCCTGCTGCTTCCTCTTGGCGGTCCCGACTCCCCGACACGATCGGGGCAAGAGGGAGCTCAAGCCCTCTTGCCCCAGCCAACCGCAGCACCTCCGACACGATCGGGGCAAGAGGGAGCTCAAGCCCTCTTGCCCCCCCGATTCCCCGACACGATCGGGGCAAAAGGGAGCCCAAGCCCTCTTGCCCCGCCGACTCCCCAACTCCCCGACAATATCGGGCCAGGAGGGAGCCCAAGTCCTCCTGGCCCTGGCGACCCCCCTCCCTGCTAGTTGTTCGGGCCAGGAGGGAGCCCAAGTCCTCCTGGCCCTGGCGACCCTCCCCCCCGCTAGTTGTTCGGGCCAGGAGGGAGCCCAAACCCTCCTGGCCACGGCGACCCCCTACCCCCACCCCGCACTACATTACGGGCAGGAGGGATCCCAGGCCCTCTTGCCCTTGATGCAAACCCCCCTCACCCCAATGACCGCCCCCCCAAGAACCTCCGACTGCCCTCCCAGCTGACCTGTGACCCCCCTGGCCAACCCCCACGACACCCCCACCCCCCTTCCCCGTACCTTTGTGTAGTTGGCCGGACAGACGGGAGCCAAACCCGCCTGTCCGGCAGGCAGCCAACGACGTAATGAGGCCGGATGGGCCCATCAGTCCCAAAGCTCCGCCTACTGGTGGGGCCTAAGGCGCCTGGGCCAATCAAAATAGGCCTGGGAGCCTTAGGTCTCACCTGGGGGCGGGGCCTGAGGCACATGGGTCGGGAGGCTGTGAGGGTGCGAGCAGTCCTTCAGGGTGAGGGTGCGGATGCGGGTGGGAGTGCGTGCGAGCGGTCCTTTGGGGTGGGGGTGCGAGCGGTCCTGCGGGGGGGGTGAATCGGACGTCGGGGGGAGCATCAGGCTTTCAGAGTGGGGACAGGACTTCAAGGGGGAGAGGAGAGTCGGGGCGGGCGAAAGAAGAGTCGGGGTGGCCAGAGGAAAGTCGGGGCGGGCGAAAGGAGAGTCGGGCAGCGAAGGGAGAGTCGGGCAGCATGCGCGGTATACAAAATTTTTTTTACATAGATTTCAGTTTCCCGCGCGCTATACCCATGTGCGTGTTTTACACGGATGCGCGTTATCTACGTGAAAATAAGGTACTCGAAAGGATACAGAGAAGAGCGACTAAAATGGTTAGGAGGCTGGAGGGGTTGCCATACAGTGAGAGATTATAGAAACTGGGCCTCTTCTCCCTTGAAAAGAAGAGACTGAGAGGGGACATGATCGAAACATTCAAGATACTGAAGGGAATACACTTAGTAGATAAAGACAGGTTGTTCACCCTCTCCAAGGTAGGGAGAACGAGAGGGCATTCTCTAAAGTTATAAGGGGATAGATTCCGTACAAATGTAAGGAAGTTCTTCTTCACCCAGAGAATGGTAGAAAACTGGAATGCTCTTCCGGAGGCTGTTATAGGGGAAAACACCCTCCAGGGATTCAAGACAAAGTTAGACAAGTTTCTGCTGAACTGGAATATACGCAGGTAGGGCTGGTTTCAGTTAGGGCACTGGTCTTTGACCTGGGGGCCGCTGCGGGAGCGGACTGCTGGGCACAATAGATCACTGGTCTGACCTAGCAGTGGCGATTCTTATGTTTTTATGTTCTTGTCAAAAGAGAAATAATTGTGATTCAATATTAAATTAGTGAGGGGAATCAAAAATTCTGAATTGATGTGTGCATGTTTCACCTGCTGAGTAAAGATGTTTTTAATAAGATGAAAGGCTGCTATCTGTGGATGTTTAAATATAGTGCCTCCAGATCCATGATGACCAGAATGTCAGACTGGCTCACAGCAGGGCAAGATTGTATGATTTGTAAAAAGTGAGTAGTATCCTTGATGTAAGATCTTGCAGTGGATACTAGGGGTTTTAAAAACCAATCTATGAACTTAGACATAGGTTTGAGGATTGTGCCTCGAAGAGACACTATCGGTCTACCAGGCGGAGGAAATGTTCCTTTATGCATTTTGGGAAATATGTAGAAAACAGGGTTCCTAGAATAAAGCACCTTAAAAAAACTTGCATTCAGCCTTTGTAATCTGGCACTGGGTAAACGCTTGGTTGACTAAGGTAGTGATGGAAGATATCAGGTTGGGAGTAGGATCTTGCATTAGAATAGCATAAAATTGAGTTTTTTTTAAATGTTTATATACTTCATCCACATATTGGTGTTTGTGAAGAATGACAGTACTGCCCCCTTTGTCAGCCGGCTTTATTATGATTCTATCACCTCTGCTAAGTTGTTGCAAAGCCATCCTGTCCTCTTGTCAAATTAAGAGTATCTTTTTCAAGGACGACCTCATTCTTCCATCTGTGAAATATCTTGAAGGACCAAGTCCTGGAACGTAGATATTAATAACACGTTATCCTTGTTAATGCATGCAAAAACAGAAGTGCATGTTAATAACTAGCCCCCTGAAGCAATATACAGCTTAATATTTGATTCAAATTCATATTCTCCAGTTTCATTTGTAATCCTTAACTCCCCTACAAATTAAACAACTGTAAATAGAATTCTTTAAAAGTACATAATATATTTGTGTAATCACATACTGAAGAATGTCTGCATGAATAGAAACATAGAAACATAGAAACATAGAATATGACGGCAGAAGAGGGCCGGCGGCCCAACAAATCTGCCCACTCAAGAACCCTCCCTCCCTGGTGTACCCATCTTTTATGCATAACTCTGTAGCACCCCTACCTGTTTGTCCCATCGACTTTTGAAGTTGAGTACGCTACTAGCCTCGACTACCTGGCATGGAAGTTTATTCCATCGATCAATCACCCATTTGGTGAAGAAGTATTTCCTGGTGTCACCATGAAATCTTCCCCTGTACTGCTATTATTCTTAGGGTAATGCTATATCCAACTTTCCCTTCCCCTCACCAGCTCTCTGACTGGGAAAATTAATAGCATACACAGAGGACTGAAAGCATAATATAGGTTTATTCATACAATTTTATAATAATGAAATCATGGAGTAAGGAATCAATAATTTGTTACCATATATTGCATCATCACTCCGTTGTCGGGGGACCAGCGAACATCGGAGGCAGCGCAGCATCTCATTTCAGCATCACACGCTCGTCAGCAGTGGAGAAGTCCCGATTCCACTGAGTTCTGCCTGTCTTTTTATGCTCAAATTATGGTCAGAATCCGGTTTGTGTATGTGCTCAAACATGAGCATATCACAAACCATTTATGCACATCCTGCTTTTCCCCCCTTCTCTCGATTAAGTCATCCATATCCTGTTTTGACTAAATCTGGCTCGCCAGCTGCAAGGTATCTTTCTGAACTCTAGTTCCCCTTTTAAAAAAACAAGTTGTTATTCGATATTATGATCCCCTTTTAGTAGCAGATGGTTTCTTAAACAGTCATTGTTACCAAAAACAACTCTCAGTCTCCAGGTATATCCCATTCGTATCACATCCCCCCTTAAGTTTTAGCGGATGCCCTCTTGTTGCCATGGGACCCGGAAGAAAAAATAATTCTTCCTCCACTTCAATGTGACCCGTGATGTATTTGAATGTTTCTATCATGTTCCCTCTTTCTCTGCGCTCCTCGAGAGAATATAGGCGCAATCTGGTCAGACGTTCTTCATATGTGATGTCTTTAAGTCCTGAGATCATCCTAGTGGCCATTCTCTGGATCGACTCCATTCTCTTCACATCTTTTTGATAAGGTGGCCTCCAAAACTGGACACAGTGCTCCAGGTGAGGTCTCACTATGGATCTGTATAACGGTAGTATGACTTCAGGCTTTCGGCTTGCAATCTGAGGTGAGGCAATATTGAAATTTTCAAGGCGAGGGAAAATAAATATGTGATAGTGGCAATGGAAATTGACACCAGACTCAGAGAAACTAAAAACTGTAAGAACCCAAGGGTCGAAATTTAGGGTTCCGCATTCAGCAGGCGGCAATTAGCGTTTTCCTGACCGCTGCTGGCGTTGTACATGGAAACTCAGTGCCAGGCCATGTTCGGGCTCTGGTACTGAATTTCCGAGTATATCGAACCAGTCAAGTTATAGTCAGTCAAATTACAGCCGCTTACGTGACTACTTCACCTTGGCATTTAAGCGATCTGTTAGAAAATTAGGTTCCATGTGTCCAATCTATGAGACATTTGAAATTTCACCTCTGTAGAAAACGCATGACTGTCTTCAGTCATGTACAGTGTTCATTATTATCCAAAACCAAAGGCTCTCCAAAAGCCAGGAAACATGTCAGTGTTTGGAACTTTGTCCACAGAGCCTCAGGCGCACAATATGTGCATGCCCTCTAGGAAGATGAGTGCTCTTTCATTAGAGCTAATGTGCTTCCTGGGCCATTCACAGCAGCTATAAAACTCAAATAACCAATGTGCAGCATGACATAGTTTTCACGTAAACAGCACACATTTCCTTAATGAAATAGAAGGAAAAATGGTGCTGACACACTGGCAGAGAGAATCTACATCCTGGTACTGTACTACCTGACAGGTGGCACAGCAGAGACTATAGATGGGTCTCTGGCTAATTGGTGACACATGTTTTTTTAAAGAACAGAACAGGTCGTTTTGTTAGCAGTTTTTATACTTTTGTTTTCAGCAACACTGAAATGGGCTGAGAAGGGGATTGATAACGGTGACATGGATCAGAAGAGAGAGAACTGTGCCTACATCAGAAAGAAAAGCTAGCACGGCCATCTGTATCGAAACCCTGGCAGTAAAGTGATGCCTGAAAGATCACCTTGCAAATATAAAAAAAACGCAGAGGCAGCACAGCTCCACTTCACAAGCAACGACAACTAATTTTGATAGCTGTGTTTTTCTGGGATGAGATTTGTTTTCACTTGCTAAGTCCAAGGAAGGGTGAAGGCAGTGCTTTTCACCAGACAAAAAGAGTTATAAGAAAGACATTGGGATTTGGTAATGAAATAGGGGCTCTACAAGCACATTTTCAAAGGGAAGTTTCCCCTTGGCTTCCCTATTAAAAAAAAATCTGCAGTCCCCTATTAAATCACTGCAGTCGTAGCACTACCTGCAGATGTGGCATCATCTTTGCAGCAGAAACGTCTGTGGCTGAAAATATAAAATTAGGCTGGTTGATATTTAAAACAATGAGTGGCCAATTCTCTAAGGGACGCCAATCTTGGAGGCCACCTAAGAAGCGGCCGCCGATCATATGTCAATCACGCATCGGTATCCTTTAGAAAATCATGTCTTTTTTTTTTCTAAAAGATGCCTTAAATGTAGGCCAACATTTTATAGGCTCACATTTAAGGCATAAGTCTCACACCTATGGAGACACACAGGGACACTTACGAATGACTAAGGCTACTTCAGGTGGAAACCAAGCCCACGTCTACCTTGGGCGTTGGTATGCATGCCTAGACACCTCCGTAGGTGTGAGTGAGATAGCAGTGAGACGTCATCTACTGCTGCCTACAATTGGGAAGCCATTTGTAGATTCTGTAGATTCAGCCCCTTAATGCTAATCTAAAGCTGGATATTCAGTGCCAGTGTTCGAACATGGCCCAGCATTGAATATCCAGGAATATAGCCAGTGGCAGAAATAAAACGCTGCTGCCGGCTGAATATCGGCCACAGGGTTTTCAAAATGAAATCTGCATGTGTTGTCGTCAATTTCTACCCTCTCTTCTGCATTTTAAGACCCAGCTCTTTTCACTAGAGGGAAATTTTTGCAATGCAGGTAATTTTACCCACATGTGAGGGACAATTTCCAATCTCCCAATTTATATTTATATACTACTAGTCTTATAGCCCGTTACATTAACGGGTGCTAGAATATATGTGTGTGTGTCTCTCTTTATTTCTTTCTCTCTCTCTCTCTCCTTAGCCGCTTTCTTTCTTTCTGTCTTTCTTTTTCCTTGGCTGTCCATCACCACCCTTTGCCTGCTACCCCTGTCCATTCTCCCTTCCTTTTACCTCCCCTGTGTCCACCACCACCCCTTCACAGCTCTCCTTATGCAGCAGCAGCCCTTTTCCCTTTGTTTTACCTCCCCCCTGTCCAGCAGCACCTTCCTTCTCCCCCTGTCCAACATTAGGCCTCCGTTCCTTTTTCTTCACCCCCCCACGTCCATCAGCACCTCTTTCCTTCTCCCCCTGTCCAGCAGTAGGCGTCCCTTCCTTTTTCTCCCCCCTCCTCCTTCTTATCCCTATGATACACTTACCTTGCTCTGCCCCTGATCAGAGGTTCCCGACAGCCGCCCAGTTGCACCCATTGGAAAAGTTCCCTCTGCGGCATCCCGCACCCCTCCTGACGTGACTCCCGCTGTCTTTCTTTCTGTCTGTCTCTGTCCCTGGCCCCCTTTGTCTGTTTGTCTTTCTGTATATCTCCCTGCCCCTGTGTTTTTCTTCTTTTCTTTCTGTCTCCCTTCCTCCCTCTGTCTGTCTGTCCGAAGCAGCATTCCCTCCCCCTCCATTTCTCTCCCCCCCACACCAGTTCCCTGTGCACCTGCCCCTGTGTCTTTCTTCTTGTCTTTCTGTCTCCCTTCCTCCCTCTGTCTGTCTGTCCGAAGCAGCATTCCCTCCCCCTCCATTTCCCTCCCCTCACACCAGTTCCCTGTGCACCTGCCCCTGTGTCTTTCTGTCTCTCTTCCTCCCTCTGTCTGTCTGTCTGTCCAAAGCAGCATTCCCTCCCCCTCCATTTCCCTCCCCTCACACCAGTTCCCTGTGCACCTGCCCCTGTGTCTTTCTTCTTGTCTTTCTGTATCCCTTCCTCCCTCTGTCTGTCTGTGCAAAGCTGCATTCCCTCCCCCTTCCATTTCCCTCCCCCCACACCAGTTCCCTGTGCCTGCATTAGCGTTTCCTCTACCCTCTTTCCCTTCCCACAGTCGCGACTACAAACGCGGGCCCGAGTCCTTTGCCGCCCTCCCCCTTCCCTTCCCTTCCCGCGGGCCCGACTACACATGGCGATGCAAGCAGCGTGTGCAGCAGTCTTCACATGCTGCTTCGGGTCCTTCTACTGCCCTGATTTATTCTGGCACGTCCGGAGCAAATCAGGGCAGTAGAAGGGCCCGAAGCAGCGTGTGAAGACTGCTGCACACGCTGCTTAAATCGCCAGTCGGGCCTGCGGTAAGGGAAGAGGGGGGGGGCGGCAAATGACTTGGGTCCCGGGCAGCGGAAAGTTGCTGGGCTCCTCGGTGGGGGTGCTGAGTGGCCGCGATCCCTCTCCTCCCAGACTCCCCCCCCCCCCCGGAGGAACGGAGATCGGCGGCTACAGCCGCTGGCTTCGGCGTCTTCTATCCACTGCGGCCAACCCTAGCGGAAACAGGAAGTAGTCAGAGAGGGCGGGCCGCAGTGGACAGAAGACAGCAAAGCCAGCTTTAGCGCGGTGCATCGCTTTTCTCAATTTAAACACCGGTGAGCCGGCGAGAAGGAGGAGGCTTTGGCGGTGGTGGTTTTGGCGGTGAGTGAGGGCGGGAGGGGGCAGTCGCCGGCTGTGCTTTCCTGATCTGGCCGCCGCATACGCACTCTGGCCACGGACCTACGGATCACAGATCAGGGATTACAGATCACGCAGGTCTGAGTGCGCATGCGCGGCTAGCGCTTTATTATATAGGATGGGGCTCATAATTGAAAGAGAAAAACGTCCAAAAACCAGCCTAAGTCGGCACTTGGACGATCATAAACGAAAGACGTCCAAGTGCCGATAATCTAAACGGGTTTTGGACGTGTTTACAAATGACTTAGGCCTTCCCAGTGCCACTGAATGACCAGAGCTAAACGGGCGTTTCAGGAGTGTTGAGGGCGAGATTTGGGCGGGACGTGGGCCGTGCTAGACTTAGTCGTACTGAATGTATAACCGAAAGTTTTACAACACAGCCTAGATGGAACTTGGAAGTTGTGATAGGCCATTTAAAACATGGTCTAAGTCACAAAAACCTATATAAAGTGACCAGATAAGCACTGCAAACACATAGTACAGACCCCCACACACTACCCCAGTGATCACCGACCCCCACCCCCATCCCCCTAAAAATCATAATCACAACTTTAAATATCTGCCTCCAGATCATCAGCACCTGGCAGCCTGCCATAGGAAAGGCCAGTAGAGCTGCACAGAGGTGGCTTAAGTCGTCTTGGGGGTGGATTAGGGACCCATGGAGAAGAGGACCCAGGCCCATAAGCCACTGTAATCACTGCATTCATGGTGAAATATGTGCACTCCCCCCAAAACCCCCAAAACCTTTTGTACTGCCATATAAGTGGTTCCTGCAGCCATAAGGGCTATTGGGGTTATAGACAGGTGGGTATAGTATGTTTTGGGGGGCTCACCATGACCTATAAAGGAGCTGTAGTGAGATGTTTATGGGGCACTCTTTTTGTGAAGTTCACAGCAGTTCACCCCACTATTCAGGTGCCATGTCTGGGTGTCCAGTCCATCACTTTGCTGACCCCTCCCACATCCAACAGGGCTTATTCTAGGTGTTTTTGACTTGGACGAAAATGTGGTATAAAGATGGACAATTTAGCAGCTTGGATAATCAGATGACTGGACGTATAGTTAGACGATTTTCAAAAAAAATATATATATATTTTGGACGTATTTTTCAAAAATGTGTCTTAAGCTGTGTCTGACTGTGGACGACTTGCGACTTAGGCGAAAACGGAATTAGATATTTCTTTCGATTATGCTCCTCCACGTGAACCACAAAGTTTAAAATGGTTTATATGTAAATAAAAAAAGTAGAAAAACACACAGGAATAGTTTGCCCAATTCAGCAATTGCAATAACTTTCCTAAATTTCAAATAATCTGAGTCATAACTACAGTATATTCATACTAGTGTTTTAGCCTGTTACATTAATGGGTGCTAGAATAGATGTGCAGAATTTCTTTCTATCTGTCTCTCTCCCTCCCGCTATCTATCTTTCTTTCTTTCTGTCTCTCTCCCTGCCCCGTCTTTCTTTCTTTCTGTCTTCCTGCCCCCTGTCTGTTTATAAGTCTTTCTTTCTTTCTTCAGTGGCAGCGCTGTAAACAGGCTGTTCGTGGCCAGCCCCGACAAGGTCTTTCCTCTACTGCATCCGAAGTGATTGGCAGAGGAAAGGCCCTGCCAGGGCTTGCCGCGAACAACCTGTTTACAGTGCTGCCACTGCTGCTTTGGGTAAGGAATGGGGGGGTTGGCAGGTCAGGACTGCTGCCACTGCCCTGAGACGCTTCCCTGCTCGGCGGTTCCTCCCTGCTCGGCAGTTCCACTGCGCTGAGACGCTTCCCTTGCTCGGCAATTCCTCCCTGCTTGGCAGTTCTATTCTACTGCACATGCGGAGGCATGGAATTTCAAGTGCGCATGCGCAGCTAGGGTTTTATTAGCACCGCGCACGTGCTGAAAACTGCCACCCGTGCACGCGCACACGCCGCTATTACCATGTCTCTGCCTACTCTGCCATGGAGGCAGGGATCACGGAGGTAGGAGTGCGCATGCGCGCTTAGGGTTTTATTATTATTGATGGCATAGTATTCCATAAGTTTGGTATTACTGCCTCCAAAAATCTCTGATGTATAAGTTGATTTCTAAAGCTGATGACAATTCAAATTTGTTTAAATGCGTCATCCTTTTATCCAGATAATGCATAGTTACCCAGGTAAAATCATTTTAAAAACTGCTCTCATAAAGGATAATTTAATCATTGAAGCATGTATTCATACTGTGACATACAAGTGAGAGTTTCTTTCTTCTTTCTTCTGTCTTGCTGTACTATCACATCTTGTAAGCATTGTTGCTCTTTTAAAGGAGTCCAAACATAGATCCAGTCTAGACCTGAATAATGAATCAAACAAATCATGAAAAATGGTTTATGTAGGAATAGGATGGGTCCAGATGAGCAGAATTATCTGTAAAACAGGAAAAGATCTACTGTATATAGAACAAAGGGCAGGTAGAAAAATGCATGACCTTATCACAGGTTAACAAAGAGCCTCCTTAGTGAGCTTTTCAATTTTTGAATATATTTTTTTTCATGCAATGTTTGGGTAGGAATTGTACTAGACAGCTCTTGTCCTCACCCTTTCTGAGATAAAAGACAGGGGAGGGGTAGATATTGTCTTTTTATTATTTTATGAATGTGGATTATATTCTCTTTTTTTATTTTTTATTTTTATTTTTTTTTGCTATTGTAGTCAGTGAAGTAGAGAGGGAAGTTTTCACATGGTGTGGAGGCACTTGGAATTGCCATATGGGTACCTCACTAGCACTCCGCCCACCCCACCCACAGCATCACCGTACAGTTTGCCCTCCTCTTGTACCTCTTCAAATCTTAGATTGCCACAAGCAGCATCTCATACTCACTGCTCACATCAGTTCATCCTTCCTTCTGATGCCACTTCCTGGTCCCCACAAACAGGAAGTGACATCAGAGGGAAAAAATGAGGCTGGTGCAAACCTTTTGTATTCTCACCAATGTAAAGTGCATTACAGTAATCTGGTCTTGATGTTATCATGGTATGAACCAATGTAACAAGACACACCTTTTCAGTGTACATAGAGAGTCAGCATTGTTGTTGCAGATCATAGAGGTAGCTCCTAAATATTGATTGGATTTGGAGGGGTCAGCATAAGTAATGAACCTAGCTGTATATTAACGTTCCTGATTTCTGATTTATCACAGTGCATGTAGCTTCCAAACACTGAAAGTAGCACCAGCATTAGGCCTGCTAGACCCTTTCTAGAACAGACCCTGAAAATGACGGGAGTGTCTGTGGATCATGTATACCTAAGAATAAACATGAATACAAATGATTAAAATGCATAAAATAGAATGAATGTGTAAAAAGAAACAACAAAAAAGTGAAAATCAGGAGAAATTCAAAGAGCTATAAATCTATATATATAAAATCGGAGGTATGTATGTGTGTATGTATGTATGTGTGTGTGTATGTGCCGCGATCACGCAAAAACGGCTTGACCAATTTGAACGAAACTTGGTATGCAGATCCCTCACTACCTGGGCTGATATGTTCTGGGGGTCTCGCGGCCCACCTGCACACGTGGGCGGAGCTACAAACAGAAAATCAGATTTCACCCATTCATGTCAATGGAAAAAATGTAAAAAGCTGCCATTCTCACAGTAATTCCAACTACCTGGGGTGATATGTTCCGGGGGTCTCTCGGCCCACCTGCACACGTGGACGGAGCTATAAACAGAACATCAGATTTCACCCATTCATGACAATGGGAAAAAAGTAAAAAGCTGCCATTCTCACAGTATTTCAAAAACGGCTTGACCGATTTGAACGAAACTTGGTATGCAGATCCCTCAATACCTGGGGTGCTATGTTCTGGGGGTCTCGCGGCCCACCTGCACACGTGGGCGGAGCTACAAACAGAACATCAGATTTCACCCATTCATGTCAATGGAAAAAATGTAAAAAGCTGCCATTCTCACAGTAATTCAAAAACGGCTTGACCGATTTGAACGAAACATGGTATGCAGATCCCTCACTACCTGGGGTGATATGTTCTGGGGGTCTCGTGGCCCACCTGCACACGTGGGCGGAGCTACAAACAGAAAATCATATTTCACCCATTCATGTCAATGGAAATAATGTAAAAAGCTGCCATTCTCACTGTAATTCAAAAACGGCTTGACCGATTTGAACGAAACTTTGTATGCAGATCCCTCACTACCTGGGCTGATATGTTCTGGGGGTCTCGCGGCCCATCTGCACACGTGGGCGGAGCTACAAACAGGAAATCAGATATCACCCATTCATGTCAATGGAAAAAATGTAAAAAGCTGCCATTCTCACAGTAATTCAAAAACGGCTTGACCGATTTGAACGAAACTTTGTATGCAGATCCCTCTCTACCTGGGCTGATATGTTCTGGGGGTCTCGCGGCCCATCTGCACATGTGGGCGGAGCTACAAACAGAAAATCAGATTTCACCCATTCATGTCAATGGAAAAAATGTAAAAAGCTGCCATTCTCACAGTAATTCAAAAACGGCTTGACCGATTTGAACGAAACTTGGTATGCAGATCCCTCACTACCTGGGGTGATATGTTCTGGGGGTCTCGCAGCCCACCTGCACCCGTGGGTGGAGCTACAAACAGAAAATCAGATTTCACCCATTCATGTCAATGGAAAAAATGTAAAAAGCTGCCATTCTCACGGTAATTCAAAAACGGCTTGACCGATTTGACCGAAACTTGGTATGCTGATCCCTCACTACCTGGGCTGATATGTTCTGGGGGTCTCTCGGCCCACAACTCTATGTTGCTTGCTCAAGGGTGGGTTCACCCAACAATTTATATGTTCTTGCTCCTGGAGGTGAAACTAAAAATGTTGTTTATAATCACGTTTTGCGTTAGTTATATTGTATTCATTTTGTCAAATATTTCACATTATAATTTGAATATTGTACTTTTTATTAAGCTGTAAAAAAATAATTTCATTCACCACTATAAAGTATCTTTATTTGAATCCATTTACAGTGTTATTGCTATAATTAAATACCCGTGCAACGCCGGGGCATTAGCTAGTATATATATAAATATATGTGTTAAGCCTATTCCTAGCAAGTTCCTATATTAATTTTTCCATTAGCATTGGCGATCTACCTAAATGTTAATGTAGGAGGACTTATCCCCAGATTCTATAAATGGCGCAAAAAGTTGGGCACCCAAATTTGCATGCAATTCTGAGATCTGTGTGCAAACATATTAACAATCAACAATGGAGTTGGAGTCGATCCAGAGGAAGGCTACTAAAACAGTCAGTGCTCTTCGTCATAAGGCATATGAGGTAGTCTTAAAGATCTCAATATGTATACTTTGGAGGAAAGGCAGGAGAGGGGAAATATTATGGAGATGTTTAAATATCTATGTGGCATGAATGCACATGAAGTGAGTCTCTTTCATTTGAAAGGAAGCTCTGAAATGAGAGGGAATAGGATGAAGTTAAGAGGTGATAATACATTTTTATAGAAAAGGTGGAATGCATGGAATAGCCTCCCAGTAGAGGTGGTGGAGACAAAGAATGTTTCTGAATTCAAGAAAGCATGGGACAGGCAAGTGGGATCTCTTAGGGAGAGGAGGAGATAATGGATGCTGCGACTGGGCAGACTGGATGGGCCATTTGTCATTTTTGTGCCATCATGTTTCATTGGTTCTAACAATCAATAATTGGCGGTTAGCAAGCAATTATTGATGTTAATTGGCACTCATTTGGATTTGCATGAGGATCTGGCTGCTTGTGATTCTATAAAGATCCATGCCTTAATCATAGGTAGATCAGGGGCATTCACAAAAGATGCATACATTGTGATAGAATTCCAGGGATCTGCACTTGCACACCAGAATTTACACCAGGTTCAGTTGGTGTTAAATCCTCATGCCCAAAGTTGGGTTTGCAAATTCTCATTAGCCACTATTCTAAAAAAGGGTGCTATTCCTGTAATGCCTTTTACAGAGTAGCACTGTGCAAAACTCTACTGCTCGACTCATCTTCTATCAACCTCGCAACCCTCATGTCACTCCTCTCCTTAAATCACTTCACTGGCTCCCTATCTGCTTTTGCATACACTTCAAGCTCCTATTGCTGACCTACAAGTGTGCTCATTCTGCTGCCACTCAATATCTCTCTCCCTTCTTCTCTCTTCTTATACACTTCCTAGAGAACTCCATTCGTCATATAAGCCGCTTTTAGCTGTACCCTTCTCCACGGCCAATTCCAGACTTTGTTCCTTCCATCTAGCTTCCCCCTATGCCTGGAATAAATTAGCCGAGTTTATTTGCCAAGCCCCTTCCCTTCCCTTAAGAACATAAGAATAACCTTACTGGGTCAGGCCAATGGTCCATCAAGCCCTGGTCAGACCAATGGTTTATAAAACCCAAGCAATTGGGCTTGATGGACCATTGGTCTGACCCAGTAAGGCTATTCTTACGTTCTTATGTAAGTTCTTTCGAGCAGGGACTGTCTTTGTGACTCTGTACAGCACTGTATACGTTTGGTAACACTATAGAAAGCACTATAGAAAGCACTGGTTTTTATTTAGTTATTCAATTTTCTATACAATTCTCCCAGAGGAGCTCAGAATGGTTTACGTGAATGTATTCAGGTACTCAAGCATTTTTCTCTGTCTGTCCCAGTGGACTCACAATCTATCTAATGAACCTGGGTCAATGGATGACTTGACCTGGGTCACAAGGAGCATCATGAGTTTGGATCCACAACCTTGGGGTGCTGAGGCTGTAGCTTTAACCACTGGGGTCTAGGAACCAGAGGAGTCAAATACTTTTTTAGGCCTTGCTACACACACATATATATATTTTTTGTATATGCTATATGTGTTACTCATATATTTTTAATAAATGATTTATTCCCATATTTGGTTGATTGTGTCCCATCTCCATTGCTTTTCTGACATTGCTTTAACCACTGTGCAACACTCTCCCCAAGTGCTTATTTTTTGTGTTATTTACGGAATTTGGCTGTCATGGTAGAAAATGTAGCCCCGTTAAGTCAGCATTATCTCATATGTCACTCCCTTCTCAAATATTTACAAATATTTACAAATATTATATGCTTTATAAGCAAAATATGACAGCCTAATTTATTTATAATTTAGGATATAGCAGTCAAATCATGCTTGAAATATCATCACAGATATTCCATTTGTAGACTACTATTAATATGATTTTGTGGAAAACATACCTTCAGGTTTTCCAAGATAACAGAATAGTTTTAAAAAGGCAATCAAGTCTGGTATCCTGCTTCTATGCAGGGAAATCTGCTTTCCTTTCACACTACCTTGAATTCCCTTCCCATTGTTTGAAAACAAATTTATAAAGTAGAAAACCATGCATTTTAAAATATTTATATAGGTTATTTGTTTCCCAAATTGGCTTGAGATCTGATATTTTGTGAAGAGTATGTGCTCTTTCTAGATTCTATAAAATGAATCTCTGGTGGAGAGAAAGGCAGTTGTATCTAATGCAATTAACTGAGTTTCAACATAATGGTTGCCTGTTTTCTATGTACTTGCTTTATTTTGAGGTAAATGAGGAAAGGCAAAAGATTTCACATAGGTCAGTCACTGCAATTACAATGGATTGTGTTTTCCTCTCAAATGCAATATATCAGCAGCAGGGTAACTGGGACTAGGCCAAATCAGATGCAAAAAAACAGTAGTATAGTAAATGTTAGTAGATAAAGACCTGAACTGCAGAGAAAGATATGTCCCTGTGGGAAATCATCTCCGTGTCATTCTTTAAGGACAGAGGATAGAATCAGAGTATGAATGGGCACAACCACTGACCCTCAAGCCTTGCATTGAAGAATGCTGGTGTAGAAGGACTGAGGTTGAGATAGACAGTCTCTGGTATACAGAGCTGCTATTGTGATGTCATAATGCCTCATTCCACCAATGCCTACCTCATCAGTGATGTCACAATGGGTTCATCATCCTATAGTTGGTTCACATAAGAATCAGAGTATGAATGGGCACAGCCATTGACCCTCAAGACTTGCATTAAAGAATGCTGGTATAGAAGGACTGAGGTTGAGATAGACATTAAAGAATGACATGGGATTGTTTCCCCATGGTTATCTGCGGGGATGGGAACGGTGATGGATTTTGTCACCGTGTCATTCTTTACTGTATAGCCCATCTGATCTGGGCCTGCCTAACATGGAAGCTAGGTTATTGTACTTCATGATTGAACACTGGCATCATACACAGAGCAGTCAGCAACCTATAATGCAATTGTTCTACAATACCACAATATGTACAATTTCAACCTTGAGAATATCGTCCTTTCCCCTACTGATGACATCTTTTATTTGTTAATATCAACTTTATGATTTCTACTTATCCCCCATAGAGATAAGCAGCTCTTGAAATCATAGAATACATTTGAATATGATGTTTATAACAACTTTAGGTCTCTGCTTCAGTCTTAAAATCATTTTTGACCTACAGCTGCAGGAAGACCTACCAACAATGTAAAAACCACTCAGTTACCTCTCTCTACCTGCCACAGCCAGACCGACCACCTGGTGAATCACAGTTATAGATCAGTCAACTTTCAGTAGAACATCTAGGGAATAATTGGAAACATCTAATCTAGATGTTTCAAATTATTCCTACATCATTGGAAATGTTTATTAAGCTGCATTAAGTAGCTAGGACAGATTTTACTACTAGTAGTATGAACACCCACTAACATTTACCACACATTAAAATCAGTTTGTCAAAAACCCTGAGCTTGCTTTTAACTCAGATAGGGGCAGATAATAATGTGACATGGGTCCTCATATGGAAAAATGATTCCCTGGCAGTAATACTGTGAGATTGCCACTAGGGGCCACAGTGCTATTTTGAATTAACAGTGCTGGTGAGGTTAGGAGTGACTGGTATCACTCCTGCCTAGGTCACTGGACACTAGGGATTATTTATTTTAAAAAATTTCTATACCGTTTTAAACCAAAATGGTTTACAAAAATATTACATACATAAAATTTTACAACAAATAAAACAAATGAACACAAAATCAGTTCAATTCTTTTGGAAAATCAGCAAACAGGGAAAATCACTACTTAAAGGAATTGTGTTTTAAGTAGCTTTCTAAATGCACCCCTATCACTACATTTCCATATTTGCCCAACAAGGAACTTCCACAATCTTACCCCTGCACATCACAGTAGACCTGGGCCCTTTGGGAGGGTGTGGGAAAGCTTAGAGGGAATTTATTGGTGGTTTTATGCTTTTGAGGGTGTGGTGGGGCACTTCCAGGTGAGAACCACTACTAGGGAGCAAGTCGGCTTTAAAAAATATGTTGAAATTTACAATCTCGGTGACTCAGTAAGATGTTATGTTTAATGTTTCTACACAGAGTCAGTACCACATATTTACTCTAGCTTACCCCCTATTTAGTGAGTGGACTTAAACTTTGCTAGTTGCTAGGTTAGTACTGCTCCAAAAAGAAAGGTAGCGGAATGCTTTTTTGTTTGAGTGGACCCAAAAGCTCCAACCCTGACATTGCCCCCATAATAATAATAGAACTAATTGTAATACCATTTTTTTCCATTCACTTTTCATATATGCATACAATATACTGTAATCTTATTAACAACACATAATGGTTAACCACAAAATTAAACTACACAAAGCACACTGTATGCTTCTCAACATTCATTCTTATCAGAACACCTGGTCTTGGTCACACATGCAGAACACAGATAACCCCCTAAGGAAATAAGGGACCACAAACTAAAAGCACTAATATATACAAACAAAACCCTAAGATGCAAGACTCTGCATGCAGTACAACTCTAGAGAAATAAAAACAAATGCATTTCTTACTGAACAGTGCAAAATATAGACAGCAGATATAAATTCTCAAAACTGACACAATTCAATTACTAAATTGAAAAAAAAAAAATATTCCCTATCTTTGTTTTCTGGTGATTTTATTCTAATCAACTTTTCCCAGTCTATGGTTGCACTTCCTTCTGTCTGTGCTCTTAACTGTATTTCCAGGGCCTTCTTATCCATTTGCTGTTTTTCACTCCTTCTTCACTTTCTGCCCTATATCCATCTTTGGCTTTAACTTCTAACATTAATAAGAACATAAGCATTGCCTCTGCCGGATCAGACCAGGGGTCCATCGTGCCTAGCAGTCCGCTCCCGCGGCGGCCCCCCAAGCCCATGACCTGTAAGTGATCCTTTACCTAAACATTTTATTCCCTAATCATTTAATATCCTGTATAGTAACCCTCTATCTCTACCCTTCAATCCCCTTCTCCTTCAGGAAATCATCCAATCCCTTTTTGAAACCCATCACCCATCACCCATCCCTTTTTGAAACCCAAACCTGTCCTATCACCTCTTCTGGAAGTGCATTCCAGGTATCTACCACCCTCTGAGTGAAGAAGAATTTCCTAGCATTTGTTCTGAATCTGTCTCCTTTCAATTTTTCTGAATGCCCTCTTGTCTTTGTTGTCCCCACTAGTCTAAAGAATCTGTCCCTCTCCACCTTCTCTATGCCTTTCATGATCTTATAAGTCTCTATTATGTCCCCTCTAAGTCTCCACTTTTCCAGGGAAAAGAGCCCCAGCTTCTCTAGCCTTTCAGCATATGAAAGGTTTTCCATGCCTTTTATCATCCTTGTTGCTCTTCTCTGGACCCTCTCGAGTATCGCCATATCCTTCTTAAGGTACGGCGACCAGTATTGGATGCAGTACTCCAGATGCGGATACACCATCGCCCAATACAATGGCAGGATAACTTCGTTCTGCTTGTGATACCTTTTTTGATAATGCCCAACTTCTTTGAGGCCGCTGCACATTGTGCCACCAGCTTCATTGTTATATCCACCAATACCCCCAAGTCCTTTTCTAGGTTGCCTTCCCCAGTACCATCCCTCCCATCGTATAGCTATACATCGGGTTCCCTTTCCCTATGTGCAAGACTTTACATTTCTTTACATTGAAGCTTATCTGCCATTTTTTTGCCCATTCACTCAGTTTTTTCAGGTCTCTTTGTAGTTCTTTACGTTCCTCAACTTTCTTCCATTTTTCTGCATTCTTTTCAAATTCTATCTACCTTCCCATCTATCAAATCACAGTTGCCAGATGCTAGGGTCCACCTTGGGGGTTAGCATCCAAGAAAAGGATCTGGGTGTCATTGTAGTTAATACGATGAAACTTTCCACCCAATGTGTGGCGACGGCCAACAAAGCAAACAAGATGCTAGGAATTATTAAAAAGGGATGGTTAACAACTCTAACCTAACCCTCTCTTTTACTATGGTGCGCTAACCGATTAGCGCATGCTAATCAAATTAGCGTGTGCTAAATGCTAACACGTCCATAGACTAACATGCATGCATTAGCATTTAGCGTGCGCTAATTCATAGTAACATAGTAACATAGTAGATGACGGCAGATAAAGACCCGAATGGTCCGTCCAGTCTGCCCAACCTGATTCAATTTAAATTTTTTTTTTTAATTTTTCTTCTTAGCTATTACTGGGCAAGAATCCAAAGCTTTACCCGGTACTGTGCTTGGGTTCCAACTGCCAAAATCTCTGTTAAGACTTACTCCAACCCATCTACACCCTCCCAGCCATTGAAGCCCTCCCCTGCCCATCCTCCACCAAATGGCCATACACAGACACAGACCGTGCAAGTCTGCCCAGTAACTGGCCTAGTTCAATATTTAATATTATTTTCTGATTCTAAATCTTCTGTGTTCATCCCACGCTTCTTTGAACTCAGTCACAGTTTTACTCTCCACCACCTCTCTCGGGAGCGCATTCCAGGCATCCACTACCCTCTCCGTAAAGTAGAATTTCCTAACATTGCCCCTGAATCTACCACCCCTCAACCTCAAATTATGTCCTCTGGTTTTACCATTTTCCTTTCTCTGGAAAAGATTTTGTTCTACGTTAATACCCTTCAAGTATTTGAACGTCTGAATCATATCTCCCCTATCTCTCCTTTCCTCTAGGGTATACATATTCAGGGCTTCCAGTCTCTCCTCATACGTCTTCTGGCGCAAGCCTCCTATCATTTTCGTGTGCTAATCGGTTAGCGCACCTTAGTAAAAGAGGGCCCAAGAATGTTATAATGACTCTGAATCGCTCCATGATGTGACCTCACCTAGAATATTGAGTTCAGTTCTGGTCTCCTTACCTTAAGAAAGATATAGCGGCACTAGAAAAGGTTCAAAGAGTGACCAAGATTATAAAGGGGATGGATCTCCTCTCGTATGAGGAAAGACTAAAAAGGTTAGGGCTCTTCAGCTTGGAAAAGAGACAGCTGAGAGGAGATATGATTGAAGTCTACAAAATCCTGAGTGGAGTAGAATGGGTACAAGTGGATCGATTTTTCGCTGTCATAAATTATAAAGACTAGGGGACACTCGATGAAGTTACAGGGAAATACTTTTAAAAGCAATAGAAGGAAATATTTTTTCACTCAGAGAATAGTTAAGCTCTGGAACGCATGCCAGAAATTATGGTAAGAGTGGATAGCGTAGCTTGGGTTTTTTTTTTTAATTTATCATATTTTCATCATTATTATTTTTACAGATAATAATAAGGAAAGGAAAATTACAGAAAAAGAAAAAATTATACATATAACACTTCTTAAAAAAAAGGGTTATATCAATTCCTCTAGTCCACATAATTGGGAGAGAATATCCCAATAAAACTAATCAATACATTCTATATAATCCTGATCCAAAAATCAAACATTTATGGTGTATTACAAATCTAGAACTCCAAATATTAATTCACGTGGTGTCTAATTTAGATACCATGTAGCTGGTTTTAAGAAAGGTTTGGATAATTTCCTGGAGGAAAAGTCCATAGTCTGTTATTGAGAAAGACATGGGGGAAGCCACTGCTTGCCCTGGATGGTAGCATAGAATGTTACTACTCTTTGGGTTTTGGCAGGTACTAGTGACCTGGATTGGCCACCATGAGAATGGGCTACTGGGCTTGATGGACCTTTGGTCTGAACCAGTAAGGCTATTCCTATGTTCTTATTCATGTGTACCATTTCCTCCCTCTGTCTTCTTCCCTATTCCCATCTATCCATAAGAAGCATTTCTTCTATCGGTCTTCCATGCCATGCCAACTGCTGGCATCATCACCTCCCTCTCGCTCCCCTTCCCCTCCATCTTTGGGCACCATCTCCTCCCTCCACTCCACACATCTATATCCAACAATTCTCCTTTTCTCTTCCATCCCCCACTGGCAGCATCTCTTTCTCTCCCCTCAGACACAAAAAGTTGGGGCAGTTAAATGGCACACGGCGAGTAGGGGAAGTCCTTGAAAAAGCCATCAGTTCAGTGAAACATGTTGGACATGTACCCCCTGGCCGACGGACAAAAAAAGCTTTAAGATAAGTTTAAAATAAGTTAAAACTTGCTTATATAGTTAATGGTATCTATTTTAGAAAAATTATTTATACAGAAGGGTTGAAGGCTAATAAGGAGGTAGATGTTTAAATTGTAGTGCAACGAGAGTGTCTGAGCAATACACGTGTCACCGCTGAAGCCAATAGCAGTGATGAAAGGCTATTTAAGCCATTGTTGAAATTTTCAAAAAACAATTACTATATACCCTATGAAAAACTAGCTGACAGTTTACTGGATTTATCGTGGGGTAAAGGATTGATGCCAGAGTGGTTGCACACCTAATTTATAGCATAGATGCATATTTTTTGAGTTTTGCTAGTATTCTATAAAAGAAAGGAGATACCTACATGTCTTTATACTGTAGAATAGACTCCTACCAGGTACCCTTTAGATGCTTATTTATTGGCACCCAGTTATAGAACTACCTCCCAAATGGGCCTAACTTGCAAATATTTACCAGTAAACCCTCCAGACAATTTTACAGGAAGCCTTTGCCATGCACAAACCTCTATTTTGGCTTTTAAATTACTGCCCCACAGATGTGTCCGAATTTTCCTCTCCATTTTCAGTCTTACAAGATGCTACAGTAGATTTCCCAAATTCCATTGACAAGATTTCCCAAATATAATTGCAGCTTTGCATTTCAAACATAAGAACTTAAGAATTGCTGCTGCTGGGTCAGACCAGTGGTCCATCGTGCCCAGCAGTCCGCTTGCACAGTGGCCCTTAGGTCAAAGACCAGTGTCCTATTTGAGTCTAGCCTTACCTGCCTACGTTCTGGTTCAGCAAGAACTTATCTAACTTTTCTTGAATCCCTGGAGGGTGCTTTCCCCTATAACAGCCTCCTCAAGAATGTTCCAGATTTCTACCACTCTCTGGATGAAGATGAACTTCCTTACGTTTGTATGGACTCTATCCCCTTTTAAGTTTAGAGAGTGCCCTCTCGTTCTTTCTACTTTGGAGAGGGTGAACAATCTCTCTTTCTCTACAAGGTCAATTCCCTTCAATACCTTGAATGTTTCAATCATGTCCCCTCTCAGTTTCCTCTTTTCATGGGAGAAGAGGTCCAGTAATGTAGATATTAGTTGGATGTTATTATTATTGTAAAAAGGGATGTCCAACAGAAATTGTAGCTGCTAGATTCTACACTGTACATTTTTCCCAAAATCATTATTGCTGACAATTCTTTTGATTGATTTCTTTTGGGGAAAAAGAACATTAGCTTAGCACTACTCCGCATTTCAGTGATTAAAGAGTGTCAGCAACTTTTTTTTAAAATATTTATCAGGCTGCATTAGGAGACTCACTTAAGGGAAGAAAGTTAATGAATTGCTTAGATTTTATAACAGGAAATTCTTTGTTCCAGTTTATAAATCATACCCTCGTGGACTTAGCTGAAATGTCTCAATCATATTGTGACAGCAGGAATGAATATTACAATGGATATTCATCTGTTTAGTATTAAGGGCCTGATATTTAAAAACATTTATCCGGGATGCAGTACCTGCTGCCCAAATAAATGCAACTGACTGGGTGTAGTCATTGATTTTTAGTGGTTTATTCTTTATAATGCTGCTGGAAATCATTACAGAATGAGCCGGCGCTATCTGGAAAACATTTGGTGGTCTGGGAGCTGAGCAGGAAAATAGCTGGAAAGCAGCAATATTCAGCGTCTCTACTCATAATTATTTTGGTAACTTGGAGCGACAAAATACTTATGCGGGTACTGATGCTGAATCTGGATCATTCACCAGCTATCTGGATAATGGAGATAGTTGGCAGAATACCCAGTTAATCAGTGGTAATATCAGGATAGCAAACAGTGCTGACTTTCGATTTAATGTGCTTAAACGTCACAGCTAGCAAGTTTTCATGCTTTTCTCTACACTAATGGATAAATTAGGCTAGAATGTGTAATGAATGACATAGGAAATTCTATAAAGTATTCATCAACAATTTTCAATCCCAGTCCTTGAAGGCTGTAAACAGGTCAGATTTTCAGGATATCCCTAATGACTATGTATTAGGAAGATTTGCATGCATAATCATCAGGGATATCCAGAAAACCTTATCTGTTGTTGGGCCTCGAGAACAGGGAGTAAATATAACTACTGTAGTATGTAGTTTTGATGGCGGCTTGAAAACACTCAGCAGTACTGAGTGGCCTGGAAAAGGTAGGCGTGAATCGCTTGTTTATTCTTTCCAAAAATACTATGACTAGCGGCATACAATGAAGCTACTAGATAGTAGATTTAAAACAAACCAGAAAAAATATTTATTCACTCAGGGACTGATTCTACAAACAGAGTCCTGATTGTTGGTGGCGGTATATATCCTACTGTCATCTCACCAGCTAATTAGGATGCACATTAAAAAAAAAAAAAATCCATCTGGTGAAGGACGTCTACAATATAGGCATCTGACTCGCACCTAAGGAGGTATCTAGCCATGCCTACAGACGCCCAAGGTCAATGTGGGCGTGGTTTCCACCAGAAGTGGCCTTAGTCATCCTTTAGCATCCCGATGTGTCTCCTGTAGGTGTGAGACAGACACCTTAAATGTAGGCCTGTAAAACGCTAGCCTACATTTAAGGCATCTGTTAGAAAACAAAGATGCAATTCTTTAAAGGACACCAATACACGATCGGTGGCCGCTTCTTAGGTGGCCACCAACATTGGCATCCTTTAGAGAATCAGGCCTTCAATGTGTAACTGAACTCTGGAATTTGTTGCCAGAGAATGTGGTGAAAGCAGTTAGCATAGCAAGGTTTAAAAAAGGTTTGGATAATTTCCTAAAAGAAAAGTCCATAAGCCATTATTAAGATGAACTTGGGAAAATCCATTGCTTATTCCTAGGATAAGTAGCATAAAATGAAGTTTACTCTTTGGGATCTTGCCAGATACATGTGACCTGGGTTGATCATTGTTGGAAACAGGATACTGGGCTTGATGGAAACTGCACGGGGACACCAGGAAATTCTTTTTCACTGAAAGGGTGGTTGATCGCTGGAATAGTCTTCCACTTCAGGTTATTGAGGCCAAATGGGATTGACACGTGGGATCTATTCACAGAGAAAGGTAGGGGAGGGTCATTGGGGTGGGCAGACTAGATGGGCCGTGGCCCTTATCTTCTGTCTATTTCTATGTTTCTATACTCTGCGAAGGACAAAATCCGAACTTTATAGCAGCCATTTTGCAGTGCCAATGAGCATAGAATACAAGTGCCGGAATGAGTATTCTTGGCTTTTCTTGGTTTGGGGAGGCTGTTTTCCATAAACATCTTTTTTTTTTTCTCAAACTGTTACAGTTAAGCCTGGTTCACCCTGATGCAGCTTCAGCGAAATGCTGGCTGGCCACTGTCGGCTTTTGGCTAAATTATAAAAGGAGTATGTTTTGGTCTTTGGCTGAGCTTTACCAGCTTGGCTGAATTCCACAGACACCTATTTAGAACATTTTGAACACAAGATAAGTGAACTTTAGATTCTTGAGCATAGTTGAACTTTGAAGACCAGTTTTTGAATAATGGCTAAATTTCACAGACATTTTATTGAGAACACTATAATATAAGACAAATATCAGATACCGTAAATAAACTTAAAATTTGAGTTTTAATACATTAGATTTGGTGAGGAGGAGTGTGTGGCGTGGAGGTTGAAGTTACAGCCTCAGCACCCTGGGGTTGTGGATTCATATCCCGCACTGCTCCTTGTGACCCTGGGCAAGTCACTTAATCCTCCATAGCCCCAGGTACGTTAGATAGATTGTGAGCCCACCGGGACAGATAGGGAAAATGCTTGAGTACCTGATTGTAAAACTGCTTAGATAACCTTGCTAGGCGATATATAAAATCCTAATAAACTTGAACTTGAAAAACGTTTTTATGCCAATGAGGTATTTCCTAAATTTGCATCTGTTTGCACCAAAGAATGATTGTGGCAGGTCGAAGTCTGAGGTTTTTCCCTCCTTTTCAACAAATTGTTTTGATTGACAACAGAAGATAAAACAAAACAAATTGTTTGCATGGTCTTTCCAAACTAGAGAATAGCAATTTTCTGAAAGGGTATTTGGATTGTGACCATTTTGCACCCTTTTGTTTGTGTTTTGTGTTTTTTTTATTTGGTTAATAGGGGGGAATCTCCTCGGGTCTGTGATGAGATCGCTGCTTTTTAACATATTTATCAATGATCTAGAGATAGGAATAACTAATGAGATAATTAAAATTGCTGATGACACAAAGTTGTTCAAAGTTGTTAAATCGCAAGAAGATTGTGAAAAATTGCAAGAGGACCTTATGAGATTAGGAAAATTGGACATCAAAATGACAGATTACGTTTAATGTGTGAAAGTGCAAATTGATGATTGTGGGAAAGAGGAACATGAACTATAGGGTTCCACGCTAGGAGTAACTGCCCAGGAAAAGGATCTAGGTGTCATCGTTGAGGATACATTGAAACCCTCAGCTCAATGTGTGATGGCAGCTGAGAAAGCAAATAGAATATTAGGAATTATCAAGAAAGAAATGGAAAACAAAGATGTAAATGTTACAATGCCCTTGTATCACTCTATGGTACAGCCGCAATATGAATACTGTGTACAATTCTGGACGCCATATCTCAAAAAAGATATAGCGGAATTAGAAAAGGTACAGAGAAGGGTGTCTAAAATGATAAAAGGGATGGGATGTCTTCCCTATGAGGAAAAGTTAAAGTAGATAGGGCTCTTCAGCTTGGAGACGAGTCGGCTCAGGGGTGATATGATAGAGGTCTATAGAATACTGAGGGGCGTGGAAAGGGTAGATGTGAATCGCGTGTTTAATCTTTCCAAAAATACTAGGACTAGGGGGCATGCGATGAAGCTACTAAGAAGTAGATTTAAAATAAGCCAGAGAAAATATTTCTTCACACAAGTAGTTAACTTGTTGATGGAATATGTGGTGAAATCAGTTAGCTTAGCAGGGTTTTAAAAAAGTTTGGATAATTTCCTAAAAGAGAAGTCCATAGGCCATTATTGAGATGGCTTGGGGAAATCCACTGCTTATTCCTAGGATAAACAGCATAAAATCTGTTTTACTATTTGGGATCTAGCTAGGTACTTGGGACCTGGGTTGGCCACAGTTGGAAACAGGATACTGGACTTGATGGACCTTAAGTCTGTCCCAGTATGGCAATTCTTATGTTCTTATGTGTTACTTGCCAATTATTGGAACTAATTAGGCCTGTTAATTATGTTGTGCATGCAAATCTGCTATGGACACCAATTTGCATACACAACTTAAGGTGTCATATACAGAATATGGGGGGTTAGTGCATATTAGTGTTTGGCTCCTCAGTAATACTAGAGCTCAGAAAGTAAGAACTGGGCATATTATTGACACACAAGGAGAACAAGGACAAAATGTGGGTTCCATCTGCGAAATGACATAGGATTTGTTGTTCACATTTCCTTAGTCATTTCAAATGACTGCACGTTCCTAGAAAGTTTTTGTTGTATGGAATTTTTTGGACCCCAGTTCATTTGCAAAAGTTGGATAGTTCAAAGTCTAATAGATGCTGGCACTGTCATCTTGAGGTAGGGACACTGGATCACTTGTTTTACTGTCCCTTGATACTCAATTTCTGGAAATCAATACGGGGTAAATTTAACAGGATATTGGAGGCTTCTATTCCACCGTCTTATGACATTGTTTTATTTGGGACTTTATTGAAGCCTAAAAGTCCAATTGATAGGAAAAAAAAAAACAGACTTCTTATGACGGGAGTGGCCATGCAGTTAATAACGAGAAACTGGAAAAACTGGGATAGATTGAACTGTACTTTTTGGTGGGAAACTCTGTCAATATTATAGATTTGAAAGAATGAATGCTGAGCACTTGGGACATAATAAAAAATTTGAGGAAACATGGGGCCCATTAGCAGCATTTGTTAACACTGCTTAAGTGAATAAACCTTTAATTCCTAGTTGATTTCCACACACATCCAGGGAGGGGGGAAATCTACTTTATGTTAATATTTGTTGGATATAAGTGATGGGAGGGAGGGAGAGGGAAATTTACTTTGTATTAATATTTGTCTGGTGGCAAGTGCTGTTTAATGTATTAATTGGTTGTATATTGTCTGCACTTTGTTTTTGATCTGAAAATGAATGAAGATTTAAAAAAAAAAAAAAAAAAAAAGAAAGTATGAGCCTACTTTCCATTTGAAATTTACCTTGGAAGCAAAGTACAAAGTACCTGTGGAAATAATGTTGCACATGCTTGAAAACAACAATCAATGCATATTATTTTCTTATTCTGTCTAAAAATGTGCTACCTAGAATGCCCCCATCCAATGTGGCTGAACTGTGTGCATTCATTCCACAAATACTTTTTTTGAGTCTGTAGGAGGGCACTTTTCAGATAACATATGATCACTATTAACCCACTAAGATGGCTGTGGAAATTTCCCAGCTCAAGCACCTGTGCTAATCTTCTTAATATTACCTGATTTTACCTAGAAAATTGTCTGATATAAATGGACTCAAGTTTAGTGGTATCTCTTCAAAGCATCAACTTTTCAAGCTGGTTCTCTGCAAAGTGATACTGGGAAGAGTTCAGTTTGAGAACATCATCTTTTCTTTTAAGTATTCCTTGGAAAAATGTGTGCCTATTGAAAGAGGGATCCCTGTTTCTACCTTCCTGTAGTGCTGCTACTGTTTATGAAGGGCCACTGAAAAGTTCTCAGGCCAACCAAGAAGAGAATAATGTGGAGCCATGAAATTTACAAGTTATTCCACACTTTTCTTGACACTTTTGGTTTCAATGATATGAAATAAAATGAAAAGTGTCAAGAAAAGTGTGGAATAACTTGTAAGTTTCATGGCTCCACATTATTCTCTTCTTGGTTGGGCTGAGAACTTTTCAGCGGCTCCTCCTATGCATAGGCAGAGGAGATCCATGTAATTAAGATTTTGTTTAGATTGAGAGGGACCTCCCTCTTTCAAAATTATTGGTTCGCTAACAATATTACTCTCGTTCAACAAATTTTCTTCCAATTCTCATGCAGGGCTTATTATATTTCAAATTAAAATTGGGCAGGAAGAAATACATACAGAGAAATAAATATAGAGAAATGAATTACGGTAATACAATTAAAGATATTTTCTGTCAGCTTTTCTGTTTTGTTTTGGGGTTTTTTTTCTATCTTAGTAGAACTGCCAAAAACTGTAGATAAGAATGCACATGTTTGTCAGGAAAGCTGCAGGGGCATGCAGATTATTGGAATAAATAGATGGAAATCGCTTGTGCACTGAAAACTGCTACATTAATGAATTAGCTCTGAGGATGCTGAAGCTGTGATTAGTCTTAAGACTGCATACTATTAAGAAAATCTGTCTCTGTGACGCCTGATAAGTTCATACAAATTTATTCTCCTCTACAGTGAACACATAAGAACTGGAAAAACAAACAGACAACATAACCGATATGGCCAAAAATGAAAATGGAAATATGTGTTTATCAGAGCTGATCACAGCATCACTAAGAAACAGTTAACATTTGTAGTGTAATTATGTGAGGCAGCCCTCTACATTTCACCTTTTAAGAAATAGGATGTATTTTCAGAAATATAGGTGAAAAATAAAGCCTGGATCTCTGAATCCAATAAAGTGTTTAATTCTTTTGTATCAAATTAAAATAATAAGAACATAAGAGGTTGCCTCCGCCGAGTCAGACCAGAGGTCCATCTCGCTCAGCGGTCCGCTCCCGCGGCGGCCCATCAGGCCTAGTTGCCTGAACAGGGTCCCTGACTAATTCTGTACTGTCTCTAATCCTATCCCTATAACCTACCTCTACTCCTAACTATACCCCTCAATCCCTTGGTCTTCCAAGTACCTATCTAAACCTTCTTTGAAGCCCTGTAGCGTGCTCCTGCTTATCACATCCTCCGGTAGCGCGTTCCATGTGTCCACCACCCTCTGGGTGAAAAAGAACTTCCTGGCATTTGTTCTAAACCTTCCCCCTTTCAATTTCTCTAAGTGCCCCCTTGTACTTGTGGTTCCCCATAATTTGAAAAATCTGTCCCTATCTACTCCTTCTATGCCCTTCATGAACTTGAAGGTTTCTATCATGTCTCCTCTAAGTCTCCGCTTTTCCAGGGAGAAAAGCCCCAGCTTTTTCAGTCTGTCAGTATATGAGAGGTCCTCCATACCCTTTATTAGCTTAGTTGCTCTTCTCTGGACTCTCTCAAGTACCGCCATGTCCTTCTTGAGGTCAAGATTTCAAGGTCATTTTTTTGTGTGTGTGCCTGCGTGTTCTTGATAGTTCAGGACAGGTTATATTCAGTATTCTATTCTATTTATATTCCACGCTGTTCTCACAATAGATTCTAGGCGGATGACAACAATTTCAAAATATTGTGTCCGTACAAAATTATTCATTTAACAATCATTAAAATAAAAAGTTTTTAACAATTTTCTAAAGGTATAATAATAAGAAAATGCAGTTGGAAGATCATTCCAAAGTTTTGTTTCTAAATAATCTCAGAAGATTTGTTCATCAAAGATTTCAAACGACCATATGAACTTATAGAATAGACTTAAAGTCTCACTCCTGAGACAATGGGAGGTGAAGGGATTTGCTCAAGGTCAAAAGGAACATCAGTGGGAGGAATTAGGCCTGAACACTGGCTTTTCCAGTCCTCAGATCACCATGCTATCCTCTAGCACAGGGGTGTCCAATGTCGGTCCTCGAGGGCCGCAATCCAGTTGGGTTTTCAGGATTTCCCCAATGAATATGCATGAGATCTATGTGCATGCACTGCTTTCAATGCATATTCATTGGGGAAATCCTGAAAACCCGACTGGATTGCGGCCCTCGAGGACCGACATTGGACACCCCTGCTCTAGCAGGTAAATATTTAAAATCTTGTTCCATCGTACAGAACTTTTAGGGGACGTGGCCAAGAAAGGGGTATAAGAAGGTCAAGGAGTTAGTCATGCAGGTTATAGAATACTAGGAGTTACATTCCTAATGGACAACATTTATGCTCTAGCACAGGGTTAGGGAACTCCGGTCCTCGAGAGCCGTATTCCAGTCAGGTTTTCAGGATTTCCCCAATGAATATGCATTGAAAGCAGTGCATGCAAATAGATTTCATGCATATTCATTGGGGAAATCCTGAAAACCCAACTGGAATACGGCTCTCGAGGACCAGAGTTCCCTACCCCTGCTTTAGCAATTACACCAGCCTTTGACCTGGAATAAGTGCTTGCACATAAAGTTAGGATGGAAATTACGGATTCAGAACTGCTGTTGTCAAATTTGTGCTTAGTGTGCATCATCTTAAAGCCTAAATATTGATGCCCTTTCGTGGATCTACACTCCACCCAGTGGTGTAGCGAGAGTGAGAGGTGCCCCTCCCCTCCATTTTCTCCACCCCTCCACTTCCACCCATTGCTTCCCAGCCCCCCCCCCAGCTATGCGGGCGCTGCTTCCCTTCCCCCATACCTCTGCAATCGCGCCAGTGTCAGCTCTACCTCTGATGTCACTTCCTATACGCAGCTACAGGAAGTGATGTCATTGGAAGGGCCAATGCTGGCGCAACAGCAGGTTGGGATTGCTGCTTGCGTCAAGAATGTTACAGAAGTACGGATGAAGGGAAGTGATGCACAAGCGCGGAAGTAAGAGGGCAGGGAAGGGGCAGAGAGAAGGACAGGTGCTTGTGCCCTCACCAAGACGGTAACAGGGTGGACCACTCCCTGCTCCCCCTTTACTATGCCACTGCCTCCACCCCTGAACTACCCTAGTACTATCTAGATCAGGGTTGTCAAAGTCCCTCCTCGAGGGCCACAATCCAGTCGGGTTTTCAGGATTTCCTCACGGACTATGCATGAGATCTATGTGCATGCACTGCTTTTCATTGTATGCTAATAGATCTCATGTATATTCATTGGGGAAATCCTGAAAACCCAACTGGATTATGGCCCTCGAGGAGGGACTTTGACATCCCTGATCTAGATAATGATATTGAAATTCACTGATTGACCCTCAGGCCAAATGGCACAACAAAATTTAATCAAGTAAAACACATCAGGACACCAGCAAGGGTAGATAGGGTCCTGCTGGGTGCAGTTCACAGTGGCAAACTGAACCATAAGTGACGGGAAAGGGAAAGGGATTGGGACTTGCATACCGCCTTTTTTTTTTTTTTTTTGTAGTTTTACAACCACACTCAAAGCAGTTTACATATACATACTACAAGCATCATAATTCCAATGCCAAATAAAAATATTAGGTTTTTAGGCCCAGATTCTGTAACAGCACCACTGTTGATGGCCTCCTTAAACAGTCACCAATAATCTGTCAATCACGTGACTGTGCTGGGTATACCATCACACCTCTGGCAAAAGTAGGCCAGGGTTTTCCAGGACTACATTTCTGGCGCCTACCTTTGATGTGAATTACGCCACCATTACTGAAACTTGTGTATCATAACATCATTATTAAAGCTCATAAATCGTAGCTCATATTGTAAGACCATTATAAAAGCTCTTAAATCGTACCTCATGTATTGTAAAATCATTACCGAAGCTCATACATAGCAGAACCATTACTGAAGCTGATGTATTGTAACATCATTTACTCATGTATTGTAACACCATTACTGAAGAACAGGTATTGTAGCATCATTATAGATGCTCAAAAATTGTACCTCAGGTTATGGTAACACTATTTCTGAAGCTCAAGTATTGCAATCTACTATAATAAAATGCTAAGCGCGCATGCGCACTCTTACCGCCGTGTTCCCTGATCCCTGATCTGTAGTTCCATCATCGGCAGAGTGCGCATGCGCGCTTAGCTTTCCAGTGACCGCCAGACAAATTGGAAAGTGCTGGCTTTCCTGCTCGCGCAGACCTCCAGGAAAAACTGCAATACAGTTTATTTTTAAGTTAAAGGCTTCCGACACAGGTGGCGATCATGAGAGGAGCCGCTGCGGCACCTTTATACTTAATAACCTTCGCTGGAGAGAGCCCTGGAGCTGGCAGGAGGAGGAAGAGGAGCATGTGGCATACACCATTACCCGGGTGCCCTGGATCGCCATCTCGGCGGTGGCTTTTTTTTTCTCCACCTTGACTCCTTCCCGGCGAATGGAGGGCTGTTCCACGCCACGGATGGAGGAGCGAGCGAGGCTGGGGAGGGAGAGGGAGCGGCAAATGGAGGGTTAAAATATGCCCCTTCTACCGTTTGGACAAGTCGCCCCGCTGTGTCTCTTCCCGGGGCTCGAAAGATGCCTCTGAAGGTGATTTCCAGAGGGGGAGGGGAAGCGGATGGTCGGGGCCCGGGCTGTTCGGTCCATGCGGCTGCCATCAGGTGTGAGAAGGGAAAGGAGCTGCCAGTGGGTACACCCTGGATCACCATCTTGGTGGTGGTTTTTTATTTTTTTCCACCTCGACTCCTTCCCGGCGAGTACGTTCCAGGATTAGGGATCGACCTTTTCGGATGGTAAGCCCGAATGGAGGGTTCAAATTCACCCCTCTGAAGGTGATTTCCATAGGGGGAGGGGAAGCAGATGGTTGGGGCCCGGGCTGCTCAGTCCGTGCCACCGCCCTCAGGCGTGGGAAGGGAAAGGACCTGTAAGCGGGTACCCATCACCTCCAGACCCGGGGAAACTGGATGAGACTTTCCCATAACCTAATTTCTTTAATATACTGTATATTTATGTGGGTTTTGAGTGGGGGTTTTCATAAACACAAAGAGACATACAGAAAGAAAGACAGGGGTTCAGGAAGATAGAAGGGGGCAAGGGAGAGAGACAGACAGAAAAAAGACACACAGCCAGCAGCCAAGGAGAGAGAGGCAAAAACATCCAGTGGCCAAGTAGAGAGAGAAAAAGAAAGAATGACAGTCAGACAGATAGCATCCAAGGAGAGAGAGAACCCCCCCCCCCCCAGATAGAAAGCTGCCAAGGAGAAAGAGATAAAGAAAACAGACAGCGTCCAAGGAAAGAGAGAGAGAAAGAAAAAAAAAAACAACAACAACCCCAGAGAGCGGCCAAGGAGAGAGAGAGAGACAGAAAAAAAGACATACAGACAGATATCTATTCTAGCACCCGTTAAAAACTAGTACCATTATAAAGCTTATGTAAACCGCTCTGAATTGACTACCCAGCCATTAGTAGCAGTATAGAAGTTTTCAAAAATCAATAAACAAAGAAAACTATACTGACTGGAAGTGAACTGAGACCATCGAACATGAAATGATCTATTTTTTAAAATACAAGTAAAACATGTCAGAGTAGAACTAGAGATCTGAAGGCGTAGAATGTTTCATGACATCAAATGTTGCAGTAGGGTCAAGATAAATAAGCCAAACTTGTCACCCACAGCAAGGAAAGTGTGCTCAGTGCAATGATTCCTTGCTGATAATTGTGGGGTATAAGAAACAATATGGTATTTATTATTTCCAGAATACACACTTATACTGGCCATAGAACTGATGTACAGTAAATGCAGATGCCTAGTTTTGTAAAGAGCACACATAAATCATAGTATTCTATAATTTACATGCATAATTGTGCACTGCATCTGTGTTCACCCTATCTCCTCCCGTGTAAATACCTACCTGCATTAAAAACTGGCACATTATTACAAAATAGCACACAGGTTCATTTGTGTAGCCCCTGGCTTCCTATGATACCCTGTGGCTGGTTATGCGCACAGGAGGCAAGCCAAAAGGACATTTATCAGGTAAAAAGAGGGTAAATAGGACAAATATAAATTCCTTCTTCACCATAACATTCAGGGCTCTGAGACACTGATCCCCAGAGCTGTATGTATAGAGGTAACTAGCTGCTTAGAGAAATAGTCTTGAACTTTTTATTGACAGATTCAAAACTGGACAATGTATGGAGAATTGAAGGCATAGCTTTCCAAAGTTTAGGTGCCATGACACTGAAGAGAGATCATCCATAAGTTTCTAGCCAAACCAGTCGTATGGAGGAAACTACTAGAAGAAGATCACCTGAGGAATGCAGCATCCTGGTAGGCTGATAACGCTGCAACAATGCAGAAATTGGCAGTGGGGCTAAGTTATGAAGAGCTTTGTAAGTTAGGCAGAAAAGCTTAAAGATAATTCTCTGTTCAATTGGAAGCCAGTGAAGTGAGATTAAAGTCGGAGTTATGGGTACACATTTCCCAGTACTAGTGATGATTCTAGCTATGGCATTTTGAGCAACTTACAGGGCTCTCAAATGTTTCATTGAGGTTCCCACTAAAAGGCTATTACAGTAGTCAAAGCATGGAAAAATGCAGGCCTGAGCTATGGAATGAAAGTTAGAAAAGGATAGGCCCTCACTTAAACATCTCACAATCCTTAACTTATGGAAAATCATAGAGACCACTCTCGAGACATGGTGCTTCATGGAAAGGCTGGAATCGAGAATGACTCCAAGATTCCACATTTTATCCACTATAGCTATTCCGACATTGCCAATCCTAAAGGATTTTGGAATATCAGGAGAAGGGAGATCAGATAGAAACATGATACAAGTTTTGGCAACATTTAGCTTCAATAAATTATCATGTAACCAATGTTCTATCAGGTTCAGTTGCAAACTGCAGTTTGTCTCATCAATGTTGCTTCTAACCTTAAGAATTGAATGTTATCGGCATAGAGACAATAGACAATACCAAGGTGCATAAGCAATTTACAAAGTGTCAGCAAAAGAATATTGAATAGAATGGGTGAAACGATGGAACCTTGAGAAACACCACTGGTAATAAGAGTTTAATTGGACCTGCTTTGGGAAATAAATACAGAATAGGATCTATTAGAAAGAACTGGAACCACTTCCATACAGTGCCCAATAAACCAATGGAAAGCAGTCTATTTAAACAGCACTTGGTGGTGGATAGTATCAAAGGTGGCCGAGATGTCCAGGCTAATTAGAAGAAAATGGTCATCTCAATTAAAACCTAGACAGATAAACCAAACTCTCCTTTGTGACTCTGTATAGCGCAGTGTATGTCTGGTAGCACTCTAGAAATAATTGATAGTAGTAGTAGTAGTGGGTGTTATGGTCATTCCTATTATAGCAGCAAGCAGGTCTCTAGGGTAGCCTAGTGGTCAGTGCAGTGGACTGCAGAGAGGAGGACCCAGGCCTATATCACACTCTAACTAATATACTTGTGATAGAATGGTTCTATAATTTGCCTTTATAGAATACTAGCTCTTTGGCACCTAACTTTTTGCATCCTGTATAAAATTGTCCTTTAATGGTTTCCATACTGATGTGTTAACAGCACACACAAATTTTTGTGCTAGCTGCTTATTCACACTTTACTTAAGAGCCCCCCCCCCCCCTCCAAACACCCTAACCAAAAAGTTGAGAAACATTTCTGTAACCATAGTTTGTGCTTCTCTGCACAGAAACATTGAAATAATATGTTTTATGCTTTTAAATTATACCCAGTAACCCTTTTGTAAAGAAAGCTGTTGGATGAAGTCATCTCTCTATGAAATACCATTTAACTTAATTTGACTAAGACAAATATTTGAGGTTTTATGTCCTTGAATAACCAAACAGTTATAAAATAGAAAACCGATGTTCTGTATAATAGGATGGCAAGCAGCAATAGACTGAATTCCTAATTTCATCGAGAACAACGATCCCAATTCTTCATTAGCATTGTATGCACAAATACAAATTACGGTACTGCTGAAGAGCATATTTATCATATCCACCCTGAGAAACAATAAGAGATAAGACCCCACCAGGACTCCAAATAAGACACATCTTATATAAATGCCTTTCCTTTGTCCAGACATAACTGACTCAGAGTGCTGCGATCACCAAACCTCTATGACTGTCCTAGCATCTCTCAAATCTGAAGGTCAGTGTCCAGTGGAAAACTGTGAGGAATTCTGAAGAACACATAATCCAGGGGTGTCAAAGTCCCTCTTCAAGGGTCGCAATCCAGTCAGGTTTTCAGGATTTCCCCAATGAATATGCATGAGATCTATTTGCATGCACTGCTTTCATTGTATACTAATAGGTCTCATGCATATTCATTGGGGAAATCCTGAAAACCCGACTGGATTGTGGCCCTCGAGGAGGGACTTTGACACCCCCGACATAAGCAAAGTTACTGCTTTAGTTTAGTACATGCATGAGATCTATTTGCATGCACTGCTTCAATGCATATTCATTGGGGAAATCCTGAAAACCTGACTGGATTCCAGCCCTCAAGGACCAGAGTTGCCCACCCCTGGTTTAGTGTCAGTAACACTATGAAGGACTCTGGCAGAACTATTTCCTGCACTTTCACTGGCATTAAATTATATTGAATATGTAACAGAGCAGGAGATGACAGAGCATTAACACAGAAGGTGGTACTGGACTAGGGGGGAGGTGTTGAAGAAAAGGTGGTGCTGGACTGGGGATGGAGAGGGGGCCAGGAAGCTGCTTCTGCCTTCCTCCCACCTCATGTTGCTCTGCTGTGCCACCTGCTACTGCTGTTGTACTGCCCTGCTGCTTACCAGGTAAGGGGTCCAGTTTCGAGTGTAGTCCCAAGGGATGAGGGTGGTGAAAATTGCCGGGGGGGGAGGGGGGGTTAGAAATTGCTGTTAGAGGAGGAGGAGGAGTGTAAGGGAGCAACCAGGAATCTTGCTGATTGCCTCCAAGGTAGGGGGCAGGGAAGGAGGTGGGGCAGGTGGGAGGGCACAAAAGTATAAGTAGGTCTGGGATACCACAACCACTTGAGCCGGCCCTGGGTACAAAGGAAAAGAAAGGAGAGAGATGAGAAAAAGCATGATGGGGAGGGAAAGGGGTGGTAAAGGGGAGATAATGGAGGGAGAGGATTTAGGGGAAAGATGTGAAAAGACAAAAAGAGAAGGAGGGAAGGAGGGGAAATGAGAGAGGAGAGGAAGAACTGAGGGGAAGTGGGGAAAAGAAATGAGAGTAAAGGGGCAACAGGAGTACTACTTCTATTTATAATTTCTAAAGCACTGAAAGACATACGCAACGCTGTACATGAACATTTAACGTGTAATAGATGGTCCCTGCTCAGAAAAGTTTACAATCTAATTTAGATAGACAAAGAGGACATTTAGTGGTTGGGGAGTTTCTCACAGAGAGAATGGTAAGATGGGCTTAGGTATCTTATGGTGAGTGGGAGTTAAAAGCAGTCTCGAAAACAGAGTAGAGAAAGAAGGGAAAAAGAGAGGATGGTGCAAAAGGAGAGAGAGGTGGAGAAAGAGATGAGGAAAACAGCAAAGGATGAGGGATTATGGGTAGGTGGAGAAGGGTAAGCAACTGGGGAGGAAGATAGAATGTGTGTGGGGAAGAGAGAAGCAAGGAGTGTGTGAGAGCAGAAGAGGAGGGAGAGTAGAATGGAAAAGCTTCGGTAGGATAAACATGAAAAAAAGGGGGGGAAGGAATCTATAACATAAGCAAGATGAATACAGATCTTAAATGATCATCCTTCAATTTTAGCCATTTTCATCACATTTTTAAATGGTAACAGTGAGGATCTGGCTTACAACTTGCTAGAGTACTGGATTGTTGACTTCTTGCACTCAAAACAGGAAATGAGGGGCAAACTGGTAGTCACTAGCAGCCATCACATTATTACTCTATTTCTCTGACAACCCATGTATCAGCACTAAAGAAACCCCTTTTGATTAGGATAGTTCTTCCCTTTGCATTTCAATAATTGCAGTTTTATGCAATGAAGTTCTTTAAATATTAATTTGGAATGAGGGACTGGCTCATTTGCACACTCCTTTCTTCCATATAGCATAAGGAGGCTATTCTAACTTGCAGTTTCACATTAGTAAAGACACATGAGAGAATATCTTTGAAAAAAAATAGTGTTTAACTGCTGCAATAATCAAGAGAGAAACTGAGCTTGATTTAGAGTTACCATACATCTGGATTTACCCAGACATGTCCCCTTTTAAGAGGACTGTTCAGATGTCTGGATGTTTTTTTCTAAAAGCTGGCAGTTTGTCTGGGTTTTGAACTCTGAGTCCAACCAAATTTTTTTCTTTTACCTTCACAGGGGCGCAGGAGGACAGAGGAGGCAGCGAAGGTCACCCGTGGGTGGAAGCTGCATTCATCATGGTCTCACTGCAGATTCTGCTGGTCCAGGGGCAAGAGCTCCTGTTGTGAGCCACTGGAAGCTCGTTTGGCATGGACTGGAGGAGGCAGCAAAGGCCCCCACTCTGCATGAGCTCAGGGCCATGTCTGGAGGGTGTCCATGCATGCATGTGACATCATTGCATATGTACATGCTCGGACGCCCTCCATATGCTGACCCCGAGCTCAGGCAGAGCCGGGGCCTTTTCTGTTACCTCCAGCCAGTGCTAAATGAGCCTCCAACAGCTTGCAACAGGAGTTCCTGCCCCTGGACCATCAGTATTCATGCAGGACCATGACTGAACCGGCTCACAACCGTGGATGATCTTAGCTGCTACCTAAGTGGTGGAATCCTGTGGGGATGGGGGAGGGAGGGAAGGAAGGAAAGGAGATGAGATGAGGCTGTGTGGCTGTTTGTTTTAGTGGCATGGTGGGGCTGAGGCAAGAGGAGCAGGGCTGGGGCAGGGCCATACGTCCTCTTTTTTATTTTCAGAAATATGGTAACCCTAGCTTGATTCCCAGATTTACTTGCTGGTACTCAAGCCAGCAACGTCTGGGGATACTATAGGAAAGGAGTTTCAGCTACAGCTCATCACTGACACCTACTGGTTGGTAATAATGTGCATATCATACTGACCTGGCTGAACACTGAAGTTCAGTGACATTTAAGTGGGTGTGTTAGGTGCCATCAACTTGTGTTTGAGTCCTAATGACTTGATGAATTACAGATCTAAAAAGAAATCGGTTTTGTACTTGTCCGGTAAGGTCTTCCAGCGTCATCCCCATGGTGGTTTTCAACAAGTCCAGCCATCTGATTGCAGGTCACCCTCTTCGCCTGGTTCCTTTGATCTTCCCAAACCTGATGGCCTTCTCCAGTGATCTCTCTTCTGATGGTGTGACCAAAATAAGATAGTCATGACTTCATTATTTAGGCTTCGAGTGACATATGATCTCTTCCAGAATCAATTTGTTAGCTCTTCTGGTGGACCATAGTGGTGGAGGGGGGAAAATGGAGGAGACAGAGAGATGGGAATAGGAGGCTGGGGAAGGGGCAAGATGGGAAATGTGAGGACTAGGGGGTGAGAGATGGAGATACAGATATAAGTAGGTAAAAAGTAGAAAGGAGGAGAGTGAAATTTGAGTGGACAGGGGCAAAATAAAAAGGAAGGAAAGAGCTAAAAAGAAAAAAATCAGTATGTCAGAGGCAGATACTGTACATTGAGGGAACAAGGAAGGAGGAGAGATGAGAATTGAAAAAGAGACAACAGCCACCCGAAACAGAAGAAAGACAGGAAAACAGACAAGTAACTGGAACCAGCATAATAGAACATGAAACCATCCAGAAAACAAAGGTAGAATAAAGTGTTTTATTTGGAATGTATTAATTGAAATATGTTAGCTTTGGGCAATATTAATTGCAGGTGTCTTTGTCCTGTATTCATTACATAATATAGAACCTCTTTTCAGGTTTTGTATTTCTCAAAGTGCCTGGTAGTGGAGAGCTTTGTGCCGCTATTGCTCAGATAACATGAAAATCAGGATCTTTTTTTTTGTATGGTGACTTCCATAGAAAATGTTCTATTTCTGATCTAGAAGCACAAAAAAGGAATCCAACGTAGTCAGCAGTGAAGCAAGCAGCAAGCAAGAAAACAACGGACAAACTGCAGAAATGGACAAGATGCAGGCGTAGTTTATTAAAACTAAAAAAGTGCAGTAAACAATACAACCTTATTACCAACCAGGGGACCCGACACGATCCGTGTTTCGGATAACACGCCTTCCTCAGGGGTCCTAATGGATATAGAAATAAATACTAAAATATTGTACTTAATGCTAAATGGCAAATCAGAGTGGTGTGACAAAGTGAAGATTAATGTGGGCCATGCAAAAACATGGCATGGCATAGTGATAAAGTGTTGCACCATACATATGCAAACCAATATCTCAAGGTGTACTATAAGGATGTATAGTGATATTGATGTTGTGATGCTGAACATGCAAAAACATAATGTGGACAAATAAACATAAAATGATAAAGGATCAAAAGACGTCAAAAGTGGTGATAAACAGGATGAGTGAAAAAGGAAGTAAAGAATAAAAGTAAAAAATGAATAGAACCATAACAGAAAGTGACCAAATAAATGATAATAGTGCATCTTGCTAGACTCTTAATAAAAATTGTGAGTGTGTGAGAGAATCGAAAATGACTAGAACAAACCTACCATGGTGGTTAAGGTGATCTACACATTGTGGAGAGGTAGAATATCAGCTCCCATAAAACTAATTTTATTATGCCCCTCCCCCACTTTTACAAAACCGTAGCATGGTTTTTAGCGCCGGTCTATACGTACTTGTATTGAAAGACCTCGCTCATTTAGAACAGTCACTACACTCCTGCAGCGTCAGAGAGAGAAGAACCATTGGCTCAGTTGTGATGTGTGTATACTATATGTACTTGTTTTTCAAGACCTTGCTTGGATATCAAGTTAAAATTTAATAAAATGTTTTGCTTGTCTTGCAAAACACTTGCAAATCAAGTTACTTGCAATCCAAGGTTTTACTGTACTTTTAAAACTAATAGGAAGAAATATTTTTTCACAGAGAATAGTTAAGTTCTGGAACGCATTGCCAGAGGTTGTGGTAAGAGCAGATAGCATAGCTGATTTTAAGAAAGGTTTGGACAATTTCCTGGAGGAAAAGTCCATTGTCTGTTATGAAGAAAGACATGGGGCAAGCCACTGCTTGCCCTGGATTGGTAGCATGGAATGTTGCTTCTCTTTGGGTTTTGGCCAGATATTAGTAATCTGGATTGGCCACTGTGAGAACGGGCTACTGGGCTTGATGGACCTTTGGCCTGACCCAGTAAGGCTATTCTTGTGTTCTTATGTTGAATCCCCTTACTGTCCGCTGATCTTTTGTTCCTTGTTGGATTCTTTGCCGGATCTCTTGCCTTGTTGTTTCCTTATACCTAGGTGTGCCTCCAGGAAAGAACTTACAAGGTCAGAGTGAATTTATATCAAACTCCAAATGGAGTCACAGTCTGTTTCATTCTGTTTAGAAACATTGCTGCTATGGGTTAACTCAGAGAGAGAAACAAACCATGAAAAGGCCCCCAAACTTTGAAATTTTAACCAAGGCTTATAGCACCAGAAAGTCAGAAAAGAGCAGATGAAGTGTCTGGGCAGTGAAGAGGATAAATAAGAGGAAATGGATATTGGGCACTTTTTCTATATTTCCACAGAGATAAGAGTTCTTGTAATGGCTGCTGGTATTACTGTCCAAGTCATTGATAATCACATTCTCCCATGGACCAGCCTAATCAGTTTTACAGAGGGCTCAGAGGTAGACATCAGGAAACCATCCAAGCAGGAGAAAACATTGTATTTGTGAAAATGTGCTGAGTATGTCAAGGCATGGATTTATGAAGGTATACTTAGAAGCCGAGAGGTAAAGCTGAATTTATTGAATCTGACACCAAGTGGGGAGTAAACAACGGAATAAGTAAATGTCAAGATATGCATCAGTGGAGTAAAATTAAAAATTAAATCTGATTGGACTCATGGAATCTTGAGCTCTGAATGTTAATCAGGGTAAGAAGAGGAGGGCTAAGTCTGTGACAACAAACTGTACCTTTATTCAGAAGTACAATGTAAGGATCAAACGGATTTCGGTCTATAAGATTGATGGCCTGCATGCATCTCATCTGCAGTTGTCCTTTGTGATAGGACAAAATAATTCTGATAAACTGGTAAGAGCGTTGTCGCACATCACCATAAGTACTTTTTCTATTCACTGATAAGGTAAAGAGAATAAATCTTTCCTTAAAATCTGGGAGCATAATTCAAGATCGGAGAAATTCAAAGTACACTAATATAACATCCTGGGTGAAGCAGAATTTTAACAATGAATGATTAGTAATTCATCCCTCCCCCTTTTAACTGCAGAAGCATCGAATTCTGTGGTGCTGGAGGTCATTTGTCTTACTGAATGCACAGACAGCAGACATTATACCTGAAATCTATATGAAACGGTTGGTTTCTTGTAACACTGGCTAAATACAATTGGACAAATATTTACTAAGCTACCCAGCAGCAAGTTACATGTGGTTTTTTGTACTCACATAACTGAAAATTTTTTTAAAATTAACTGTATGGAAATAGTTTCTCTTTGAAAATTTTCTAGAGCTTATATGGGAACAAATTTTCTAAATGGCTTCGGACTTGCTAGACCTCAGATTCAGTTATGTTGGACAAAAGACACATATGTACTTGAAAATTCATACATATGTGCAGTTCATACATATGTGCACACCCTGCTTCCTGAGAGCTTACTATGCCAACTGGTTGTGTATAGTAGAAGGATATGGTTCTAATTGCTGCTCCACAGGTTTCTCCCATGTTCTCATTGAAGGATCATTTATATATTGTTGACTAGTGTTTAAGCCCCTGTCCAGCGGCACCCCTTCCCTGCTCCCCCTGTCCAGCAGTAGCCCTTCTCCCTTGCTTTTACCTTCCCCCTGTCCAGTAGTAGTACCATTTCCCTGCTCCCCCTGTCCAGCAGTATCCCTTCTCCCTTGCTTTTACCTCCCCCCTGTCCAGTAGTACCCTTTCCCTGCTCCCCCTGTCCAGCAGTATCCCTTCTCCCTTGCTTTTACCTCCCCCTGTCCAGTAGTACCCTTTCCCTGCTCCCCCTGTCCAGCAGTAGCCCTTCTCCCTTGCTTTTACCTCCCCCCTGTCCAGTAGTACCCTTTCCCTGCTCCCCCTGTCCAGCAGTAGCCCTTCTCCCTTGCTTTTACCTCCCCCCCTATCCAGTCCTGCTTTTACCTAACCATATTCAAGATCCCATTTCCCCTTTACCTTATCTATTTCCGTCTGGCGCTGTTGGGATTTGGGATCCGGGGGAGCTGGCTTCTGCATTGTTTGCCGATGCACTCTGGCGCGGGGCCTCTGCTGGGCCACAGGGAGCTGGTTTGGCCACACTGCATCTGTGGAGTTTGTTGTCCCGGCCGCGAGAGGAGTAGGTTGTGTGTGGGAGCCGACAGGATAGCGCCATGGCTCCCTTCATCCCTTGCTGCCCCGCCCCCCCTTCCCTTCCCACGGTCTCGTTGACACATTTTTGGGTTTGAGGGTGCCAGGTGTCTTCTCTCATGATTGCGCCTGTGTCGGAAGCCTTCTCTGACGCAGGAGCGGCTCGTGAGAGGAGCCGTCATGGCGTGTTCTTTTAAAATAAACTCCGGACTGTGCGAGGTGGAGAGCAGGCAGGCCCCTGGCACAGCTCACGGAAAACTGGCACACGCAGGTGGGAGTGCGCATGCGCGGCTAGAGCTTTATTATATTAGATTGATTGGGAGGAGAGAGTGTAGCACTGTGTTAAAGCTACAGCCTCAGTACCCCAAGGTTGTGGGTTCAAGCCCACAGTGCTCCTTGTGACCATGTGCATGTCACTCAATCCCCCCATTGCCCCAGCTACTTAGCAGTAGATTTAAAACAAACCAGAAAAAAATATTTCTATTCTTATAACATGTAATTAAACTCTGGAATTCATTGCCAGAGAATGTGGTGAAATCAGTTAGCTTAGCAGGGTTTAAAAAAAGGTTTAGAATAGATAATTTCCTACAAGAGAAGTCCATAGGCCATTATTGAGATGGCTTGGGGAAATCCACTGCTTATTCCTAATATAAGTAGCTTAAAATCTGTTTTACTACTTGGAATCTTACTAGGTACTTGGGACCTGGGTTGGCCACTGATAGAAACAGGATACTGGGCTTGATGTCCCAGTATGGCAATTCTTATGTTCTTATTAGATAGACTGTATGCCCCCCAGAAAATCATGGAAAAATGCTTGAGTGCCCGAATAAATTCATGTAAAACATTCTAAGCTCTCTTGGGAAAACAGTATAGAAAATTGAATAAATAATTAATTAAATATGTCATGAGGAAACTCACCCAAGGCAGTTTTGTGCTTACCTCTCACCTTTTTGGATTTCATTGCTATTTTTGTCTCCATCACCTTTTCCAGAAGGGCATTTCAGGCATTTACCACCTGTTCTGTCAAAAAAGTGTTCCTGATTGTTGTTTCAGAGTCTAGTGTCTTACAATTTCATATCATACCTATGAGTTAGTATTATCATTATTACCATGTGTTTGCATGCTATAACTCTAATTTTGGTTTCAGAAAAAGCAGTTATTCAAATTGCTGGCAACATTTACATTTATCACAAAAAATGAAAACCTAGGAATTTAGTTCAACAGCTACCCTTCCCAAGGAAAATATTTGTTTTTCATACATTAATACCCTTCCCTGTTCTGCACATCCTCTAGAGCAGTGGTTCCCAACCCTGTCCTGGAGGACCACCAGGCCAATCAAATTATCAGGCTAGCCCTAATGAATATGCATGGAGCAGATTTGCATGCCTGTCACTTCCATTATATGCAAATCTCTTCATGCATATTCATTAGGGCTAGTCTGAAAACCTGATTGGCCTGGTGATCCTCCAGGACATGGTTGGGAACCACTTCTCTAGAGTATACAAATTTAGATTCTCAAGCCTTATATCATGTCATTTGGTGCAAATTCTATACCACTCTGATTGCCTCTCTTTATCCTTTCTGAAAAACAGACTCAAAAACCAAACATAGGGCTAGATTCATGAAGCCTGCCTTTGCTGGGAGATCCGTGGCCAATCCATTTACGAGTCTTCTTGGGCGATTGATTCAGCAAGCCTACTCATGCAAATTAATGCAATTGGAAGCATCCCCACACAGTCACTGAATGGATCGCTGCAGAGAGATCAGGATGCATGCGTGGACTATCTTATTTTCCGGTAGATGGTCCGTGCATGCGTTGGCTCTCAGCACAAGCATGGGAGGGGGAGGGAGGGGGGATCAAGGAGGCTAGAGCCAAGGCTCTCAGTATAGGACGTGAAGGAGATCAGCCGGAGCTGGTGGCGATAAGTGCAGCCTCGCTTTTAACCCGCGGGTTAAAAACATGGGCTTGCAGAGGGGCATAGCTGAAGAGAGCAGGGTGGCATGGCGGAATAAGGCAGAGAAGCATGCCCAAAGAGAGCAGGGTGGCATGGCGGAATAGGGCAGAGAGGCATGGCCAAAGAGAGCAGGTCAGCATGGCAGAATTGGGCAGAGCGGCAAGGGAAGAAGAGAGCATGGCAGCATGGCAGAAGAGAGGAGAGCGGCAGAGAGCTGGGTGCTTTTTTGATAGTTTCAGGGCTGCAGGGCTGGGATTTCAGGCAGCAAGCTGGACAGTCTGAAAGGAGGTGAGCGACTGGTCCCTAGCAGTCGCTTCTTTTGATCGGCCAGCCAGTCGGTGTTCCTGAAGTTTTCTTTTGTGAACTGCTTTCTTCCTACATTTGCATGCCATTCCCCCTCATTTGCATGCGCAGATCAGATCGGGCAGGAATCAGATCGGAAGTAAGGTTAGTGATTGGGTGGGGGAGCGTCGCAAAGTGATTGCAAACCAATCGGTACACGATCGGTTGCTTAGTGAATCTAGTTCATTGTATTCTAAATGAGGAGTCATAACAGTTTATACAGAGATCGTAACACATTCTTTTGCTGTTCACTATGGGGCTCATAATCACAACTTTAAAACGTCCAAAAATCAGTCTAAGTTGACACTTGGACATCCTTATAGCAGAGATGTCCAAGTGCCAATAATCAAAACCAACTTTCTGGATGTGCAGCAGCACTTCTAAGCTGCTGTGCATCCAGCGAGCAAAGGGGCATGTTGGGAGGTGTGTTATAGGCAGGAATTGTGTGGGCTTCAAAGCTTTCCTAGAGGGAACTTAGACGCCGACAGTTAGACCTGTTTGAGTTACATCTAAATTTTACAATGGTGCTCAAACTGACAAGAAGACCACTAGAGGATTTAAGGCATGGCCCCCCTTATTCTTTCAGTGGTCAGAACCCTCTCCCACCACCTAAAAAGCAAAAAAAACCCTAAAAACCAAAAACCCATAGGCTTCCCATCAGCTGATTGCATCAGAAGGAATCCTCATCAGCTGAACCAGTTTCGGGGGGATTCCTGGTGGCTCAGCTGATGGGTATTCCCTTTGCCAGGATCAGCTGAGCCGCAGAACCCTACACCATAGCCTCGACATCCCCCAAATTCTCCTGACAGCCCCGATATCCCGCTGACATCACCATTTTGAGCCAATCATGGCCTTTGATCCCTCCCACTGCATCCAAAAATGCATTGGGAGGGGGAAGCCCATCATTTGCAGCATGCGGCCCTGTAGGCAGGAAGGAGTAAGCTTCCCTCCTGCCATTTGCTCTTACACAGATTACGGGTGGGGTGAGGGGAGGGTTCCTGGAATGTGGGAGGGGAGCCCAGGAATGTTGAGGGTATGTGGGGGGGGAGGGGTAGAGATATTAGGGCATGTCGGGGGAGATCCGAGATGTCAGCAGGATATGAGGGACGTCAGGAGGATGTGTGAGATGTTGGGGGAAGGTATGGGATGTCAGGGGAAGTTGGGAGGATGGGTGTAGGACTCTGCTCCTCAACTGATCCTGGCAGGGGGAGTTCCCATCAGCTGAGCTGCCAGGAATCCCCAAAACTTGCTCAGCTGATGAGGATTTCTTCTGCCACGATCAGCTGATGGAAAGTCTATGGGTTTTTTTTGTTGTTCTTTGGGTGGTGGGAGGGGGTTGTGACTACTGGGGGAGTAATGGGGGTCATGCCTTAAATCCTCCAATGGTCTTCTTGTCAGTTTGGACACCTTTGTGGAACTTAGGCGCAACTCAAACAGCTCATTTTCAAAAATAAAAGATAGACATTTGGACATTTTTCCTGCTGGGTTTGTAGACGTCTTGCACTAAACGTCCAACCTCGGACTTAAGCACATTTTTGATTATACCCCTACATGCCACACTCAGTGCAGCACATCATCTCTGCAGATCTACCATCTTCCTTGTATCACACTCATTACCCTGAGATCATCAGACCATTACCACTCGGATGTTTTACTCCTGATCAGGGCACATCAGCATCTCCCCTCTTGCCTTTGGATTTCTGCACCCCAAATGCATTTCCTGCATTTGTTACCATTACATCTTAACAGCCTGGTGTTTGACTACTCCAACTTTCTTAATATCACTTTTCATTTTGCCAACTTCCACTCTGTTACATATCTTAATGCCTCAGTATCACAAAGATATTGAACAAAATCTGTCCCAGCACGGATTCTTGGAACACTCTTACCCAGATTGAACTCCATTTACCACTATCTTTTCTCACTTGTCAGTCAAAAAGAGGTGTGAATGTGCCCATGTACCTATTTAGAGCTTGCCTACTTTTCACCAAAAGTAGTTTTTTGAGGATATTATATTGTGTTTTCTTCAATCATTTCAAGTTTTGCTATTCTCTGCTCTGACAAAATATTTTCTATATATTAATTACCAAATAGATTTTTTTTGTCCTGCTGATATTTAGTTTGTCTGGCATTACATTAAAAATTTTAACCATATATTTGGCATGGTCCCCATTACAGAATTGATCGATATGTATGCAACTGAAGTAAGGGTCTCATTGACATGCTCAAGAAGCTAGGTTACCCATTGTATAGTTATTCTATAAACTGATATCTGATGACATTGTTTAGGGCTGACCCGAGTGCTAAGTATGATTTTATTTTCATATTTATTAGTTATTTGTGCAAACTGGTTGGAAGATTGGGCATCAAAATGGCAACTTGGGATATAAATCCAAATAAATAAATGTGGACAAGTGAAAAATGATGAACATTGGGAAGGATAACCCAAATACTAGATACATGATGGTAGGTTCCATTTCAGGAGTCACCACTGTCATGGACAGTACATTGAAACCGTCTGTTCGGTGTGTCACTCCATGGTGAGCCTGCACCTTGAATACTGTATGCACTTCTGGTTGCCACATCTCAAAACAGATTAGTGGAACTGGAAAAGATACAGAAAAATGCAACCATAAGAACATAAGAACATAAGCAATGCCTCTGCCGGGTCAGACCCGAGGTCCATCGTGCCCAGCAGTCCGCCCACGCGGCGGCCCAACAGGTCCAGGACCTGTGCAGTAATCCTCTATCTATACCCCTCTATCCCCTTTTCCAACAGGAAATTGTCCAATCCTTTCTTAAACCCCAGTACCGTACTCTGCCCTATTACGTCCTCTGGAAGCGCATTCCAGGCGTCCACCACCCGCTGAGCAAAGAAAAACTTCCCTTCCACTTAGGCGCTGCCAAATGATTAAGGGATGGGATGACTCTCATATGAGGAAAGGTTAAAGAAGTTAGGGCTCTTGATCTTGGAGAAGAAACCTCTGAGAGGAGATATGATAGAGATCTATAAAATTCTTAATGGAAAGGGACAGATAGATGTCAAAAAGGACAAAGAGTAGGGATTAAAGAGGAAAAAAGTATTTTTTCACTCAAATTATAGTTAACATTTGGAACTCATTGCTGGAGCAAATGGTAAAAGCAGGTTGCAGAAATGGTTTGGACAAATTCCTGGAGGAAACGTCCATAAACCTTTATTAAGGTAGACCTGGGAAAAGCCATTGCTTATCTTTGGGGGTAACTAGTGTGGAGTCTTGCTACTTTGGGGGATTCTGTCAAGTACTTGCAACCTGGACTGGCCACTGTTGAACACAGAATATTAGGCTTGATGGACCTTTGGACCCTGTAGGGCTACTCTTATGTTTATTTATTTTTTAGTATTTATATACCACCTATAGTCTAAGTGGTTTACATTCCGGTACTCAAGTGTTTTTCCCTATCTGTCCTGGTGGGCTCACAATCTATCTAATGAAATGCAGAGTAATACATTTGGGGATTAGTAATCGGAAGGAGCTGTATGTGCTGGGAGGTGAGAGGCTGATATGCACGGATGGGGAAAGGGACCTTGGGGTGATAGTGTCCAAAGATCTTAAGGCAGAGAAACAGTGTAACAAGGTGGTGACTGTTGCCAGAAGGATGCTGGGCTGCATAAATAGAGGAGTAACCAGTAGAAGAAAGAAGCTGTTGATGCCCTTGTATAGGTCATTGGTGAGGCCCCAAATGGAATATTGTGTTCAGTTTTGGAGACCGTATCTGGCAAAGGACACAAGAATACTTGAAGCGGTCTATGTCCGTATATGGCTGTTTGGTTGAGGATGGCCTGGGGAGGGCTTCGATGGCTGGGATGGTTTGGATGGGCTGGAGTGAGCTTGATGGAGACTTAAGTAGATGGAAACTAAGCATAGTACTGGGCAGAGCTTTAGGTTCTGGCCCAGAAATAGCTAAGAAGAAGGAAGATTTTAATTAAGTCAGTAATTTAAAGAGTGGGTAGGATTGGGCAGACTGGATGGACCATTCAGGTCTTTATCTGCTGTCATCTACTATGTAACTACGGAGCAATAGGGGGATGAAGTGACTTGCCCAGAGTCACAAGGAGCAGTGTGGGTTTGAACCCACAACCTCAGGGTGCTGAGGCTGTAGTTCTAACCACTGTATCACACACTCCCTTATGATATATTATTCAGTTCTTGTGAGGTCTTCTGCCTGAATTAATAAAAGATTATTTTTTTTGTCCATAGTTGAAAAATGGAGAAACAATCTAATAAATCCATGTCTATCTTTCCATTGCTATTAAGCTCTGCATGACATACAAAATGATTCTTTAAATGCTTCCTTGTTTATAAAACGCTGATTCTTCAATTTTGAAGTCTTACTACCTAGTCACAATTTGTGTTTTTCATGGAAAACATAGTTGATGAATTTTGGACTGATTTTATTTTCAGGATACTTGAGTGCTTATGTATCACCAAGACTTGAAATGTCAAAGTACAGACTAAAAGCCTATTTTTATGATACCACAACTTTGCAGCTGTAGGTCCTTGTTAAAATATTCTGGGCTGTTGGTTCCTGGAGTGTCAGTGGCAACAAATCTTTGTGTCAGACATGTTAACAAGAGAAAAGAAATGAAGAGACAAGTACCAAAAAAGCAGGAGATAAACTAAGAGTAGTAAGAATAGCATTCAGAAAATGAAACCAGAAAAGGAGGAAGACAGACAACATTATTAGGCATTATGTAGGCAGCGGTAGGTGTCCTACCACTGTCTAACCACTGTCTAAATATAAAACAACCCGAGGCAGCCTCCTATACTGTAGGCATCTGTCGCGGGTGCAAGGAGGCGCCTAGGGACGCTTAACCTCACCCAAGGCTGGACGTGGGCATGGTTTCACCTGGAAGTGGACTTAAGCGAGCTTAAGCAGCCCTAGGTGTCTCCCTAGGGTCGCAATAGGCACCTGAAATGTAGGCCAGCAAAATGCTGGCCTACATTTCAAATAGACGCAGCCGCTAAATTGATCACGGCAAGAAAATATCCCTGCCGTGATCAGCTGAGCGGTCATGCAGGGAACCCCCGAGCCCCACCGCAAGTTGACTGTCAGGAGGGATGCCCACTCCCTCCCACCGCCACCCCTGAACCCCCCCCCCCACACACACACACACACACACACAGCAGCAGGAGGAATGTCCAATCCCTCCTGTCGCAAACTGCAAAACAATCCCTGGTAGAAGGGATGCCCAATCTCTCTTGCCGGCACCTCTCCCCCCCAACATCCCCAGCAAGAGGGATGCCCACTCCCTCCTGCTTGCACACACCCTCACAACATCCCCTGCAGGAGAGATGCTCACTCCCTTCTGCCGGTACCTCCCCCCCACCACAACATCCCCTGCAGGAGGGATGCCCACTCTCTCCTGCTGGCACACACCCTCACAACATCCCCTGCAGGAGAGATGCCCACTCCCTTCTGCCGGCACCTCCCCCCACCACAACATCCCCTGCAGGAGGGATGCCCACTCCCTCCTACTGGCACTAAACCTCACAACATCCCCTGCAGGAGGGATGCCCACTCCCTCCTGCCGGCCCCCCAAACCCCCACCACCTCAATGCCCACCTAGACCCCCCATTATCTTTAAAGGCCAGCCAGAATGGTGAGCCTTTCTCTTTCCAGTGCAGCCTGGGATGCACCGGGGAGGAGCCTAAGGCCCTGATTGGCCCAGGCACCTAAGGCCCTTCCCATAGGAGGAGTTTTAGGTGCCTGGGCCAACCAGATTCTTAGGCCTCCTTCCCAGTGCATTCTATGATGCCATGGGAGTGGCCCAAGACTCTGATTGGCCAGATCCCTGGGGTTGAATTTTGAGCACCATTTATAGAAATTCTCCCTTAGGACTCCTTTTATCAAACCATGTAAGGGATTTTTATCACAGGCTGATGAGGTAAATGCTCCGACACTCATAGAATTCCAATGAGCATCAGAGCTTTTACCGCAGCGGTCTGTAATAAAAAACCTTACACGGCTTGATAAAAGGGGGCCTTAGTCTGCCAATTGCAATTCTTTCATTTGAGATAGATGAACACACACATTCTCACACTCATCTCCCTCTTCCCAGTGCCATTTATTTGGTTTTTTTACTTCAAGTATGCACAGATTTGTCAAAATACGAGTCTTGAATGCCGCCACTAGTAAGCCATTTCAAACATAGTCCTTCTTTAAGGTTCTTAAAGCACACCCAGCCAGTCAGCATATCACAATATCCATAATGAACATCTATGAGATACAAGACAATGCATGCAAATGTAGCCTATGCATATTCATTGTGGGTATCCTGAAAGCCTGACTGGTTGGGTGTGCCTGAGAACTGTATTGAGAAGCATTGCCCCAAGTCAGTCCAGGATTTTTGAAATGAATATACATAAAAGAGATTTGCATAAAATGGATGCAGGATATGCAAATAAATATCATGCATATTCATTGTGGATATCCTGAAAACCTGACTGGCAAAGAACTACTCTAAGAAGACTGACTTGGGAAACACTACTTTAAAAGACCAGCATGAACTACAATACCCATTTTCCCAGGCAGAAGGTAGGTTGTAACCCATCTTCATATATTTCTAGGCTGCCCTTGATGATGAACTCTAGAGATACCGCAACCAACTTGGGCTTCTGCCTCCCTTTGCTACTAGTGGAGGTATTCAAAATGTGTATTTTGGAAAATTCTGGCATACTTGGAGTAGAGATATTGGGGAGGAGGAGCAGAATATAGAAATGTGTGTGTTCTTCCATCCCATGTGAAAGAACTGCAATTAGAAAGACTAGACCCGTGGAGGGGGCATAATAAAAAAAAAAACAGCCTAAGTCCCAAACACCCATAACCAGGCCTTTTAGGCAAAGGAGGAGCCAGTCCTTCCAGCTTTTAGACAATTTTGTAACCGGTGTCTGTCAAAAAGAACACTGGTTACAGAACCCGCCTCCTCCCGCAGCAACGATCGAGGCAGGAGAGATGGCTCATCTCCCCTGCCGCAATGGCGATCGCCCACCCATTCATCCACCCCCAAATGGTGGCACATCGGGGTGATCATTGCAGCAGTGGAGATCTCCCCTGCTGTGATCCTTACCCCGAAGTGGTGTGGTTCGGTGGGGGTGGAGGGGGGGGACAATCGCCGTTGCGGCATTGGAGTTAAGCCATCTCTCCTGCCATGATGTTTGCGGTGGGGTGGGTGGGCAGGTTGCCAGAGCAGCTGAGCTCATCGTGGCAGCCGCGATCAGCTCAGCGGCCCCTTTTAAATGTATAAGTGCCGACTAGGCAGCCTGTTTTAAGTTTTGGTTATACCTGCTGTACGACTATGTCTAGGTCGGCCCACTTCCCGCCCTTTCCCCTCCTCTAAAAACGCCTCTTTTCGCTCTATGCATTTAGAGGCAGGGGAAAGGCCTAACTGGTTTTAGATACATCTAAAACCAGCTTTGGTTATGGGTACTTAGACGATCAGGCTTTTTGATCGTACAAGTACCCATTTAGGCCACTTTGTAGACGTTTTTTTCTTTTGATTATGAGCCCCTTAGGTTTCATTATACAATACTAGCATAACTGGCTATTAATATGGAGACACCCATATAGAATTACCCCCCTCAGTTTTTAATTGCCCTTCCTGCCTCCTTTTCTTCTCCTAATAATAACTAGGCAGTCTGAATGGGCCGATTTGTTCTTTTCCTGTTCTCATTTAAAAGGTGATTGATTAATAGGGTTAAATCTTCAATAAGATATCACAATACCTTTATGTAAACATAGAAAGAGATATCCAGATATCTCTGAGTCACAGAATACAGCAGCTCAAAGATATATATATATTTTTCCTGCTATCTTTAGGACTACTAAATTCGTCATAGTCGTTAATTTGCAAATGGGTTGTAAGAAATTGCAGGAGGAATTTGCAAGATAAGAAGACCAGGCATCCAGATGGCAGATGAACGTTATGATGGACAGGTGGAAAGTGATGCACATAGGGAAGCATAATCCAAACTATCATTACACAATTCTGGGTTCCATTTTAGGAATCACCACCCACAAAATCAGATCTATGCATTTCAGTGTTCAGTGGCAGCCAAAGATGCAAATAGAATGACAGAAATTACTGAGAAAAGGCTGCAGTATAAAACAGAGCAATAATTCCAACTTTTGATGCTATCTCAATATATTTTGTTGCCATAACTGTAATGATTATAGATTTTACAACTGAACATTTGATTTTTCTGGACTGTTATAGTATGTTTCATCATATCGTACGACCTTACCTAAGGGTTACTTTCTTACATTTTTTTTCTTAGGCATGCATATGGGCATGACTTTTGTTTCTGGCTTATGCCTCCACATGCCTATTATATGAGTCTCTGGTTTCAGATTATTGCATTACGGTTGTATTTGTTTTGCAATGTATTTGTTGTTGTACTTAAATCTTAATAAAAAGATTTTAAAATGTAAAACAGAGCATATAAGGCTTCATATGTGAAACAGACTGCAAAATATCTCAGAAAACCAAAAAATGGTTCCTTATGCATACTTACTAAAGATTAGCCCATGTTATCTGTCACAAGACCCATATTATTCCTATGGGCTTCCTACTTATAATGTGCACTAGTATTTAGTAAAGGACCCTCTTAAAACATTTAAAACAAATCAAAGAAAATATTTTTTTCCCTCATTGAATAATTAAACCCTGAATTGTAGTGCTGGAGGATGTGGTGAAAGCATTTGGAGTTAATTTTATAACTGAGCACCTGGTAGAAGCCTGTTTTATGAAGGAGCATAGGTTCATACTTTTATAGAACATTAGAGTAGCAGTGAAAGTGTACATCTGTAGAGCCAGCTTAAATGTTCCAGAAATACATGCATATATTACAGTATTCTATAAGTCACTCATTTTAATTAATTAATTAATTTCAATTTCGATACCGTTCTCCCAGAAGCTCAGAACGAGTTACAAATTGACATTCACAATTGTTTGAAGACAGACTAGTCATGACATCAAATAGGTTACAGTAGACCAGGGGTGTCCAATCTGCGGCCCTTTGAAATATTTTGTACGGCCCCAGTTGAGGGCGATGCAGTGTTTTCCTCTGCTGTCCCGGGTGTTTACCGTCTTGCCCTTTCCCTCCTCTGTCTTGCTGCAGCGTTTGCGCGGCCCCAGAAACATTTTTTTCAGCCAATGCAGCCCAGGGAAGCCAAAAGGTTGGACACCCCTGCAGTAGACAATCACAGAGCTTATTCTAGAGACCAGATTGGTCATAGCGAAGAGTACTTGGAGAAGTATATTGATGAAGCAGTCTTTGATGGCCCGATTGGCGGAAGAGGACGGTCCCACCCTTGCTCTTTCCAGACTCTACCTATGTGTACGCGGCTAGAGAATGACACAAGGACAAATTTGTTCCCGTCCCTGCAGGAACTCAATTTCTCCATCCCACTCCCTTTGTAAAACCACACAAGAGGTTTTTAGTGCCAGAAGGCGTGCTGAATGCTCTGTGCTGCTCCGACAGTCATGGAGTTCCTATGAACGTCAGAGTAGCGCAGATCATTCAGTGCACTGGCTTGTGCTAAAAACCTCTTGTGTGATTTTGTAAAAGGGGTGGCTTGCTTTTAAAGCAACAAAATTTATAGACCAAATTATTTCAGTGTAAATCTAACTTTTTAAAGGTATTTCTATACCAGAGGTATCTGAAACTGCAATAAAATGGGAAATAAGTATAACGTATAAATTCAGTCCAAAAATAACCTCAAGTCCTTGACGTCTTCCAGCTTGCTTGCAACTTCGTTTCTTCTCCTTGCTTAACTTTTTCTTCACCCTAAACCTATCTCCCTGTGTGTTTGAATATACTAATAAGCCTGTCTTACAAAATACCAGTTCAGACTATTCTTAAAAACATTCTCTCTCTCTCTCTCTCTCTCTCAGAAATCAGTGCTTCAAAAAACTCCTCTCCACCTCAGTGGCAGTTACTCTTTACTTTCTCCTACCTGAAAAAGTATTGGGAATTATACATTTTTTTTTATCCCTCTTATATACTCTTATGACTCTATTACAGCCTTCATCAGGCTACCCATCCCGTCACGAATAACCTTCAAACCTTCATGCATTATTCACCGTATATTTTACGGAAACTCCACATCTCCTCTCATCCAGCTCTGCTTATATTGAATGGTGAGCCCTCCAAAATCTACTGTACCTACATAAAGATGACACCTGCAGGCATAAGGCTATTGTTGTGGTATACAGGTGGGTACAGTAAGTTTTGGTTGGGTTTTGGAGGGTTCACCATACAATATAATCAGGTTATAGTGGCATGTGTACCTTGGATTTTTTATGCAACATTCACTACAGTACCTCTTATTGTGCTCAGCTGTCTGAACAGTTTGCTAAGAATGCTGGCTACTTACGAAAAGCTTGCTTTTGTGCATTTTTCATGTGGACATCTTTATATTCGAGAATGGCCCCAAAAGATAGATGTACTAAGGGCCAAAACTACATAAGTCATTAAAGAAAAAGAGAAAGACATCTTGCAGTTTTAAAAAAATGAACATTTTCTCTACTGGATTTCTGGACATCTTTCTCAAAACAGCCAAACTCAGACTTAGGGCTCCTTTTACGAAGCTGCGTTAGCGGCTTTATCGCACGTGATTTTTTATCACGCGCTAACTCCTGCGCTAGCTGAAAAACTACCGCCTGCTCAAGAGGCGGTAGCGGCTAGCGCGGCCGGCAGTTTAGTGCGTGCTATTACGCGCATTATGATGCTAAGTGGCTTTGTAAAAGGAGCCCTTAGACATCCTATTGAAAATACTTCTTGACGTAGTCTCAATAGTGGGCTTGCTAAGGAAAAACATATAACCTAAGCAGTAGTACTTTCACGTTTGATGAGGCATTTTCATCTAGAATAAAGTCTTATGAAAAGCTTTTTCCCTGGTGTCAAGGTTTTCATTCCATTGCTGTGCTGCTATTGCATGTTTGTATCCTGAGGAGTGCATTTAGAACCATCTCCAGCAGAATGAGCTTGCTAATTGGCTCAATAGAGAGAGATTTAACATCATATTTTAGCTCCAGCATAGATAATATTAGATTCAGGAGTGATTAGAGGATCACTGGCAGGTGTAAGATGAATTTTTCTTTTTATGAGTATTGAAAGAGAAAAGGAAAATCATGTGCAGTTATAAAATTGAACAGATTTATCCGCTGTCTTCTCCCCACCATTCCCTTCCAGTTGCAGTTATATATATTTTTTTTCATTAAAGAATGGAGGGTATTTTTTTTAGACATATGAAGCCTAACTAAGGTCTTTTTCTCCACTCTTAATTTTTTTCTTTAAATGTGTTGTATAGGTTTTGCTGGCTGAGAGGGCTCGGGAGTCAACCCCTGGGTTTAGCTAAGTGTGTATGTGATTTTTGGGATTGTTTGGTTAAACCTGCTTGGGTCTCTGTGTAAGACAGGGGTCTCAAAATCCCTCTTTGAGGGTCACAATCCAGTCGGGTTTTCAGGATTTCCCCAATGAATATGCATGAGATCTATTTGCATGTACTGCTTTCATTGTATGCTAATAGATCTCATGCATATTCATTGAAGAAATCCTGAAAACCCGACTGGATTGCGGCCCTCGAGGAGGGACTTTGACACCCTTGGTTTAAGAGGTTAGTACATTTATAATTTCCCATTCCCTCAATCACATCCATGGAGCTAGTTCTGAACTGTGTTGTAATAGCAATATTCTGTTCTAATGAGAATCATAGGCATACAAGCCAACTTTTCAAATTTATTTGGGGGTGCTAAATCCAAGGAAATCTCCCCTCTCTCTCTGGACACAGTCAAGAAGTTTATTCAATATGCACCGACAGCACTCACAGAGCTGGGAGAGTGATATTTTCAAAATAAATGAGGAAACTGAATGCTTAAAATGCTAAGAAAAATCTCCACAAAGAAACTTAGAACAGTAGCTCATGCTGACCTTAGCAGTCAAATAACTTTTTTTTTCCGAATCTTAATATCAATAGTGTGTGACCAAGTAGTGCTGTTCAAACATTTCTCTGATCTATACCACAGTGAAATAGTGAGAAGTTCTGTCAAGCAGAAATATGCCCTTAAAATATTTTCAGCTGACTGAAAAACATATTCACCATAGAGTGTACACAACTTTACTGCTATATTTGGTTGGTTTTTTTTTTTTTTTTAATGCCTGGGTCAGTTTTGCTAGGAAGAGGTAAGTGGATTTTTTTTTAAATCCAAGCCATGACATTTAAAAATTGTTTATATTCTGCACCATTACATGGGCAATCAGTAATGCCAAAGATCCATATTCACTGCTAACTACGTGGGTAGTCTAGGCATTTTGCTTTACAACTATTTTCAGAATAGGTTATCCATGTAACGGCTAAATATCATTTCTATAAGGATGATATATGGTTCTTGCCTTCGCTCTGCCCTACTCACATATAGATCAGGCAATTCTATAATACAGAAGTCAAAAAATCACTCAGTAGGTGTAATAGTGAAATTAATACTTCTAGAACACCCACTTAGAATTCAAAAATATGCTCAGAGACACGAAGGCAACAACACGGAGCCTCAGCCCTAAGAGAAAATTGCCTCACCACCCAATCATTGCATATTGTAAATTCCAGTGAAAAACAAAATTCTTTGCTGCAAACTAGCATAGAAAAAGTTCTTATACTTTGAACAGTCACAAGCAATCACTAAGCTTGATCAAAAGTTCCGACAGGGCCCGTTTCAATTCTGCGTCAGGGAACCTAAGTGTATGTTCTAGAAGTATTAATTTCACCTACTACACCTACTGAGTGATTTTTTTGACTTCTGTATGTTTCCCTTTAATCATTCTTCTTAGTAGAGTATCAGTTTTGAGGTTTTCTTCTTATATATTTGGACTTAGTCTGCACCAATTCTATAATACAGGCAGGAAAAATTTGGATGGGCGCTCAACCTTCCCTTCACAACTTCTAGAATGCAGTAAGTTACACGAGTATCTGCTTGTCACAAAATGACAGATGTTACACCGGATGATGTTGATGCCCCTGTACAAGTCATTGGGGAGGCCCCACTTGGAGTATTGTGTTCGGTTTTGGAGACCAAATCTTGCTAAGGACATAAAGAGACTTGAAGTGGTTAAGAGAATAGCGAAAAAATGGTTTGGTGCTTGCGTGATAAGACATATGCGGAGATACTTGATGACCTGAAGATGGCCACACTGGAGAAAGGAGAAACAGGGGTGATATGATGCAAACATTGAAATATTTGAAAGATATTAGTATACAAACAAACCTCTTCCAGAGACAGAAAAATGGTAGAACTAGAAGTACTTTTTCATGGAAAGGGTGGTATATACAGTAATGCCTTCCCGTGTGAAATGGTGGAGATGAAAATAGTAATGGAATTCAACAATGTGTGGGGTAAATACTAAGGAAACCTGTATGGAAAGAAAGGGACCAAACAAACTTAATGGTGCTAAGATGGCTACTCCAGTAATTGGGAAGCAAAGTCAGTACTGGGCAGCCCTGATCATGGCTAAACTGATGTGGATGGGCTGGAGTGGGGCTTTGATGACAGCTTCCGTAATTTGAGAACAAGGCCAATGTTGAGCAGATTTCTATGGCCTTTGCCCTGAAACAGCAAGATATACAGAAGTCCTTCCAAGAGTGTACAGCAACAATCACAAATGTATTTGAAGCACTAGGAACAAAATGACCCAACACAGAAGAACCATGTTTCAGTGTAAAAATGTCTGCCTCAGGAGTAGTGTAATCTTCACCTTCACTTTAGTGCTGAACATTCTCATGAGTTTATAAAAACACTGAACAGTCTGTGTAAGAGCATGAAAAAATATATAAATGATGCTTCGGGTGTTTGAGGTCTTGCGATAAATAGGATTGTATACACAGACTGTTCAGACTAAGTACGATTTATATCAATTGAACTATCTGGTTTTCCTTTTCTTGGTTTTGTATAAAAACACTGCCTCACTAGGAGAATATGTAAAAGTGCTTCCAAACAAGACACACAAAACTGTTTCAGCATCTGAAAAAAATGGTTCTTTATTGGAGGGACTACTATTACTTATCATTTCTATAGCACTGCTAGACATACGCAGGGCGATACATTAAAACATAGAAACATGATGGCAAATAAAGGCCAAATGGCCCATCCAGTCTGCCCATCCGCAGCATCTACTATCTCATGCAAGAGACAATCCCTGCTCAGTAGAGCTTACAATCTAATCAAACAGATAAAGAGGACAAGTAGCCAAAGGACTCTTTAATATTGCTACTTTGTGTGTTTCCTTCTTGTTCTCTGTAGGGGTGTCTCATTTCCCTTTGTGGTTTGATTGGCTGAAAATGGCAAGGACAAATCAAGGTCAAGTATGTGTATGTAATATGATTGAGACATTTAAATATCTCTGGCATGCATGCCCAGGAGGTGGGTCTCTTGCAACTGAAAGGAAGTTCTTGAATGAGAGGGCATAAGATGAAGTTGAAAGGTAATCTAATGAAATACCTCTTTACAAACACTTGAAAGGTAATCTAATGAAATACCTCTTTACAAACACTTGTAACAAACTCCCGGAGAAGGTGGTAGAGACAAGGACTGTCTGAATTCAAGGAAGCATGGGACAGGCATGTGAGATCTCTTAGGAGGAGGAGGAGGAGATAGTAAATGAAAGGGATGGGCAGAATGCATGAGCCTTATGGCTTTTATCTGTTGTCACTTTCTATGTTTCTATACAAGCATACCTTATGCTAAGAGTTTATCTTGTTTGAGAAGACTGGGCCATACAGGTTTTTATCTGCCTTCATCTGTGTTGTTACTATTGGGCTCATTTTCAAAAAAGATATATGTCCAAAAGACAGCATAAACCAGCACTTCGACATCTTAATAGTCAAAACGTTCAAGTGGACATTCTCAAAACAGACTTTCTAGATGTCTTTCTGGTTGTTTTGTCTCCAGTGCATCCAAATCTTAAGGGTGTGTGTTAGAGATGTGTTTTGGGATGACTTAGGCAAGGCTTATGACTTGGACATTCCTTAGGCATATTCAAACCTGGGCTTTTTTTTTTTTTAGACGATTGGAGCTAGACATGTTTTAAAAGCATCTAAATGCTAAAAAGTTGCCCAAACTGACCATTTCACCACTAGAGGAATTAAGGCATGACCCCCCCTTACGCCCCCAGTGGTCATCGACCCTCCTCCCACCACCCAAAGATTTTTTTAAAAACAGTACATTCTAGCCTGTATTATGAGGGGGTATTGAAAAGTTCTCAGCCCAAGCAACTTCAGATGTTAACAAAGACATTTGAACCCGTAATCATTAGTGCATGCTAAATCGGTTAGCACCCATTGATGAATTCCCCCTGAAATCATTTAGGAAAAGAGACAATTACATATGAAACCCAAGAATCTTTCAGATTTGGAAATTCTTCTAATTTTTCTAACTTTTTAGCTTATGCTTCATAAAGAGTAGTATGTTCAGAGCCAAATCACTCATCTGTTTGCATCATTAAACTACCCAGTCAAAACCATTTCTAAATTATTTTTTGTAAACCATACTGATTCCGGCATTTCTAATTTCAACATTAATAAATCCAATGAGCCTTGATCTTCAGAAGCTACAGCTTGTGCCAATGAGGCCATTCTGGGTATGGAGATATGATCTTCCCTACAAACGGCAGCACTTTTTCCCGACATTCTGGTTTGGGATCATTGCAGATGGGGGGAAGGATGGTGTGTGCTCCTCAGGGATCATGGTAGTATTAAAAGCCAGGGAAGACACCGCCTCTTCCAACACAGACAATCCATCCAGCAACTTCCCAATCAAGGTTCCAGACAAGTTCATTTCTTATGCCCCAAAGGTATCTATAGGATCAGATCCAGGTAGGAGGGGGGGGGGGAGGGAGTTGCTTCACCTTTTCTTGGAGACATCCTTTCTGCACATCCATTATAGAAGGCATTTTAGAGAGCAAAAGGATCTAATATAATAAAACCCTAAGCGCACATGCGCACTCTTACCTGCATGTTCCGTTTTCCATGAACCTGTAGGTCCCCACCGGCAGGAGTACGCATGCGTGCTTCTACTCCCTCCCTCGACTCACTATAAGGAAGCAGTTCATTGTCTTCGCCCCCCCCTTCCCTCCTCACCGCACTGGGGTACTAAGGACATAGGAGGCACTGAGGGCACTAAGGACATAGGAGGCACTGAAGGCACTAAGGACATAGGAAGGAGTCACTGAGGGCACTAAGGACATAGGAGGCACTGAGGGCACTAAGGACATAGGAGGCACTGAGGGCACTAAGGACATAGGAAGGAGTCTCTGAGGGCACTAAGGACATAGGAGGCACTGAGGGCACTAAGGACATAGGAGGCACTGAGGGCACTAAGGACATAGGAAGGAGTCACTGAGGGCACTAAGGACATAGGAGGCACTGAGGGCACTAAGGACATAGGAGGCACTGAGGGCACTAAGGACATAGGAAGGAGTCACTGAGGGCACTAAGGACATAGGATGGGACACTATGGATATAGGATGGGGGCCACTGAGAGACAGGCAGGCATGGCGCAACAGAGAAATACAGGGGGCCAGGGAGATAGAGACAGAAAGAAAGATAGACAGACAGGGGACCAGGGAGAGACACAGACAGAAAGAATGACAGACAGACAGCATCCAAGGAGAAAGAGACAAAGAACCCTCCTCCCCCCAAAAAAAAGACATCTATTCTAGCACCCGTTAATGTAACGGGCTAAAACACTAGTATGTAAAGAGAACTGGAGACTAATCACCTTTCTCAGTGTTATTAACAACCCTATTGAGAGAAATACCATATACGGTATACTCGAATATAAACCAAGGTGGCCTTTCTTTCCCCACAGTAAAGGAGGAAAAGAGAGAGTTGACTCGAATATAAACTGAAATTCTGGTGAGACAGTTTACAAAGACTAGACATCCTTGCCAGTTGTACTAATTTTGCATATGGGAATTACTGTAACATACACTACAGTACATGCTATGAAGCTCATAGGTCTAAAATGGACTTCTTGACATTCAGCGTGTGTAACAGTAATTCAAAAATAGCGACTTGAGTTTTAAATTTTTTATGGTCATTTTACAGGTATAATAATAACAAACAAATATTAACAGAACAATGGCAAAGAGTGCCTATTTGAAGAAACAAAAATTATATGGAGTCATGCAATTGTGGAAAAGGTATGAGCAGTATAAAACTTATATGCAAACCAATTCCTGTAAGGACCATATACACAAGCCATCGGTGGTATAAGGTGGGGTGGGAGGCACTGGCACCCCCCACCTCTTCCCACTCCTTCTCGCTGTCCGCCCACCCACCCACCCTTCCCTTCTCCCATACCGCTAGTTCACTGCCATGAGTAACAACTTCAACGTGCTCCTCGCAACCGCGTTGGCTCCCACCGATGTCTCTTCCGGGTGCCGCGCATAGAAAGGTGACATCAGAGAGAGAGGATGCGGTCACGAGGAGCGCGTTGAAGTTGTTGGTCACAGGCATGACGATTTGCTTCCAGTGGCGGTCTAACCTAATCAGGTTGCCCTTCCCATCACAACGCGTGATTACAAAAAAAAAAGGTACAATGGGGAACGATAATTGACAGGGAGAAAGATTGAAAAAAAAAAACAACAAACCAGACGAGACATTGACAGACTGACGCACTGAAAGACAGGTAGGTGGGAGTGAAAGACATACACAGAAGGACAGGGGGCCAGGGAGAGACATTGAAAGAAAAAACAAACAAATACACAACGGACAAGGAGAGAGAGACACTCACAGAAAAAAAGACAGATAGACATACAGCGGCCAAGGAGAGAGACAGCAAAAAAAGAAAGGCAGACAGAGAGCGGCAAAGGAGAGAACGAGACAGAAAGAAAGACAGACAGACAGAAAGCAGCCAAGGAGAGAGAGAGAAAGAAAGACAGACACACACATCTATTCTAGCACCCGTTAATGTAATGGGCTTAAAGACTAGTATTATAATAAAAGTGTATGTTGAGATAGGAGACCATATTTTTTTATACAAATGACCTCTGTCTGTGTGGGAAGTAGCCTTACATTTATAATTGTGTATCATCATAATAGCAGAACACCAGAAATTAATATTTAAGAGATGCGCTGATTTCCAACTTGAGATTATCATCTGAAGAGTTAATGCAATTAAGATATCTAATAAATGTTTCTGCCAGATATTTAAAATGAGAGAGAAATCTCCATCTACTCCTTTATTCTAGTCTTTGGATGTTTTAGTGTTTTGAAAATGAATCCCATAGTCAGTCAATGTGGGTAAAAAGCATTTCACTTGCAAAAACTGGTATTGATAATTGTTTTGACTCATGGCGTTTTCAATCCCATGATAAATTTTGATGCAAAATTCCCCCCAGAAAGAAAAGCAAGTATAAATGAAATGTACATGTTCTGTACTGCTGACAAATTTCACAGTTAAAGCACATGCATAATTTTTGTAGAAAGATGATGCAAAGCCAGCAGGAAAAAGTTTGTATGATCTTTACCCTATTGTGAAAAGTTTGGAAATTGTTCCTATGGAACTTTTAAAGCAAGATCAGAAGAACATAAGGTCCATCAAGCCCAGTATCCTTTTTCCAACAGAGGCCAACCCAGATCCCAAGTACCTAGTTAGATCCTAAGTAGTAAAATTGATTTTATGCTGCTTATCCTAGGAATAAGCAGTGGATTTCCCCAAGCCATCTCAATAATGGTCTATGGACTTCTCTTTTAGGAAATTATCAAAACCTTTTTTAAACCTGCTAAGCTAACTGATTTTACCACATTCTCTGGCAACAAATTCCAGAGTATAATTACACATTGTATGAAGAAATATGTTCTCCAGTTTCATTTAAATCTACTATAGTATTTAATAATTTCATCACATGCTCCCCCTAGTCCTAGTATTTTTGGAAAGAATAAACAAGCAATTCACAACTACTCTTTCTACTCCACTCGTTATTTTATACATCTCTATCATATCACGCCTGAGCCGTCTTTTCTCAAAGCTGAAGAGCCCTAGCTGCTCTAGCCATTCCTCATACGGAAGTTGTCACATCCCTTGTATAATTTTTGTCGCCCTTCTCTGTAACTTTTCTAATTCCGCTATATCTTTTTTGAGATACGGCGAGTAGAACTGCATACAGTATTCGAGGTGTGGCCATACCATAGAATAATACAAAGGCAATACAACATTTTCATCTTTGTTTTCCATTCCTTTCCTGATAATTCCTAACATTCTATTTGCTGTCTTAGCCACTGCCGCACATTGCGCTGAGGGTTTCAACATATCCTCAACGATGACACCTAGATTGAACCCTGCATTATTAGCATGCCTGTTCCTTAGTTCTTTTTCCACTTAAAAGTTGCACATTTTAATTTTTTTTACATGTTCAGAATCTTCTAATAATTTTTACTAATTAAATAGGAGAAAATAATTGTTTCCTGAATTTCAAAAGTTATCAGTCTAGGATCATGAAAATAATCAGACTTTTAGCACTGGCTTTTACAAAGCTGTGGTAGAGCTTTCTATCGCGGGCCAGTTAAATAAATGCTGATGCTCATAGAATTTGCGTATTTCCTCCCTGCCCGACAAGAGTAAGCAGCAGGGGGTGGGATTAGGGTGTTACAGGGTGGGAATGGGCAGGCCTGGGGGCGAGTCTAGGGGTTCGGATTGTCTAATTGGAAAATCTGGCAACCCTAGGCCTAAGTGAATTTAGGCTACATGTCATAAATCTCAATTTTTTGTGACATCTCTAATTTTAAACAGAAAATACTGTGGGCTCCTTTTACAAAGCCGCGCTAGTGGTTTTAGTGCATGCACCGGATTAGCGCGCACTAGCCAAAAATCTACCGCATGCTCAAAAGGAGGCGGTAGCAGCTAGCGTGCGCTATTCCGCGCGTAAAGGCCCTAGTGCGGCTTTGTAAAAGAAGCCCTGTATATCTATCAACAGAAATTTGAATTTCTTATTGCAAAACCTTCTGAACTGGTAATTCAATTTTAATAAATACTATTAACATTGTATTAGATAAATCAGTGAGAGCATATCATAATTTGCCTAGGTTAGAATATAAGAAGGCGTTTATTTGATAATGGTTTCCATCTGAGATTATGGATTGACTGAACATTATGAAAGACTTTCTTTAATTCATACTTTTTGTCCTGGAATTGAATACCATTTTATACTGAAAAATTCAATCCTATCTAACAGTAGCAGTGACAGAGACAGAGAGGCTTACCGTTGGTGCTCAAGATGATGTCACAATGATGAATGTTACCACAATGATGATGTTACCACCACGGTGAATGCTGATCCAGTGTGGGGTCTTGAGCCTCTGTGCACGCTCAAGGCCTGCCAGCTCTTGCCTTCTCTGAGATTCTTGGAGGGGGCAAGAGCCAGCAGGCCTTGAGCATGCGCAGATGCTCAAGGCCCCGCATCGGCCCAGGACAGAGCATTGATGTCATTTTTATTGAGCGCCTGGAGCTGGTAAGGAGAATGTTGCAACAGCAATGGGGGTAGAGTGCAAGGTAGTGCGGCAGCTCTGGTCATTGTAGGGGTGGGGCGCACAGGAAAGCAGCTCCGGTCATCGGGAGGGTGTGCAGGAGAGCAGCGCCAGTCACTGGGGAGTGGTGGGAGTGCAGGAAAGCAGCTCCCGTCATTGTAAAGGGAGTACAAAAGCGTTGGCTCTCTGGTTGACTTGAATATAAATCGAGACCCCCATTTTTGGGCCCCAAAAATTTCAGTTTATTTGTACCTTTGCTTAATCTTTGTAATCCGCATAGAACTTCACGGTATTGCGGTATATAAGCTGTTATTATTATTATTATAAGAGCTCCAAAAGATTAACATTTTTGATCCAGGAGCTTTGTTATTGAGGTCTTTTTTTCTCCACTGTTATGGCTATGAACAGTTGGAAGGTGTATGCCCCATGAATCCGCTATAATAAAACCCTTAGTGCGCATGCACAGTTGAAACTCCATGCGGCCTTGCTTCATGATCCGTGTCTCCGTGTCGCCGCATGTGCAATAGAGTTGAACTCTGCCTGCGGCAGTTCCCCATCGCCCTCCCTCAGCAACGCTGCAAACATCATGCTGCTGACCGCATGGGTCCATGCCCCACCCCCGAAAAGGCCCGCCTTAGCACCTGCACATGCGGGAGAGTAGCCGGAGGCGGTCAAAGGCCACGGCGTTATCCTGTCGGCTCCCAGACACAACCCACTCCTCCAAAGGCCCGGAACATCTACCCGACAACCCCGGACACCGAGCTCCACAGATGCAGTGTGGGCAAACCAGCTCCCTATGGCCCGGCAGAGGCTCCGCATCAGAGTGTGTCAGCACTCGATGCACAAGTCAACTCCCCCAGAGCCCGAATCCCACCAGCACCAGACGGAAATAGGGAAGGTAAAAGGGGAAATGAGAGCCTGAATATGGGTAGGCAAAAGGAAGGGAGAAGGGCTACTGCTTGACAGGGGGAGCAGGGAAGGGGTGTTGCTGGACAGGGGGGAGAGACAGAAAGAAAGAAAGAAAGAAAGAAAGAAAGAGAGAAAGAAAGAAAGAGAGAAAGAAAGAAAGAAAGAAAAGCCTAAGTCTACACAGCTATTCTAGCACCCGTTAATATAACGTGCTAAAAAACTAGTGCTCTATAATCTATATAGTACTTTTTTTTTTGAGAGGTGGGGGATTTGTGGTAATTTGTGAATACATCTGTATCCTAATTAATTTTCCCCATCCCCTTTTACAAAGCCACAGTAGCGGCTGCCACTATATCCCTATGGGCGTCGGAGCGATTACCGCAGCAGCAGCCGCTACCGCTGCTTTCTAAAAGCGGGAAGGGTTAGTGTTGAAAGATATTGCCATCAATATTTCCTTCCTTATTGGAAATTGAGAACTCAAGCACTTCAAACAGAAAGAGGTCATGTCGTTAGATTAAATATTTGTTGAAGGTCAAACGCTTGGATTACAGTGACGTCTTTATCTAATCTATCAAGAAATATCACAATGTTTTATGTTAACATAGTGAAGGTCATTGTAGCAAAGCAGCAGGATTTCATACACAGCTTGATCATTTGCCTTGAAAACTGATGTCTTCTCCTCCTTAGCATAGTAATGTTTCTGTTGTTTATGGCTCCTTATTAAGGCAGCGTGGACTGCTGTGTGAGGAATACAAAAAAAAAAAAGTTATCCATGCCTTTTCATGCAGCTTTTAAAATGACCTAAAGGTGACTAAAAATTGTTAATTTTCATTTGCTGAAATGTTTCTCCTACGTGTAAAGCAAGTAACCCTCATAACAAACTAAACCATATCATAAAACAAGAAAATAGATTGACCATATATCATCCTTGATATCACACTAGGAGTGAGTCAGTTGAGTAAAGGGAAGGGTGTGTGTATGCTGGGAATAAAAAGAGAATTCTAGTGAGTTAAACGATAAGAGCTAGGGCTTGTTTCAATACAGGGAGCTGCACATAGGGAACATTAAAATCCAGCAAGCGCACTGTTCCCTTTAAGCCGAGTGGGAGTCTTCCACCTACAGTCTTGCCACTGGAGGGTGCTGTTTCACTAACGAGGGACAGGCAAACTCTGCAGGACTCGGGGAACCTGGCTGTCCCTAGCGTTTGAAAACATGATATCGAAGCACCACCACCCACTGACTGTACAATACCAGAGAAATAGAAAGAGATGCATTCTCATCTATATTGTGCAAAATGTAAAGATAGCAGATGTCAATTCCCAGACATATTCCAATCATAAAATAAAAAATAAAATTATTTTTCTACTTTTTATTGTCTTGTGATTTTATTTTTCTAATCATATTGAATTCATGTTCTCTTAGGCTTCTGTGGCTTGGGTCATGGGTCTAAGACAATTTAGCATGGCCGTTTCAGTGTGTTCAGTTCAGTGCAGCTGTTTCATTGCAGCTGGTTTAGTGCAAACAGTTCAGTGTGGTTATTTCATCATGGTGCTGCCATCATGGCCGATTCAGTGTGCCCAGTTCAGCACGGCCGTTTCATCGCTGGTGAGCGTTTACCTTTTTGAAGTTGCCATTCCATCGGACAAATGTTGTGATGAAAGACGGGGAATATCAAAGAAGGCTTGCCTCTCTCCACCCCTCCCCCCCATGGGTGATTAAGTCCCAATTGGACAGGTGAAAGAAGGCTTCCGGGGCAGGTCCCATTGCCCCCTCCACACACACACACATACTGGTGCTTTAAGCTCAAATGGACTGGTGAAAGATGGTGGCATTGCCCCCTCACCTTCCTACTGATGCTTCATGCCAAATTGGACTGGTCCCACAAATTGCTCCTCTCGCCCCCACCACTAGTGTTTCAAGCTCAATTGCTTCAAGGTTTGAAAGAGGTGGGGCAATTCCCCCTCTTGTCACCCACTGGTGCTTCAATAAAGCTATATGAGACAGTATAGGGACAGAATCGGACAGACTCTTCAGCTCTTCAGGTGAGCTGGGTCGGAGGCAACTCAGCGCAATGGGGATGACTAGGAGAAGCATCTGTCAGACTCCTTGTGAGCCATTGTGAGCCATGAACAGGTACTTAAACAGTTACTTCCATAAATATCTAAGTTCTCATTGTACAAAGCCAGGATACACACATGTCAAAACTCCAAGCACATGCAAATGGCAAGGGGGGGGTGTTTAGGGCAGGACTAGGGTGCGCCTAGATGATAAATATTTATTCCCTTTTTCAGACTGACATCAGGATTTACACTTGCTACTGAGCACATTTAGGGCTCCTTTTATCAAGCCACGCTGTAATAGCGCACGCTAAACCGCCAGCTGCGCTAGCCGCTAACGCCTGCCTTGAGCAGGCGGTAGATTTTTTGGCCAGCGTGAGGGTTAGCGCGTGATGAAAAGTCACGCGCACTAACCCCGCTAGCGCGGCCTAAGGAGCCCTTAGGTTTTGGCAACCTGCTCCAATTGAGCAGCGCTCCACTTAATCCCCCTGTGATGCTTGATCCTGAATAAGCCAAACAGGCAAAGGATACCAGTTTCTGTGACAGTATCAGCAACAGGCATATTTATATTTTTTAAACCAGCAAAGATAAACCTGTGTTTGCATGTACATGTTTATGTCCTGATTTTTAACCCATTTAGATTTTCTCCTTTTTTTTCTTTGATATATCGCATTGATGACAAGCTTTACCAAGGGAGGTCAGTGATTGTGTTTGGAAAAGATGACCAAGTTAACATCTCTGGCAGCGGATTAGATCGTATCTGTGAAGGGGGGATATAGGGGTAATAGGGGAAGGAAGGGAGATTTGAAGGATAGAGGATATAGGGGGTTTGACCAGTGGACATTCTGACCAGTGTAAAGTGTCCAAATTTGTTCAGTTTGGGAGGTAAACCCCCCCCCCAAAAAAAAAACATTGCAAATGAAACATTTACAGAATTCTAACATAACACATAATTTCAGTATTAAAAAGCATCTATATAAAATACTACACAATTGTTAGTTTAGATGTATTTGATCCCCCAGTTATTTGCCCTGATGCTATGTTTTCCTATGGGCGATGTACATGTGTAGCAGTGCAGCTCTGTTTGTTTGTCTGTTTCAATAAAAATTATTTTATAAAAATAAAACAGCATCAAGACTGATGGACAAAAGGCTTTTAATTGTTTCCTATAGGAAAGCACTGGCTGAGAGCAACATAAATGTATTGGAAATTAATTTCACAGTTTAGCAGCTGCCACCGTAAATATCCTCTCTCTGTAATCATTTATCCCTTCCTTTACAAAGCTGCGCTAGCATTTTTAGTGCCGGCCACAGCAGTAAAAACCCTGACACTCATAGGAATTCTCCCCTCCTTTTTTATAAAAGCATAGCGCAGTTTTTAGTGCCAGCAGCGGCGGTAACAGCTCGGAAGCTCATAGGAATTCTATGAGTGTCGGAGCTGTTACTGCTAGGGCTGGGACTAAAAACCACGCTACACTTTTATAAAAGGGGGGGGGTGTCTATGAGCGTTGCAGTTCTTACCGCTGCGGCCAGTGCTAAAAACACTAGCGCGGATTTATAAAGGAGGAGGTTACTCTCACATGTTGGAATGATGACACCTCGAGAAAGCTCTGACTGTGCAGGAGCATGAATCTGCAAAAAACTAGCAAGACAAGCAGGGAACATGTATATAACCTTAAAAACCAACACCACAATCTTAAAATCGATCTACCACCTGATAGGGAGCCAAGGTAATTGTTTCAAAATAGGAGATTGTTGTGCTTAATGAGAACAGCCTGAAACTAATCATGCTGTAGCATTGTGGGCAGCAATCTCAAAAACAAAGCATTACAATAATCAGATAATGGAAATGCATACACCTAAACTACAATGTGAAAATTCTCAGCATTCAAAAATTAAGGCAAATTTATCAAATATTTTAATTTGAAAAAAAAAGTGGTAGGTTATAGATTAGATGATTCACAGCAAGCACAGAAATATATGGTACAACATACATCTGTAGATTCTGTAAGAGCTGAAAATGGGTACCGATACTTATTTTATGGCTGGTTGTGAACTTCTAATGGCAGAAAACTTAAGTACTGAAAGCACAATAAGCCAGCATTTCTTATCCTTTGGACACATTGTAAACATTACAACAATGCTGTATTGGAATAGAACAGGGATAACAACCCTAAAAGAACTATAGAGAATGAAGCTATTAATCTAATCTAATCTAGTCTACAGTGGCAAAATAACGCTCAGAATTTTGGAAGTTGGTTGCTTGGGCTGAGAACTTTCTAGCACCTCCTTGTAATACAGGCTAGGATGTACTGTTTTTATTCACATCTTTGGGTGGTGGGATGGGGTCTGTGACCACTGGGGAAGTAAGGGAGGTTATTCCTTAATCTCTTCAGTGGTCATCTAGTCAGTTTGGGCACCTTTTTAGCATTTAGAAGCGTTTAAAACAGGTCTAGCTCCAAACGTCTTAAAAGCCCTGGATATTTTGTTAAAGGTTTGATGACGCCTGCAGAACATCTAAGTTCTAAGTCTGCCCAAAACACTTCTCTAACATGCCCCTTTACGATTTGGACGCGCTGGAGACATCTAGAAAGACTGTTTTGAGAATGCCCATTTGGACATTTTGACGTCTAGGTGCTGGTTTATGCTGTCCTTTGGACGTCCATCATTTTTGAAAATGAGCCCTATAGCCCCCAAAAGATGATGAGACACTCTTTACTGCAAGAAACAGAAATAGGCTTCAGAAAGAGACCTTTTCATGATAGAATTTTTGAAGGCGAGTTAGGAGTCAGACAGAGCTTGTATGCACTTCTTTTATCTCCATCGTTTTCATTAAATGCTTTTCCCAGAAGCTTTATGCAAGCTTCCTTTATACAGGAAACTCTAGACATTGGATGGGAGAACAGGATCAACAAAGGTCTGAGAAAGGGAGATACCATCTCACCGTATTTGTTAATGTTACACTGGCATCCTGTGGAAGTTCGAATATGATTTAAGTTTTAGTGTCTGATCAAAATTTTTATGGAACTGCACCAACTTATATGATCTCTTTAATATGTTTTCCTGTGGTTGGAAGGAAAGTACTATTTAAGAACAAAATCTTCATTTCAGTTTCCAAAGATGAAAGGAAATATACTAAACTATACTGTATTCTGCAACGTTTGCAAACCAAGCAGCTAAATCTTGGAAAACTTGCCAATTCATATCACTTCTTTGACTAATTATAAAAGGTTTAGAAGGGCATTAAAAGCACATATTTTTAATGAATACTGTATGTGTTAAAATTAATTCATTTTAATTTGGGTATTTTTTATATTTTGATTGTAATTCTGGAATATGTCTCCATTTTTTAACATTTGTAAGCCGCAATGAACTTTGCAAAGGTATTTGCGGTATATAAACAATGACCGTGATGTAATACTGAAAGATCTACTGTTTACCATGGGGGTCCTGGGAACAGTAAATAGATGCCACCTTGACTATGATGTCACCAACATTCCCTTGATTATTATGTGAAGGCCTGACTGATCGGGTGGTCCAAAAGCAATACATTGATGGGCTTAACCCCAGTGAGATAGAAGGGGCCGAAATCTATTGTTGTTACCCTAAAAGACAAGCACTGTTGAAGTATGAGTCAAAGTACAAACAGTAAAGCGGCTCAGAGGGATAAATCATCTTTTACTTAAGGAGAAATGATTTGTCTCATAGTTAAATTAAAAGTGGTGATCTGGACCTGTGCCTTGCACCACTTACAGTGAAAGAGAAGATTATAAATATTTGCCTGCTGTAACAAATAGGAGTATCGGCTATAAATTATAACTTCAATAAATATAAGGCTCACAGGATCCCCAGTATTTGTGTGAGGTGAATTGCTTTGTTTTCCAAGAGTTTCTAGTCACTGAGAGCCCAATCCATTATGCCTTTATGTCCTCTAGTGTCTGGAAGAAGAGTGGCTTTGCATATGATGAAAGTGCATATGTTCCTTCTGTACTGGTAAAAAGCAATAGTGTAGCCATGGTTGGGCCCACTCAGTTTGGGCTCAGATCCACCCAACATATTGACACCTTTGTTATGACTGGCAGGGATCCCCAAGCCCCACCAGCTGGAAGAGGTCCTCTGGCGACCAGAACAGCTCATTCTTCTACTTCCTGTACTCAGCAGCACTGTTCTTGTGCTGCTGCCATTCCACCTTCCCCCTTGCGCATTTGTGAAAACTGAGCATGTGCAGGAGGGGAGAAGCCAGCACAGCACCAAGGTGTGGACAGTGCTGCCGGTTGCAGCAAGTAAAATAATGGGCTGTTCTGGCAGCTGGAGAACCTCTTCTAGCTTGCGGGGCTTGAGGATCCCTGCCAGCTCAGGTATTTATTTGTTGGGGGGGTCACTGACGCTGGAGCAGGAGTGGGGGCAGAAAGTGCAGGGAGAGAGTGTGCGCTCACCCGCTTCAGGCTTAGGCCTACCCAAGATATCATGTTTGGCAGTGGCTATGCCTCTGGTACAAAGTGGGGTTCTAAACTTCTGAACATAAAAATAGCAGTTCTTATAGGTATAGTAACATAGTAAATGACAGTACATAAAGACCTGAATGGTCCATCCAGTCTGCCCATTATTTATTCTCATTAAAAATACATGATTAAATTAACTTGTCTCTTCTTTGATATTTCTGGGCCATAGACTAAAGGTTCCAACTGCTGAGGTTGCCATCTAAGCTTACTCCGGCCCATCCAACCATCCCGTTGTTTGCAGGATATCTACCGTAAAGTCTGGCCAGTAACGTCCTCATGTTCTAAGTTAGTGGAGTTCCCATTGATGCCCTCCCCAGCCCATCCTACACCGAAACACCATATATGGGACACAAACCATACAAGTCTGTCCAATACAGGCCTTAGTTCTTTAATTTATACCATTTGTTTTCTAATTATAGATCCTCTATGTTTATCCCATGTTTTTTTAAATTCCATCACCGTTTTCCGCTCTACTACCTCCTTTGGGAGGGCATTTACCACCCTCTCTGTGAAAAATAATTTCTTAACATTACTCCTAAGTCTTCCTCCCTGCAACCTTAAGTTATCCTCTCTAGTTTTACCATTTTTCCTTCTCTGGAAAAGATTTAGTATGTAGAAGGTATCTACTTCAATCTATAGTATAACAGCTTGCATACATTGAAGCATCTTGTGCATGCTTAAATTAATAGAATACAGCTATATATGTGGGTAAGTGTGCACTGGCAGGCATAAAGGGCAGTAGCGCACGAGCGCTGTTCTATGTTTATGAGCTAAAATGGTATGGCGTGTAATTGTTAGAGGGGCATTCATAGGGGATGGACATGAGCAGGGCATAGGCAAGGCTGACACTTACCCAAGCAGCTTACAGAATACTGTAAGTTTTGTGCAGAAGTGTCCCAATTAGGTGCTAACATTTAAATGAACCATAGACCTATCATAAATGTTAATATTTACCTTAAAGCATTAGTATTCTATAAGGACATTTAAATGCATAAGTGTTCAAACTTCATTACAGTATAGGCTCACTAAGAGGGGCTGCTGAAAAGTTCTCAGCCCAACTAACAAAGTTGGGTCAGCCTCCATCGAGGCCTATACACTTATGCTGGGTTTTACTAAACCACAGAAGAGCTTCTTACTGCGAGCTGATGAGGTAAATGCTCCTACGCTCTTAGGAACAGAATGAGCATCAGAGCATTTACCTTGCTGGCTCGCAGTAAAAGGAGCTCTTAGTCCAGCGATTTTCCACTTTTTTCATTCTGTATTTTTTTCAACAAAACAGAAAAAGTGAAAAATCACTGGACTGAATGTATAGCTCTTGATGGAGACTGCCCCAGCTTTGTTGGCTGGGCTGAGAACTTTTCAGCGGCCCCCTCGTGCTTGTGTTATGGCACCTAAACGGTGAAGCCCTGCCATAGACACGCCTCCTATCCTTCTATATCAACACCATGAATATCATTTTAATTCGTAAATAGATCCTCCAATGGGCCATATCTGGTCCATCTCCCCTTCCATGTTAATGAAAGTCAAAAGTCTCATCATTAATATCTGAGAACTGTAATGATCTTTAAAGATGGCTAAACTACTTCAATAAATTTGTATTCCTGTCACAAGCAAGCCATTAAATCTGACTCAGAAAAGCTGAGCTCTCTCATACCTTGATTGTATTTCCCATCTTCGCCAAATTTAAATTGTTTCGGGGTAAAAGCTTGCATACTTGGAGGAGATAGGAGAAATAAAATTGACAGGCATACTCCTTCCATAGAAACATAATGGCAGATAAAGGCCATTTGGCCTATCTAGTCTGCCTATCCGCTAGTAACCATTATCTCTTTCTCTCTCTGAGAGATCCCGCGTGCCTATCCCGTTTTACATTTTGTCATTGGGTTTATAAAAAATATTTTTTTTTGCTGTTTGCAAGTGATCCTAAAATCAGTAGCAGAGTGAACAATTCTGAGGGAGCAGAGAACAGAAGGAGTGACCTATAACCATATCTATAAATTCACCCTGTTTCAAAATAACGTGATCCTTTTTATCTCAATAATAAAAGAAATGCCCAGAGATAAGTGAAGAGAGATAGTGAAGGGCAGCTGAGTGAGTGCATTTTGTAGGTCGGTAAGAGGAGTTTGAATTATACTCAGAAAAGTATGGGAGCCAATGAAGTGATTTTAGGAGAGGGGTAACGTGAGTAAAGTGGCTCTCCTGGAATATGAGTCGTGTGATTCTATAAAAGATACCTAGTGGTTGACTGACAACTGTGCCACGCTAGGCCTTTTATAAAATCAGGGCCAGAAGATCTCTAGCTACAAAGAAGAGGAGAGGCTGGAAAGAACTGGGGGTTAGTATGCAAACCCCTGTCTATCGCTGTCCACTTACATTAGTTTCTGTACTCCAGTTTCCACATGGCTATCGTGAATCACAATTATCTTGTAGGTAAAGCACGTGGGAGAAAGTTATTATGAATGAAAATAATACTTGTGCTGATGAGCAAATTGTAAATGAGCTTTATATAGAACTAATGTTTTCCCTAGAATCTGATAGCCTGTTAAAGAGATCCTACATAAAAGGTGCTTCCCTTCCATTATGGGAGCAATATTTAAGGGGTGGGGGAGCTATCGATGTGGCCTATGGTTAAGATGTGTCATTTTATTGTTATTATTGTTAACCCCATTGTATAGAATGTGCTAGTAACAGCCTAAGTTAGTGGTAAATTAAAATGTCTTTAACAACAGCCCATGTTGATAACTTTCCCCCTTAAATTGTCAGGGAGCTTGCAGTGTGAAGGTCTCTTGCTTTAGTGAATAGACAAACTAATTTTGAAAAGGAAATTGCCTGATTAATTTTTCCTTAGAATATGTGATAATGGTGGGAATTGAACAGTAGAAGAATATACAGCTTTGTACCTGCTTAGAGAAAAAAAAAAAAAAGCAGAGCCTTGGTCCCTGTGTTTTTCCAACTTACTCCTTCCTGATTGTGCCAAATTTCTTTGTGAATGACTTTTAATTAAGTACATGGTGCTTACAAATGGCTGCTGTCGATCCATTGAAACAAGGATCCGTGGCGCATTTCTAAAGGTGATGGTTTCAATGTGTTAATTTATGACAATCCCTGATTCCATATAAGAATGTCAAATCAATACAAAAATATAATGAATTAAAATAATTAGGGGTAAACCAGAACTTTGTGCTTTGGTAGTACAGCAGAAAAATTTTAATGAAGCTTTCAGAAGAGTCAGATCCGATTCATTTCACGGCTCGTGTCAAGAGAATCCGCAGACTTTTCAGAACATAAATTTAGCCTCCAACCCACCTGGTTTCAATTCTCCACATTCTTACTCGCTGTTCTAATAATAGATTATTCTGCTACAAGTAATTAAAGTGACACTTGCTTCAAAGCGGTCTGCAGCCATGAGCTGGACTGAAAGATAATGTAATGGTATCTTAAATCTGCTGGGAAAAAAAGCAATGATACAAGAAAGTAGAGTTATTGCATATATCTATCTGTTGAGACAGTTATATTTCTGTTTTTATCACATTTCTTAGTCTGATTCGTCAAGCAAATCAATTTACAAGTAATAAAAGTGTAGTGCAATCTACAGTAGATTGATCAGAGCAGTTTTTATTCATCGATCCATTACCCCGAAAGCCCCTTTATCTAGAAAATGGATCTCCAGCCAGAAATGCCTGCCTCTTTGCTGATTTTACTGCTTTCTTATTTGGCCCAAATTTACCCCCTCTTTTACTAAGGTGCGCTAACCGATTTGGCACATGCAAACTGATTTAGCGCGTGCTAATTGCTAAACGCTAACACGTTCATGTTAGTCTATGGACGTGTTAGCGGTTAGCGTGCGCTAAATCGGTTAGCGCACCTTAGTAAAAGAGTGGATTAGTTTCCTCTTTTCTTCTAATATATTTTATATTTAGGCTCTTGAATAATAAGAGAGACATACTTTATACAATTGTGCCTTCCACTTAAAACATTTCCTCGCCTAATTCTGCCTTCCTGCTGTCAGTGTTGTGTTTATATCATGTGTAAAAATGAGATATCTGCTTCCAGTTCTGACAATGATCAGCCCAGCAGCATCCTGACTTTCTGAAATTCTCAGAGGCTGGCTTGGCCAAGAAGACGCAGCTTTTAGTATTTACTCAAGAATTTAAATTAAATCTCAATAAGGATAAGACAAAATTTTTCTATGCAACTCCTTATAAAAAGGCATCTGATCATAGTGTACTGTTAGATGGAATTTTCTATTCCTATTAAGATCTTAGGAATTACATTAAATCAAGATCTTTCAATGAAAGAATACACTAATCAGTTAGTTCAGAAATGCTTTTATACATTTTGGAAGTTATGTTCCATACGTTCCTATTTTAACCACTCTGCTTTCAGATTATTGGTGCAGTCCCTGCTTCTCAGTTCACTTGACTACTGTGATATCATTTAGTATGCTGATCTTAAGAGCAACCTGTGTAGATCACAATTGATTCAGAATACAGCTGTTAAGGTAATTTTCAATCTGAAAAAATCGGATCGTGTTGCTCCTTTTCATTGGAAACTGCACTGGCTTGTTGTTTTCCAATTGAGTTGGCTTCCGATTGAGTTGTTTTCAAATTTGGATCATTACATTATAAAGTGTTGTTTGGCCTTACTGCAAATTATCTAAAGGAACATTTTGAACTGGCTGTATCTAAATGGTCTCAACGCCTCTTAACATACTTCACTTTCCCTTCTGTTAAAGAATGTCGATATAAAAAATACTTTGATAGGTTATTCTCATTTCTGGCAGCAATCAGAGACAAGGAACTTAGTTAATAGCCAATGCTGTATTATATAAACATTTCAGAAAACTCTTGAAAACTTATCTAATTGATAAATGTTTGTAATGTAAGATCAGGCCTTAACAATTCATTATTTTGTTATAATTCCTGAGATTGTCTCAGATTCTTAAACTGTGAATCGCATAGAACTAAATAAGGTATACAAATAATAATGTAATGTAATTCTTCCATGAAACAGAAGTATAATTAGAAAAACCTAGTGAAACTCTCCTGGTTTTGTTAACTGCCAACTCATATGCTAATACTGTTGTGACAATTAGATGAACACAGTGTAAAAATATTTTCAAAAGAGTGCCACAGTGAAAGAGGAGAACAGAGGAATGAATTCTAATTATCAGTGCTAGAGCTGAATGAGCCACCTAGGCCCTGCCTGACCAATTTTTCTACCCTTACAGTGACTGGATCTGGTTCCTTCACTCCCCACTACTCTGTACCATAGACAGCACATTTGAAATGCAAGGGCTGGCACTTCCTGTAAATGCTTTTCCTCAGATACAGGGTATGCATGTCCATGTGTTTCCAAAGTGCTTGTACTGTTGAGACTGCTGAAGAAAGATAAATGAAGGAGCAAACTCTCAGGGCCTGATTCTATAAACAGCACCTAATGGTGGCTAACTGTTAGGTATCAGTCGCTGCAGTTATCATTCAACCACAAGGTACTGTTGTAAGGCCCCACTTGGAGTATTGTGTTCCGTTTTGGAGACCGTATCTGGCGAAGGACGTAAGAAGACTTCAAGCGGTCCAGAGGAGGGCGACGAAAATGATAGGAGGCTTGCGCCAGAAGATCTATGAGGAGAGACTGGAAGCCCTGAATATGTATACCCTAGAGGAAAGGAGGGACAGGGGAGATATGACTCAGACGTTCAAATACTTGAAGGGTATTAACGTAGGACAAAATCTTTTCCAGAGAAAGGAAAATGGTAAAACCAGAGGACATAATTTGAGGTTGAGGGGTGGGAGATTCAAAGGCAATGTTAGGAAATTCTACTTTACGGAGAGGGTAGTGGATGCCTGGAATGTGCTCCCGAGAGAGGTGGTGCAGAGGAAAACAGTTACTGAGTTCAAAGAAGCGTGGGATGAACAAAGGACCTAGAATCAGAAAATAATATTAAATATTGAACTAAGGCCAGTACTGGGCAGACTTGCACGGTCTTTGCCTGTATATGGCCATTTGGTTAAGGATGGGCTGGAGAGGGCTTCAATGGCTGGGAGGGTTTAGATGGGTTGGAGTAGGTTTTAACAGAGATTTCGGCAGTTGGAACCCAAGTACAGTATCGGGTAGAGCTTTGGATTCTTGCCCAGAAATAGCTAAGAAGAAAAAATGTAAAAAATTTAAATTTAATTAGGTTGGGCAGGCTGGATGGACCATTCGGGTCTTTATCTGCTGTCATCTACTATGTTACGAGGTTACCTAGTGATGCCTAAGCAGACCTAGGCATCCTAGTGATAGGCATCGTTATATTAGGCCAGGGTATTCCTGGTCTAATTTACTGGCACCTAGCACAGACACCTAGTGATGTCTAAGTCAACTACACCTATTCTCTGCCCCTAAGCATGCTTACTTTCTATGCTAATTAAACCAATTAAAAACAATTAAGTTTGCATGGAATTAGGGTGCCTAGGGGTACCTAGCCTAGGCACCATTTATAGAATTTCCCCCTCATTGCTGTCGAGAGGAGTCAAGTGCTAGATGCTGGGAATAGATGGAGAAGGGAGGTGATGCTGGCAGTAAGGACAGGTGGGACGAGGGAAATGATGGCGACAGATATTGGAGCAAGGACTGGGTGAAGGGGACAGATGCTAGTAGATGCTAAAGGAGGTTGGGTGCAGGAGACTGTTGCTGGCAGACTCTGGGGTGGTGTAAGAGAAAGGGACTGATTCTGGCAGGTGCAAGGGGGATGGATGGAAGAAAAGGAATTATGCTGGGGTGGTGGGAGTAGAGGTGAGATGCTAGAATATGTTGGGTATGGGAAATGGAAAAGGTTAATGTAAAAGGCTGGGACAGTGAAAGGGCAATTGTGAACAGGAATAGCAAAAACTGAGACTTAGACGGAGACTCTGGGACTGAATGGGAAACCAGAAGAAGACAAACTGAAAATATGGTTAGATATTGGAATTCTAGTCTAGTCTAGTTTCAATGTATATATCAGGTCATCTCCCAACGAAGCTTGACTCGGTTCACATGTAATTAAGACTAGAGTACATAAGAAAGAGGTTCAGGGCTTAGGTGGGAATGTGAATGAAGACTTAGAGATTGGGTAGGGCAGGAGAAAAGGGACTTGCTGATTGTATGAACAGATTGAAACACTCATTCCATAGAACAGTAATTCCAGGGATAGAGAAGTAAAATACAAATGAGACGGAGAGGGAGGAGGAGATGGTGGTCACAGGCGTCATCAGAACCCTTATTAAATACTATGGTTTTGCTGAAAAAGCCAAGTTTTACAGCAGCTTTAAAACTTTTGAATGTTATGCAGGACCTGAGGCAAGTGATTCTTTTCCCATAGATAAAGATGGCTCTGGTTGCACCCATACATAACACTGACTTTAAGGAAAAAGAAGTGAGTGAGGATATATGAAAGACAGTCCAATGCAGTCTACAGACACATTTTTATGTTCTTAGGATGATATCCACAGGGTCAATTCCAGAGAGGTACGATGTGCAGGTCAGGAAGTCATGGAACAACTCAGCAAAGAGCCTCATACTCAAAAATGTGTTCAAGACCCATTAACAGTTAAATTGGCTCCGGGTGCCACCAGTTCAATTGCCCTGGACTCCTGAGCCTTAGGGGATCCAAAGCCTGCCAAAGCTAAAGAAAGTATGGCCTACTGGCAGACTTTGAAGCCTCTCCCTGGACTCCATTATGTCTAACACTGGCCAGTGTTTTCCTTTCCATTCTATTCCTGATGTGCATCCCCTCCTCTTCTTATGCTTCCTTCCCTCAGCTCTACACCCTGTCTAGGATGTGCTGAGCAGGTACTAAATGGCTGAGTTGAGATTAAGAATATGATTAAGCCTGTTCTGAATTCAATAAAATTATAGTGTACTCCATGGTATCTATTTCAGTGTTTTGTGTCTGGGGCCTTTCACACGTCACAGCTCAGCTGCATGAGTTGCCCAACTGAACTGTGACAAGTAAAAACCAGTGAGTCCTCTCAACCCTCTTCCTTCACTTTAAGCAAACAAAATCTCAGCAAAACTTCCGATTGGGGCACTGCCCAGAGGATTTCCTAAAGAAGCCCCCCTGTAGTAAACAAACTACAGTATGTAGAGGTAACACACTACCATATCTTGTTCTGTTCTTGAAAGCAGGTCATGTAGTTGTCGCAAACGAGAATCTCCAGCTCCCGATATAAATTGAGGTTGTCATGGATACAAACATGTGGAGGCCTAATTCATAAATATATTATGAGGCTGACAATTTATTTTTAGTACTCAACAGTAGGTTCCTCCAAATTTGATAAATGATTTAATCAAGTGCTTTATTAGTAGAACTCTTACAGTAAATAAACTCTTTATTTCCCATGTGTTTTTCTTTCTAGATATTTAAGAGCCTTGTTTACATATATGTGTTGACAAATTAACGAGCTTTTATGTAATGTATGTTATTTCATGTGTCATGTGTAGGTATGAAATAGGCCTGAAGAGGCTTGCATTATTTTGCATGAGTTAAATCACATTAGCATACACTAACATGTGTTGATGTATTAATGCATATTATTAAATTACCTTTAACTTTGAAACTTGTGATGTTACAGTGTGTTATGCATGTGTTTTCCCTGTCTGTTCCTCTTCTGCGCTGGTACAGTAGGTTACATGCTATCACCGTAATATATACAATCCACCCGGTATTTAGCTAGCTGTGAACGGTTCTCGACCGGCTAAATACCGCTAAGCCAGTTTAACTGCCAGTATTCAACAGGAGATAGCCAGCTTTCTCCCTCTAAATATCCCGGTCACTAGATTGGCCAGTAACCATCTATGTCATGCAACATAGCGCATAACTTCCAATAATCAGTGGCGTAGCAAGGATATGAGGCATCCGGGATAGTGGCGTCCACCCCCCCACGTCCTCTCCTCTCTGCTCACCACTCCTTCTGCGCTACAGCTGCTTCTTCCACGCCCCCGATGCCATACTTGCACTAGCGTACCTTTGTAAAAGGAGCCCATGGTTTTATAACAAATACAGCCAAACTTAAACGGTACCCGGGCTTCTATTGGCAGCCAGTGCAATTCATGGAAAAAAGGAATAATGTGATCATACTTTTTTAACTTGAATATAAATCAGACCACTGCGTTTTGGATAAAGCACAATCTATGCAAATTTTTCTGTGTACCCGTCAAATAGACAATATTGCAATATTCCAATTGACTCAGGACCAAAGACTGAACTATCAGTCTGAACGGTGAGGTATCAAAGTATGCTCTGCTAATACGCAGTTTCATAATGGGTGAAAACCTTTCCTTACCAAAGCATCTACCTGGTTCTTCATGGTCAGACTCCGATCCAAAATTACACCTAAGATCTTAATAGTCAAATGAATCGAGTAGATTATCTTATTTATAGTCAGAGATGTTTCAATGCAATTTTGGTGTGGAGAGGCAAAGAAAAATTTTGTTTTTTCTGAATTTAGTTTCAATCTAAATTCAGTCATCCATTGTTCCATTAACTTAAATACTTCAGCCACTATATGAGTAATTTGGGGAAAGAGAACGCAAAACATGGCTCGATAGTCGACAAGCAAACACGCATTTCATCATCCACCATCTGCAAAGATAAGAAGATTCAAAAGGTAGCAAAGCCTTGATTGCTTTGTTGCTCAAGTTAGGATAACTTCTGCAGTAAAAAATAAAACCTAAAAATTACTTGCTGTTACTTTTCAAGGACCAATCACGTCAAAGAATGATGGTTGTACGGGCATTGACAGACTCTTGCGTACATGATGTACATATCATCTATTCTAGTGTACACTTAGGAAGGGAATTTTTAAAAATAAAGTAAAATTCTAGAATCTCTTGTGGCACACCCGGAATCTCTTTGGGGCACACTATTGTGCCATGGCACACGGTTTGAGAGACACTGATTTATAGAATACTACGAGTGGCATAGCAGTGCAAATACATGCATATAATTTAGGCACAACCATTTCCACCAGACATACGTACCTGTATATTTATTTTAAAAAAAATTCTATCCCACACCATCTGTATTTTCCTCAGCTGAAAATGCACAGACATATTTGGACAAAACCCAAACACGGATTTCATGTCAGTTCAGTGCCAAATCTGAAACCAAAACTAAAATTCAGTCAGCCTCTACTGTAAATGTAAGTTCTACCCATTTGCATGCCAGCTGTCAAATACTATGAATCTTTTTTGCAAGATATGAACGTATTTACAGAAAAGTCCTTAGGAAGAATACTGGTATATACTAGCATGTGTGTATACACATCTATACTAGTATTCTATGGGGCTCATAATCAAAACAAAAAAACATCTAAAAAGTGGCCTAAATGGGTACTTGGACAATCAAAAAGCCTGATCATCCAAGTACCCATAACCAAAGGTGGTTTTAGATGTATTTGAAAACAGCTTAGGCCTTTCCCTTGCCTCTAAACGCATAGAGCGAAAAAAGGCGTTTTTAGAGGAGGGGAAAGAGCGGGAGGTGGGCCGACCTACACTTAGGGCTCCTTTCACAAAGCCACCTTAGCGGTTTAATGCGCGTAATAGCGTGCGCTAATTTGCCGGCCGTGCTAGCCGCTACCGCCTCCTCATGAGCAGGCGGTAGTTTTTGGGCTAGCGTGAAGGTTAGCGCACGCTAAAAATGTGCGTGCGCTAAAAGACCTAGCGTGGCTTCATAAAAGGAGCCCTTAGTCATACAGCAGGTATAACCAAAGATTTAGGCAGGTATAAGTGCCGAAAAAGAGGCCCTGAGCTGATCGCAGCAGCTCAGCGGTCCCAGCAACCTGCCTACCGCCTACTGCAACAATCGCGGCAGGAGAGATGGCTCATCTCTCCTGCCGCGATGGTGATCGCCCACCCCTTGCCCTGCCGCGATCCTCACCCCGAAGTGCTGCAGTTCAGGGGTGGGCAATCGCTATCATGGCAGGAGAGATGAGCCATCTCTCCTTCCACAATCCACTCCTCCCCCCCGATCGGATCGGGCAGGAGGGAGCCTAAGCCCTCCTGCCCCGCTGAAACCCCACCCGGCCGACACGATCGAGGAAGGAGGGAGCCCAAGCCCTCCTGCCCCAGCGACCCCCCCCCCCCCGATTCGATCTGGGCACGAGGGAGCCCAAGCCCTCCTGCCCCAGCGAAACCCCCTTCCCTCCACCCCCACTAAGATACAGGCAGGAGGGATCCCAGGCCCTCCTGCATTCGGCGCACCCCACTCATGAAAGCCCCTGAACCCTCTGGGCGGCCCCCATCCGCCGACCCCGCAAGCACCCTCCGCCGACCCCTCGACACCCCCCCCCCCACACCCTCGACACCTCCGGTACCTCAAAAGAGTTGGACAGATGGATGGGTCCCAAGCCCGTCCGTCCGGCAGGCCCGCCATCCATCGAATGGCGGGTCTTAGGGCCTGATTGGCCCAAGTACCTCAAACCCCGCCCACAGGTGGGGCCTGAGGTTCCTGAGCCAACCAGAATCGGCTCAGGAGCCTTAGGTCCCTCCTATGGGCGGGGCCTTAGGCACATGGGCTGGGTTGGGTGGCACTTGGTGTTATCGCTATCGCGGTAGAGGAGATGAGCCATCTCTCCTGCCGCGATCGTTGCTGGGGTGTGTATGTGGATTCTGTAACTGGTGTTGTTTTTGACAGACACTGGTTACAGAATCCAGCTTTTAGGCGAAGGACTAGCTTCTACTTCACCTAAAAGGCCTGGCTTTGTGCGTTTGGGACTTAGGCTTTTTTTTTTTTTTTGATTATTATATGTCTTAAGTGAAGACGTCGTGGTTTTCTGGGTGTTTAAACAGCTGAACGTAGAGGCAGGCCATTATCAAAATAACCTCCTTTTGGACTTTTTTTTTTTGAGAATGGACATTTTCCCTGCTTCTACTTTCAACGTTTAGGGTCTTAGGAAAAAAGGGGACTTAGACTTTTTTATTATTATTATTATGCCCCTTCATACGTTTACACATGTGTAAATGATTGCACTGATTTTATAGAAATGGCCCCAAAGTGCATAGATTTTCCCATGTTTCAGGTGGACAATTTTATAAAAGCCTATTTTTGTGATTAAAGTAGCCCTAGGAAATACTTTGAAAATTTACATTAAACTGGACTGAATTTTGAAGAATGGAGCAGCAATAGGAGATTAGTGGGATGGCTTTTCAGTAAGCGAACTAAATGAAATGAAATTTAAACCTGCAGAGCTTTCTCCTTTACCTTACCTTACCTTACTATACGTAAATATCACTGCAGTACCATATGCAGTTTCCTGCTGTTGCTTCCATTCTGCCCACATTACAACAAACAGCAGCATATGCTCACTTCATCACACCATCTTCTGCACTGAACACATTGGCATTTGAAGTGACACCAACTCCTGTGATTCATGATTCTATTAAAAAAAGGGGGGATAACACAGGAAGTGGGAGCAGGAAGCTGGAATATTAAACTTACAGGAATAGAAGAACTGAAATGTAGGCCAAAGAAAATAATGAGGGTTAAGCAGTGGAAGTTGAAAAGAATTTTACAAAAGGGGTCAAGAATATCTGCCTGCTTCTGCTATCTTATTATCATAACCTATGTTTAGATTTTGACCATTGGTTGTATTTTATACCTAACAATAAAAAATATAAATTAAATTAAAATATGAATGTCTACCTGGCCATCTGTCTGTCTGAGGATAAAATAACACTGTCCCAGGCTCCCAGCCCACTGCTGGACCACCGGGGATTTTAAAGGTGTGCGGGAGAGGCAGGAGGCTGGATAAAAGTTTTTTGAGTTGGCTGGGACAGGAGGTGGGAGGGATCCCTCCTGTCCTGGCCCACCAGGTCTTATGGCAGGCCTGGTGGAGCCTGCAAGGCATCAGGAGGGAAGGAGTACAGGGAACAGGGCAGGGAGGGAGGGGGACAGGGTACAGAGCCTGGCAAGGCAGGGCAGGGTGCAGAGCCTAGCAGGGCAAGAAGGGAGGGGGACAGGGTGCAAAGCTAGGGATGGTGGCTGGGTACAGAGCTTGGCAGGGCAGGGAAGTAGGGGAGCTCGGTACAGAGCCTGGCAGGACAGGGGAGGGAGTGGAGCTGGGTGCTTGAATATTAACCCTCCAGTTTATATTCAAATCAACTTTTTTCCTCCATTTTTTTTTTGGGGGGGGGAAGGATACCTCGGTTTATATTCAGGTCAGCTTAAATATATATGATAAGTCATTCTAAGCCCATTCTCTGCCCCTAACCACACCCACTTTACTGGCAGGCACAGGTAAAGCCTTGATATAGGCACCATTAAGTGCCTTGCCGAGTTCTGCATGAAACTGAAATTTATCACTTTTTACAAATATTTTTAATTGGCTTTTAATAGTGTTTTCAATTACCACACCAATTAAGCCAATTAAATACTTTTGAGTTCTGTGCGAAGCTTGCCTAAACACTGCCGATTTAGTTTATTATTAATATTAAGGTTTGTTGTACATGCAATGTCAAATACTTCAATGCGTAGCAGCGCCTAACCAGGTGCCATTTATAGAATCAGGGTCACTGTATATAGCAGTGCAGGTCTGTCCATCCAGTAAATTTAGCTTGCTGCAAATTAGGCCATTGGGGTGTTTGCCTAACTGAAAAAGAACTGGATAGTAGCATTTTGTCGGGTATTTAAAACGCTGATCAGCTGTTGAAAATAAAGGCTTGTGAGCAGAAAGAATACACATTATATAGTAATGGCCTATGATTAGCTAGTCAGCTGTCAGGAGTTTTCAGAAACACAGTTCTGGTTTCTGAGCACAACAGGATTGACCTTATAGATTGCTGATAATAGGGTAAGCCTCTGGTAAATCAATACCTACTGCTGATAGCTGCTCCTTGAGTCCCGTGGAAAGAATAAAGAAATAAGTTGGTGTGAACTGTCTAAAAAGAAACAATCTATTGCCGGGGTGGAGGAAGTGAATGGGGAGTAAGGGCTAGGGTGAAGAAGAAAGGAAACGTATCTGTATGGATCACTGCCTTCCCAACATTGTCTCTGCCTGTTTGTTAAAGGGGGCACAGAAAATGTTTACGTAATTGGTTAAGTTCTATTCATGTCTTTTGCCAAATGCACACATACAGAAAGATTGGTGTCGTCTGTTCAAGAAGCTGTTGAAGCAACATCTTTTTTGCCAGGTGGACTATGTCTCTTAATGATACGGACTTTTGTTGAATTGATAGGTAATCAGCTTATCTTCCCTTTTGAAGGACTGATGTGATGAAGGTCTCATTGATGTATGCTATACTGACATTTCTGCAGTATGTATGCATGAGTGTTTTCTATTTTTGTGATATTTTAAAATATGTGTGTGATGTGATCTGTCTTGTATAAAGGTGGAATGCAAATAATAAACTATAAATCATATTGGTTTATTGGTTTAGCTAAACAACCAGTTGTATTAATGTGTTTCAGAATTTAAATATTGTATATTAAGCAAAGAAATATTTGCTGGATCAATATAAATAAGCATAAAGGTAAGAGTGAAATCTATTCTAGAAATATCTTAACAGAATTTGGAATTCACTTTGAGACAGTTGTCTCTATGAGTTGAACTAGCCACTAGAGAAGTCTTAAACCAGGTTTTTCCAAACCTATACTGCAGATCTCTTAGTCAATTAGGTTTTCTGGATACCCACAAGAATACGAATGAGATCAAGTTGCATGCATTAAAATCTATTGCAAGCAAATTGAACTCATGCATATGTATTCTGAATATGCTGAAAGCTGACAGGCCGAGGGGTTCCCAGGACAGGGCTTAAGCTATGAACCTGCTGATGTGAAAGTCAGAGATGTTTAATTAAGTCTAGCACAGATGCTTGACTGGTTCAAACAGCTATGGAGCAGAAGCCTGAAATGTTACTTGCTGCTGCTTAATTCATTTTATTGATAAATGCCACAGTGGTAAAACTCATGCTCAGCAAAAACTAGAATGTATGGAATAACAGATGCACCACTCTTGAGTTTATTCTCCAGTCTTCTTGTTGCCTGCTAACTTTTCACTTGCTATGGAATCATCCCAGAGGCTATGGTTGTGCTAGTGTTCCTTCTGCATACAAATGACAGGGAACCAAAGGGTTCCTTCGGCAAACTACTGCTAATCCATTTACTGCTACCAATTTCTCCTCAGCATCTTCCTAATAAGTGAGACTTTCTTTATTGCCATAAAATGATTAAATTGTAGGATCCAAAACAAAAGCCCCATGAAGCTCATTTTTTTTTCTCTATTTTATTTATTTTATTAGAAAAGGGATGATTAACAAGACTAAGAATGTTATAATGCCTTTGTATCGCTCAGTGGTGCTACCTCACCTTGAGGATTGCATTCAATTCTTGTCGTCTTATCTCACAAAAAGATATAGCAACACTAGAAAAGGTTCAAAGAAGAGCGACCAAGATGATAAAGGGGATGGAACTCCTATTGTATGAGGAAAGACTAAAGAGGTTAGGGCTCTTCAGCTTGGAAAAGAGACGACTGAGAGGAGATATGATTGAAATCTACAAAATCCCGAGTGGTGTAGAACGGGTACAACTGGATCGATTTTTTTTACTGCATCAAGATTTGCAAACACTATGAGAGACTCGAAGATACAGGATAATACTTTTAAAACCAATAGGAGGAAATATTTTTTCACTCAGAGAATAGTTAATGCATTGCCAGAGGATGTGGTAAAAGTGGTTAATATAGCTGGTTTTAAAAAAAAGGTTTGGACAAGTTCCTGGAAGAAAAGTCCATAAATTGCTGTTGAGACAGACATAGGAGAAGCCACTGCCTGCCCTGGATCGGTGGTATAGAATGCTGCTACTATTTGGGTTTTTGCTGGGCCCTTGTGACTTGGATTGGCTTCCGTGAAGACGGGCTACTGTGCGATGGACCATTGGTCTGATCCAGTAAGGCTATTCTTATGTTTTTATGTTCTTATCTCACCTGCAAGCCTGAAAGCTAATGATGCTAACAATTACTGATCAAGGATTATAATTCTAAAATAGACCAAATGACCATCTAACAAAATATCCTAGAAACATAATGGCAGGTAAAGACCAAACTGGCCCATCCAGCCTGCCCATCCACAGCAGCGAAAAAAGAGACTGGGCTCTCCTTAAGACATCCCACATGCCTATCCTTCACTTCCTTGAATTGAGACCGTTTTTGCCGCTACTAGGCTATTCCTACTCCCACTTCATACCAAGCCACTGGAATCGACTGCCCCCACAGATTAGATCCGTTGAAGGACTCAACTTTAGGAAAGCAATAAAAACATACCTGTTCACCTAACTCCCCCTCCCACGACCGACAGATTTCAAAGAAATGCGCATTGATGCAAGATCCTCAGTATGTGTCCCATTAGGATAAAAAACTTGTATTGAAAAATCTTGCACTGTAACTATGGCAAATTTAACCTGTAAACTGTATATTATGTATGATACCTGTAACCTGTTCTGAGCTCTTTAGAGGAGAATGGGATAGAAAATGAATTAAATAAATAAATATTCCACATAGAACCATATCACCCGATATTCAGACGGGGGGAAAAATCGAATGCTGGTGCCGTATCCAGCGACCAGCATTGAATTTCTGTTTTTTAGTTTCAAGTTTCAAGTTTATTTGATTATTTGATTAAACGCCTATCCAAAATACTAAGCGTTGTACAATAATAATTAAAACATTAACAAAAGTATACAGAGACTAACAATCTTAACATACTTCGGGGTTTTGTTTTTGTTTGTTTGTTTTTGTTATTAATCTACAAGGACACAATAGGAAAAAGGGGGGGAGAACTACAAATATTTATTAAGAAAAGACACAGCAAAGGAAAGAACAATGGGACGGGAAAAAATCAAGAGTAACTGGACTTGAAACGAATAGTCAATTGTAGGCATCTTTAAAAAAGAAACATTTTAAACTATTTTTAAATTTCTGTAAATTATGTTCAGATCGTATATATATAGGAAGAGAATTCCAAATCGTGGGGGCGGTTACTGAAAAGATTGTATTACGTCGAGTACCTATTATTCTTAAGGATGGGATATTAAGAGTATGCTGTGAGGTGGATCTTAAAGCTCTCGGAGGGTCATATGGAATAAGAAGTCTGTCAATAAATGCTGGGACATATGTTTGTATTGTTTTGAAGGTTAGAAGTGCTATTTTAAATGTTATTCTATATATGATAGGTAACCAGTGGGCTTTTTGTAGAAGAGGAGTGACATGATCATATTTATTTGAATCTGATATAATTTTGATAGCCAGCCCAAACATAGTCAGCTAAGCCGATATTCATCATTTGGCTGGCTAAGTCATAGCAGCCAAAGATAGACCTGCTTTTAAGGTGACACGACCTAGCCAGCCACCAGGCTATCCACTAAAAGGGATATTCAGTGGGAGATAGCCATCGATCTCCCATTGAATATCAGTGGATAGCCAATTATGTGCTATTTTGCTGGCCAGAGGCTGTTCCCAGCCAGCTAAATAGTGCTGAATATCAGGCCCATAGAAACTGCTTCTAACAGGGGTTAATTCAGGTCACAGGTACCTGGCAGACTTTCCCTGAGCCTACCTTGTTAATATTGGTTTATGGACTTTGCCTTCAGGAATTCATCTAAACATTTTTTAAACTTGATTACATTAACTGCTTTTACCCCATGCACTGATAGCAAGTTCCAGGGCTGAACTACACATTGTGTGGGAAAATATTTTTACCTATTTGTTTAAAAAAAAAAGATGAAGGCATACTTGACGGGTCTTTAGGATTAGAAGTATAATACTATGGGGTTCATAATAAAAAAAAAAGTCTAAAAAGTGTCCTAAATGGCTACTTGGACGATCAAAAAGATGGTTTTTAGACGTATCTAAAACCAGCTTAGGCCTTTCCCCTGCCTCTAAACGCACAGAGAGAAAAGAGGCGTGTTTAGAGGAGGGGAAAGGGCGGGCGATGGGCGGAAGGTGGGCCGACCTACACCTAGGCATGCAGCAAGTATAACCAAAACCGTAGGCAGGTTGCCTAGTCGGCACTTATACCTTTTTGACTTAGACGAAGTCAAACCAAGTCTAAGTGCCGAAAAAGGGGCCGCTGGCACGATCAGTTCAGCGGCCCGGCAATCTACCCACCCACCTACTGCCACCCGCGGCAGGAGAGATGCCCTATCTTTCCTGCCACGGGTCGCGGCAGTTCAGGTAGAGGATTGATGGCATCGCGATAGGGGAGATGAGGCATCTCTCCTACTGTAATATATCACCCCCCCACACACACACACACACACACAACATCGGGGCAAGAGGGAGCCCAAGCCCTCTTGCCCTGGCGATCGTGCCCCCCCTGCCGAGTACGATCGGGCCAGGAGGGAGCCCAAACCCTCCTGGCCCCGGTGACCCCCCCCAACTGGATCTGGCCAGGAGGGATCCCAGGCCCTCCTGCCCTCGACACAACCCCCCTCCCCCCAATGACTGCCCCCCCGAGTCCCCGATTGACCCCCCTGCCGACCTGCGACCCCCCCCGGCCGACCCCACGACCCCCCACCCCCCCTTCCCCGTATCTTTCAACGTTGGCCAGATGGACGGGTGCCAAACCCGCCCGTCCGGCAGGCCAGCTAGCTCCAGAATGGGGCCGGAATGGCCCAGGCGGCTGAAACTCTGCCCACAGGTGGGGCTTGAGGCACCTGGGCCAATCAGTATAGGCCCGGGAGCCTTAGGCTCCTCCTGTAGGCGAGGCCTTAAGCACATGGGCCGGGTTGGGCTTTATTATATGAGATACTATTTATAGCCTAAGTGGTTTACATTCAGGTGCTCAAGCTTTTTTTCCCTATCTGTCCTGGTGGGCTCACACTCTGGAGCATTGGGGGACTTGCCCAGGGTCACAAGGAGCAGCCACTGTGCCTCACATGCCTCTGGATTCTGTATATTGCGGCCAAAATTGCACTGCGCAAATCTATGCGCATTGCTGATTTGTGTGCACAACTTAATTATTTAACAAGCTAATCAGCACTGATAATAGCCATTTAACAAGAAATTATTGGAACTATTTGGTACTAATTAGAATTTACATGCATATTCTATAAAATGGTGTATGTAAATTCTAGGGCGTGGATCTCAGAAAGGGGAGCATGGCTGGGTTATGGGCGTTCCTTAAAAGGTAGGTGCACTTGTATCGAATACGCCTGATCCACTTACAACTAAAGTGCAGGCGTTTAGGCCTAGTTTTCAATGGCATAAATGCCTGCACCTAATTGTTAGTTGTGCCGACACTTCGTGTGATTCTATAAACCATGCTTAACTCTGGAGGCGTTTTATAGAATCATGCTAAATGCTGACCTTTTGCTGTTGCAATTTTTCATGCGACCTATGTAGAATTTACCCCATGGCATGTTTGTTGGTTATCAAAGTGAAAGGTCACTTGGACACACAAAGTCAGAGGCGTGAAGAAAGTACAAGTTTTATTCACAGCATGCCGGGACTCTAGTGCAGTTAATAGCCTGCCTACTAGAGTGTCAGAAACAGGAAATACACGGACTTTTATGCCCTTTTCGCAAACTAATATATGCAAAAACTACAATTTTCATTTGTTACTTCTATAACTTTCTACAATTATTATTGGTCCTAAGCCAGCACTTATGATAGGCTCAGGGATACAACTTATAGTCCTATAGGAAACTAGCTCATTTCTCTGCTTATCTAAATCTTACAGGTCTAAATGCTACATGTACAGAAGGGCAGGGCACATCATGGCTCAAACTCTTATCTATTCAGCTTACAATGTGGTAGGGCAAGGACATACATTTCAGGCAGATGCAGTCAATAGATTATACACTGTTTTTAGCTATGTAGGCCAGAGCAATATTTTAAACAACAGTTAACTATTTCATGACCCTACATTCCCCCCTTTCAGGCTGGCGTACCTAAGAAGCCAAGCCTGACAAAATAAAGTTAGGGGTCAGGAAAGTCGGGGTCCCCAGTGGGTAAGGGACGATACTGGGAGAGGGCCAATGCAGCAGTGGAACGTTTGACAACAGAGTCCATAGTTCAGTGGAGCAGCTTTATGGCTATGGGGACCATACAGGGCAGGCAGCAAAGGAGCAGAGAAGACAGGGCAGCAACCAGCAAGATGATCTTCAATGCTGAACCAGATGGCAACCAGGAGCTGAAGGTACCAGAGATCCAGTCTGCAGTAAGGTCACGCCAGGTCTGGTCAGGAACATGAGCCAGTTTGGTGATACGATCCACATCGTTCTCAATCACTTTACTCAAGTTCAAGGCAGCAGTTGGAGAGGTTGAATTTATCACAGGCACAGCAGCTAGTAAATAGTCCAAAGCTAGACGATTCTGATAAATAGCAGTGCACATTTTAGCATTCGCTCTGCCAATGGTACTCAAAGCTCGGGAGGTCTCATTGGTTATCAGTTCAAGTACAGCTTATAGACAAATAATGCAGTTCAGCATATAGATTGGGGTCCGATAGCCCCAGGTGTCATCCTCGGTCCATGTGGCAGGTCCATAAGCAGCAATGATCCGTTCTGCAGGCCAGTCATCACCCCATTCACCTATTTTAAGGGAATTGGTGGAAGTAGACCGCTTTTGGCGACCTCTGGTGTTGAATACAGGGGCTCCCAGGTGTTCACCATCGGCCAGCGGTAACAGGAAGAAGCTGGGACGGATCATGCAAAGCACACATGTACCAGTCCATTAAGCAGGCAACCAAGAGTAGGCAAACGGATCACAGAGCCAATATCAACTATCAGGAGCTGACCATAATTCATAGGAAGTTCCATTAAGCAGTGTCTGAAGGGCTGAAGACAGTGGGAAGCAACAATGGAGGTTCACAAGGCCCATCGTGAAGGTCGTGGACCTGACGTAAAAGTGAGGGTCTGTGAAGTCAGGTTTAACATGTCCAGCTGCATTGCCTCCCATAGCCACTGTTCTCCCATACCAGTCCCTCCTCATACAAAATAATTGCTAACATTAAGAGTCTGAGCTATAGTTTCAGCAAACTATATAAACAGATTTCTAGTGATTACAGGATATTAGTATCTACTTTCATAATTTAATAAAACTGGGGAAACACCACAGAGTGATAGACAGGAGCACATGAGTGGGATACAATTCGGACATATACATCAGTACCTGGGTCTCACCTTTTACCATCAATATACAATGCCATGCAGTCTCTGGCCTTCTGGACTTGGACATTGGCATTCCAGTTATATGGGTCAGTGATAGTGAAAACCATGGGATTACAGTAGCCTGTAGTACACAAGGGGCCGGAGCTAGGACCTATAGTAAGGGAGGCAGACGGGGTATTCTTTCTCATAAAGGACAGGCTCCACCATTAGTGAAGGTTTCCTCATAGGGGCAGTTCTTAAAGGCATCAGTTTATACAGACCTATATACTTAGCACATTTGGTATAATAACGCTGTCAATCTAGGGAGCCACACAAAACTGAATTAGGGGTAGTACCATGACCTTGAGAAACATCAAATAGCACACATGTATCACAATACAAAGACACCGGGCGAGTGGGGTCTACAATAAGAGTCTAGTTGATAAGTGGACCCTCAACATCATCAATGCAGATTTCCGCCCACTTTTAAACTTCATCACCAGTAGGTTGGAAACAGAAAATACCCTCAAATGTTTGACACTTTCTGTACTTAACTCCTTCATGCAAACAAACATCAGGCAAAAGGGGCTGCACTTGTTAAGTACAATAGGAAAGAAATACAGAAGAAAGAAACATAAGTGAGGGCAACACAAATATCATATCTATATATACTAACATAGGAAGCTCATTTTTCTTTCAGGCACAACTTAGAAAACTTCAAACAGTTATACTCAAGACACTTGCTAAAGGCAGTGTGAACCACAGGCAGTCAATTAAACTCAAACACATAAAGAATTATATTCAGAACACCTGCTAAGTACAGTGGTAAATATTCAGAACTTTTGAGGTCTTAGAAAGCTTCAGCTGAAGATCCGTGTTGTAGTGGAACCAAGTTTCATGTCCGGACACCTTGACAACTGTAAGAGAAGAAATTATTACAGTAAAAGGACCTATCCACCTAAGTTTCAGGGGGTCTGACTTCCAAGTTTTAGCCATACTGTATTTACAGGGACATACCCATGGACTTGTGTAGCTATCGATAGTGGGGGCCCTTTCCAGGACCCATTTGTGGAGCTCTTGAAGGGCCTTAGCTAAAGACTGGACCTGACTCTGGAGGATATCTGATCCCAGAGTAGCAAAGGAACCAGGATCTGGGTTCACAATGGGTGGTGGCCGGCCGGACATGAGCTCAAATGGGGCTTAGATGGGATGCATCTAATCTGAAAAAGAACAGAAGGCAGCAGGACAGGCCAGGACAGATTAGTTTCTTCAATTCATTTTGTGAGAAGGGTCTTAAGAGTTCTGTTTATTCTTTCGACCTGACCAGAGCTCTCAGGATGATAAGCAGCATATAATTTCTATTCAATTTGGAGGGCCTGAGCAATTTGTTGGACAACATCAGCAATGAAAGCAGGGCCATTGTCACTGCCTATAAAAACAAGGAGATCAAGGCACGGAATTATTCAGGAGTTGTTTGGTTACGTCTCTGGCGCGTTCAGTGCAAGTAAGGAAGGCTTTGACCCATCTAGTCAGGGTGTCTGTGAAGACTAGGAAGTGACTGAGGGAACGGGAAATGGGCATGTGGGTAAAATCTACAGACAGAACCTGCATCGGATATGTTCCAATAGGTTGGTATCCAAGAGGTGGCAGTCATCTGATTGGGAATTTTATTCTAGAACCGACAACACACTGTCGGACCATATTCCGGACTAGCTGATCAAGGTGATTGATAAAGAAATGTCTCTTGAGAGTCAATTTTCATAGCGGGTTCTCCAGAGTGTGCCAGATCATGGCATCTTTTGACAATCGTGAGGGCCAGGTGTTGAGGAATAACTATGAGGGTGTTGTGCTTGCGTTTGAAGTATCAGTGTGTGGGTCTGGATTGGCACTTGAATTTTGTATCCACCCCCCTTTCAGGACAGACTGGCCCAAAATAATGCATGCCCAAGTCTGTTCCTGAGAAGCGTACTGGGGTGTAAGGGAATCCAGAAAAGGAATGATTGTATACAGAGGAGCCGAAAGAGGGGGCAGAGACTGGCAGCTCGGGCTGTGCGGTTGGCAAGGGCATTGCCACGAGAGACAAGGTCCATCATGCGTCTGTAAGCATGGCAGAGCATAACAGAAACACGTGAGGGTAGTTGTACGGCCTCAAGAAGGTCAAGAATGAGGGGAGCATGATGGATCAGGCGGCCGGAGGCTATAATGAAACCTCGATGTTTCCAGATGGCCCTATGGGAATGCAAGTTAAGGAAAGCATATTTGGAGTCAGTATATATATTTTGCAAGACTGAGAGGCAGAGTGGCGCAGGGCAAAAGTGAGGGCATAAAGCTCAGCTTCTTGGGCAGAAGGGCCAGAAGGCAGGGGCCTGAGTCAGAAGTTTTTGGAGGCAGCGAAAAGACCGCTCCTGAAGTTGGGTCCAGACAAAAGGGGCTGAGTCAGCGCCTTTGGTGGAATCATACAGAGGACGAGCAATAGTAGAGAAATCAGGGATCCAGATGGGACAGTATCCTGCAATACTGAGAAAGGTGCTCAGAGCCTTGCAGTTATCAGGGACAGGGAGACTACAGACAGCCTAGACCTCGGTGTAGGAAGGGACCTGGTACCCTTGGAGATTTGAAAGCCAAGGTAGGTGACACGAGGAAGGCATACTTGAAATCAATGTAAATATGGCCACAGGAAAATTTAAAAGGCAGACCCACTATCTGAAAGACTCAGATAAATAATAATAATAACAGTTTATATACCGCAATACCGTGAAGAGCTATGTGGTTTACAAAAGATTAGAGAAGGTACAAAATAATTGAACTTAAGATGTGTACTAACACATAAGAATTGTTCTCAATCCCTATTCTATATCAGGTTCCTACCCCAAAGAGCTGACTTATAAAATTAAGCTAAAAGCAGTTCTGGATCCACCCACTAAGCAGGGTAGTCTGACACAAGCGCTCTCTAAAGCAGCAGTCCCTTCACTATCAGCTGACTGGCAAAAATATTTACTTCAATACAAAAGCATTCCTAAAAATTACATTGTTATAAGTAAACTTACAATTTTTATATACAGAAATACAAAACAAAGATTGGAATATACAGTAAAACTTTGGATTGCAAATAACTTGGTTTGCAAGTGTTCTATAAGACAAGCAATGATTAAATTTTAACTTGCTATACCAGCAACGTCTTGCAATACACATACATACAGTATAGAAACATCACATTTTCACAACTGAGCCAATGGTTCCTCTCTATATGACGCTGCAGGAATGCAGTGGCTGTTCCAAACGAGCAAGGGCTTGCAATACAAGTATGTATATTTTTGTACACTAGTGCCCTGGAATACAAGCATACTTCTGGAACAAATTATGCTCCCAAACCAAAGTTTTACTGTACTCACAAGTTTAAATATTGTTCATTTTTATTTTTTTTTACAATCAACATGGGTCTCAGTAGAGACTTACTCCCCCTTCCTACAGAATTTCACAAAGGAGAGAGAGTTGCTTAAAGATCAAAGAGATCAAATTACAGATGTAGTCCTTTTCAGAACTTTTAAATTTAGACAAATAACTACTAAATTTGGACAAAGAACTTCTTTTTAGCATGGAATATAAGTTCCAGAAATCATATTTTTCGTTTATATGCATTTCTGAATATGCATATACATTTTATAACATAGCCAAAAACTTCAAATGCAAAACCACTTATCTGTTTCAGGAGAAACCACATTGGAAGTGCTACACACTTCATGGCCCTTATCAGCACAAAAGGAAAAGTACTCTCCTCTCATGCTGTGAACAACTGACAGTTTAAACTTCACTGATACATTTGAACAGACAGAAGTCATAAAGAACCCGGGATACTGCAGGACTTGGGAATCAGATGAAGGGAAGAATTTGGCAAGGTCTGAAGCAAGGGCAGTGCTGAATAGAGAGGGGCTAATTTTAAAGCCCTGGGGTAGACGGGTCCAGGTTACTTAGGAGGTTTGTCCAGTGGAAGGGTTTTCCCATTGGAATGCAAAAATTGGCTGACTGGAAGAGGAACTGACAGCAAACGAATGCATAAAAACCTGACGAGTTATGTCCTCTTCCAGGGAGCCAGAGGGGGCCAGCCCACACCAAATATCGGCCATTCTAACTGGCACAGACAAATAAGGGTTGATTTGTTAAGTATAATCAAAGACAAATTCCTTTTTTAAAATTAGCTAACATATCAAGGGATCCCCACAGGTAGACAGACATCCCCCCATTGTGCAATGGAGGACAAAAACACTTCCCTGAATTCCTGGCCCCGCCCGTCTCCGGACTAGGGAAACGCAGTACTAACAGGTCCACACTCGCTTCGTCCTCAAGGACGTCTCAGACACTCTCAAACACACAAAACACAACAGATTTCAGTTCAGTTACTCAACCAGAAAATAACAGTTCCTAGAATCCCTTTCCCACAACTTTTCAGCGACAGATCACGTGGCTTACTAGGCAGGAGACGAGAGACAGGATAGGGATGATCAATCCCCACTTACCAGATAGTGGCCACTCCAGGTACAGATACAGATACAGATACAGATTCTTGTACTTTAAACTGAGACTAGATAAGTCAGTTGAAGCGGTCCAACGTCCTGAGGTCTGCCAACCCCCCAAAAGGAAGGCAGCCGGCTAAGCAGACATATCAGCCGTAGGACCAGAAACAAGTGACCAATCGAGTAACCAGTGGTCAAGAGACCTTCAAGTCCCTGTTCGGAAGCCAAATGAAAGGTCACTTGGACACACAAAGTCAGAGGCGTGAAGAAAGTACAAGTTTTATTCACAGCATGCCGGGACTCTAGTGCAGTTAATAGCCTGCCTACTAGAGTGTCAGAAACAGGAAATACACGGACTTTTATGCCCTTTTCGCAAACTAATATATGCAAAAACTACAATTTTCATTTGTTACTTCTATAACTTTCTACAATTATTATTGGTCCTAAGCCAGCACTTATGATAGGCTCAGGGATACAACTTATAGTCCTATAGGAAACTAGCTCATTTCTCTGCTTATCTAAATCTTACAGGTCTAAATGCTACATGTACAGAAGGGCAGGGCACATCATGGCTCAAACTCTTATCTATTCAGCTTACAATGTGGTAGGGCAAGGACATACATTTCAGGCAGATGCAGTCAATAGATTATACACTGTTTTTAGCTATGTAGGCCAGAGCAATATTTTAAACAACAGTTAACTATTTCATGACCCTACAAAAGGAGAATTTGAAATAAAAATAAAGAGAATAGAATAAATGAATGTGCTATTGTGTAACATGATAATGTGTCCCCCTAGTCTTTGGCCTTTTTGAAAAAGTAAACAAGTGAATTGTTCCTACCCATTCTATTCTACCAAGGATATTATAGTTCTCTAAGGGGCAGATTTACAGATCCCCTTAATGCATACTTTATAGAATTTCACAGATTTTTGCATATACTGTGTAGCTCCTTTATAAAAACTGTGTATCCTGTATGCAAATGAAAGTGAGTGGTGGGGAGAGAAGATGATTAAATGACAGGATGGTCTGAGGAGGGAGAGAAGACAAGGAGGAAAGTATCCCCACTTGCCCCTGTATTACCTAACTCAAATTATCTTCCTGTGAAAATTATCATGTTTACTGTAATACCATTTTGTTAAATAAAAGGCTTCTTGTTCATAAAAGCAAACATTTCCTCTCCTGTTATATTAAATTCAGGTCATGGATTCCTGCTGTGCTGAGCACACATTTCGTTTCCCTTCTGACTAAGTAAAGCACACTTTCAGGAAATGCTAGTTTAGCTTGGCGAAGGATGAGCTAATTCACGGTCAAAAGCTGACCATATTTGTGTAATAAATAAATAGGCCTTACTGAAAAACAGCAGCGCCTGAGAGTGTCCCTGTCCCAAGTGTAGGCATGAGAAACTGGGATGGTATTGTGCATTAGTCTTCTACTCAGAGCTGCAATAGAAACAGCTGTACGAAGGGATGCTGAAAAGTTCCCAGCCCCCAACCTACTTCTTAAATTCTGAGTGTTCTTTTGCCACTGTAGCTGAAAAGAGTGTCATCTTGTTTCGTTAAGTGCCAGTTTGCAGAAATGAATTTCTGTGTCTTTGACATTGTTTCAAATTATTTTGTCGTTTTCTGTCTGATGTCAAGTAACGTAGGGCATCTTTTAAGAACATAAGAATTGCTGCTGTTGGGTCAGACCAGTGGTCCATCGTGCCCAGAAGTCTGCTCACGCAGCGGCCCTTAGGTCAAAGACCAGCGCCCTAACTGAGACTAGCCTTAAATACGCTAAAAAGTGACCTATGCTGTTCCCAGCATGGGTCTTTCTCACATTCTGAGGCCACTTTTAGCATGGTGGTAAAGTGGTCCCATTGTTCTTTCCCCTCCCCCTTAATGGCTATGTGGAGGCGTGGCCTAGTAGTTAGTGAGGTTGTGAGTTCAGTTCCCACTGCTGCTCCTTGTGACCCTGGGCAAGTCACCTAACACTTCATTGCCCCAGGTACAGAAAGAAGATCAATTTAGTGCTAGCGAAGGATTTCATGTGTGCTGTGGACGGTCAGAAGAATTAACAAATCGATTCTGGAAGAGATCAAACCGGCTATGCCACTCGAATGATGACGCTACGAGTGTCTTATTTTGATCACACTGTCAGAAGAGAAATATCATTGGAGAAGGACATTTATGTTTGGGAACATCGAAGGAACTAGGCAGTTAATTACTGTATTGTAATCTGCGTAGATATTAATATTTTTTTGATAGGCGGGATATCAAACCTTAATAAAACTTGGAAACTTGGCTAGACATGCTGAAAATAAACCATGGGGATGACCCTGGAGGACTTTACTAGACTAGCACCAAACCAGTCTCTTATTAGATCTGTAATTCATCAAGTTGCAAGGACCCGAGAATGAGTCGATGGCACCTAACTATCAAAATAAGTAAAATATGTAAACAGCTTTGATCATAACTAAACATAACAGTGGTACATCGAGTCACATCCCTTTCAGTGTGAGCCCTTCTACCACCTATTTTGTAAGTGGTAAAGGCTCACGCACTTATTGGGTTAGCCTGAGCCAATATAGCTGCGTTAACCAATTAGCACCAAGCACTTACTCTCTCTGCCCCCAGATCCAGTGGCATAGCGAAGATGAGAGGCACCCATGGCGGTGGTGCCCCTCCCCTACTCTCATCTGCCCCCCCACCCTGTTCCTTCCTTGATCCCCCTTCCACATGTGCACCCCTTCCCTTCCCCCTGTACTAGTTCAACACCGCGAGCGACAAAAACTTCAAGATGCTCCTCGCAACCTCATTATCTCTCCCGCTGATGTCACTTACTATGCACGGCACCCAGACGTGACATCAGCGGGAGAGATGATGCATAGAAACATGATGGCGGATAAAGGCCAAATGGCCCATCCAGTCTGCACATCCGCAGTAACTATTATCTCTTCTTCTCTTTCTAAGAGATCCCTTGTGCTTATCCCGGGCTTTCTTGAATTTAGACACAGTTGTTGCTTGCAGCAGTGAACAACTAGAGGTAAATGGGAAGGGAAGGGGGGTGTATGCATGGTGAGGGGAGGAGTGGGAAGAGGCAGATAGGAGAGGAGGAGGGGTGCCGGCACCCCCATCAACATGGCACCAAGATACCCAAAAGTACTTTGCTTTTTAATCTGCAGTAAGCACACTTTAAAGCAGACGCGGGCAACTCCAGTCCTCAAGGGCCGGAATCCAATCAGGTTTTCAGGATTTCCCCAATGAATATGCATGAGATCTATTTGCATGCACTGCTTTCAATGCATATTCTTTAGGGAAATCCTGAAACCCGACTGGATTCCGGCTCTCAAGGACCAGAGTTACCCATGTCTGCTTTAAAGTTTACCACAGATTAATAAAAGGACCCCTTAGAAATTAGTGTAAGGGTACTCATAAAACAGGAGGACTACCGTAGATTTTAATATAATCTACTGTCACTCCTCTTCTTTGATAGTGTAAGCATGGCACACTTCTGCCCCACCTGAAATCTAGGGCTTCTATCAATCATACATTTGCTGAAACCAAATCAATAACTATACAAATATGTGCTATATCAAATTTTAAGTGTCCAAAAATATTCTCAACTTATCTTTTGACAAAGGGTTCTTGGGTCCTGACATGGACCATGTTTCATTATTGCTGCTTCAGGGAACCCCAAAATGTGCTTAAAGGTGCTCTGTAAACATCCCTTGTAGATTTCATGTCTGTAGTGATCCCATCTGTTTCATGAGCACATTTAAGCTATTTTCTAAGTTATTTGACATCAGATAGAAGATAACCACTACCTGTTCCTCTCCCTAAGAGATCCCATGTACTTGTCCCATTCTTTCTTGAAGTTAAACATAGTCTTTTTTTCTACCACCTACACTGAGACACTCTTCCACGCATCTACCGCTATTCCTGTAAAAAAAGTATTCCCTTCGTTTATTCCTGAGTCTAAAACCTCTTAACTTCATCCTATGTTCTCTCATTCTGGAGTTTTCCTTCATTTGAAAAAGGCTCACCTCCTGTACATTAATGCCACAGAAATATTTAAATGTCTCTATCACATCCCCTCTCTCCTGCCCTTCTTCCAGAGTATACGTATGTATTGAGTTCTCTAAGTCTGTCTCCATACACTTTATGACAAGGCCCACCAACTAGTTTTGTAGCAACCCACATAGATTGGTGTGATAGCGGGATAAAAGTTTTTAAAATACATAAATAAACCCTCTAGACCAGTGGTTTCCAACCCTGTCCTGAAGGACCACCAGCCAGTCGGCTTTTTGGGTTAGACCTAATGAATATGCATGAGAGAGATTTGCATATAATGGAGATGACAGGCATGCAAATCTGCCCTAAACATATTAATTTGGGCTATCCTGAAAACCTGACAGGCTGGTGATCCTCCAGAAGAGAATTGGGAACCACTGTTTCTCAACTCGGGCATGGAGTATCCCCTTGCCTGTCAGGTTTTCAAGATATCCACAATGACTATGCTTGAAAGAAATTTGCATATAATGGAGGCAGTGTATGCAAATCAAGTATATGCATATTAATTGTGTATATCCAGAAAACCTGACTGGCAATGGGGTACTGCAGGACCAAGTTGAGAAACTTTGCTCTAGACCAGGGATCTCAAAGTCCCTCCTTGAGGGCCGCAATCCAGTCGGGTTTTCAGGATTTCCCCAATGAATATGCATTGAAAGCAGTGCATGCACATAAATCTCATGCATATTCATTGGGGAAATCCAGGAAACCCGACTGGATTGTGGCCCTCAAGGAGGGACTTTGAGACCCCTGCTCTAGACTGACTCCATCCTATTTATATCTTTTTGACGGTGGGGTCTCCAAAATTGCACACAGTATTCTAAATGGAGCCTTAATGGCACTGCCACCTCCTTTTTCCTACTGGCCATTCTTCTCCCTATGCACTCATGTTCCCATAGTATTTGACAGCAGACCATGCATCACATTTACACATGAAAATAGCAGCATCCCTACTTTTAAATGTCCTATGTAAGTAAAGAGTGCTTCTAGAAAGCTACTATTTACAAATTTAGATTCACAGCATGCATACTTTGGAATGGGTCGTGCTATGGGTATGATTTGGGCAGGCTGAAATAAAAGGAAACATTAATTTTCACATGTGCCAGATAAGTGAGAGAGTTGTGATTGAAAAATGAATTTGTACCAAAGCAATGCAATACAAATGTATCCCACAATTTGTAATCCTTATACATCTGACACAATATTATATTATTTCATTAGATTAGCAGTAAAATAAAATGGCTTGCTCTATGTGGAATACAGTATTTGTTTGTTGCTACTGAATGAATATTTGTAAATTAAAATCAAAACTACAGGAGATAAAGACACAAAAGCAAATGCTTGGCACATACTATTCTTAAAGATAAAACCATCAGGTTGCATACATCATGGTTCTCCAAAAATTTCAGATTATTGTTTCGCATTTATTTATTTATTTACAATTTTATGTACCGCATAAAAACTATGCGGTTTACAAAATTACATGCATACATATTAAAAATGCTAAAACATGTTTCGACAGAACAAACATAATAAAAACATTAACTAGCAGTATCATTATTAAAACCTTCTTTCAAATTCATCCTACAAGATGGACAGACAAAATCCCATAAAAACATTTACAGGACAGTAAGGCTTCAGCAGCAAATAGCATTAGCACATGAAAGCATTAACAAATAACTGTATTTTCAACATTTTCTTAAAATTCAGGGCTCCTTTTACTAAGGTGCGTTAGGGCCTTAACCAGGGCCGGATTTTCCTATAGGCTAATTAGGCTTCAGCCTAGGGTCTCAAGATCCGTGTCACATTTTTTATAAAGGTTAGTACCAATAACAACATGTTTCATTTAACATATTGATATATATCACAGTAATGATGTATTTTATTATCTCTCATGTAATTTACAAACTTAAAAATGGGAGTTGAAAGGGCCTCATAAGTGGAATAGCCTAGGGCCTCTTTTCATCTAAATCCGGCCCTGGCCTTAACGCGCGGAATAGCGCGCACTAAATTGGCGCGTGCGTTAGACCTTAACGCCAGCATTGAGCTGGCGTTATTCTAGAAGTGTACCGCGCGGTTTAGCACGTGATAATTATGTGTGTGCGCTAAAAACGCTAGCGCACCTTAGTAAAAGGGGCCCTCAGTCTCCCATCACAAAATCGCAGAATACCAGGCAGCACATTCCAAAGCTTGGCACCCGCTACAGACAGCATTTTCGCCCCAATCTTAACGTGAGAGACGAACATCTTACCCTCCAAGTAAAGTAGGGATGAGCTGTCGTTTGAGATGACCGTAGTGCATATTTTTCTCAATGCGTACATACTATTTCACAAGTGTATACAGGCATGTATGATGGTTTAATCAGGGAAAGTGTTCGCTCTCTTTATGAGCGGCGTACTTTCATTGTATATAATGTGTCATATTCCATGTATGATGCCTAAAAAAATCAGAGCCAAAAAGGACGGTGCTTAGTAAGATTCTATAAAATGCCTCTGAAATTATGCACGGTTTATAGAATCATGCTTAGTGCCCGTACGCATGACTAACATTTAAGTGCTCCTGTTTGGGCCAATGAAAACCTAAGTTCTATATGGATCTATAACAGTGTGTCTAACTTTTAGGAATGCCCATGCTCTGCCCTTGCTCCTCTCCTGGCCTCAACCCCTTTTGAAAATTGCACACTAGCATTAACATGCACTACTTTATAGAATATGCTTAGACAATTGTGTGTGCAATTGTGTGTGCAATTGAGAGTTGCATGGGGACAGAAATTCCACCAATCCCCGCCCGTCCCCGCCAGGATCCTCTCCGTCCCCACCTATCCCCGCAAGGAATTACCTCCATCCCCGCCCGTCCCCATAAAAAGCAGCAATTACTTCTGACAAGATCATCAATTCCACAGTTTCTTTTGTGTTTGCGCTGCTGTTTTCCTTGTGGAATCTCTTTGGTGAAACCCTTTTTTTGTTTTCTGTTCAGGTAATTAACTTTTAAACCCCCTCTTTTACTAAGGCTGACATGTCCATTATATTATATGGACGAACCCTGCTTCCAAAGCCTTCCATCCCCGTGGAAGTCCCGTTGGCTAGAGGGGGTCCCTGTGGGAGTCCCGTGGGTTAGGGGGGGGATTCCCGCAGGACCCCCGTGGGACCCGCGGAATTCCCGCAATCCCCGTTCCTGTGCAGGCCTCTAGTGTGCAAGTCACTTAATCCCCCAGTGCCCCAGGTACATTAGATAAAGTATGAGCCCACCAGGACACAAAGGGAAAAATGCTTGAGTACCTGAATGTAAACCACTTAGGCTATAAGTGGTATATAAAAATTTAAATAAATAAATAAAATAATTAGTGCCAATTACTGTCTATTATTAATTGTTAATTGCCAATTATCAGCCCTGATTAGTTTGTTAAACAATTAAGTAGCACAAGCAAGTCAGTAAAGCTCACCCATTTGTATGTGCAACTTTGGCCACACTATACAGAACCTGACCCAATGAGCACTTGTTTTTCAGGATTCCCATAACAAATATTGTAGCACCATGGTCTTCTTCTTCTTCTTAGGTGCCATCGAATCGTGCTTGAGACCTCACGACTGGATGAATTAAAGATCTAAAAAGAAATCGGTTCTCCAGCATCATCGCCATGGTTGTTTTCAGCGTGTCCAGCCATCTGATTGCAGGTCGCCCTCTTTGCCTGATTCCTTCGATCTTTCCAAACATGAAGCATAGAAACATAGAAGATGACGGCAGAAAAGGGCTACAGCCCATCAAGTCTGCCCACTCTGCTTACCCACCCCCTGTCTATGCCCTAATGACCCAATTTCCTTATCTTGACCCTCGTAGGGATCCCACATGGGTATCCCATTTATTCTTAAAGTCTGGCATGCTGTCTGCTTGGTGTCAGGTCAAAAGCGCGCCGGGACAAAGGCGCGCCCAGACAATTGAGCGCAGCGCGCGCCGCCGCGCCGCTCTAAATTACTGTTTTTAGTGCTCCGATGGGGGTGTGTGGGGCCCCACTTTACTTAATAGACATCGTGCCGCGTTGTGGGGGCGTTGTGGGGTGTGTGGGGGGTTGTAACCCCCCACATTTTACTGAAAACTTCACTTTTTCCCTGTTTTTAGGGGAAAAGTTCAGTTTACAGTAAAATGTGGAGGGTTACAACCCCCCAAACCCCCCATAACGCCGGCACGATGTCTATTAAGTAAACTGGGGGGGTTCCCCAACAAAACCCCCCATCGGAGCCCCTAAAAACTGTAATTTAGAGCAGCGCGGCTGTGCGCGCTACGCTCAATTGTCAGCGCACACTTTTGTCTTTCGCGCCGTTGTCTATGAACCGTCTGCCTCGATCACCTACACTGGAAGCTTGTTCCAATGATCAACCACTCTCTCTGTGAAGAAATACTTTCTGGTGTCGCCATGATGTCCTTCTCCAATGATCTTTCTCTTCAGACAGTATGACCAAAATAAGACAGTCGTAACTTCATCATTTGGGCTTCAAGTGACATAGCCATTTTAATCTCTTCCAGAATCGATTTGTTAGTCCTTCTGGCAGTCCACGGCATGCATAAAATCCTTCTCAAACATCAAAGCTCAAATGAGAGAGTCTTCTTTCTGTCTTGTTTCCATAGTGTCCAGCTTTCACATCCATAATTGATCACTGAGAAAATGAGTGTGTGGACAAGTCTGATCTTCGTTTGGAGTGTTATTTCCTTGCCTTTGAATACTTTGTCGAGAGCCTTCATTGAAGTATTTCTTCCCTGCTAGTTGCATCTTTGGTATGGTATTAATAATAATGTAACTCACTAAGGGGTTGTAGACCATAAACACTAACAAAAGTATCACAAAATTCCTGGAATCATTCTCAGAATTAATTGGATCATCAAATAATAAGCTCAGGATCATATGGCATCGGCATAGCTTCCAATTATCACAGACCCAAATAGCTTAATCCTTTCTATTTATGGATCAGTTTCCCTCATAATTCTTTAACTCGTATTATCTCTTGCTATATTATAAAGAGCACTTAACTGGGAATCCCATAACAAATATGCATGACGCATTGGTCTCATGCATGACACATTGGTCTCATGCATTATAGATATGCATTTGCTAACCTAGACTGGGGCTAAATTTACTAAAAGATGCTTACTGTGTTACCACACACATCAATGCATATTATTTACAGCAGGCCCCATTTGGTCCTGTTTATTGCATGCAATAAGTTCTGTTTAATGCATGCTGATGGCACTTGGACATGCTATTATGATAGCACACTTTAATAAATCTATCTTAGGCTCATTAGTGCAACTTAAAATATGTGCAAGACAAGTCTAGAATTGGGTGCGCGCAATCATACATGCACCTTATGCACATAAGTGCACAGAAAATCAGCATGCACGCCAGCAAGCACACTGAGAAAAGAATTCTATAAATAGTGCTCAAAAAAGGTGCCCAAATATTGGCATTAAGAGATATCTTATAAAGGTATGTGCCCTATATAGACGAGCGTGTAGCACCAGTTCTCATACCTAACATTAAGCTTATACCTGGTTAAATGCTGGTGCCCAAGTTAGAATACTGGGTATATGCATCTATATTCACACATGTAACTTTTCAGAACCTTCCTGACACGGCCATGCTTCTAAACAACAAAAAGATTGTGGCACAGGCGATCTGGTGTACCAGTTTGTAGTTTAATAAGCATCCCAATAACTTAAAAACAATAATTTTAAAAAGCGATCCACCAAGAGTTCTGTATATATGTCATAAGGCACCCACATGGGCTGTGTTTCAGCAAAATAAAAATGCCTTCCTCAGGGGTCTTATAGGGTTCTTGGCTGTCTTAAAAAAAAAATCCAAGTAGTTAAGAGGCTACAAACAAACAGCACAGCACACAAGCCTCCCAATCACTATGGGAATTAAGTACCCTGCCTTATAGACTAGTGTGCAGACAGTAGCACGCGCAAATTTTAATGAGTGCCAATCAACCTTTATAACCAGTTGTTGCCATCCAATTATTGATGACTAAGAGCTCATTAACCAATTAATCTGCTCACACATCTCGGCAATGCACCCAAATTTGGGGACCATATATAGAATCCAAGGGCATGTGCTATTCTATATGGGTAGCTCATAAGTGCTATGGCGCATGACTCCAAGGAGGCATATGTGTGGGCAGAGCATGGGAAGGGCATGGCCATGTCTCCAATTTATGCTTTACTGTATCGAATATTAATATACGTTACGTGGGTTGCACGATGTACCATTTACACCTGCCATTAATGATTATATCTAAATTTAGGCACAGCAGTACAGGCTACATTAACATTCTATAACCAAATCAGGGTGCCCAGATGCCATTATAGAATAGCTGCTCCCCGTGCAACATTGGGTCCCTAAATAGAGGCACCCTGTTATACAACTGCTCCTTATAGGCACCTAGCACTTATGCACATACATGCCATTCAGTAAATAAGCAACTGTCTTTCATTGCATGTATTTGCAGAAAGGCAGATACACACGGATGGAGCAATGGAGCATGGGCTGGACATTTGGGGGGGCTCCCATTTAGGTGGGGAAGTGACAGTTAAGTGCATCCCTGCTACGTGAAGACACCTGTACTTATACCAGCTCTACTTCTGGTGGGAGTGTGGGTGCCTATATGTTACATTTAAATATCTCTAAGAAATGAAGGAAAACTCTGGAAGGAGAGGGCATAGGATGAAGTTAAGAGGTGATAATAATAACTTTATTCTTGTATACCGCCACACCACATAGTTCCAGGCGGTTCACATCAAGAGGACTGTTCAATCGGTGAAACATACACATCATAGAATAACAGATTATAAATTTCTCAAATAGTTAAATTTTCAACAATGACTATCAGGTTACAAATTTGTCAAAAAGATAGGTTTTCAACAACTTTCTAAAAGAGTACTGCATGTTTAGGGATAATAGCTGACTTTTAATGCTGGATCACTTAGGGCTAGATTCACTAACCTCCTTTTGCAATCTGTGGACGTGCGCGATCCGTGGCCGAGTCTTGGTGGGCGATCTATTCACTATAGCGTCCTCATGCAAATGTAGTGATTGGATGCATGCCCCTTACCAACCCCATGGATCGCTGCAGAGTGATCCAGATGCATGCGCAGATCATCCTTTTTTGCCTATAGGTGTGATCTGCGCATGCACCTGCTCTCCACACAAGCAAGGTCAGCACAAGTGTGTGTGTGTAGGGGGACTATGTCCTTAGTGCCCCCAGATCCAGTGTCAGTTCTCCTTTGTATCTTTGTTCCAGGTCTCCCTCTCTCTCCCTCGTCTGTTATGATCTTGTCTCTCTCTGCTCTTCCACAGGGTCTCTCCCCCTCTGTCTGCATCTCCCATAGTCATGCATCTGCCTCCTGTCTTTCCCCTTTGGTCCAGGCCTTTCTCTCTCTAGTCTTTCTTCTGATTACAACCCACCCCCCTTTCTTGCCTCTTTCTCTCCTTCCCTCCTTACTCCATCCCTCCTTCCTATGTCACCCTCAATGCCTTCCAGCCTTTGTCTCACCCCTCCCCTGAAGCCTGCCTGCCTCCCTCCCTCCCTGCCGTGCCAAAACCAGCCTCCCTCTTTCCCTCCCTCCAGCACTGATTCAACCTCCCCCCCTCCCGCCCCCCGGTCCACTGCCGCTACCTGCTGCCCAGAGGCCTTTTTCCTGACATCAATTCTGACATCGGAGAGGAAGTTCCGGGCCAGCCAATGGGATCTAAAAACGGGACGGTCCCGTTCATAACATAATGTATGATCATCTTAACCATAGTGGGTCAATAAAAGTGCTTGATGTCCCTTTTCTTGAGTACTTTTGTGATTTTTATTTTCTGGAGTGCATTAGTGCATAGTCTGGGTAAAATTTTCCCTCAGACAGAATAGCATTAGATTTGCATTTGACATGCACTAAAATCCATGTTAACTACAAATCCTAATGCCCTTTAGTAAACATACTCCTACTGTAAGTTTGTACCTGAGGTAGAAGAGATATGGAGGGGTAGGGGGGTCATTAGAGGAACAGGGGGAATTGTTGCGGGGGTGTAGAGTCTGGGGCATGGGGGAGTTGTTGTGGGGGTTGGGCGATAGGAGAGAGTGGGCATCTCTCCCGATGCGGGGTGTGTGTGTGTAGAGTCCGGGGAACAGGGAGAGTTGTCAGGTGGGAGGGAGGGGGGGTTGGGCGACAGCAGGAGAAAGTGGGCATATCTCCCACTGTGGGGGGTGTAGAGTCGAGGGTATGGGGGAGTTGTCATGGGGGTTGGTTGACGGCAGGAGAGAGTGAGCATCTCTCTCACTGCAGAGTGTGTATTTGTGTAGAGTTGTGGGCATGGAGGGAGTTTGGGGGGATCGGCGATGGCGGGAAAGAGTGGGCATCTCTCCCGCTGCCAGGGAGTGTCAGGAAGTTGTGCTTCATGGCAGAAGAGTGGGCATCTCTCCTGCCAATTGTTGATTTTTTTTAATGTGGGTGTATTCTGCGCATGTGCTGATCACTTCCACCAGCTACTCATCTCAAGTAAATTTAGCGAGCCCATGCTCTGCTCATCAAACCTCATTTGCATGCACTGTTTTAGGAGAATGACTCGCCTTTTTAAAATCAATACAAGAATGACTTTGACAGCGGCCCATAGGTTTGTACCGCAAAGCTTTGAGAATTATCCCCTAATGGACTTGCGCAAGACCACAAAAAGTGTCAACAGGATTTAAACTTAGCTTAGCTGGCTCTCACAGTCACTTCCTGTTCTAAGCATTAGGCTGCTCTTCCACAGTGTGCCTGGTCTATAGTTCTTGAGGATGCATATAAACCCATTTCTTTTCATTTCTATCCACAAGTCTTTATCTCTCTCTAGTTTTACACAGCTACCATGGGTAGTGACAGCTATGATAAAGAAAGTGTCTAATTATCAACCATAATTCGCAGGCTTACTTTTACCCTTTAGCATTACGGGTAAGTGGAAGGATACAGTCTGTATGCTGAGGCTAAGGTCTGGCAGGTCTATTAAACATGTAGGAAAGCTGCTGTTACAATAACACTGCCTGCAGACAAAGAAATCAATCAAGTTGTAGAAAGACATAAAGGAAGGGTGTTTACACTCTTTAGAAATGCTGACAGCAAAGTTCATAAAAAGCATGGGTTTGCAACGTAATAGAAATGTACATTCCTAGCACACAATCGGTACTATAGTGTGCCTTAAATCAATTTTGTATATACTAATTCTTTTTAGGGGGGGAAGTTATCAACATGGGCTACTGATAAAATGGGTTATTTTACCAGAAGACAAGTGATTTTAGCACAGGGTCTCATTGTATACAATGGTCACTTGTCTTCTGGTAGAATAACCTGTCTTAGTGGTAGTTCATGTTGGTAACTTCTCCCCTTAATATAGCAGAAGTTGATTTATGTGCACCAAAACAGATAGGGTTTGGATTTGTTCTAGAATAAAGTAAAAACCTTTATTGTCAAGGGCTGGAAACAAACTTTAAAAATGTATGATAATTGGGAGGTGGGGGGAATCTGAAAATGCCCCACAATAACACAAGGAGAGTAATATATATGTAGGTATTGTCACAAGCTCAACTCCCGTTATGGACTTGTGCCAGTTAAGAGCCCCAGAAATCGCCCGGTGAAAATGATTAGAGCCGACCAGTATGTTCCTACTGTGCAGGAACAGGACCAGCAAGCTCAGACTGAGTTTAGGCAGGACTCAGTACATAGCCCTGGGAAAAACAGTTTGGCCCCTTTAAATCCTCCATCTTGGAAACTGCTGACCAAACAGGTTAGAAGGCAGCCTCAGAAGGCCCTTCCCCCGCGTAGGGCTGGGAGTGGCACAGCAGCTCTTGAGCATTTAGAGAGCTGGCTGTCTCAGAGGAGAGGGCAGTCTAAGGAAGCTCTCATGTTGAAAGAGCCTCCACCTCTTTAAGAGCCAGCTGATGTGGAAATGCTGATCCCAGAGTCAGAAGAAGCAGTCCAGATAAACCAGTAACTTGAGGAGATGGACTGGAGTGCTTTGCCAGAGTTTGTGCTTCCTGAAGCAATGGAAGTAAGATAATTGGATTGTGAGCTTGTTTTTGAAAAGTTTTCTTTTTCTGGACTTTTTGGGTTTTGGCTGCTGGGACAATAATTTAACTGTTGTTATGTTTTGAAGGAAGTCACTGCTGAAAAAGTGAATTTTCTGTGTATGCTAGAAGAAGGAAGTGTGCTAGTAAGTTATTCTGCTGGTTTGGAAGGTTTTTTTTTTAAGCCGAGATGGCTGCTGCAAGCTGAGGTTTGGCTGCAATGAGGCAACACTAACAGTGTCCTTCTTAGAGTTGGAAAACCCTGAAGGTTGGGGCAGGATCTGCCCAACATCTATGAGGTGGGATTTGAGGGTTAATTTTGCTCTTTGTCCTGACAAGGAGCCGCTTTGGCAAATCCACCAACCTTCTGCTCTTGAACTCTTAGTAGAAGGGAAGATCTAGAGCACTGCAATGTGATGAGGTTTTTTTTTTTTCTGTTTGCATCGAAGACTACTAGAGACTGAATTGAGTTTTGTTCTATTGCTGTCACAATGAAGTAGACTTACCTGGGACATAAGGTGAACACTTTTGAGTATTAATCAGACCAGGCTGATGAGTGCAGCATTATTGGGCTGCTAGTTATTGTTGCTGTTATTTTTGTACTTTTGCTTTTCTTTTGGCACTGACTGGATGACAAATAAATTTAAGTTCATTCTTTTGATATTTACCTGTGTGGTGCCATTCTGTCCATTAGCCACAACGTGAGCTCTCCACCACAGGGACTTCCTCCTGTTTGATGATGCACGCGGGGGCTATTTTGTGGTTGTGTGCCGGTCTCTGCTATGCCCCAAGGGACGGCCACGCTACAGTATGTATGTACATATGAGAGGGTAAATCAAAAAGTAAAGGCAAAATGCATCTAACGGCTTTAATAGAAGTCATTGTGAGCAATTTGAACATATCACTTTTCCATATAGTCTCCATGCAAGACGACTCTGTTGTTGTATCATTAAACTAGCGTCTGCATTCCTACAGAGAGAGAGTTTTTCAGCTGCTCTTGAAGCCAGGTGAGCACTGCTTCCTTTACATCATCATGCTTTGTCGTTTGCTCTCCGGGTCACAGTGATGCATCTATGTCTCATCGCTGGTGAGAATTCTCTCCAGAATACTCAGATCTTCTTCATATCTTCTCAGGAACTGGGTTGCAACCTCCACACACTGTTGCTTGTGCAGATCAATAAGCTGTTTGGAAATCCATCGTGCACAGACTTTCCTATATCCCAAGACATCATGCATTAAGGCAAATGCAGATCCATAGTTGATATCCAAATTGGCAGCCAATTGAGACACCATTATCCATTGGTTTTCTGTAATCAAGGCATCTGCCCTATAAATGTGCTCCTATGTATGCGATGTTGATGGACTATCAGAATGACCTTCTTCGATTACACCAGTTCTTCCCGCTTTAAACCTTTTTACCCACTCATAAACCTTTCATTGATTCATGGTGCTATTGTCCATACTGAGTCAATATCCGACAGTGAATTTCCACAGGTTTCACTCCCTCTATCCAAAGAAAGGGCACTACTTCACATTGTTCTTTGATGGTGCAATCTTGCAATGGAACGTCTATGTTTCTGACCTCATGGCTGCCACACGACTAAAGGCCAAGTGCTGCACTGTGCTTGGACAAACTATCCAACAGGCAATGTACGAGTTCATATGTTGTCACATAATTTAACAATTGCCTTTAATTTTTGATTCACCTTCATATATATATATATATATCTATATATATATATCTTTAAACAAGGGAAATGTGCCACAAGATAAAATATTGTTAGACAAGCAGAAGGTTTGGATAGGTTCCTAGAGGATAAAGGAATTGAGGGGTACAGATAGGAGTAGCGGTAGGTTATAGGGATAGTCTGGGACCACTGCTTAGGCAATGGGCCTGATGGGCCGCCGCGGGAGCGGACCGCTGGGCGAGATGGACCTCTGGTCTGCCTCAGCGGAGGCAACTTCTTATGTTCTTATGTTCTTAAGATGGATTAAAAGTAACTCACTATGATACAGACCCAGGAGGTCTGTTGGCAGAGGGTGGCTGGAGGAGATGATGTCCCTGCTGGATGAAAAGTTCTTCAGTTGCAGATTGATTGGGAGAGAAATATTGAGATGTGGACGAGATTTCAGCAAGGTGTATCCAGTGGCAATCCAAAGAGAGATCTTAGGTGAATCTCCCCTTTTTATGGAATAAAGCATCTTGAAGTCAGGTCCAATCACCAGATCAAAAATATTGTCCAATTACAAGTCAGGTATCAAGTTCAAACTTATTTTTGTTCTAGGTGGATGGTGCCATCTGGTTTGGCTCCCTCACTTGGCAGCCTTGATTAAATTTTAATAGGGATCTTCTATGGGAATGTCTAGTTGCTTTTGTCTTATCCCAACCTCTGATTTCTGAGTCCTGATAAGGTTTAAAGAGAATCATTGTTATGGAGTTTCAGGTCCCAACCTCTGATTACTAAGTATTGTTTATGTAGACTGGGGGTAGTTAACATTTGCTTCAGACCCTGTGACCTTTTGTTCTACTCCAACCTCTGTTTGCTGTTCATTGCTTGAAGAACAGAGTTCAGTTTAACACTGCAAAAACTTATTTTATGGTGCATATCTTGCAAAGTAAAATTCTTAAACCTAGCTGTCTTTTGTATTCACTGAAAGGAGGTTCTTAACTTCTTTGTTTTCAGGCTTGCAATAGTATGAAGACAGATTGCTACAGCCTTTCAAAGTTCAGCTTGAGAAATAATTTATAATTTTCTTATATTCAGATCCCCCATAAAATTAATCATATCATGCTACACCACAAATGCACATTTACGACTGGATTCCATAAATGACACTTTAAAATGGAAAAGATAAGTTCTAAGTTTCAAGTTTTATTTTAATTTGATGAGTCGCTGAATGTCTTTAAAACTGGTCACGCTTACTCATTGCTCAGTAAAACCATGTACAATTTTTTATGACTGCTCCTACCATGTCCATGCCTATAGAGAAAACAACCAGGTGGTAATCAATTCTTTTATTGAAGTTAAGACTCGACACGTACGTGTTTCAACCAAAGGGCCTGCCTCAGGCGTCTATAAACCAATTAAAATAACAAATGAAGAAATAAATGAACCCAAGATAAATATATAATATAATAAATAAATAAAATACATGAAAAGTGATTACACCCGTTAAAACATGTAATCAAAACAGGAACCATTACATTAAAATCAAAAGTATCTGAAAACTAATAATAACATAAGATTTAAAACATAAAAGAACCATAATGAGTCTTGACTTCAATAAAAGAATTGATTACGATCTGGTCGCCTTCTCGGTTTCTTTGTGTTTCTACCTTGGCAAAGTAGTATTGCCTGTTGGTGTGCGCATGTCCATGCCTATCCCAAGGCTATGCCCCCTTTTGAGTTACACGTTAAGGAATTTGGGCGCCGGGTGCAATAGATTGGTGTGCAGGCAAATGCATTTGCAAATCCTAATTGCTGCCAATTAGTCATCAATATTTGGTTGCTAGCATCCAATTATTGCTCATTAGCCAATTAAGATGTGCATGCATCTTGGCAGTGCAACCATAAGTTTATTGTTTCTCATCTTAATAAAAATTTAGAAATTTATAAAAAGCTGACAGTAGAAAGTTAAATGAATAAGAATATTATGAGATCAAGCAATTGGGATTAATGAGGATTGCATCCAGTCTGAAGATCCCTAGATCACTACATATATTTGATTAATGCTGCTTTTGGCTGTGCTAGTCACAGTATCAGATCTATAACACCATCTCTGCACCATAATGCTGCAATAGGATGCTAGAGTAAACCCAAATTGGCATGCTCAATTTTTAAACTCTGGGCTCCTTTTACTAAGGCACGCTAAAGGATTTAGCATGTGCTGACAATTAGCACACGCTTAGTAAAGAGCCACTTTCCAGTTTTCAGGGAATTATATAATTTAAACTTTGGGCAGTAGTTCTCCCTGTCACCAACTTATAGTGTGTTACATTATTGTTTCACAGTGGAAAAAAAGCATACGACAGAAAGTTGCTTTCTATTGGCAATTATCTAGAGATGAATTATCTAGAGATGAATTATATTTCCCTCTTCTTCAGGATCACCGAACTCTGGAACAGCTTTACTACCCCACTTCGGAGCCTGACCTCCCTCCAACTCTTCCGAAAACATTTGAAAACTTTTCTAAAATGTAATGACCCCTCCCTCTTCGATATACTAAGTCCCTCTAAACTTCTCTTTACTAAGTTCTTCTACTCTTCATTGTAGTTCTTTTCTATATCAAGTCTTGTAAACTGTACCAAGCTCTACTTCTGTGGAGATGATGCGGTATACAAACTTAAGGTTTAGTTTAGTTTAGTTTATTTGCAATTCAAGTTATAGGGAATTGCATTTGCTGCTTGATTATTATATTGCTTTGAGACAATAAACTCTATCAGTGTCAGAAAATGCTTTGTATCTTGGTCCTTGTTTCCTTGCCTGGGTAGCGTACAGGCTGCTGTGAGTTTTTCCTTGTTTTGTTACATTAAACCAGCATATTAGGCAGCACTACAGTAGTGCATTGCGATGTCAAGCACAACTTGAGGTAGTAATCTTCTGTCTTAATTCTCTTGTGACTGTTGGATGGAAGAGTGGCATATACCCCACAGGATTCCCCTAGTGCTTCACTGCCATTTCTGACACCTTCCCGCAAGAGTATCATTCTTTTAATCACAGAACATGGAAAAAAAAAAAGAAAGAAAGAATTTGAGTCCTACTGGCTGGTTTGGTGTAGTCGATGTTGTTTTTAATGTGCTTGTTTGATTTGTGAGGCAGCACATTTGCACAGGGTCCCAAGGGAATCTGGAAACAGTCAGTGCTGGCACTGACTTGATGGTGTGGCCATGGTGCAATTCCCGGAGAGGGATGTACACAAAAGGCAGATGGGGCCTGACTGTGGCAGGCCTTTAGGCACAGGCATACAGTACAGTTTTAATACAGAATTTCTCTCTTAACTTTTAGGGAAACCCAGATTTGGAGGGGGGGGAGGGGAGGATGAGAAAATAATGCACCTCCTTTTCAGAAATGTTTCCTCTCTGGTTTGCCTATGGCAAAGCAATTTTGAAACAACTGCCAATATCTTATAGTGATGCTAGGCCACTGGTTGCCAGGGTGGAGTGTGTGTTCTCTTATAGAATAGACTGTGAGCGTATTTATATCAAGCATTTTTCACTCGCAAGTGAATAACTTATAGATAATTGCACAGGGATATACTCGTACAGGCCTAAAAAGGAAGCACACAGCAAGCTTGCAATTGCTTGGTGCCAGGAAGAGTTGTACTGTGCATGCCTATTTCATAAAATATGTGTGTAGATGTACAGGGTGTTCATAAATATTTACACTGCCTATGAGACAACTGTTCAAAAATGATTTTTTGTTCTTTGCAAGCTTTGTGTGAATAGACCCTATTTTAACGATTAGACTACTGGTCTGACGCAGTAAGGCTATTCTTAAGTTCTTATGATTATGTTCTTAAGACCTGGGTTGGCCACTGTTGGATACAGGATTCTGGGCTTGATGGACCATTAGTCTGTCCCAGGATGGCAATTCTTATGTCCTTATGTCCACTTGTTTTAAGTATTTTAGATTACTTATAACATTGTTCATTTGGGAGGTTACCGTAAAAATCTCTACCGACTTCGTTTGATACAAAACACAGCAGTTTGTCTGATTTTTAGACTGAAAAAAGACAAATCATATAACACCTTATTACAGAGAACTACACTGGCTTCCTGTTGAGACCAGAGTGTTTATCAAGCTAGGTTGTTTATGTTCTAAGGTTTTGTATGGCCTGGCCCCTGGTTTCCTGCTGGAACATTTTACATTCAGCACTTTGTGTTCCTTAGTGCAGCACCTCAGACAGCAGATTTTTTATGCTTGTTTCGTTTGAGGTTTTTTTTTATTTTATTCAGTCTGGTTTCTGATCCTCTACGCACCAAAATCCGGGACCCCTGAGGAAAAAGTGTTTTTCGGAACCCGGAATGTGTCAGGCCCGGACCAAACAAGGACATGTTTTTGGATACATTTATTATATCATTTTATCAATGCAATGCGTGTTTTTATGACTTTTATTGAATAAATTCCTGCACCTTGTACATTTCCCTGCAGTTTTGTTTTGGGTTTTTGGAACATTTTACATTTCCCAATTCTAGTTCCTCATGTATTTCAACATTATTTGATTTTCCGTCGGCCAGAGGCTGCCATTATAAAAGATGCTATAACCGACTATTGTCATTTCAAGTTGCTATTTGGGATTCTGACCCATGCCATTTTTTCAGGTGCCTGCCGATTTTTTTCTACTTCTACATCTTTTATGAATTTCAGGAAACTGTTAAAAACTCATCTATATACGAAGTTTCTGTAAGATTATTTATATGTGATGTTTTTTGTGAAGATTAATTTCTGTAGTTCGCTGTCGATGTTCAGTTTTATCTTAACTTTGTTAAACCGCATAGATCTGCAAGATATTGCGGTATACAGTACAAATATTATGTTATGTTATGTTACATTTGTGCAAGAAGATTTGTGCATTTCTCTGGGTTATTGTCCAAGCCTAGGTTTTAAAAGCACACAGCACTTTTTGGAGGATTAGTGAATTTCAGAGTGTTTGTCTAGTCCTGAGTAGGATTCTAGAAGCCATATTGTTCCAATAGAAAATTGAACTCTTTCCGTGTTCTGGGAGGCCTGAATCAAAATTTGGCACTCAAAAACATCAGAGATATATGCAAAAGGCACGTGTGCTTTATAGAATCACAATTACAGCAAGGGTGATAGATGCATAGTACAGCCACCCATAAGAGGTCGTGGAGACAGAGACTATGTCTGAATTCAAAAGAACCTGGGATAGGCACGTGGGATCTCTCAGAGAAAGAAAGAGATAATGGTTACTGAGGATGGGCAGACTAGATGGGCCATTTGGCCTTTATCTACCATCATGTTTCTATGTTTCTAATTAATACTGATGCCGTACAAACGTAAGGAAGTTCTTCTTCACCCAGAGAGTGGTAGAAACCTGGAACGCTCTTCCAGAGGCTGATATAGGGGAAAGCACCCTTCAGGGATTCAAGACAAGGTTGGATAAGTTCTTGCTGGAACAGAACATACACAAGTAAAGCTAGACTCAAATAGAGCACTGGTCTTTGATCTAAGGGCACGATGGACCACTAGTCTGACCCAGCAGCGGCAAATCTTATATAGTACCTGTCAATCTTCAGTTAGACACTGTTTATAGAATCGCACTTAGCGGTGCATAAAGTGAACTTAGGCACAAGTAGAAGCCCTAATCTTAGACGCTCCCTATTTATGCCAGGGTGTTCTTGACCTAAATACTGGCACCTATGTAGAAACCATGCTTAAAATCTGACCATGATTCTCCCATAAATACAAAAGTGTCAGGAAAAGAAAGTTCTCAGTGATGGCTCCAAGGTGGTTTAACACTCTTCCTAAGGAACTAAAACTAGAGAAGGACACCAGAAAGTTCAAGAAAGAGATGAAGACCATCCTCTTCACAGAATACTATAGCCAATAATGAAACAAAGAAGAGATGGTTGGCTAGTCCCCTCTTGGAACATCTATAGGATAAACACAGTTGAGACAAGGGATAAGATAATCATAGCACAGATAATCAGATTTATCTGGAAGTTAGTACTTCCAAGATGAACACAGATCACGATACAGACACTAAGCGCGAATTAAAAAAGAAGTAGTATAAACACAGTACAGGATACTAAATTTGGATGTATATATTTATACGTGTGTATATGAAGGTATATTAAATTTAATTCACACAGCTTTAAATGGCTACAACTTCGTCATGCAATTGTTCTTCAAAGATTTCACTGAAATTGTCTAAGCCAAGTATTCTTTCACAGTGCAAAAATATTATGTGTTTAGGACATGAGGCATTTTGGCCAATCAGGGACCTCTTTAGGCTCCTCCCTAAGGAAGTCCCTGGTTGGCTCAGGTGCCCCTCCAAAGGGAAGAGCCTGAGGCACTTGAGCCAATTAGGGCCTTAGGCCCCGCCCCATGCATCATATGATGCACCAGGGTGGGGCCTAAGGCCTGCATTGCATTGCTGGAGGCTGAAAGAGCAGGAGGGACTCAGCACCCCTCCTGCTCCCAAGTTACAGGGACGGGGGTGGTGGTCCGGGCCAGACTGATGACGATGGGGGGGGGCCCGATGGCAGGAGGGAATGGGCATCCCTCCTGCCATATTTGCATGGGTGAGGTGGGAGTGTCTGGTGGCAGGAGGGAATGGCATCCCTCTTGCCATTTTTTTTTGGTTCGGGAGGGGAGAGAGGGAGTGCTTTGTAGGGGGGAGGCTTTTTTTTCACTGGCCAGATATTTTGCATGTGTAATACACGCAAAATGTCTGTGCCATTGCAAAAACAAATGAAAAAAAAACAAAACAGGCAGATCTGTGGCAGTTGGGTTTTAGGACAGTAAAACCCGATTCAAAATAGCCAAGCAAATTTTGCATGGGGTTTTACTAATTTGCATGGGTTGGATCGGATCGGACAATGGGGAAAAACACGTGGTGGGCCTTTTAGTGAATTGGGTGAGTAGCAGTGATCGTTGCTAAACCTGTGAAAACAGGTTTAGCGACAATCGCTGACTTTAGTGAATCCTGCAGGGCCTTAGTTGCTTTATCACCTAATTAATTTTAATTTAAGCAAATTATGTATTAAACTTGTTATCGGTGCAGATTAAGCTTTTTAAATATTTAAGTTAGGTGCCTATATTGGCTATTTGTGCCAATTTAGCCACCTAACTTTAGGTGTCGTTTATAAAATCTGGACCTGAATTTTTTGGCACTGGAATTATGTCTAGTAAAAAATAGAAATGCTTGTGCCAAACTTGGGCACGCTCAGGCTGCATTATATAAATCAATATGTCACTTTTTAGAATGCCCCCCTGACAGGCCCCTGGCCGCACCCTGTTTTCAGATACACACTATAACAGCTTGGCACTGAAGCAAGCACGTCAAAATTTAGACACCAGGATGATGAGCACAAAGCGTGAATTCTATAACAGCAGTTCTGCATGGAATGGCCATTATAAAATACTAGCGTACGTTCACAGTTTCACACTTAACTTTAGGCGTGGGCTCGTAGGGACTGATTCTACTAATGGCGTCCCAATTGTAGGCGGCGGTAGACGTCCTACTGCTGGCTCACCAGCCGATAGCGACACACTTAAAAAAAAAAAAAAAATCCTAACAATGCCCAAGGCCGGCGTGGGTGTGGTTTCTACTGGAAGTGGCTTTGGGCTTCTGTAAGCGTCCCTATGTGTTTCCGTAGGTGCAAGACAGATGCTTAAATGTAGGCGCATCAATTTAAATTAAATCTAATTAGCACTGATAATTGCTTGTTAAGAAGCCAATTATCAACACTAATTGACTCATTATTCAGTTAACTTATGTGTCCAAATTTGCACGTGTAACACAAAGCTCTGTATATAGCATTTTGGGGATAGTGGTATTTTTACCTATTTTTCTTTATTAGAAAAACAATGCCAGATAAGATAGCTTTATCAAAACCAAAATATAGGGGGGGGGGGGGCAGTCATCTATGCTTATAGATTGTAGGTAATATATAACTTGACATCTGTAGATAGAACCATGATGCTTGGTCTGCAGCTTAGACCAGCAGGTTTTCTGTTAAGACAGATTCTTATTTTTGCTACTGGTTTGTAACTGCATTATAACCTCACACACACTGTGTAACTTTCCCTAATTTAATTGACATCTCAATTCAAGGTCTTTTCCATTTTATTTCTCTCCCCCTCCCCCCTCCCAAGAAATTGAATGGGAAGAAACATCCTAGTGCCCAAATAAAGCAAGTAGCTAACGTGTCTGAGAACGCCCGACCTGTATATGCACAGAAAATAGTGAGAGGGAGGGAGGGAAGGAGGGAGGGAGGGAGGGAAGGAGGGAGAAGCAGCTCTTACTGCAGGCTTTCTCCTGCAGGCTGCCCCTCTCGTTAAACAGTGCATCCCTTCCCTGAACACAGGCTGATGGTTTTCCATTCAGTCACATTTGGTATGCATGAGCTCAAGGAAAGAGATTGCTTTCTTACCGCGGATCTGCAGCTAAAGTGAATCCACTTTTCTAGCTTTCTGAGTTGCAGAAAGCACCTGCCCTGGAGAACTGATGCAGAGCCGAGGTGGACATGGTGAATGTAGGATGTCGAAACATCAGAAAGCCTTTTGTTCCATAGGCATTTTACCATTTGATGTTTATTTCTTGGGTGGAATATTGTGAAGGGTCATGAGCCAAGCTGATGCCTCCCGGCCTCTAAACTGGACCATCAGAAAGCTGTGCCACGCTGCCTTTCTCCCATCTGTCAGACTTCTTAAGGTACAGTTGAAATAAATCTTGCATTAAATGTGGACTGCATCTTGGTAGCATTTTCTTTTCCTTCCGTTTGAAGTATTGCTGTCTGAACAGCTGGAATTCTAATCTAGACACACTTTGAACTTTGCATTTCTTTGGGAAACACAGTGAATGGGAATTCATTGTTTGTCAAATGGGGAAAAATAAGATAAACAGAAACTATTAGGTGATTGTCTCTGCTGCTGGATTTATTTTATATAAAGATCTGTATGAATTCCTAATTCAAAGAAAAAAAAATGCACAATATATTTATTAAGGTCATTGCTGTGGTTGGAGTTATCAAGTAGCTGCCGATAAGACCGGTGCAAATAATCTCTTGGGACCCGTAATACTTAGTAGCACTAATTCCTAAATGGGAACTCTGGCAAAGGAATACACGATCCTGCTGGTTTAACAATCCTCCACCCACTGGGCAGTATTCAACCAGTGGCCAGCAGAGATTGTGAATGGTCAGACGCTTTGGTATGAGCAGGACAAGGGATCAGATGTTGTGTAAGAGCTTAATTTGGTGAACATGATTGGTTCATAAAAGTATGAGGGATCCACACAGACCTTTTTATGTCTAGATATGAAATTTCATGTCTGAAAATCAGATTGCACAAGGCGTGAGACACAGTAGTCCTGTATCTACTTGATAATATTTTCCAAAAAGTGCACGGTGAAAGTCTAACTCCAGACATCTAACGATTACATCACTAATTTTGAAAACGACAAAGCAGTTGTACAGCTTATTTCCTTGTGCTCTTAAATTAGAAGACACAAACTGAACTCAGGATCTTTTAAGATTTATTATAACCAACATAAACCCTGCCTAATGGGCAAGATTTCAGGATGGTAGGGTTGGACAGCTCAAAAATTTTTCAAGCCGTTTTATTTCCTGTGATGTTTGCAGCATTGTTAGCTTTCACTTTTATTCCAGGGGCATTGTCATTAACATTGGCTTTTACTAAACCACAGTAGAACGTCTTACCCCGGGCCAGCGAGGTAAAGGCTCCGACGCTCATAGGAATTAAACGAGAGTCGGAGCGTATACCTTGCCGGCCCACGGTAAAAAGCTCTATCCTGGTTTAGTAAAAGGAATCCTAAGAATGTGTTCTCTTTAAAAACAGTGCACTCTCTGAAAATAGTGCACACAGGGGTCCTTTTACTAATGTGCACTAACAGATTTAGCAAGTGGTAATGATTAGCGCACACTAAATGCTAAGAAGCTCATAGTTATTAAATGGGCTTCTTAACATTTAGTACGTTCAGTGGTGTAGCGATGGAAGTTGGCAGGCACCCAGGGCAAAGGCACTCAGTATCACTGCCCTGTGTGCCCTCTGATGTACTCTTCTGTGCCACTCCATCACCACCATGCTCCACCCTCCTCCCCCCCCCCCCCGATCTCTTTGCATCTTTGGCGGCAGCGAACAGACTTTCTTAACCACTGCTCACGCTGACTGAGCCTTCCTTCTGATGTCATTTCCTGGTCCTGTAAACAGGAATGGACATCAGAGTGAGGGACAAGGCCACCACATGTAGGGCAGCCTGCTCACTGATGGTGAAGATTTGAAGAGGTAGCAGGAGGGGGAGTGCCCTTCCCATCGCTGGGGGAAGGGGGGAAGAGGGGAAGTGCCAGCGCCCCCGCCAAATCAGTGCCTGGGGCGGTCCACCCCCTCTTACTATGCCTCTGAACATGTGTTAATTGTTAGTGCACACTAAATATGATAGTGCACATTAGTAAAAGGACCCCACTATTTTGCAAAGAGGGCGCATTATTATATTCAAATGAAAAACCAAAAAATGTCTTTCGCTCCTACCTGTTGTTAAACAAAAATGAGCAGAACCCCCCCCCCCCCACACACACACACACACACAAATGGGACATAGAGGGTTCAGTGTCTGGTAATAGTAATGTGCAATGATCTTTATGAATTAGAACCTATAGTAACTTGATATGATATGCTGTTAATTCATGGGCATGTTCATCTGGAGCAATCTATATTGAATGCCTGTGGATTTTTGTTTTAATGTGTTCTGAAAATAAGAAAATAAGAAAAGCCATCCCCTTCTACTCAGCTGCATCCTGAAATCCATGCCCAGAGCTAGGACAGGTGAATTCTTTCTCCAGCTGCTCCTTCTGTTTCAGAGGGAAAATGTGGTTTCAGACAGCTTGGTTCCTGGGTGGGCTCGGATAATGTACTGGTGTGTGAGCAGGTGCATGCAGATCTCATTACGACAGGGGTGATTCCACTGGACGCATCGCCCTGCTGCTGAGAAAGGGAAGAGGGCATCCAGCGCTTGTGATTATCTGCAGTATCCGAATGAATTACTGCTCATCCTAACGATGCACAGAAGGAGGCAAATTAAAGGAAGAAAAATGGAACATATTGAGAGTGAGAACGCCTGCCTGCCTTTTGTGAAAACAGAATTTCAAGAACAGAATTAGTGGGCTGCAAGATATTAGCAAGAAAAATCACTTGCTGTTGATGTGATCTCTGAGGAGGGGAGGTGGGATCTCTATCGCCACAGTGAAGCTCTCTGAGCATTCCTAGTGTCTGGGAAGTTGTTTTCTGGTGTCTGTTTGATTGATAAACAAATTATGCCCCTCGATCAATTATTTCATCACTGCACATATCTTAAGGGGAAATGTTATTTATTATTCATTGAACAATTCCAAGGCAGGCTGTTGAAGATCTCGTTGTCTTTTTTTTTTTTTAATAGTCATTTTTTTGTTAGGAATTTGTACTAATGTCTAAGGGCTCCTTTTACAAAGCCGCAGTAGAGGTTTCTACCGCGGGCTGGCGAGGTAAATGCTCCGACGCTCATAGGAATTCTATGAGCATCAGAGCAATTACCTCGCTGGCCTGCGGTAAAAACCTCTACCTCAGCTTTGTAAAAACCAGCATAAGGCAGTAGGATGAGGGTGTGATCTGTATCATAAATATCTAATTTTTCTCTTATAAATTCACACCCTCTAAATCTTATTTTTCATGGCGAGGGGTGATTTATTTATTAGAATTTATTTACCGTCTTTTTAAGAAGTTCACTCAAATTAGTGTACAGCAAGAATGAGTCAAACATAAGCAATAGACAATCGCAGCAGTAAAAGAAATATTCAGACTACAATACAAAGTATGGCATAGGATATTACATTACAATGTCAGCACAATGTGTGATAAAACATTTTAATAGACAGGATAGGGTGTAAGCAAAGAAGGAGTATATAGATAGAAGAGATAGGCAGTGGTGTGGAATCAGGGCCTTCAAGGGATTCTCCCCTTCCCACTAAAGGCCCTAAGGCCAGAGTTCTGAAATTTGATTGGTTGAGCAAACAACAGGCAGATGCTGTTCAGCCAATCAAATTCAGATCCATACTATCAGAGCCTTCAAGGGGTTTGGAGAATCCCCAGCCCAAGAGTTCTGCTTTCTTTCTTTTTTTTGTTTACTTTTTGTTTGATGATGTTTGACTTGTTGAGCAGGATGCCTACCTACTTAACAAATCAAACTGCATCAAGCAAAAAATAAACATTTTTTTTTTTTTTAAAGCAGGGCTGTAGAGCTGGGGATTCACTGAATCCTCTGAAAGCCCTCACTGCACACCACTGAGAGATAGAGTAACAGAGGTTAGAAAATAGGGGACTACACTTCCCCCTCCGTATTCGTGGTTTCCGTATCTACGGATTCACTTATTCGCGATTTTAAACCTAAAATTCCTTTTTCTTTTTTTCGGGCTATTTTAAGCCCTGTAAGCCCCCTCCCCCCCTTAAGCCTTACCTGGTGGTCTAGCGGGTTTTCAGGCAGGAGCGATCTTCCCACGTTCCTGCCCCGTGCAGATTGCTCACAGGAAATGGCTCGAGAGACTACGGGAGCTTAAGGCAGCCATTTCCTGTGAGCAATCTGCATGGGGCAGAAGTGTGGGAAGATTGCTCCTGCCTGAAAACCCGCTAGACCACCAGGTAAGGCTTAAAGGGGGGGGGGTGCTTTCAGGGCTTAAAATAGCCAGAGGAAGTGGGGGTTAGGGGCAGAACCGGCCCAAATATTATTTGCGGTTTTTTAATATTCGTGGGCCAGCTCTGCCTCTAACCACTGCGAATATGGAGGGAGAAGAGTAATTTGAAGAAAGTTGCACATGAGGTCAGACTGGTGTTTGAAAGATTTTCAAAGAAATGTGGATTTTAGATTGATTTACTTGTCTTTTCCAAATCTCAGCTAAAGGTGAATTTAAAGCAGGCTCACAAGTTACTCATACTGTCCTAGAGAACTCTCTACGTTGTGCCTGAGGCAGTGGAGGGCAAATCACAGGATGAAGCAGGATCTGAACACTGGCTGCTGCTGTAACCATTAGACTCAGCACCCCCTCCCACTTGAAGCTAAAGGCCCATGAACTGTCACACCGAAGTCCTCTATTGCAATCCTCAAACAGTTGACTGAAATGTTCTTCAAATTCTGTAAATGCATTCATTTCAAGCTTCCCCACTTGATATAGTAACTGCAAACAATGTTTTAAGTATGTTACTTAGGTATTTCATTTATGGAATTTGCTACTGCTGATAATCCAGAATAAAGTGAGTTCTTAAAATATATCCTTCAATTATTGTAGAATCAATATTAGTATTCATTTTTACTGGTTAATATCCAGTCTGAACAAGCAGGTCAAGGTGATTTACAAAATTAGTAGTATTTGCAAGCTTGAAATCTTTTGGTGGCCCTCAGAGCTTTCTCATATTCACACTGTGGCCTTTTACATGAAAAAGGTTGGAGACCGCTGACCTAGGGTAAAGCAGGCACGACAAAGGGCAGAGTTAGGATTGATAGGGCAACGTACAAGCAGATATTTTATTAATTCCAGCTTGTATTTTGCATCCAATGTAAAACAGCTAAACTGTTTGTGGATTCTTTTGCATTGGCAGGCCTTGTTGACCCTAGATTTTTCAAAGGAAAAATTCCTAGGAATTTTCTCCTTGGAAATTAGTGTGCAAGCTTGTGGGGCCTTATGAAAGTCATTCTGAAAGAAACGGAGAAGACACCTCTACAAAATATCAAGCAATACCAACAAAAGTAGAAATGGAAGAGATGTCAACCAGAATTTATATTACAAATAAACAACCAAGGCCAGTGTTTTTTGGCACCTAAGTGCCTTCTTCAGGAGTCTATAAATAAACAAACAAAAACATTTATATAAAAACATGAATAAATAAAATACCAACACTCATTAATTTTTTAATGTATTTTGATCATTTTATTTCAATTATGAGTATACATGTATATGTTGATATTTCATTTATTCATGTTTTTATATACAGTAAATATTAAGGTGCAATCTCACCACAAATAGCTCTCCAAATAGATATTCTCCAGGACCTCAGCCATACTACTCAGGGCTCGATTACTCTCATAGCCCGAAACTTTAAGTATCCAATCGTCACTGGTCCATTCATTTATAATCTATCACTTTACGTGTTTCTTATGAAGATTTCTTCTACCTCTAATATCACTATCAAAATTTTTATAAATATTCATAAATCTTCAAAAGCATTATTAATAAATTTAACTCTTAGCTTTATAGCTTTAGATGCCAATATAAGAAACCAAAAACCCAAAACAAAAAGTAATGTCCGGATGTAGATGGCAAAGATTACAAGTCAATCCTAGTGCTGGCTGGCTGCATAACTCGCCCCACTCATCGAGAATCTTCTTCAGGTCTTTCACACGCAATTTCTTGAGGTCCACAGTACTCAAGTCAATCTGCTTATCATACTTGAGCTCACAGATCTGATTATCCTTCTTCTTCGGTTTCCCACAGATCTTCTCCATAGGGATGTGGTGACTTAGTGGCTTTCACTAAATATCCCCTGACAGAGCATTCTACAGCTATAAATCTAAATGTTAAATTTATTAATAATGCTATTGAAGATTTATAAATATTTATAAAAAGTTTTGATAGTGATATTAGAGGTAGAAGAAACCTTTAAAAGAAACACGTAAAGTGATAGATCATAAATGAATGGACCAGTGACGATTGGATACTTAAAGCTTCGAGCTTTGAGAGTAATCGAGCCCTGAGTTGTATCGTTGAGGTCCTGGGGAATATCTATTTGGAGAGCTGTTTGTGGTGAGATTGTGCCTTTGATATTTAAAGCTTTCTAAGAAGAGTAGCCACGGTTGTGGTTAAGTTTATATAAATGTTGATCTCTTCCATCTCTTCCATCTCTTCCATCTCTACCTATGAAGGTCATTCTGAGAACATATTAACATTGAAATGGCACAATTTGCATGTGTACATACCGTAGGTGCTATTCATTCATGAAGATTGCTGGGATGCAGATAGTGGCACAGTAAGGGGGGCAAAGGGGGCAGAATGCCCCAGGCACCGTGTTGGTGGGGATGTTGACACCCCTCCTCCACCCCATGCCTCTTCCCATTCCTCCCTTCCAAAAGTGTGCCCCCTTCCCTCATACCTCTAGTGAAAGTTTTTGTTTGCTGTGGTCAAAAATGTGCTCTTTGCGACCCCGTTGGCTCTCCCACTGACGTCACTTCTGGGTGCCACGCATAGGAAGTGATGTCAGAGGAAGAGCTGATGGGGTTGCGAGGAGCAAGCAACTACTTCAACTAGAGGTATGAGGGGGGGAGGGGGTGCGTGGGAGATGGAGATGATGGCAGAGGAGGGGTATCACCACCTCGAGTGCCTCTCATCCTCCCTACATCACTGGATGCAGAGTTTTCCACAGAAAGTGTTTTGGGCATGGTTAGGGTATTCCCAAAAATTGTGTGCAGTGTCATAGAATACTGGGAATGTGTGCCCAAATTCCGCACTGGGAAATACACCTGGTTTTAGCAGACATAAGTCCTGGCACCCTATTTGGGCACCAAAATTGGCACTCAGTGTTCTATAATGAGCTTTTAAGAGGCGCTCATCTTTGAATGCCCATAAGATTGGCATTGATTTTTTTTCCAGTGTCAATTTTTTTGTGCTATTTACTGAATCTAGCCCATAATTTCTGTTTTACAATGGAAATACACATATACTGTATATTACATTTGTTCCCCATTGGCTTTTATGCCAGTTCTGAGATATTCATAGGTTGTTGTGTTTTTTAGAAATGCTTATTTCAGCCAGGACTTTAAAAGAGGAATTAAGGGAGTAATTTACCTTAACCTCCCATTTCTCATTTTCTAATTATGAAAATATAGATATAGATAACTACCTCTGCACTACTCAAAAACTGAACAGTTCCTATCTCTCTATAGAACTGTATCTTCTCCTAATTTCAAATTGTAAGTTGCCTTGAATCTTGAATATAGTGCGACTCAGAAATTCCAGATTAGAAATACAGTAGATATATAAGATTCTTTTATCAAGCAGCAGTAGAGCCTTTTATTGTGGGTCGGTGAGGTAAATGTGCAGACACTCAAATGAATTGAATGAGTGTCGGAGCATTTACATTACATTAGTGATTTCTATTCCACCATTACCTTGCGGATTACATAAGAATTGTCGTGAAATTAGGTAATACTTGTTGGGTAATTTGAACATTTTAGATTTGATAAAGAGTAGACAGTGTAGTAGGTGGAGCTTGGGAAGGAACTGGTCATGTTAAATAGGTTTTATGTATTTTTTGAAGAGTAGAGTTTTAGTTTCTTTGTTGAAGGTTTTGTAGTCTGTGGTCGAAGACAGCAGATTTGCTGCTCTGGTGGCCATTAGGTTGTCATATAGTTTTCTTTGTTTGATATTTTTGGTTGGCAGGTGTGTAAATAGTGAGTGGGTTCTCCTGTGTCTGGTTGAGGTGGATTGAGTTAGTCAGTTGTTCCAGTAGGTTGGGCTGTCTCCGTTAATAGCTTTGAATAGTAGGCAATAGAATTTGAAGTGTACTCTTGCTTGTATTGGGAGCCAGTGTGAGCTGTGGTATGCCTCTGTGATGTGGTCGTATTTTTTCAGTGAACAGATGAGTCATAGGGCTGTATTTTGTATTGTTTGTAGTTGCTTTATCATGGTCGCTGGGCAGGGGAGTTATAGTATGTTGCAGTAGTCTATTAGTCCAAGGATAAGAGATTGTACCAAAAGTTGGAATTGTTTCCTGTCAAAGAATTTTCGAATTTGTCTTAGGTTTCTCATAGTTGCGAGTGATGTTTTTATTATTTTGTTGATTTGTGGTTGCATGGTACAGCCTATGTCAATCAGTAATCCAAGAAGTTTTAGCGTGGGTTGAAAGGGGTATGAGATCGAGTTTATTATTAGGTTTGTTAAGGTTGGAGTTTTGCTGTTTTCTAGGAGGATGAAGTTTGTTTTGTGAGAGTTAAGTTTTAGTTTGTGTTCTGTCATCTATGTTGCTATTGTTTCAAGTGTTCTGTGTATTGTGCCTGTCATGGTAGGCGCTGGATGGTCAAAGGGGAGGAGAATGGTGATGTCATCTGCATATCTGTATAAGGTTATGCCATGTTTGTCTAGGCAGGAGCTGAGGGAAGCTATGGGTAGGTTGAATAGTGTGGGAGACAGAGGTTATCCCTGGGGAACTCTGCAGGGGATGGACCATGGCTCTGATTTTTCTTTGTTTGTTTTAACCCTGTAGGTTCTGGATTGTAGGAAGTCTTTAAACCATGAGAGTACCTTGCCTGAGATTCCTATGGAGTCTAATGTTTGTAGGAGGATGTCATGGCCTACCAGGTCGAAGGCTGCAGAGAGGTCTAGTTGTATGATCAGGATTTTCTTGCCTGTACTGAGGTGTTGTCTAGCTGTGTCCATAAGTGTTCCTCGTAGGATCTCAGTGCTGTAGTTGGTTCTGAAGCAAGACTGTGTGGGGTGGAGTAAGTTGTGGTTTTCTAGGTATGAGGTTAGAGCTTTAGCTACGAGGCCTTCCATCAGCTTGGCGTACAGTGGGATTGAGGCTATGGGTCTGTAGTTATATGTTTGGTCCGTTGTTCCTTTGTGGTCTTTTAATATCAGAGTTATAATGATTTTGCTGAGATCTTGTGGGAAAAGTCCATATATGAGTAAAGATTGTATCCATTGTAGGAGCAGGGAGTGGAATAGTATACTTGAGGTTTTCAATAGATATGGGGGGCAGTGGTTAAGATCACAGGCTGCGTGGCTGTATTTATTATATAGTTTGTTGAAGTCTGACCATTGTATGGGTGAGAATTGGGTCTAGGTTCTGTCTGCTACAACTGATTCTTTCTCTGTGGGAGGATTTGAGATCTCTTCTAGGTGTGTGGGAATTCCATTGAACGTGGCTCTGATGTTTGCGATCTTGTTTTTGAAGTATGTGGCTAAGAGGGTGGCTGAGGGAGGGGGAGATTTGCTGTTGGTTAGGTAGGGTGTGTCTGTGAGATCTTTTAGTAAGCTGGAATAGCTTTTTTGTGTCTTGAGGTCCTTCTCCTATTTGCTTTGTATAGTATGTCTTTCTTTTTTCTTTCAGTTTTTGTTTGTATTTTTGGTTCAGTATTCTCCATGCTGTTTTTATGGATTCCTGGCTGCTTTTTCTCCATTTTCTTTCTAGTTGCCTGCATTGCCTTTTGAGCAGGAGTAGTTCGTTGTCGAACCACTTGTCTGATTTTCTGTGGATTCTGGTTTTGGGTTGTTCTGGGGCTAGTTCATCCAGGATTGCTGTACTTAGATGGCTCCATTCTGAGATGAAGTCTTTGGGAGTGTAGTCTTGGATTATGGTGTCTGCTTTTGTCCAGAATATGGTGGGGTCGATATGTTTGTGTGAGTTGTAAGTTATTTTTTGAGTAATTGGAGTGTTTTTGTTATTGGTCCAGTTGATTTCGAAGAGTAAGTGTAGTGATCTGACCAGAGGGAACGGTTCCATTTTCCGTTTGACTTTTGGATCTCTGGTTGTGTGGGTTGTTGGGACATGTAGGCTGTGATGTCGAGTTGGTGTCCTTTTTCATGTGTGGCTTGAGGGTCTAGGACTTTGTATGTTAAAGCCTCGAGGTATGATAGTAAGGTTTCTACTTGTTTGCAGGATTGGTTTTTGAGTTGGAGGTTGAGGTCTCCTAGGATTAGGTTGTAGGTTATCGTTAGTGAGTGTCGATATATAAATTCTTCAAATATTGGTTTTGCTGTGTTCTAGTTTCCTGGGGTTATGTAGCAGAGCATGCATGTTAGTGTTTCTTTGAGTGATGTACTTGAAAGTTGACAGGCTAGTAAATCCATGTATGGATAAATCCATGTATAGTAAATCTTTTAGGTTTATGGTGTTTCTGACTATGATGGCAATTCCTCCTCCTCTTTTATTTTCTCTGCAGACCATTGTTATCTTGTGGCTCTTTGGGCAAACTTCAGTTATTCTGGGGTCCGAGTCAGAAGTAAGCCAGGTCTCTGTGAGGAAAAGGCAATCCAGGTTTTCTTCTTCTATCCAGTTTTTTATGCGTTCTGTTTTGGGGCCTATGGCTCTAATGTTCACATATGCACATGTGAGAGTAGTGTAGTGTGTTGGTGTGTTGTGAGTTGTTTTGGGGTATATGAGTGATCTTTGGTAGGGTTGTGTTTTGGTCTTGTATGGGTTTGTCGGTTTTCTTTTTGTTGTTTGTGAGGTGGGTTGGTATGTGTATGTCTGACAGTTTGAGTTTCTGTGTATTGTGAGTCACCAGGTTGGTTGGGTAATTCCCTTGGAATTTGCTATAATTGGTATTGGAGAGTTGTTTGCTGTTGCCTTCCAGTTGGTTAGGAGCAGGGTTATCAGTAGGATTGCTTGTGGGTATTTTGGTGGTGTGGTTATCATGGTGGTGCTAAGTGTGGCGACTATTGTAGTAGTGGGTAGAGGTGGGGAAGATCTTTCCCTTCTAGGCTTGTTGAGAGTTGATGGACTCTTCAGGGTCTGAGGAAGGAGCGGGTGTTCTGTGTTCTTGAGTCACTGAGCCTTCCAACTGGCTCAGCGACTAGTAGCGATGGGGAGAGGCAGAGTACTCTCCCACGCCCGAGTCCCGCATCGGTTCGTCGATGGAGGAGGGTGGCAGGGTCCGAGAAGGCAGGAAGGATTCAGAGTTGAGTCGCTGAGCTTTCCAACTGGTTCAGCGACTAGCTGCGGTGGGGAGGGACGGAGTGCTTTCCCACGCCCGAATCCCGTTTCAGTCTGTCGATGGAAGAGGATGGCAGGGTCAGAAGAATGCAAGAAGGATTCACACTTGAGTCGCTGAGCCTTCCAACTGGCTCAGCGACTAGCAGCGATGGGGAAACATAGAAACATAGAAACATAGAGTATGACGGCAGAAAAGGGCCGACGACCCAACAAGTCTGCCCACTCGAATAACCCACCCATCTAAGTACTTCCTCGAAATGAACCCACATGTTTATCCCATTTATTCTTAAAAACGAGCACGTTGCTGGCCTCTACTACCTGGAGTGGAAGATTATTCCAATGATCAACTACCCTTTCGGTGAAGAAATACTTCCTAATGTCCCCATGAAATCTCCTACTCCTGATTTTTAGCAGATGCCCTCTTATCGCCGTAGGTCCTATAAGGAAAAAGATGTCTTCTTCCATCTCCATACGGCCAGTAACATATTTAAACATTTCTATCATGTCTCCCCTCTCTCTGCGTTCCTCGAGAGAGTATAGCTGCAACCTACCTAGCCGTTCTTCATATGGGAGATCCTTGAGTCCCAAGACCATCCTAGTGGCCAATCTCTGAACCGACTCCATTCTCAACACATCCTTTCGATAATGTGAACTCCAAAATTGAACACAGTATTCCAGATGTGGTCTCACCATTGACCTGTAAAGCGGCATCACCACTTCAGGCTTACGGCTGACGAAACTTTTCTGGATGCAACCCAGCATCTGTCTAGCCTTGGATGAAGCTTTCTCCACTTGATTGGCAGCCTTCATATCTTCACTAATGATTACTCCCAGGTCCCGTTCTGTAACAGTTCTAGTTAAGGTCTCACCGCTCAGAGTGTAGGTTCTGCAAAGGTTTCCGCTACCAAGGTGCATAACTTTACACTTCTTGGCATTAAAGCTCAGCTGCCAAATAGTAGACCATTTCTCCAGTAAAAGTAGGTCCTGTGTCATACTGTCGGGTACGGTACCTCCGCCTACCACATTACATAATTTAGCATCATCGGCAAATAATGCAATTTTACCATGAAGTCCCTGAGGTAGATCCCGTACAAAGATATTAAATAGGATTCTGCATAGGTACCGTCGGGTTTCCTTAGGCGCACTATCCCATCTGTATTCCTCTTTCTATCATTAACATACCTGAAAAAGGATTTATCCCCTTTTTTAATACTCATAGCTAACTTTTCTTCCATCCGGAGTTTGGCGTTTCTGACCGCTGTTTTGACAGCTCTAGATTTCTCTAGATAGGCTTCTTTGACTTTTAGTCGTTGTGATTGTTTGTAGGATACAAATGCTCTTTTCTTCTGTTTTACGAGTTCTGAGATCTCTGCAGAGAACCACTGGGGTTTGTTATTTCTCCGTCGTTTACTCATGGCATTTACATAGAGGTTGGTTGCTTCCTGTAGGGTAGATTTCAGAGCTGACCACATTACCTCCACATTATCTATTGTGTCCTGGTTTTGCAGCGCCTCATAGACAAAATCTCCCAAGCCCTCAAAGTTAGTGCCCTTAAAGTTAAGTTTGTTGATGTGTTCGACCTAGTGGTTCCTTTCCTGAGGTAAAACCACAGCATGTTGTGGTCTCTGGAGGCCAATGCATCACCTACCGAAACCTCTGTGACACTATCTCCATTGGTGAGTATCAGGTCCAAAATTGCCTGATCCCTAGTGGGCTCCAGTACCATTTGTTTGAGTCGTGCTCCCATATAGAGGTTAGTAGCCTTCTGTTGCTGCTGGTCGTAGCTGAAAGTTTGTTCCAGTTTACATTTGGCATGTTGAAGTCCCCTAACAGTACAGTGTCTCCACGCAGAGTGATGGTCCCGATGTCTTCGATTAATTCTTTGTCTATGTCGTCCTGTTGTTTAGGAGGTCTGTATACGATGCCCAGATACATGCATTTGCCACTTCCCCTGGCAAGGTTCACCCAGAGGGACTCCCCTGTATACTTGACACCTGTGATTCTGGTAACTTTGATTTCCTCCTTGATATATAGAGCTACCCCTCCTCCGTTTTTGCCTTCTCTGTCTCGGCGTAGTAAATTATATCCTGGTATAGCCACATCCCATCCATGGGAATTCGAGAACCAGGTTTCAGATATTGCCACCACATCTAGGTCGGCGCTCCTCATTTCCGTCTCTAATTCCAGAATTTTATTGCCTAAACTGTGGGCATTAATATACATAGCCTTCCATGCTTTGTGTTTGCCCGGTCTGGGTGGAAGGGCGGAGAGCTCTCTCATGCCCAAGTCCCGGCCCACAGTAAAAGGCTCTACTGCTGCTTGATAATAGGAGCCTGTAGTGATTTCCCTGGGTAATTGTTGGCACTTATACAGATAAGTTTCTTAAATTGGGCCACTGTACATTTCAGTAAAGATACAGGGTAAAGGGCATGGAATTTGATACTCCACCTTTCTGTGGTGTAACCAAAATGGTTTACATATTATATTCAGGTACTTTTTTTCTGTCTCCTGTGAGCTTTCAATCTAAATTTTGCACCTGGGCCTATGGAAGGTTAAGTGACTTGCCCAAATCAAATTCAGGTTCTCAGTGCCGAAACCTATACATGGATGCTGCCAGTTAATGCTGCCTTTTTTAAAATACATTTTTAAAAAATGATGTTTCCACTGTAGATTTTGAAAATAGTAGTTTGGATGTTCTTGCAAAAAAAAAAAAAAAAGTCCATATTCAACTTTATGCCATTTTTAAAAATGTTTTTCTGTTTTGAAACTGAGCCTCTTACTTTCCTTTGAGTTGATAAGTAAACCCTCTCCTCTTTGTTAGAACTTAAAGGATATACTTTGGCTTTTGGCCATTGGTTACCCCCTGTTCTGTACTCCTCTCATTCTCTCTTGGTAAGTAAAGAGCTCTCCTGTGTTCATATCACACTTCTATCCACCCTCTCACTCCTTTCTATTCCCTATTGATCTCTCTCTCTCTTTTTAAGACAGGCAGGTTGATCAGCACCCAAGAGTTGGGTCTTACTTCCTGTCTCTCCACTGTTGCCAGATTTCAAATCCCGTCCCGGTAAAGGTCTGAGGGCTAGATGCACTAAACAATATCAGTAAGACCATGTGGATCGCTGTGGGACAATTTTTTTTGGCAGATTCCAAAACAGCAATGGATGGTCAAACAAGTTTGCATGTCAAATGATTTGCATGGAGGTTCACCATAATCTCTGTTCGACCCTGTCCGATCAATTGCTGTGAGAGCGACTCTCAAACATGCGCAGAATTGTCTAGTCCAGGGGTGTCCAATGTCAGTCCTCGAGGGCCGCAATCCAGTCGGGTTTTCAGGATTTCCCCAATGAATATGCATGAGATCTATTTGCATGCACTGCTTTCATTGTATGCTAATAGATCTCATGCATATTCATTGGGGAAATCCTGAAAACCCGACTGGATTGCGGCCCTCGAGGACCGACATTGGACACCCCTGGTCTAGTCGATACAGCGACAAGGTACGCAAGTGCCAGATTTGCTACATCAGTCATAGGCTGCCAATGGAATGCCATGATGTCATATACACGTGACCATTGAGGCCGTACGGAGGGAGCAGAAAGGTAACAGTAGACTATGCAAATGCGGGGCATAAATGAGGGTGGTGCTGTATAAAGTTCTGGCTCAGCTTCTATATATTTTAATCATGAGGAATGAAAATTTTAGCCTTTTCATTGGCCCCCCCCATCTTTTCGCTGCCCTCTCTTCTATATTTTACCCTGTTAACAGGAACGCCTACACGTATACTGCAGTAAAGTGTACACTAGGCTTCACTAGCATGCACATTTTTTTTTGCTGCAGCGGAAACGCTACAGGAAAAGGAAGTCTGTCTCCCAAGCTGATCCCCTGAGGAGAGATCATAGCCTGGCAACCTACTTCAAGCCACCAAGGAACAAATGAAGCAGTCTTGTCCTGGGATAAGAGGCAGGTAGCATTGAAAGTGTTAAACAGAGTTCAGCTGAGAAATGATCATCCTGAATGGTGCGTGGTCCCTGAAGGTGGTGGAAAATGTGTGATTTATGTATTTCCTGCAGCTCTTAGCCCCAGATTAGGGCTATTTCAAAAGCAACTTATAATAGGTGGGCGATCCAAACTCTATATTCTCAGGTCTAGGTGGAGGTATAACCAGCCATTGCAGAGAGGAGTAGCGTCCATTTTACAAGTGACATCTGAAGCGACCAGAACGCTGCACATGTATCTCTCTCCCTAACAGTAGTGGCAGCTCAGCGAGACAGGACAGGCAGCACTTCTGGTAGAGCCCCACAGCCATTTACAGGTAGAGCTTACTACACATTCAGGTAATGGGCAGAGACATAATTCTGCACACATCTTAGAAACAGAAAAACATGATGGCAGATAAAGGCCAAATGGCCCATCCAGTCTGCCCATCCACAGTAACCATTATCTCTTTCTCTCTCTGAGAGATCCCACATGCCTGTCCCACGCCTTCTTGAATTCAGACACAGGTGGCTGCAGAGCCATGAATATTCATAATATAACATAACAAATTCACTTATATACTGCAGTAACCTCTCAGTTCAATGCAGTTAACAATCAAGAGGCTGTACAATTCAGAAAAATTTGTCAAATAAGTAGGTCTTCGGCATTTTTCTAAAGGAAAGATAGGACAGATCTCAGTTAGTAATGGATGATAAAAGGGAATTATGCTATATCTGACAGTAAGGGACTGAGGCAAGAAAAGCAACAGCTCTATTAATTGAGACATAATAGAGAAGCACAGATTCAGAGGCATCCCCACTGCTTCCCACTCCTCCCATAGCTGCGGCCCACTCTTTATACTATGATCAAAATGGAGTGGAGCATTTTGCTCATAGCATAAAGGGTGGGCCAAAGCTATGGGAGGAGTGGGAAGTAGTGTGTGTGTGGGGGGGGAGGGGGCTCTGAACCTCCTTATCAGAATATGGGTATGAGGTGGAGTTCTAGCTGTCTCATGAGGCAGAGACTAGTGGGGGCAACGAGATCCCTTCGCAGGAAGCTGGCACCAGTTTGGATTGCAAATCGGAGCATCAGAATTGTTTGCAAACGATGCAGGCAGCACCCGTCTTGAAGTCCTTCAAGGATTTCAGCAACCCCGGGTAAGCCTCTGCAATCTTGATGCTGGAAGTTTCCAGCAGGAGCAGAGATATCGGTGCAGGGAGAATCATGTAGCCGCAACTACAAAATTAGCTCAAACCTCTCATTGAACTGCATTCTAACTTCACTTTACGTTATTAAAGAGACTATTAAACCCCTCTGGCTTACTGAAAAGAGATGGTGGTAGTTAAGATTGAGGCAGAGGAACGAGTGGGCTCCCCTTGCAGTTCTGTCAACATCAGCACTTCCTCCCTCCCCTTCTTTGTCTGCTACTTCTCACCCATGGTCACTACAAGGTGGGATCTCCTGATATTAGTCACAGTTTGAGCAATGGGCAGCATAGATCTGTGTACCCACTAACAAAGGAGACCCCGTGCAAACTTTAGGTACACAGTCCCTTACAGAACCCATTAGGTTCACAGCTACAGACTCTTTGGCACTGAGATGAGGTCGAATATAAACATTGCCATATTGGGACTTTTTAAATTTTTCAGGCACGAGCAACATCATGAACTTGCTGCCCGCGTCGTGTCAGCTATTCCTATGACATCACTTCCTAGGTACAGTGAGATGCTGGCAAGGAAGAGAGGTGCTGGCGCCATATGACTGCCTACAGGAGGTGCCTCTCACAGCGAAAAACACATCCTGTAGGCAGTCCCGGCACCAGCACCTCTCCTCCTCACCGGTGCCTCTCCTCCTCACTGCACCTCTCCTCCTCTCGCACACCCCCATTGGTGTAGTAATAGGAAGCTCAGGACTCCATCTGGAGGGCCTCCATGCATACACAGATGTTGACCTGAAGACTTCACATATGCATGTGACGTCATTGCATTGACATCTGCGCCCTCCATACGCAGCCCCAAGTTTAGTGTGCAAATGGCTTCAAAACGTTTTGCAAGACATTGTACTATGTGGTAGATTTAAAACAAAGCAGAGAAAATATTTATTTACTCAACGTGTAATTAAACTCTGGAAATTGTTTTAATTGGTTTAATCAGCGCATTAATTCACCGCACCGATTGAAAACCACAGGCGCCTACAAAAAGGGCACTGGAATCATGTCTATAGAGGTGCCTAACAGCGCCTAAGGTCAAAGCAGGTGTGGTTTTGGCTGGAAATGACATTAGGCACCATTAGGCGTGATTGTCCATCAAAGGTAATGTATAGGGTTACCAGATTTTCCTTCGGGAAAATCCAGAACCATGGCCACGCCCCTGAGACCGCCCATTTCTGCCTCTGTCATGCCAAGTTCCGCCCCCCAGCCCCACCCCAGATGGCATCCACGCATGCGCAGGCCTGATGCAATGATGTCACAGGGCTGCATCCGCACGTGCGCGGATGCCCCGTCCTCATGCGATTTTGAAGGAAAGCTTTTAAAAACCCAGATAAAGTGACGGGTTTTGAAAAGCCGTCCAGACCCCCAAAAATGTCTTCAAAAGGAGGACATGACCGGGGAAATACGTACCCTAGTAAAGTAGGCCTTTAAAACTCTGGCCCACATTATTGGTGCCAACCTTTAACAGGAGCCATGATTCTGAAAACTGCACCATAGCGTGATTAACACATGTTCAGTGCCATTTTTGTAGGTAGCTCACAATTATGGCACCATTTGCAGAATCTGGCCCTTAGCTCCCAATGATTAATTCCCTCCCTTAAAGTCAATAATTGATTGTTAACATCCAATAATTGACAGTTTATGGCTCTGAAACTAATTAATTTGTGTGTGCTTCTCAGGATCATACTGTAGAATCTGGGAGTTATGTAGTGCTTTGGAATTTTGATGCCCTTCCATCATTCAATCACATTCAATCAAACACTGGTTGGCAGGCAGGAGACAGAGGGTTGGAGTGAAGGGTCACTACTCGGGCTGGAGGAAAGTCACGAGCGGAGTTCCGCAGGGGTCTGTACTTGGACCGCTGCTGTTCAATATATTTATAAATGACCTGGAAACGGGGACGAAATGTGAAGTTATAAAATTTGCGGCGACACTAAACTCTGTAGAAGGGTTAGAACCACGGAAGAGTGTGAGGACCTACAAAGGGACCTAAACAAACTGGAGGAGTGGGCGAATAAATGGCAGATGAAATTTAATGTAGGGAAATGCAAGGTCATGCATATAGGGAGAAAGAACCCGATGTTCAGCTACCAAATGGGGGGATTAGTATTAGAGGGAAGTAACCTTGAAAGAGATTTGGGTGTACTGGTGGATACAACAATGAAGTCAACGGCGCAATGCGCAGCAGCTGCGAAGAAGGCAAACAGAATGTTGGGTATTATTAAAAATGGTATTACGACCAGAACAAAAGAAGTCATCCTGCCGTTGTATCGGGCAATGGTGCGCCCGCACCTGGAGTACTGTGTTCAGTATTGGTCACCGTGCCTTAAGAAGGATATGGCAATACTTGAGAGGGTTCAGAGGAGAGCGACACGAATGATTAAGGGCATGGAAAACCTTTCATACACTGAAAGATTGGAGAGGCTGGAGCTCTTCTCCCTGGAAAAGCGGAGACTCAGAGGAGACATGATAGAAACCTACAAGATCATGAAGGGCATAGAGAAAGTAGAGAGAGATAGATTCTTCAAATTTTTAAAACATAAAAGAACAAGAGGGCATTCGGAAAAATTGGAAGGGGATAGATTCAAAACAAATGCTAGGAAGTTTTTCTTTACTCAGCGGGTGGTGGATACCTGGAATGCGCTTCCAGAGGACGTAATAGGGCAGAGTACGGTACTGGGGTTTAAGAAAGGATTGGACAATTTCCTGTTGGAAAAGGGGATAGAGGGGTATAGATAGAGGATTACTGCACAGGTCCTGGACCTGTTGGGCCGCCGCGTGAGCGGACTGCTGGGCGCGATGGACCTCGGGTCTGACCCGGCAGAGGCATTGCTTATGTTCTTATGTTCTTATTTCTTGCCCTGATTGGCGCAACTTAAAAAATCAGTATAGCTTGCCGGGCCTATGTTTCCAGACAGATTTGCAAGGGCATCAAGCCACCAAGTGGTATAAATTAATATCCGAATATTTGAATAAAAAAACCTAAAACATGCCTAAAAGACATTTGGAGCATTGAGATAAAGCAGCAGATTTCTGCCATTCAATGGCCACGGATTTGGACTTGGAGGATGAGATGTACAGCGTCAGCATCTATGAGACAAACCTGGTTCTTTTTGTTACATAGAATTTCTTGGACCCCCAGTTCGTTTTCAAAAGTTGGACAGTTCTAAGTCTAATAGATGTCGGCATTATCATCTTGATGTAGGGACACTGGATCGTTTGTTGTTTTATTGTCTCTTGATACTCAATTTTTGGAAATCAATATGGGGACAAATTAATATGATACTGGAAATATTGATTCTATTGTCCTACGATGTGGGTCATTGTTGAAAGCTAAAAATCCATTAGACAGGTAAAAAAGCAGACTTCTTATAATTATGACAGGGGTTGCCATGCAAATGGTCACTAGGAATTGGAAAAACTGAGACAGGCTAAATTTTTCCTTTTGGTGGGAAACTTTGGACTCCTTTTACGAAGCTGCGGTAGCGGCTTTAACGTGCGTGACATTTAATCATGCGCTAACCCAAACACTACCACCTGCTCAAGAGGAGGTGGTAGCGGCTAGCGCGGCCGGCGGTTTAGCATGCGGTATTACACGGGTTAAACCGCTACCGCACCTTTGTAATAGGAGCCCTTTGTGTCGATGTTATAGATATGAAAAAATGAATTTGGAAATATTTGGACATAAAATATTTTAAACAACATGGGATCCTTTAATGGAATTTGTTAAATCTGTTTAATTGTATACGTTTTGAATTCCTATTTGATTTTCACACACTTCCAGGGAGGGTGGGAGGGAAGGGGGGGGGATATATTTTGTATTGCATTATTTGATTGGATGTAAGTGCTGTTCACTGTATTACTTGTTTGTACAATTTTTGCACTTTGTATTTGAATTGAAAATCAATAAAGAATTACACACAATCACAGATTTCTTCAGTTGCCAGCCTTCCTCACGGTGTTTGGAGCACAACCTGTTCAATTAACAAAAGGAGACAACACAGCTGTTTTTGTTGACTTCCCAAGAAGGTTAAGTGATTTATGGAAGAGGAGCAGGAAATCTACTTGGGTTTTTGAAATACATGTTTTGACACTTTTGTTTCAGCGGTACACGACAGATTTGAATTGTAGTTTGTGTTGGAATGTATGTCTTTGTATTATTATCAGTGTTTATTGTCCACCTACTTCCAGATTTTGCATACTGTGACTAAAGCTGCATGCACAAATCTCTGCATATTTGGATTTGCACATGCATCTTAATTAGCAAGCCAATCAGCGACAATAATTGCCAAATGACAAGCAATTATTGGCATTAATTGGCACTATTTAGAATTTAGGCACACAACTTTCTAGGCGTGTTCTATAAAATGGTGTACGTAAATTCTAGTGTGTGCAGATCTCAAAAGGAGGCATGGCAAAGGGGAGGGGTGTGGGCAATTAATGGGCATTCTTAAACGTTAGGTGCTGAATTATAAAATATGCACGATCAGTGCAGTTTTCATTGACATAAATGGTCATGCCTAAATTTTAGTCACATGGATGCAGTGGCATATCGAGTATAGGAGGTGCCTGGGGCAGTGGCGTTCCCCTGTGCCCTCCTCTACACCCTCCCCCATGCCACACGCATGCCCTCCCTTCCTCCCATTCCTCGTTAAAATTTTCATCAGTGCAAGCAGCTTCTCCGGCTTCCTGCTCACGCCGGTGTTGGCTGTCCCTCTGATGTCACTTCCTGGCCCTGCAACTCGGAAGTGATTTCAGAGTGCTGGCGAAGATTTAAAGAGGTAAAGGGCTGGGAGGAAAGGGAGGGCGTGAGCATGACATCATCAAGACAGGAATAAGCAGTGGATTTCCCCAAGCTATCTCAATAATGGCCTAAGGACTTCTCATTTAGAAAAGTATCCAAACCTTTTTTTAAACCCCGCAAAGCTAACTGATTTTACTACATTCTCCATCCTACATAGTAGCTTCATCGCATGTGCCTTAGTCCTAGTATTTTGGGAAAGAGTGAACAAGCAATTCACATGTACCCTTTCAATTCCCCTTAGTATTTTTATAGACCTCTATCATATCACTACTAACCGTTTCTTCTCCAAGCTGAAGAGCCCTAGCCGCGTTAGCTTTTCCTCATAGGGAAGTCATCCAATCCCTTTTATCATTTTTGTTGCCCTTCTCTGTATCTTTTCTAATTCTGCTATATCTTTATTGAGATACGGTGACCTGAATTGTATACAGTATTTGAGGTGCGGCTGTACCATAGAGAATTCAAGGGCATTATAACATTTTCATCTTTATTTTCCATTCATTTCCTGATAATTCCTAATATTCTATGTGCTTTCTTAGCTGCCGCCGCACATTGAGCTGAGGGTTTCAATGTATCCTCAGCAATGACACCTAGATCCTTGGATCTATGTGGAACCCTGCATCACATAGCTATAGTTCAGGTTCTTCTTTTCCAAATGCATCATTTTGCACTTGCTCACATTAAACATCATCTGCCATTTTGATGCCCAGTCTCACAAGGTCATCTTGCAATTTTTCACACTCCTCTTATGATTTAACCACTTTGAACAACATTGTATCAGCAAATTGAATTATCTCACTAGTTATTCCTATCTCTAGATCATTGATAAATATGTTAAAAAGCACCGGTTCTAGCACAGACCCCTGGGGATCCCCATTATTTATTCTTCTCCATTCAGAATATTGACCATTTAAATCTACTCTCTGTTTTCTGTCTTTCAACCAGTTCTTAATCCATAATAGGCCATTATCTCCTACCTCAGAAGTCTTTCATGAGGTACTTTGTCAAATGTTAAGCACAATTTTTTTTCAGCCCTGATTTTTTAAGTGACTTTGGCCCAAATTCACTAAGCAAACCGATCGTGTACCGATCAGTTTGCAAGCCCTTTGCGACCAAATTTTCCTCCAACCCTATTCACTAAATCCTGTAGCGATCTGATCCCAACCCTCTCATGCAAATTAGCAAAACCCAATGCAAAATAGTCAAGCGATTGATTCACTAACAATTGCTTGGCTATTTTGAGTCGGGTTTTACTACTGACAAATCCAACCGCTGAGACCTGTTGGTAACTGAGTTACCGTCAGGTCTGAAGGTTTTTTGAAAGGCCTGCCTGTCTTTTTTATTCTTATTTTTCCATGGCACACATATTTTGCTTGTGTTACACATGCAAAATATCTGCCCCCTAAAAATCAAATGAATAAAAAAGACAGGCAGGCCTGTCAAAAATAACCCCACACACAAACGTGCCCCTCAAGCACGGCCACTCCCCACCCCCAACCAGCATGACCCTCGCCCTCTCTCCCCGCGACCGGCATGGCACAGCCATCGCCCCCCTCCTGGCACAGCCCTCACCCCCATCCCGGCATGACCCATCCACTCGTGGCATCAAAAAGTTGGGAGCAGGAGGGGTCTTCAGTCCCTCCTGCTCCTAGGCCTCCCACCCCCGGTCCACCTCTGGTCGGCCCAGGCGGTCGGGCCCGGCACACCCACATTCCTTGGAGGAGCCTGAGGTGCCTCAGCCAATCAGTGCCTTATGCCTCTCCCCGTGCATCAGATGATGCACTGGGGCAGGGCCTAAGGCCACTATTGGGTGGCAGCTGGCTGGAGCAGAAGGAGCAGGAGAACTTTCCTCTTGCTCCCGAAGATTGGCGCGGCATAGGAGCAGGAGGATGGTCCGGACCCCCCTCCTGCTCCCGAAGATGTTCGGAGCCTTGTCGCAAGGAGCAGGAGAAACCAGGCATCCCTCCTGCTCCCAACTATTTTAAAGGTACCGTGGTGGGTGGGCCGGGCCCGACTGCCTGGGCCGACCAGGGGTGGGCCAGGGGTGGGAGGCCTAGGAGCAGGAGGAAGTGAGCACCCCTTCTTCTCCCAACATTTTGGTTCCGCGGGAGGGTGGGCCGTGCCGGGAGGGGGGCAACGGCTGTGCCGAGAGGGCCGTGCTGAGAGGAGGGCGACGGCCGTGTCATGCCGAGTGAGGGTGAGGGAGAGATCGGGGCAGAACAGGACAGGCAGGAGAGATTGGGGCCTGGGGAGAGGGGTTAGGGTTAGGGTCTGGCAGGGCCGGTGTATCGGGCCGGTGGGTGGGGCTAGTATAGGCTCTCTTGCCTGCCGTGCTCTGCCCAGATCTCTCTTGCCTACTCTCAGACTCTCCTGCTCTCTGCTGCCGTTCCCCGCAGTGCAGACTCACTTTAAAAACACGGGCTTGCACTGCAGGGAATGGCAGCAGAGAGCAGGAGAGTCCAATAGCAGGCAAAAGAGGATCTGGGCAGAGCAGGGCAGGCAGGATAGATTGGGGCTGAGCCCTGACAGCAGTGACTGGAGGCTGCTTCTCCTGTCAATACTGTCAGGGTGTGCGCATGAACAGGATCGCTCTCTACTGATCCTAGCCGTGGATAGAGGGCGTGTTAACGATCATCCCCATTTGCATGCAGGCCCTTACTGAATTTGTCGGCCAGCATGCAAACGGAAACAGATCGAGCACGGTTTGGAGGTTTAGTGAATTTGGGCCATAAATAGAGTGCAGTGCAGTAAAGATAGGGAAGTTATAAATCAGTGTATCTCAAACTGTGTGCCAAGGCACACTAGTGTGCCTCCTGAGATTTCAGGTGTGCCGCGGCACACTGAAGAGGAGGAGAGGCGCCAGCTGACTGCCCTAACAGGATGTGCTTACAGATGGTCTGCGCATGCATCAGGATCACTACAGAGCGATCCGGGCACTCGGTTGGGGGTGTGATTCTGATTTGTGAATCAGTCCCCTGGACATGGATCAGATCCCTCACAGATCGGATTTGATCCATGCCCTTAGCCCTTTGAGTTTACAGCTTATAGAATAGTGACTAAGGGCATTTACACATGTATCTGCTATGTGGTGCCAATTAGCATCAATTAAGGCTAATTATAGCCAATAATTGGTTAAGCTCCCTGGAATACTTAATAAAGAGGTGCAAAGCAAGGGACCATGCAAAACACATCATTATTATGTAAATAGAATAACACAGCTTGTGGTGAATACCACAGTTGTGTTTTTTACTTTTTTTGGAGCATCAGGCTTTTAAGAAGCAGCGCTGGACCACTGGGCCATGGCTTAAAGGGGATGGACATTAGTATGTTCCCACTTCTAGCAGACACACTTGCCCCATCACATACTCCCACCCCCAAATAAGATCCCCTACTCACTTCCAAAATTTTTCCATCCTCTCATAAGCCCCCTAGGGCCCACTTTTGCACATCCCTGGGATTAGTGGGAATGGGATAGGAGCCGTGGACTGGCACACTGAGGTAAAAACCCTATATGAAGGGCTCGTGCCAGTCGAAGAGATCAAATACTATCCCCACAAATACTCCTCCCACTTCTTTATTGAGACCTCTGGGTTCTATTGTATTCCATTGGTAAATGAGACGTTGCTCTTTGGTGGCCCATTGGGTATTGAATAATCATAGTATTGAGAAAGTTCACTTTGCAGTTCTGATTAAAGTGGAATTGGCTTAGGGAGGAAACATTTCAGAAGTTCTATTGAGAAAAGAGCAATGTCTGATTTACCAATGGAATACAATAGAACCCAGAGGTCTCAATAAAGTAGAGTGCAATTCATTATAACAATGAAAAAGTTCCAGTAATTGGTTGAATGCAGGTGAGATCATTTAGTTTGTGATTCTATATAATGAAGGGAGTGGATGGATTAGCTCATTCAGTCTGCTCCTGTGTGTGAGAAGAGGTGAATTTTGAAGGTCCATTTGATGCCCTGGTTAATGGCAAACCCTGGTTTGCTGGTCCAAGATGAAAAAGCATTATTGAAAGGTATGAAAATTGTTTTAGTGGAGTTTGACTTAGTTATGTGGTTTTAGGGAGTAAGGTCATTTTTGTGATATTTTTTTTTTTTTTGGGGGGGGGGTTTGTGAAGGTTTGAATGGAGATTAGAGCCTCATTCAGTTACAGCTCCTAAAGACGCTTCATAGAGAAACACAGTTCTGTGTCGGGTTGACTGTCTTCCATCTAGCAACAGTCTCAGTGGAGTGTAATTTGGAGAATACAAATCATCTATTTTCTCAGGAAGAAGAATAAAACACAAATTTGCTATGTTCTATGTTGGAATTGAAAGACACATTCATTGGACAGTAGTTATATTATGAACTATATTATACTAGGATGGATTTAGTCTGCTGATTTACAATGGAGAGTGTATGGGGAGTTCTTGATGTTATGTAATATGTGATATATGCATGTTTGTTATATTTGTGAAAGGTGGGATCTCTTCACAAAGGGAGGTAGGGGAGGGTCATTGTTGTGGGCAGACTTGATGGGCCTTGGCCCTTATCTGCCGTCACTTTCTATGTTTCTATGTAACCTTTTCCTATCGTAATAAATTTTGTGTTACGCTGATTCCAATCGTAATTATTTTAGCAAAGTTTTGTATTATTCACCGTTATCATTTACGGCTATTGTAAACATAATGTAAATAAGTCATAAGTCTGTAAATTCAAATATTTTGTGTTCCTGGCTCTTTATTAGTCCATACAGACTGTTTATCCACGATGGCAATGACAGTTTTGGAATGTCCCGTCATCTGGGACACACGATAGAAAAAGGTTAATTAATGCATTATTATCAATAAATATGGTTGAATATTGAAAGTATTACAAGTAATAACATGTAATAGCTTCTTTATGGGTAAATTTTAAGTTAAAACACTTCAATTCTCACAGCCCTACTATATTAAAACTTGTTTCAACTTATATCAAATTATAAGTGTAAGGTGCTCAGACCCAAAACCAAATATATCTGTGATAACCACAAACTATGGTTGATATGGGACCATCATGGCACTTTACTGTCCCGAACCACTCATCATTAATAAGGTAAAGAATATAACATCACTTATCTGTTGTTTGGAGTGGTTGATAGGTGTTCTGATATACAACCATAGAATCGATAAGGTGCAAGTGCAAAGTGCTGGTAAAGACCGTTAGCCAAATGACTCCTAACTCGAGTTTCGATAAACTCTTCCTCAGGAGGGGACACCTGTATTGGCTGCAATCGACTCGGACTGGTGGAATTCAGTTTGTCACATATATAAGATGGAAAAGATGTTAGCGTTACAACAAGGGAATCTTCATAATTTTTTAAAAATATGGGAACCATTGACTAATTACTCTAATGATCAGATATCTTAGCACATGGGTAGCAGATATGTGGGGGTGGGGTGGGAAATGTATATCATATGGAATTAGGAATATTGATAAAAAGGGGGGTATTTATTTTATCTTACAAGATTATTTGTTTGTAAATACAAGTGATATATGAAAATTGTTTGTGTTATGTTTAATTCACTTGTTGTAAGAATTCAAAAATGAATAAATAAAAATAAAAAACACTGGCCACTTTTTAGTGAGGCTTAGTAAAAGGACTCCTTAGATTGTTGAATTTTTATAGGACACATTGGGGCTCATAATCGAAAGAGAAAAACGTCCAAAAACCGGCCTGTCGGCACTTGGACGAACATTTCTCAAAAACGTCTAAGCGCCGATAATAAAACCGGGTTTGGACGTATTTAAAAACGACCTAGGCCTTCATAGTGCTGCTCAACGACCAAAGCTAAATGGGGCGTTTCGGGAGCCTTGTCAAGGGCGGGAGTTGGGCGGGACATGGGCCGGCTTAGACTTAGTTGTACAGCATGTATAACCGAAAGTTTAACAACAGAGCCTAGACGGAACTTGGACGTTGTGACATAGACCATGTAAAACATGGTCTAAGTCACAATTTTATTCACAACTTTAAATTTCAGCCTCCAGACCATCATCACCTGGCCGCCTGGCATAGGAAAGCCTAGTCGTCCAGCCCAGAGGCAGCTTAAGTCGTCTTGGGGGTGGATTAGGGACCCATAGAGAGGAGGACTCATGCCCATAAGCCACTGTAATCACTGCATTGATACTTAAACATTTGCACTCCCCTATATACCCCCAAAAACCTTTTTTACTGGCATATAAGTGGCTCCTGCAGCCATAAGGGCTATTGGGGTGGTAGATAAGTGGGTCTAGGGGATTCTGGAGGTGGTTTGGGAGGCTCACTGTCACCTATAAGGGAGCTGTAGTGAAGAGAAGCCATGGCACCCTTTTTGTGAAGTTCACAGCAGTGCTCTGTAAGGTACCCCACTATTTAGGTGGCATGTCTGGGTGTGCAGTCCATCACTTTGCAGACCCCTCCCACGTCCAACAGGGCTTGTTCTAGGCGTTTTAGATTTGGACAGACAGTTGGATGGAAATGTGGTATAAAGATGGATGATTTAGCGGCTTGGACGATCAGATCAGCAGGACGTATAATTAGATGATTTTCGAAAGTAAAAAAAAGTTGGATGTATCTTTCGAAAATGTATCTTAGGCTCTTTTTAACTTTAGACGACTTGCGAGATGGACGTAAACGGACTTAGACGTCCCTTTCAATTATGCCCCTCATATTCTGTAAAGAATTAAATTAAGGATGTGTTACAGATGGCAGATATGAATACTATTTAAACTATGTTATATTTCTACTGTGCCTAAGGACTCCTTAGAGGTATCTCCAGGAAGTGAAAATCCTACAATTTCAAATTTAATACAACTGCTTGAATCTTCTCAGGACAGAATAACCTCCAGAGCTACCCAGGTGGTCTCATTTATAATGGAAATTGAAAAAATTTCAGGTCTTACAGCTTATTTTTCCAAGAATGATGTTGTGTATTGTGATCAAAGAGTAATGATATTTCCTGATGTTTCAAGGGCTACCCAACTGAGATTAAAACTGTTTTTTGCAATTTAAGTCTAGAGTTTTGGCAACCAGTGCTAATTTTTTTCTATTTTTTCTAGGTAGATGTTTATTATCATAGATAGAAGCTTTTTTGATGAATAAATGTGCATGAATATACATATAAGACCCCTGCAAGTCTGCAGGCCATTGATGAGGTGTACATTCAGGTATATTAGGCAGTTTTCTGTTCCTGGAGAGATCACATTTACAAATAATGAAGAAAAAAAAGCGCTAAAATGTGATTCTATCTTGCTTTGCCATACGAGGTATGACAATTAAGTTCATGAACTCATCCTAGAAAAAATGCTACATATCTCATTGCTGAATATTACTATGGTTACCTTTGAAGTACTTCCCTTGGGAAGCTATGCACTGACACCAGTGCCTAGTCTACCCTTCAAAGCATTTCTGGAACTCTTTTTCTGAAATGAACACCAGAGCTGTTGTTGCATTACTCTTGATATCCTGAATGTCATCAAAATGTCTTCCTTTCAATATTTCCTTTATCTTTGGGTAAAGAAAAAAGTCATTGGGGGCCAGATCAGGTGAGTAGGGAGGGTGTTCCAATACAGTTATTTGTTTACTGGCTAAAAACTCCCTCACAGACAATATTGTGTGAGCTAGTGCATTGTTGTAATGCAAGAGCCATGAGGGACCATTTATGCACACATCTTTCTCATACCAAGATTTTCAGTTAAGATTTTCCTAACTGTTTCTCTATCGATGTTTACTTGGTCCGCTATTCAACCAATGATTTTGATGCACAATTCAACAAATATTTGTCAGTTCTACTTATTACTGGCCGCCCTGATCTCTCTTCATCAGTGACACTGTCTCTCCTACTACTACTATTTATCACTTATATAGCGTTGAAAGGCATACACAGCATTGCACATTTTGACTTTTAATAGACGATCCCTGCTCGGAAGAACTTACAATCTAACTGGGACAGATAGACTTAACATGTAGGGTTGGGGATGCAGAACCCAAGGTAAGAGTTGAAAGTACTCTCAAAGAGGTGGGCTTTTAATTGGGCCTTGAACACTGCCAGAGATGGAGTCCGCTATAGGCATTCGGGCAGGTTGTTCCAAGCATACGTCACAGCAAGGTTGAAGGGATGGAGTCTGGAGTTGGTAGAGGAAGAGAAGGGCACAGATAGTAGGGACTTACCAGCTGAGCAGAGTTTACCACCTCCAATCCTTGGTAAAAAAAAAATGCTTTTTCAGCCTTCACATGCTGAGGAAAGTTAGATCCTGCTTTCATCAAAAACATTTTATCCTCCTTGTCCAATCCATCATCCTCTCCAAATTGGATTATTGCAACTCTATCTACTTAAGCCTAACTAAGAAAAACCTTCACAGACTCCAACGGATTCAGAATGCTGCGGCCAAGCTCATCTTCGCTAAAAGTAAATTTGACCATGTCTCCCCACTCCTGGCCAAGCTCCACTGGCTTCCGATAATCGCCAGGGTCCACTATAAATGCGCCTGTTTAACTTTCAAAATCCTATATGGTATCCTCCCTCCCTTTATCCCTCTTTCTTGGAATTCCTCAAACCCTAATACCACCAGATCCTCCCACAAATTAAAACTATCCTTCCCCTCGCTAAAAGGCATTTCCCACACAGGAAAGCTAGGGACCTCCCTTCACTTCAAAATCACTGAGCTCTGGAACAACCTTACCTCTCCTCTTCGGAACTTGAGCTCTCTCCAAGTTTTCCGCAAACATCTGAAAACCTGGCTTTCCTCAAAAAATGTAAGTCTCCCTCCAACTTAGGAATCAAGGAAACTCTTAAATCTTGGCATCCCAAGTCCTCTAAATTTTCTTCACACTTCTACCTCTAACACTCTAACCTTCCTATTTCTCCTACTGTAAACCGCATCGAGCTCTACAAATGTGGAGATGATGCGGTATACAAACCTAAGGATTAGATTCGATTAGATTAGATAAGTGAAGAGAGTTAGTGAGGAGCAGCTGAGTGAGTGCATTTGTAGATCAGTAAGAGGAGTCTGAGGAGTAAGAGGAGAAACAGATAGGATGCCAATGAAGTGACGAGAGTTTAACGACTCTCCTGGAATATGAGTCATGCAGCTTAATTCTGGATGGATTGGAGGGGAGCAAGATGGCTAAGTGGAAGGCCTGAGAGTAGTAAGTTGCAATAGTCTTATCATGAGTTGATGAGGGCATTGATAAGGGTTTTGATAGTGTGCTCAGGGAGGAAGGGTTGGATTATGATAATATTATAGAGGAAGAAGCGGCAGGTTTTAGCGATGTGTTGTATCTCGAAGGTGAAGGAGAGAGAGGAGTCAAAGATGACCCCGAGATTAGGAGCAGAAAAAACTGGAAGGATGAAAGTGTTGTCCACAGAGACAGAGAATGAGGGAAGCGGAGAGGTGGTTTTAGGCAGGAAGATGAGCAGGTCCGTTTTAGCCATACAGTTTTTTGATGTGAGGCTTCCAGGTAGGCCAATTCACACAAAGCTTGCGGTCAATGTCAAGAAACGTTTACCCATTCTAGAGCAGTGATCTCCAACCCTTTCCTGGAGGACCACTAGCCAGTTGGGTTTTCGGGATAGCCCTAATGAATATGCCTGGGGCAGATCTGCACTCCTATCAACTTCATTACCTGCATATTCATTAGGGCTATCCTGAAAACCTGACTGGCTGCTGGTCCTCCAGGACAGGGTTGGGAACCATTGTTCTAGAGCAGTGGTCTCAAACTCCAACCCTTTGCAGGGCCACATTTTGGATTTGTAGGTACTTGGAGGGCCTCAGAAAAAAAATATTTAATGTCTTATTAAAGAAATGACAATTTTGCATGAGGTAAAACTCTTTATTTTATTTAATTCAATTTCTATCCCATCCTCCCAGTAGCTCAGAATGGGTTACAAGGTTTATAGTTTATAAATCTTTCCTTTTGGCTAAGTCCTAATAATAATATTGTAATTTATAGTTAGAGACATAGGACCAAGAAACTTTTATTTTGCTTTTGTGATTATGATATACATACTGAGGGCCTCAAAATAGTACCTGGCGGACTGCATGTGGCCCCCGGGCCGCGAGTTTGAGACCACTGTTCTAGAGTCTATAGTGGCTGGTAGCATTAGGGATTATGGATAAACAGAAATAGAGACCAGTTATGCAGATTCCAAGAACCCGACTCTCTGGATCTCTCCTCTCCCCAACTTGCAGGGACAGATGGTTGTTGAGGGAAGCACATGTTTGCTGTCTCTGTCAAAGTTTGGAGGAACATCTCCCTCCTATTGGTGATACACCAATGTGCCCTAACACACTGATTGAGAACCACTGCTCTAACTGAAACCATAGCAACACAGGATTTTTTTTTTTTAACCAACCAATGAAGAAGAAAAAGCCACAAATGGTAGTAACAGTAAATTATTAAAGTATATTTTACTTCTCTGTGCCTTTGGGGTAAAAAAGCTTAGAAAATTATGTATGAACAAACAAAACATGATTGTATGTTAATGAGCAAAATTATACCTACAGGGCTTTTCTTCTGTTCCATAATCATCTCAGATGAAGAATGTTACCTACTTGAGAGCTAGAAATTCATTGTTGCGTTTCATAGTCAGCATAAGTTTACTTATATTTCACTAAAACCAGATTTCATTGCTTTATTTTGAGAGTGAGAAACATTTGCAAGGACAAATGAAGGAGCTATGAGGTTTCTCTTACTCTTGGAAGGAAGAGTAGATTTTTAATATTCATTTCTTTTATCTCTGGCATTTACTGCCCTTTGAACATATCTAGTTTAGGGGGTTATTACTGATTTACAGTTCATAGTCAGTGAATGGATTATTTAGAGCAGTTTGCTTTGTTAAACAATTCTTAATCAGGCTTTACACCGCGCTGTAGCATGGAAACAGTTCATGCATCACTTTTGAATATGTATGGCTTAAATGCTTTGGTGTTACAACTAGATCTTAGCTGTGCATTTGATCTTGTGGATCACAATTTATTACTCTCGTGCTTGTTTCATTTGGATTATCTGGTAACATTCTTCAATGGTTTCAAGAATTTTTGGTATCCCGTTGTTACCAAGTAAAATTAGGAGAGATTTATTCCCAAAAAATTGAATAATTCAAGTGGTCTTCCTCAGGGCTCCCCTTAATCTCCCCCCTTCTTTATAATATTTATCTTTCCTCTTTGGGAGTAAGATTAGAAGATTTAAATATCAAGAATTATAGTTATGCAGATGATATTATAATTGTTATACCTGTCACTTTCCATTTGCCTTCTGAGATTTTAAGGGTGAAATTAGTTTTGACTACCGTAGAAAGATGGATGTCTGATTTTAAGCTACAATTATTTTTACCAGCTTCGACTAAGGGCTCCTTTTACTAAGCTGTGGTTTTTAGCGCGTACTACGGATTAGCACGCGTTAACCCCCCACGCTATGCAGAACAACTAACACCAGCTCAATGGAGGCATTAGCGTCTAGCGTGCCTGGCATTGTAGCATGCGTTAAGCGTTCGCTAAAACCACTAGCACAGCTTAGTAAAAGAAGCCCTAAGTATGACAAGGAAAGCTTAATCATAGGCAGGAATATTTATCCTATAGTTTCTTCTATTAGTATTCTTGGAGTTCAAATTGATAAAAATTTGTCAATGATAATGCGAGCTGATCATGTTGTACACAAGGCATTTTTTATGCTATGATAACTTAGATCTATTAGGTTTTATTGTGATACTGTACCATTTCAGTTAGTTCTGCAATACCTAGTGCTAATCTTTTAGCGGAGATAGCAAACGTTTTTGTAAATTGTACATTGTTCAGAACACAGCAGTTAGATTGATTTCACTGGCCTCTGCTCATTTTGGTGTCTCAAATGTTAGACCTGTTTCTGGGTATATTTGACCTGCTGATTCCAAAAATGGCACCAGTTTTCTCCTATCAGCTCTAGTTTTTGAGATACAGAACATGTGCCATATACCACTCTTTGCTCTGTTCACCCATTAAATATCAGGATATTTTAATGTAATGTTTAAATTAATTTCTTTTAAGCATAAAGGAAACATATTAAAAATTAAAAGAAAAGTGTACAAAATGAAAATCTACTTATTTCATACCAAAAGCACAAGTTTATGATACAAACTTTCCAGTCATTTGACACACAAGAAGCTCCTTTTGTAAGACTTCCAAGAGACAATCCCATATAAAATTCCAACAATAGTCTGCCATCATGTGTGCATCCCATCTTCCTTGGTATATGGCTTCCATTGTTTTTATGTCTTGGTGATATCTTTCACCTTTCTCTTCACTTAAGTCACCAAAGTTCTCTGGAAAGCGATCTAAGTGACTGTGCAGATAATGGACTTTAACACTCATGTTACACCCAAGCCTGTTGAAATGAAAGAGCATATCCTCTACTAATTGTGTGTAGTAGTTGTCTGTCTTCTTGTTGCCAATAAAGTTTTTGACAACAAGAACAAATGAAGACCAACATATGATTCGATTTCATTCATTGATGCTATGAAATGTGGGTCATTTATAGGTTGTCTGATCTGTGGACCGTTGAAAATTCATGCCTTCAGTTTTTCCATGGCAATTCCAGGTAACAAATGCGCTATCGCCTTTACAAATTGTTTCATCAGGTCTAGCTTTATATGTAGTGGTGGCAGTATGATTCTATCTCATGCTACCAAAGGTTCATTGATTACATTTTGTCCTCCAACCACCATATATTCCCTCAGAGGCCAATCTTTTTGGGCGAATGTTCATGTTTGACTCTACTATCCCAAAGGCATATCTACTATCCCATAACCATATCTAAGAAACTAGAGCTGATGCAGTCTATCCAATTCAATTTTCTGAATTAGCATCCCAAATAATCCCAAGAACAGGTCAAAAACTCCCAGTGGAGGGCAGAGTTCTATTTAAGCTTGATTATTTCTTTAATAAAGTTTTAAATGGCTTGATGCCTAAATATTTGGCTGATCATTTTCTATTTACTTCCCAAGGTCATCCTGCATGTAATTTATAATTTTTCCTTCTGTTAAAGACTGTACCCAAACATGATGTATAAGCGAGCAACTATTTTAAGCTGCACACAGGGACTCTGAATTTGGGCCAATGATTAAAATGCCTGCTACTTATATGTATTTTAGGAAATTATTGGAAACTTATTTATTTTCTAAATATTTGCAATGAACTAAATAAAATGTAATGTATTTCGATGTACTTCACTGATAATGTTCAGTTTTTATGTATGAGGGGGTCGCTGAAAAGTTCTCAGCCCAACCAGCAAAGTTGGGGCAATCTCTATTGAGGGCTGTACAGAAAGAAAAAAGTGGAAAATCATTGGATTACGGGCTCCTTTTACTATGCTGTGTTAGGGCTTTAACGCGTGGAATAGCGCGCGCTACATTGCCGTGCACGCTAGACCTTCATGCCAGCATTGAGCTGGCGTTAGTTCTAGCTGCTTAGAGTGCGGCATAGCACGCGGTAATTTCCTGTGCGCTAAAAACGTTAGTAAAAGGAGCCCTCAGTATATAGCCCTCGATGGAGACTGCCCCAACTTTGTTGGTTAGGCTGAGAACTTTTCTGCGGCCTGTCGTATGCCGAGATAATTGTGATACAGAAATACATTTTTATGTTATGTTATACATCAGAAGTCAAATGGGGTACAGAGAAGGATCTTGAAATCTAGTACATATCATTTATAAACAGTCATTTCATTCAACAACTTTACGCACAATTTATGTAGCATTATTGCTATAAGTGTAATTTTTTGGTACTACACTTCCCCCTCCCCATTCGCGGTTCCTGCACTCGTGGTTTCATATAATCACAATTTTTTTCTGGGGAGGGGGAAAATTTAAAAAACAGTCTTAATGTAAAAAAAATCCATCTTTTTTTTCTCCCTGTCACCTTCCCGGCCTTACCTGGTGGTCTAGAGGGCTTTCGGGGCAGGAGCGATCTTCCTATGCTCCTGCCCCGTGCAGATCGCCATGAGGAAATGGCTGTAGGGAGTTCCCGTCGTAGTCTCGAGAGACTACGGGAACTCACAGTCATAGTTTCATAGTTGTCATAGTTGTCATAGTTTCATAGTAATCTTATTAAATTGCCACTTAGCTTAGAACCGTTCTGTCTCAATCCCCACCGACGCGTTTCAAACTTCTTCCTCAGGGTCGGGGATAACTACAACAAGCAAAGATCTTCATTAGGTCTCCCTGAACGTCTAAGTAAGATGCACAACATAAAACAGTGCAATAATCATTAGCTTACCAGAACAATTCGACCTCTTAAGTTGTAACTAAATCCATAATGTTCACACCGGGACTGCAACATGGCCGCGGTGTTCTGGATGGAACCAAAAAGAGGAATACCCTGTGACGTGCACCACCTCCCACCAATCATCGATAAACTATGCGAAACACCACCGGCATACCAGGAGCAGATCAGCATAAAGATTCATGCCACCAGAGTCAGCCAAATAATCGCATAGTTGGTCGATGATTGGTGGGAGATGGTGCACGTCACAGGGTATTCCTCTCTTTAGCTCCACCCAGAACGCCGCAGCCATGTTGCAGTCCCGGCGTGAACGTTATGGATTTAGTTACAACTTAAGAGGTCGAATTGTTCTGGTAAGCTAATGATTATTGCACTGTTTTATGTTGTGCTTCTTACTTAGACTTTGAGGGAGACCTAAAGAAGATCTTTGCTTGTTGTAGTTATCCCCGACCCTGAGGAAGAAGTTTGAAATGCGTCGGTGGGGATTGAGACAGAACGGTTCTTGTTCTGTATTAGTATTGTTTTATTTTTATGTTATGTTTCAAAACTTTCAATAAAACGTACTGAACTTAAAAGTGGCAATTTAATAAGATTACTATGAAACTATGACAATTTTCTATATATTTCTTATTATTAAGCACTGGCACTTTATTATAAAGTAATATATCTAAACATAAGAAGGTCCAAGTGAAAAAGCTTCACCTAGTATTAGTTCCCATGAGGATGGCTACCACATCAAGCAACTAATAAGTGAATATACTCGGTATGGTTTTCTGAGAAACATGATGTTGGAAATCACTGGACACAATTGAGGTGGAAACTAAAGAATTATCAAGTTATTTGATTTGAGACTTTGTGCATATTGTGTGTTGTGGGGTTTCTGCAGAGTGGCAGTTAACGAAATAAGATACTACTTTTTTCAGCTACATTGGCAAAATAATGCCAAGAATTTAGGAAGTTGGTTGGTTGGGCTGATAATTTTTAAGCACCCCCTCATAACTATGCCATCGACTATTCCCTTCTCTCCCTTACTTGAACAAATTCATCAGTTGCACATTTTTTCTAGAGGAAACAGATGTGGAGTTTGTAATCCATGCCTTGGCAGTTAGCAGGTTGGATTATTGTAAATTACTTTTCCAAGATCTTTGAGGAGTTCCAGACCGTACATGATAAATTATCCTTATTGAGAACAACCCACAGAAATCATATAATAGCCCTCTTGTTTGAAATTCAGTTGAGCAATGGATCAAATTTAAGATCCTTTCAATTGTTCATACCTGTACTGAAATGCATATCTAATTCTCCATTTGTTGTTATTTGTATCAATAAAAATTGTTTGAACCTAATTCTCCAAGTGTACTGTAAATCACCTTGAGCTTCCATAGCGCGGCTCATAAATTCCAGATTAGATTAGCAATGTATGCTACCTAGAAGACCAAGATTTGCTTGGGAAAGTGGGCTGAGTGATTATGATGGGGTTGTTTGGTTCTCTTGTGTAGCTATTCAAATGCAGTGTTGAAGTCTTCGATGTTGTCGGGGTAACTGGCACTAGTTTGTTTTCAGACCATGCTCCCTAAATTTGAAAATGATTTTTTCTTTGTACGTTCTTGATTTTTCTTCCTAGTCTCACCCCTCCTGCTACTTTCATCCTTTTCCTTACCCATTAGTACTTCTTTCCTTCAACCTGGTTCTCTCTTCTTGGAACCCTTTTTTCAGTCTATCTCCTCTGTCAGCCCCCAACTGTTTGAATCTCATGCAGTTCTTCTCCCTGTTCTCATCTGTGTCTTTCTTCAGCCCATTCTTCATCCACTTATCTTTATATCACTGTCTATGCACCCCCCAGATTGCATTCATTTGAACTCTGTTCTCCCTTTCATATAGTCCAGGTGTGTTCCCTTAGCTTCTCTTCTCCTCACAACACATGAGTTCCAGTTCTTAAGGCTTTGGTCTACTCTTTCCTACCTCATTCCTTTCCCATAGCCTCCCTCAACACTTGTCTCCCTCTCTATGGTAGACAAAAGGCAGGAAGCCTCTCTTACCTACTCTGCAGCTGCTATTGTTCTGTGTTCTCTGCTATTAGTCCATTCCTTAGACATTCCTTAGATAGCCAATAAGAGGGCTTCAGGGAATTCTTGCAAGTGCAAAACAACAGTGTCTTCAGAGACTTAAGGCTCCTTTTACTAAGCTGCGATAGTGGTTTTAGCGTGCGCGGAATTGCCACACACGCTAGACGCTAACGTCAGCATAACGTGGGTTTAGCGCACGCGGCAATTCAGCGCGCGCTAAAAACGCTATCGCAGCTTAGTAAAAGGAGCTCTTAGCCTCATTTTTTAGACTGATTTCAAATGTTCCCAACTTATTTCAAACGTTAACTGGGAGCGTTTGAAATCAGTGTAAAAAGCGAGGATAATTCTCGGAAGACACTGCTGTTTTGCACTTACGAGAATTCCCTGATGAAGCCCCTGTGGGCCGTTCCATAGAGAGTCTGAATAAATGCTGTCAGTGAGCAATGACATCACAGAAGGGGGCTGGGACTTGCAACCAACACCCTACAGGGTTTGGGCATTCTGCCGACTCCTCATGTCTATGAGGACCAGCCTCTAAATTTTGTTTGAGAATATTTTATATTTCCCTTGCATCATTTGTAACGATGAAATATTTAGGATTTTTTGTTCAATGGTGAGTTTTAGTATTCAGCATGTCACACACATGAGCATCATCTCTTAGGTGTGTCACAACAGAAGAAAGATTTAGAAACCTTCTGTAATATTATTTTTGTCCATGAATAATACTGTTCTTGAATCTCTTTCTAGTTTCATATCTTTGCATCCTTCAATTCCTTTTACTTCTCAGTCTCAAACCTCTTCACACATATGTATATCTCCCACTTTTTACAATGCCGTTAGAACTTCTCTTTTGCTCTAAAAACCTAAAATAAACTCCACTTCCTCCCACAAATAGTTCCTACTCTTTTCAAAGATAGAATTTCAATAACCTGTTCACATTTCCTTTTTTGTTTGGGATTCTTTCCATTCAACATCTATTAACCAGATTCTGATTTGTGTGTGCTCCACTATTCAACTTCTCTGTCAACACTTGTGTCTCATCATTCATTTTTAACCCTCTCTGAAATCTGTTACAGTACAGTATCTGCTTATTTCCCCCTTTTACAAAAACGTAGCGCGGTTTATAGCACTGGCCGCAGGGGTAACAGCTCTGACACTCATAGAATTCCTACGAGTGTCGGAGCTGCTACTGCCGTAGCTACAGTTTTGTAAAAGGGGGGAGGTATATTTCTTGTGCTTTTATGTAGGATGCATTAATGCAAAATACTGTATATAAAATGATTTTGTTTTGTATTATATCACTTGAAGACTGAGTCAGGATCAGAATAATGAAAGAAAATTATATATACAAAGTATTTAATAGGAGAAAATTGTATACATAAAGTATTGGAGAGACCTAAAAGATCTCTGTGACACTTGGGGCCTCTTCTATTAAACTGCGCTAGCAGTTTTCTAGTGCAGGGAGCCGTGCTGAATGGCCCACGTTGCTCCCAATGCTCATAGAATTCCTATGAGCGTCAGGAGCAGCGCAGGCCATTCAGCATGGCTCTCTGCACTAAAAACTGCTAGCGCAGTTTAATAGAAGAGGGCCACGGTTTATAATGTCAATGGAACTAATATTAAATAAAGCCTAAGTTCCATAATCTTTACCTATTTTTAGTAATGAACATAAGAACATAAGCAATGCTTCCGCTGGGTCAGACCTGAGGTCCATCGTGCCCAGCATTACGCACACGCGGCGGCTCAACAGGTCCAGGACCTGTGCAGTAATCCTCTATCTATACCCCTCTATCCCCTTTTCCAGCAGGAAATTGTCCAATTCTTTCTTGAACCCCAGTACCGTACGCTGCCCTATTATGCCCTCTGGAAGTGCATTCCAGGTGTCCACCACACGTTGGGTAAAGAAGAATTTCCTAGCATTTGTTTTGAATCTGTCCCCTTTCAACTTTTCCGAATGCCCTCTTCTTTTATTTTTCGAAAGTTTGAAGAATCTGTCCCTCTCTACTCTCTCTATGCCCTTCATGATCTTGTATCATGTCTCTATCATATCCCTTCTAAGTCTCCTCTTCTCCAGGGAAAAGAGTCCCAGTTTCTCCAATCTCTCAGCGTATGAAAGGTTTTCCATACCTTTTATCAGACGCGTCACTCTCCTCTGAACCCTCTCGAGTATCGCCATATCCTTCTTAAGGTACGGCGACCAATATTGGATGCAGTACTCCAGATGCGGACGCACCATCGCTCGATACAATGGCAGGATAATTTCTTTCGTTCTGGTAGTAATACCCTTCTTGATTATACCTAGCATTCTATTTGCTCTCTTAGCGGCCGCTGCACACTGTGCCGTCGGTTTCATTATCATGTCCACCATTTAGTGTCTTTAAGACAATATGATGCCAATAGTGATATCTAATGGGCACAGGGAGTTGTGCCTTTCAGCCCAATTTTGTTTTTCAGCTTGTAGATGTTTGCTGTTATAGAAGCCAATTTGCCATATATTTTCATAGGGAGGCGTGAGTAAGGAACACTACTGAAAGGCCTAGGGCATGCTTGCTACTTGCTATAGCTGAGGCTAAAATGACTCAGTAAACAACTAATCCAATGCTTTCTTCAGTAAAGCTATTTAAACCAAATGCAATTATGTTGTTTTCTTTTTAGTAAGGATCTTCAGATCGCTGCGGGAGTGTATTACTCCTTTACAGCCCACATCCTCACTGATCCTTCATTAATTCTTGTACGGTACTATACCTGAACTATTTAAAAGCAAGATGACTAACTATCTACCAAGCAAATCACTACACTCTGAAAATTCAGCTTTATTAAAGGCAAATGTTAACCCAAAATATGTTGAGACCAGCGCAATGACCTTTTATTGTGCAGGGGTTAAATTGTGGAACTCACTCGTGAGTCAATTACGGAAATTTGGCGAAAAAGGCACATTTAGAAAATTACTTAAAACACTATTGTTTGTAAATGCCTTTTTTCTAGATATTGATTACTCATGACTGCTGATTTTTGAGAACCTTTTCATAACTGTTTTTATAGGTCTTTTTTGGCTTGGATCTTCCTATTGCTGATTTTCTGAGAATTTGCTCATTCATGTATTTATTTTGTTTTACAAATTTATGTATGTAATACCATATAAACCATTTAGGCTTTAGACGGTATAGAAATTCTTAAAATAAATAATTTACTTTTTTATTCGTTATTGCTCAAAAATGTTTCACTTTTAAGTTTTTCTACATATATATATAAAATATTTTTTAAAATATCTTGAGGGGTGTTAAACAATGAACACAGCTCAAGATAAGTTTTTCTACATATATATATATATATATATATAATATTTTTTTTAAAATGAGTGAAATGTTTTTAAGCAATAACGAATAAAAAAATCTAATGATAAAGAAAGAAACATGACCCTTATTATAATGCAATAAAATTAGTCAATGGACTCCATACATCATTAAAGGATTTACTAGTCCCCAAACGTTCCGCCATCATCCTTTCATATGTATATGTGGTACACACATTTACCCACCAAAAAGTGAAATTGATCCTATCATGATTTTTCCAATTCTGTGTAATCAACTGAACATAGAAACATAGAACATAGAAACATAGAAGATGACGGCAGAAAAGGGCTACAGCCCATCAAGTCTGCCCACTCTGCTTACCCACCCCCTGTCTATGCCCTAATGACCCAATTTCCTTATCTTGACCCTCGTAGGGATCCCACATGGGTATCCCATTTATTCTTAAAGTCTGGCACGCTGTCTGCCTCGATCACCTGCACTGGAAGTTTGTTCCAATGATCAACCACTCTCTCTGTGAAGAAATACTTTCTGGTGTCGCCATGAAATTTTCCGCCCCTGAGTTTGAGCAGGTGCCCTCTTGTGGCCGAGGGTCCCTTGAGAAAGAAAATATCATCTTCCACTTCGACACGTCCCGTGAGGTACTTAAATGTTTCGATCATGTCTCCCCTTTCCCTACGTTCCTCAAGAGTGTAGAGCTGCAATTTGTTCAGTCTCTCTTCGTACAAGAGACCCTTGAGCCCCGAGATCATCCTGGTGGCCATCCGTTGAACCGATTCAATTCTGCACACATCTTTACTGTAATGTGGCCTCCAGAATTGCACACAGTACTCCAGATGAGGTCTCACCATGGCCCTGTACAACGGCATTATGACTTCAGGCTTTCGGCTGACGAAACTTCTATTGATACAACCCAATATCTGCCTTGCCTTAGATGAACAAAAACAAACCGACTCTGTAATGGTAACTCAACCCACGAGGAGGACCCGTTGTGCTAAAATACAGCTCAGAGGTATAAAACTCTAAAGAGGAGGAGGTAACCCCCTCTTAGGACTGCAACACTCACCATGTTATCTATGCCATATCATGTCCGTGTCAACTTGTGTATGTGGGGAACACCACCCGCAGTTTAAAGTATCGTATTGGGGAACATATGAGCCGTATACGCACCGCAGTGCAAGAAGCTCCCCTGGTGCAGCATTGGCAGAATAACAACCACGCCATCACAGATTTGCGATTTACAGTTCTGGATTGCTACAGTACTACCAGGGGAGGCGATACAGCTCGCATGCTGTGGAGAAAGGAACAGAAATGGATCTACGATCTTAATACTCTTCACCCTTATGGCCTCAATAATGAAATCGAGTGGGTGGCTTTCCTCTGATTATGTCTGATTCTCGTGAACATTTTCTGAAGTTTTTTGCATTGTACTCTGTTTTCAGTATAATAGTGATGTCATCACGTTTGCCACGTTTGTTTTCCTGCCTTTCTTAGGTTTAAATACCACAGTGGGGGCGGGTACACTATGTAGCACAAAGAATTTTTTCATCTGCTGAACGGTACGTACATTTTTGTGCTCCTGTCCTGCTGGCCAGTCGCTAGCCTTATTAAGTTATGCATGGTTATGGGGCTATTAGAAGGTGTCAGCCCATCTCTATTGCATTTTTTGATCCTGTTTTTTGCATTTCAGATCTTCCATTTAAATGTTACATGGTTGTTAATTTGTAAGCAAGCTAATCAGCCAGACGGGGTCTCCTGAAGTAGACACCGAAACGGGGCCACGTCGGGACCCTGACAAGTACCTTTTTTTGAGAATTTACACATATGAATGCAAAGTTTCTAGTGCTTACCTGAATGCAGAAATTCTGACTATTTTTTGAAAAACGTTTTTGAATGCATATTGCATCATTTGTGAGACATATATACCTTACAATCATTCAAACCTCTGAGTTGGACTCGTTTGTTATGAAGCAATGATTGGAAAATAAACTCTTTTTCCTAAGAGGGGGTTACCTCCTCCTCTTTAGAGTTTTATACCTCTGAGCTGTATTTTAGCACAACGGGTCCTCCTCGTGGGTTGAGTTACCATTACAGAGTCGGTTTGTTTTTGTTTATACAGTATCTTTTCTGACTCTCTTTTGTCACATTGTCCCTGTTGATAGTGGAAACATAGTTGCCTTAGATGAAGCCTTCTCCACTTGATTGGCAGTTTTCATGTCTGCACTGATGATTACTCCTAAATCTCGTTCTGCTGAAGTCCTAGTTAAAGTTTCTCCGTTCAAGAAGTACGTCCTGCATGGATTTCCGCTTCCGAGGTGCATGACCTTACATTTCTTAGCATTGAAGCCTAGCTGCCAGGTTGAGGACCAACTTTCCAATGTAAGCAGGTCCTGCGCCATATAATTCTGTAAACTGCATTCACTTACTATATTACATAGTTTGGCGTCATCGGCGAATAGTGTTATTTTACCTTGAAGCCCTTGAGTCAGATCCCCTTTGAATATGTTGAAAAGGAGTGGACCCAGGACCGAGCTCTGCGGCACTCCACTGGTCACCTCCGATGTTTTAGAGAGGGTACCATTAACCACCACCCTCTGAAGTCTGCCACTCAGCCAATCATTGACCCATGCAGTTAGTGTTTCTTCTAACCCCATCGATTCCATCTTGCTTAGCAGCCTGCGGTGTGGGACACTGTCAAAAGCTTTACTGAAGTCCAGGTACATGACGTCCAAAGACTCTCCCAAGTCCAACTTTCTTGTTACCCAGTCAAAGAAGCTGATGAGATTGGATTGGCAGGACCTACCCTTGGTGAATCCATACTGACTGGGATCCCGAAGATTCCCTTCATTCAAGATCGTGTCCAATTTGCTTTTAATTAGTGTTTCCATGAGTTTGCACACTATTGATGTGAGACTCACCGGTCTATAATTCGCAGCCTCTGCCCTGCAACCCTTTTTATGCAGAGGAACGACATTAGCTAATTTCCAGTCCAGGGGAACTTTTCCCTTACTTAGGGAGAGATTGAATAGCTCAGCCAACGGTTTCGCCAGGACATCACTCAATTCTCTGAGCACCCATGGCTTTGTTCACCTTGAGTCTTGCCAGTTCACTGTAAACTTCACCTGGTGTGAACTCAAAATTCTGAAACGGGTCTTCTGTGCTTTGTGTTGCCTTCAACTGCGGACCGTGTCCCGGTGCCTCACAGGTGAAGACTGAGCAGAAGTATTCATTCAGTAGTTCGGCTTTATCAGAATCTGCTTCCACGTAACTTCCGTCCGGTCTTCTAAGGCGTACTATCCTGCCTGTGTTCCTTTTTCTGTCACTAATATACCTGAAGAAGGATTTGTCCCCCTTTTTAATGTTTTTTGCCAGAATTTCTTCCACTCAAAGTTTTGCCTCCCTAACTGCCATTTTGACCGCTGTAGACCTGGTCCTATATTCTACTTTTGCCTCTCTTTTCTCCGTGCGCTTGTAGGAGAGAAACGCTTTTTTTCTTCTCCTTAATGAGGTGCGAGATCTCCGCGGTGAACCATTGGGGTTTATTGTTTCTTTGTCGTTTATTTACTGATTTTATGAAGCGGCTAGTTGCTTCATGTATGGTTGATTTCAGTGTTAACCACTTAGCTTCTAAATCATTGGTCTCCGCTTGGTCCTGCAGCATCTGATGGACGAAATCTCCCATGCGTGCAAAGTCTGTGCCCCGGAAATTGAGTACCTTTGTTTTCGTGTTTGATCTAGGGAAGCCTTTCCTAAGGTTGAACCATACTATGTTGTGGTCGCTGGAGGCTAGCGTATCTCCTACTGAGACCTCTGAGACACTTTCCCTGTTGGTGAGTACCAGGTCGAGGATCGCCTGGGCCCTAGTGGGCTCCGTTACCATTTGTTTGAGACGTGCTCCCTTTATGGAGGTTAAGAGCCTCCTGCTACCGCTGGTTGTCGCTGAAAATGAGTTCCAGTCTGCATCAGGCATATTGAAGTCCCCTAGCAGTACAGCTTTTCCTCGTAGAGTGATATTCTCTATGTCTTCAATTAATTCTGCGTCCATGTCTTCCAGTTGTCTTGGGGGTCTGTATACCACACCTAGATACAGGCATTTTTCTCTGCCTCTTGCCAGGTTTACCCAGAGGGACTCCCCGGTGTTGACATCTGTGATCCTGGTGGTTTTGACGTCCTCTTTAATGTATAGAGCTACCCCCCCCCCCCCTCCTAACCTGCCCTCTCTGTCCTGACGAAGTAGATTGTAGCCCGGTATAGCCATATCCCACCCATGTGAGTCTGTGAACCAAGTTTCAGATATTGCCACCACATCTAGGTCGGCATTCCTTATTTCAGCCTCCAATTCTAGAATTTTGTTACCTAAACTGTGTGCATTGACATACATGGCCCTCCATATCTTGTGTTTGCTAAGTCCCTGTGAGGCGTATCCTACCCGAGTCGGTGTGACTCCCAAAGAACTGTTTGCAATGTGGGTACTTACCTTGGACATGGAAGCGGAGTTTTGACTCACCTCATCAGGATAATTCCTTTCTGCACTAATATGTGAATGGGTACCCTCCCCCGACTTACCTAGTTTAAAGCCCTGTGAAGCAGGCGGGCTAGTCGGTGTCCGAAGACGTTCTTACCCCTACTGGTCAGATGGAGTCCGTCTGGTCCCTGAAGTCCTTGTAGCGCTTCCCCATGGTTTAGGAATCCGAAGTTCATATCCCGGCACCATCCCTGTAGCCACTCGTTCGTCCTCAGGATACGTTCATCTCTGGCTCTTCCCTTGCCTCTAACTGGGAGGATCGATGAGAAAACCACCTGCGCTCCTGTCTGCTTCAGCCTCTCACCCAGTGCTCCAAAGTCTCTGGTGATGGTCTCCGGTGTGTTCCTGGCAGTGTCGTTGGTTCCTATGTGGACAAGAAGCATAGGAAAGTGGTCTCGGGGCATGAGTAGTCTATCCAGACTGGCGGTAACATCTCGTATCCTGGCTCCAGGCAGACAGCAGACCTCTCTAGATTGCATATCCGGTCTGCAAATTGGTCCCTCGGTGCCCCTCAGCATGGAATCCCCGATGACTATTACTCTGCGCTTCTTTGGGGGGAGCCGGTCAGTTGTCCCTGGAGATGGAGCTGTGTGTTGGGCCTGCTCCTGTTCATCATCGGCAGTTCCTTCCTGAAGAATCTGGAATCTGTTCCGCAGGGCGAGTTGAGGGGTTGATGTATAGCTGCCCTGTTTGTAAGAAGAAGGAGAAGATGAAGAGATTGAAAAAGGGGGGGGTCTCCTATGTTTGCCCATGGAGGAGGTCACCAGCTGCCAGGAGTCAGTGCCGCTAGCCATTTCCTGTATCCCAATTGTTGGTTTCAAAGCTGATGATTTGGGTGTCTCGAGGATGGACTTGTCATGGGCCTGCTCGGTGATTTGGGACAGCTCCTGGACGACTCCGTCGATGTAGGCCTCGTCCTCTCGGATGCTTCTCAGGTGTATCACCTCCTCCCTGAGGCTCCTTAGTTCCTGCATGAGATCTCCATCCAGCTGCGCAGCCTCCTCTGTCTGTGTAGTGACTGTAGTGTAGCGCTGGGGGATGGTCTCGGTCTGCACAGAGACCTCTGTCCACCGTCCTGGGTCTTCCTCCTTCTGCACGCAGTCCGTGGTCGCTTCCTGGATCCCCATAGCGACTGGAATACTGGTCTTGATTGTAGACTTCGCACTTCTTGTCCTCCCTGCCATTGCTGAGTTGTAATTGAGGTCTGCCTGTCAGTAAGGAAGAGAATTAGGAAAATTAGAAAAATCTGTCTGTGAGCAGGTGTGAGATTTTGAAAGTTAGGGTGTCTGAGAGTTGGAAGATTGGGGTATCTAGTGCTTGAAAGATAAGGGTGTCTGAGAGACTGAGAGTTTGAGATGTCTGAGAGGGTTGCTGTCTGTGAGTTAGTATGAGAGCCTGTATGATTAGGGTGAAGGGATAGTGTGTTTGAGAGGTCCGCTTGTTGCCCTAAGGTATCGTTGTGTTATGTAGTTTGGCTCTTCTTAAGGCTCTTCGCAAAGGCGCTCTCGCTAAGGCGAGCGCCTTTGCCGCTCGCCTTTGCCGCGCGCCGAATAGTTGTGTGCCGTTGGCTCATCCCCTTTTATGGGGGGAGTTTGGCTGGTGATGTCAGGGGTGGGCGGAGTTAGCTCTCGCCTCTTCCCCTGCTAGCACCGCCTTCTCTGCTCCTCTCTCTGCTTCTTCCTGCTAGCACACTCTCCGCTCACTGTTCTGCCATGTGCTCAGAACTCTGCTACCATGTGCTCAGGACTAGGCACAGCTCCTACAGTCTCCCATCATAATCAGGAAAAGGCAACTTTTATACTTATCTAAAGTAGGCTTAATATGTAGTAATGTACCACAAATTACAGCTTCATAAGATAAGGGAATAGCTGTTTCAAGAATGAGATTAATTTGTCCCCAAATTGACTTCCAGAAACCAAGTATCAATGGACAAAAATATAACAGATGATCCAAAGTCCCTATATTAATATGACAATGCCAGCATCTATTAGACTTAGAACTATCTAGTTGGAGGATCCAAGATGGCTGCACGTTAGCTCTTACCTCTCCCGAGGGGCCAGCTAACTCCTTGACATTCCTCACATATTTTGACATCTCTACGGAAATTTTGCTTCCCAATGCCACATACTAAAAGGAAGGGGGTTTGAGAACGGCTTCCTCCTAGCTCAGAACCTACACACCGGTACAGCAACAAACCCTGGAGAGGTTCCTGAGTCAGCTCACAACACCGGAACCGAGAGAAGAGGGCCCTGCTGTAAGTCTGGACGATGGAGCGTCCAGCTTCATAGGGCATGAAATTTCACTGTCCCCTCCGGTATCCAGCACACCGCCGTGTCCAACGTCAACGCGGGTTTCCCCGACAGAGAGTCCAGGGGTGGAAGTCGCAGATCTAGACTTGAGTCTGGAGGAAGGAGCGCCCATGGGAAAGACAGCTGAGCAACCGACTTCGGGAGTCCCAGCGAGTTTGCTGCTGTTTCAGACTCCCCCGGTGGTAACTCTCGAGACCATTTGGCAGGCCTTGCAAAGTCTTGACAGCAAACTTACAGGATCAACATTAAAGGTACTTAGTCTCTCAGGGAAAGTGGATAATTTGTCTAAAATAATTCAACAAACTAAACATGACTCTGCTGAACAAATAACCTGTGTTAAATCTGAATTTAAAGATTTAAAGGAAATAACATCAACGTTGGTTAAAGATAAGAGTTATCATGTGCATACTAAATTAAAACAATTTGAGGACTTTAACAGGAGATTAAATTTACATATACTAAATTTTCCAAAATCACCGGCTTTAAACTCTCTTGACTACTTTAAAAAATACTTAATGGAAATTCTCAAAATTCCTCAACAAGCTATTCCTCCTATGAACAAAATTTATTATATTCCTACTGCTACAATTAAGGTTGATGAAGGAGGAAATTTGTTAGTGGAAAAAAATTTGACTGCAATGTTGGAGGAATCCCTTTCTGATATTAAGGAAAGGGGGACGCTTTGAGTCTCCTTGGTATTTGAACAAGACCTAAACCTTATAATGAAACTTTATTTTCGGAATTTAAATCAAGAATTTTCAGGACAAAGAATTTGGATCTATCCCGATGTATTTATGATAACACAGGACCGCAAAAAGAATTCCTTTCTATGCGTGATGAGACTAAAAGTTTGGGGGCTTCTTTTCTTTTGGCATACCCCTGTAAATGTTTGATTCGATACTTGGGGATTAAGTACACTTTCTTTTTACCATCACAACTGAGAGTCTCTCTAGACCTTAAAAAGATCTCTAGAGATATGATATGATCTGCTGGATTTAAAAGATAAGTGGGGCTGTTTAACGTAGTCAGCTTTCTGATAATAGGTTTTCTGTTTTATTTCTCTCCATGGATTTATTGGATCTCTCCTTCTTCTGATTTTGAGGTCTAAGAAGGATATTAATTTAAATGCCACATTTATAATTTTCTCTCTTTATGATGTTATTTGCTTTCTGTATTTCTGCAACAAGTGTATTACTTGTGATAAATTTTCAAATCAATAAAAAATTAAAAAAAAAGAACTATCTAGTTTTTGTAAACGAACTGGGGTCCAAAATATCCTATGTAATAAAAATAACCAAGTTTGTCTCATAGATGCTGACGCTGTACATTTCAACCTCCAAGTCCAAATTTGTGAACAACGAGATACAGAAATATACTGTTTCATCTCAATGCTCCAAATATCTCTAAGACTATTTTTTGTCTTCGTATTCAAAAATTCAGAAATTAATTTGTACCACTGGGCAGGCCTGATGTCCTACTAAATCTGTCTGGTAGCAAAGGATCTGCAAGCTATAATAAGTTTTTAAGTTTTTCCATTCAGGGAACCCACTCTGAATAGCCTGCTTCAACTGCAACCACCTATAATGTTGAGACTTTAAAATACCAAATGATTGTTGCAGCCGTGAAAAATCAAGCAATCTCCCATTAGATATAACATCATCCAATGTTCGACTCCGAATACCTGCCTGCATCCAATTCTTCCAGGCAATCCCAGCACCGCCTACTTGATTCTTGGAGTTCAACCATAAGGATTGCAAAGTAGATTTCATTATAGGAACATCTGTTAATTTATCAATAAATTTAATTGTTTTCCATGTATCCAATAAAATTATGTTGTCCTTAGCATATCTAGGTATTCTGATACTTAATACATGAGATAATCGCATAGGGGACATAATTTTCCATTCTAGATATAGCCAATCTGGAAGATGTTCCATGAGCTCAGGGAGGATCCAATACATACCTTGACGCATTATATAGGCTTGATGATACCTATAAAAATTGGGGAAATTTACCCCACCCTCCACAATTGGTTTTTGTAAAGATACTAAAGCAATTCTCACATTTTTCCCAAGCCAAATAAATTTTGTCAGAATACTATTTAACTTTTTGTAAAAGGACCCCTGAAAATAAACTGGTAACATGCCCATTTGGTAACAAACCAAAAGCATAATCATCATTTTTACCATCTGAACTCTCCCCCACCAAGACAGATGTAATGGGTTCCAATGCTCACACATTTCTGAGATCTTCAGTAATAAGGATTTTTCATTTAATTGCATCGTTTCTTCCAACGTCTTCTGAATCCAAATGCCTAAATATTTTATACCTCCTTCCTTCCAAAGGAAAGGGAACTTGTCAAATATTCCTTTGGAACAATGTATGTTTAGTGGAAGAACCTTTGATTTACTCCAATTTATCTTATATCCTGAAAAATTTCTCAAATCTATCAATCAAACCAAGTAAATGTGGAATGGTAGCTTCAGGATTCCTCAAATGAAGCAAAATATCATAATTCCCGACCTGCATAAGGAATACCCTGCATCTCCTCTGCCTGTTGAATAGCTAATAACAAGGGTTCTAGAACAATATCAAACAGCAAAGGAGATAATGGACATCCTTATCTAACACCCCTCTCCAAACGAAGACGCTCTGAAAAAGTATTATTAATATATAATCTGGCATACGAGGTGCTATACAAGGTTTGAATCATTTGTATAAATACGGAACCAATACCAAACCAATTCATTGCTTGATACATGAAGGTCCATTCCACACAATCAAAGGCCTTCTCTGCATCCAAGGATACAGAGAAGGCCGGATCTTCCATGGCTTTTGTTAAATATACATTATATGTATTAGTATATTAAGAATGAAGATGAGGATGGGAGAAAATGATTGTTTAATGTAATAATTGTATAGTGAATAGTGTGTTTTATACAGTTTTTCTGATTTACCATTTGTATTGCACTGTTGAAGTTTTAAAATCAATAAAGATTTTAAAATAAATAAATAATTAAATAACTAATTTTAAAAAAAGTTAATTAATGAAGGCGGGGTCTTCTAGAAGTAGGGAGATTCTGGATTCTCTACAAGGAGAACTGTTCCAGCAGTTGGCAATGGAACCCATGTAGGATGGGGTCATACTGGACTTAGTGTTTACAAACGGGGAAAGTATTTCTGATGTTACGGTGGGTGATCATCTGGCATCAAGTGATCACTGCATGGTACAGTTTAATATTAGTGATAAGAAGAAGTGCAATAGTGGCATTGTGAGACTCAAAGGTGAAGGGGAGGAATATGTAGAAGCTGATAATGAAAAGGCCAAATTGCTTAACAAATATTTCTGTTCTTATTCACGGCAGAAGCGCTGTAAGCGGGACCGCAGAAGATAAACGTGAATATGGATGGAGGAGTAATAGACCCTGATCAATTTTCAGAGTGTTGTGTTTATGAGGCGCTAGCTAAAATAAAGGTAAACAAAGCGATGAGGCCGAATGGTGTACATTCGAGGGTGCTGAAGGAACTTAGGGAAGTTCTGGTAGCTCCGCTGACTGACCTTTTCAATGAGTCTCTAGAGTCAGGAGTGGAACTGGAGGACTGGAGAAGGGTAGATGTGGTCCCTCTCCACAAAAGTGGAAGTCAGGAAGAAGTATGGAATTACAGGTCAGTAAGTCTGACTTCTGTGGCAAGCAAATTAATGGAAATGCTTTGAAAACAGAGAATGGTCAAGTTTCTGGAATTCTGTGTATTACAGGACTGGGGGCAACATGGATTTACTAGAGGTAGGACTTGTCAGACAAATCTGATTAATTTCTTTGACTGGGTAACCAGCGAATTGGATAGAGGATGTGTGCTAGATGTGGTGTATTTAGATTTTAGCAAAGCCTTTGACAGTGTTCCACACAGACGTCATAAATAAACTGAGTGCCTTTGGGATGGGCCCAAATTGAAGGGCTGGGTCAGGAACTGGTTGAGTGGAAAGCGACAGAGGGTAGTGATCAATGGAGATCGCTCTGAGGAAAGGGATGTTACCAGTTGTGTGCCTCAAGGTTCTGTTCTTGGGCCTGTTCATTTTAACATTTTTATAAATGATATTGCTGAAGGGTTGTCGGATAAGATTTGCCTCTTGCGGATGATACCAAAATCTGCAATAGAGTAGACATGCCGGATGGTGTAAATAACATGAAGAAAGACCTGGTGAAGCTTGAAGAATGGTCTGAAATTTGGCAGCTAAAATTTAATGCCAAGAAATGTAAGGTCATGCATTTGGGCAGCAAAAATCAGAGGGAACTGTACAATTTAGAGGGTGAAGAATTTATGTGCACGACAGAAGAGCGGGACTTGAATATGATTGTATGTGATGATCTTAAGGTGGTCACACAGGTTGAAAAGGTGACAGCGAAAGCTAGAAGGCTGCTAGGTTGCATAGGGAGAGATATGGCCAGTAGGAAAAAGGAGGTATTGATGCCTCTGTATAAGATTCTGGTGAGACCTCATTTAGAGTATTGTGTACAATTCTGGAGGCCGCACCTTCAAAAAGATATAAAAAGGATGGAGTCAGTCCAGAGGAAGGCTACTAAAATGGTGTGTGGTTTTCGTGATAAGGTGTTTGGGGACAGACTTAAAGATCTCAATCTGTATACTTTGGAGGAAAGGCGGGAGAGGGGAGATATGATAGAGTCGTTTAAATACATACATAATATAAATGTGCATGAGTCGAGTCTCTTTAATTTGAAAGGAAACTCTGCAATGAGAAGGCATAGGATGAAGTTAAGAGGTGATAGGCTCTGGAGTAATCTGAGGAAAGGGTGGTAGATGCGTGGAACAGTCTCCTGGAAGAGATGGTGGAAACAGAGACTGGCTGAATTCAAGAGGGCCTGGGATAGGCACGTGGGATCTCTCAGAGAGAAAAAAAGATTATGGTTAGTGTGGATGGGCAGACTAGATGGGCCATTTGGCCTTTATTTGCCGTCATGTTTCTATGTTTCTAAGGCTCAATGAGGACATGGGCTGTAAAGGAGTAATACACTCCAGCAGCAATCTGAAGATCCTTACTAAATAGAAAACATAGGATAATTGTATTTGGTTAAACTGGCTTTACTGAAGAAAGCATTGAGGGGTCCTTTTATTAAGGTGCGCTAACTGCACTAAATGCTAAGGTGTTCATTATATCCTATGGGCATCTTAGTATTTAACGCATGCTAAATCGGTTAGCGCACCTTAATTTAAAAAACCCTGAACTAGTTGTTTACTAAAATGTGCTTGAACATCCTTTGACTAGCTCAGGAAGATAGATTGGCTAATCCATGCCATAACTTACTGAGTTAAGTATCTCAAACAAACCCCCTCTTTCACTAAGGCGCGCTAGCCAATTTAGCTTGCGTTAATTGATGATTTAGTGCACACTAACAATTAGTGTGCGCTAAATGCTAACGTGCCCATTATATTCTATGGACGCGTTAGCATTTAGCGCATGCTAATATTTAGCGCATGCTAAATCGGTTAGCACACGGTAAATTCGCTAGTGCACCGTAATAAAAGGACCCCAAAATTAAGGCCACCTGCATTAAATACTGTATAACTGATGCTAGGATTTAGGTCAAATTAGTAGGGAAGTCTGTGCAGAGAAGCACTATATGAGAAAAATGTCTTCATAATCATTTGTGATCAGATTGGACTGTTTTATTCTTCTGGGTATATATAACACTGCATAGAAGTTAGTGGTGGTGAACTGCCTGGAGGAAAGAATAACTTTTTTGTGGAAGTCTCATAATTTATCCAAGCTTCTGAATGAGCTGTCATTGATTAACTGTGTTAGATTGAGTTTTCTATGTGACTACAACTCTGTCCGGAATTATTCCGGAACCACCAATTTGCAGTTTTGTATGAACTCTTTTTCTCAAGATTTAGGTTCACCTGAGGTCTTAATCAAGGGAAATCTTGCCTCACCAATCTACTGCATTTCTTTGACGGGGTGAATGAACACGTGGTTAAAGGTGAATTGGTTGATACTGTGCATTTGGATTTTCAAAAGGCATTTGACAAAGTACCTCATGAAAGACATCTGAGGAAATTAGAAAGTCATGGGATAGTCCTTTTATGGGTTGAGAACTGGTTAAAAGACAGAAAACAAAGTGGGTTTAAATTGTCAATATTCTCAATGGAGAAGGGTAAATAGTGGGGTTCCTCTCAAAATATAAGCTGGATCAGTGCATTAGAATCAACAGAAGCAACACAGAAACAATTGTTCAAGGAGGAAAAGCCACAAACCCCTGTGAGGAAAACCTCTTTTAACTTAAGAGGATTGGTTAGTGTCACTGGCAAAAAAAACCCCTCCTATCCACCTGTGGTACAGCTGCTGAATTTAAAGAGCTGCATTCAAAATTACATTTTAACGTGCATTGCTGAATGCTTTCAAAGTGCTGGTCAAATGTTCACATAACTAAGTTTTAACACTGCTTTCAAATAGTTCTTAAATGTTTTTTGTTTTTTTGTTTTTTAATCATTTTTATTAAGGAGTTAACAAGAGAAACAAGCATAATACAGTATGGAACAATATGTCAACAAAATTACAAAAACTTCTCTTTGGCCCTTATGCATGCTGTGTGTCACAATCTTATCTCTGGCTCTATTCAAGCTTCTTTTCCTGCCCCATCCACATTGGCCAAATAGCATTTCGCCAAAAGGCTACTTCAGGGTCTGAGGCTTTTCCTCCTTGAACAATTGTTTCTGTGTTGCTTCTGTTGATTCCAATGCACTGATCCAGCTTATACTTTGAGTGATATAATTTCTAGCTGTTACAGGGTTTTGGTTTTGATTATAAATAGTGGGGTTCCCCAGGGGTCTGTGCTGGGACCGTGGCTTCTTAACATATTTATCAATGATCTACAGATGGGAATAACTAGTGAGATAATTAGATTTGCTTTAGACACAAAGTTGTTCAAAGTTGTTAAATTGCAAGAGGATTGTGAAAAATTGCAAGCGGACCCTGCGAGAATGGAAGACTGAGCATCAAAATGGATGGCATTTAATGTAAGCAAGTGCAAAGTGATGCATGTGGGACAGAGGAACCCGAACTATAGCTATGTGATGCTGGGTTCTGTGTTAGAAGTCACTGCCCAGGTAAAAAGATCTAGGTGTCATTGTTGAGGATACGTTGAAACCCTCAGCTCAATGTGAAGCAGCTGCTAAGAAAGCAAATAGAATGTTAGGAATTATCAGGAAAGGAATGGAAAACAAAGATGAAAATGTTATAATGCCCTATGGTACGGCCACAACTGGAATACTGTGTGCAGTTCTGGTCTCCATATCTCAGAAAAGATATAGTGGAATTAGAAAAGGTACAGAGAAGGGCAACAAAAATGATAAAAGGGATGGGACAACTTCCCTGTGAAGAAAGGCTACAGTGGCTAGGGCTATTCAGCTTGGAGAAGAGACGACTCAGGAGTGATAGCCCCCCCCCCCTTTTTTTTTATCTAGGCTGTCTTTAAATTCTTTAACAGTTCTTAGTCCCTTCCCCACACTCATTCAGCTATCACACTTATTTCCTCTTTTACAAAGGTGCGCTAAGATTTTTAGCGTGTGCTAATCACGCGCTAAACGCTAACGTGTGCATGTTATCCTATAGACGCGTTAGTGGTTAGCGCACGTGTTGATTTAGTGTGCGCTAAATCCACGCTAAAATGCTTAGCACGCCTTTGTAAAAGAGGGCCTTAATTACTCCGCAACAGTTCTTAGTCCCTCCCACACAATCACTCAACCAATCACAGCATTAGTTTTTTTTTTGGGCGCTACTTTCTATACCTTTAAATAGCTAGCTTTCTCCCGCGGGCTTTCTCTTATCCACTACTGATATCTTCTCACTGCACACTTTTATTGCTGGTTTACAGTACGATTTCAGTGTTTTCATGTTCCATTCATGATGCACGGCCGTCCGACAGACTGTTGTTGTGGCATAAATCACACTTAGCATCACGTTCCACTCTTTCATATTTGGAATTCCCTTTAATATGCACAGTAACGTTGGTCTTTTTAGTATTCATTCGCCTTCTACCCCTTCTTTATCAGTCACTATGGCCATTTGATTTCATTTCAAAACTGTATAATGTCAAGTTTCCGTCCCCACACACTTTCGGCTTTAAAGCTTTGTGTGTTTAATTCCACGTACCAGTGTTTCGACTCTACATTTCACAATTATTTCATTATTTCATAATTACCCTCAATGCATCATATACGTTTTAATATTGCCAGCGATGGAATGTTATGTTTGTTTCCTTATACCACTCGCAATTACGTTCATGTATACTCCATAGCATAGCTACTGTACCTCTTGCATACCCTCGGCCTCACGTCGCTATTTTCTCTGACGTTCTGGCATCACATGGTTATTTTTTTAAAGTAGGTATCTGGTTATATGTTACAGTTCTTATTTTAATGCTTTGTCATATCTTTTGGATTCCCTTAATCACTTTTTGAAACAGTTCATTTCCAAGTACTTTTTCTAATAAATTCTACGCTTAAAGCCTGTTCAGTAGTCCTATTGTTTGCATTACAACATAGTTTCTTTGGACACTCCGTGTTCAGTTCAATCAAATTTTATTTTTACTTTTCTGATATTCTTTTCTTAAAGTTAAAACCATCCCATATTCACATTTCTTTATTTGATTTGTCCCTCAATATCTTTAATATTTGTTTCACGTAATGCTTTCAATCAATCAATAAATCAATCAATACATTTTTAGCATATTTGAACTTGTTCATATTCCACGTGCTCTTTCACAGAACCCATTGGGTATGTACTCCTTTTCTTAATTAATCAAACAAAACAAAACAAAGTTTCCAGTTTAAATACACACTGGTAAAACATGCTCAATGCCTTCACCCCTTATAAACTTATAAACATATAGCTACAAGCTAATTTCAAGCTAACTTCAAGCTTGTAGCTATATGTTTATACGTTTATAAGGGGTGAAGGCATTGAGCATGTTTTACCAGTGTGTTTTTAAACTGGAAACTTTGTTTTGTTTTGTTTGACTGTGGATTTTGTTTCCAGTTCCTCCATTTTTTTGTCTCCTTTTCTTAATACCATTTTCTATCCTCCTTTTTATTCTCATTTCCATTTCCTAAATCCATTTTGGTCAAAAATTGGTGAAAATTCAGTTTCACATAAGCCCTTCCATTCTCATTAACATCACTTTTTTTCACTTATTCTGCCATCACCAGTCATCACTTTGCCCATCATAATCATGCACTTTGCTTGTTACCACTTTCACACACCTTTAAATCACTTGGACGGTATCACATTTCACTTTACACATTGCACACATACATTTTGTTCATTCAATAAATTATTACCTACAGGACCCCTGAGGAAGACAGCTTTGTCGAAACACAGACCTTGTTGGGTTCATATCTCTCAGAGGATTGGGTCCTGGCTTTTATGTGGATTACGAAGTTGAACTTTGAATAAAGTCCTCGTCTTGAACATCAGCTTTCCACAGAGTCTTTTGTTTTCCTCTGAAGATTTGAATAAACCTTTCTCATGTAAAGAGCTCACTCTGGAATTGCGAATTGTGGGTTTTTCTGCCTTTGTTCTGGAACTCTATGCCTGTGGAATGTTTAGTACTTCTCTTTGTGGACTCTGCTGATCTTTCATGAGTAGTTGTGCTGTGCTGTAAACCAGGTCGAAAGTGTAGTGAGATTATATTGTTTGGTTTTTCGAGGGGCTTGTGTTGTGTTTGCTAAGAGCTCACTCTGGACCAGGGGTCCTCATTCCAATCCTTAGGATAACCCCAGTCAGTTGGATGTTCAGACATCCACAATATATGAGATGGATTTCATACACTGCCTCCTTTGTATAAATCTATCTCATTCATATTCTTATGAATACTGTGAAAATCCAACTGCCTGTGATATCCTAATAAATGGATTGAGAATTTCTGTACTTGACTAAAACATAGATAGTCCACGAGACTGCTACTACAATTTATCATTTCTATAGCGCTGCTAGGCGTACGCAGCGCTGTGAGACTGCAGATGTAGAGCTGGATGAAAGCCTACGAAATATCTAAAGAAAGAAGAGAGGGAAACACCAAGGGATTAAATGATTAATTCTCTGCAGGCATGTCAGAACATCTTTTGACTAATACAATTGTAGATAGAGTGGCTAATCTGTGTTATGAACTGCTGAGCTAAGTACCCCAGACAGTATAAAAGCATAATGCAGGCCTTGTTTATGCAACACTGTAAGACGGATACAATGCTCCATCAGACTGGCAGCGAAGTGTGTGCAGGGAAGCACTGTACTAAAAAGCTTTAACAATTTGACTGAACAATAGCACTGACTAGATGGGGGAATTCAGTAAATGACACCCAAAGTTAGGCACTGGGAGCATCCATGCTAAACTAATATTCTTCGAAGGGAGTCTTCATAGAGCGCGTTTTGCATAGCGCTGATCTCGCGCCTAACTTGAGCACAAGCATTTATGTTTATGTTTTATTAATATTTAAAATACCGCTTAAGCATATTACAGATCGCGCAATGGTGCGCCCGCACCTGGAGTACTGTGTTCAATACTGGTCGCCGTACCTCAAGAAGGACATGGCAGTACTCGAGGGAGTGCAGAGGAGGGCGACTAAACTGATAAAAGGTATGGAAAATTTCTCATACGCTGACAGGTTAAAAACGCTGGGGCTGTTCTCCCTGGAGAAGAGGAGACTTAGAGGGGACATGATAGAAACCTTCAAAATCCTAAAGGGCATAGAGAAAGTGAATAAGGACAGATTCTTCAAACTGTGGGGAGCCACAAGCACTAGGGGTCACTCGGAGAAATTGAAAGGGGACAGGTTTAGAACAAATGCTAGGAAGTTCTTTTTTACCCAGAGGGTGGTGGACACATGGAATGCGCTTCCGGAGAATGTGTTAGGCCAGAACTCTGTACAGGGGTTCAAGGAGGGTTTGGATAGGTTCCTGGAGGATAAGGGGATAGAGGGGTACAGATAGAACTTGAGGTAGGTTATAGAAGTGGTCAGAAACCACTTCACAGGTCGCAGACCTGATGGGCCACCGCGGGAGCGGACCGCTGGGCGGGATGGGCCTCTGGTCTGACCCAGTGGAGGCAACTTCTTATGTTCTTATGTTCTTATGAAGCGGTTACAATAAAATACAGGTACTTAAGACTTCCCTATCTGTCCCAAAGGCTCAAAATCTAGCTAAAGTACCTGAGTAAACAATTATTAAGAGAAAAAAAAAAAGATATAACAAAATTCCAAGAATGGTGAGGAGAAAAAGAAACAATATTGAATCACAATAAAAGATAAATAGAATGGGAAGCAGAATGTAATGAAAAATAAAAATGATGCAAAATAAAAGTTCAGTTCAGCTCAGTTCAGTGTAAGGTAATAGCAGGATGGGAGAGGAAGCAAGCCGCAGGCAATCCCTCGATGCCAATCTGTCAAATCCATCTCCGGGCCTACAAAGTCGGGAGCCCATGCTCACCATCGCGCCGACATCAGAGCCCGACGATACAGCCAAGTAGGCAGGCAGGGCCCCAGACCGTCAACAGCTGCGCGACACCTCTCTGACCACTGTAGGGCCCTCCAGACGAGTGGACTGACTAAGAGGAAGGACAACCATGCCCTCCTAGGCGTGCTGGACGCCCCCCAGGGCCACAACCTCCGCCGACGTGCATCCCCAGAGAGCGAGCAGGAGGACCGCCGACCAGGCGAATATGTTGGCACACAATAATGACAGTTGGGTGTGTAAATAATACTGTTCTATAACATCTTGCCTAAATTCTGGGAATATCCGTGACCTGTCCATGCCCCTCCCATGGCCACATTCCCTTTTGAGTTGCACATAATAAAATTTAGGTGTGCATGTTATAGAATAGGGTACAGAGCAGATCCAAGTGCAACTCCAAATGAGTACCAATTAACACCAATTATTGACTGTTAACAACTCATTAATTAATTTGTTTGGGCACTGATCTGGGGTCTATGCCCAAATGTGCATGGCCAACTTTTAGAAACTATAGAATCTAGGGATATGTAGTTTTGAACTACATCATTGAAAATGTGTGTTTAACTGCAGCAAACAGCCAAACTCCAGAAAACCTGGACTGCAAATATAGCAATGCTGCTGACCAATAAGAGGTGTTTTCCCCAGAGAGCAGGATTTGTAAGACCACAAGTGGGCGCCATCATCCAACACAATGAAATTGCTCTCCCAGAGTAGAGAATGACGCGGGGACAAAGACTCATCTCCATTCTCCCCCTGCAATCAAAGATTGTTCCCGTTCCTACCCTGTCCCCCCAATGAAGCGCATTTTTCATCCCTGTCCCCCACATCTCCCCACTCAAAGCAGAAAGATGATTGTATGCAGTTTTATGGGCTAAAGGCATTGCAAATAAACATTTAAACCTACAGTGGAGGGTTCTAACTTTTATTTTAATTGAAAGAGCATCAATAAAAGTACAACTTGTGAGGCATGCTGGGGTCTGCATTGCGCACAGAAAGCCAAACATCAGCTCAATGACAGTGATATTTTAGTCCAGACAATAATTTTAGCTCTAATTATTCACGTGCAAAATATATCAAGAACTGCCCCCAGAATATGAGACACACATAAAATAATGCATAGCTAGATGTTGCAACAGAATAATATTTACAGTGTTCTGGAAATATATGCAGGTACTTTAGTGTTTATTTCTTTTAATTCGTTTCCTTTCCCATTCTTCCCAAAGAGCTTAGAACGAGTTACTGGTTAACATACATAATATACAGTTAACAGATTGCAATTTGCCAAAGTTACAGACAAAGTTTTTCAATACAAGTTTTATCCTAACTTGACACATAGGTAGGTACTAGGGATCTAACCTCAGTCAGCCCTATCTCCCCAGTCTAGCATCTTCCTGTTAGCCATGTGAACAGTAATGTTTAGCAGTATTGTAACAGAATTTCTGAGATTACTGGCAACCATAAAATAATTTGCCTATCAATGTTTTAGATAGGTTGCCAAATGGCCACCAGGCTTCAGCTCTGCTAGCCTTTAATTTTCTGTTGAATTACCAAACATTAGGTATTAGCTATATTACATTACATTACATTAGGGATTTCTATTCCGCCATTACCTTGCAGTTCAAGGCGGATTACAAAAGAATTATCCAAGATGTATTACAGCAAGATCTTACAAAAAAAAAAATTGGTCATTTTCAAAAAGAGTGAGAAATGGGTAAGGTTATTTGTTTGGGGTAGTTGGCTTTAGTGAGAGGTGGAGTTTGAGACTTGCGGTATTATTTCTTTTTTCAGAGTTTTCTTGAAGAGTATGGTCTTTATTTCTTTTCTAAAAGTCTTGTAGTCGAGGGATGCCATCAGTAGATTGGCGATTTGGTTGTCTAGTTTGGCTGCTTGAGTGGCCAGAAGGCCATCATATAGTTTTTTTCCGTTTGACCTCCTTAATTGGGGGTTATGAGAATGGGGTGTGAGTTTTCCTATGTCTGGTTGCGGTGTTGTGGATGAGGCGGTTATTCAGGTAGTTTGGACTGTCTCCGTATAAAGTCTTAAATAGTAGGCAGTAGAATTTAAATTGTATTCTTGCTGGGATCGGAAGCCAGTGCGATTGGAGATATGCTTCTGTAATGTGATCATGTTTCTTTAATGAGTAGATGAGTCTTAATGCTGTGTTTTGGATAGTTTGTAGTTGTTTTGTTATGGTTGTAGGGCATGGGAGGTAGAGGATATTACAGTAGTCAAATAGGCCTAGTATTAAGGACTGAACTATGAGCTGGAATTGAATTTTCTCGAAGAATTTCCGAACTTGTCTTAAGTTTCTCATGACTAAAAATGACTTTTGTATTGTTTTATTGATTTGCGGTTGCATGGTGCAGCATCTGTCGATAGTTATTCCTAGCAGTTTTAGGGTGGTTTGTATGGGGTAGTTGATTGTGTTGATTTCAATATTGGTTATGGTTGGTATTTTGTTGTTTTCTAGGAGGATGAATTTCGTTTTATCTGGGTTCAGTTTCAGTTTGTGATCTTTCATCCAGGTTGCTATTGATTTTAGTGTTTGGTATATTGTGTTCGTCATGGAGAGTTCAGGTTGATCGAAGGGTATGAGAATGGTAATGTCATCGGCATAGCTGTAGGAGGTTAAGCCTTGTTTGTCCAGGTGAGAGCTGAGGGAGGCTGTATAGAAATTGAAGAGAGTCGGGAATAGAGGGGATCCTTGGGGAACTCCGCAGGGGTTTGACCAAGGTTCAGATTTTTGTTTGTCTGATTTAACTCTATAGGTTCTTGATTTAAGGAATCCTTCAAACCATGTATATACTTTATCTGTGATACCTATTGTATCCAGGATTTGTAGTAGAATGTTATGGTCCACCAAGTCAAATGCAGTGGTAAGGTCTAGTTGTATGAGCATCATTTTTTTTCCTGTGCAGAGATGTTGTCTGGCTGTGTCCAAGAGAGATCCTAGTAGTGTTTCCATGCTGAAGTTGTTTCTGAAGCCGGATTGTGTGGGGTGGAGTATGTTATGGTTTTCTAGGTAATTGGAGAGGAATTTGGCAACTAGTCCTTCTATTATTTTGACGTAGAGTGGAATAGAGGCAATGGGTCTGTAGTTGGCTGTTTGGTCTATCGGTCCTTTGGGGTCTTTGAGGATTGGGGTGATGATGATTTTGCTGAGGTTGGTAGAGTAGTGGCCGTTTATTAGTGAGATTTGTATCCAGTTTAGAAGAAGAGCGCGGAATTTTGTGCTGGATGTTTTTAGGAGATATGGTGGACAGTTGTTGAGGTCACAGGATGCATGGCTGTATTTTTTGTAGTATTTGTTGAATTCAGACCATTGTATGTTGGGGAATTGAGACCATATTCTATCTGCTGCAGTAGAATCTCTATCTATGGGGAGAATTGTGAATTCGTTAGGATGGGTAGAGGTGTCATTGAGGGTAGCTTTTGCATTGGTAATTTTATTTTGGAAGTGTTCTGCTAATAGAGTGGCTGAGGGGGGGGTAGTATTGTTAGTGGTCAGGTAGGGTTTGGTGTCGGTTAGGGTTTTTAGAATTTGGAATAGTTTTTTGGTGTCTTGGGTTTCAGTGCCTATTAGGTTGGTGTAGTGTGCTTTTCTCTTGTCCTTTAATTGTGATTTGTATTGTTTGTTGATTTTTTTCCAGGCGGATTTTGTGTGATCCGAGTTCGATTTTCTCCATTTTCTCTCTAGTCGTCTACATTGTCTTTTGAGTTGTAGCAGTTTGGAGTCGAACCATTTATCTGATCTCCTGCTGGGTCTGGATTTGGTTTGCAGTAGGGCTAAATCATCAAGGGTGTTGGAGCAAAGTCTTTCCCAATGTAAGATAAAGTCCTCGGGGTTGTTTTGTAGAATAGTTTCATCTATTTTAGACCAGAATATGGAGGGTTCGATGTGTTTGCGTGAGGTGTATGTTACTTTATTCAGTTTTGTTATATTTTTTTTGTTGTTTTTGGTGCAGTTGATGTTGAAAGTGTAGGTGTAATGGTCTGACCAGATGGACCTGGACTATGTTCCGTTAGATATATGAATTTCTGTTAAGGATGGTTGGTGGGTCATGAAGACTGCAATATCAAGTTGGTGGAACGAATATGCTTGCAAACCAAGGTTTGACTATATACATGAAACAAGAAATGGAAAATATGATACCATTGTATTGGACTAAATATATTTTTCAATTAGCTTTCAAAAGCCAAAACCCTTTTCCTCAGATCAGTACAGTATACTGCTGCTATGGTACAGTATCCTGTTCTGACCTGAGGAAAGTAGTTTGGTCTCTGAAAGTTTGTCATAAAAAGTATTAAAATTAGTCCGATAAAAAGATAACACCTCATTTCCATTTTCTATTTTAATTTATTAACACAGCTACCACACCACTTTTATCATATGCGGAAAGTAAATTCTTTTTCTACCTTTGTTTTTTTCCCAATTGTAGTACCAGTCTCTGATTTCTGCTTTCCTCGTTTTCTCCTAACTCTCTTGCCAGGATTTCTGGTCTGTTTGTTTTTTCTCTCCTCCTTTTCCTTTCAGCTTTCTTCAAGTTATTTTCTGACTCTACCTAGATTAAATTGGATGTTTTTGTAGTTGAAAATGATGAACAAAGTTAGGCGTCCTAAGGTTGACATCCTGATAACCAAGACATCCAAATAGGTCAATTTCAAAAATAATTTGGATGTCTAGCAGTTAAAAAAATGGATGTTTCCCCCACCCTGACTTTTGGACATCTTGCAAGAAGTGTCCAAAGTCAGACTTAGATGGCCTATCAAAAATGTCCCTTCTGTATATTTTAGGTTTGCTATTTCTTTGTAATCTGCTTTGATGCTTTTTAGACCACCAGGTGGTATATCAGATGCAGATGCAGATAAAGAATGGGACTCTTTCTTAAAGTTCTAAGACACAATCAACGTAGACAAATATTGAATGTACATTCACAATGAAATAGTTTAAAGTCAGAGTAGTTATAAAATTTAAAAATACACACACACAAGAAGTTACACACACAAGTAATAAAGCCTATATACAGAAAGCAAGTAGATGCGCATGGATTCTCCCAAATGTACCCTGTCAAGATTTCCCTTCAGCCCCTGAGATGGACTAAAAATCTAGGGTGGATAGAAGATTAAACCCAAAAGGTACTGGGACACACACATACCCACACCAGCACATACACACACCAGCTTCATATATCTTTTCACACACACACACACACACACAAACACACACACACCAGCTTCAAATACCTTTTCACACACACACCAGCACACACACCAACACCCACACACACCCACACACCAGCTTCATATACCTTTTCACACACACACCAGCTTCATACACCTTTTCACACACACACCAGCTTCAAATACCTTTTCACACACACACCAGCACACACACCAACACACACACACACACACACACACACCAGCTTCATATACCTTTACACACACACACACACACACACACACACACACCAGCTTCATACACCTTTTCACACACACACACACACACACACTCCAGCTTCAAATACCTTTTCACACACACACACACACCAGCTTCAAATACCTTTTCACACACACACCAGCACACACACCAACACACACACACCAGCTTCATATACCTTTACACACACACACACACCAGCTTCATACACCTTTTCACACACACACACACACACTCCAGCTTCAAATACCTTTTCACACACACACCAACACACCCACACACACACACATACAAACACACACACCAGCCTCATATACTTTTTCACCTTCGACTGACATAGTCCAAAGGTTTGCAGCCCAGTGTTCAGCTCACACCAAGGTACTTTGGTTTTCAAGATATCCAGAATGAATATGCATGAGAAAAATTCACATACACTATATCCATTGTATACAAACCTATCTCATGCATATTCATTGTGGGTATCCTGAAAAGCTGGGTATACTGAAGACTGGGCTCAGAACTCCCAATATAGTCGAACATGAATAACCCTAATAAATGCTTAATTCGGATTTATTGTAATTTATTCAGAGAACAATATACACTAATGAAACCAGAAAATATATCTTCTTAAATGTAACTATCATGATATCTTGTATCAACATGCTGTCACGTTATTATACCATCTTAACAAAAATTTGCAAAATTCAACTTTTATAGGCAAAGCTGAAAAGCAAAAATGCATAATAATTTAGGATCACATATCTATCTTCAGTTCTAACAGCAAATGTTTGGTTTGACTTTTCAAATCCCCTCTCCCCGTATTGTGTTTTCCCGTTCATGTAAATTTCAATAGATAAAAATGATGTAACTTTTCCCTTCTTTCCTGCCTAGTCATGTTATTCTTTGACCTTAAATGTATTGTATTGACTGTTCCTTAAAATTTTTATACTGTTTTAAATTGTCTGTAATATGTCCAATCTGTCAATATTATATGTGAAACCACTATCTGTGGCTTTTAGAGTGTACATCGCCTAGATATTTTGATAGGCGATTCATAAAATGCTAATAAACTTGAAACTTGAAACCTGCTTAAGTGCCATTGCTTTGATGCAATCCAGACATCAAATTGTCTGCCATGCTCAGAAAGCAGCAATTGCCATGGTATCATACACCAATTATTTGCTCAGAATTCAATAAACCTGTATTTATAACGACAGGATGCAATCTTGCAATTAAGTAGCTTCCAAGAGCTGTATAAAAAGCAAACATGTTACAAAATATCTAAGGGCCAGATGCGTTAATCTTTTTTTTTTTGGTGGGATTAATTTTATAAGGCACATTTTACACTTAGAAAATGGCTAACAAATATTGTGTAGTGGTATACAAATGAAAAAAGCATGCACACCTCAAGATCGTTCCTATTAAATGATCTGCACATGTGTCTTCCTCCCCCCAATTATCTTTCATGCTTACAAGCCCCCCTGATATTTTAATAATTATACTCAAATAATCATGACTAATCTATTACCTATTCGGGGTCTGCAGAGCAAACATTTTGGGAAACCCCCTCACAAGTTTTGACTGGGAGTGGATAACCTTACACCAGTGTAAGGCACTGATCATGTAAATATGGGGTGACTCGTCAAAAGCGTGCTGGACTTTGGCGCACCGACAATCCCGCGCCAACAACTGTGCATAGGACGTATGCACACCGCCGCTCCTGCCACTTTAAAGCCTTACCGTTAGCGCTGTGAGGGGTGGGGGGAACCCCCCATTACATGTACAAGTTCTCGTGCTCCTCTCAGCAAAGGTAACTAAACATGTATATATAAATTTCAAAGGGAGAATCCTTATTTTGAATATAAGCTTTTATGTACCGCTTATATGAGAGACCACTGAATAATTCTCTGCCCAACCAAGAAGAGAGTGATGTGTAGCCATGAAACTTACAAGTTATCCCACACTTTTCTTGACACTTTTCATTTCAGTGACATGAAATGAAACGAAAAATGTGAAGAAAAGTGTGGAATAACTTGTAAGTTTCATGGCTACACATCACTCTCTTCTTGGTTGGGCTGAGAACTTTTCAGTGGCCCATCATATTGTGATGTCATAATGCTTCATTCCACCAATGCCTGAGAGCCAACCTCATCGGTGATGTCACAATGGCTTGGTTTCCCTATACTTATGCCCATGCACTAGATGCATTTGCCTCATTGAAACGAAAAGTGTCAAGAAAAGTGTGGAATAACTTGTACGTTTCATGGCTCCACATCATTCTCTTCTTGGCTGGGCTGAGAACTTTTCAGTGGCCTCTCATATATCCTAAGGGGATCCTAAGCAGTTTACATTGAACAGTGATCAGGTACTCTAAACATTTACCCTATCTGTCCTGGCAGGTTCACAATTTTACTATAGTACACCCAAAGATTTATGTGCTAGAAAATAAAACACTTTTGGCAGACATTTTAGAAACACAAATGTTTATTTTAACTGAAGCAGCCACACAACCTGGTTTCCTTTGCCAATTTCTCTTTTGGGGAGGCCATCAACCCTTGGGTAGTTAAGGGGTGACTTTCCTTGATCCCTCCAGTGAGGGGCTATTGAAAAAGAACACTTTTCTGAAATCTAGAGGTCCTAGAGAGCAGGTGTAAATCACATTAAGAAACATAGAAACATAGAAAAAAGCAGCAGAAAAGGGCTATAGCCCACCAAGTCTGCCCATTTCAAGTATCCCCTCCCCTGAATTTACTCCCTTAAAGATCCCACGTGAGTATCCCATTTTCTCTTAAAATCCATCACGCTGCTGGCCTTTATCACCTGGAGTGGGAGTCTGTTCCAATGATCCACTACTCTTTCGGTGAAGAAGTACTTCCTGGAGTCGCCATGAAACTTCCCTCCCCTGATTTTCAGCGGATGCCCTCTGGTGGTCGAGGGTCCCCATGAGCCAGAAGATATCATCTTCTGACTCGATGCGTCCCGTGATGTACTTATATGTTTCAATCATATCTCCCCGTTCTCTTCTTTCCTCAAGTGAGTACAGCCGCAATTTTTTAAATCTTTCTTCATACGTGAGATCCTTGAGCCCCAAGACCATCCTGGTGGCCGTTCGCTGAACCGACTCGATCCTCAGCACGTCCTTTCGGTAGTGTGATCTCCAAAACTGAACACAGTACTCCAAGTGAGGCCTCACCATTGATTTTTTTTTTTGGACATAGATGTGCTTTCCCCTTATGAAGTAGGGAATACAAATTTATTTTATAGGCCCACCCTAATCCACTCAAAAAACACACCATGCCTTTATGTCATATACATTTTTTAGAGTTTTAGACATACATTCTCCAGCTTTGAAAAACTGGGATTTAAAGATGTAGGCAATTGAAACACATGAATTCCAATTTATCCTCATCGCCAACCAGATTAACACTTCTAAAATAAGCGCCATTATGTCAGAAACAATGCACAACAGTAAGTCAAGCAAAAATGAAACAGCACAGAATAGCCACATTTCATATTCTTCAAACATAAGCACAAACATTGACCCCCAGATACTACATATGATGCCCAGAGTTACATGCCCAAGATGCACATGCAACTTAATTGTGTAATGAGCCCTTGGGTACTAAAAACAATTACTGATGTTAATTATTAAAGCTCTGCTTTTACAAAGCAGTGCTAGTGGCTCCTGCTGCGGTAATCGTTCCAATGCATTAGCGGCAGCCACTACCACAGTTTTGTAAAAAGAGGGGGGATAAATTTGTGTGCACATCTTGCTGCACACTATTCTATAAGGCATGGCACCTAAGAATATAAGAATTGTCATACTGGGACAGACCAAAGGTCCATCAAGCCCAGTATCCTGTTTCCAACAGTGGCCAACCCAGGCCCCAAGTACCTAGCAAGATCCCAAATAATAAAACAGATTTTATGTTGCTTATCCTAGGAATAAGCAGTGGATGTCCCCAAGCCATCTCAATAATGGCCTATGGACTTCTTGTTTTAGGAAATTCGCCAAACCTTTTTTTTTTTTAAACCCTGCTAAGCTAACCGATTTCACCACATTCTCTGGCAACAAATTCCAGGCTAGAGTATAACTCAAAAGGGGGAGTGGCCATGGATGCATCAGGAGGCATTCCAAAAAGTTACAAACGGAATGATAGAGCATGGCCTTAGTGTGGCTAATTTGGGTGCCAGCATTTACACCAGGTTTCAGCAGGCCTAATGTCAGGTGAAGGAATTGGCATGCAGCATGATTCTATAAAGGGCGCTTGCCCTTTAGAATCATGCTTAGTGCTGATTTTTGTTTTTTTATACCCAATTTTGAGTGCTATGTATGGACTCTGGCCCTACAAGCTTTCAAGAATTTCTGAGAGTGAAAATAATTTGTCTACTTCTACAAATCTTGAAGCAGCTCATTCCAGAATTTGGGAGTCATAGAACTAAATACTTGCATCCTAGCAGATGCAGGTTACACGGCAATCACAGGAGGTAGCTGCAAAATATGCAGTTGTGAAGATCTCTACAAATTGTCTGGCACAGAGGGATCAAAATTTTGGGTAAGATAGGGAGGCAAACTGCTGTAATATCATTTATGAACCAGGCGCAATAACTTAAATTGCACCCATGTTTAAGGTAGAAGCAAAAGAAGTTGATGGAAAAGGGGCATCAAATGATCATGTTTTCATCAGCCTGAAAGCAAATTGACAGCTACATTTTGCAAGACTGTAGCCTCTTTACACATCCAGGGTGGAAGGGAGGGAGATGGGAAAACATTATAATTCATTGTATCTAATTTATTGAAATTATACATGTGGTTCTATTTTAATTAGTTAATGGGAAGGGGGGGTGAAGATGTTTGTGTTTGAAATATTTGTATGTTTAGAGTGCTTTGCTTGATTCGTTTATGTTTAAATTCACTGTATTGCACTGTTAATAATTGAAAACTAATAAAGATTAAAAAAAAAAAAAAAAAAAGACTGTAGCCTCCTCAGGGAGGCCAAAGGAAGACCTAGATATAGCAATAATTGTTCTTGGACTATACCAATGAATGCATCATCAAAACAAGCTTATCCACAAAATGGCCGAAGTCCATGAGATGACAGAAACAAGGTTTTGCAACCATTGAAATCTATGAAGACATAGATAAAGCCATATCAAACTTCACCCCTAAGCTAATCAGTTTCACTGAAAAATTTACTGAATGACCTGCTTTTACTGGCACTAAATCTGTCTTTGCTACCGTGACAATCGTAGACATTTAAGTCTTCTTTGGATTCAGCCTGAAGCACTTCTAGCACAACTAGGCATATATCTTAGATAAGCAATCCTTTATCCTATAAAGCACGCTCCTCTGCTCGCTAGGCACATATGCCAACATCTGAACACTGCAAAAATGAACTTCAAGTCTAAATTTTTTCAATTGTATTTATTTATTCAGTTTTCTATACTTTTCTCCCAGAACAGCTCATATCAGTTTACATCAGTATATCGCAAACTAATGTGCCTCCTGAGATTTCAGGTGTGCCATGACACACTGGAGAGGAGGAGAGGTGTCAGCCGTAATCTTGGGGTCATCTTTGACTCCTCTTTCTCTTTCACTGCCCAGATACAACATATCGCTAAAACCGGCCACTTCTTCCTCTATAATATTACCAAAATCCAACCCTTCCTCTCTGAGCACACTACCAAAACACTTATCCACGCCCTCATCACCTCGTGCTTTGACTACTGCAACTCGCTACTCTCAGGCCTTCCGTTTAGCCATCTCGCTCCCCTCCATTCCATCCAAAATTCGACTGCACGACTCATATTCTGGGAGAGCTGCTATACTCACGTTACCCCTCTCCTAAAGTCACTTCATTGGCTTCCCATCTGTTTCCAAATATAATTCAAACTCCTTTTATTGACCTACAAATGCACTCACTCAGCTGCCCCTCACTATCTCTCTTTGCTCATCTCCCCCTATGTTCCCCCCCCCTTGAGCTCTGCTCATCTTGTAAGTCCCTCCTATCTGTGCCCTTCTCTTCATCTGCCAACTCCAGACTCTGTCCCTTCTACCTTGCTGCGCCATGTGCTTGGAACAAGCTGCCAGAATCTCTATGGCGAGCTCAGTCTCTGCCCGTGTTCAAGTCCCAGTTAAAAGCCCACCTCTTTGAGAGTGCTTTCAACTCCTAACCCCTCTCACTTTGGATTCTGCATCCCCAACCCTACATGTCATGTCTGTCCAAGTTAGATTGTATGCTTTTCCAAGAAGGGACCATCTATAAATGTCAAAATGTACAGTGCTGCATATGACTTTTAGCACTATATAAGTGATAAGTAGAAGTAGTAGGGCATGCCTCTCGTGGCGAGAGGCATGTCCTGTAGGCAATCAGCTGGCGTCAGTGCCTCTCCTTCTCTCCGGCCCTCTTCCCTGCTGGCACCCCCACTGGTGGCTTAGGGCCCATCTAGAGGGCCTTCACACATGCGCTGATATTGATATGACATCACGGAAGCGCGTGACATCATCACAGGGGAGTGTATGGCACAGTGGTTAAAGCTAAAGCCTCAGCACCCTGAGGTTATGGGTTCAAACTCATGCTGCTCCTTGTGACCCTGGGCAAGTCACTTAATCCCCCCATTGCCCCAGGTACATTAGATAGATTGTGAGCCCACCAGGACAGACAGGAAAAATGCTTGAGTACCTGAATAAATTCATGTAAGCCATTCTGAGCTTCCTGGGGAGAACACTACAGAGAAATTAATAGATTAAAGCAACATCTGTGCACTTCCAGATGCCTCAAGCCACAGCCACTACATTTAGTGTGCCATAGCTCAACAAAGTTTGTGGGACACTAGTTTACATGAATTTATTCAGGTATTCAAGCATTTTTCCCTGTCTTTTCCGGTGGGCTCCCAATCTATCTAAGGCACCTTGCGCAATAGAGGGATTAAGTGACTTGATTTTCGGAAAGAGAATATCACACAGTAGGTGTGAGATATATTCAGTCAGCATATTTTAGGGGAATTTTTTGAATATTTTTTTGAATATGATTAATAAACTGATGAAAGGATGAATCTTTTAAATTTTTAAGGAAGTATTATATACCTGCTCCACTTTTTGGGATGTTTTATAAGATGGACATTCCTTTGCTGCCCCAAAGAAATCCATGTCCCTTGTTTTTCTCCGTTCGTAATTTGGACATTTCCGTTTGTAAAATGGATGTTCATGCTGGACATTTCCAACTTATGGATGTCCATCTCACAAGTATTTTAGTACAGACCATATCCTGTTTTAAAATGCATGTGAAATGGCGTATATTTGTGGCATTCTAACTTAAATATTCATCTTCTGTGTTGTATTCCCTTGCTAAAATGCTACTCTGTAGTGTGCACACATATTTTATTAACAAAAAATAAATAAAAATACAACAATAACAACAAAAAAACCACAACTAAACTCACACATACATTACATCTACGCTCCTGCTTTGCCCAAATTGTGTCCCCAGGAACATTCTCATGCAGCTCACCTAAAAGTAGGGCACTCTTCTTACAGTGTGTCTACATTTTATGCATCCGATTGTAAGGACCCTTTTCTTCATGTAAACATCTGCTTTACATGTGAAAATGTATAGTAAATTCACCTCCTTAGAGTGCACATTTATTTATTGGTACATTGATTTTTTTATCATTGAGAATTTTTTGTATTATGATTATGTATACATTTTTTTAAAAAAAATCTTTATTAATTTTTAAACTCACAATAAGTGTAACATAAAATACATACATTTTTTACTTTAACATCACTTAATATATCTTCAAATTCTAACTCACGTCAATTATCCCCCTTCCCTTATACCCAACAATTATATAAGTTTCAAGTTTATTAGTGTTTTTGATTAATCGCTTAATCATAATTCAAAGCAATGGACATAATAATAAAATTACAGTATTTAGGGAATAATTTTTAAATGAATAACCAAACACACTTCTAAGAACATAAGAATAGCCTTACTGGGTCAGACCAATGATCCATCTAGTCTAGTATCGCGACTTCACAGAGGCCAATCCAAGGTACAAGTACCTGGCAAAAACCCAAATAGTAGCAGCTGTCCATGCCAGTGATTCAAAAACAAAACAGGTACCTACGTGTATCACAAACACAAATTTTTAAATGAGAGGTAATCTTTCTTTGGGGTCAGAATTCAGCAGCACAGCCCAGGTGTAAGTTAACTGGATAGCTTTTTTTTCTGATTCATTTACTAAACTAGAACTACTAAAGAGAACAGACCCTGATGAAAATATCAGGATAGCTTTATAGCAGGGGTGCCCACACTTTTTTGACTTGCGAGCTCCTTTTAAAATAACCAAGTCAAAATGATCTACCAACAATAAAATAAAAAAAAACACAACGCACACTGTACGCATAGAAAATGTTAATTATCATTCCTATTCCAGAGTTTTTTCAAAGAGGTCAAAGCAGATGACTCTATGCACTGTCACCTCAGTAACAACCATACAAAAATAGACAAATACCCCTCCTCCCTTTTTACTAAACCACAATAGCAGTTTTTAGCGCAGGGAGCTGCGCTGAATGCCCAGCGCTCTCTCGACGCTCAAGGGCTCCGTGTGCTACAAACCGCTATTGCGGTTTAGTAAAAGGGGACCATATTGTAAAATATAGACAGCAGATATAAAATCAGACACATTTTGATCACTAAATTTAAAATAAAATAATTTTTCCTACCTTGTCTGGTGAATTCATGAGTCTCTGGTTGCACTTTCATCTTCTGACTGTGCATCTAATCTTTCTTTCAGCCTGTGTGCTTCCTCTCCTCCAAACCTCATTCCCTCCCCCAACTTTTTCTTCCTCTCTCCCTGCCCTTTCTTTCTTTCTCTCTTCATGCCCCCTTTCTTATTTTCCTGTTTCTCTTCTTTCCTTCTGTCTCCCTGCCTGCGCCCCTTTCTTTCTTTCTCCCTGCCCTTCCCCAAGCCACTGCCACTGTCGCTGCCATTGGGGAATAGGACCCAAACCACCACCAATGGATAAAGCTGACGCTGACACCACCTCAAGCTCTCCCTGCTTCGGGCCGACCAGCATTCCTCTCTCCGACGTCAATTCTGCCGTCGGAGAGGAAGTTCCGCCCAGCCAGGAAGTGATTGGCTGGCCCGAACTTCCTCTCCAACGGCAGAATTGATGTTGGGAGAAGAAGACTGATCGGCCCGAGAGATCGCCAAGGCAAAGTGAGTCCTGGGCGATCGACTCACTTTGCCTTGTCGCGCTACCGGTTTATTGCAATCGACCTATTGGGCACCCCTGCTTTATAGCACTGGAATTTAGTATTTTCCACCTATCACTAACTGTGCCCCTGGAATGTCTCAAACCAATGGTCCATCTAGCCTAGTAGCCCATTCTCACGGTGGCCAATCCAGGTCACTAGTACATGGCCAAAACCCAAAGAGTAGCAACATTCCATGCTACCGATCTAGGGTAAGCACAGGCTTCTCCCATATCTTAATAACAGACTATGGACTTTTCCTCCAGGAATTTGTCCAAACCTTTTTTAAAACCAGCTACGCTATCTGCTTTTACCACAACCTCTGGCAACGCGTTCCAGAGCTTAACTATTCTCTGAATGAAATTTTTTTTCCTCCTATTGGTTTTAAAAGTATTTACCTGTAGGTTTATCGAGTGTCCCCTAATCTTTGTAAATTTTGATGGAATGAAAAATTGATCCACTTGTACCCATTCTATTCCACTCAGGATTTTGTAGACTTCAATCATATCTCCCCTCAACCATCTCCTCTAACCTTTTTAGTCTTTCCTCAGACGAGAGGAGTTCCATCCCCTTTATCATCTTGGCCGCTCTTCTTTGAACCTTTTCTAGTGCCACTATATCTTTCTTGAGATTAGGAGACCAGAATTGAATGCAATACTCCATATGAGGTCGCACCATGGAGCAATACAGGGGCATATCTTTAGTCTATATCTCTACATAATTATGCACATTTTGTCTGGTCAGAATGGTGGCTAGATTTGGCCGCTGGGATTGACCTGAGGGAGGATTTTGAAGAGGGATGAATTCCACGATTACCCAGACAAACATTTGTACTTAGCAACCTTCCTTTACCAAATTTTCAGTGCATGTTAGGGCAGAGTAAGCAACCAGGGACCTCAAGGACCATAATCCAGTCAGGTTTTCAAGAGGTTTTTAAGACTTTCACAATTATATTACATTACATTACATTAGTGATTTCTATTCCGCCTTTACCTTGCGGTTCAAGGCGGATTACATGAGTTGTTATGATAATAAGAAGAACATATTGTTAAGATATTAAGAAGTACTTAAGGAAAATTTTGAGCATTTTCTAATTTGTTAAGGAGTAGTTGGTAATTGCAGGAGGAGTTCCGAGCTTGTTTGGTTGTGTTATATTGGTTTTAAGTATTTTTTGAAGAGTAGGGTTTTTGTTTCTTTTTTGAAGGTTTTGTAGTCTGTGGTAGAAGTCATTAGATTGGTGAGCTGTCAGTCCAGTTTTGCTGCTCTGGTGATCTGTAGGTTATCATACATTTTTCTTCTTTTGACATTTTTGGTTGGTGGGTGTGTGAATATTCTGTGGGTTCTCAATAAATATGCATAAGATCTATTTCCATGCAATGGAAGCAGTATATGTAAATCAATCTCAGGCATATTCATTGTGAAAATCTTGGAAACCTAACTGGGTTATGGCCCTCAAGGACTGTGGTTGCTCATCCCTATGTTAGGAAAAGCTAATAAGGGGATATGTGCATTGAAATTCTTGGTTTAAAAAAAAAATCTACTAATGGAATAAAAAGTGTGGCCCTTTTATTGTTTCCTTCTTTGCATCCATGCTCTTACTGTTCACATTGGTGTGACTGATATCTGCATTGGATTCTGAGAGTTAATTTGGCATCACAGCGATGAAAGAAGATAAAAAAAGAGCAATATTTGTATTCCGACTGCTGAAAAAAATGGTCTTTCTTGCAGCGGCAAGGAAGAAAGTTGAATAAGCACTAATCATGCCTCAGCAATGCAGAATCAGTCTGAACGGAAAAGTCTGGTCCTAATGATTCTGTTTAATTACCTACTCGTTTCACGGAAAACAGTGCTAGCTGTATTATTTATTTATGCGGTGACTCAGACAGTCTTAATTGTGTTTGCTCTCTGGCAGGTGAGGCCCATCAGCAATATCGGACAAATCTTCCAAAATGCCCTAGGCTTAGCATTTTAGTGTCTAAAATTACAGATTTGCAAAATTCAGTTACTCTTGGTTTACAATGTAAAGCACAGATATCAACAGACCCTTTAGTTACTGTGCAAGAGTAGCTGTAATCTTAGAACAGGTGCAGGGTTCGTCACACTCTCTTTGGAGATCTAAAGGCGAAAAAACAGTGTGACAAGGCAGTGGCTGCTGCCAGAAGGATTCTGGGCTGTATAAAGAGAGGCGTAGTTAGTAGAAGGAAGAAGGTATTGATGCCCCTGTACAGGTCATTGGTGAGGCCCCACTTGGAGTATTGTGTTCAGTTTTGGAGACCGTATCTGGCGAAAGACGTAAGAAGACTTGAGGCGGTCCAGAGGAGGGCGACAAAAATGATAGGAGGCTTGCGCCAGAAGACGTATGAGGAGAGACTGGAAGCCCTGAATATGTATACCCTAGAGGAAAGGAGAGACAGGGGAGATATGATTCAGACGTTCAAATACTTAAAGGGTATTAACGTAGAACAAAATATTTTCCAGAGAAAGGAAAATGGTAAAACCAGAGGACATAATTTGAGGTTGAGGGGTGGTAGATTCAGGGGCAATGTTAGGAAATTCTACTTTACGGAGAGGGTGGTGGATGCCTGGAATGCGCTCCCGAGAAAGGTGGTGGAGAGTAAAACTGTGACTGAGTTCAAAGAAGCGTGGGATGAACACAGAAGATTTAGAATCAGAAAATAATATTAAATATTGAACTAAGGCCAGTTACTGGGCAGACTTGCACGGTCTGTGTCTGTGTATGGCCGTTTAGTGGAGGATGGGCAGGGGAGGGCTTCAATGGCTGGGAGGGTGTAGATGGGCTGGAGTAAGTCTTAACAGAGATTTCGGCAGTTGGAACCCAAGCATAGTACAGGGTAAAGCTTTGGATTCTTGCCCAGAAATAGCTAAGAAGAAAAAAAAAAAAAAAAAATTTAAATTGAATCAGGTTGGGCAGACTGGATGGACCATTCGGGTCTTTATCTGCCATCATCTACTATGTTACTATGTTACTATGTTTGGGGATTTAAGTAAATTTGTATTCTTTCCTTCAAAACTTATTTCCATCTCCCCTCACCTCGCTCCAGCCTTTCTATATTCACTTGGTTGCTTTCTCTGGTCCATCTTCAAGCAAGTTGTCTGTATGTGGTAGTCTAAGCAGGAGTCAATGTAAACCTGTCACAGATCTCCAGATGTAAATATTCATAAGCTTGAATTTGCCTGATATTCAAAACAACTCGTCCAGTCAACAGTAGGTTCCATCCATATAAGTCTTTTTTTAAAAAAAAATATTGCCACCATTTTAACAGACAAATTCTGTTCACGTCACTGTTTACCAACCTGCTCTAAGGTTATTTACCTAGGGGCTGATTCTATTAACGATGCCTAAATCGGTCGGCACCTATAAAAATGGCGCTGGCCCACGTGTCAGTCACATTTAGGCACTATTTACAGAATTGCGGCTAGCAGTGCTTATCTAAAAACTTAGGCGCCTGAAATGTAGGCGAGGGTTTTAAAGGCCTACATTTCAGACACCTCACGTTTTTAGAGAATCGCGCCTAACTCATACTCCGCCCGTAGAAACACCCACTTAGGCATTAGATGCCGCGAAGCACCTATTTTATTTAAAATTAGATAGGCGTCTATCACCCAATTAATTATCTTAACAAATACTGAGTCTATAGAGGGTATTTTGCCTAAGAGGCACCTAACTTTAGGCGCTCTTTATAGAATCCTAATGCACCTCAATAACCCAAAGTTAAGGCTCATTAAGTGCAAGGCTTGTACAGTAATAATGGGGGCATTTCCAGCACCTTGAGGAAGGCGACCCGATTGTACTCCGACCCGATTCACTTACCTCTCCTCCGATCCAATTCCAATCCGTGCATGCAAATGAGGGGAACGGCATGCAAAGTAGACAGGGACCTGATTCACTACAGAAATTTTAAAACCATCTGGGCTGGCCGATCAACACAAGAAGCGACTGCTGAGGACCAGTCGCTGAGGTCCTTTCCGACTGCCCTGCCTTCTGCCGCCCTGCTCTCTGCCCCGATCTACTGCTTGCTCTGATCTGCTCTCTGCCACAATCTCCTGCCCTGTCTCAGCCCCGATCTCCTGCTCCACCCCGAATCTCTCCTGCCTGCCGCCCCGACTCTTCTGCCCTTCCCCGCACTGCGAGCCTGTGGCTTTAACCTGCAAGTTTAAAGCGGGTTAAAACCATGGGCTTGCGTGGTTAATAAAAGGTTTAAAAAAAGATGTGACTCCAGATGGCTCTTAGACGCATGCACAGACCATCAACAGATGGTCTATGTGTGCGTCGGGATCGCACACTAGCGAGCCGTACGGTCGGAGGGGGGCATTTCTCCGATTGCCCTCATTTGAATTTTTTTGTTTTCTGAATTTGTCGGGCCTGCATGGATCAGCCACGGATAAGGGAAGCAAAGGAGCTTTAGTGAATCTAGCCCTAAGTTGCTAATGGAGCACATTAAAAACATAGAAACATAGAACATGACGCCAGAAAAGGGCTACGGCCCATCTAGTCTGCCCACACTAATGGCCCACCCCCTAACTACCTCCATGAAGAGATCCCACATGCCAATCCCATCTTTTCTTAAAATCTGGCATGCTGCTTGCCTCAATTACCTGTTGTGGAAGATTATTCCAATGATCAACCACCCTTTTGGTGAAGAAATATTTTCTGGTGTCGCCATGAAATTTCCCACCCCTGATTTTCAACGGATGCCCTCTTGTTGCCGTGGGTCCTTTAAGGAAAAAGAGATCCTCTTCCACCTCGATACGGCCTGTGACATATTTGAACGTCTCGATCAAGTTTCCCCTCTCTCTGCGTTCCTCAAGCGAGTACAGCTGCAACTTACCCAGTCATTCCTCATACGGGAGATCCTTGAGTCCTGAGACCATCCTGGTGGCCATTCGCTGAACCGACTCAACTCTCCGCACATCTTTTTGATAATGCGGCCTCCAGAACTGTACACAGTATTCCAGATGGGGTCTCACCATGGATCTGTACAACGGCATTATGACCTCGGCTTACGGCTGACGAAACTTCTACGGATACAGCCCATGATTTGTCTAGCCCACATTGGTGGCTATTATGTATTTATGGTATGGCCAATAGCGCTGAATGTAGTTAGTCACACAGCTAAAGGTGTGTCTAACTGTTTTGTGTTATCTGTCATGATATCAGTTAACACTCAATAACATCTCAATGTTAATTCAAAGCAAGTCCCTACCCACTCCATGCCTCATAATTGTTTAATATGTTAGTTAACTCTCAGTATTACATTACATTAGTAATTTCTATTCCGCCATTACCTTGCGGTTCAATGCAGATGGTGTGGATAGGAGGGAACTAGCAAAGCTTGATAAATGGTCTAGAATTTGACTGATAATATTTAATGCTAAAAAATGAAGTGTTGGTATGGTACAGTAGGGGATGAAATACCTCTGTGTATGAAAAATGAGTGGAACTTGAGTGTGATGCTATGTGATAAGTAGCCAAACAGGCAAAAAACTGAATGATAAAAGCCAGAAGGATGCTTGGGTGCATAGTGAGTGGAATGGTTCATAGACAACCCCGCGAAAGACAAAGGCGCGCGCCTTTCTTCTCAGGGGACCCTCGACCACAAGAGGACATCCGCTCAAGCTCAGGGGAGGGAAGTTTCGTGGAGACACCAGGAAATACTTCTTCACGGAGAGAGTGATTGAGCATTGGAACGAGCTTCCAGTGCAGCTGGTCGAGGCACGCAGCATCTCAGACTTCAAGAACAAATGGGATACCTATGTGGGATCCCTACGAGGTCATGCCAAGGGATAGGGTCACTAGGACTGAATGAGCGGGTCAGTAGAGTGACAGTATAATTACAATTATTCTTTAGGGGGTCAGTAGACTTAAGAGGGTGGGTAAATAGTGTGGGCAGACTTGATGGGCTATGGCCCTTATCTGCCGTCATCTTTCTATGTTTCTATGTTTCTATGACAACTGAGCGCAAGACGGAGGCGCGCGCCAAAGAAAATTACAGTTTTTAGGGGCTCCGACGGGGGGGTTTGTTGGGGAGCCCCCCCCCCCAGTTTACTTAATAGAGATCGCGCCGGCGTTGTGGGGGGTTTGGGGGGTTGTAACCCTCCACATTTTACTGTAAACTTAACTTTTTCTCTAAAAACAGGGAAAAAGTGAGGTTTTCAGTAAAATGTGGGGGGTTACAACCCCCCAAACCCCCCACAACGCCCCCACAACGCGGCGCGATCTCTATTAAGTAAAGTGGGGGGGTTCCCCCCCACACACACCCCCGTCGGAGCCCTAAAAACAGTAATTTTCTGCGGCGCACACCTCCGCGCTGCGCTCAATTGTCTGCGCGCGCCTTTGTCCTGGCGCGCTTTTGACCTGACACCGAGTGGAATGGCCAGCAGGAAAAAAGAGGTGATAATGCCTCTGTATAAGTCTCTGATGAGATCTCATTTAGGGTACTGTGTGCAGTTCTGGAGATGTGCACCTTTAAAAAGATATAAACAAGATGGAGTTAGTGTAGAAGGAGGCTACGAAAATGGTCAATGATGTTCATTTTTATTTAAAGTATTACATCATTTCTTTGATCTGTATGTGTTCGGTAGGCTATCTTACAGTCCGACTCGAAGACAAACAGGCCCAAACTTGAGAGATCCTTAGGGATTGCAGCTTGCCTGAAAGCCACAGCAATCTTAGCCACAGCTATTTTCAATTTCTTGCACTGCTGTTATGTTTTAATTTTTGCATTTGACGACGGCACAGAAGGTTGTTTAACGGCCAGTGAGTTACTTAGGTAAGAAGGAGAGAGAAATGCTAGTGTGAGGATCCATGAATTCCTCCCTTACCTTTTTCATCTGTTCTCAAACTCCATCTGTCCTCAATATCTCTTAACTTCATCATAACTTCTACTGAACAAGGATTTTTCTATTTTCTGTGCTTATAAAGTGCTGCACAGACTTTGTAACGATGCATAAGTAGGGAGGGAAAGATTTTGGATTTAGCTCTTACCTTTTTCACTTGTAGCATAAGGTGAGTTACATTCAGGTACAGTAGGTATTTGCCTAGTAGTAATATGTGAAAATATATATGGCCATATCTGAATGTGCAATGGGACTTTGCAGCTCAGCTGAGTGAGGCACAAAAAAGGCCAGGTTAACACGATGCAGGCCACATGCTGTGATACAATTGCTGTGATGACCTAATAGAGACAGGCTGATGTCAAGGGCTAGTTATATAGCTGAGCTAGCACCTTTTAACATACATATACAGTGGAACCTTGGTTTACGAGCATAATTCGTTCCAGAAGCATGCTTATAAACCAAATTACTCGTATATCAAACCGAGTTTCCCCATAGGAAGTAAAGGAAACTTGCTTGATTGGTTCCACTTCCTCCCTCCCTCCCCCACGGCCACCGGCGCTGCTCCACCCCACCCCACCCCACTATACCCCCAATAGACCCTCCCACCCCCGAGGCCACTGGTGCGCTTCCACATTCCCCCCTGCGAACCAGCATCATCCCCCCCCCCCGTTCACAAACATTACCCCCCCCCCCACGAACTGGCATCACCTCCCCCCCCCCCCCGCAAACACCTGCCTGCCCAAACTGAATAGGTACTGAGGGAGGATCTGCTGTGCTAAGTAGAAAAAAACATCCATTGGAATATCTTGCCTGCAGGCATTCAGACTTGGGAAAGGTAAAACTTGGGTTTCAGTAGGTTATTTCATTGTAGTTCTCTTTTTTAGCTCAGCAAAATCAGTTAGGCAATAGGGCAGCCTATAGAGTCTCTGTTAGGGTTTAATACAAACTAGTGTTTTAGCATAGATTACTGTTTTAGGTTGCATCGGATTAGGGCACAAATAGCTGTTGAGGAAAGGCTCTGGAGTTAATTTAATTCCCTCTCGCCCACCCCAAGGCAGAGCTTTTTGATTTATAGGCTCTTCTTCAGCCAGCCAGGAACAGGGCATTACTTTGGTAGGATTTTTCTGCCCTTTCTATATTCTTCCAGGTATAAGTAATTCTACGCCACAGTATGGCTGGGAAACATCGTATCACCAAAGCTGCTGCTCAGGTTACAACTTCTGTCTCTGTGCAGACAGAAAATATGGTTCATAGACATAATCGTGGAAGACAAAGGCGTGCGCCAACAACTGAGCGCAAGACGGAGGCACGCGCCGAAGAAAATTACTGTTTTTAGGGGCTCTGACGGGGGGTTTTGTTGGGGAGCCCCCGCTCTTTACTTAATACAGATCGCGGCGGCGTTGTGGGGGTTTGGGGGGTTGTAACCCCCCACATTTTACTGGAAACTTAACTTTTTCCCTAAAAACAGGGAAAAAGTGAAGTTTTCAGTAAAATGTTGGGGGTTACAACCCCCAACACCCCCACAACGCGGCGTGATCTGTATTAAGTAAAGTGGGGGGGGTTCCCCCCACACACCCCCGTCGGAGCCCCTAAAAACAGTAATTTTCTTCGGGGCGCACCTCCGTGCTGCGCTCAATTGTTTGTGCGCGCCTTTGTCCCAATGCACTTTTGACCTGACACCGAGGGATTGTTCCATGTGCAAGCTGTCTTCAGCTTGAATCTCCCATGAAGGAAGTAAGGAACTGAGGCTCAGATTCTCAAAAGTTTAATGCCATCGCTAAACTGTTTTCCGACGGTTTAGCCTGCACGCATTTTAGCGGTGGATTATCAACACGGCTTGTCTCTGTTTGTAGTGAGGTTTCTAGCAGTCTCCGACACTGACATGCAAATGGGCTCTTCAACATTAAAATGAGCAATCCGGTAGATTCTTATAAATCGCGGCACCATTTTCTAACAGCGGCATCTTTTGGTGACAAAAATCAGCAACTGGTCCATGGGTACCGGTACAATGGCAGCACTGTTTAAAACACCGGCATCACTGTTTTAAACTCTAGCATGGCTGTTTTGAAAAGCGACCCCCTTCCCAGCATAAAGAGAGATGCGCTATACAACACCCTCCCCCCTCTGCAGCGGGAGAGATGAAAGGCCCTCTGGTGCATCCCAGGATGCACCAGGGAGGGGAAGGCCCATTTTGAAAGAGGCGGGCCAGCTGGCCAGAGCGAGTAGGCACCCCTCCATTCAGTCATCTAATTAAAGGTACGGGGGAGAGGGATTGGAGGCAGGGGTGTGTGTGTTGTGATGCAGTGGGAGAGAATGAGTATCTCTCCCACTGCAGAGGGAGGTGTTGTAGGGAACAGGAGAAAATGAGCATCTCTCCAGCTGTTGGCTTTTTGTTTTTTGGTGGGAGGTTGCATTTTTTCGGTGCATGTGCCCATCACTATCACCAGCAAAGCTTGAAGAATGTTCTGAAATTTGGCAGCTACAATTTAATGCTAAGAAATGCAAGGTCATGCATTTGGGCTGCAAAAAACCCGAGGGAATGGTACAGTTTAGAAGGTGAAGAGCTTGTGTGCACAACAGAAGAGCGGGACTTAGGTGTGATTGTATGTGATGATCTTAAGGTGGCCAAACAGGTTGTAAAGGTGACAGCAAAAACTAGAAGGATGCTAGGTTGTATAGGGAGAGATATAGCCAGTAGGAAAAAGGAGGTATTGACAGTGGCGTACCTAGGTATGTGGCACCCAGGGCCCATCATTTTTTGACACCCCCCCCCCATCTATATGAAAAATATGATTTTTAGTAACAATCCACATATCACACAACAAGAGTGTACCTAGGAAAAGGCAGCATCTTAAACACTGCAGTGAGCACTAGAACACCAACACATACATTGTAAAACTAAACAAGCCAGATCCCGCACAGTCAATTGATCCTGTAGTCAATGCCAACTGAAAACTATGTTCTTTTCATACACACAGAACAGAGATACACCCTCGCCCAATATGGAATAATCACAAACTAAAAATAGAAATATGTAGACAAAAGTTAAACTGAACCGCCAAGAAACCAGGCCCTGGATACAATGCAACACCACAAAAACAATAACACATGTCCTCTAATACAGTGCAAAATATAAAGACAGTAGATGTAAATTTGAAAAAACTGATACATAACAATCACCACTTTACAAATTAACAAATAAAAATAAAACAAATAATGAGAAATAAAAAAATACCATTTTATTGGACTAATCCCCATAAGCTCGGTCCCCATCCCCACAAACCACCTGATTCCATCCACACAAGCCTTGAATTGTTTATATTAAAGTATAAAAAGAAACAATATTCTGTACAATTGTCAATTTATAAATCAGCGTCTTCTCCCCACTCTCACTTCCCCATTTCCCTTCAGCGTCCTCAGCCCACTCTCTCTCCACTTTCCTTCAGCGCACGCACATAAAAACAAGCAAGTAATTTTTTATCATTTTTATTCTATTCATTCATAGAAATTAAAGTCTAAATAATGCCAGTCACATAATAAAACATGATTTTACAAAAATAATTCCCTGCACAGTCAAGCCTGCAAGGATTACTAGATGTCTTTCAGCAGCTCCCCTCCCTCCCTCCTCCTTACCTTCGTGACCAAGTCAAAAAGATCTACCAACAATAAAATTTTAAAAACACAAAGCACGCTGTACGCAGAGAAAATGTTAATTATCATTTATATTCTGCGGGTTTTCAAACAAGTCAAGGCACATGACTTTATGCAATGTCACCTCAGTAACAACTATACAAAAATAGACAAATATTCCCCCTCCCTTTTTACCAAACCACGATAGTGTTTTTTAGCGCAGGGAGCTGCGCTGAATGTCCCACGCTATTGCGGTTTAGTTATATTTAACTCTGCGGGTCCCCCGTCCTCCCTGTTCAGCTCTCTCCTGTGCACCCCCTTGGGGCATGCACCCGGGGCGGAACGCCCCCCCCCCCCTAGGTATGCCACTGGGTATTGGTGCCCCTGTATAAGACTTTGGTGAGACCTCATTTAGAATATTGTGTACAATTCTGGAGGCTGCACGTTCAAAAAGATATAAAAAGGATGGAGTCGGTCCAGAGGAAGGCTACTAAATGGTATGTGGTCTTCATCAAAAGGCGTATGGGGACAGACTTAAAGATCTCAATCTGTATACTTTGAAGGAAAGGCAGGAGAGGGGAAATATGATAGAGCCATTTGAATACCTACGTGATGAAAATGCATAAGTCTAGCCTCTTTCATTTGAAAGGAAGATCTGGAATGAGAGGGCAAAGGATGAAGCTAAATGGTGATAAGCTCAGGAGTAACCTAAGGAAATATTTTTTTACAGATAGGATGGTAGATGCGTGGAACAGTCTCCTGGATGAGGTGGTGGAGATGGAGACTGTACCTGAATTCAAGAAAGCCTGGGATAGGCATGTGGGATCTTTTAGAGAGAGAAAGATATATAGTGGTTACTGCGGATAGACAGACATGATGGGCCATTTGACCTTTATCTGCCATCATGTTTCTACATTCAGGAAATTTTGAAAAAAAATAAAACCTTTTGAGAAACTTTTGGATAAGGAGGCAACCATTTCTATTTTTTTTTTTTTTTCAGAAAAATGCTCAAAGGGAGAAAATGAATTTATGCATATCACTATGTAACAGCTAAGCTAAAAGGGAAGTAGCAGATTGATGCCTTTGTGAATGAGATGTCTGTAGGGAAATGTTTTTGTTCATGCCAGAATATGCACTGCAATCAGGGTCATATGTCCTTTGACCCTGTGCAGTTTATTCTTCTGTTAAAAGATGGAGGCCTTATCGCATTTAACTGCACATTATGTAACTTTTCACAGATGAAAAGTAGCAACAGCCACATGATTAAATGCTGTCCCTGGCATTCAAAGGGCAATTGCTACAAATCAAAGTTGACACTACCACTTCTAGAACCTTCTATTATTTGACAACATTATTCGAGTACTCTTCATTCTCATCTTTCACAATGAAAAAAAACAGTATAGAAAAGATAAAATGATGCTGTGAACATGCTTCCTTTACAGTAGAGAAAGGAAGAGATTTGCTTACCATTTTTTAGTTGTACTTAAGGTGAGTTACATTTAGTAGGATCAGGGAAATTTCTCTCCCCAGTGAGCGTATAATCTAAGGGGTTTACTATTCAAAGCAATTTAACTGGTCAGAAACAGCTCCTGGCCAGTTAAATCACATGTACAAGGCTATCTACTGATATTCAGCAGCACTTAACTAGTTAGGCCTGGATTACACAATCGTATCTCTGGTAAAGATAGGCACCAGAAATGTAGGCCAGGGCTTTCCTGACCTACATTTCCGGTGCCTACCAATAATGTGAATCACTCCTATGGAGGAGCTATAGACCATGTCTCCCCACTCCTAGCCAAACTTCACTGGCTCCCAGTGATTTCCAGAATCCATGTCAAATGCTCTTGCCTGGCTTTTAAGATCATTCACGGCATCCTTCCTCCCTTAATCCCACTATCTTATAACTCCTCGAGTCCTGACTCTTCCAGACCCGCCCAAAGGTATAAACTATCCTTCCCCTCTCTACACGGTATTCGCTATGCAGGCAAACTGGGAAAATCCCTTCTCTTCAGAATCACAGGTCTTTGGAACGACCTTACTACCCTGCTGCGGAACCTGGGCTCCTTCCAATTATTCCGCAAGCAACTGAAAACCTGGCTTTTCACTAAATTGTAATTCTATCCCCCCTTACTCTTCTCTTCTATATATAAGTTTATGTAAACCTTTTTTTCCCTTCTCTTCCTATATTTTAAGTTCTTGTAAACCGTGCCGAGCTCCACATCCGTGGAGATGATGCGGTATATAAACTTAAGGTTTAGTTTAGTCTATAGGCAACTTCCGGTGTTCGCCATGCCCTAAAGTGCCTCCGTAGAAGTGATTCCTGCACCAATTTTATAGGCGCCTTATAACTCAGTTAAAAATGCCATTTGAATGGCATTTTTAACCGAGTTTGGGCACCTACCAGCTCCTAAACAATCAGCAGCGGTTAAAGAATCCGGGCTTTACTGCCACTGAATATTATCACAGACTGCTAAGCTGAGAGCCAGCTATTTTGTGGACAGTCTGGGCTGGAAAAGACACTTATGCAGTTAAGTGCTGCTAAATTAAGTAGCCATATTGGACTGCATAAAAGCCAGTCCTACCTTTATGTGGTGTTCCTTATGCAATCAAGAGCTAAATAGTGCATTTAACCACATATGAGATAGTTGGCCACATAAACCCAGTTAATCAGTGCCAGTTCCTGGATATGGGCTGGCATTGATTATCTAGGAATAACACCAGTGGTGGCTAAAATAACGTTCACTTCCACTAGATGAATATCTACCCCTAAGTTTATACCAGTGGCAATGGAGAATTCTTGTGACCATCCATTGTTTAACTTCTTTATGATGCAGGAAAATTGCAGTTTATTTGAGACCTGCTAACCAAAGCCTAGATTCACTAACCTGCCCGATCCTGTCCACTCCGTGGATGATCCGAGGCAGGCCGATGGATTCACAAATGGGGATGATGCAAATGAGAGCGATCATAGGCACGCCCCCCACCGACTACACAGATCACTATCCAGTGATTCCGACGCATGCGCAGACCATCTACTTTGCCTGTAGATGGTCTGCGCATGCGTTCGATGTCCGTGTTTTTTAAATTTATTTTTTTACTTTTTTTACTCACGAGCCCATAGTTTTAACCTGTGGGTTTAAAGCGGGTTAAAACCACAGGCTCGCACTGCAGGGAAGGGTGAAGAATCGGTACAGAGAGCAAGGCAGAGGAGAGTCGGAGTGGCCAGCAAGAGTTAGGGCAGAGAGCAGGGAGCAGAGAACTTTTGCAGGAGAATTGCGGCAGAGAGCAGGGCAGAGAAGAGAATCGGGGCAGGAGAGTTGGGGCAGAGAGCAAGAGATGCTTTACTCAGGGCAGAGAGCAGGGCTAGTGGAAGTTGGCTGGGATTTCAGGGCAGCAATGGAGCAGGAGAGTCAGCAGAGACATGTGCGGCTGGTCCTCAGCAGTCGCTTTTTTTGGGGATCGGCCAGCCCAGTCGGTGTTCCTCTTTTTTTTTTTTTAGTGAATCGCTGTCTGCCTAAATTTGCATGCCGTTCCCCCTCATTTGCATGCTGTTTCCCTTCATTTGCATGCGCAGATCGGATCGGGTGAGGGAGGAAGGATAGTGAATCAGGTCGGGGTCACAAAGTGGTCGGGACACGATCGCTGTCCTTAGTGAATCTAGCCCCAAGTTCTAGTTGAGCTATGAGCGGGAACTGAAAAGTTCTCAGCCCAACCAACCAACGTCCTACATTCTGAGCATTATTTTGCCACTGTAGCTGAAGAATGTGGTCTTAGTTTGTTAATTGCCAATTTCACTGCACAACAAAGTTTTTGCTTCCTGAACACTGCTGGGTGTTTCTTATAGAATTTTGGGTGCTGATCATGAATATTACATCAAAAATTACCCATCACGTACCATTTCAGAGAAATCTTCAATTTTGTCGTGATTTTTTCTTATATTTGGATGCAAACAATTTTTTCTCCCATAAGTGTCTTATCAACAACGGTTTGTGCCGCCTGGGTATGTCCATGCATAAAATCTAGCCAGGTTGGAAGCTGTTTTATGGAAGATGACATCCTGGGCATGTCTGGGCAGGTCTGAACGAGCTTGCCCTGTCTCACCATGCTATAATGGTGGCTTCCATACACCGATCCTGCTCATTTGGTTAATATAGATAGTCCGTGTGTGTATATAGTATCAGTATAGTAAAGTATAGTAGTATAGTAGCTGTAGCAATATAACAGTAAGTAAGCTTGATGCTATAGACGTTTTGGTGTCGGGCAATATGTCTCGTCGGTGTCGTAACAGCCGCGACACATTCTGCTATATCTGTGGGGAATATACACTTACGCCTCAGAGACGTTCGATGACTGCCCTTGTAAAGAAAGCCTATCATCTGTATTTTGGCTGCAAAATAGGTGATCAAGACAAGCAATGGGCGCCTCACATTTGCTGTGCGACATGTGCTGTTAGTCTGAGAGCCTGGCTCAGAGGTACTCGAAAGACGATGCCATTTGCTGTTCCGATGATATGGCGAGAACAGAAAGACCATGTGACGGACTGTTATTTCTGTTTGACTAATGTGTCTGGTTTCTCTGCCAAAAACAAGAAGTCAATTGAATATCCTAATCTGCCTTCAGCAATGAGACCCATGCCACATGATGACAGTCTTCCAGTTCCGAAACCACCAGAGGATTGGACCTTAGACGAACCAGATGAAGAAACTGCAGTGCAGGGTTCTAACAGTGACATTGACCCGGATTTTGAACCATCCTCATCAGGTGATCCACATCTGATAACACAGTCCGAATTGAACGATTTGGTCAGAGATTTGGGTCTGTCAAAAGCAAAAGCTGAGCTGCTAGGTTCGAGACTGCAGGAATGGTGTTTGCTATCACCAGGTACGAAAATTTCTGTGTTTCGAGACCGGCATCATGATATAACCAAATTTTTTGCACAAGTCGACAGTCTCTGTTTCTGTTGTGACATTGAAGGATTGTTCTCGGTCTTTGGTTGTGATCACAACCCGGAAGAGTGGCGTCTTTTCATTGATTCGTCAATGTTAAGCCTGAAAGCTGTTCTGTTGCACAATGGCAACGTTTATCCTTCAGTACCTGTTGGCTATGCAGCACATATGAAAGAAACATATGAGAATATGGAAATGTTACTAAAGTATGTCCAGTATACCAGGTATAACTGGAATATCTGTGGAGACCTCAAAGTCGTTGCTCTGTTACTAGGACTGCAGCTTGGCTATACAAAGTACTGCTGTTTCATCTGCGAATGGGACAGCCGAGACAGAGAGTCGCACTATTCTAGAAAGAACTGGCCACTCCGTAAAAAGTTAGTTCCAGGACAGAAAAATGTAGCACATGAATCGCTTGTTGACCCGACAAAGATATTTTTGCCTCCTCTTCACATTAAACTGGGACTCATGAAGAATTTTGTGAAAGCAATGAACAAGGAAGGGGAAGGTTTTCGTTATTTAAGACAGATGTTCCCAAGAATAACTGATGCCAAGATCAAAGAGGGTATTTTTGTTGGCCCCCAGATCAGACATGTTATGAGTGACAAGCGATTTGAAGATCTGTTAGTTGGGCCGGAAAAAATTGGCTGGAAAGCCTTGAAAGACGTTGTTGACAATTTTCTGGGCAATTACAGAGCCCCAAACTACATTCAGCTGGTAGACAAACTTCTCAAAGCATACAAGAGAATGAAGTGCAATATGTCACTCAAGATTCATTTCCTCCATTCACACTTGGACTTCTTCCCCGCAAATCTCGGTGCTGTGAGTGACGAGCACGGTGAAAGGTTTCATCAAGACATAGCTACGATGGAGAAACGATACCAGGGCAATTGGAATCCGTCAATGCTTGCCGACTATTGTTGGATGCTACAACGTGATGCACCAGACACTGAATATAAAAGAAACTCGGGAGCAAAACACTTTTAATTCTGTTTCATTTAGTCGCTTGTGCGAAACGTAAACTTGACTATATATTTTATTGTCAGTAAACATAAAAATGTCTATTTCTCATAGTTCTTACGTGATGCAGTAAAACCAAAACCATATTTGAGCATACCAAGTTGGTACCTGTCATAATCACCAAAAACTTTTCAGGAATCAAGACTTAACCAAAAAATTGTTGTGCAGTGTCAGAAACAAATTCTATGTTTTGACATTGGATCAGATCATTGATTGAACCATATCCACGTTACTCTCTTGGCTGGGCTATGAACTTTTCGGCGTCCCCTCATAAAGCGATATGAGCTGTTTTGGATAGAGTAGAGCACTCGACATGTAAATCCACTTTAATATGAGAATACTAGAATATATAAGTGAAATATAAAAACATTCAATGATAGTCTCATAGGGACAGGGTGTGGAACAGGGAGAGATAGATGGGTGAGCTGGTGCCTGTTTATAGGCAAGATTCATCTCACACAGATAGCGCTTCAAATATCTCAAAGCAAACCAAGGTGGCATCTCTGTAGAAAGCATTTTTCAGGACAGAAGAGGAGATTTTAAAACATTCCAAGAACATATAACTTTTAGGCCCGATGTTCAACCAGCGGGTTTCAGTGTTTTCAAAACTATCACCGGTGTTAAATCCAGAAATTCAGTGTCAGGCCATGTATGGGTTCCAGCATTGAATTTCTGAGTACAGAGAGCCGGCTAACTCATAGCCATTAAATGTGATATTCAGCCTTGACTGGCGATGAAGAACCGCATAAAGATAGGACCACAGAAAAAGCAGTCCTATTTACATGGTTATCTTTAACTGGTTAACTACCAAATATTGCACTTAAACTGGTTAAGTGCTGACTCTGCCCCTGCCCAATAGCTGGTTTCAGCTTGAGCGCTAACGGGGCATTTTCAGCAGCAATATCTGGTTAAGCACTACTAAAAATGCCCAGTTAGCCCTGGCCAGGTGGTTTAAATGGCCAGGTGCCTCTCCTGGTCATTTAAATCATTTCAGATTTTATTTATTTATTTAGATTTCTATCCCATTCTCCCAGGAGCTCAGAACGGGTTTCAAATGACATTCACAGTAAAGTTACAGGACAAAATAATTATAGGCATTCGAAGAAGAGGAAGGTGAGGGGATATAGAGAGAGAAGGGGGGAGAGAGCAAGGGAAGGGAGGAGGAATGGAGGGAAGAGAGAAGGAGTGGTAGAGGAGCAAGGCATCTGAGGAAGGGGAGCAGGGAACAGGAGAGGGAGTAGAGAGGAGAATGGAAGGGGAGCTAGGAGGAGGTAGTTCAATTAACACTGTTCAATTGAAGAGATTGGTTTTCAGCATTTTCTGAAAGGTCATCAGGGAGTCTTGCGATCTTATCTGGGCAGGCAATTGGTTCCAAAGACAGGGAATGAAGTGGCTGTATAAGCGTTTATGAACTGTTTCCATTTGGAGGGATCTTCCTGGAGGGATGTATAGTCGTTTATCTGCTTGAGAACGGAATGGACAGGCGGAAGTGTATTGAGGGAGTTTGGATGAGATGTAGGCAGGGGTGATGAGGTGGAATCTCTTGTAGGCCATAACAAGGGCTTTGAACACACAGTGTTTGTTAACTGGTAGCCAGTGTTCTGCATTGAGAGATGGGGTTGTGGTAATCCAGGTCATGTAGGAGGCGGATCGCAGAGTTCTGGACTCGCATGAGACACTTGAGTTCATTGACGGTGATTCCATGGAAGATGGAGTTACAATAGTCCATTCTGGAGAGTACATAGGCATAGAGGAGTTGGGCTAGGTCAGGTTTAATGATATACGGTTTGACCCTTTTAAGCTGGTGTAGATAGTAGAAGGAGAGAGAGACAACTTGTGAGATATGGGCTGAGAGGGACAGGTGGCCATCCAGTACCACCCAAGGCTGCACACTGTCACAAACCCCCTTGCAGTCCAGGGCTGGTGTGTGACAAACACACTGCTTCGGGCGCGTCCCCTTCAACTAGGGGTACCTCCAGGATTTTTAGGCGGCCCCAGACAACGGTCTAGGCCCCTCGAGATATAGGGTAAGTACAAGGTTTCACTATATCACCAAGCAAACGAGTTCTTTAGGAAAACATAAGTGGTTTATTCTGACCTCCAGGTCAAAAGATATGCAACAGCAAAACAATATCTTTGAACAAAAATAGTAAATTGGCAAAAATCAAACTTACAGTACATTTTCAAACAGACAAGAACTCAGTAGGCAAAAATCGTCACAGCACACTCTGTTAGCAGCACAGCTTCTCTCTCAGCTCCTACGTGCAGGCACAAATCACACAGCTGAGACGGTTAATCTAATTAGCTCCCTGCAATGGGAGTCACAGTAACTTTCTTACAGTTCCAACTACACTCTAAAACAGTGCAGCCTGCCTCTGCTTCCTAAACTTGTCTTTGAATGCATTACTTGATTCAGACTTCAGGCAAATATTATTCTCCAACTTCTCATGCTTATACAGCTCAATATATATCCCCTTCTTCAGGTTTAACTTGGGCAGCAGAGAGAGAGAGGAAAAAAAAAACGATATGCAAAAAGAAAACATAAAGCACAAACAGTTTTCCTGTTGCTGTATTCTTTCATTCAGAATTCCATACCTTCTACTTGGCCTTCTACCCTAGTACCAGCTATTTCTACCTCCATGCCTTCTACCTGGTCTGGCACTGGATAGTTTGAAGGGGTTAAGATTTCCTCCAAATCCTGCATGGGATAATCCAGCATGTTTTCCTCTGCTGCCCTGTTCCACAGCTCCTCTCCTGCCTTGGGCTGTGGGAGTGACTCGCCCTCGTCACTCGCCCCTCCTCCTCCTGTTTGTCTCTGCCTGCTTTTAAACAGACCAGAGCCAATCCCCTTCAGCCTGTAGTGGGGGATGGGTTTTGGCTCTACAGCAGTTTTCCTCTGCCTGGGTTTTTCAACTGCAGCTACTTTCCTTGTGGCTTCTTTAGCTGTTCTAAAGCCCGGAAGCTGCTGTTGCCAACCTGCCTGCCTCTGTTCCAGCTCACTATCACTTTGATTATAGGGGCAAGGGAGGTCAGCCTCAAGTTGAGCGCCAGAATCAATCTGGTCCATTCTTCTGCACTTAATCCTATCAGGGACTGGACTAGTGCTGAAGCTGGGTTTGTCACATTCCCCCACCCTTAAAGGATGACCCTCACTTGTACCCGGAGGAGTCCCTATATTCTCGGGCATACGTGACAGAATATCTACATTCAATGGCGTTTCCTATTTTTGTTTCTTTTATCAGAAGGGCTCGGACTAGGGCCTGTATCACAGAAGTCATCAGGCCACCGTAACACTGGGACCTCGTTTGGCTCACACACATCTACGCCCTTTGTGCACTCCAACCCCTCTAAACTGAATACCCTGTGGGCTAAAGCTGCTACTGCCTCCGATATTTCACCCATACTACCCTCCTTTGTATGTTCCAGTTGAGCCTGTAAATCTTCCAACACTTCTTCCACTCGGTTCAACTGAGATTTATACTGGCCTAGCTGGGTTTCAAATATTTGATTTTGCTTTACCCATTTACCTGTGTCACCTTCCTTGTCTTTCCATTTTCCTGCCCAACCTTCCATAAACTTTTTAAACTCAGTCTGCTGTCGCTGATTTCTTGCGACCTGCTCTCCTACTTGGGCAAGTTGCTTGGTCAATTCCTCTAGAGCTTTATTAAAGGACCCTATCTTTTGTTGATTTCGTTCTTCAAGTTCCTGCTGTATTTCTTTACCCTGATCCTCTTTATCCTTTGTCAGAGCTCTTATCTGTGCTTGTAATTCCTCCATCTCCTTCCTCCATTCGGCCCCCTCACTGTGTTCCCCCTTGTGTGAGTCCCCAGGAACCGGGAAGGTTGCCGGAGTATGTGTTTCCGAATTCTGTATTTGGATGGTTTCTGTCCCCTTACTTTCCACTTGTGTAGGTATCTTATCCTGGTCAGTCAATCGTTCGTGTGTACTAGGCTGTGTGTTCCCCGATGACCCAAAGCCTTTCATACCCCTCTTAGTCTCAGGGAAGTAAACCCATCTCTCCAGTCTTGCCACCCATATACGTTCACACACTATCTGGGCAATGCAATCTCCAGGCTGTACTTGGAAGGGTACAGACCCGTGATTTACCAATAGGACCGCTACATTACCCTGAAAATCAGGGTCGATTACTCCTGCTGCTACATCAACCGAAGCTTTCCACGCTAAGCCTGAGCGGGGCGCAATTCTTAAATACGAGCCTGGTGGCGGAGACAACTGTAAATCAGTATTTACCAGGGCTCTCCCCTTAGCGGGAATCAGTTGTTCCTGTGCGGCATAAAGATCATACCCTGCCGCCTTTCCATACGCTCGTGTAGGGGCCTTTGCTTTCTCAGACAAGGGCACCCACCTTATTGTGGGCTGCCAGCCTCTCCCACCATTTCTAGCTCGCCAGTCCCCTGCTCTTCTGGCCCTCCTGGATTGGAACTGACATTGTTTAGCCCATGCTCCCAATACTAGTCCACCCTTAATCCGGGTCTCTTCCCCCCTCCTGCTTCCAGTCGAGGTCTTGCAATCACCCCTAACCTTGGTTCTGAGCCAATCCTGCCCCAGGATCAAGGCATGAGGTATATTCTGAGCAATGGCTACCTTTAACTCAATCAGTTCTCCCCCAATTCTCAAGTTCACCCGCTGACGGGGATACTCCCTCATATCCCCATGCACACACCACACCTTCACAGTATCCACCCCTTTCTCACTGGGGCTGGCACCCCTAATTTGATGCCATAATTTCTGTGCCATAACACTCTGTTCTGCCCCCGTATCAACCAGGGCAGACACTGTCCTGCCCGCCACTCGTACTTTCTGAAAATATTCCCCGTGACTAGTTCTCCTTACCCCACAGGCAATAGTAAAGTCCCTTCTTTCCCTGCATTCCCTTTGACGGTGTCCTTTTCCCCCACACCTGAAGCAAACGATGGGAGCTGGGATAAAGGGTTTCTGTACTCGCTTCTGAGGGTTCCTGGGTGGTATGTTATTAATAGTAGGAGCCTGAAGTGTAGTGTCCCTCTGGAACTGTGTCTGGGGTCTATAACTTGGGCCTGGTTTCTCGGGAAGTCCCTGGGCATCCAGATAAGCTTCTGCCACAGATAGTGACTGTGTCAGATCCTGGCATCCCTGTTTCTGGATCCACCCCTTTATGTTCTGGGGCAGAGCCTCTAGGAATTGTTCCCTGACTAACTCAGCGAACATCGCTCGTGGGTCTGCCAAGAAAAGCTGTAACCATCTCTCCGCAGCTTTCGTTAGGCGTTGTAACAGTGCCTTAGGTCTCTCTTTTACCTTTAACTGGAGAGCACGAAAGGTTTGCCTGTAATACTCTCTCGTATATCCCAGAAAATCTAGGATATGTGCTTTCACAGCTGGGTAATTACTGGCCTGATCCGCAGCAATGGTCTGAAAAGCCGCAAGGGTCTCGCCAGCCAAACATGGCAGAAGGCGAACCGCCCACTGCTCTGGAGGCCAACCTGCTGCAACAGCAACCCTCTCAAAAGAGTTTAAAAAATCATCTGGGGCATCCTGTGGTGTTATTTTGTTCAAATTCAATAAACCTAGAGAGTTTTGCCCTACCACAGGTAGATTACCCCCAGTCCCCAATACCGGTATATGCATCTGTCCACCAGTCGTAGGCTTCAATAGCTGCGCCATTAATTGAGACTGCTGCTCCATAGCTCGCATAAAGTCACTGTGATGACGTTCACTAGCCTCCTGGCTTGCTTGCCATAGTCCGTGGCTAGTCTCCAGGACCTTCTTTAAGTCCTCATTCTGCCTCTGACGTTCTCCCGCAACCACTGCTAACGCCGCCGGCTCCATGCTGACTCTGTAAAAAAAAATGAAAAAACACACACTCCAAGTGCGATACCACACAGTTCTTTCTCCCCGAACTATCTTCACCAGCCCCTCTGTTGTATATGCTTACCAGAGGTACTGATGCATCATCGCCTGCGTGCTCATTACAGGGTGCACCACCCTTCTTCAGAGACCTCTTGGTCCCCCTTTTGTTCCTCGCCAGCTCAGGACGATGGCCTTGACCCCCGGTCTGCTATTCACCCTTCCTGCAGCCGCCAAACTCCGGACACTGGAACCGATATCCTTGGAATGTTCAAGCCGCTTCCATTCACCAGCATTTATAATCCTGGTTCCGATGAACCAAACAATAGTAGAGAACAAAAAAAAAAATTTTCCACCTTTGCACTCCCCAATCTTCACCTGAAGAGGTAACAGACCGCACTCCTGATACCAAACTGTCACAAACCCCCTTGCAGTCCAGGGCTGGTGTGTGACAAACACACTGCTTCGGGCGCGTCCCCTTCAACTAGGGGTACCTCCAGGATTTTTAGGCGGCCCCAGACAACGGTCTAGGCCCCTCGAGATATAGGGTAAGTACAAGGTTTCACTATATCACCAAGCAAACGAGTTCTTTAGGAAAACATAAGTGGTTTATTCTGACCTCCAGGTCAAAAGATATGCAACAGCAAAACAATATCTTTGAACAAAAATAGTAAATTGGCAAAAATCAAACTTACAGTACATTTTCAAACAGACAAGAACTCAGTAGGCAAAAATCGTCACAGCACACTCTGTTAGCAGCACAGCTTCTCTCTCAGCTCCTACGTGCAGGCACAAATCACACAGCTGAGACGGTTAATCTAATTAGCTCCCTGCAATGGGAGTCACAGTAACTTTCTTACAGTTCCAACTACACTCTAAAACAGTGCAGCCTGCCTCTGCTTCCTAAACTTGTCTTTGAATGCATTACTTGATTCAGACTTCAGGCAAATATTATTCTCCAACTTCTCATGCTTATACAGCTCAATATATATCCCCTTCTTCAGGTTTAACTTGGGCAGCAGAGAGAGAGAGGAAAAAAAAAAACGATATGCAAAAAGAAAACATAAAGCACAAACAGTTTTCCTGTTGCTGTATTCTTTCATTCAGAATTCCATACCTTCTACTTGGCCTTCTACCCTAGTACCAGCTATTTCTACCTCCATGCCTTCTACCTGGTCTGGCACTGGATAGTTTGAAGGGGTTAAGATTTCCTCCAAATCCTGCATGGGATAATCCAGCATGTTTTCCTCTGCTGCCCTGTTCCACAGCTCCTCTCCTGCCTTGGGCTGTGGGAGTGACTCGCCCTCGTCACTCGCCCCTCCTCCTCCTGTTTGTCTCTGCCTGCTTTTAAACAGACCAGAGCCAATCCCCTTCAGCCTGTAGTGGGGGATGGGTTTTGGCTCTACAGCAGTTTTCCTCTGCCTGGGTTTTTCAACTGCAGCTACTTTCCTTGTGGCTTCTTTAGCTGTTCTAAAGCCCGGAAGCTGCTGTTGCCAACCTGCCTGCCTCTGTTCCAGCTCACTATCACTTTGATTATAGGGGCAAGGGAGGTCAGCCTCAAGTTGAGCGCCAGAATCAATCTGGTCCATTCTTCTGCACTTAATCCTATCAGGGACTGGACTAGTGCTGAAGCTGGGTTTGTCACAACACTTAGTCTTTTGCTGACAAGAGTATGGAATCCCAAGATAGTATAGGGCAGGTGAAATTAGATATTGGACCCTTTAAAACATAAGATGATAATTACTTTCTGATTAGAGATCCTCTGTGTTCATCCCATGCTTTTTTGAACTCTGTCACTGTTTTCTTCTCCACAACCTCCCTCGGGAGCGCATTCCAGGCACCCACCACCCTCTTTACAGAGAGGGTGGTAGATGCCTGGAATGTGTTTCTGTGGGAGGTGGTGGAGAGGAAAAGTGACAGAGTTCAAAAAAGTGTGGGATGAACACAGAGGATCTCTAATCAGAAAATAATGGTATATATTGTAGAACTAATGCCAGTACTGGGCAGACTTGCATGGTCTTTTATGGCCATTCAGTTGAGGATAGACTGGGATGGTTTAGATGGGCTGAAGTGAGCTTCGACGGAGACTCCAGTAGATGCACAATACCGGGCAGAGCTGTGGGTTTCTGGCTCAGAAATATCTAAGAAAAAGAACAATTTAAATTAAATCATTAAATTATAGAGAGTGTATATTTGGGCAAACTGGATGGACGACTCAGGTCTTTATCTGCCGTCATTTACTATGTTACTATAATGAAGGAAATCCTATAACTTGGCCCCTCAAGTTAGGCACTCTGATGCCATGTGCTGAATACCAATTCTATACTGGTATCTGTGATCCAAGATGCTGTTAAACTACTACCGTACTACTACTACTAATAATTATTATTATTTCTATAGCGCTACAAGACATACACAGTTCTGTACAGAGTCACAAAGAAGACAGTGCCTGCTCAAAGGAGCTTACAGTCTAAACAGACAAGACAGGCAAAAAAGAATGCCATGAATTCAGTTTAGGATGCCTTGGATACAGTTAAGGGAAATGGTTAATCTGCTGGTTAGGTTGGTGGGCAGTGGGGAATGGGGTTATGGATTGAAGGCTTTATCAAAAAGGTGGGTTTTCAGTCTGCTTTTAAACAAGGTAAAGGAAGGGGCATGGAGGACAAACAGCTTATTCCCGACACAGGGGGCAATTAGATGAAAGGAACAAAGTCTGGAATTGGCAGTGGAAGAGAATGGTACAGCCAAGAGCAGCTGATCTGTCTCCTGTACAGCATCAGCACTGCAGAGTACGGTACTGGGGTTCAAGAAAGGATTGGACAATTTCCTGCTGGATAAAGGGATAGAGGGGTATAGATAGAGGGCTACTGCACAGGTCCTGGACCTGTTGGGCCACCGCGTGAACGGACTGCTGGGCACGATGGACCTCAGGTCTGACCCAGTGGAGGCATTGCTTATGTTCTTATGAATAGAGTTCTCTTAAAGAATGCTAACGTAAACCTGAATTGGCAAGCCTACATTTAGGAGTGACCAGATATATTAGATCAGTGGCAGGCATAAATGGACACACCTAAGTGCACCATGCAATGCACATAACATATATCTTCAACTATAAATTGGGAAATTAAGATAAAAAATTCCTTTAAAAAATGCCAATATCAACTTATCTACAAGAAAGACTCATAGAAGCTAAAAATATTTTGCAGTAATCAACCCCACATGCAACTCTGCATGTCGCAAGAGCAGCTCACAATCCGCACAGCCCCCTGCCCCCCAGCCCATTTTTCAGATGTCTTCTGTACAGCATCAGCACTGCAGAGTACACCACTGAAGTTCTGCTCCAGAGCATACCCTCTAACCTGTTCTGCCTGTACAGGAAAAGGAAGTTGGGTCAGAGGGTGTACTCTGGAGCAGAATTTGGACAGTGTATGCTGCAGTTTCAATGCCGTATAGAAGACATTTGAGATTTGGAAGGTACACAGTCAGGGCTGGTGTTAGATATGGTAGAAATTAAGGAAGACCCCAATTCCTCTCCTTTTTGCTCCCTCTCGTGATTTCCCCCACCCACCAAATGCTCTCCCATCCAGCATTTCTCCCTTCATCCTATATAATAAAACCCTAGCCGTGCATGCAAACTCTTACCTGCGTGTTCCGTGATCTCTGATCTGTAGGTCTATGGCGGCAGGAGTGCGCATGCGCGCATACATTGCTCCCTCTCTCCGTGGCCGCCAGGACTGGCCGGCAGTGCTGGACTCCCTGCTCTCCACCTCCTCAAGCAAGATTACAAGCCGTGGTGTCGGCTCCTCTCACAAGCCGCACCAGCATCGGAGAAGGCTTCCGACGCTGGCTGGGATCATGAGAGGCGGGCGGCACTTTTAAACTTAAAAGAAAAACTTCGGCCAGAACAGTTCTTAGAAAAAGAGTCTATGTGCTTGAATTTCAGGTGGTCTGATTATACCGGAGCTCTGGGCCAAACATCCTTCACCATACTCCAAGAGGCAGCTTGCATTCCAGTGGCAGCAACTGAGAATTTGTTGTAGTGGTGGAGAGCAGCCCCGCTCCACCCGTTGACCCTCCACAAATCTCCCGGCTCCAGCAGCATCTGCAGCACTTTAAACACGCTGCTTCACGGCCTTCTACTGCCGATTTCCTCTGCCGCGTCTCTGATGACATCATCGGAGACAGACGCGGCAGAGGAAATCGGTAGTAGAAGGCCGCGAAGCAGCGTGTTTAAAGTGCTGCAGATGCTGCTGGAGCCGGGAAGTTTGTCAGCGGTGGGAGGGTCAGATGGGAGGGTCAGGAGCAGGCCAGATCGAGCAGGACAACGCAGTAAAAGAAGGGGGAGGGGCCGAACGGAGCAGGCCAGATCGCGGTAAGAGAAGGGAAGGGGGGGAATGCTGCTACTGCTGCACAGGGACCTGGAGGGGAAGGGAAATACCGCTGCTGCTTCTGCACAGGAAAGTGGGGGGAGAGGGGGGAAGGAGGGAAATGCTGTTGCTGCTGCACAGGGAAATGGAGGGAAAAAAGACAGACAGACAGCGGGAGGGAGGGAGGGAGACAGAAAGAAAGGAAGAAAGACACAGGGGCAGAGAGAGGGACAGAAAGACAGACAGAGAAAGGGGGCCAGGGAGAGAGAGAGACAGCGGGAGGGAGAGAGACAGAAAGACATACAGACATACATTCTAGCACCCGTTAATGTAACGGGCTTAATGACTGGTTTTAAAATAAACTGCTCCGGGGAGGGCCCCCATGGACCTAAATATCCTGTCCTTCTCCCCACCCAGTTCCGAAGCACCCCTCACCTTAAAATTACAAGGAGGTCACCAGCCTCCTTGGTGCTGTTCCTCTACTGTGGTCTGTCTGTGATGCAACTTCCTGTTTATGCATGGTTAGACCACAGCAGAGAAACAGTAATCGCTGCCATGCCAGTGGCTTCCTTGCATTTTTACAGGTGAAGAAGGCTTCAGAATTGGATGGGGAAGATGGAAGGACATCATAGCCCATGGGGGGCTCCTGGAGTTGTAGGCTGTTTGAACCACCCCCATTACCACCTAACGCTGGCCATGTAGGGCAGAAAAGACATGCTGGGTCTGTGTGGTGGAGTATGAGAGGCAGGGAGGGAGAAGGACATGCTGGCTGCAGAGAGGTGTGAATGAGGCAGTGAGAACATTTTGAGTGCCAAAACTGCCCTTGACTTATGCATAAGATCAACTTATCATCAAGTATATATGGTATGGTTTTTCACCTCTCCCCCCACCCCCTTTTCATCTTTCCCTGAGAGACTCATTGAAACTTATCTTTAGCTCTTGTTGTCTTGACCTGAAGAAGGGGGTTTGAAAGCTAATCAAAACTTGTAAATGGTAAATTAGTCCCCCCCAAAAAGTATCATTTATTTATTTATTTGCTTTGTGTGTGTGTTTTTCCACTGCCATATGGAAGCACAGCAAAGTAAGAGATGTGTGAATAACAGACAACTGGACTATGCTATCATTTTGGTTGTCAGACTTAAATACTTAAATTTTAATCTCAGGTTAATAGTGTAGCTTGTTCCCATAACAGCAAATTTGATTGAGAACAAGGTCAAAAATCCACTCCGTTGTCTGCCTTCAGTTCATTTATTGACACCGTGTTTGTGTGGATGGTTTAATCAGAGTGATTGATGTTAGCTGGAACTAGACAGCTGCGCGTGTGGCTGGAACTGTGACTGAACACCAAGAACTAAATGTGGATCAGATCTGTGGTATCTTGCTCTTGCAATCCTTGTATGCCAAGCATAGGATATAAAACATGTCACACTAACTTACCTACATGAGAGTTCTTTTGTTGTATTTTTGTCCATGGTCAACTTGGAATTTTAAAAATTTCTATGTTTTTCCAATAAGCAGTTTTGATACAGAAATTTCTCCCTGTCAGAAAGCTTTTTCATTCCCCTTCATCACTTCCCAGATTGGGGGGTGGGGAGGGGGGGCACAGGGGCCAAGGCCTCCCCAAAATTGGCTCCTGCCCTGGCCGTCCTCTGCCGATCCCTGGTGGTCCACAGGTGCAGCGGGCAGGAGCAAGCTTTACGAGGTGCTCGCTCCAAGGGTTCTGCTGCACAAGGGATGGGAGGGAGGGAAGGATAGAAGTTGGGTAAGGGTCCTGTTACATGAGGGATGGGAGGGAGTGAAGGATAGATGTTGGGTAAGGGTCCTGTTACACGAGGGATAGGAGAGAGGGTAGGATAGAAGCTGGGCAAGGTTCCTGCTGTGCGAGGGATAGGAGGGAGGGGAGGAAAGATGCTGCACATGTGGGGGAGAGAAAGGTAAAGAAGAAGAATTGGGGTGAAGGAGAGGAAGGGAGAGATGATCATATACATACCCCAAAAATAATACCTAGTGCGTTTTTTGGGCCTAAAATTAATATGACACTGTCTTATTTTTGGGGAAACATGGTATGACCTTTTTACAGTCTCCTCCTCATTTCTTTCATTGATCATTACTCCATGTGTCTGACTCCCCATAGTCTCTCTCTGCCTTCTCCCATCTCATTTTCTTCCAGTTCCAGCCCCTCACACCACTTCTCACTCTTGTCATCTTCATGTCTCTTTCCTCAATCATGACCTCTCTTTCCTCTTACTCTCAGTCTCTCTTTCCCAGTCCTACAAAGATACATTCCCTTCTCTTTCAGCTCCTTCTTCTGCAGCTTGTGTCCTCTCTACCAAATCATGTCTCCTCCTCACAGCTCCCTTCTCCCATCGTAGCCCATGATCTTTCCATGAGTTCCTCTCATTCTCACAGCCTTTCTTCTCAGTCACACAGTTATTTTCCTAATTGCTGTGCCCATAACTCAGCCTCTTTTCCCTTCAGACACTTCCAGCACTTTACATTAACATTCCTTCTCCCAAATAATAACCCCTTTCAATTCCCTTTACCCCTACCTAGACCCCTCTATCCCCTCTCTATAGCTCTACCACTGGTATAGGGTTACCAGATGACCAGGAAAACCCAGTCATGTCCTCTTTATAGAAGATTGTCAGGGTGCAAGGAGGGATTTCCAAAACCCTGTAGTTTGTCCGGATTTTGGAAGGCCCTGTATTCTGGGCCGTGTCTGGATGGCCTCTGTGCATGTGCGGATGTTGACATGATGACATCGCATGCATGCGCATGACATCATTGCATTCCACGCATACACAGAGGTTCTCCAGATGTGGCCCCAAGCTTGGGGAAGGAGACACTAGGTTTGTGGGGGAGAGGGGCTGGGGCAGAGCGAGGAGGGGAGGGGAGTGGAAAAGTGCAGAGCGAAGTGTCCTCTTTTTGTAAGACAAAATCTGGTAACCCTACACCAGCGCCTGTCTTGATCACCCAGCCTTTCTCCCAGTTCCGATCTGTTTCTTCCAGCATTTCAAAGCAGAATTCTGTCTCCCAAGCAGTAACCCTTTTCAATCCCCTTCATCCTTTCTTAGCCTCCTCTATTTAGGATTACCTTATTTGCTATGTCAAAAAAAGAGGACACCAGACCCTACCCATACCCTGTCCTGTCCCACCCACAGTGCCCTGCCCCACCACATACCTTCCTCCTGCCGTTCTCAGTTCTAAACCACTCCATCCCCCCTTGCACAGCCTCTCTCCAGCTCCCTACCCAAGCCACCCTAGAGTTGGGTATGGCTTTTGTGAGTCTTCTCTGTCCCCAGTACCTTCTCCAGCGCTACAATTTAAAAATTTCAGGCAGCCAACAGCGTTAGCGATGTGATATTTCTGCTGTCAGCCTGTCCAGAAGTCTTCACTCTCCAGCATCCTGCCTATGTGAGAACAGGAAGTGCTATAGAGTGAAGGCTTCTAGGGCAGGCCGACATCAGCAGAATCAAGTGGCTAAATTGCCTGCTGCCCAAAGTTTTTAAACTTAAGCACCAGAGAACGTACTGGAGACAGGAGAGACTCACAAAAGCCATAACTGACTCTGGGGTGGGGGCTGGACTGGAGAAACCATCAAGATACCCGGACAAGGGGGATGGGATGGGAGGGTAGTTTGTGATTACATATTCCATACTGGACGAAGGTGTTTTCTGTGTATACGAACAACATGGTTCTCTGTTACCATTGACTGTGCAGGATCAATCTGTACTACTCTGGCTTGTTTAGTTTTACAGTGGGTGTATTGATGTTGTAAGATGTTGCCTTTTCATAGGTACACTTTTCTTGTGCGATAAGTAGATTGCTACTAAAAATCAGGTTTTTCATATAGATGAGGGGGGTGTCAAAAAATGATGAAGAAGAAGAAGTTTTAAGATAAACCGGTTCAAACGTTAACTTAGACTTATTTGGTTATTTGTAACTAGGGAGGATTTTTGAAGGAAAGTATAGAAATAAAAGTCACATTTTGCCTGTTTAAATTGTTTTTCTTACTAAATTTATGTTGCTTTAAGGAAGACACTGTTGGCCAGATAATGTGGGCTATATCTTTAAAAAATTTATTTTCTTCTGTAAATGTTTATGATGACATTGGTTGATTTTCTTGAGTTTGTTATATTTATATAAATTATAACAAATGAAAAAACTTAAAAAAAAAAACAAACACAAAAAATGATGGGCTCTGGGTGTCACATATGCTAGGTACGCCACTGGGTATTTTTATTATACTAGTATAATAGTACTTTTTAAGGACAAATTATTATGTTTTAACCCACAAGTCCACTAAGCCATTGAGCTATGAGGTTTTACATTTCTGCAGGGTTTTTTTCCCCCATTTAATAAGTATTATTTCCCTCCATATTTACAGGGGTTAGGGGCAAAGCTGGCCTGTGAATATGCTCATTATTCAATTAAATTGTGCACACAAATTTAACACACATCCAGATTTGCAAACAAAATCTTGAGTGGCATTCATAGAATTTTGGAGGATAGTCCAAGCATATACAGTGCGAGGCTCGTAAACCTTTGAAATGTCCAAAAACCAACCCAAGTCGGCACTTGGACATCCTAATACCTGGGATGTCAACGTTCTGATAATCAAAACTGACTTTCTGGACATCCAGCAGCACTTTTAGGCCACTGTGCATCCAGAGCTCAAAGGGGCATGTTAGGAGGTGTTTTATGGGCGGACGTTGGGTGGGCTTAGACCTGGCCATCCTGCACAGATGATCAAAGCTTTCCCAAGACATAGTAACATAGTAAATGTCAGCAGATAAAAGCCTGAACGGTCCATCCAGTCTGCCCATTAGTTATTCTCATTAAATACATGATTAAATTCACTTGGCAGTTAGACCTTTTTTACTTGCTTCTAAGTGCCTCAAAGCTGCCCAAATTTACTAGATGACCACTGGAGGAATTAAGGCATGATCCCCACCTTATTCCCCCAGAGGTCACCAAGCCCCTCCTACCACCCAAAGGTGGGTGGGGGAACAGTATATTGAGGGCTTGCCATCAGCTGATCACAGCAGGGGAATCCCCATCAGCTGAGCCGGTTTCGGGGATTCCTGCTGGCATAGCTGAACTGGCAGGCAGATTCCTCTCTTCCTTCCTCCTTCTCAGGCACCGATTCCCTCCAGTACACCTCCAAACTAACCAAATAAAAAGAGCCGCTGAGCCCTACACCCATCCACCCCCAACATCCTCCCGACATCCCCGGACTTCCAACATCCCTCAATATCCCTGGACACCGTCCCGATATCGCCAGACCCCAAGACATCCTTCAAGATTCCTAGACCCTGCTGACATTCCTAGACCCCCCCCCCCCGACATCCCTGGAGCCCCCAAAATTCCTGGACCCTCTGACAACCCTGGAACCCCCAACATCCCCCCCATCTCCCAACATTCCGACATCCCTCGACACCCCTTACCTTCAGATGACAAATTGGCAGGAGAGAAGCCCGCTCCCTCCTGCCTATAGGGCCACATGCTCAGAATGACAGGCCTTCCCCTCCCAATGCATCTTGGAATGCAATGGGAGGGGCCTAAGGCCCTGATTGACTCAAAGGGTTTTATAGTTTCACTCAAATGTGCTGCTTCCTTTTTTCCTACTTTCTACTCTATAACTGTACTGTGTGCTCTTATTTTTCCTAAGCTCTCTATCTCTTTTTTATATTTTTTTTACAAATTTTTCATTGATATTTATCCTTAATGCAAATGACGTATACTTTATATTTAATTATCTTTAATTTCATTCAAATGTAGATTTAATTACAGTACTATATAATGCTTTTTTCTTCAGCTTCCATTTGTTCTGAAAGAATCATGCAGCATTCAGTGTCAGTTAAGCATTTTATTTTCTCTGTCATGTTGCCACTCTTTAACATCAGATATAATGTTTGTGTTAAATGCAAAGACAAGTGTGTATTATTCCTTTCAGCCATTTTTATGTGAGTGACTTGTTAAGCTCCTGCTGATTCTTCTTCCATTAAATTACTCATCAATTTTAGCCTTCCCATGTCTTGTGCATCCAACATCGTCTAAATGAGCACCAAATGGGGAGATACAGAAATAGGGAAGGCCGATAAGCATTTTTCCTGTATATACAAAATGTTGAAAAACCCTTGGTGCATCTTGAGTCACCCTTGTTAATTTCATGACTGGATCCAGGGACCAAAGGATGATTTTGTTGATTATCCTTAAGAAGTATCTTTGTTCTAGAATTATCTTTGTTAGCATACCCTTCTTCATTGCTGGCCTCAGAGAATGGAATCATCTCCCAGTGCAGCTTAAGTTTGATGACACATAAAACTACCTTTGCAAAAGAACTGAAAGCTTTAAAAAAAATTATGGTAGTTTTTGGACACATACCCCTTCTTCTACGAAACCGAGCTAGCAGTTTAAGCACATAGAGCCGCGCTGAATGGCCTGCGCTGCTCCTGACGCTCATAGGAACTCAATGAGCATCAGGCACAATGTGGACCATTCAGCGCGGCTCTCTCTGCGCTAAAAACCACTAGCACGGTTTTGTAGAAGAGGGGGATTGCTTAGTCTGTGCCCTCTGTAATATCTAGTTTCAAGTTTATTTGTCATTTGATATACCGTCTATCAAGCGTTATCTAAACAGTTTACAATAAGTTATATATTTAATCCTGAGAAGATTTTATATATATTTCATGTCTTTTTAATTTTCTTATAAGTTGCAAGTTATTCTATTTATTGATTCTACAGCATGTTATTGACTCTGTAGTGTGTGTATCTCTGAAAACTTTGTGTATATATCCTATGTAACCCGTTATGGGCTTTTGGGGAGGACAGGCTGTAAAAATGAATGAATGAATTAATTAATTAATTAAATATATGAGTAGATATAATAAAACAAACAGAAAAGTTAAACATCGTGTATAATCAAATAAAACGGGAGTTAAAAATAGACAAAAACCCAAGATAGGCAGTGGGATAGGATACTGGATACATCGATATACAAATAAAACGAAAGTGATGAAGGGGGATGGGATGTGTAAAAGGGAGGGGGGTCGCCTTCTTAGGAAGCATTTGTCGTTCTCTGCTAATGCATCCGTCCTTGTTTGGAGAAGAGAGGAAATCTCAGGTATTGTAGGCATCCTTGAAGAGAAAAGTTTTGACTTTGGACCAGAATTTTTCCAGAGAAGGTTCTAGCTTAATGTCTAGTGGTAGTGCGTTCCAAAGCGAGGGAGCAGTAACTGAAAAGATAGCGTTGAGTGGTATTGTAGAATAGTTCATGGACAGAGGGAATTATTAGAAAATTCTGGTTGGATCGTAGTGTGCTGGTGGAAGGGTAAGGAATCAAATGTTTATCAATAAATGCAGGAATATGTGTTTGTTTAGCTTTATAAGTAAGGAGAAGTATTTTGAAGGTGATGCAGTGTATTATAGGTAGCCAATGAGCATCACGGAGGAGGGGGTAATGTGATCAAATTTCTTTGCTTTATAGAAACGTTTGACTGCTGTATTTTGCAGAATTTTGAGTCATCAAATTTCTTTCTGCGTTATTCCTTGGTACAGTGAAATTACTAATGAGTGGATGAGAATGTTTTTGTGTGTTTGGACGTTTGGTCAAGGAGCGATGTGATTGAGCGTATGAGTTTGTTTAAAAAACCATTTCTGAACTACTGAACTGATTTGCTCGTGGAAGGTTAGATTTTTATCCAGGATTATCCCCAGAAACTTGACTTTTGTATCCATCTGAATCGGTGTGGTATCTACTGTACAGTATACTAATTGGCAACATTAGGTCATCCTTATCTGAAATTGGGAATAGAATGCCTTTGGTTTTAGAGATGTTCATCACTAGCATGTTTTTGTCAAGCCAGATGCTAATCTTAGTCAGTTTGGAGTTTATTTCTTGGATCTCTTCTGTGACTTGTGGGTTGGGGGGGGGGGGGATGGAGCAGTGGGATGTCATCAGCATAGGCAAATACAGCGAATCCTAAGGATTGGGCAAGTGTTAATAATGGGGCTAAGAAGACGTTAAAGAGCAATGGTGACAGAATGGAGCCTTAGGGGACTCCATATTTTTGAGGGACAGTTGAAGCTATTAAGTTGTTAAAGCTTACTTGGTAGTTATGGTCCTGGAAGTATGAAGTAAACCAGTGTAATACCATGTAATGGGGAACCGGATGGGTTTGAAAAGTCAATATGATTTTCTGAAAACAGCCTGTAATATACCCCACCCTCCCCTCTTCTATTAAGCCATGGTAGAGGTTTCTACCGTGACCCAGAATGCTCCAGGCTGTGGTAGAAACCTTTACCGTGGCTTAGTAAAAGAGGGCCATTGAGCGGGTGAGTTTCATTTTCTGTTGTTGATAGAGTGAGATAGAGGACAGATATCCAGGCATTTATGGGAGAGTAAGGATTAATGTCAATGGCCAATTTGTTTTTATTTTAGGTTTGCTTATGTTTATGTCATACTTAAATGTTTTCAAATAGCACATAGCCTGGCTATCTGCCAATATTCAGCAGGAGATAGTCAGCTATCTTCTGCTGAATATCCAGGTTGATGGATAGCCTGATGACAGACTATATCGAATGACATAGCTGGTTAACACCAATATTTAATGGCTCACTGGCTAAGGCACATGGCCAGATTGACCTGCCTAAAAAAAGGTCTGCCATTGCTTCTGGGCCCTAGATGGCCAGCCTCTGAATATTGGCTTGGCTGGCTAAGTCCGCAACAGCAAACTTTACCCTGGAAATTCAGTGCTGTTGGCTGAATATAGCCCCAGATATTTTTAGTTCAATCACTTCAAGTTTTTATTCTTAGTTGTATGGACCTACAGATAGCAGCCGGGCATACAACTGCTGGTTGCTTTGCTCTTCGTCGGTCCAGCCTTTATTAATTATTCATATATAACTCATTTTATAATTTTTGGTTATTTTGTTTTTTTCTTAAACTTTTCTAAAAGTTAGTATTAAAGGAACGTCACTTAGCTTATAGTGATCTTGTCCTATATATATATTCAACAGTGGCTTTTCTATATTATCGATTTATGAATATAGCCCAAGCATTGAATATCCAGGATTGCAACTGGGCTGACTCCTACAGTCTGAATAATGGGCTCTTTATATTTAATCATTACTATGACCTGCTTTGGTATAAAGCGGGATATAAATTAATAAATAAATAAAAATAATTCACCTTTGTCAAGCATTAAACACTGTCAAGTTTCAAGTTTATTTCGTATTTGATAAAATTGCTTTTTTCAAAGATTACAAAGTAATGAACAATAAATATTTTTTAAATGAGGGAGACATATAGGACCTGTTTTACAAAGCCGCGCTAGCTGCTGCAGCATGGTAACGGCCCCAAAGCCCAAAGAGATTTAAAGGGCTTCGGGGCTGTTGCCGAGCAGCAGCCGCTATAGGGATAGACAGATGTACATTTCATAGGGAAAATGGGGAAGAACTACAATTTGATATAGGAAAGAGAACAAATAAGGATAAAACAATAGGAGTTATGTTATATTAGATCAGTACTTGCCTACTTCAATTGGGAATAGTAACTCAGTTTAAAAGGCTAATTAATTAAAGGTGTCTCTATACAAGAAACTTTTTAGTTTTGATTTAAATTTTTTGAGGTTCTTTTCTTCTCTTACCTGAGCTGGTAGTAGGTTCCATGTTTGGGGAGCAGTGACAGAGAAGAGTGTGGTAGTCTAGTATTTATGATTCGTAGGGATGGAATAGTAAGTAGATTTTTATCCTTGGATCATAAGGAGAGGAAAGGAGAATATGGAATAATGACTCGGTCTAGGAATAGCGGCGTGTTGAATTGTAAAACTTTGAATGTGATGAGCACCTGTTTATATGTTATTCTGTGGTTGATAGGAAGCCAATGCGCATTCTTTAGTATAATAACCATGAACATTCTCACAGGCACTAAGGGCTCCTAATACAAAGCTGTGATAGAGGTTTCCACCACGAGGCAGCGAGGTAAATGCTCTGACTCTCAGAATTCCTATGAGCGTTGGAGCATTTACCTTGCCAGCTTTGTAAAATGAGCCCTAAATTAGTTGTATACATTCTGGCCAATATTCAAAATGATTTAAGCATCTGGAGACAGCGATTAATTGCTTGTTTGAGGCTATCTGGTCATTTTCAGCAGTACTTAACCAGTTATCTTTACTAAATTGTGCCACTTAAATAACAGGCCTATATTTAAGAAGTTTGGCTTATGTGATCAGGGCCTGAATATTGACTTAGCTGGCTCTATGTTAGCCAGTTACAAAAAAAAGAAAGGAAAACAGATATTCAGTGCTGAAGCCTGGACAAGGCCTAGCATTGAATATCCAGAAATAATAATAAGAAAATAAGAACATAAGAATTGCCGCTGCTGGGTCAGACCAGTGGTCCATCGTACCCAGCAGTCCGCTCACGCGGCGTCCCTCTGGTCAAAGACCAGCGCCCTAACTGAGACTAGCCCTACCTGCGTACGTTCCGCTTCAGCAGGAACTTGTCTAACTTTGTCTTGAATCCCTGGAGGGTGTTTTCCCCTATGACAGACTCCGGAAGAGCGTTCCAGTTTTCTACCACTCTCTGGGTAAAGAAGAACTTCCTTTTGTTCGTACGGACTCTATCCCCTTTCAACTTTAGAGAGTGCCCTCTCGCTCTCCCTACCTTGGAGAGGGTGAACAACCTGTCCTTATATACTAAGTCTTTTCCCTTCAGTACCTTGAATGTTTCAATCATGTCCCCTCTCAATCTCCTCTATTCGAGGGAGAAAAGGCCCAGTTTCTCTAATCTTTCACTATAAGGCAACTTCTCCAGCCCATTAACCATTTTAGTCGGTCTTCTCTGGACCCTTTCGAATAGTACCGTGTCCTTCTTCATGTACGGCGACCAGTGCTGTATGCAGTACTCCAGGTGAGGGTGCACCATGGCTCAGTACAGCGGCATGATAACCTTCTCCGATCTGTTCGTGATCCCCTTCTTCATCATTCCTAGCATTCTGTTCGCACTTTTCACCGCCGCCGCACATTGCGTGGTAGCTTCATCGACTTGTCGATCATAACTCCCAAGTCTCTTTCCTGGGAGATCTCTCCAAGTACTGTCCCGGACATCCTGTATTCATGCATGAGATTTTTGTTACCTACATGCATCTCTTTAGACTTATCCACATTGAACCTCATCTGCCATGTTGATGCCCATTCCTCGAGCCTGATTATGTCACGTTGCATATCTTTGTAATCCTCCTTTGTCTTCACTACTCTGAATAACTTCGTATCGTCCGCAAATTTAATCACCTCACTCATCTTACCAATGTACAGATCGTTAATAAAGATTTTGAAGAGCATGGGTCCAAGCACTGAGCCCTGCTGCACCCCACTGGTGACGCTCTTCCAGTCCGAGTATTGTCCATTTATCCCCACTCTCTGTTTCTTATGCTCCAGCCAGTTTTTAACCAGGCAGCAAAACTTGGAAATTAGTTACTCTTATTTATTTTTTTTTCATATAATTTCTGCAGATTCTAAAAAAGAAAAACTGTGTGGTATTTGTTTCTAGTGATAAGGCTAAAATACATTTTCAGAGTGGGATTTTTCAGAGATTCTAAAAATATTCACAGAAGTGTTGCATGTGCCATGGAACAGTGTAGGAGCGATGATGATTCACTGAGTTGACGAAAATGAATTATTTCATGGAAAGCTGTTTCATTAGTTAGCTGTAATTTGTGTTACTTAATTACAAATTTAATCTTATATTAAAGTAATATGTTCCACAAAAAAGGAAATCATGATAAATTATCCACAAAGCATAACATGATACTCTACACTCCTTCCATTCCCCCACCCACCCCCCAAAAGCACCTAACGGCTGTTCCATGCAACCTTTTGAATATTATCCCCATAGGGTAATATTCAGCCTGCAGTAATAAGTGGCTATTAAACTGCTCCCAGCCATTGGCTGATCTGACCCTGGCTAATCAACGTTGGAAATGTATGAAGCTCATGACATTGCATATCCGGGTATGTGTGCTGAAACAAACAAGATCCGTTTCTTGGTCCCGAAACTGTCCTGCACACACCCTGTCGCCTGGTCAGATATCTGGAGGCAATTACAGAGGTTAAGCAATCACCAGACGACATTCAGATTCAGTGCGTAAAGTTAGGACAGCCTTTTTGTGAATCTAACTTTATGCACTTGTTTAGCTAGTTGGCAGTGGAGTGCCGCAGGGGAGAGTACTGGGACCGGTGATATTCAACTTATTTATAAATGATCTGGAAATTGGGATGATGAGTGAGGTGATTAAATCTGCAGATGACACAAAACTGTTCAGTTGTTAAAACACATGCGGATTGTGAAAAAATGCAGGCAGATGTTAGGAAATTAGAAGGTTGGGCATCCATGTCCAAGTAGCAGATGAAATTTAATGTGGACAAATGCAAAGTGATGCACATTGGAAAGAATAACCCAAATCACAATTACCGGATACTAGGGTCCATCTTGGGAGTTAGCGCCCAAGAAAGGATCTGGGTGTCATCGTAGACAATACGATGAAACCTTCAGCCCAATGTGCGGTGGTGGCCAAAAAAGCAAACAAGATGCTAGGAATTATTTAAAAAAGGATGGTTAACAAGACTAAGAATGTTATAATGCCTCTGTATCGTTCTATGGTGCGACCTCATCTGGAGTGTTGCGCTCAATTCTGGTCTCCTTATCTCAAGAAAGATATAGTGGCACTTCAAAAGGTTCAAAGAAGAACGACCAAGATGATAAAGGGGAACAACTCTCGTATGAGGAAAGTCTAAAAAGATTAGGGCTCTTCAGCTTGGAAAAGAGACGGCTGAAGGGGAGATATGATTGAAGTCTGAGTGGAGTAGAATGGGTACAAGTAGATCAATTTTTCACTCCATCCAAAATTACAAAGACTAGGGGGACACTCGATAAAGTTACAGGGAAATACATTTAAAACCAATAGGAGGAAAAAAAATTTCACTCAGAGAATAGTTAAGCTCTGAAATGCATTGCCAGAGGCTGTGATAAGAGCAGATAATGTAGCTGGTTTTTAGAAAGGTTTGGACAATTTCCTGGAGGAAAAGTCTATAGTTGTTATTGAGAAAGGCATGGGGGAAGCCACTGCTTGCCCTAGATCGGTAGCATGGAATATTGCTACTCCTTGGGTTTTGGTCAGGTACTAGTGACCTCGATTGGCCACCATGAGAATAGGCTACTGGGTTTGATGGACCATTGGTCTGACCCAGTAAGGCTATTCTTATGTTCTTAACTGCTGGCTCCTGGCCTAGCTGTGTCCTGACCACCTCTGACCTTGCCAGTTAGGGAATGGCTAGTTAACAGAGATATTCCTATGAGCGTCGAAGCTAATACCACTGTGGCCGGTGATTAAAAAAAGCCTAATGTGGCTTCGTAAAGAAGGGGGGATTAATATTTTACAATTACCGTAATAGTTGTTAGTATATATTGTTACAGCATCATAAACCACTTAGGACCTTCTAACCTTTTGAAAATCAGCCCATATACATTTCCAAAGAACCTAATTTTAAATGCAAAACTAGACAATTTGTAGGAATGGTACCATTTAATCCACCTTGGATTAAAAAATGGAGTTTGCTGCTCCCCAGCACACAGCTGCTTCTAAGCAATTAAAATAATTCAGACTTGCAACCTTTGAGCAGGTAATACTTACAAGAAATGGAGTGTGGGTATATCATAAGAATCCTTATTGACAAAAAAGAGGTCATGGACAGCAAAAAGAGGCAATGGAAGTGGTGGCATATCAGGGATCAAGTAGCAGAAAGAAAAATCAGTGCCGGTGGCCATGTAAGCAGAAAGCCACAGTAAGCAGCAGTGGCAGTGATGACGTGATACCACAAATCAAGGGGGGAAAGGGAGTCAGTAATACCAGTGGGAAGCAGTGGATACAGTGGCTCCAGCTCTATGCCAGCACATCTCCTGCACCCATCTCCCACTCCCCCACTTTCTTTTCTATGGCTGTACCAGCTGCCAGTGGAGTACATAATTGTGGGGCTATACCCAAATAAAATATGATGTGAAACCCGCCTCCCCCCTTTAAAGGAGGGCTGATAAGAAATTGGGAAGAGATATGTTTGCTCACAATCTGGCTGTACCATAAAAAATTGGCAAATAGCTTTAAGCTACCTGTTAGAAATCCACACCCGTCCAATGAAAATATAAATATAAAGGCACCTCAGTATGAGCTAAGTCAACCCTCCATTTTTGTTTTGGCCCCGGGCAAGTGTCCATGGGTGACTAGCACTAGACCTGTGAGGTCTAAATGAACATTGCCCCGTACATCATAACGTTCCTGGTAGATTTTTTTTAAAATTGAATGTAAATAATAAACCCTGAATGTGAATTCAAAACAGGAGCAAAAAGGCTAAGAGATGTTTTTAAATCTCCCCAGAGAAAAATTCAAAACACAAAGTGATAATAATGATAAGAAAAGTGCAATTCATAATGTTGCTAGAAAGCAAGCAGCTAAGGTAAAAAATTAAACTTAGATGAGTCCCATCAAGTTCACATCATCATTCTTTCTCCACAGGTAGCTTAAAGCTTTTTGCCAATTTTTGGGGGTACATTTTGTTTTCTTATTGGTAAAGTTTTTGAAGCCTATTTGATATTCAGCTGGCCAGGAGTGGTTCCTGACCAACTAAATAGCACTAAGTTGGCTAACCATTAATATGCAGTTGAAGATAGCCAGCTGTCTCCCACTGAATAGCCCAGTCGGCAGCTACAGTAGCTTGGTCACCGGCTATATCATGCAACATACCTGGTCAGTGTCAATATTCACTGGCTGATTGGCTGAGTTTAGTGGCCAGATAGACCTGCCTAAATGGCATCTGTAGTAAATGGGGAAAGTATACTGTTTTGCTTTTTGTTGCTTTGGCATTTCAAAGCTGACATTCAAAGCGGTGGGCACTGGAGGATTGAGGCCCAAATTCTGTAACCGGCGCCTAATGTTAGGCACCTATTTTGGAGGCGCCCAACTAGATAGGCGCCTTTCTAAATTGATTAACAAGCTCAATTAAGCTTTTTAATCAGCAATAATTGAAACCATAGGCAGCGGAACGCGTTTTTGTTTGGGAAGGCCCAAAATCTTCGTCCAGACTTCACCCTCCCACTCCATGTACCTATGTACAACAATTTTCTTTTTCTCTTCCCTCCCCCACTGGCAGCATCTCCCACTCTTTCCCTCACTTCCCAGTGCCCCATCCATGCATTATCTGTCCTTCCCAACCTCCTCCCAGCCCATGCAACATCTGTCCTTCCCTGCCTCCCAGATCATGCAGAATCTGTCCTTTCCAACCTCCTCCCAGCCTGAGCAATATATGATCTTCCCTGCCTTCCCAACTGCCCTCCCATGCCATATCTCTCCCTTTCCAACTATCCTATCCTCCCTCTACACCATCCCCAGGTCCACCATCTCTGCCTTTCTCTTTCCTTCTTCCCTTCTGGTATCTCATTCCCCTTTCCTTCACAGCACCCCTTCCACATTCCCCTTTCCACCCACAGCATATCAGAGGAAACATGCTACCGAGGTGCTGAGCGGCCTGCGAAGTTTGCTACAGCCGGCCGCGATCCTCACCAGGCTCCTTTGAAGAGAAGCAATTTCGGCAGTAGTTGGTGAGTGAAGGCGGGAGAGGGGAGTCTCCAGAGTGTTCCCTGCCACCGGGTTCTACAATAGAATTCAGCCACTGACCAGAAAACACGGCAGCAGGATCACAAAACCCTAAGTGTGCATGTGCGCTTAGGGTTTTATTATAGAGGATGGGACTGTGTCTTTCCTGCCTAGACATCCTGTTATAAAATTATCCTATATCCACTTCAAGAGCTCAAGATTTATCCTTCAGAGCAGTGGCTTAGTAAAGGGATTCGGGGGGGGGAGGGGGGCGAATCATCCTGGGCGCCATCTTGGTGAAGACGCCGGCACATCTCTGTCCCCTCACGCCATGCTTGTGCTCTCCCTTCCCCTATAACTCTTTAAATCTTTGTCAGCGCAAGCAACTTCTCTTGCCTGCTGCTTGCTCCGGCATTGGCTTTCCCTCTGACGTTACTTCCTGGCCCTGCGGCCCTTCCCACACCAACCCTAGGTAACTGGTCTCCACCATTTTGTCATCCAGGTGGGAGAAACTCCAGAGAAGGAGGATCTACATTCTCCAGTACAATAACTCCTTCCAAAATCATTGTCAGGCAAAACTGTTTAAACCCCAGAGGTTCTGTATGACTTTCTACAGAATCAATAAAAGAAAACTCCGAGCACAATAAGTTGCTCTGAAGGCGCATTTTTTTTTTCTCTTTCTCTCTATCTGTATTCAGGCTTTACTTCTTAGCTTGGAGTGTTCTTTCAAGTCATTGTGAAAGGTCAGACTCTATCAGCAAGTGTTCCCATGGGTTGCTCTTGGGCTTTTTTCTTTTTTTCTCTGCTGTCTTGTCCTGGATTCTTTATTGAAAGCCTAAGATACGACTCTACTATGAATTCTGATTACCGACATAATGTGCTGCTGAGGTTGCTCATAGCGTCTCTTTCTGTATCTTTGCCACCTTAGGATTAAATGGATTTCTACTTTCTTTACCTGGACTCTCCTCTCACCCACCCCTAGTATTATATGTGTAGATATGTAGGATGATTGATTATGGCAGTGTGTCACAAACTTTTTAAGGTGCGGCACACTAATCTCGCAGACACAGCCGGAGTACACCCAAAATGTGTGGCCATCGACGTGATAATGTCACGCGCATATGTGATGTCATCACGTCAACATCTGCGCGTGCACGGATGTCCTCTAGCTGTGGCCCTGAGCCTCCTATTAACACCAATGCGAGGGGGAGGGGAGGGGGGTGCTGCAGAAGGAGAGGTGAGGAGAAGGAGCAGAGGCACCAGCAAGGAGGAAAGGCAGAGACGCCTACAGGACATGCCATCTCACGGCACACCTGGAATCTGCCAGGGCACAATAGTGAAATACACTGGATTATGGTATAAATGTGTGTGTATTGGAAACCATCGGAGATCATGCTAACTCTGTATTGTAAGACATTTACAGAAGCTCATGTAAACCACTCTGAATTGACTCCCCAGTCATTAATAGCGGTATAGAAGCTTTCAATAAACAGTCTTAATAAATGGTCTCAGATCCTTGTTCAAATCCTTCCTCTGTTCAGATGCCTACTAATACTACCTAACCACTTCTGTTACAATTTTGAGAGCTGTTCTGTAACTCCAAATAATTTGTTGAAAGATTTACATGAATAATCATGGTTTGGCATAAAATATGTTGCCAAAAAAAAAGAAGTTAGCTAGTTAGTTCCTAACTCTTTTGTCATATTGGTGCATGGCTGCACTATAGGGATAATTTTTAAGGCTGTTGATTTCTTTGTAGCATAAGAACATAAGTAGTCGCCTCCACTGGGGCAGACCAGAGGTCCATCCCGCCCAGCGGTCCGCTCACGCGGCGGCCCATCAGGCATATTGCCTGAGCAGCGGTCCCTGACTAATTTTATACCTACCTCTACACTTATCTCTAAACCTTCCACTGCTTTTATCTGTACCCCTCAATCCCTTTGTCCTCTAGGAACCTATCCAGGTCTTCCTTGAAACCCTGTACTGTGCTATTTCCTATCACGGCCTCCGGAAGGGTGTTCCATGTGTCCACCACCCTCTGTGTGAAAAATAATTTCCTTGCGTTTGTTCTAAACCTGTCCCCCTTCAATTTCATCGAGTGTCCCCTTGTTCTTGTGGTTTCTTTCAAATTGAAAAATCTGTCCTTGTCAACCTTTTCGATGCCCCTCAGGATCTTGAAGGTCTCTATCATATCTCCTCTGAGTCTCCGCTTTTCCAGGGAGAACAGCCCCAGCTTCTTCAGTCTGTCAGTGTATGTAAGGTTTTCCATACCCTTAATCAGTTTAGTTGCTCTTCTCTGGACTCCCTCCAGCATTGCCATATCCTTTTTGAGGTACGGTGACCAGTACTGTACACAGTATTCCAGATGCGGGCGCATCATAGCCCGGTACAGTGGCAGGATGACTTCCTTCGTTTTGGTCGAGATACCCTTCTTAATGATACCTAACATTTGGTTTGCTTTCCTCGAGGCTGTGGCGCACTGTGCCGACGCCTTCAATGTCGTGTCTACCATCACATAGGAAATGCTAGCACTTCCATGTCAGTTCATGGAACCAAACAGGCAGGTAGTCTACAAGGGCCAGACTGGCAGGGAAGATGAACGGACCAGCAAAACAGAGGACAGGAAGCCCAAACTGTAGTCCAAACTATTTATTAGCAACAACAGCAACACAAAAACACTGCCTAACTTGACCACGTTTTGCCCACAGAGGCTGCATCAAGGGCCTAAAGTACCAGATAGAATATTTTTTTAAAAACACAGATCACAGTCAGAAAGAGAGAAAAACACTTGAACCAGATTAGATTCAACCATTAACTGGTTCTGTAATTTTCTGCCGGAACGAAAAAAAAAAAAGTGGAAAATCACTGGACTAGGTGTATAGTCCTCGATGGAGACTGCCCCAACTTTGTTGGTTGAGCTGAGAACTTTTCAGCAGCCCCTCGTAACAAGCTTAAATAAAAATTTGAAACCTCATTACTGTCTTTTTCTTCCAAATTCTTTTGATGCTTTATACAGTATCTTGAGCTGTCTGAGGCTGGGCAAGGCAGGAGGTCCAAGAACCAATGATGGAGCTCAGCATGCAATGTCACTGTATCTTGAGATGTCCCCCCATCAACAGTCTCCTTATTTAAATTCTTCCTCTGTTCAAGTGCCTACTAATACCGTACGAACATAAGGAAGTTCTTCTTCACCCAGAGAGTGGTGGAAAACTGGAACACTCTTCCGGAGTCTGTCATAGGGGAAAACACCCTCCAAGGATTCAAGACAAAGTTAGACAAGTTCCTGCTGAACCGGAACGTACACAGGTAGGGCTAGTCTCAGTTAGGGCGCTGGCCTTTGACCAGAGGGCCGCCGTATGAGCGGACTGCTGGACACGATGGACCACTGGTCTGACCCAGCAGCGGCAATTCTTATGTTCTTAACCACTTCTGTTGCCAGTTTGAGAGCTGTTCTGGTACTCCAAGTAATTTGTTGAAAGATTTACATGAATAAATAATCAGGTATACGGCATAAAATTCGTAGGCAAAAAATGAAGTTAATTTCCAAGGTGGGTTTTTCCCCCCCCCCCCCACTTGTATTCTTGACTCCTAAGTTAAAGGGATATAGAAAGGTTGTAGAAAGTTTAGTAAAGTGGAATACTGGGACTGTCAATGTAATTTAGCCTGATTCATTATGATTCGGTTTCCTTAGATGCAAAGTGGAACTAGTGAAAATAATTCTTAGAGCTAAAATCACAGCAGCTTCATCTGAATGTGAGCAGCAAAAAGAAACATGAAATACCGCATGCCCTATGACTCATATCCAGAGCAGGATTAACCAAAAGGCCAAGTAGGCACATGCCTAGGGCCCGAAATGGTTAGGGGGGCCCGATGAAGGAGGGCATCCACATTGTTTTTTCCAAACGGCGATGGGCCCCTTTCAGCATCGATCGGCAATGTGCCCCCCCCCGATCGGTAACACGCCCCCCCCCCCCCCATTGACGGAAAATAAGACAAGCAAGCAACATGGATAAGAAAGGCAATGGGAACTGTAATTGTGCAAGCGGTGCTACTTGCCCAAAGCTTCCCTCTGACGCAGCTTCCTGTTTCCGCCTGGGTGCATGGTGGGGTGGGGCGGGGCAGGGGGCCCAGTGTACTTGTGTGCCTAGGGGCCCTCGACAAATTAATCCTGCCCTGCTCATATCACATGACTGTGAATAGCAATTCTAATAAAAATATAAAAGCATTGATAGTCACAGTGATTTAACCAGGCAGGAGAGGCACCTGCCCAGTTTTATCGCTTCTGCAGAGTTATCTGCTGATAACTTTAACAGAGATAACTGCTGATAACTATATCAGCACTAACTGCTAAAGCTATAGCCAGTGATTTTGTGGGCAATCTAGGGTAGAGTTGGCACTTATCCTGTTACAGTATGTAATTTTCTTAATATAGCATTTAATTAAATTGTGGAATTCATTGTTGGAGAATGTGGTGAAAGCTTAGCAGGATTTAAAAATGGATTGGATAATTTCCTAAAACAAAAGTCCACTGTTTTACTCCTTGGACTCTTATCAGGTACTTGTGACCTGGGTTGGCCACTTTTAGAAACAGGATACTGGGCTTGATGGACCTGCAGTATGTCCCAGTATGGCAAATCTTATGTTCTTAAGTGTTGCTATTGAGCTCTTAGCCGCCTAAGTTAACCAGACAGATGGACCATCTAAAAGACAGTCTTATCTTTGTGCAGCTTAACTTATGTAGTTATGTGCTGTACATAAATCAACTTAATTGGATAAGGGATTGCCAGCTGCACAAGCCGAAATATTCACTGCTAGTACCTGGACATGGCCCAGCATTGAATATCTGGGCAAAACGCCAGCAGTGGCCAAAAAATAAAATATAAAATGGTCCTTGCTGGCATCTGAATATTTATTTATTTTTAGTATTTATCTGTCACTTATAGCCTAAGCAGTTTACATTAAGGTACCTCAATATAAATAAAAGGTCTTGACGCTGTCTTTATTCAAGCTCTGCTTTCCTCCTGTTGTTAAAAAAAAAAAACCCAAACGAAACAGTTTTTGAGAAAAGAAGTAAAGAACTGACTTCCTTTTGTTCTTATTGTCAGTAGATTACCGCTGGACTTTCAAGTTTATCAAGTCAAGTTTATTGGAATTTGTTATCTACGCAATATCATATATTTCAATGCGTATAACAATTGTTTTTAAAATAACAATTAACAAATAACCAACAAGATAATATAGACAAATTTTGGCATTCTATTACAAACTGGTACAAAAGGCAAAGGGGGTGAACTACAATTTTTAAGAAAAGAAAGAGAAACATTTAAGGAAAAAACACATATGGAGAGGTCATATAAAACATATATGGTAGGATCTCAAATCTCAAAGTGGAGAAGCAGGTAACCACTAGGGATGAGCAGTCGTTAATGTACATTCACTTCAGTAGCATGCCTTAAAATATTTGGAGGTGCTTATTTATTTATTTTTACTAAAGTGCAGTAATTTGAAAGGCAGTATATACATCCGTTCTGTCACGCAAATGTGTGTATATGTGGGAGGGGGGATGTTGGAATGTTAGGCAGGAGGGAGTGGACATCCCTCCTGCTGCAAGATAGGGCTTCCTAAGCAGGAGAATTTTCCCCCTGATAAGCTGAGCCGGCAGGACTCCCTGAAGCCATGGCTTTCGGGAGAACTGCCAGCTCAACTGATCAGGGATTCCCTTGCTGCGATCAGTTGAGCTGGCAGCAAAGTCTACTTTTAGGATGAAATGTAGGCCAGCATTTTGCAGGCCTATATTTCAGGCGTCTGTCGCTGCTCTAGGGAGATGCGTAAACACGCCCTAGGCCACTTCCGAGCAAAACCTTAGAAATTGCACTTAGATGAACCTGTCATTTAATTTGCTACAGCCTTTGAAGTCTTGTAATTCATGTTAAATAAAATCAAGATAGGGCTTCCCAAGCAGGGGAATCATCAAAGAGGTCAAAAGGAAAAAAAAAACCTAAGAGTATCAAAATAATGGCAAACTCCCTTGAGCACCTTAAAATGTAGCAGGTGAATAACCTAGAAATTTCAAACCGCCCCCCTACTATCAGTACAAAGTACTTACAGACCTCATTAGTTTTCAAAGGAAAGGTACACTCATACATTCTCTTTGAAAACTACCCAGGGCTATAGAGGAATTGCAGATTTTGCACCTGTATTTTCTGTTGGCAGAAATTTGCTAGGAACGCCATCAGGCAGTGGTGTAGTGAAAGGGGAGGGGGTGCAAGGGAGGCAGTCAGTCCTGGGTGCCATGTTGGTGGGGCATCAGCATCTCTCCTCCTATCCGCTCCCTCACCTCTTCTCGTTCCTCTCCTCCATGCACACACACCCCCTTCCCTTCCCCCATACCTCTAGTTGAAGTTGTTGTTTGCGGCGGTCAACACGTGGTCTTCACGAACCCGTTGGCTCTCCTACTCCTGCTCCGGGTGCCACACAAAGGAAGTGATATTGGAGGGAGAACTGACGGGGTCGTGAGGGGCACGTTGTTGACTGCCACAAGCAGCAACTTCAACTAGAGGTAGAAGGGAAAGGGTAATGGCGGAATAGAAATCACTAATGTAATGTAATTCCATGCTACTGATCCAGGACAAGCAGAGGCTTTATAACTTTCTTAGTCTTGTTAACCATCCCTTTTTTTCATAATTCCTAGCATCTTGTTTGCTTTTTTGGTTGCCGCCACACATTGGGCTGAAGGTTTCATTGTATTGTCTATAATGATGCCCAGATCTTTTCCTTGGGTGCTAACTCCCAAGGTGGACCCTAGCATCTGGCAACTATGATTTGGATTATTCTTGTCAATGTGCATCACTTTGCATTTGTCCACATTAAATTTCATAGCTTGCCTGCCTCCTGCGATCTGAGTATCAGCTAGCATGTGTACAGTAGAAAATTCAACCTATCTATGTGTTTCCCAACCCTACCTTAAATACTATGGATGGGCTGCCATGTGCAACAACCTGGGAAATGTTAAGAACACACCCCTTGCCATTGCATATTGTTAACGAATGAAAATAACCAAAACAAGAAAATATATTTGGGGGTGTAAATATCAATATAGGCTGCTATTAAAACAGCTTATTATACCACTAACGTGTGCTATTTCAGCACAGGTTCCATTTTATACAGTGAGACCTAGGTGAATATTCTCAAAACCCACCGTACCTTTAACAACGGTCGCTAAACCAGTTCCAGCCGGTTTAGCATGGAAGTATTCTACCAGCTAATTCTCCAAAGGGCTCACCGTGGTCTTTTCTGTGCTTCCTGGCAGACTCTGACTCTGCCATGCAAATGTATTACAATGAGATCATTAATATATTTAAACGAGCACTCCAGCTAATTCTCTATTATTGCCAGGATTCTCTATTATAACCTCGCTGGCCTACATTTGCGGGCAAAATATTCTAGCAGGTCTGAGCTGTCGTAGCTTTACTTTCTGGTCAGTGCCTAAGTGATGACTGGCTCAGGCATTGACAGGAAAGTAAGGCTTGACAGCTCAGACCTGACAGAAAATTTTGCCCTATATCCTCGACAACCCCCGACACCCTCGGCAGGAGGGATGCCCACTCCCTCCTGCCACCAGTGATGCTCCCCCCCCGACACCCTCATATCTTTCATTCCACGGGTCGGTCCTCCGAACAGCAGGCTCGCCTCTTCAAAATGGAAGGGCCTTAAGTGCCAGGGTCAATCGGATGCACCAGGGAGGGGAAGGCCCAAAATTTTGAAGAGGCGGGCCTGCTGGTTGGAAAGAGTAGGTATCCCTTTGGCTGACCTTGGACTGAAAGGTAAGGGGGTGTCGGTGGTGGTGGAGGTGTTGGTTGGGGTGTGCGTCACCAGCAGCTGGAGGAAGTGGTTATCCCTCCTATTAGCGGGGTGTTGTCGGGGGATGGGAATCATCAGTGGTGGGAGGAAGTGGGCATCCCTCCTGCCATCCTTTAATTTGGAGGTCTTTTTTTTAATGTGCTGGTGTATTCTGCACATGTGCTGATCACTATTACAAGTGACTCATCACATGCAAATATAGCGACCCTCTGTGACTCTACGTGAGCCTCATTTGCATACACAGGTTTTTGACAATGACTGGTCTTTTGCAAATCATTATATTTACAGCTACGACAGCAGCCCGTCAGATTTTACTGAGTTTTGAAAATCTTATAATTTGAGGTAACAATAAAATAGCATGTCTTAAGAGTAGCCCATGTTGATAACTTCCCCTTGTTGTTGTTTTTTTCATTTGCTGATAATAGTGTGCAACTGGAGGGAGAAAGAGAGGGAAAAGGAAGATGAGGGAGGGAATGAAAGGAGATGCCAGGGTTTGGAGGGAAGAGAGGGAGGGAGGAAGATATGCCAGGGCTTGGAGGGAAGAGAGGGAAGGAGGAAGAGATGCCAGGGCATGGAGGGAAGGAGGAAGGTATGCCAGACCAAGGGAAAAGAAAGGGGGAGGGAGAGATGGAAGAAAAGGAAAGGAGAGAGATGCCAGGGAATCAGGGAAAGGAAGATGCCAGACCGTGGAGTGGGAAGGAAAGAAAGAAAGGAGAAGAGAGAGAAACCAGAAAATAGGGGAGGGGGTGGTAACAGAGAGAGAAAAATGGAGAGGTGGCAGAGCTGAAAACAATCATGTGCAAAGGAGAGAAGATAGTTTATGGAAGGAGCATAGAAAGAGGGAAGATGCCATATGGAACAGGAAGAGGGCAGACAGTGGATGGAAGGGCTGATGCTGCAGGGAAGAGAGGACAGATGCTGGCTAGAAAGAAAAGAGTGAAGACAAGATTATTAAAGCAGAAACGACAAAAGGTAGAAAAAAAAATTTTGTTGCTTTAGAATAAAATATTATTGTAGTTGTATTGATAAAAATTTTATAAACAGAAAATAAGGTAATCTTTTTATTGGACCAATTTTAATACATTTTTTACTAACTTTTAGAGACCAAAACCCCCTTTCTCAGGTCAGGACAGTATAATGTAACAGCAGTATACTATATTGACCTAAAGAAGGAGGCTATGGACTCTGAAAGTTGATTGAAAAATGGATTAGTCCAATAAAATGATGTATTCTTATTTTCAATTTTTGTTTTATTTCTATTTGTTAATTTGTAAAGTGGTGATTGTCAGTATTTTCAAATTTACATCTGCTATATTTATATTTTGCAGAGTATTAGGGGGATATGTGTCATTGTTTCTGTGGTGTTTCACTGAATGCAGTTTGGCTTCTTGGCGTTTCAATTTAACCTTTATCTACATATTTCTTTTTTTAGTTTGTGATTAGTTATTCCATACTAGGTGAGGGTGTATCTGTGTTCTGCGTGTCTGTTTCTGTTAGCGTTGACTAGCCTTGTTTGGCAAAATGCATCGGGCATGGTTTTTAGGAGCACCTTGCGTCCAACATTGGTCTCCCTACCTAAAGAAGGATATAAAACTGCTGGAGAGGGTGCAGAGACGAGCAACTAAACTAGTGAAGGGTATGGAGAAACTGGAATATGAGGATCGACTTAAAACACTGGGATTGTTCTCCCTTGAGAAAAGGAGACTGCGTGGGGATATGATCGAGACCTTCAAAATACTGAAAGGAATTGACAAAATAGAGCAGAGAAGATTATTTACAATGTCCAATTTGACACGGACAAGAGGACATGAAATGAAGCTAAGGGGGGGCAAGTTCAGGACTAATGTCAGGAAGTTCTGCTTCACACAGAGAGTGGTTGACATCTGGAATACTCTCCCAGGGGAGATTATTGCGGAATCGACAGTCCTAGGCTTCAAAAGCAAACTAGATGCATATCTCCTTGAGAGAGGCATATAAAGATATGGTTGGCTATAAAATAAGCCAGGTGAATACCTAGCAGGGCCTCCGCGTGTGCGGATCGCCGGACTTGATGGACCGAAGGTCTGATCCGGAGATGGCGCTTCTTATGTTCTTATGTTCTTATAAACCTGATTTGAATCTCATTTTCTGCCGATCTTCTTTTGTTTCATGTTGGATTCTTTGGTGGACTGCTTGCCTTGTTGTTTCGTTATAAGTTAACACACATGGAGTGGAACATACTAGAAGAGTTACAGATTTGGTTGTTCATACATACATATGGGTTACAGTTGATTGATGTAGAGTAGAGAATGACACGGGGAGCGATCCCCGCAGCGAACCGCTGCGTGGCTGCGGTTTGGCTGCGGGTTATGGTGACCTCATTAGCAAATCGCCGCAGACGCGGGGACAAATCCTTTCACCGCCCGCAAAAACGGTGAATAGATTTGTCCCCGCAGGCCAATGTCCCCCCTTCTAGGAACCGCTATTTACCTGTGTTTCACCTGCACGTTGACGCATTGACTCCGCCCCCCAATATACTGGCTCCTCATTTGTCAGATCAACCCTTCCTGCCAATAGAACCCGCCCCCCCCCCGACGATCGCCGGCAGGAAGGTGCTCAGCCCTTCATGCCGACAGAACCAGCCCTCCCCAACGATCGCGGCAGGAGGGTACCCATCCCCTCCTGCCTACCCCAACCCCCCCCCCAACGGCCCTCCCGACGATCGCAGCAGGAGGATATCCAACCCCTCCTGCCAGCTCCCCAACAGCCCCCCTATGATCACTGGTAGGAGGGTGCCCAACCCCTCCTGCCGGCCCCCCCAACGGCCCCCTATATCGCCAATAGGAGGGTGCCCAACCCCTCCTGCCGGAC